>NC_135330.1:108250679-109500679 GCF_023851605.1 Tamandua tetradactyla
TCGATTCCCAGTGCCTGCCCATGTAAAATAAATAAATAAATAAATAAATAAAACAAAAGCAGAAAAAAAAATTTTACATACCATACCCCTTACCCCTCCCTTTCTTCCCTTTCATTGATCACTAGCATTTCAAACTAAATTTATTTTAACATTTGTTCCCCCTATTATTTATTTTTATTCCATATGTTCTACTCATCTGTTGACAAGGGAGATAAAAGGAGCATCAGACACAAGGTTTTCACAATCACACAGTCACATTGTGAAAGCTATAATATTATACAATCATCATCAAGGAATATGGCTACTGGAACACAGCTCTACATTTTCAGGCAGTTCCCTCCAGCCTTCCCATTACATCTTGGTTAACAAGGTGATATCTACTTAATGCGTAAGAATAACCTCCAGGATAACCTCTAGAGTCTGTTTGGAATCTCTCAGCCATTGACACTTTGTCTCATTTCACTCTTCCCCCTTTTGGTGGAGAAGGTTTTCTCAATCCTTTGATGCTGAATCTCAGCTCATTCTGGGATTCTGTCCCACATTGCCAGGAAGATCCACACCCCTGGGAGTCATGTCCCACGTAGACAGGGGGAGAGTGGTGAGTTTGCTTGCTGTGTTGGCTGGAGAGAGAGACCACATATGAGCAACAAAAGAGGTTCTCTTGGGGGTGACTCTTAGGCCTAATTTTAAGTAAGCTTGACCTATCGTCTGTGGGGTTAAGTTTCATATGAACAAACCCCAAGACTGGGGGCTCAGCCTATAGCTTTGGTTGCCCACACTACTTGTGAGAATATCAAGAATTCAACTTGGGGAAGTTGAGTTTTCCCCCGTTCTCACCATTTCTTGATGGGGACTTTGCAAATACTTTTCCAATGCATAAATTTTAATAATTGTTAGATGCTTTAATGAAAAATAAGTTATTTGAAATTGATCATTGAATAGTTACTAAATAAATATGTTGTGATATAAGCAGAAGTTGGCAAACTCACGATTAGCATACATATAACCATCAGTTTAAACATAATTGTGTATATATAACACAAAAATAAATGTCATACATATAAGCCAGCTAGCCTCAGATATAGACTTACTTGTAGTTTTAATATTTCACTTGACCTGAATTTTAACATAATTTTTAATGACTTATAAATAGCTTTGTGTTAAAGTTGAACCCTTCCTAAATATTATATTGAAGACTAGATATAATATTCTTTGAAATTTCAAATTGAAAAGGATCTTAGAAGTCATTTAGTTAGTTCTTTAATCTAATTTATTATGATTTATTTCCACCTTATAGACAAGCAAACAAAATGATTTACAGTTATATATTATGTGACATGGCAGATGTTACCAATTGAAATTGCATAAAATGCAGAAATAAATATATTTGTTAGTAGAAAATTCTTACTTTTAAAAGCCAGATAGCAAAAATTTAAATCTCACTTCCTCCTCCCCCCCAAAAAACCATTCAAACCTTAACATTTGAGCATTGACTGCCATTGAGCTGCCTTCTTAATAAATTGCTTCAGGTGACCATTAGCAATAAGTAGATAAAAGCTGGCATATTAATGGGAACATATTTGCTAAACTTTTATAATAATATTGTACCCCAAATTTAAATCTTCAGTAAAGAACGCAGTGTTGGTAAAAACACTCGGTGCCTAGCAGACTATGTGCGTGTATGTTTATGTGTGTGTGTGAGAGAGAAAGCTGGGCCGTAAACCAGTTAATCTTATTACCAAAGCCAGATGTGGCCTTATCTTTGGTTTGCAATACCCACAGTTAATTCATATTATTCTTATGTAGAGATTCAGTGTTGTTTTACAATTGTCTAATAAAGCTAAAATAATTTTAATGGTTATTTTATTAATAGCTGCCTTCATGACTTCCTTACCAATTCATTGGTTATCTTTCAGAACAAAAGAGATGAACACTTACTGAAAAAGAGAAATGTTCCCCAAGAAGAAAGTTTAGAAGATTCAGATGTTGATGCTGACTTCAAAGCAGTAAGTTACCTTGCTCTTATAAAGTTCTTTAAAATAATTTCTATAATCCCTAGGAGAACTTTATTTTTAATCTAAGACCAATTTCACAATGATAATTAAAGTATATTAACTCTAACTTAGCAGACAATCTAATGAATTAAATTTGTTAATAAACTTTTTGCTGAACTATCTTTTTTTTTTTTAAGCAAATGTAACACTAGAAGCTATATTGCAGGTATGTTATTAAATTAGTATTCTTATTTTAAAGTGTTCTGAAATTGATTTTTTTTAAATTTCTGATATTTATATTTGGTGTTGCAGAATGCCACAAGTGATAACCCAGTGGTCCAGTTGAGTGCTGTCCAGGCTGCAAGGTAAATACTTGTTTGTCTGGAGAGGAAATTATATTTAGGAAAGTGTCTTAGCTGACAGTCTAGGACTAGTGCATGGTTATTTCTGTTTATACTTTGAAAATTATAACAATTAATTTGTTATATTCTTTTTCTAGAAAGCTATTATCCAGTGACAGAAACCCACCAATTGATGACCTAATAAAATCTGGAATTTTACCAATTCTAGTCAAGTGTCTAGAAAGGGATGATAAGTAAGTATGGATTTGACTCCTTATTCAGTTTTTTCCAGTTGACTTATAATGTAGGATTGTTATGTAACCAGTGGGTTCAGTTTGTTTTTTGCGTTTCTTGTGTTTTTCAATTATAGTGCATTTTTATGTCATTTTAATTTTCTGTGATCATAGTGAATAGATCTAAAAATGTTTCCTTTTTTATGAAGGCTGTGTGTATTTTCTAGGAAAGTTTTATCCCCTGTTTATTTGTTTATTTGTATTCTAACTTATCCTAAACATTTATAGTCTTTATTTGTTAGTCTATTTCATTAGTAATATTTTAAAACAACCCAAATAGTGTTTGAGTCACTCTTTGCTTATGAGTCTATATATAGATTAACCTCATGATTAAGTCACCGTGAATGGTGTCCAGAATTGTGTGGCTCTTTCTTACCCTGGGAATTTTCCAGTTGAGCCATGACTAGTTGTCCAACATCATGCTTTTTATTTGTGGTGACTTAGACATAAAGGCAGGTTATACTTACCCAGAAGAGAAAGGGAATAGATAGCACCACTGATACCTTTTGAGCTGAGGGCCCCATTTCCATTTGTGTTCAGAGATATCTCAGTGGTATATTTTAAATCTCGTCAATTTGAATTAACTGGAGAGAATGTAATCTTCCAAAATACTTTAAAACAAACACAGTTTTCTCATTTAAACACATTTGGACATACAGGGTTTCTCTGTGGGAATCATAAAAAAGCCTTAGTAATAACAGCTGGTGGTGATGATATAGCACAGTGTTGTGAATGTAATTAATACCACTGAAGTGTATACTTAAAAATGGTTAAAATGGGAAAATGTATGTTACCACAATTGAAAAAAAAAAAGTAGAACAAACCAGACTGATACTTGGAATGTTTTGCCAAATGCTATCTACGGGATTTTCAGTTGACTAGATAAGAATAGTGCTGTATATATGTTACCACTGAAGGGCAACATTTAAAATGCTTCCTTCTTTCATTGAGTGCCACCCCCTCCCAAAGAGGCTCTTAATATTTTTTTCAATAGTATCATGTGTATTTTCTTTAACAAAGTTTAAGGAGTGTTAGGTTTTATTTCAGTCTTATTAAAAATCAATGCAGGGCGGGCCGCGGTGGCTTAGCGGGCAAAGTGCTTGCCTGCTATGCCGGAGGACCTCGGTTCGATTCCCGGCCCCAGCCCATGTAACTAAAACAAAGAAACAAAATACAATAAAACAAGAAAATGTTTAAAGATGTTTCCCTTTCTTCCTTCCTTCCTTCCTTCTATCCTTCCTTCCTTCTCTCTGTCTTTCCTTAAAAAAAAAAAAAAAATCAATGCAGGGTGCACGGGTAGTTCACTGGTTAGCATGCCTGCCTTCCATGCGGGAGACCCAGATTCGATTCCTGGACTATGCACCCAAAAAAAAAAACCCCCACAAAATCAATGCAATCCTATCTCCACCTTTAGGGTCCCTTATTTGTTCTTTATCTGGTTCTCTTTCCCCTACCTCCTTTTACTTTCCAGCCTTTGGCAAGGACTCATTTATAGGGGTGTATCTGTAAAACACAATGTATGTACAGAAAAGTGTGCTGAAATATAAAGTTTAGTGAATACTTATAAAACACAGATATCTGTAACCACCATTCATGGCAAAAATAGGAAATTGTCAATGGTTTGGGTTTCACTTTATGGATTTCTCATTGAAAATTGTGTTGCAGTGTGAAAAACTTGGGAGCCAAGTAGATACTGATTTAAATACAGGATTTGCTGTTGACCAGTACCTAGTTGGCTTCTGATGAGTCACTGAGCCTTAGATATTTCACCTATAGAAATTCAGTGGTTGTGAGGAGTGCAAATAATATATACAAAACAATTTATGCAGCATCAAGCTTATAATATGTTCATTTGTTTATTATACACATTATTTGTTTTTTCCATATCTTCTGTCTTTCTCTTGGTTCACATGACATCTTGAAAGATTCCCTGGCTTTGTAGGTTATTTTTCACATTTTTCTCTTTTTCATATTCAAGACTTCCATTTCCTGTTTTTTTGCCAAACTACCTAAACCAACATTATAACTCTTTCTCCTTCCGGTCTGGGACAATATAGACCATCTCTCATTGTTGATCTTACTATCCTTTTGCTTTTCCCCTGCCTGTTTCCTTCTTTCTGCTTAAATTCATTGTAGTATTCCTATCTGTTCCTCCATTTTCTCATTTGTTCTCTCCCTTTCAAATCTGTGTGTAGAATATGCTTTCCATGCTCACTCCATCTTTCACATTCTCCTTAAAGCCTTTTCCTACTTGAATCTCTTTAAGCTTTTCATACTAATATCCTGGTTCTCTTTCTCTGATTCAACTTTGGTTTTGCTCACTGCCACCCCTTCCTGCCTCGGTTTTCTCCTGAAGAATTTATATTCTTCAGCTATCCTACCTTAATGCAGATAGTTTCTGAATATCTTAACTGGTCTTTCCAACATTAGCCTTTAATCTTTTTTATCCCTTTTATTATACCATTGCCTCCAATATTAATTATTTTACTCCTTTTTCCAAAAACCTTCATTTGTACCCTATATACTTACCATGTCTATAGAATAAATTCCAAATTCTGAAACCTAGAACTTGAGACACTTCCCTCTCCCCTCCTACACACCCATACTTTCTTAGATAACCTGCCCTTCAATTTTGTATATTTTTACATATATACTTGGCTTCAGTTCCTTTGATCTATTTCTTGATATCCATATAAATCATAATTATTCCACCCATGATGCTTTTATTTATATTTTCAGCACCCTGCTTTTTTTAATCCATCTTTCAAAAAGCTAGTTCAGTTTTTACTTTCTCTATGACATCTTCCACCAGTGTTCCAAACTTTAATGACCTCATTTAAAATTACACAGCCTCATATTATCTCCAGTATGAAAAGCAGATGGTGTAGTAGAGTCAGATGGGGTCTCTGCTTTAAGGCCAGCCTAGAGGCTGTAGCAGTAATTCAAGTGAGGTGTTGAGGGCCTAAGCTAGCACGGTGCTAATAGAGGTAAGGACATAAATATAAGAAATATTAAGGAGGTAAATTGTGTAACTTAACTGATTAGATGTGGTATCACTGGGATATGGAGTCAAGGAAAATGATGTCTGGCTAAATGTTGGGACCACCATTGGAGATAAAGAAGCAGAGTTATAGTGACTAATGACTTTGGGAGCCATTCTCCAGGTGGAGATAACACCAGGCAATTAGATACAACAAGGGAAAGTCCAAGGACTAGATAAGGGAATAGCCATATAGATTTGAGGGTTGTACATTTCAGTATTAGTGCTGTTTCTGAAAAGATTAATTTTTTTTTTTATTTTACAGTCCTTCATTACAGTTCGAAGCTGCTTGGGCGCTAACTAATATAGCATCAGGAACTTCTGCACAGACTCAAGCTGTTGTACAGTCTAGTAAGTAAATTAACTTCCTTACTCTCTGAATTTAATATTATTATTTTAATTAAAGAAGTTGTAGGTTTACTGAACAATCATTTAAAAAATGCAGCGTTCCAATATACCCCCTTATTATTGACAATTTACATTAGTGTGGTACCTTTGTTAAAATTGCTGAAATAATATTAGAAGTAGTACTGTTAACTGTAGTCCATAGTTTATATTAGGTGTGTTTTTTACCATATACTACCCTATTATTAACACCTTGTATAAGTGTCAGACATTTGTTATATTTAATGAAAGAACATTCATATATTTATACTATTAACCCTAATCTGTCATCCACAACAGGGTTCACTGGGTTATACAGTCCCACGTTTTTCTTCTAACTTTCCTTCTAGTACTATATATTCCCAAAACCTCCCCCTTCAACCACATTCACAAACATAATTCAGACTGTTAATTGTACTCACAATGTGTTGCCATCACCACCATCCATTTCTAAACATTTACAGTCAACCTAAATAGAAATTCTGCACAAAATAAGCATCAACCTCCCATTCTCTATCCCTAATATGGAAGCAGCCCAAGTTGCATAGATTCTAAATCTGTGAGTTTGCTTATTATAATTAGTTCATACCAGTGAAATCACACAATATTTGTCCTTTTGTGTTTGGTTTATTTCACCCAGCATAATATCCTCAAGGTTCATCAGTGTTGTTGTGTACATCAAGCTTCATTCCTTTTTACAGCTGAATAATATTCTGTAGAGTGTATACGCTTCATTTTATTTATCCATTCATCAGTTGATGGATATTTGGGTTGCTTCCATCTTTTGACAATTGTGAATAATGCCACTATAAACAGTGGTGTAAAAATGTCTATTCAGGTCACTGCTTCCAATTCTTCTGTGTATATACCTAGTAGTGGGATTGCCAGGTCATATGATAGATCTATACTTAGCTTCCTAAGGAACATCCAAACTATCTTTCGCAGCAGCTGCAACATTTTATATTCTCACCAGCAATGAGTAGATGTTCCTATTTCTCTACAATCTCTCCAACTCTTATCAGTTGATGGGGTTTTTTTTCTTTATTTTTTCCTTTAAAGTGCAGTTTTATTGAGGTAATTATCCAAATTCTATAATCAGTGGTTCACAGCATCATCACATAGCTGTGCATTCATCATCACAATTTTTGAATATCTTCATTACTCAAAAAAATAAGAATAAAAGTAAAAATGAAAATGAAAAAGAACACCCAAAACTTTCCATAGCACACTTCCCCCATTATTTACTTTATTTATTTGTCTCTTTTTCTTTCTCATCTGTTCATACACTGAATAAAGGGAGTGTCAGTCACAAGGTTTTCACATCCACACAGTCACAACTTAAAAGCTGTGTAGTTATTCAATCATCTTCAAGAATCAAGGTTATTATAAACTTAACTTGTATGGTCAGTTTAGTTGAGCATCATAAGTACATGGAATCTTGAATAGGGCGTGAGATTTGTTGATTTGTCCAGGTTAGTATGATGCCCCAATATATCCCAGAGTAATTTGGGCAGTGAATAAAGAAGTATTTGCAAGGTCCCCTTGGGGCACTGGGGAGAAAAGAGGAAATAATTCAACTTCCCCATTAGGAGATTTTCTGATATTATTGCAACCAAATCAATAGGCTGAGCCCTCAATCTTGGGGTTCGCCCTATGAAACTTATTCCTGCAAAGGATAGGCTAAGCCTACTTAAAATTAGACCTTAGAGTCACCCCCAGGAAACCTCTTCTGTTACTCAGATGTGTCCTCTCTCACTAAGCCAGTGCAGCAAGTGAACTTACTGCCCTTCCCTGCTATGTGGGACATGACTCCCAGGGGTGTAAATCTCCCTGACAACATGGAACAGATTTCCTGGGATGAGTAGGGACCCAGCATCAAAGGATTGAGAAAGCCTTTTGATCAAAAGGAGAAGGTGGAAATGAGACACAATAAACTTTCAGTGACAGAGAGATTTCAGAATCTAGAATTTATCCTGGAGGTTATTTGTATGCAGTATATAGATATCCCGTTTTAGTTTATGGCATATTGGAGCAGTTAGAGGGAGATATCTGAAAATGTTAATCTATGTTCCAGTAGCCTTGATTCTTGAAGACGATTGTATAATGATATAGCTTTTATAATGTGACTGTGTGATTGTGTAAACCTTGTGTCTGATGGTCCTTTTACCTAGAGTATGGATAGATAAGTAAAAAATATGGATAAAAAAATAAATAATAGAGGAAACAAAGGTTAAAATGAATTGGGTAGATGGAAATACTAGTGGTCAATGAGGGAGGGGTAAAGGGTATGGTATGCATGAGTTTTTTCTCTTTTCTCTTTATTTCTTTTTCTGGAGTGTTGCAAATGTTCTAAAAAATGATCATGATGATGAATACACAAGACTATATCATGATATTTTGAGCCATTGATTGTACACCATGTGTGGAATGGTAATATGATGAGATTTATCAATAAAAATATTTTAAAAATAAAAGAACTGAAGCTGTTGAATGTAGTTCAACAATTTCAGGTATTTCCCTCTAGCTACTCCAATACACAAAAAAATGAAAGGGAATATTTATATACTGCATAAGAATAATCTCTGGAATGACCTCTTGGCTCTGTTTGATATCTCTCAGCCACTGAAACTTTACCTTCTTTTATTTCTCTTCCCTGTTTTGGTCAAGAAGGCTTTCTCCCGTTTGTTTGATTGTTTGTTTGTTTGCTTGTTTTAATAGTAGCCATTCTAGTGGATGTGAAATTTCTCTGTGGTTTTGATCTGCATTTCCCTCATGGCTAGTGATGTTGAGCATCATTTCATGTGCTTTTTAGCCATTTGTATTTCCTCTTTGTAAAACTGTCTATTCAAGTCCTTTTGCCCATTTTTTTAATTGGACTGTTTGTCTTTTTATTGTTGAGTTGTCTGAATTTCTTTTTTTAATGTTGGCAAGTAAATGGACTTTTGTAGCAAAGACTAAATTTGATCTTGTAACATCTTTAAACTGGAGAATTTTATAAGTTGCTTTTGATGACTAGTATCTTTCACATAGCTATCATTAATCATTAGACAATTTTCACTGAAGTTACTAAAAAATGAGTAGAATATTATATTTTTGTTGTAGACCATTTTCTGATACCCGGATATGTCTCTAGTAGCATCAAGTTACTGAGTGGCTTGTGCCTTTTAACTTGTAACACCATCATCACTGTTATTATTTTTACTTTTGCTTACTTCAAGACTGGGCTAACTAATATTGGAATGTTCATCCAAAGTGATGAAAATCTTTGCAAAGGATTAGATGCCATCTGGTTGTTTTCAGGTATAAGTTTCTTAAAGTGTGGGACACAACTGACTTGAGATAGTTCTCAAGATAATTTTAAGTAATATATGATATAATGATAAGTTATATTGAACCTTGTACTGAAGTGCTATTACCTCAGTTTTTTTCAGATATTTCAATAATGCCTTCCAGTTAGCTGTAACCAAAAGAGACCAGGCCTTAGGCTAGTGCTTTCAAATAGAGACCAGTAGGTACTACTAGTATATACTAATAGTAGCTACTACCAGATATTTATAACTATCTTTTGTTTTCATTGGGTTGTATGTTGGTCATCTTCTTTTTATGGTAAGTACTTTACTGGTCATCTTTTCACAGAAATGATAAATAAAATTAGTTATGTTAAAAATGTTAGTCATTTGGAACCCTTACATGTTACTGGTGGGAATTGTGAAATGGTATATAGCCACTTTGCAAAACAGATAAATGTAGAGTTACCATATGACTCAGCAATTCCTCTACTAGGTATTTACCCAGGAGTAAAGAAAACATATGTCCATGCAAGGATTTGTACAGAAATGTTCACAGCAGCATTATTTACAATAGTCAAATATTGAAAATAATCCAAATGTTCATCAGCTAATGAGTCAATAAACAAAATATGGTATAACTGTCACAGTGAAAATGGAATGAAGTACTTATACATGCTACATGGGTGAACCTCGAGAAGAAGCCACACAAGAAATCACAGTTTGTACGATTCTGTTTATATGATATGTCCTGAATAGGCAAATCCATAGAGATGGAAAGTAGATTAGTGGTTATCGGGAGCTGGGGGAGGCCTTAGGGGAGCAGGTGGGGAATGGAGCTGCTAATAGGATATAGGATTTATTTTGGGAGTAATGGAAATGGGCTAAAATTGTATTATGGTGATGGTTGCACAAATCTATAAATACCAAAGAACATGGAATTGTATATTTAAATGGGAGTCTTATGCTGGTAGATTGTACCTCAGTAGGGTGGGCCACGGTGGCTCAGCAGGCAAGAATACTAGCCTGCCATGTCAGAGGACCCGGGTTGTTTGATTCCCAGTGCCTGCCGATGTAAAAAAAAAAAATATATATATATATATATATATCAATAAAGCTGTTAAAAATAAGTCAGCATTGGCCGCGTGGGCGGGGCGTCTGTGGGTTTGTATTAAGAATAATGTCCAGGGACTTCCGGAGAAGATGGCGGCTTATTAAGACGCGCGGGTCTTAGTTCCTCCTCCAGAAAAGCAACTAAAGAAACAGAAACAATACGAAACAGCTCCCGGAGTCACGACAGATACAAAAAAGACAGCGTACCCCATTCTGGAACAGCTGAACGGGCAGGGAGAATCTGCTGCGGTGAGATACCCAAGGGGCGCGCGTTTTCCCAGCCGGGGCGGCTGGCGACTGGGGTCCCCTCCACGCACGTGGCTCCCCGGTCTGACTGGGAACGTTGGATAGCGGGGCCCTCCCGTCACGCTTGGCGTTTCGGGCCAGCTGGCCAATTGGGACCGGCACTCTCCCAAGCCGCGGCGGCCAGCGACCCCCACCCACCTCCACGCGCGGTTTCCCGGGCCGACTGCCGTGCAGACAGACGAGCACCACGAGCGCCACCTACTGGGCAGGAAAAGAAAAACAGAGCCCAGAGATCTCACAGAAAAAGCTTTCAACCAGCTGGGTCCCACACCCAGGGAAATCTGATCAAATGCCCAGACACCAGCAGAAAATAATGGATGACGCTCGGAAAATTGAAGATATGGCCCAGTCAAAGGAACAAACCAATAGTTCGAATGAGATACAGGAGCTGAGACAACTAATGCTGAATATACGAACAGAAATGGAAAAATTCTTCAAAAACCAAATCAATAAATTGAGGGAGGACATGAAGAAGACATGGGCTGAACAAAAAGAAGAAATAGAAAATCTGAAAAAACAAATCACAGAACTTATGGGAGTGAAGGACAAAGAAGAAAAAATGGAAAAAACAATGGATACCTACAATGGTAGATCTAAAGAGACAGAAGCTACAATTAGTGAACTGGAGGATGGAACATCTGAATCCCAAAAAGAAACAGAAACTATAGGGAAAAGAATGGAAAAACTTGAGCAGGGGATCAGGGAACTGAATGACAATATGAAGCGCACAAATATACGTGTTGTGGGTGTCCCAGAAGGAGAAGAGAAGGGAAAAGGAGGAGAAAAACTAATGGAAGAAATTATCACTGAAAATTTCCCAACTCTTATGAAAGACCTAAATTGCAGATCCAAGAAGTGCAGCGCACCCCAAAGAGAATAGACCCAAATAGGCGTTCTCCAAGACACTTACTAGTTAGAATGTCAGAGGTCAAAGAGAAAGAGAGGATCTTGAAAGCAGCAAGAGAAAAACAATCTGTCACATACAAGGGAAACCCAATAAGACTATGTGTAGATTTCTCAGCAGAAACCATGGAAGCTAGAAGACAGTGGGATGATATATTTAAATTACTAAAAGAGAAAAACTGCCAACCGAGACTCCTATATCCAGCAAAATTGTCCTTCAAAAATGAAGGAGAAATTAAAACATTTATAGACAAAAAGTCACTGAGAGAATTTGTGACCAAGAGACCAGCTCTGCAAGAAATACTAAAGGGAGCACTAGAGTCAGATACGAAAAGACAGAAGAGAGAGGTATGGAGTAAAGTGTAGAAAGAAGGAAAATCAGATATGATATATATAATACAAAAGCCAAAATGGTAGAGGAAAATATTATCCAAACAGTAATAATACTAAAAGTTAATGGACTGAATTTCCCAATCAAAAGACATAGAATGGCAGAATGGATTACCACCCAGCAATACCACTGCTAGGTAGCTACTCAAGGGACTTAAGGGCAAAGACACAGACGGACATTTGCACACCAGTGTTTATAGCAGCATTATCTACAATTGCAAAGAGATGGAAACAGCCAAAATGTTCATCAACAGACGAGTGGCTAAACAAACTGTGGCGTATACCTACGATGGAATATTATGCAGCTTTAAGACAGACTAAACTTATGAAGCATGTAATAACATGGATGGACCTAGAGAACATTATACTGAGTGAGTCTAGCCCAAAACTAAAGGACAAATACTGTAAGGTCCCACTGATGTGAACCGACATTCGAGAATCAGCTTGGAATATATCATTGGTAACAGAGACCAGCAGGAGTTAGAAACAGGGTAAGATAATGGGTAATTGGAGCTGAAGGGATACAGACTGTGCAACAGGACTAGATACAAAAACTCAAAAATGGACAGCACAATAATACCTAAGTGTAATGTAACTAGGTTGGAACACTGAATGAAGCTGCACCTGAAATATGGTTTTTTTTGTTTGTTTGTGTGTTTGTATCTTTTGTTTTTGTTTTTTTTCTTTTTCCTTTATATATATATATTATTAGTATTATTATTTTAATTCTCTTCTCTATATTAACATTCTATATCTTTTTCTGCTGTTTTGCTAGTTCTTTTCCTAAATCGATGCAAATGTACTAAGAAATGATGATCATACATCTATGTGATGATACTAAGAATTACTGAGTGCATTTGTAGAATGGAATGATTTCTAAATGTTGTGTTAATTTCTTTTCTTTTTTTTGATTAATAAAAAAATTAAAAAAAAAATAAGTCAGCATTAATAAAAATATATATATAGGGCACAGGTACAGCAAAAAATATGAGAGGGAAGTACATAATTGAAATGTTAAGAAAAAGTGATTTAGCTTATGCCTATGCCTACCAGGAAATAGGTGTGATAATCGCTGTTTTAGGATTTGGGGAGATGGTTAATGTGTAAGTTATGTAAAGTGCAAGGATTATAATGGTGAATTATTTAAAATATAGGTAGATTTGATAAAGGATTAATCAGTTCTCTGGGTAATCTATCAAGGATGGGGATTACAATGACTAAAATACTTTATTTTGAGGTTATGTGTTTGGGGGTAGAGGCTGTTCTTATAGGCAAGATTTCATGCTACTTTTTTTTTTAGTTAATGATATAATATTAACTTTTAGATACTGTCAATTGCCATGTTACTTGAATGTTACTCAGGGAAAATTCTGAAATTGATTATTTTTGGGGTAAAAGCAATTTATTTATTCAGTTCACATTTATTTGTTCAGTGAACTATAATTGGGCAATTACAGTATGCCAGACTCTGTGTAATTTATCAACTTATTTAGGCTCAAGTCTATAAACTCTTCAACTTTTTCCAGTATAAATATTATTTTTTCTCTATTATAGATGCAGTACCTCTTTTTCTGAGACTTCTCCACTCACCACATCAGAATGTTTGTGAACAAGCAGTATGGGCTTTGGGAAACATCATAGGTAAGTTGTAGTTAGGCTTGAAAAAAAACTCCAGTTAAGAAACTTAATTAACTTTTTTCCTACATTGGCATAGCCATTACATACTATGTTTCCTCTAAATTTAATGTGGGTTGACTGTGTTCTTGCCTCACAAACACTAACTTAAGGTGGTAACCCTTTGGCAAGAATGATGCGATTTGCTATCAGGATGAGTAGGTTAAATTTTATGTTCCCCGATTCAAAATCTGGAGAAGCAGCAACTCTTGATGCCCTTGATTTGTGGTGAGGAAACATAGAACATCAGTGTCCCAACATGAGCCATTGCATACATTTCAGACTTTCTCATCTTGAATGTAATTTTTTTTTAAATACAATTTTCATTTCTGTAGGTGATGGTCCTCAATGTAGAGATTATGTCATATCACTGGGAGTTGTCAAACCTCTTCTGTCCTTCATCAATCCTTCCATTCCCATCACCTTCCTTCGGAACGTCACATGGGTCATAGTCAATCTCTGCAGGAATAAGGACCCCCCACCGCCTATGGAGACAGTTCAGGAGGTAAATGAAGAATTGTAAAGGCCAGATGGTATATTTTCCCTATGTTTATGCCTTAGGTTTTCATGCACAGGGAGTGAAATAATGCATATACTGGCTTCATTGCAGGTATGAGATTTTCAAAGTAAAGTGCCATATGTCTATATATTTTTGAGCATCTTACAGCACCTGAAAGAATGTCAGTCCATTTCCAAGTCTTATTTTTAATGATTATTTTTATAAAAAGAAAATTCGTTAAAAATTGAAACAAGAATACAGAATTTTTAAAAAATCTGTTTTATAACTACATCACATTGTTGATTTAACACATACTAAAAAAAAATGTCATAAGGGGCTGTTAAAGATGTAACTAGTATACTTATCATGCAGATGTTCTTGAGTAAGTTTGCATTAATTTCAATTGAAATTTCCCCTGATGTCTGACAAAATTAGTGTTCTTAAAAGTGGCATACTTCATATTAAATCTATTAAAGCAAAGTAAAAAACTTTCCATTTACATATAATTTGTAAAGAGACCTGAGCATATTAAGTTTACAAAAAGCTTATGCAGCTTTTATTCATTTAACCACATAGAGAAACACTGGGTATGTAATTTTATAATTGACATCCTTAGCCAACTTCTGCTTCCTGTTGTCTTCTAAAGGGTTTTCAGTGATTTCTGTCCACTTTTTCGCTCTCCCAATTTTTTTTAAAAGGATCTGTAATTCCTAAGTTCAAAAAATAAAGCTTGATGCAACCAGATGTATTAGCTGTAATTTTCTTGACTGAGTTTGAAGTCAAAACCTTCATTTGACTCAAACAATGTATTTTAAAAATCCTATTCTTACTTTAAGAAGGTAAGTGAAATGTTCATGGCAGTTTTAAGACTAGCTTTCCTTCTGTAACTATGCTGTTAATATTTGCATCTCCATTTTTTCCACATGACATTATATGTCATAAAGAAGTTTCTTGAAAACAAAGGTTTTTACTTTAAGGTACATTAAACTCTGCCAGATTTATTTGGACATTTTAATTGGATATCTGAAATATGCCTTTGGTTTTTCAGAGTGATCTTATCAAATTTTCATTTTCCTGATAGAAGAAATTAATACAAATTTTAAAATTGTCTTTCTGACCCTACAAACTGCCTTTTGAGTAGCATTTTATTTTTACAGAGTTATAATCAGTTTGTATTATTTATCGTTTATCTTCTTTCCTCAGATTTTGCCAGCACTATGTGTCCTCATATACCATACAGACATAAACGTAAGTAAAATAGAAACTTTGATTTGGAATTTTGCTCTTGATGGGGATTGGAAGGGTTATTTACTTTATAGGCTTTAAATGAGTGTCAGCATATAGTTTATCAACCTTTCAAACTTCTAGAATATATAAGTATTCAAAAATAGGATTAAGGTTAGATTATAGTTCAAACATCCAGACAGCACAAATGCTAACTTTTAGCAGTATCATGCATGTAATTTATTTATTATCTGTATTTGTATAGTATTGTACAAATACTATAGTGTTGTAGTATTTTTAAGCATTAATATTTATAAGCTGGTTAAAACCTTATAAAACATCTTTATTTCATTTGATCCTTATAACAGATAGGCAGGGATTATTGTCCCTATCCTGCAGAATAAGAAGAAACCGAGCCTCAGGGAAAATTTAAGTGATTTGTCCAAGGGTGCAGAGCTAATAAGGGTCAGAGTTCATATTCAAACTGAGGTCTCTTAACAGTGGATCTTGTGCTCTTTCCACTAGACCACACTGCCACCCAGGCTACACCTTTTGAGGTACAATATTGGATACCAAGGCATTTTTAGACAATTCGTTCAATGTCTATATTTTGACATAATGTTTAATTTGATTCTATTTAGACAGTTCTCCTTAAGGCAGCAAGTGAAAATATTATTCTATTGGATAAAACATCGGATAAATTTCAGTGACTAGAGTATTGACATTTGCTTCAACGCATTCTCTTTCTTATTTGTTGAGTATGTTTGTATTTTAAAAATTAAACCACATTTTTCTAGGTCATTTTAGGACTTTAAGCTCTTAGGATGTAATGTTTTAAAGTTACTTTATTTGTGAAATGTCATAAAAATTAAGTAAAGGTGTTTATTTATATACTGTCCTATTAAGTGACTTAACAAAAATTATAAAAGATAGTAAATATCTTGAAAGGAAGAAGAAGGAAGTTTAATTTTAAAAATTTAGTTATTGTTGAATGCTAAGTCTAGTTCTGTGCTTTTAAGACACAGCTAAGATTAAAGAGAAAATAAGCAAAATATCTGATATGTCATCAGAACATTATAGAATTAAAGGTAAATAAAAGCTTCCACCATTGTTGGTTGTGTTTATAAGAAAGCAGAGATATTAAAGAGATAAAGTAGTGTGGTTATAGGTATATTTGTCAAGTTTGGCGAGCAGTCACAGATTGTTCTGCTCATCAGAATTGTGCCATGAATGTGGACTCAGAGAAAACAGAGATTCTTTTCTCTATAATTTTAAGAGCGGGTGAAAAGAGGGACAGGAGAGGAATTTCCCAAGAATTCATTATACTGAATCTTTCTGTAGTTTCCTTTTATCTGATAAGCGCTTTTATTACCCTGTTTTTGCAATTGAAACTCAATTAAGTTAAATAACTGACTGAAGTCACACAGTGAGTAACAGTCATAGCAGAGAATTGAAGCCACGTCTAAGGTCTGTTATGCTCTTTCCTACCACAATCCCGCAGATATATAACAGATGTAAAGACAAAAAAGAAAGAATAAAGCATATGGGAGGAATGACCAAAATGCTAGGTTATGAGAGCAGAGATCATTCTGTCTGGCAATTCAGAATACTTCACCAAGGAAGCATCGTTTGAGATGAGCATTGTAAGGAGGAGGATGGTGGTGACAGCAGTGACAAACATAGTCATGTTAATAGCATTTATTGAGAGTTAAAAATGTACCAAGCACTGTATGAAACCCTTTTCATGTGTTAACTCATTTAATCCTCACAACAGTTCCCTGAAATTTATATCATCATCTTCATTTTACAAATGAGGTAAATGGCTCAACGTGTTAAATATTTTGTCTAAGGTCTTACAACTAATGAGCAGGATTTTGTCAAATGTAAAAGTAATATCAGGAGCATGAGGGAAAACATGAAAGATTCAAGAGAATGTATGGGGAGTTTGGAGAATACAGATATTTAATAACCCCTTGTATTTCCCAGGGAGTTAAGTTGCAGGGTTTTGAATCCTACTTTAAGGATTTGGGGCTTTTTCTTTCAAACAGTGCAGAATCACTGAAGTGTTTTATATAGAGGAGTGATTAATTCACATCTTTTGTAGACAGATACCCTATGAGAGGTCTGGAGGGTATGGAGTGGGGTAAGTTTTAATGTGGGCAGACCTATTTTGCTGTCGTACTGGGTCTAAAGAAGTTGATAAAGGTATGATCTAGAAACAGCAAATATAAGAATGGTTAAGAGAGGAAAATTTGACAGTTAAGAGATGGAGTAGAATTTGGTGGGAGAGGGAGAAGCAAAAGATACCATAATGGGTAATTGTGCCATGAACGATTTAGAAGGGATAAAGCAAAGGGATGAAGCTGGTTGAGAAAGAGGATGGACTTACTGTGGGACAGACAGTGTTGAGCCTCATTTACCTATTGTTGCTCCAAGGCATTATTTCTAAAAAAAACACAGTACACATTTGGGATTAATCAGTCTATAAAGGAGTGATGAAACCATGGGCATTAAATAAGATTGCTTAGGAGAGGTTGAATTTCAGTAAGAGGGCTAAGAATGGAATGCTAAAGAATTCCCTGCATTTGAGCAGTAGCAGCAGGTGAAGAAAACCAGCAGAGGAGTTTTTAAAAGCAGAGAGATGGAAGCATAAATTATGAAGCAAAAAGTAGGGAAATAATATGGCAGATTTATCAAGTTCTCAGTCATACAGGGTCTTCTGCACCACTTCAAGAGCCACGTATCTTTTTTACTTTGCTGGCATGGAGCTAAAGAATATTGGTCAAATTTTTATTTGGGGGTAATAGCTCAGACTACGATCTGGAGTATAGATTTTAAGGGAGACTGGACTTAGAAAGACAGATTGTGATGGTATGGATGAGAGAAGATTAGGGCCAGTCCTTAAGTCCAAGGTATTAGGAATAAAATGGCAAGGGGAGACTTCAGAAAAGTTTAGATGGTGAACCGTGCTGGATTTGATATGGGTGCTGAGAGAAGAGAGGAGTCAAGGGTAATACCCAGCTAACTGGAGATTTAGGGTAGGATGCAATAGAAAACAAGTATAGTTGTGGGGAAAGGTAGAAAATAGCAGGAATGACTTAAATTATGCAGCAATGGCAAATAAGTATGCTGGTGAAGAAGCTGGTCTGGAGTGTGGAGATAATAAGGTGGGTTTTGGACTTTAATATGCCAATGATGTATTAAAAGGAATGCTAAGTATTGACCCTGAGGACTATAGGATAAATCTAGGCTGATTCAGATCAGTCTGTGTTCATTTGTTTTCTAGTTATACTGTTTATAGTTAATACAGTGGGAGTGATTCTTTAGCATTTAGTTTTCCTGTCCTTTTTGAAGTTTACCCATGGTTTGATATGTCTAACAATTTTGAGTGTCACCTAACATTTGATACATGTTTCGCTTTATTTTGCAGCTTGTGCAAATGAAATTAATGAATTGTGACAGATTGGTTATGTACTGAGTCTTGATAATTGGTGACACTGATAAGTTTCTCGGGGATCCCAAGACTATCCTCATCTTCAGTGATTCACTAGCAGGACTCATAGAACTCAGAAAGCTCCTATACTCATGTTATGTTTTATTATAGCAAAAAGATGCAGATTTAAATGAGCAGAGAAAAAAGCGCATAGGGTAAAGTCCAGGAGAAATCAGGAGTGAGCCTCCGTCTGTCCTCTCCCATTGTAGCCATATAGACAGTGCCTAATTCTCACAGCAGCCATGTTTAACAAAACAGATGAAACATTGCCAACCAGGGATGCCTATCTGAGCCTTCGTGTTCGGGGTTTTTATTAGTGGTCAGTCATGTAGGTCTGGAGTGCCTCCATAACTAACCTTAGCTACTCAGTCTCTCGTTTCCCCTACTCCCCAGATTTCAAACTGATGCAGCATGATCCAGGGTCCAAGGTAAACAAAAATTGGCTTTCACCACAACACAGTTTGTTAGCATAAACTGTCTGGCATGAACCAGGCTCTCAGATATACAAGGACACCCAGGCAGGATAACCCAAGGACCCAGGACCTAGACCATGGCCAGTGTTCTCTTTGAATGTGTGGAGTTTGAACACCCTAAACTCACTGAGTTAACTGTTTGTTATATGTAAGGATGAAATTAATATAATTGTATGTGATTGTAACTTGGTTCAACTCTAGTTGTCTTAAGAGCCTGTGTATCATTCCATAGATACCTAGTCTTCTATGAAATACTTTACCTGTTAATAGCAGTTTTCAGCAGTGGTGCCTAACCGGATATTATTTAATAACAGACTTACTGGCGGGGACAAAAATCAGTGAACCTCTTTTAACTGAAAATATCCATGTTGGAAGAATTTTGGTTATTAGAGATTTTCCTTGGTTCATATGATACCAGTTTTTAAGATTGTTAGATCAAAACATTGATCCTAGAGTTGTCCGTCTTTGTGTCTGTGTATGTATGTGTGTTTCCATCTCTTACTGTGGGTCTAGAGATCTTTCTAGCAGTCTTCAAGCATCTGAAATACTGCTGAGGAAAGAAATTATAACGCTTTTAAAATGAAATTTTCAGTGATAGCCAAATGTACTGAAAAAACAAAGAGGTGGGGCGGGCCGTGGTGGCTCAGCGGGCAAGAGTGCTTGCCTGCCATGCCGGAGGACCCCGGTTCGATTCCCGGCCCCAGCCCATGTAAAAAACAAACAAACAAACAAAAAATAATAAAATAAAAAAATGTTTAAAAAAAAAAACAAAGAGGTAAGACTGGAAGAGTCTTTGCAGTTTGGGGCGTGTATAAGACGTGGCCTTACTTACCTTCCCTACCTCTCCCACCAGCCCTTGAGATGTTTCCATGGAGATCCACTGAAAACCACAAGCTGATCACAGGGTAGAAGTCATAGATACTTTGTTATTCTAGGTCTCTTTATTTGTTAGAGAAAAATTTGTTATCTACTATTAATAGAGGCTATCCATGTAATGAAAAGAAAGCAGAGCAAGGCAACCAGTATAGTTCTGTAAAGTATTCTGCTTTGTAGGTGCAGTTTATTCAGCCTTGTTATTATTACTAGCCATTTAGACATTTCCTCAATTTTTCAAATACAAATAATATAGCAATGAATAATCTTATGCATTGTTTTATTTTGTTTGTGTGGGCAGGCACCAAGAATTGAACCTGTGTCTCCAGCATGGCAGGCAAGAACTCTGCCTGCTGAGCTATTGTGTATTATTCTTGTATTATTAGAAATATATCTTCAGAAATATTGTTGCATTTTGCCAAATTCCCCCACCTTACTTGTTGTATCATTTTGCCTCTCCTGTAACAGTGTACAAAAGTAACTGTCTCTATACTATAGCCTTGCCAGAAAACTATGTTGTCACATTTAAAGTTGTTGCCAGTCTGATAAGTGAGAATCTGTATCTAGGTTTCAATTTGTACTGTTTTAATCTGCATTTCACATATAAGTAAAATTGAACATGATCCATGTTTAAGAACCATTTGTTTATCTTCTGAAATGGCCTGTTCATATTTATTTCCCATTTTTCTGTTGGATTTTGAGGGATTTTTTTTCTGTAGTTTTTAAGAATTCTTTATATATCTAGAATACTAGCCCTTGATTTGTGATATATGCATCAAATGCATCCTTAGTTTGTTTTTTGTCTTTCACTGTTTTGCCATGCAAACTGTTTTTTATTTTTATGTGATCAAATTTATCAATCTTTTCTTTGGTTGTATCTAGATTTTATCTGTTACATATATTTTGACATGTTAAGAAACTATCCATAAATTCCTATTCTTGAGTGTTTTATCAGGAATGGGTATTGAATTTTTCAGTGACTGGAGGTAATCATATAATTTTCTCCCGTAAGTCTATTAATATGACTTATATTAATGGCATTCCTAATATTGAACCATCCTTGTATTCCTTGAATAACCTTACTTGATCATGGTGTATTGTCTTAATATAGTACGCATTCCTGTTTGTGACATTTTATTTAGAATTTTTGCATCAATAGTTACCTAAGTGGTAGTGGTCTGTAGTTGTATTTATTGTTGTATTTTTGTTAAGCCACGGTACGGGTGTTAGCTTTTCTGCCTTAGTAAAGTGTAGGTATTAATAATGGTATGGGTCCTTCATTCTCTGTACTCTGGGACAATTTGTAGCACTGGGGCCATCTTTGAAGATTTGGTAGAACATCCCCCATGAAACCTTTTAGGTCTTGGTATTTTTTTGTAGAGTTAGTTCCTTAATGATTTTTTTCTATTTTTGTTGTGGAAATTGGCTTATTTAACTTCCTTATCTTTATTGGAGTCTGTTTTTCTTAACAATTGTCCTAGGAGATTATAAGGCTTTCACTAGGAATGTCTAGAGTATACAATGATAGTGACTAAATGTACAAATTAAAAAATGTTTTTGCATGAGGAAGAACAAAGGAATGTCAATATTGCAGGGTGTTGAAAACAGATGTTAATACATATTTTTGAACTTTAACTTAATTGTAAGACTAAAGCAAAAAATGTTTATTTGGTACAAAATTTGTATTTTGAGTAGTGCATATCCTAATATAACTTATATGGACAGTTTAATTAACACCATAGGTGCATGGAACCTTGAGTAGGGCATGAGATTTTGTAGATTTGTCCAGAGTGATGCTCCGATAAATCCCAGAGTGATTTGAACAGTGAATAAAAAGTATTTGCAAAGTCTCCTTGGGGGAATGGTGAGAAAGAGGGAAAATTCAACATTTGGAGAAGGCCTGATATTCTCACAAGCAGTGAGGACAACAAAATCAATAGGCTGAACCCTTATGCTTGGGATTTGTTCATATGAAACTTATCCCAAAAAGAACAGGCTTAGCCCACTTAAAATTAGGCCTAAAAGCCACCCCCAGAGAACCTCTTTTGTTGCTCAGATGTGGCCTGTCTCTCAACCAACACAGGAAGCAAACTCACTGTCCTCCCCCTCTCTATGTGGGACATGGTTCCCACGGATGTAAACCTCCCTGGCACCATGGGACAGAAATCCTAGAATGAGCTGGGACTCAGCATCAAGAAATTTAGAAAACCTTCTCGACTGAAAGAGTGAATAGAGAAACGAGACAAAATTGAGTGTCAGTGGCTGAGAGATTTCAAATAGAGTTGAGAGGTATCTTGGAGGTTATTCTTACGTATTATATAGATAACCCCTTTTTAGTTTAAGGTATAATTAGAGCAGCTAGAGGGAAATGCTTGAAACTGTAGAGCTGTGTTCTGGTAGCCATAGTTCTTTAAGATGATTGTATAATGATGTAGCTTTTGCAAAGTGACTCTGTGATTGTGAAAACCTTGTTCTGATGCTCCTTTTATCTACGGTATGAACAGATGAGTAAAACGTATGGATTAAAAATAAATAGATAGGGGCGGGCCGCGGTGGCTCAGCGGGCAAAGTGCTTGCCTGCCATGCCGGAGGACCTCGGTTCGATTCCCGGCCCCAGCCCATGTAAAAAACAAACAAACAAAATACAATAAAAAACAAGAAAATGTTTAAAAAAAAAAAAATAAATAAATAGATAAACGGGGAACAAATGTTAAAATAAACTGGGTAGAGGGAAATACTAGTGGTCAATGAGAGGGAGGGGTAAGGGGTATGGTATTTATGAATTTTTTCTTGTTTCTTTTTATTTCTTTTTCTGGAATGATGTAAATGTTCTGAGAAATGATCATGGTGATGAATATACAACTATGTGATGATATTGTGAGCCATTGATTGCACACCAAGTATGGAATGTTCATACGTTAAAAATGTTTGTATTGTATGTTAATTGGTTTTATTAATAAAAAAATTTTTTATATCTAATGTTTTCAGATTTCTTATATGTTCACAGAGTAATCTTTGTGATTTTATTTCTTATATTTATTGTTTAAAGGGTTATTTTTGCCATCATTTCTTATTTTATATATTTATGTTCCCTCTCCCTGTCTTTTCTGATTAGCTAGGAGTTTTTCTTAGTAATTTTTTCAAAGAATCAAAATTTGTATTAATTAGAGCGATGATTTTTCTGATCTCATGAATTTCTACTTTTGTATTTATCATTTCTTTCCTTTAGGTCAGTTCTGTTCTTTTTCTAGCTTGTTGTTGTTGTTTTTCTTTTTCTTTTTCTTTTTTTTTTTGCATGGGCAGGCTCCAGGAATCAAACCTTCGTCTTCGGCGTAGCAGGCAAGAACTCTCCCACTGAGCCACCATTGCCTGCCCCTTTTTCTAGCTTCTGAGTTGAGATTTATTTATTTTCATCCTATAGTATAAAATTTTAAGGTTATGAATTCTCCTTTGATAACTGCTTTAAGTATATCTCATAGGTTCTGATATGTGGTGTTTTTGTTATAAATTTTTAGAAATTTCGTAATTTTGTTTTGCATTTCCTTTTTCAATTAAGAGTTGGTTAATATGAGACTTTTAAATTCCCAAGTGGAAAAGCTTTTTGGTTTTTATTTTATAAATGTCTAGGGTTTTTTTTTTTCCTTCATGTTAGTTGCAATATTTCTCCATAATTTATAGAATTTACTGATGTTTTCTTTGAGCCTAATATTTGATTTTTGTGTTCCATATGCAAATTATGTTATCCATTATCAGGGTATAAAGTTCAGTGTAGAAGATCTATAGCCTGATTTTTTATTTGACCTCCCTTGCACTGACAGTAGTATATTAAAATCTCCTATTCTTAGTGTTTTTATATTTTTTTCTCATATCTTTCAGTTTCTGCTTTATAATGGTGATTGGAGAATTATTTGTTATATAGATGTTACTGTTACATCTTCATTGTAAATTATGGCTTTTAGCTTTATAAAGAGTCCTTCTTTGTCTTTCTAAATGTTTTTTAGTAGAAATTCTGCTGGTTTTGTAGCAAGAGTACAACGCTTTCTTATTGTTATCATTGACTTAATTTACCTTTGCTCATCTCTTTATTTCTAGCCTTTCTGGATTACTTTACTTTAGGTGCAACTCTTGTATACTGTGTACAGGTGGCTTTTGTTTTTTAAGCCAGTTTGAAAGTCTTTTTCTGATTATAGGTGAGTTAAGCCCATTTACATGTATCAATATATTAGCTCTGTCATATTTTGTTATAATTTCTGTGTTTTATTCTCTACTAAAGTGTACTTTCTTTTCTCTTTTTAAAAGTTATTTTGATATTTAGGAAGATTTTTATTTTTGATGTAGGGGTTAACTTTATGCCTATACCTTTTGTAATATTCTTTCCTTTTTTACTATCTGGTTTGACAGTCTTAAATGGTACTTTTTTTACTCCCGTCAATTACCTGTCCAATAGTTGATGAGTTTAATCTTTTTTCTCTTTTCTCTTGCCCTCCTCCCACATTTGAATCTGTAGGTTTGTATCTTTTGCCAAATTTGGGAACTTTTCTGTCATTATATCTTCAAAAGTTTTTTTCAGCTCTACCTCTCTAATGACATCAATATTAGATCTTTTACTAATATTTACAATATTAGATCTTTTATCTGATGTTGTATTAGACAAGTCCCTGAAGTTCTGTTTGCTTCTTTTTAATGTTATTTGTTTCTGTTGTTCAGCTTGGAAGATTGCTATTGATTGAACTTTGAGTTCACTGATTTTTCCCCCTCTCATCTTCATTTTGCAAGTGAGTCTCCCCAGTAAATTTCAAATTTCAGTTATTGAAATTTTTCAGTTTTAAAATTTACCTTTGGTTCTTTATGTCTTCTGTTTCTTTGCAGATTTTTGTTTTTCGTTAATCAAGTGTGTTCATAATTGCTCTTGAAGCATTTTTAAAATCTTGTTTTATTGTGGTAACATATATATATAAATATCATAAAATTTGCTGTTTTAATCAAATTTTAAAGTATACAGTTCACTGGCACTAATTACATTTACAATGTTGTGCTACTATCACCACCATCCATTAGCAAACTTTCTTCATTCCAAACAGAAACTGTATACCCATTAAGCAGTTACTCGCCATTTTCCCCTCTCCTCAGCCCCTGGTAACTTCCATTCTACCTTCTGATTCTGTTCATTTGCTTTTTCTAGATATTTCATATAAGTGGAATCATAAGATATTTGCCTGTCTTCACTTAGCATAGTGTTTTCAAAGTGCATCAGGCTATATAGTAGGGATTGGACTTCATTCCTTTTATGGCTGAATATTTCATTGTGTGTTCACAGTATATCTTTTTTTTATTATTATTATTTTTTTTATTAACAGAAAGAAAAAAAAAAGAAATTAACACAACATTTAGAAATCATACCGTTCTACATATGCACTCAGTAATTCTTAACATCATCACATAGATGCATGATCATTGTTTCTTAGTACATTTGCATCGGTTTAGAGGAACTAGCAACACAACAGAAAAAGATATAAAATGTTAATATAAAGAAAAGAAATAAAAGTAGTAATAATAGTAAAAAACAACAACAACAAACAAACAAACAAGCAAACAAAAACAAAAAAAACCCTATAGCTCAGATGCAGCTTCATTCAGTGTTTTAACATGATTACTTTACAATTAGGTATTATTGTGCTGTCCATTTTTGAGTTTTTGTATCTAGTCCTGTTGCACAGTCTGTATCCCTTCAGCTTCATTACCCATTGTCTTACCCTGTTTCTAACTCCTGCTGAACTCTGTTACCAATGACATATTTCAAGTTTATTCTCGAATGTCCGTTCACATCAGTGGGACCATACAGTATTTGTCCTTTAGTTTTTGGCTGGATTCACTCAGCATAATATTCTCTAGGTCCATCCATGTTATTACATGGTTCATAAGTTTATCTTGTCTTAAAGCTGCATAATATTCCATCGTATGTATATACCACAGTTTGTTTAGCCACTCTTCTGTTGATGGAGATTTTGGCTGTTTCCATCTCTTTGCAATTGTAAATAACGCTGCTATAAACATTGGTGTGCAAATGTCCGTTTGTGTCTTTGCCCTTAAGTCCTTTGAGTAGATACCTAGCAATGGTATTGCTGGGTCGTATGGCAATTCTGTATTCAGCTTTTTAAGGAACCGCCAAACTGCCTTCCACAGTGGTTGCACCCTTTGACATTCCCACCAACAGTGGATAAGTGTGCCTCTTTCTCCGCGTCCTCTCCAGCACTTGTCATTTTCTGTTTTGTTGATAATGGCCATTCTGGTGGGTGTGAGATGATATCTCATTGTGGTTTTGATTTGCATTTCTCTAATGGCCAGGGACATTGAGCATCTCTTCATGTGCCTCTTGGCCATCCGTATTTCTTCTTCTGGTAGGTGTCTGTTCAAGTCTTTTTCCCATTTTGTAATTGGGTTGGCTGTCTTTTTGTTGTTGAGTTGAACAATCTCTTTATAAATTCTGGATACTAGACCTTTATCTGATATGTCGTTTCCAAATATTGTCTCCCATTGTGTAGGCTGTCTTTCTACTTTCTTGATGAAGTTCTTTGATGCACAAAAGTGTTTAATTTTGAGGAGCTCCCATTTATTTATTTCTTTCTTCAGTGCTCTTGCTTTAGGTTTAAGGTCCATAAAACCACCTCCAGTTGTAAGATTCGTAAGATATCTCCCAACATTTTCCTCTAACTGTTTTATGGTCTTAGACCTAATGTTTAGATCTTTGATCCATTTTGAGTTAATTTTTGTATAAGGTGTGAGATACGGGTCTTCTTTCATTCTTTTACTTATGGATATCCAGTTCTCTAGTCACAGTATATCTTGATTATCGTTCCTCTGTTGGTGGATGCTTGGGTTATATCTGTCTTTTGGCTCTTGTGAATAATGATGCTGTGAACATCAGTGTACAAGGATCTGAGTCCCTGTTTTCAACTCTTTTCCGTAAATACCTAGGAGCGGAATGTCTGGATCATATGGTAATTCTATTTTAATTTCTTGAGGAACTGCCAAACCATTTTCCACAAAGGCTGTGCTGTTTCACATCCCACCAGCAATGCAGGAAGGTTCCAATTTCTTCACATCCTCACCAATATTTGTTGTTTTCTGTTTTGTTTTGTTTTGTTGCAATAATTGCCATCCTAGTGAGTGTTAAGTAGTATCTCATTGTGGTCTTGATATGCATTTCTTTAGTGGCCAGTGATGTTGAACATTTTATCATGTGCTTTTCAGTCATTTGTATATCTTCTTTGGAGAAATGTCTTTTCAAGTCCTTAAATAAATGATTTGCAGATATTTTCCACCATTCTGTAAAGTGTCTTTTCTCTTTTTTTTTTCCGAGAAATATCCACACACACACAGTCCAACCGTATTATACAATCAGTGATTCACAATATCATCACATAGTTCTTCACCATGATCATTTTTAGAGCATTTACATCACTCCAGAAAAAGAAATCATGCATCCCATACGTTTACCCGTCCCTCTCATTGACCCACAGTATTTCACTCAACCCAGTTTTTACCCTTTATCTCCCCCTATTATTTATTTATTATCCTTATTTTTGGTTTTACTCATCTGTCCATACCCTAGATAAAAGGAGCAATAGATGCAAGGTTCCACAATCACGCAATCACATTGTAAATGCTGTGTAGTTATATGGTCTTCTTTAAGAATTAAGCCTACTAGAACACAATTTGACAATTTCAAGTACTTCCTCTAGCCCCCTAGTATACCATAAACTGATAAAGAATATCTGTACATTGCCTAAGAGTAACTTGCAGGATAACCTCCTGACTCCATTTGAAATCTCTCAGTCACTGAGGCTTTATTTTGTCCTGTTTCTCTCTTCCCACTTTTGGTCAAGAAGACTTTCTCATTCCTATGATGTTGGGTCCCAGTTCATTCCTGGGAGTCTTGTCCCATGTTGCCTTATTCACATAAGTGGGAAGGGCAGTGAGTTCACTGCCAAGTTGACTTTTAGAGAGAGAGGCCACATCTGTGAAACAAAAGAGGCTTTCTGGAAGGGACTCTTATGCATAATTGTCACTAGACTTAGCTTCTCCTTTTCAGGAATAAGCTTCATAGGGGCGGGTCCCAAGGTTGAGGGCTTAGTCTTTTGAATTGGATGTTCCCACTGCTAGCGAGAATATCAGAATTTTCCCAGATGGGAAGTTAGATATTTCCTTCTTCCTCCCTAGTCCCCCAAGGAGACTTTGCAAATACTTTTTTATTCTCTACCCACATTGCTCAGGGATATATCAGGGCATCACACTAACCTGTACAACCAAGATCTCACACATCACAAGCAGTGGGGACAACCAAATCAATAGGCTGAGACCTTGATCTTAGGGTTTATCCCTATGAAATTTATTCCTGCAAAGAATAGGCTAATACTACTTAAAATTAGGCCTCAGGGTCACCCCCCAGAGAACCTCTTTTGTTGCTCAGATGTGGCATCTCTCTCTAAACCAGCTCAGCAGGTGAACTCAGAGCCCTCTCTCCTACATGGGACATGACTCCCAGGGGTGTAAATCTCCCTGGCAGCGTGGGATAGAAAGCCCAGGATAAGCCAGGACCCAGCATCAAGAGATTGAGAAAGCCTTCTTAACCGAGAGAGGGAAGAGAGAAATGAGACAAAATAAAGGTTCATTGGCTGAGAGATTTCAAACAGAGTTGAGAGGTTATGCTGGAGGTTATTCTTATACATGATATAAATATTCCTTTTTAGTTTATGGGGTATTGAAGTGGCTAGAGGGAAGTCCCTGAAACTGTTGAGCTGTGTTCCAGTAGCCTAGATTCTTGAAGACAATTGTATAAAGATCTAACATTTACAGTGTGACTGTGTGATTGTGAAAACCTTGTGTCTGATGCTCCTTATGTCCATAAGAAATGGACAGATGAGTAAAAAAATATGGATAATAAATAAATAGTAGAGGGGACAAAAGGTAAAATAAATTGGATGTTTGGAAACACTAGTGGGTAGTGAGAGGGAGGGTTAAGTGTATGGTATGTATGAGCTTTTTCTTTTATCTTTTCTTTTTCAGGAATGACGTAGATATTTTAAAAAACAATCATGGTAATGAATACACAACTATAAGATCTTGTTGTGAGCCATCGATTATACACCATGTATAGAATGTATATGTGAAGATTTCTCAATTTTTAAAAAATGAAAAGGGAGTGCAAGGGTAGTTCGGTGGTAGAATTCTCATCTGCTTTGCAGGAGACCTGGGTTCAATTCCCGGCCCGTGCATTTCCCAAACAAACAAATAAAAATTCAACAAATGGTGCTGCAATAATGAGATGTTCAAATGGAAAAAAAATGGGATGTGACCCTGCTATACAGCATACGGGAAAAAAAAGGATTTCACACCCTATTCAAGATTCCATGTAGTTATGGTGTTCAAGTAAACTGACCATACAAGTTAAATTAGATAATTTCTACCCAAAATATAAATTTTGCACCAAATAAACTTCTCTCCCTTTAATCTCACACAGAGGTTAAAGTTTGAAAATATGGCCCATATCATCCTTTACACAGTATTCTAATTTCCCTTAGTCCTAGCCAGTTCAGCTTCATTCGTATCTCTAGGCAAAGTCTGATCACTTTTTCAGCTGTCTTTTCACTTTCTTGATCACATCCTTTGATACACATAAATTTTAAATTCTTATTAAATCCATTTTATCTATTTTTTTCTTTTGTTGCTAATAATTTTATTGTCATAGCAAAGAATCCATTGCCAAATAAAAGGTCATGAAGATTTTCCCCTATGTTTTTTTCTAGGCTTTTATGGTGTAGCCTATTTATATTTAAAATCATTAATCCATTTTGAATAAATGTTTGTGTTTGATATGAGGCCAGGATCTTGTTGAAGCATTTTTATGATAGTTACTTTAAAATCCTTGTCAGGTAATTCCAATATCTGTGTCATTTCAGTGTTGGTGTCTGTTGGTTGTCATTTCTCTTTTGAGTTGAGATTTCCTCATTCTTGGTCTGACAAATTATTTGCAGTTGTATCCTGGACATTTTGGGTGTTAACGAGACCCTGATTCCTATTTAAATCTTGTTACTCATTACTGCCAGACCAAGTAGGAGACAGGCCTTGCTCATACAGCCAGCATCTGCAGATACCCTCCAGCAGGATGGGCTCTCTGCCACAGCTTCTGCCCCTGCCGCTCCCATTTTTTACAACTGCCATATTTCTATTTTTCCAGAACTTACAACTTTTAAAAATTATTTTTCCATTCATATCCCCTTGTTTGAATCAATCTTTGATCTGTAATAAAATAGACCAAATACTAACCATCATTCCTTTTGCTAAATTTTCCCCAGGCTTCTCTTGGTTGACTGAAGTGCATCATCTGTTAGAGGAGTGGCAAACGTTTCCTGTAAAGGGTCAGATAATAAGCACTTAACTGTGTGGACCACATGGTCTCTTGTCACACTGCTCTTCTCTGCCTCGGCGCAGGAAGAAGCCACAGACAATGTATAAACGAGTGGGTGTGGCTGTTTACAATAAAATTTTATTTAAAAAACAGGCAGGGCCAAATTTGGCCCCCAGTTTTTAGTTTGCCGATCCCTGCTCTAGCAGAGTTCTATACAATAGCTTATGAATACAGTATTCTCTTGGTTTTGGCATGTATAATTATTTTCCTGTGGCCTGAATCCTAGTTCACACTATCTTTCCTCAAGTTTCTTGAAAATGCTGCGCAACCGTACGTTGCTTTTAAAAGTGACACTGGTCTTTCTTACTCTTACGCATAATTTAGTCTTTTTGCCTGGAGTCTTGGAGGACATTTTCTTTATCATTAAAGGGTAGTAGTTTTACTAGGGTATATTATCTTTAAGCCCTTCCTGTCTCCTCCTTTCCAGTCTCCACAGAGAGTCTCTGAAGTCTCACACATGCCTGGGACAGGAGGTCCAGATAAAAGCTGGAATTTAATTTTTTTTCTCTTCTTACAGGTAATTTGAGATATGTAGTATACTTTGGCTCCTAGTAATGCTGAAGGTTTGGCTATATGTGGTTTTTTTCCTCTTACTTATCTATATATGTTTTCTGTGTGGGGAGATTTGAATTTAGGTGGCTGCTGTTATCTAAGGACAACTAGGTGTTTTTAATTTGGATATCCTCATAGGAACATCTGTGAATTTCCCATAGATGAAACCAGTGCTTTCCCCTGCGAAGACACAAAGTACAGCCATCCACAAACTGTCCTTGAATGAGTCACCAAACCTCTGAGCCTGTTTTTTTTGTTTGAGTTTTTTGTTTTGTTTTGTGTTTTATCTGCACAATTAGGATGAGCATAAGGCATGGTTTGTACTCTTTGGTTGGGGGTGTGTTTATCTGTTTTCTTTAGTAGTTTGAAAAATCAGTTGTATTGCTGAACATATTTGAGAACCTCTAGAGTTAGATGATACAAGGTCTTTTTGGTCTCTTCTAGACATGAAGCAGCATGTGATGTATTGGCCCCATGGGGATTATAGCTTCCCCATTTGTGAGGGCAAGGAAAATTATTTCTCTGCCTGTTTTAAAATTCATCTATCTGGTACATAAATGCAGAAATCAGGTTAGAAGTTGTGCCAGACTTTTGTGTCTCACTTTTGTAAAGAGTGATCCGAGGCAGAAAGGTGCTTACAACGTAATAGATTTATCGACTGAGCAGAAATTTTTGCCACCAAGCTAAAACATAAAATCTGGCTACTTTTCCCATTACTGTTCTTGAGGGTGTGCTATGTGTTTTAAATATTCAAACAAATATGTGAATTGATTATTCATTTTTACTTCCTGTAGATTCTTGTAGACACTGTTTGGGCTCTGTCGTACCTGACAGATGGAGGCAATGAGCAGATACAGATGGTTATTGATTCAGGGGTTGTGCCATTTCTCGTACCCCTTCTGAGCCACCAGGAAGTGAAAGTCCAAGTAAGTGTTTCTAAATTTTTCTTACTTGTATAGAATTGTATTTTACTGTAACCAGTTAAGTTGTATGACCAGGCTTCTGATTTTGCCTCTAAGTGCGTATCTTTGAGATTTCTCCTGTTGTTCCCGTGGACCCAGTTTTGTTGATTTCCAGATCTTATCTAGATTCTTAGCTGCTTCAGACCAGCGTAGCCAGTTTTTCTTGACCTCTTAGAATGCGTTCAGGCATTCCGTTCTCATTTCAACCAGATAAAATTGTTAGGTTTTCTCCTACAAACACTACTCCTCTCCTCTGCCCCCTTTCAGAAACAGCATGGCCCAAGTTAGAAATCTTGAATTCTTCTCTTCCTTCCTCTCCATTAAAAAATACTATCGCTTCTTACATAACTTTCAAAACTGTCTTTCCCTGTGTGTCTAGCGCTGCTTTGCTTAAGACTCAATATTATGTCCTGAGAAACTTTCTCACACCTCCCCTCAGAGAGCCTCAGTGTTCTTTCACAGTGTCACATATTTCTGTTTTTATAACTTATTCCCTTATTGTAACTGCTGGCTTGTCTATTACTCTTACTGGATTTAGGATGCCCTGAGGGTCCAGGAACCTTTTCTCTTCATTCTCTGTACATAGATGAGCAGCTGCCATACACTGGGCACTTGGAAGATAGTGCTTGCGATTTGATATTCGTGGACACAGTAACTTAGCATATCTCTGAAATCTCTCACTCTCTCTTTTTAACTTTGAATTATGGAATTTCAGACATGTCTGAAGAATGCGCCTCCGTATGTGCATCACTCAATCTCAGATATCGGCGTTTGTCATTCTTCTATCATCTATACCTCCACTCTTATTTAGTTGTATTTTTTAATATTTTAAAGTAAATCCCAGTCACATCGCTTTCCTTTTATGTTCCTGATTTTCTGTTCTATCTTCGTATTATACTTTCTGGCTATTATCCCTGAATTTCAAGACTCTTTTCCACTTAATGACTAAGTTTTTACCAATCCTCACTTCGAAACCCTGAGGACAATGCAGGGTAGCGGTGCTCATCCATGTCACACCTAAGCGAGTGCACACATGCATGCAGTATGTAAGTGTGGGGTGGCCAGCTGTCCATTTTGGAGTAGAAGGTCTTGTATTTAGACATTGTCTATAGTGCTTTTTCTCATGGTAGGATGTTATTTTATGAAATAACAAAGCATGGTAGATGTTTTAACTTCTGTATTGGCAAATAAATAGCTGGTAGCCATAAATTGATTCCCTTTTTCCACCTTTAATAAAGGAAGAAATTTATTTATTTTAATAGTATTTGAAATCCCAGAGTCTATCAGAACATTTGTTAAAAATAATAATACATAACATGTATGATTCTTTCACTTTACAAAATACTTTTACATCTATTTTATTTAGAAATATTTTCATTGCAAAACAGACCTCATATATAAATTAATTAACTTAAAGACCATACATATAACTAGAAAGTAACTAAGAACTAGGACTCTTCGTTCATTCAGTGTTTAATGAGAATCTGTTGTGTGCCAGGTGAGGTGCTTTCTGAGAAGATACTCACGCAAATGAAAAATGGCTTCTGTCCTTGATGGTTCAGACACACAGAGAAGCCAGTGTTTATAGTTCAGTATGTTGTAGAGGTGGAGGCTGAGGAAGCACAAAGGAAACACACAAGATACCTAGACCTGACTCCTGTGGTTCATAGTCTGAAACCCACTCTACCCAGAAAAACACTGTATTGAACAGTAATGAACTTATTTTCAGCCAGCATTCTAAAGGAAGCATAAATGCAGTGACAAACACTGATAGATAATAAAACTGGGTTTTGAGGGGATAAAACTTTAGTAATATAAAGTTGTTAAAAATAGACCTTTAGGGTTTTGAAATTTTCATTTCCTTTTTTGTTTTTAATCTTTTTCACAACAATCTTCACTTAATTTTTCCATGAAGTATTTTTCAGGGGTGACTGTTTAAAATTCAGAATTGTTCCCTGTTCTTCCTAATGCTTTGTATGTGGATGAAGCATTACTCATCCCCCCTCCCCCGACATTTTAGCATGAATTTTAGGTTCATCATAAACTAATAACTGAATTTACAGAGAACATTCCTTCCCGTCCAGACAGCAGCACTCAGGGCTGTCGGCAACATAGTGACCGGCACTGACGAGCAGACCCAGGCCGTTCTCAACTGCGACGTCCTGTCCCACTTCCCAAACCTCCTATCACACCCAAAAGAGAAGATAAATAAGGTAAGACATTGTATTCCTTAGGATTCTCTAGGGAAACGGAACCAACAGGAGATATTTATAAATTTGAGATTTACTAAAAGTGTCTCACGCGACTGTGGGGATGCACAAGTCCGAATTCTGTAGGGCAGGTCACGTGCCGACAGCACTGACGAAGGTCTTCAGTGCATCCCACGGGAGAGGCTGACCAGCTGAAGTAGAGAAAGATTCTCTCTTCTGAATTCTCCTTTAAAGCTTTCAGTTGATTAGATTAAGCGTCACTAATTGCAGAAGACACTCCCCAACTGCAGATGTCATCAGCTATGGATGCAGTCTATGTGCTGATGATATAATAAGCTAGCCTTCTGCTTTATTAACCAGCCACAAAATGTCCTCAAGGTAATGGTCAGGCCAGTGCTTGCTTAACCAGACAACTGGGCATCATCACTTGGCCAGGTTGACACATGAACCTAACCATAACAGGCATATGATGTCCTCATCAGCTTATTTCTTTCTCCTTGGAAAGCTTATTTAGCTGCCTGCCTTGTTTCTCGGTTACGTTGATTGTTACAATACATTTAAGATGAGGATGGTCTCAAATCACCTCTGCAATTTTTTTTTCAACTTTTAATTGCTTCTTATAAGTGCTGCCCTGATCATCACAGAACAAAAAATATTTTTAGCATTTAGATTACTTTTGTTTTTATTTAAAAAAATTGAGCAGTAGCAACAACCAATAAGTTTGTAGCCACTGGTTCTGTGTGTAAACAAAATCTGTCGCTTATATGTCTGGTATCTTTTATAAACAAATACAGGGGTCACAGTGTAATTTCTATATGGAAATCAGTTTGAACCTAAAAAGCACCTAAATGAAAAGCTCATAAATAATAGCTCTTTTTAAGATTTCAGGTTTGAGATACAAAATTATAATCTATTTTATAATATGGAGTTGTTATTTTCTGCTTATACAGAAAAAACATACATGTATATACAGAATGATAAGATTTTTGGATAGAAGATGCCTGTGTGTAAAATATTTTTTTCCAAGTAGAAAAAGGGACAAATGAGATACGCAACTTAAATCAGAAAAGAATATGCTGAAAATAGAGAGTGGGGACCGCTGGGATGTGTAAATTATCTGACCGATAGCACACTTCCTCTCACATAGTGCTTGGGGGAAGAGCACAGTCATTTGCTATCTTTTAAAAAGCAGGTCGTATCATTCTCCCACATAGGATAAAATATAAATGCCTTATAAGATAAAGGCTTTTCATTATCTGGTCTCTACCTTTCTTTTCCAAAAGTCTGCTAAAAGGCCATTTTCAGTCACACCTTTATGACGGGGTTCTCTCACTTTTTCAGTGTTTCATCACCATCATCTAGCATAATGACAGTCATAAAAGTACTGATCAAATAATAGTTGAATGCATTGAATGCAGTGGTTTTGTTTTGTTTTGTTTTTGCATGGGCAGGCTTTGGAAATCAAACCTGGGTCACTGGCATGGCAGGCGAGAGAATTCTGCCACTGAGCCATTGTTGCCCTCCCTGAATGCAGTTTATATGCCTGAACCTAGCAGAATCAGTCATTTCTTCTCCTGTGTCATAACTATACAAAGTTGTTTGACTATAATGTGACAATTGAATTCTTATGAAAAAGTATATTATCAAAAATCACATTTCATTGGCATATTTGTTCCAACGAAGGAAAAGAACCTAGAGACTTTGAGAATCTGGACCAATTATTTTTTAGTATGAAATTCATTAACGTACATGATTTTTTTAGCTACATGTACTCCTTAATTGAAAACTAAAAATATTTAATTATCCATATGACAAAACCAAATTTAACTGTTCATTTGCCATTTTTAGCACTTATTTTACTGTTTTATATTTGCTTATTTACGTATTGTTCCTACTATAGTTTTAAGATCCCTAAGAAATTTTGTTCATCTTTTTATCATTCATACCTTGTATGTTATGGATGTTGAATAAATGTTTACTCTGAATTAATTAATGTATGGTGATTGAGCTTTGCGCATTTAGGTGGCAGGCATTAAACTCAAAGTACTTTACTTCTTTTACTTAGTTTTTACAGCACCCCTTGTGTTGTTACTGATCTTCATTTTAATATGCTATATTTATGCCTCTATAGTGCATTAAGATCATCTTACCACCTTTGAGTCTCCTTTATAAAAATCCATTTTTTTTTTGAAAATTTGTTTCTGTGTACATTTTTAGCGAATTTTAATTTTGAGTCTCTTTTCCTGAAGGTTATTTAAAAATAAGGGAACTAAGAGTGGGGGGAAGAGATATAATTAGGTTAAGTAAGTGTGGGGAGAAAGAGGAGAGACTATACCTAAGGCAGAGCAGAGTGGGACTCAGAGAAGTTCCAGTAAGCTCTTAAATTTCCCTGGGGAAAGAAGAAGAGTTCTATAGATTAGATACCTTCTCAGCTTTAGCAAGCAGTTAGTTGTTTCAAAAGATTTTCACTTTGCATTTTTGGAGCCATCCTGGGACCCTAGAGGCATAAACTACCAACTTGGTTTTGTCCCCTTCAACATTTTATTTTGGAAATTTTCACACCTACAAAAAACTTACAAGAATAATACTGTGAACATCTCTATACTCTAAACACAGATTTACCAGCTGTTAACATTTTACCACAGTTAGATGACAAAATAAATTTACAATTAACACTTTCATTTGTGGATGAGGAAGAATTAACACTAAAATTATAACAAATCTTAGATTTATTCTTTGATTAAGTATATCAGGCTTTTTGCCATTGTGATGATGACACAAAATCCACTATAGCTATAGTACTATTAATTAAATCCATAGCTTCAGAGAGTTGATCATAGCAGGTTACTTGCAATTATACCGGTTTGAAACTTTCATATATGAACTATGTGAACAAATTTACCTTCAGATCTCTGAGTTTGAAGTAAAGGTTGGCTCTTAGAGAACTGGGTATTTTCTTCTATCAAAGAAACAAGTATCATAATAATTAGTACACTCAGAGAATATCATAATCATGTTTCTCTTATGAAATTAAAATGTTAGAAATACTTTACTTAGGCTAAAGTGGCTTTACTTGGAATTATATATGTGACTTAAAAATCCTTTAAGGTTAGAATAATATTTGTGTTAGATAGATCCATTCTACCCTAGTTAGATGCTTGATTCCTATGGAATGGTTGAATTTATCTTGCAAGTTTTTTTAAATAAAACAATTCACCTTTATTAGAAATAGTTTTAACAGTGTTAGGAAATTCAGTCGTGCTTATTTCGGAGCTAATGGACGGAAATGTCATCTCCATGAGCAAACAATTATATGTTTTGTTCACTGCTGTATCACCAATGCTAGAAAGGTTCCCAGCTTATAGGAGGCATATATAGTATTAAATGAATAAATGCCAGGTAAAAGGGGCCCAAATATTATGAATGGAAGTATCCTTACAACTTCTTTTTTTTTTTTATGGGAAGTTCGGTATAGCCTAATCACTTTTATATGCAGTTTCCTTAATGCAGCTCAAGTGATTTTGTGATTGCAAATATAAAATAGGTTAAAATAAAACATATAAAAGTGTTAAAGATAGAATTTTTCAAATAAAGATACACTGTAATTTTTTTTGTCAATTATAGGAAGCAGTTTGGTTCCTTTCCAACATAACCGCAGGCAACCAGCAACAAGTTCAAGCTGTAATAGATGCTGGATTAATCCCTATGATTATTCATCAGCTTGCTAAGGTCAGTAGTGAGTTTATCATGTCTTTTAACATTGTAGTCAAGACTTTTTTGATGAAGAATTCATTTGATTTCTGTCTTAACCTGCAGGGGGACTTTGGAACACAGAAGGAAGCTGCTTGGGCAATTAGCAACTTAACAATAAGTGGCAGAAAAGATCAGGTGAGCTTGAAAAAATTTTTTAGGATTGTTAATTCTGGAAAATATACTACCCTTATGTGTTTAGGAGTTGCTGATTTTTTTTCTAAGCTTTGTGTTCTGTCCTTTTGAAGGGAAAGATAATTATTTAAATAAAAATATTTCTTTTTTGTCATCCAGGTTGAGTACCTTGTGCAGCAGAATGTAATACCACCCTTCTGTAATTTGCTCTCAGTGAAAGATTCTCAAGTTGTTCAGGTCGTTCTAGATGGTCTGAAAAACATTCTGATAATGGCTGGTGATGAAGCAAGCACAATAGCTGAAATAATAGAAGAATGTGGAGGTAAGAGTCAACTGAATGAAGGAAAGAAGTTGAGCGCCAGAACTCTGAAATATTACTTCCTTTAAAGACAATTTATTAAAAATATTATAAACCATCAGGATACATTACTATTAAATCATCAAATTGTGTTGCTGTTCGTATCAGTATTGCAAGACTTTACCAGAAAACATTAGTCTATTCTGGTTTCAAAGATTACTTTGTAACCTTCCTGCAGATTCACCTTGCTCCTTTGGAAACGCTAATCTTCCTCTTGAAGTCAGAATGCGTTAGAGCAAATTAAAACCTCTGAGAACTCATGAGATTTGTTTAAGCCAGCATTTCTCAAACTCTTTGACAGTGAAGCATTTTTTCATGTTATACTTATTATCACATGTTTGTGTATGCTGCTCTGGGAAATGTTGTTTCATCCCTGACTTGTAATAGTTCTTACTATTTGCCACAACTGCCATGCTGAGATTTTTACTACAGAAGACATTTTGGAATTTCAATATAAGAAAGAACTAGTCATTTGACATACCATATCATTAAATTCTCTGGTAATGACATATAAAGCATATATTTTAAAATTCTATTTTTAAACCTGTTCAATATGTACTAAACTGTAAATGAATTTACCATAATGTCACTTTTTTTAAAACATTTTATTGACTTATTTGGATGATTATATTACCACTTTGTTTTTTTTCTAGCAAGAACAAATGCAGTAGCATCAGAAAAAGTTACACTGGGAGGGTTTTCTTCATAATGAGAAATTATCCCAGAGATGTTAAGGAGTCTTGTTCAAAGTCACCTAAGTAATTAGAGATAGAAGTAAAATTTTAATCCAGTTCTTCTAACTTTTAATCCACAGCTCATTGTGGTTAACTCAGAAAGTTTGAGCAACCTATAGAATTGATATTCTTCAGCTTTTTGACTAGGGTAGTAATATTTTTATAAGAACGCCTGTGTACTTAGTTATGTGTCATTTTATAGAGCACTTTACATCCATTATCTTCAACCCGTATTTTCCCGTTTTTCTGGTTGGTATATTTCTATTTAAAGGAAAAAAAATACAGCTATTTCAAAATAATCTAGCCAAAAGGACATTTCAAGGAAGAATATTTATTATTTATTAAGAATTTGAATTTACAAGCATGTGCTTCTGATGCATGGAGTAAATACTCTGAATATATTAATGAACACATTCTATGATTACAGTTCTGAAAAATTGTTTTACAGGTTCACTGTGGCTATAGGACATATTACCCTGTTCATTAAAAAAAAATTTTTTTTTCAGAATTCAAAGCTTTTTCTTCTATTATACCAATTAATATATCAAACAATAAGCTTCTTAAAACTTATTTTTATGGCTATAAGTAGTAAAATTTAGAAAACAGAAAAAAATAAACATATAAGACAGTAGGGTTTTAGTAAAGCAGTCTGGGATATCTTGGTTCAGGTTCTGTCACTTACTTGCCAGGTCATTGGAATAAATCCCTCCCCCTCTTTGTGCCACTCCTTCCTTGTCCATCAAATGGAGTGGTGAGGTATTTTTTTAGACTACCTGCCTACAAGACCAGGGCCCCTCAAGGGCTTCTATGGAGGTAGAAGTTAAGGGGATGTTTTTCCTCCCGCAAGAGCAAATTGGGTTTTTTAAACTATCACCTTTCAGGGTATGAGGGGTCTGTTTCCTTAAGTCCCTTAGGATTTGCCATGGCTAAAATGAGAATAGTTTTTATTTGTATCTGCTTAATTCTTTTAATTATTTTATTTTTATCAGGTTTGGAAAAAATCGAAGTTTTACAGCAGCATGAAAATGAAGACATATATAAATTAGCATTTGAAATCATAGATCAGTATTTCTCTGGCGATGATGTAAGTATAAAAGTATGCTGTGTCTCCCTGTAAATTAAAACCTGTTTACATAATGTACATTTACTAAGAGTTTTCCCTTTATCACTAGTAACACTAAGTTTACACTGTTCCTTTCAGATAGTTTAGAGGTGGCATTTTTCCAGTTATTTTTTAAAATCTAAATAATAAATAATGGTTCTACATCGATTAGTTCTCTTCAAAAATTTAACTATGTCTGAAACTTCATTATAAAGTAAATTATGCAAACAGTTCTTGTCATATTTATGATCTATTAATTGGGAAAAAATAGTAATTATTCTTCAGATAGATTAAGTAAATCTATGGATACAAGACCTTAAGAAAGAGGCAGGTTTTTTGTATATGTTAAATTTTTAATTGTTAAATTTCTTAACAAAATGATTGCTGATTTACCTAAATATCCTTAGGTGACTAAAGCAGTCGTACAAAATCCCCTCCTAAGAAGTAAAAAAATCAGTTCTGCTTGCACCATAATGTAGAGTATCCATAATAAGAAATCTCCTCTTTTTTTTAAATAGATTGATGAAGATCCTAGCCTCATTCCTGAAGCAACACAAGGAGGTACTTACAATTTTGACCCAACAGCCAACCTTCAAACAAAAGAATTTAATTTTTAAGTTCAATTGAGTGCAGAGTCTTTCCCACATTCTATATGAAGCACCAACCAGATGGCTACCAAATGAAAAGAACAACCGCGACAACAAAAGGCTCCAAAACACATATGCCTCTTCGTTTCGATGCTTCTAAAGCGAGCCATGTCTCAGTCACTTTGCAGTTGCCAAAAGTCACTCTCACATGGACTGTAAATGCATCTGCATGATTTCCTAAACTGTTTTAGAATTTCCCTTAACAATCTCAACTACCCTCTTTATCCCTGTCCCTGGTGCCACGCGCTGACAACTGCAGTAGCCAGTTGAGAATGTTCCACAGCAGTGGCGTGTCCGTGCTCACTGATACTCCTTTGAAAAATATTGCACGGCGGATCAGGACACTGCGGCGTGACACTGACACACATCAGAAGACTTCAGAGAGGTGCGGTCTGGTCTGAGCCTCATCATTGTCCTCCACAAACATATTTTCATACTCTCTGTGTGGATGAATAGATTTTAAAGTACAAGCCAAATGACTTTCATTGGTGGGACTGACACAAAAAAGTAACTTAACAAAAAGAAACTTGGTTATTGATTAAACGGATAAGTTTAAAAAACTGTCCTTCATCTACCAGTAATTGATGTGGTTATTATCTGCCTCAGAAGCCAGGGTTGGAGGAAGAATTTTAGATATGGATGATAATGCTTTCACCATTATATCTAATTTTTGAGAGCAGCAAGCCCTGTTTGACCACTCACTCCAGCCTGTGTGTTCCTGCTGTTGAAGTAATCAAATGCTGTGCATGGTATTTTACCTGAGCTGCAACCTGTTACGGACTTGAACTTCTGTTTAAGTTGAAAGCAAGAGTCCTTGACAATAAAGAAAAAAAAACGCAAAGGTCTAAAACACCCATTGATGATGTAAAAAATAATAATAATCTTGCTTTCAGCTTTCAGGAGTTAATATTTTTCGTTTTAAATCGATAATTGGATATGGTTGATTTCTATTGGGTTTAAACTGTGGAGCTTTCATGTTTACTGTAATTTAGTCTTAAAATATTTTTTACTTAGTAACCAGTGCTTTTGATAATGTGGTTGGCAACAAACCAGCAACTCTTTAGAAGTGTCATGAAACTTCGTTCTTTGAGTATTGGAAAAATTCATTCAAATTCTACTCTAAAAGCATATTCACATTTTTAAATATTCCAACAAAGATCTGTGTAGAGGAATAATCTGCAGTTGTTTAACATAAACTTGACTTGCAGTAATCTTTAAATAATTCTGCAAAATCTGATATTACTATGTAAAGTCATTGCTTTTGGTAGATTGTCTGACCCAGTTATTAATGAAAGAATATGAATTTGAACGTTTTTAAACTGAACAATTTATGCTGTCACAAAAATGGTTTTGTTGCTATCGTTTACTGGGTATAATTTCCCAATGCATTGGTGTGAAGGGATAGAAAATCTAAACTAATTTAGTTATCAGATGGGGGGGTGTATTTCCTGTGATGAAGATGAGACAGATGCCATCAGAGCTTTGTGAATCAGCTGGGGTTTTTTCACTGATAAAAAAAAAAAACATAGCAGGTGTGCATTCATTAAAAATATATGTATCTGCCAAGGTGGAGCCACTTTAAAGAGTGAGTTTTGTCTTGTATCTAAAGTGGATACAAGCGTATGTTTAAACTGCAAGATTTTTACTTGCTAGAGAATCTGTTTTAATATAGTGGTTTGGCCTCTGATTATTTATAGGTTTTATAAATTTTAGAATCAATTTCTCTTTAAGGTGGCTCAGATTTTTCAACTCTTGTGCACATAAAATTGAGTTGAAGTTCATTGTGCCTTTTTTTCTTTATCCAATTTTTGAGTTAAAAGCTTCATATGATAACTGCATCCTGTTCAGACACTATAGTCTAAATTTTTGAAAGTGTGTGGTATTCACTAAAAGTAGGAATAACAAAGTCAAAACTAATTAAGGTCACAAACTTTGGTGAAACCCTTAAAGTCCAAATCTTCTTGATGTTGTGAATTGTACCCCTTCCTGTTTTAGTTTCTTCTGGACTCTCCATGCTTACTGACGGTTACCTTTAAATTTTTGCGCACATTGAGATGAAAATTGGCCTCTGTTGTGACGTTCTTCTTTCCTCTTGCATTCTCAATGCAGACGGACATTTTCAGGTGAACATCAGCATCAAGTGGTGCAGACCTGCGTGTGCATTTGCTTGATTCAGTTTGTTGTGACCTTATCAGTTTTGAATTGGAATTGCACCATTTCATAGATAAAGGAAACTATATTGCTGCACTTTTAAGTTTTCAAAACAGTGTTTAAAAATTGCGTTGTTTTTATTTTTTTTTAATTCAGTTAAAAAAAGACTAAAATGTTCTTTCAAAAGAGGCATCTAAATGTGTTCCTAATTTTGTATATGGGCTTAGGTTTTGTAACCAATAAAAAAAAAAGCTGCTATCAAATATGATAAAATTTTGAAGAACTTATTTCAAAAAATAACTTCATTGCCTATTTTTGTTTTCAGTATGGTTAAATTTAGAATTATGTTTCAAATATTCACCACAGTAGAGAGGAGTCCTGAATCATCCTTGCATTGTATTTTAATATCGTTTCTCTTGCCATAACAAACCAGGATGGCCGGTAACAGTTCTACATTTAAGAGTATTTTGTGACAAAAATAAGTAGTGTATAGTCTCACATTTAAATACTACATCGTAGAGAAAAGCCATTTTTTTTGAGGAGAAGATGTGGTTATGACTTCCATGAAATAAGCAAAAATATCGGATAAATTGTACATATAAAATGCCTGCCTAATCCTGGAAAGCATGCAACTATGGAAGATAGTAGTTGAAAGTTTAAGTCTTAGATAGAGACTGTGGTTCTAAGTGAAATCTTAAATTAATTAAAAGAGCAAAAGAGGAGCCAAACTTTTAAGTATTCAAATAATATACTTTTGTATAATACCACTTCAGATTATTTTTTGAGGGAAGTTGGTGTTTAAGTAAATAAATGTGATAGTACTCCTATACAATGCCCTCATTTCCTTCAGAAGTCATCCTTTTCAGGGAACCAATTGTTTAATTATCGCAGAAGAAGATTTTTGAATATTAATTGTCTTGAGTGGTGGTTATGAAATTTTTAACCTTAGTTGAACAGAGAAATTTTCATTGTTTGGAGAAGGGGAGAATAATTTTTGTACATTATGCTGTGATTAAGATATATAATTCAAGGAGTGCTCTGTGACCTAGCACTCATTTGTCCAAAGCTCAAAATGAACTCTTTTTCATATGAATGTTGTACTTGATTATTTCGCTGAAAAATAGTAATAGAATGTTGATCAAGAAGTCTCATATACATATGACATGTATGTGTGTATATATATTATGTATATATATATATATATAAAGAGAAAAAATATATATACATATATAAAGAGAGTGTTTTGGAAGAGGGACATGGGAGTGTAGCCTTATTCACAACCTTATCCTCTTTATTTGCTCAAGAAACTTCTCACCTAACTTTGGCCTACATCAGGGTTTCTCAAACCTGCTCTGTTGACACTTCAGGCAGGATAAATCTTTGTGCACACAGGATGGTCTCCAGCATCCCTGTCCTCTACCCACTGGGTGCCTTCTCTCCTCAGTTGTGACAAGCAAAAATGCGTACAAGACGTTGCCAACTGTCCTGTGGGGGCAGGATGTCCCTGAATTGAGAACCACTCTAGAAAATTTCTCCACTCAAATCAAGCAGCCTAAGTCATGACTTTCTGTGGTGCAAACAATCCCAAACTTTCCTCAGATGCATGGGATATAAAGGAAGAGATGACAAAAATGTGTCTTTTCTTCATTCTCAGTTTTAGGATAAATCAGAGCCAAACCTAACCTCATTTCCAATCACCCATCTGTGGGATCTCTTGGTAGTACTGAGCCCCATCTACTGGAAGCGACTTGGATAGAAATGAGAATGTGGAATAACTAGTTGTCCTCTTAAATTTATTCTGTGACTGAAAAACGATATTGTGTGAAATAATCAACACTGCCCGCCTGTGGCCATGTTCTCCAAAAATTTTTAAAGATCTTAAAGTTCTCTAGGGAAAGCCTAGGTTGGCCCAGGAAATCATAGCATAGTTTGGAGTACTTCTTAACGCATTGTGAAAGAGTGGTCCCAACCTCAAGAAATGTACAAGTCTATCTGGGAAAACAAAGTGTGTGTATGTGTTTAATTTAAGTAATAGTGGAAATTCTAAGGCAGTATAAGGTTAGTGCTTTGTCATACATGATAACTAGATACTGGTTTGAAGCATGGGAGGAATATTTATATATTTATGAATCGTGTAAGACAGTGAACAGAGGGCGGGGGGGACACTGCAGTGAATGAGAGAGGCTCTTGAGCTGTTCTTGTTCTCGAGCAAAAGCTGTGTTTTAAAAACTAATCTAGGAAGTGCAAATAGAGAGGTGAGATCAAAGACTAAAGAAGGGGAAATGTCTTACTTATCAAGTCATTCATGATTTAGGTCTCTGGATTAAGGCTCAGGGTGGTAGGTTTTCAAGAAACATTTTATTTTCATTTTGATGCAATTTTATTGATTTATTTTCACATACCATGGGTTCATTCAAAGGATATAATCAATGGCTCACAGAATCATCATACAGTTGTGCATTTATCATGATTGGCTTTTCTTTTTTTGTGAAAAATAACATAGAAAAAAACAAATTTCAAAGCACACCGCAACAATTAATTGTAGAACAGATTTCAGGGTTTGGTATGGGTTACAATTCCACAATTTTAAGTTTTTACTTTTAGCTGCTCCAAGACATTGGAGCCTAAAAGAAAATCAATATAATGAATCAGCAATTGTACTCATTTGTCAAACCCTACCTTCTCTGTATAACTCCACCATCACCTTTGATCTTACTCCCACTCTTAGGGGTATTTGAGCTATGGCCGTTCTAACTTTTTCATATTGGAAGGGTGTGTTGACAATATGAGATAGGGGGATGGAACTAGTTGATGTTCTGGAGAGGCTGGACCCTCTGCATTTCAGGACTTACCCGGCCTAGGGACCCATGTGGAGGTTGTAGGTTTCTGGAAAGCAAACTTAGGGCATGGAACCTTTGTAGAATCTCATATAAGGCCCTATATGTTCTCTAGGGTTGGCAGGAATGGTTTTGGTTGGGGTTTAGCAAATTTTGATAGATAGCAATGTGTAACTGAAGCTTGCATAAGAGTAGCCTCCAGAGTAGCCTCTCGACTGTTTTGAACTCTGTCGGCCGCTGATACCTTATTTGTTACACTTTTCCCCCTTTTGGTCAGGTTGGCATTGTTGATCCCACAGTGGCAGGACCAGGCTCATCCCTCGGAGTCATATCCCACATTGCCAGGGAGACTTTCACCCCTGGATGTCATGTCCCACATAGGAGGGAGGGTGATGATTTCACTTGCAGAGCTGGGCTTAGAGAGTCTAGCGAGGCGACACCTGAGCAAAAAAAGAGGCCCTCCAAAAATAACTCTTAGGCATTCCTCTCGGTAGGCTAAGCTTCTCCGCTACATACATAAGCCTCACAAGAGCAAGCCTCAAAATCAAGGGCTTGGCCTAATGTTTGACACAGTATCAGGAGTTTCCCTGGTGGTAAGGTTTAATAGTTGCATATTTTTTCTCCCATCCCTCAAGGGACTTTGCTCATATAGAGTATATCTGCTTAATATACTCTGGGATGTATCTAGGCATTCCATTAAGCTATATAGAATTACAGACCCTCATTCTGGGCTCCCTGTGTTTGGATTGAATGATCTATCTCGACAGGTTGAGTTAGCTTATGTGCTACAGAAATTTAGATTCTGGACAAAATAAAACTTTCTTCCTTTGGTCTCATAAAGTAGGTGAAGTTCTAAAGTACAGACAATGTTTTCCTTACCCCTGTATTCAGTTTTCAATAAATACTTATTAAAATCGATCAATAGCAGGGGAATGATGGCTGAACTATCATAGAAGATGTGTTTCCTGGCAGAAAAGCTCTTCTACAATGTCCTTCTTCCAAATTGCCACCACCTTCTTGAGTAATTCATTTTTCTTAAGCTTTGGTACCCAAGGTTACAGGTCCTTATGCCCAGAAGTGCATGAATGCACAAGACAAACCTGGTACATCTTCACGGAACAGCAGTGTTACTTAAGGTAAGTAAAACTTTTTTTTTTTTTGGCATGGGCAGACTCATGGAATCGAATCTGGGTCTGGGATGAGTAAACAGTTTTATGGTAATACAAATCTAAGTGTTATGGAGTCAAGTACACATTTTACATAATGTTTTAAAGATAAAATCAGATTTTTGAAACGGGCAATTATGGAGCTATTCAGAAAAGTTTGAGGGAGCCAGAAAAGTTTGAGGGAGAGATTAAGGCATTTACTCCCAGTGATTCTGTTCTACTGTGGGATGACTTTAGTCATTTTAAGATCCTCTTTTAACATTGAACTCATGTCACCCCTCTTAAATAACACTCATTATAAATTTGCTCTTCTTAATTGGAAGTAGACCTTTTATTGTTTCCAGCGAGCAGAAGAGACTGATCCCTTTTTATCAGTTCCCTTCCTCAATCGGAACCATCCTTATAAGGTATTTCCTAGAACTGTTTCCTGCCAGCTTGATGCACTCCACGGATCCCGAGAACCAAGTGTGTGGTTTGGCTGGTTTCAGGATGCAATGGAGTGGTAACGTTCCATTATTTGGGTACTAATTATTTTAACGTGGGGGAGAGTATTCTGTATTCTGTTATCAGCTTCAACATATTAGATTTGTGAACAAGTAAAAGCCTCAGCTCTCTTTAACCCAGCACTTGTGCAGTTTCACTTTTTAAGCCTAAATGAGTTGATAAATTTCATATTATTGATTTTAGCCCAGTTTTCCTCATGATAAAATCAGATTATGTATATGTATCTTTTCAATGTCTTCACTCTTTTATGAATAAGGTCTCGGACTAAGCGGCTAGAAACATTCAATAAAATATTTATGGGGCATCCTACTCCATTCCAGGTGCTGTGCTTGGGTCAGGATACTTAAAAAAAATCACAAGAATAAATGTAAAAGGAAATTTATGACAAATGTTAGGGAGGAAAAAAGCCATGTAGTGATATGAAATACGAAGTTGGGTAACTGGCCTAGGTCGGAAGGTGATAGAACAGTGAGCCCTTACAGAGTGCAGCCACATCCGCGAGCCCCGTCAGCGACAGGAGAAGTTTCTCTTATCAGGCAGAGAGAGAAGGTTCCCAAAATTACACAGCTGTTGGGGATGAAGAAAAGCAGGCGTCGACTAGGCAGATTGGCAGGACAAGCTTTCTGGCAGAGGGAACAGTACATACAAAGGCCATGGAGGCACTATTTTAGTTTGTAAAAGCTGCCAGAATACAAGATACCAGAAAAGGAACGGCTTTTAAAAAGGGGATTTGTTAAGTTGCAAGTTTACAGTTCTAAGTCCATTAAAGTGTCCAAACTAAGGCATCCAGATAAAGATACTTGATTCAAGAAAAGCCAGTGGGTCTGGAACACCTCTGTCAGCTGGAAGGGCACAGGGCGAGGTCTGCCAGCTTTCTCTCCTGGCTTCTCATTTCATATGGATTCCCCGGGGGCATTTTCCTTCTGCCTCATCTCTGGTTATGGGGGGCTCTGTCAGCGCTCAAGCTTTTTCCAAAAATGGTTCCCTCTTAAAGGGCTTCACTAAACAATCCCACCTTGAATGGGTGCAGACACACATCTCCATGGAAACTTATGTACTCAAAAGTTACCACCCACAGTTGGATGGGTCACATCTCCATGGAAACAGTAAAAAAAGATCCCACCCAGCAATATTGAATGAGGATTAAAGAACATGGCTTTTCTGGGATACACCACAGTTTCAAACCGGCACAGACACCATAGGGAGCTCAAGGGAGTGAAAGATGCAAGTGTAGCCAAGAGTGAAGATGATGCGGTAATGAAGAGAAGGATTACATATACGTGCATGTGTGTACAGGCTGGGGGAGCCTGAAGACCCAACAGTCTTATAAGTCATATAAAGGATTTGCTATTCTAAGAGGAATGGAAAATCATTATGGTTTGGATTTGCATTTCCTTAATGATAAATGGTGTGAAACATTTTTTCATGTGCCTCCTGGCCATTTGTTTATCTTCTTCGGAGAAATGTCTACTGCCCATTGCTAATTGGGTTGTTTGTCTTTTTTATTGTTGAGTTGTAGGAATTCTTTATATATTCTGGATAGTAAACCCTTCTCAAATATATGATTTCCACATACTTTCTCCCATTTTGTAGGTTGTCTTTCACTTTCTTGATAATATCCTTTGATATACAAGTTTTTAATTTCAATAAAGTCCAATTTATCTATTTTTTTTCCTTTGTTGCTCATGCTTTTGGTACTGTCATACCTAAGAACCATGGTCAAATCCAAGGTCCTACAGATTTTTTTCTGTGTTTTCTTCTAAGAGGTCTATAGTTTTAGCCACTATATTATTTTTGTTAATTTTTGCATATGGTGCTTTGCTTTTTTGGGGGTGTGGGGGGCATGTAGATATCCAGTTTTCCCAGCACTATTTATTGAAGACACTATTGTTTTCCCCATTAAATGGACTTACTTGGCACCCTTGTCAAAAGTCAATTGACTATAGATGTGTGGGTATAGATCTCTGGACTCGATTCTATTTCATTGGTCTATATGCCTATCCTTATGCCAGTACTCTATACCATTTTCATTACTATACATTGTAGTAAATTTTGAAATCAGGAAGTGTGAGACCTCCAATCTTGTCCTTCTCTTTCAAAATGGTTTTGGCTCTTCCGGGTTCCGTGCAATTCCATATGAATTTAAGGATTGGCCTTTGCATTTCTGCAAAAACATCTGCTGGAATTTTGATAGGGATTGTGTTAAATATGAAGATCGCTTTGGGTAGCATTGGCATCTTAGTGGTAACTCTTCTACTCATGAATATGGACTGTCTTGCCATTTATTAGATCTTCTTTCATTTCTTTCAGCAGTGTTTTGTAGTGTTTGGTGTACAAGGCTTTGGTTCCTTGGTAAAATTTATTCCTAGATATTTTATTATTTAAGATAGTATGTATGGAATTGTTTTCTTGATAACCATTTTAGATCACTCATTGCTGGTGTATAGAATGTACCTTTTGTATGTGTGTGTGTATAGGTGTTATTTCACAATTTAAAAAAAAGTTAAAATCACCAAGGCAGATGGAATATGGTTTTGGCTCTGTTTGCTTCCAAAGCCCCATTAAATACGTATAAAGGAATAAAAACTGTTTCAACCTATCAGAAGGACAGATAAAATAGGAGCAGACATAGTAGCAGACAGGACTTCTTAATTTGGGAGAAAATGAAAAGCAGAGAAAGAAATGAGCACGGATGATAATGCTGAATGTCTGTAATGAGGAATTGCCAAAAAGAAGCGAATTCGTGGTACAGAAACCAGGAAAGGGTGAGGACTCAGCAACACCAGAAAGCAAAGGAGAGAGGGCTGAGGTGTAGGGATGAAAACAGAATTGTCCATGAGTCCTATCAGCAGGCGTTGGGTCCCTAACTCCCCATTCCTGCCTCTTGCATCCAGTGACCATCCCTACCCCACCCTACAGGAGACGAGAGCTCTGTTCTGTGAAGAAACAGAACTACTGAGCACATCACAGGGGAGAGGTCTCTGCTGAAAACGAGAATTGAGTTCATGTCTACATACTGAGCACTCCCGCCAGTGCCATTTGGCTCCAAGAATTCTGGCAACAAGGATGTGCTCCTAGGCAGGAGACTGGAGGATTTTTTTTCCCAAGAGAAACTAAAATACTACAGAGAAAAATAATACAGAGACTGACAATTGTAGTGACCCCATCCAGAAAACAGATGAAGTCCACTGGTTGTGTCACAAGCCCTGCTTAAACATTAGCTTTCTATCAGCTAATAGAAAATAATAAAAACAGACAACAAAAGATGACTAGGCATTTCATGCCTCCAGCATGAAAGATCAAAATCAGCATGTAGGACAAAGGGACCAAGTCAGACACGATGATGGGATCAGATGAAAAAAAAAAGGTAGTATCTTCAGAGAGATAAGCGTCCATGAAACAAGGATAGGTTACGTGCAGTTTGAAGCTGTTATGTACCCCAGAAAAGCCATGTCCTTTCCCTGATCCATTCTTATGGGACCAGCCATGTTTCTTTTTGTTGTTGTTGTTGTTGTTGTTTTTTAACTTTTTTATTGTATAGTATAACATATATATACAAAGCAAAGAAAGAAAAAAGCAGTGATTTTCAAAGCACTCTTCAATAAGTAGTTACAGGGCAGATCCCAGAGTATGTCATGGGCTACCATACGATCCTCTCGGATTTTTTTCCTTCTAGCTGCTCCAGAATATAGGAGGCTAGAGGACTTAAATTTTTTTTTATCATCACCATCGACTTTTTTTCCTTTTTTTGTGAAAAATAACATATATACAAAAAACAATAAATTTCAAAGCATAGCACCACAATTAGTTGTAGAACATACTTCAGAGTTTGACATGGATTACAATTCCACAATTTTAGGTTTTTACTTCTAGCTGCTCTAAGATACTGGAGATATCAATTTAATGATTCAGCATTCATATTCACATGTTAAATCCTATTTTCACTGTATAACTCTACCATCACCTTTGATCTTTCCATCCCTCTCTTTAGGGATGTTTGGACTATGGCCATTCTAAATTTTTCATATTGGAAAGGTCTATCACTAATGTGAGGTAGGGAGATGGAACTATCTGGTGTTCTGGAGAGGCTGGGCCCTCTAGGTTTCAGGACTTATCTAGACCAGGGACCTATCTGGAGGCTGTCAGTTTCTGGAAAGTTACTCTAGTGCATATAACCCTTGTGGAATCTTATACATCATCCTACAGCCATTTTTCTTTTAATCTTGATTCAATATTGTGGGGTGGAAACTTTGATTGGACTGTTTCTATGGAGATGTGACACACCCATTTGTGGGTGTAGCCTTTTGATTAAATGGAGATGTGATTCCACCCATTCAAGGTGGGTCTTGATTGATTTACTGGAGTCCTTTAAAAGGAGAAACATTTTGGAGAAACCTCAGATGGCAGACACTTGGGGAACAACTGCTTCAGAACTGACAGAGACATGGATGTTTAGAGATGTCTGGAGACACTTTAGAAGAACCTCAGATGCAAACAGTTGGAGAACAACTGCTTCATCGCTGACAGAGACATGGATGTTTGGAGATGCTTGGAATGCCAACAGAGAAGAGATGCCTAGACATGGACGTTTGGAGATGCAGAGTCCAGAAGACGTCGCCATGTGCCTTCCCATGAGATACTAAGTAAGCCACAACCCAGAGTTGTGTCCTGAGGGAGCTAAGTGAAGTCCCACGGATGCTTAGAGAGGAAACTACTGGAATCAGAAGCTGGAAGCAGTGGAACCAGAAACAAGGAACAGCAGATGGCAGAGACGTACCTTCCCATTTGACAGGCATCAGCCTTTCTTGAGTCAAGGTAACTTTCTCTGGATGCTTTAGTTTGAACATTTTCTTGGCATTGGCATTGTAAGCTTATAACCTAACAAATTCCCTTTATAAAAGCCAACCCATTTCTGGTATATTGCACTTCCAGTAGCTTTAACAAACTAAAACAGGAAGCTACAGAAAAGAAAACCAGAAAACAAAGAGTACCTTCTCGATTTAAAAATGCGATTTGCATGATCTTTGTGAACTTCCACCATGGTCTACTATGGCCAGGACCAAAAAGTGCAGCCCTTCAACGTCATCTCCAGAGATGTGCAAAATAGATCCCAGATTCAGGCGTGGCTCTCTGAGCAAGTGACTATGCAGATGGAGGGCTGTACCTTAGGGTTTTGATGAGTATATGAACCTTGTATTAGATGATGCCAAACAGATTCATTCTAAAACAAAGCCAAGAAAAAAGTAGGTCAGATTGTGCTAAAAGGGGATAATATTACTCTACTAAAAAAGTGCTTCCAACTAGAAATGATCAATGAAGAGAGAAGCTGAGAAGGCAACACAATTTTTTTAGGTGTGTTGGGGATATAGTTCTAAAACGTTTGTTCATATTGTTTTGATTACCCTTGTATTATTACCAGATGACCATAAATGCTGTGGAATTGTTTTTATTTTTAAAAATGCAATTTGCAAAATAAAAAATGCCAGTAAAAAGACTGAATGCTAAAAGAGAAGCTTTAGAAAATTAGAGGATCAATTCCAAAGTCTGACATCTGAATAGCAGGAGTTCTAGCAAGAGACAACAGAGAAGGAGGAGAGGAGAAAATTAGTAGAGTGGGCGATGGTGGCGCAGTGGCAGAGTTCTCACTTGCCATGCCGGAGACCTGGGTTCATTTCCCAGTGCCTGCCCATGCAAAAGAAAAAAAAACAAATAGTAGAGAAATAGTATAAAAAATCTCTCAGAATTGAAGTACATGAAAAAAGAGCTGTGCTGGTTTGAAATGATGTTTGTACCCTAGAAAAGCCATGTTTTAATCCTAATCCCATTTTGTAAAGGCAGCTGTCTTTTCTAATCCCTATTCAGTATTGTTTGAAACTGTAATTAGATCATCTCCCTGAAGATGTGATTTAATCAAGAGTGGTTGTTAAGCTGGATTAGCTGGAGGCGTGTCTCCACCCATTTGGGTGGGTCTTGGTTAGTTTCTGAAGTCCTATAAAAGAGGAAACATTTTGGAGAATGAGAGAGATTTCTGAAAGAGAAGAGCATGACATAGCCATGAGAAGCAGAGTCTACCACCAAGCGACCTTTGGAGATGAAGAAGGAAGACGCCTCCCGGGGAGCTTCATGAAAGGAAGCCAGGAGAGAAAGCTAGCAGATGATGCCGTGTTCGCCATGTGCACTTCCAGCCAAGTGAGAAACCCTGACCCTGTTCGCCATGTGCCTTCTCACTTGAGAGAGAAACCCTGAAGTTCTTCGGCCTTCTTGAACTGAGGTATCTTTCCCTGGATGCCTAAGATTGGACATTTCTATAGACTTGCTTTAATTGGGACATTTTCTCACCTTTAAACTAGCAATTTATTAAGTTCCCTTTTTTAAAAGCGATTCTGTTTCTGGTATATTGCATTCTGGCAGCTAGCAAACTAGAACAGGAGCTAAATGAAGTCACATTGTCAGGAAATATCAGAATATGTGAAATAAAAGATCCTAAAAACTTTCAGAGGGAAAAAAAAGGTCACATACAAATGGTCAAGAATCAGAACAGCATTGGACTTTATTGGGCAATGGAACACCACCAAACCTTCTGAGAAAGTTATTTCTAAGCTAGAACCATATCTAGCCAAGCTGTTGATGAACTGGGTAGAATAAAGATGTGTCCAGCAAAGCAAGGTCTCAAAAACTGTACACCCAAGCACTGTTCTTCAGAAAGCTGCTGGGATTTATGGTCCATCAAAGTGAAGAAAAGAGATACAAGGAATTCCCAAGATAACAGCTGTACAGGAGATCTTGAGAGCAATCAGTCCAGACTGGAACAAAACAAAGGAAGACATCCCTGAAGAAATGTCTCCAGGGAAGAAACAATGGAATGACAGAATACTTGACATGTTTGACAGTATTGAGAATATTGAGCTTGGTGGATTTACAATTCTGTTAGAAAGCCTGGAAAGCTTTAGTGATAGGGACTGTTTCAGTTTGCTTAAGCTGCCACTATTGCAATATACCAGGAATGGGTTGGCTTTTACAATGGGGATTTATTAACTTACATTTACAGTTCTTAAGTGTGAACATGTCCAACTCAAGGTATCAACAGGACAATATCTGGACTCTGAAGACAGGCTGCTGGCATCTGGGACACCTCTGTCACATGGGAAGGTATATGGCCAGTGTCTGCTGAAACTTTCCTCCCAGGTTTCATTGCTTTCCGTTTCTGGCTTCAGTGCTTGCTCTCTGGAGAGAGAGTCCTCTCTTAGCTTCCCAAGAGCTTCTCTTCGTTTCATCTCTTAGCTTTCCTGGCCTTTTCCTGTCTTTTATTCTCTCAAAAGGGACTCCAGTAAGAGGATTATGACCCACCCTGAGTGCAGTGTGTCACATCTCAACTGAAATAATCTAATCAAAAGGTCCCACCTACAAAAGGATTAAAAGCACACGGCCAGGTCAGACTTTGAGTAGAGATATGAATGAAGCTGATCTGGATAGGACTAAGGCATATCAGAATACAGGGTAAAGGATGATACCATCCATATTTTAGAACTTCAACTTCTATGTGGGAATAAAGGGAGAGATATTTATTTGGTGCAAAATTTATACTTTGGATAGTACATTTCCTAATTTAACTTGTATAGTCAGTTTAATTGAACACTGTAAGTACATGGAATCTTGAATAGGGTGTGAGATTTTGTTGGTTTGTCTAGGTTGGTGTGATGCCCTGATATATCCTTGAGTAATTTGGACAGTGAATAAAGAACTATTTACAAAGTCCCCTTGGGGGACTGTCAAGAAAGGAGGAACTATTCAACTTCCCCACTTGGAGAATTTCTGATATTCTTGCAAGCAGTGGGGACACCAAATCAATAGGCCGAGCCCTTGATCTTGGGTTTGCTCATATGAAACTTATTCCTGCAAAGGATAAGCTCAATCTACTTAAAATTCGGCCTCAGAGTCACCCCAGAGAATCTTTTTTGTTGCTCTAAGCCAACTCAGCAGGTGAACTCACTGCCCTCCCTCCTTTGTGGGACATGACTCCCAGGGGTGTAAATCTTCCTGCAACATGGACAGAAATCCTGGGATGAGCTGGGACCCAGCATCAAGGGACTGAGAAAGCCTTCTTGACAAAAGGGGGAAGAAAGAAATGAGACAAAATAAAGTTTCAGTGGCTGAGAGATTTTAAAGAGTCGAGAGGTTATCCTGGAGGTTATTCTTATGCATTACACAGATATCTCTTTTTAGTTTATGGTGTATTGGAGTGTCTAGAGGCAAGTACCTGCAACTGTTGAGCTGTGTTCCCGTAGCCTTGATTCTTGAAGACAATTGTATAAAGATATAATTTTTTACCATGTGACTGTGTGGTTGTGAAAACCTTGTGTCTGATGCTCCTTTTATCCAGGGTATGGACAGATGAGTAAAAAAATATGGATAAAAAATAAATAAATCATAGGGGGAACAAAGGGCAAAATAAATTGGGTAGATGGAAATACTAATGGTCAACGAGAGAGATGGGTAATGGATATGGTATGTATGAATTTTTTTTTTCTTTTTTCATTTTATTTGTTTTTCTAGAGTGATGCAAATGTTCTAAAAAAATGATCATGGTGATGAATACACAATTATGTGACGATATTGTAAGTCACTGATTGTACACTATGTATAGAATGTATGTGTGTGAAGATTTCTCAATAAAATATTTAAAAAAAAAAAAGAACATGGCTTTCTGAAGAAAGTGAAAAGAAAACCAACTGAGTGGGAGAATTGGGGGATGGGGATGCTAAGGGGTACAAGGTGTTTGTGTTTCTTTTGGAGTTGATCAAACTGTTATAAAATTGACTATGGTAATGGTTGCACCACTCTGGGACTATTGAAATGTACAGTATGTGAATTACATCTAAAAAAAACTTGTTAATTTTAAAAAAGAAAATAAAACAGGAAATAATAAATTGTCAGAATGGGGGGAAAAAAAGAACATGTATTTTTCTGGGGTACATACCAGCTTCCAAACCATCACAGGGCTGAGAAAATGAAACAAAGAAAAATGAGGCAATTATTAACTTTAGGATGAAAGACTGTGAGAAAGGAAATCATAGGATATCATTTGGCTTAGCAACAAATAGTACTTTTGTAGGTATAATAATGTAAATGCTGAGTTTTGTTTAAACAGAAAGGCGATTTACCATATTGGAAGGTTTGGTTTGGAAGGGAAGCTGAACCTTCATCTTCCATAAGACAAAGTTCAGAGCCATGTCTAAAATCTATAACTAAAGAGTGAAACAGTATTTTTTTTATTTCATAAAGACAGAGAAATACAGAAGATATAAGGATATAAGAAATACAGGTGATACAGCTAAAAAGAATTTGGGAGGAGTGGAGCACAGGGAATTTTGGTTTTCATCCAAGACCTGTCACATTATTTGACACTTTGATGATGTAACATGAATTACTTTGATTAAAACTAAAATTTCCAAGCGCTTTGATCTGTGATAATAGTATTAGTTATGCAGGACAATGTTCTTATTTGTAGGAGTGGCATGCTAAAGTATTTAGGGGTGAGGTAAATTGAAGAGCTGTGCAGGGTCTGAGAACTGAGCCTCGTGTAAGCATGTGACTGTTCAGAGAGGCTGGCAGAAGACACAAGATGACTGGGTCAGAGATTAAAAAAAAAGAACTTCATTATTAGCAGCACAGGCAGTAACCTGCCAGCACAATGCTCACGGCAGCTTCCCATGACTCCAGCCGGGGCAATGCACCACCCCATCAGGGGTGTGTTCTTTCCTATAGCTTTAAATAACAAATTTATCTTACGTTTTGGAGGTCAGAGTCTGTAATGGGTGTCACTGAGCTAAAATCAATCCCTTAGAAGCTCTAAAGGAGCCTTTCCCATCTTCTAGAGGCTGCCAGCATTCCTTGGCTCATGCCCTCCTTCCTAAAACTAGGGGTGGCTGGTCAAGGCTTTCTCTAGCTGCGCATTGACACTGACCCATCACATTTAAAGGACCCTTGCCCGCCCAGAAAATCTACGCTAATCTCTTTATTTTGAAAGCATCTGATTAGCAGCCTTAGTACCCCCCACCCACGCCCCCCTTGCCAGTGGAACATAATATGTTAGTAGTGCAGTGTTCTCAGCATGCTATTGCCACCGTATTTACTTGTAGCCCTGGGCAAATTACTAGGCCTCTTTTATTTACAAAATTAAGGAGCTGTGACAGAGACTCTCAGTCTTTTCCCTTCTGGTATCTTTAATTTAAAATGGAAATTTATGCTTTATCCAATTGAAATAGGGTTTCCAGATTTAACAAATAAAAATACAGGTTAGCCCAGTTAAATCTGAATTTCAGATCCGCGCGGGAATAATTTTTTAGTATAAGTACCTTAGTGTTACTTCGTGTAAATATGGACGAAAAAATTACTCGTCGCGGATCTGAATCTCGAATTTATCTGTCCTGTATTGATCTGGCTACCCTAAACGAAAGAAGCTGGCTGGGTTAGAGGTCTCAGTCTTTTAACCGTGACTCCGATCTCCAGTGGTTTGTCTCGAAGAAGTGTATGCAGGTGAAAGCAGCTAGCACCAAGCAGATATCGCTTATTACTCCTCTCCTCCATAATTTTTGCTGCTTTTCTGGATTTTTAAGAAATGGAAATAGGGTCAGAGTCAGCAACAAGGGCTTTCAAAAGCCTGCTGGTGGTTGCAAACGACCTGTGCCCGCATCTCGGCATGATCTGCAAAGGCCTTTTCTCCCTAAAATTCCACCCCCGCCTCCTGGCAAAATTTCCACCGTCTGAACCGCACTCGGTGGCTTAGGTTTTGGACCTGGTTAGAAATCAAACTGCATCAAAAAGCGTGCTCCTTTGAAAGATCCTTTGGGCTTGGTCTGGAAACACATCTGGTCGAGACGGTAAAAGCGAGTTCATATGCGCAGAAACGCAACCTTTGAGGTACGTCCACGCGCAGGTCTGGCGAGCCCGGGAAACCCCGCTGCCGAGACGCTGAGGCGGGAGGGAAGCCCCGCCCCACGGGGAGGCTCCGCCCCTTTAGCCCCTCTCCTCCAGCGAAGCCCCGCCCCACCGGAGGCTCCGCCCCTTGTAGCCCCGCTCCTCCAGCGAAGCCCCGCCCCGGTCCGCGCCAGACCCCTCTCCTACCCTCCCGGCCCGAGGAGGGCGGTGTGGGGAGGAGGAGCATGGCCGCGGGTTGGGCGCTGGATCCCGCTGCGGGCGGCTCGCTGCTGTTCTGCGCCGCGCTGCTGGCGTTGGGCTGCGCGCTGGGCCTGCGGCTGGGCCGCGCGCGGACGGCGGCGGACCGCGGGGCGCTCGCCTGGCTCTGCTACGACGCCCTGGTGCACCTGGTGCTGGTGAGTGGGGCTCGCTCGGGACCCCACCCCCACCCCCCTCCACCTCCATCCGCTGGGAGATCCCGGGAGGCTCGGGGCTCGTGGCCAGGTGCTGCCTCTCGGAATTCTGGCTCCCGAGGCTGTAAAAATTAGCGCAGCTTCCCAGGTGCTGCCAGTTGTTGTACCAAATAAAAGAAGACTGACAACTGGTAGTCACTTCGGTATGGCGCTCTGTTAGTCTGACCTGGAGTTATTCAAAGGTGAGAGCCTTGCCGTACTCACCTTTGCATCCTGCACATCCACGTCCCTCTGTGGCGTGGGTTGGTTTGACCGGCCCACAGGGAGCCACCCTGTTTGGGACGGGTGATGAAAGAAGGGACTGCGGGCTTCGCAGTAATCGCCATTTATTGAGCGCCTGCTGTGTGCCAGGCACAGTGCCATGTGTTTCAAGTTTCTGATGTTTTAAACCTTCTACAAGCCAGTGAGATCTGTCCCCGATTTTATCTCACAGGCCCCGGCAAAGTTAGCCGCAGAACTGGCATGATTCTGAGGAAGGTTGGTATGGCTTCAAAGTTCGTCCCTTATACCAGCCCAGACCCTCTTCTGCTTTAGGAAACAGATGTGTCCCTAAAAATCCAACCCCCTAGATAAATAACCAGGAGGGCTGTGTTTAAGGGAATTCTACTGAAATGTCTCTTCCCCAACACGTTTTTTAAAGGTTTGTTGTTGTTGTTTTCTGAAGTATGGCAAAATACATCGTTTTTTTGGGTAACGACCTGGCTTACGCTATGGCTTATGTAAAATGGAATCCCATAGTATTGGGAAATAAAGAGAAAACAAAGTTTTTAATCACCTAGATCTGTAAGTATTTGTTAGTTGCGCTTGGATATTTCACCAGATGTTGTTGGTCGGGTGAAATTCCTTCTTTCCTAATAATATATGGAGATAAGAAAAGAGGGCAAATGTTTCCTTTATTTTTAGGAATTGATTTTTAAACTAGAGGCTGAGGGTAGAAAAACAGGTGGCTACGCCCACTGAAAGAAAAAATTATTATAACATATTTTAGACTTCTACAAAACAGATTTAAAAATACTGCAGCTGTCTCCTTGAAGATTAAGTCTCAACAGGTCTTCAGTTTTGGCACCTTGAGCTGTAACCTGATGTGTGGAGTTGCTGCTTTGCTCCCCTGCTTCCTTATCCTGAAGGAAATGTTCCCCGCTCCCCTCTCCCCTCTCCCCAGCCCCATCTTATACCTTGACTTATTCTGGGGCCATGGTTCCATGGTTTCCATGGAGATGTGTCTCCACCCATTCAAGGTGGGGTTGCTTACCGAGCCCTTTAGGAAGGAAGCATTTTGGGAAATGGTTTGGAGCTATGAGAGCCACACACCAGAGACCTGTGGAGATGAAGAAGGAAAACGCCCTTATATATAAAAGGACATATTTTAGAGTGATGGGATGTTCTATATTGTGATTGTGATGCGGTTATACAACCGTAGATGATGACCACTATATGATATTTGGGTTTGTTTGGTGCCATCAACTGCAGAGTTCCCCTGTTGTCAGAGTTTCAAGCCAAGCTACATTGGTTCATCTGCCACGTGTGCAACCAAAATGAGGTTACCATGGGCTCCAGCACTGAAGTTCAGCCCATTATGGCTGGGGTAGAGGGCAGAGTGATTTCCTCCCCTAGGAACCAAGGCAACAGATGTGAAGAAATGAATGGTTTAGTTCACTGTTCCTTAAAGAGTGATCTGGGCAGGTCAGGCACTGAGGCTCTGTGGATTCTTCCCACATCTGCACCCCAAGTCTATGGTTCAAGACAGAGGGAATAGCATGACCAGCAGCCTGGATACAGGATGTTGATGCTTATGTTTGGGCACCATCCAAAGCCCACGTGGATTACGAGCACAGGCTTGCACAGGGCAAAATTGGGCGAATCGGCTGGAAAGGGAGTTGGAATGACAGGCTAAGAAGTTGGATGATATTCTGCAGTGGGAAACTGTGAAAGATTTTGAGCACAAATATAGCCTGGACAAAGCAAAGCTTTAGAAAGATAATTGGTGGCAGTGTGTTAAGTCAGAAACTGCAAAGGGTCTGAGATTTTACCTTACTTAAAAACTAACAAGTTATCCTGCTGCAGTTTCATACATAGACACCACCAAGAAACACAAGACCTCTGGGTCAGAGACAAAGAGAGGGCATTAGTTGTGGCATAGCCACCATGGAACATCGCTTCAATGGCCATTCAGGGTGAAGGACAGTTATCATGGGCACTCTAAGCTTTGCTTGTCTCTCCCTTCATCCCACTGCAACACCCGTGGAGGGTTTTTCTTTAAGAAACGCTGAGGTCTCATGGATGCAGAACTCCCTATTTAAGTTATCTATTTTGGATGTCAGCTTTTTCAGTCTCTTTCACCATCTGTTCCTCGCTTTCCACTACAGGCATTTCAGTCTCTGGACTCTTGGGGTTTTCTAAAAATGTCTTCTCCTTACCACTTGCTTTATCATTGACCTAAGTTGCTTTTAACTCCCTGTTGATGGCTCCCTCCTGCTTTCCTTTTCCTTCTCTGGCTGTATCACTTCCTCAGCTCTGCTTTAAGATAGATATTCTCTCCCTGGTAAGTGAATTGAGAAACCTTGTGTTTTGGGCAGACCTGGTGAATCTCGGTTAGTTTAGCCGTACATCTGTGGGGAAGATCAGAAATAACCTCAGATTGAAAGCCAAAAGGTCGGCACCTGGAATGAAGCAATTTTTTAGGGTGTGGGTGGAAGCCCTTGTACTTTCACATGTCACAATTCACTCTTGCCTGGCAATAGGGATGATTTCTTTCATGTAGAGAAAAATAGTTACTAATGTCAGATGAGTGTGAGGAGAGCTTAGTTTCTCCTAAAAAAAAAAAAAAGAGCTGTTTTTTGTTTTGTTTGCTGTGTGGTTTTATATGAAATTCTGGAGAGAGCAGAACTTGAATGGCTGAAAGCAGAACAGTCTTTCGTGGGAGCCAGAGATCAGGCTCAGGGGCCATCAGCAAAGGGGCTCAAGGACATATTTTAGAGTGACGGGATGTTCTATATTGTGATTGTGATGCGTTTATACAACTGTAGATGGTGATCAAAATTCATCAAACTGCACACTTAAAATGGGTAAATGTAATTGTTTTTAAATTAAAACTCAATGAAGTTGGGAGGAAATAAAAGGGAATCTTTAGATAAGTGTCTGGTTACTATATAAAGATATCTCTCAATAGCTTTCATTTATAGTAACACTAACCAGTGAAAATGTAAAGGAAATCTTTCAGTAGCAACATAAATATATTTAGAAATTAAATTTTAAGAGGCTGCACTAGAAGATTTAAGCAAATTGAGATCCATCCGTTTTTATAAGGACAGATTCAGTATTATAAAGAGATAAATTAATTTCAAGTTATTCTGTAGTATTAACAGAATCCCATACAAAATGCCATGTTTAGAACTCAGCAGAGTGAATCAGATGTTCATCTGGAAGGATATGGAATACGTTTTTAGAAGTTTTAGTAGTTTGAAGAAGAGTGATGGGGAGAAGTGAGCGTCTTTAGATACCAAAAGGTGTTATAATGCTAAAAATAATAATTTTTAAAAACCCAGCATAGCTAGAAATGGAATCTAAAGATTCCTAAAATAGAACTAAGTGAAAAATTCTCAAACATGTCCATGCACATAGAAGATTTAAGTGTATATTAAAAGTGGAATTTCAGATAAGTGGAGAAAGAATGGATTGGTCAACAAAGTTGAGGCGCACTTTCTTAGTCAAAAATAAAACGTCAGGGCGGGCCCCAGGCAGAGTTCTCGCCTACCAAGTCGGAGACCCAGGTTCGTTTCCTGGTGCCTGCGCGTGCAAAAAAAAAAAAAATAAAAAAATAATAAAGTGAGAGTGAGATTAGTTGCACTAACATATGAACACGTCTTACTAAGGAGCGGATGAATAGTTCTACAGAAAAGCAGGGTATAGGAGGCAAGTCTAAGCTCCAAGTCCCAGAAAAATTCCTGTCCCAAAACCTGGCACAGAAACAACAGACTTCGCTTCTCTCCTTGTGGAAAGCTGGAGGGCGTCAGTGAGGGGAACTTCTACAGACCTGATGGGGCAAAGCCTTTTTCCAAGCTTGGACTCTCAGGGAGCCTGCAAAAGACAGCAGAGCCCCCAATAGCCGAGGCAGAGTTTCCCTCCTTGTTCTAGTTTGCTGGCTGCTAGAATGCAACACACCAGAGACGGACTGGCTTTTAACAAAAGGGGATTTATTTCGTTAGTTCTTCAGAGGAAAGGCAGCTAACTTCCGTCTGAGGTTCTTTCTTAGGTCGGAAGGCACAGGGTAATCTCTGCTGGCCTTCTCTCCAGGCCTCTGGGGTCCAACAACTTTCCCTGGGGTGAGTTCTTTCTGCATCTCCAAAGGCCTGGGCTGAGCTGAGAGTGCTGAGATGAGGTATGCTGAGCTGCTTGGGTTGTGCTACATTGAGTCTCTCATTTAAGCACCAGCCAATTAAATCAAACATCATTCGTTGCAGCAGGCACACCTCCTAACCGACTGCAGATGTAATCAGCAACAGATGACGTTCACATGCCATTGGCTCATGTCCACAGCAACAGAACTAGGTGCCTTCACCTGGCGAAGTTGACAACTCTGAATCTAATTACCACACACCTCATTGGCATAATAGAGACTTTCCAATACAGTTTTGTTTTTATTTAAATAAAAGTCAGAAAAGGGCCATTTCTTCCATGACACATGTGGAGAAAAGGCTCATACTCCTTTGGACCCAGTATCTCAATTTTGAAATCTCACCTACAGAAAGAAAGATATATGCTCAAAGATGTTTATTGTAGTTTTTTGTTCATTTTTAATGGCGAAACAAAAAAATGAAAAAAAACCAGCTGGAAATAACCTGAATGTCACCTGGGTTGTTCAATTAGGGTACATCCATGCTGTGAAATGTTATACAGCTATTAAAAAGAAAGTTATCTATTTATTGAAATGAAGAGTCATTCTTATATACTGTAAAGTGAAAAAATGTTACAGGGTAATAGTGTATAATATATAGAATAGGATCTCATTTTTGTGAAGTGAAAAATGTATTATTTTTTATACATTCTTATGAACAGGGAGAAAGGTATAAAAGAATATTGACATTGATTACCTCAAGGTTTCAGGTTGGGGAGTATTCTACTTATATATCAGAAACAGAACGGCTTTTAAAAAGGGGAATTTATTACATTGCAAGTTTGCATGTTCTAAGGTCATGAAAATGTCCAAATTAAAGCAAGGCTGTAGAAATGTCTAACCTAAGGCATCCGAGGGACAATACCTCAGTTCAAGAAGGCCAACGATGTTCAGGGTTTCCTCTCAACTGCGAAGGCACATGGTGAACATGGCGACATCTGCTAGCTTTCTCTCCAGGCTTCTTGTTTCATGAAGCTCCCCAGGGGTGTTTTCCTTCTTCATCTCCACAGGTCTCTGGTGTGTGGCTCTCATAGCTCCAAACCATTTCCCAAAATGGTTCCTTCCTAAAGGGCTCCGGTAAGCAACCCCACCTTGAATGGGTGGAGACACATCTCCATGGAAACCATCTAATCAAAAGTTACCACCCACAATTGGGTCGGTCACATCTCCATGGAAACAATAAAAAAGATTCCACTCAGCAATATGGAATGAGGATTTAAAAACTTGACTTTTCTGGGGTACAGCAAATTCAAACTGGCACAGGGAATAATGATTAAACTGTTCTTTCTATACCTTTAGACAGTTTCACCGTTACCATAGAATGTATTCTGTAATTTAAAAAGTATGTAAGAAGGGGGCGGTACAATGGTGGCTCAGTGGCAGAATTCTCACCTGCCATGCCGGAGACCCGGGTTCCATTCCCAGTACCTTTTTTTATATATATAAAAAATATTATATAAGAAGGGTGCATGGGTAGTTTAGTGGCAGAATGCTCGCCTTCCGTGTGGAAGACCCAGGTTCAGTTCCTGGAGCACATACCCAAAAAAATAAAAAATAAAAAATGTGTATGAGAAAGAAAATAGACTAGGGACATGAAAAGAATTCACCAACATGTTTTGCACACATATCCGATGAAGACGAGCTTGCGAGAATTCTTTCCCAGTCCTGAATGTGGAATGGGAACCATGGAGCTTGTGTGGCTGATGGATACCTGAAGTTCTGATCATTTTAAAAGGGCAGCAGCCTACTCCGTGAAGTGTCAGGCGACAGATTGTCTGCTGGGCAGGTTCTGTCCAGTGGGAGGTGACCGTCCCCGAAGCGGGCAGCAGCTGGAAGCACACGTTTATGAAGTCACCGATATCCTGGCATCGTCTGAGGCTGACGAGGCTGCTCCTTCTGGAAACCAGGACGCTGGCGGGTCATGGACAAATCAAATTTGATAGGGCTGAGTTTTTTGTAAGTCTGGAAGATGCTAATGAATGTTGACAAGGTTAACATACTCATTTACTCTCTTTTTTAAAAAATATTTGTTCTAGTTTGCTAGCTGCCAGAATGCAACACACCAGAGACGGATTGGCTTTTAATAAAAGGGGATTTATTTTGTTAATTCTTCAGAGGAAAGGCAACTAACTTTCCACTGAGGTTCTTTCTTACGTGGGAAGGCACAGGATGGTCTCTGCTGGCCTTCTCTCCAGACCCCTGGGTTCCAGCAACTTTCCCCGGGGTGACTTCTTTCTGCATCTCCAAAGGCACAGGCTGAGCTGCGAATGCTGAGATGAGGTATGCTGAGCTGCTTGGGCTGTGCTACACTGAGCTCTCTCATTTACGCACCAGCCAATTAAATCAAACATCTTTCATTGCAGCAGGCACGCCTCCTAGCCGACTGCAGATGTAATCAGCAACAGATGAGGCTCACGTACCATTGGCTCATGTCCACAGCAACAGAACTAGGTGCCTTCAAGTTGACAACTGAATCTAACTATCACAATATTTTTATTGTAAATCTTAACCAACAAACATTCCTGGCATTCAAACATTCTATGCATGGTGTACAATCAGTGACTTACAATACCATCACATAGCTGTGTATTCATCACCATGGTCATTTTTTTGCATCACTCCAGCAAGAGAAAGAAAAAAGAAAAAACTCATGCAAGCCATACCCCTCCCTCTCATTGACGACCAGTATTTCAATCTACTCAATTTATTTTAACCTTCATTCCCCCTGTTTATTTGTTTATTTTTATAGGTTTTTATCCGTATTTTTTACTCATTTGTCCATACCATAGATAAAAGGAACATCAGACACAAGGTTTTCACAATCACACAGTGACATTGCGAAAGCTATATCATTATACAATCATCTTCAAGGAACATGGCTTCTGGAACACAGCTCTTCAGTTTCAGTATGCTTATTTACTCAACCTTTTTTATCTACCTGCACTTAGCAATGAATGTTGCATTGTTTTCTCTGGTTCTTCAGTCATACAAACTTGGAAATAAGTACAAACATACATTCATATACAAATTTAGCCTCAGTTTGTGCTCTTTTTTCTTTTTTCTTTCTGAAAAAGCATTTATTCTGCTTACTTTTTCCTTAGGGATTGACATGAATAAATTGAGCATTCTCTATAAAATGGTTATTTAATTATAGATAGTGGTAGCTGGCAAAGCTTACACGTTTATTTTATCTGAGCTTTGACTTGGAGCTGTCTTAAAATCCATAAAATATTTTGTTAAAAATTACAGGTCTGAAGCATCCTAACTAAAAAATGAAACCGGCCTCTGTTACTTAATTTTATGTGCTGAGATACATTTTAGCCTTTACGCTGATTTTGTTAGTAGCTCAGTTAAATAGAAACAGTTCAATCATGTTTTAGAGCATCCACTATGGTATTCCATAACTAAAAATGCTGATAAAATACAGAACTTTTTAAAAAATATTAAATAATACATATTTAGTGTCACCCACTGGGTTAATATTAGGAAAACTAATAGCAGGGGAGACAGTATTTTAAATATTTAAAGCTAAGCAATAATATATACGTGGAAAACTTTATTTTTTATTTATTTTTATTTTTTATTTTTTTTTACATGGGCAGGCACCGGGAATCGAACCTGGGTCCTCTGGCATTGCAGGCAAGTATTCCTGCCTGCTGAGCCACCGTGGCCCCATGGAAAACTTTTTGAAGGCTGCAGTGAGACAGCATTGGTTGCTTGGGGGCATGAGATTGGGGGTCAGGAGGGAGAGAGACTTTTACATTTCACTTTATAAATCTTTTGTACAGTTTTTTTAAAAAATTCAACATGTATCTCTTTAAAAATATATGTATTTATTTTTAGTCATGGTAAAATACATATAGAATAGAAATTTTAACCATTTGAAGTGGACAGTGCTTTGATATTAATTTCGTTGACAATACGGTGTAACTTTAAACCACTGTCTGTCTAGACTATTTTTTGAGGGTCAGGATTCAGGAGAAAGGGGGAGGGAAAGGTGACCCGAGAGTTGTGGTGGGTGACAGTAACTCCCCATTCCCCCGCACCCCACACCCACTACCTCTTTTAACCAGTCTTCTGCTCTCTTTCTGTTTGCTTATTCTAATTATTTGCTATCTGTGAGGTTTTATAATATTTGTCCTTTCGTGTCTAGCTTACTTCACTCCATATGCTGTCTTCCAGGTGCGTGCATGCTTTTGCATGGTCCAGCCACCTCACTTCCATCGTATGGACGGAGCACGTTCTATTTGCCCATTCATCGGTTGTTGGACACTTAGATTGTCTCCGCCTTTTGGCAATTGTGAATTTTGCTGCCCTAAACATAAGTGTGCTCCTGTTTGTTCACGTCCCCGCTTTTCATTTCTTTGGGGTGTGTGGAATTGCCAGATCATACGGCACATATCACTTTTATAATATTTTGAAAAAGTTAAACTAATAAAAGCAGACTGCTAGAAGAGATATCGGAAGAATAAAGAAAACCCCACGTGCCATGGTATATCTGGGACCACAAGTGTGGCTGGTACAGTGAGAGAAGGAAAGTCTGTTATCAGGGTGAGAAGGAACCCCAGTCTGCAGCTTCTTTCTAAATAGCACAAGAGAATTTGCTGGCATGTGTACCCCAGAGACAGGGAGACTCCAGGACTGGCATTTTGATTGCTGGCAGGTCATCAAAAGGAGACAGCACTTTTTTTTTTTTTTAATGTTTTCTCTTCTTTTATTTTTTTATTTTTTAAAAATTTTTTATTATAAAGAACAAGCAAACGTACAAACATTCTTGACATGGTTACTATCAGTGGCTCACAATATCATCACATAGTTGTGTATTCATCACCATGATCATTTTTAAAATATTTGCATCTCTCCAGCAAAAGAAAGAAAAAAGAAAAAACTCACACATGCTGTGCTGGTTTGAAAGGAAGTATGCCCCCTAAGAAAAGCCATGTTTTAATATAAATCCCATTTCGTAAAGGTAGAATAATCTATTCAATACTGTATGTTTGAAACTGTGATGAGATCATCTCCCTGGATGATGTAATTCAGTCAAGAGTGGTTGTTAAACTGGACTAGGGGATGATATGTCTCCACCCATTTGAGTGGGTCTTGATTAGTTTCTGAAGTCCTATAAAAAAGGAAACATTTTGGAGAATGAGAGATTCAGAGAGATTCAGAGAGAGCAGAACAATGTAGCCATGAGATGCAGAGAGTCCACAAGCCAGCAACCTTTGGTGATGAAGAAGGAAAACGCCTCCCGGGGAGCTTCGTGAAATAGGAAGCCAGGAGAGAAAGCTAGCAGATGACGCCGTGTTCGCCATGTGCCCTTCCAGCTGAGAGAGAAGCCCTGACTGTGTTCGCCATGTGCCATCTCACTTGAGAGAGAAACCCTGAACTTCATCGGCCTTCTTGAACCAAGGTATCTTTCCCTAGATGCCTTTGATTGGACATTTCTTTAGACTTGTTTTAATTGGGACATTTTCTCGGCCTTAGAACTGTAAACTAACAACTCATTAAATTCCCCTTGTTAAAAGCCATTCCATTTCTGGTATATTGCATTCCAGCAGCTAGCAAACTAGAACACATGCCATACCCCTTACCACTCCCTTTCACTGACCACTAATATTTCAATCTACTCAATTTATTTTAACCTTCATTCCCCCATTATTTGTTTATTTTTAATCCATATTTTTTACTCAGCTGTCCATACCATAGATAAAAGGAACATCAAACACAAGGTTTTCACAATCACACAGTCACACCACAAAAGCTAAATCATTATACAATCATCTTCAAGAAACATGGCTACTGGAACACAGCTCTACATTTTCAGGCACTTCCTTGGACACAGCATTTTTTGATCTGGGGGTAACTGGAAGAGTAAATATGAATAATGAGAGTTGTTATTTTTCCCCTTGGCTTCCTTTCCAGCCTTTGTGTGCAAGTGTCTGTTTTAACAGGCAGCAAAATCCAGACCTGAAAATTCCCATCGGCTCCGAGGAGAAAGTACTTTGACACCAACTGGGTCGAATCCCACATTGTGTCATGATACCACTTCTCAGCACGTGTGTGTGCACATGCCGTGGTGTGAAGGATAGCGTTATTCAAGGGCCTGGCAAGAGAAGAAATTGCAGAAGCTATGCAAGTTTGTGCTGCGATTTATTGAGGCTCACGTAACTCTCAGAAATATTGACTGATTTGTTTGATATAAAAGTGGGTCAGAAGCAAAGAAGCAGATGCCTTCCTTTTGTGATACGACTCTGCACCGTGGGCTTCCAGACCTCTTCTGGCTTGGCCTTCCCTGTGATTTTAGGCTGACCTGGACCAAGGCACCCCGGCCTGGAATCTTGGGTACTCAGTTCCTAAAACCACTGTTTGTGTATCTGAAGCATGAAGGCAGAGGGCCACTGGGACCACAGGATCCAGAGCTAGAAGCCCAGAGACACCAGCAGCACCTTTCTTTGAATTCTCACTGACTTGAGTGGCAAGCGCTGTGACTGGTTTTCTCCAATGGTGTGACATTTGACTTTGACAAGTTGGTGTTGGATCTTTTTTTTTTCATCTAACATTGCAGCGGTATTTCAGAGGTTATATATTTTTTGAATGCAATATATGCTCATAAACAGTATTTTAATATAATCTCTCCAAAAGAAAATATTTAAAGATAGATAACTTTTAATGTAAGTAAAATGTTAGAAGATTTTAAAACTGAAGTCATCATGGGATTTTTCACAGCACAAAGTACAGAAACTTGTAAACTTCCTGTACAGAGCAGTAGAATCTTTGCTCTTCAGTAACACATCGGTAATCTTCCACAAGTTCCTGAAAGCTTTATTCCAGCTGTGCATGCTGCATGCTTATTTCTATTTGGTTCATCTGGTTTATCAGTTCTTCTGGTCTGAGACATTTTCTCATCTTGGCAAGATCTGTTTTTTCTTATATGGACTTATTAGTCTTCTTTTAATATCCAGTCTATAGCTTTTGTATGTTCAGCATCACTCATGTTAGTTACTAATAGTCAAAGAGTTTCATAAACTTGTCTAGTATGTTGCCTATTTATTTTGAACTTGTGTTGTGCCACTGCTGCCATAGCATCATTGAATCCTTGCATTTTCCTGGGGAAAACAAGGCAAATCTTGACAAAGCTTCACAAGCACAAAGTCTCTTAATTCCACTTAGCTTTTGGACGGGTCTTCCACTGTATTATCAAGAACCAAATAAGACGCAATGTAGTATCTATGAACTGTTTCAAGAAGTTGAGTACCATGGCCTTGACCTTGAAACGGAGTCAATATCAGCATCTGATTGACACGTGCCGGGTTTTGTCTGGGCACACATAGTAATTATAGACTGTCATGTAGCCTACAGTCTCAAAAAGCATAGCTCCATCCTTTTTATAGTTCTCAAATACTAGAAAGTAGGGCCATCTTTCATCATCCACGTCACTAAAGCTGGCAGTTTCATTAAATCACATCAAAAAGGCCTGAAGCAGGCGTGCCACGGTAGCTCAGCAGGTAGGAGTGCTTGCCTGCCATGCCCAAGGACCCGGGTTCGATTCCCGACGTAAAAAAAAAAAAAAAAAGGCCTGAAGCTTATTCATAATATTCTCGAAAGCCTTTACATGTCATGTCAGCCTTATATATCTAAAAAGTAAAGTTTTTTCCTCCAGTTGGATGAAGAACTGAGTATGTATGCAGTAAGGTTCCGAATGACTTGAAATCAACTTCCTTTTCCAGCAAAGAGAAAATCACTCGTGTTTGTGCGAAATCCAAGGGGAATGATCTGCCTAATTTTGCCCTCAGCATCATCTGCCTCCACACAGTCAAAGTCTTAATCAACTTTAGATGCAGATTCAACTCGAAACATTGTTGACAGGCTACGAGCAATATAGTATAAAAGGATCTTCAGACCTTTGTAACGAAAAGCAGTTTGATCATCCCCAAAGACTTGGTGGGTATATTCAGGAAAGAAAGTTCTAATGTCATTTTCAAGGCCTTCAGGAAAACGAGCTAATTTTCGTTCAATTACTGTGTTGGTGTTACACTTGAACTCTGCCAGTTTCTTCTCCATTGCACTCTTGTATTCAACCAAAAATTTCTCCATAGCACCAAATCCTGCTATTTCCAAGCTGTGAATACCCACAATGTTGGATCTTTTTAAAATTAACTTTTCCGATGAAAAATTCCAAACGTTCACATTTAGGAAATGATATAATGAATCGTCAAGGTTTTGCTACACGTGTGCCATTTATCACTTTTTTTCTTTTCCTCCCACCCTCCTTAATTTTCTCTCCCTTTCCCTCCCGTTTTTTGGGCTCAAGCCCGAATTTTAATTCCAGATGCTAATTCCATCCCACCAGACCTGACCTGAGCAAACGCACCTCAGTATTCCATTGCTCAGGGACTGCCCCATCCTTTAAATAAGTAACCTGAGTCTTCCAAGTGCCAAACTCAGGGCTTCCAACCAGTAAGAGGTTCTTGATCAAAAGGTGATGATGTAGCCCTAGGCTAACTCTGCTTACTGCTCTTTCATTCAGTTATTCATTCATCAAACATTTAACAAGTTTCTTACTGTATTATTCCTTTCAGTCAATGAGGGAATTGAAACTCAGAACTTAAAGTAGCAGTGAGTAGAAGTAATTAAGTCTATCGTGCTGTTTTGTTCTTGAATCCAGCCAGAGCACTAGAGTCCAACATAATGTTTTCACCAGCACTCCTTTTCAGCTGTGCCTTCCCAGGTATAGCCGTCTAAGCCCCTATCATCTGACCCTTGGAATCTTGTTAAGCTCAAGCCCACATTTTAGTTCCTGATGTTTGGGTCTTGTCCATACATTATGATGAAAGGCTTTCCTTCTATTTAGAGGTGATCGCCTTCCATGTCTATTCTGCTGGTTAATACAAACTTTATGCTCCTGAGCTGAGGATTATTTTAAGAGGGAAAAGAAAAATGCTGTATGGTTCATTTAAAATAAAGTGTCAGAAATTCTAGAATGAACTGGGACTCAGCATCAAGGGATTGAGAAAAACCTCTCAACCAAAAGGGGGAAGAGAGAAATAAGGCAAAATAAAGTGTCAGTGGCTGAGAGATTTCAAACAGAGTTGAGAGGTTATCCTGGAGGTTATTCTTATGCATTATATAAACATCACTTTTTTTAGTTAAGGTATAATGGAGAGGCTGGAGGGAAGTGCCTGAAAATGTAGAGCTGTGCTCCAGTAGCCATGTTTCTTGAAGATGATTGGATAATGATATATCCTTTGCAATGTGACTGTGTGATTGTGAAGACCTTGTGTCCAATGCTCCTTTTATCTACGGTATAGACAGATGAGTAAAACATATGGATTAAAAATAAATAAACAATAGGGGGAACAAATGTTAAAATACGTTTAGTAGATTGAAATGCTAGTGATCAATGAATGGGAGTGGGGTATGGTATGTATGAATTTTTTTCTTTATTCTTCTTTTTCTGAATTGATGCAAATGTTCTAAGAAATGATCATGATGAATATACAATTATGTGATGATATTGTGAGTTATTGATCATATATCAAAAATGGAATGATCATACAGTAAGAATGTTCGTGTTTGTATGTTGTTATGTTTAAAAAATAAATTAATAATTTAAAAAATGAATAAACCAGGTGTCAGTTTGTGGAAGGAACTATTGTCTGTCACCTCTCCTCTGCCACCTCTGCAATTCTGCAGATAATTTTGGCCCTTGACAGACAGCAGTTCATGTTTTCAGCAACGCTAAAACAGCAACACCAAACCAAGGACAAAGCAATCAGGAGAACCCGCAGCACTACCAGATCCGAGAGAGCTGTACCAGCTCTGGAGAATCAGTCTGGTATTATCTATTAAAGTTGGCCACATTGTATCAAGTGTTCTTTGTCTGTAACCTCAGGGGCTCTCCTGGTGGGGTATGGGCAGGGATACAAATTATCATTGCACAGTCCAGTAAGTGAGAGAGAGAATTGCCTCCAGATCCAGAGGTAGCAGTGAGGAGGGAAAGACACACCAGGGCTTTAAGGACAGAAGAGGAGGTTACCAGGTAGCCCTCTGCGGGAAAGGGCACAAGATTTCCCGCACACACTGCTCCCATGATGGATGCACAAATCTTGCTGTTCAACCTCAGGGACAGTGGTTCCCACTCTGGTCTACCAAATACTTTGACTTTAGCAGAATGACTGGTTAAGCTTCCCCACAGGGCAGTGTAGTCCACCTAGTTCTGTTGAAAAGCTTTTCCCTTCTGTGCTGGCTTGAATCTGTTATGTACCCCAGAGAAGACCATGTTCTCTCTCTCTCTTTTTTTTTTTTTAAATTCTGTTTCATTTTTTAAGTCTGTCTTCAAAGTACAACCTATGTGATTAATTATGCCTTTAACAAAATCATTCAATATTTAAACAAATTCAATATCTAAACACATTTTCAACGACTAAATTCAGAAAAGGGAAAGAATTTCAAAGCACAGACCAGGAAACGATCACAGAATATAGATGTAATTGCTACTTTCAAACTTTTAGAAGAAAAACCATCAAGAAAACAAGCATAACTACTCCAGAATGACTTCTATTCTGAATTAATGTAACATAATTTCTGGATAAAATTTCTGAAGCACCTAAGACAGGAAAAGAAAAGGCTGTTTCCTTGGAAGTGATGATGCAGTATGTCAGTTACTTAGGATGATACAGAAGCTGAATCTTTCTTACTATTAGATTTCAACAAATGACTTTATATAGTCCTTTGACTTCTATATATATTATATAGAAATGGGTGATGTGGGAATGACAAGTTTTTAAAGGTGAAAAAAGATCAACTGCAGGTAAGCATTGGCTACTACAGAACTGAGGTTTGCTTACTTTTCTGAACCAAAAATAAATTACTGTTTTGTAAAGGACAACACTTAAAATTAAGTGTGCAAACATAACCAATCATTTGTAACTAATTGCACCCAGCCCATGCTCTTTTAATGTATTCTTGCAGGAGGGCAGAACTGTTGTGGGTGGGACCTTTTGGTTAGGCTATTTCAATTGAAAAGTGACCCAGCCCATTCAAGGTGGGTCTTAATCCTTTACTGGAGCTTTATGGAAAAGGATAAAAGACAGTAAAAGCCCAGAGAACTGAGAGAGAAACACCCCAAAAGAAACAAGCAAGGACCCATAGGAGCTGAGAGAGAAAGCCATTGAAACCAGAGCCCAAGAAGAAAAGGACCAGCAGACAACACCATGTGCCTTCCTGGATGCCAGCAGCCTCTCCTCAGAGAAGGTATCTTCCTCTTGCTGCCTTAATTTGGTCATTTCATGGCCTTAGAAATGTAAATGTGTAAACTAATAAATCCCCATTGTAAAAGCCAACCCTTTCTGGTATATTGCATTCCAGCAGCTTTAGCAAACCAAAATGCCCTCTCTTTTTGGAGGATGGAAAAGGCAAGCTCTTGACATAGAGGCAGCCCCTACAAGGGCCTGGAACAGTGAAAACCAGCCTGAGGTTTGTGAGGATGCCAAGGAGAAATATCATCAGCCCTGAGTGGGGGGAACTTGGGTTCCATCTCTCTCTGAACCGACCAGGCCTCAGACCATCCTGCCCTCTGTACCCCAGAATACCCTTCCCCGTCCTTCCACCTCTCAACCTGCCAACCAAGGTCCAGGTCTGGGCCCACCTCCTTCAGGAAGTCTTCCCTGACTTCTGCGATACACAGTCCTCTCATCATCCTCTCAACCTTCCTTGAATTGGAAAGTTCGGTGTCTCCCAACTAGGTGATTGATAATCTGAGGCCAGGACCCAATCTACTCTAAATATTTTTAAGGTCCTGACACTTGTTAAAAAATTTCATTCATTTGGTGATGCTACTTTTTTTGTTTTTTGTTTTTGTTTTTTTGTATTTTTTGGTGAGGGTGCTTCTTCTTCCATGTCTTTCTTTTTCCACCTGTCCCTGTTTTATTTATAAATAAACATTTTAATTTTGAAATTTAGGTTCATATGCAGTCATAAGAAATAATATAGGGATACCATGTACCCTTTGCCCAGGTCCCCAGTGCTGGAATTTTATAGAACTATAATGAAATCCCACAACCAGGATGCTGATACTGGTACAATCCACAGATTGTATCTTGAGTAAGATATCCCAAGTTTTACTTGTACTGTTTGTGCACACGTGCATGTATTAGGTTCTCCACAGTCTTATCACCACTGCAGATGTGTGTATCTGCACCTTTGTCGAGGGTCTGAACCCTTCCAGAACCACTGGGCTCCTTTATGCTTTCCTTTTTGTTTCGTTTTATTCATTTGTTTTAGGTGCATGGTCTGGGAATCGAACCCAGGTCTCCCGCATGGAAGGTAAGCATTCTACCACTGAGCCACCCGTGCACCCTCGTGGTTTCCTTTTTGAACTGTATCCACCTCCCTGCTGGAAAACCCTAATTCCTTCCATTTCTAAAATGTTATAATTTTGAGAAATGTTATATAAAGGGACTCATACAGTGTCTGGGTTTGCTAAAACTTCCAGAATGCAAGGTACCAGAAATGGAACAGCTTTTATAAAGGGAATTTATTAAGTTACAAGTTTACAGTTCTAAGAACATAAAAATGTCCAAATAAAGGCATCCAGAGAAAGATAACGAGGCCAGAATAGCTTCTTCAGGGGTGTTTTCTCTCTCCATCTCCAAATATCTGAGTTTCCTGTTGGCCAAGGAAATAGATATGTGACTGGGAAATTGTGTGTAATTGCAGATTGTCTAAGTTTTTAAATGTAGCTGGAACACATTTTTAGTTTTCCTAAATTTGCCCTTAGGCAGGAAAAAAAATAGTTCAACTCTAGTATAAATATTTGAATACCATTTTTGTTAAGAAAGATCTTGATTTTTATTTTATTTTATTTTTTGAAGGTGAGGCAAAATAAACTGCTCTTTGGTACTTCTTGAAGGGATGAGATCCCTTGGATATGCCAGTGCTCTGTGGATTTAATACAACAGTTAAGCGCTTCCCCTGTTCAAAGTTTTTAACTAATTTTTTCCCCATAAGAATGCACCTCTGATTGTATGAAGCCAATTGTGGAAAGATAGTGTTGATTATATGAACACTTGCTTTGCACTTGTCTATTTCCAAGGCCTGGGTACTTAGCTAGCCTTGCGTGTTGCACCCCGTGGGGTTTGTGGGTGCAGTGCCCCGAGGGGAGGGTGGTGGCTGAAGGTGGGCGCTGGGGGAGGGACCCAGGGATACGGTGCCCCTGCAGGACCATCCCACGATGGAGATGCTGAATTAGAGCATGTGCTTGTTTTCCTCTTTCTAGGAAGGTCCCTTTGTCTACTTGTCTTTAGTAGGAGACATTGCAGATTCCGATGGCCTGATTGCTTCCTTGTGTAAGTACTTAAAACCATTTGCCACTTGAAATGTTTGAGATTATTTGCAAGTGTAGTCCTCAATTAATGTGTTTCTGTGCCACCTACTGCATGATTCCATTATACGAAATGTCCAGAATAGGCAAATGTTTAGCGACGAAAAGTGAATTAGTTGTTGCCTAGTGGTTGTGGGCCTGTGGGGAGTGATGCAAGTGGGTGAGGGTTTCTTTTGGGGGTGATGACAAAGTTCTAAATTTAGGTTGTGGTGATTCAATTCTATGACTCTGCTAAAATCTGTTAAATTTTACACTCTATGAATTATAGCTCAGTAAACTTGTTCCAGATAGTAAAAAGTATGTCTCTTAAGTAAGTTCAAATCGAAGAGCTGGCAGCATTTAAAAAGTGTTTTTTTTTCATACTTTTCACACCAACTTTCTTTCTGTATCTGTAGTCTTGTAGATAATTTCCAAAAATTGTCCTGCTCTGCAGATATTTTTTTATCACGTAGTTGTATATTCATCACATGATCATTTCTTAGAACATTTGTATCAATTCAGAAAAAGAAATAAAAAGAAGAGAAAAAAACTCATACATACTATATCCCTTACCCCTCCCTCTCATTGACTGCTAGTATTTCCATCTACCCAATATATTTTAGACTTTCCCATATATTTTTCTATACCCCTTACCACTCTCTTCACTGATCACTGACATTTCAATCTACTAAATTTATTTTAACATTTGTTCCCCCTATTATTTATTTATTTTTAATCCATGTGTTTTACTTACCTGTCCATACCGTAGAAAAAGGAGCATCAGACATAAGGTTTTTGCAATCACACAGTCACATTGAGAAAGCTATATCATTATACAACCATCTTTAAGAAACATGGCTATTGGAACACAGCTCCACATTTTCAGGCACTTCCCTCCAGCCTCTACAATATACCTTGACTGAAAAGGTGATTATCTATATAATGCATAAGAATAGCCTCCAAGATAATCTTTCAACTCTGAAATCTCTCAGCCATTAACACTTTATTTTGCCTCATTTCTCTTTCCCCTTTTGGTTGAGAACATTTGGTCTCAATCCCTTGATGCTGATTCCCAGCTTATTCTAGGATTTCTATCCTACATTGCCAGGAGGGTCCACACCCCTGGGAGTCATATCCCATGTAGAGCCGGGGAAGGCAATGACTTTGCTTGTCGTGTTGGCTGAGAGAGAGATAGGCCACATCTGAGCAACAAAAGAGGTTCTCTGGGGGTGACTCTTAGGCCTAATTTTAAGTAGGCTTAGCCTCTCCTTTGCAGGGGTAAGTTTCCTATGAACAAACCCCAAGATTGAGGGCTCGGCCTATTGCTTTGGTTGTCCCCACTGCTTGTGAGAATATCAGGAATTCTCCACATGGGGAAGTTGAATTTTTCCCCTTTCTCGCCATTCTTCCAAGGAGACTTTGCAAATACTTTTTATTCACTGTTCAAATCACTCTGGGATTTATCAGGGCATTACTCTGGACAAACCTACAAAATCTCGTGCCCTCCTCAAGGTTCCATGTACTTATGGTGTTCAATTAAACTGTCCACGTAAGTTATATTAGGAAATGCATTTGTCAAAATATAAATTTTGTACCAAATAAACATTTTTTGCTTTAGTCTCACACAGAAGTTAAAGTTTTAAAATATGAATGACCATCTATTTTCAACACCCTGCAATACTGACATTCCTTTGTTTTTCCTCATGCAGAAACAGTTTTTTAATTTGTACATTTGGTCACTATCATTGTACACTCTGGGCATTCCTAGATTATACCATCTCAGTCTTTATCAGTCTATCTTTCCTTCTGATTTTGTTTGTTCTGCAGAGATATTAACCTACACAATTTCCCCCATCTTCTCTCCATGCTCTCTGAAAATCTTTCTACGTGTGTTTCCCCTACCTACCACATACTGTGTCAGTCCTGACAGATAAATGAGCCAGGTAGCAAGGGTCCCTTGGGTTTAATAGAACTGTCTTGCTCAGGATCACAAAAATTGGATTTCGTGTCTGAAAGTCCCCACTGCTTATGGTTTCCTGAAACCATACCTCTCCAGCCAGATTCTAAGGTGGGGACCCCTGTGTACCACTGGTGTTAGGAAGAAACTTCTAGAGAACTGGACCAGCTGCAACCCTTCCTTGAGGCTGTCCAAAGGTTCTGGCCAGTAGCCGGGCTGGAGCCAAACCAATCCAGTTCCAGGGGCTGCGCTAAAGGCAGCTGCACGTATTTGGGGTGAGTAGGCTGAGCCAGAGTTGCTGGTGGAGCCCCAGAGGCCAAGGGACCCCAGCCTCCTCACCGGCGAGCCCTCCCTATCCTGTCCTGATGTCAGAGCCTGCTGAGGCCCCCTGCCCCAGCCCCTGCCTGCTGTCCCAGCGAATGGCCCGGATTTGGCTCAAGTCTCATCAAGGGCAGCTGTCTACCGTGGTCTTTATAAATCATCACCATACTTACATTTTTCATTGTAAAAGCTCATTGAATGAAGATGCCCTTTATTCTCATGAAACTAAAAATACAAATAATAATTGGGAATTCTTGGAAAGGGGGGCTGTTAGATTTAAAGAAGGCTCGGAGACAGATTGACCGCAGGCAAAAGGATTTATTCAGGCTCTGGCAAGGTGGGGGTCCGAAGTCAGACTTCAGCACACCAGGGAGAGTGATTCATGGATCTTTTACATTTGGGGGGCTGGGCAGGGCGGGGGGGTGGGCAATAAGTCATGTGTGGTTTTGGTGGGTGTGGAAGTGGGGGAGTTAGCAGCTCTTCATTGGTGGAGTTTTAACCAGCTGCAGAGTTTAAATGCTGCTGTTATTTTGGCAGGGTTGTAACTGCCCGAGTTTGGGTGGGCACCGAGGGAAGGGATTTATCACAGGGATGTGATAAAAAAACACCTATGTTGAGGGCTCGCCATATCACGGGAGTGGGAAAGGGGAGTTGAGGGTCCTGTGGAATTCTAACAGGGGCTGTAAAAGGGAACGCTGATCTTTCTGCCTGATTTTTCTGTAAACTTAACTACTGCTATAATAAAACACAAATTGTACAGAATAATAGATCAAGTAGGGTTTCTGACTTTAAAGTGCAGAAAACCACCTGAGGGCCTTGTTAAGATGCTGGTTCTGGTCCAGATGTTGATCTGAGCACTGCCCTTTGGTTCTTGGGGAGGGCTCGGAGCGGGGAGGGAAGCTTCCAGAAGCCCTTTCTCATCTCATCTCCACTCTTTGAGGTAAAGGTCACGGGGCGGCCTGGGCACGGGGAACCTACTCCAGCCCTTTCCTCTAGAATCCCCATCATAAAATAAATGACAACGATCCCATCGTTTTTTTATTGTGAAATAGAGCACATATATAGCAAAGTGATAAATTTCAAAGTACGGTTTAACGGATAGTTTTAGAGCAAATTTCAAAGTATGGTTTGAGTTACAGCTCCACAAATTCAGGTATTTCCTTCTGGCTGTTCTAATGCACTAGAGACTAAAAAGAAAAATCTGTCTAATGAGCCAGTACTCATGATCGTTTGTTAAATCCTAACTTCTCCATTACGCCTCCTCCCACTCATCTGGTCTTTCTCTCAGTCTCCAGGGATATTTGGGCAATGACCCTTCTAACTTCTTCATGTGGTAAAGGGGTGCCAACATTATGGGGTAGGGGAATGGATCTGGTTGATGTTCTAGGGGAGAGACTGGTACCTCTGGGTTTCAGAACTTATCTGGGCTGGGAACCATCAAGAAGTTTTAGGTTTCTGAAAAAAAAAAAAAAGAAAGAAACTTTATTAAGTAAAGCTATTATGGAGTTTTAGTTAGAGCCCAGGTTTTTCTTTATGGTTTTCAGGAAAACTGTTGGTTGGGGGTTGGCGTACTGTGGCAGTTTGCAAAATCTGGCTAAAGCTTGCATAAGCATAATCTCCAGAATGACCTCTTGACTATTTGGAATCCCTTAGCCACTGAAACCTTATTTTTTCTCCTTTCTCTTCCCGCTTTTGGCCAAGAAAGCATACTCAATCCCATGATGCCAGGGCCAGGCTCAGCCCTGGGAGTTATGTCCCATGTTGCCAAAGAGATTTACACCCCATCATCAGGCTTTTTAATACACTTGCTGTCCTTTGGTTTGGGTATTTAACAAGCAAAGAGATGATTCAAGTTAAGCAGCAGGAGGAGCCCAGAGAAGCCTCCGGAGGCCTGAAAATACCAAGGCCTGATTCATAGTCTGTTCCCTGGTCTTCCTCTCTAGCATTAAATAACCCTTGCCCTTTCTCCTCTCCCCTACCCTTACCCCCTCCTCTCACCACCACTACCACCACCCCCCAACACACACACTGTCTTCTTCGGCCTTTCAGAATTACCTGTCATTTCAGACTATACTATGCTTTTTCAGCACCAGGCCTATGCTTATGCTCCTCCCGGAGACACCCTTATCCTTCCTGACCCAGTTTAGAAGTCACCTCCTCCAGGAAGTCTGCCCTGATCCTCCTGGTCTGATGTAGGTGTGGCTTCCTCCACATGCCTGCTCTATTACCACTGTGTCACCACTTATCCAATGGTTTTGACCTCCCTAGACTGTGAGCCACTCACAGTCTAATGGTGGCGCAGTTATTGTCATATTTTCCAGGCCTAATGGATGCTATTATTATTTTTTTGAATGTCTAAGCACCCACTCGTTTATTTGATCCCAAATCACTGACAATTTACTTGAGTGGTATTTTCTTGGTTAGTGAATGCATTAGCGGGTACATTTTACAGATTGTATGTTTACTTAAACTTGAGGTGGAGGAGAGCTTTTCTTTTGCATATCATATTGTTTTCCTTTTAGTATAGCTATTGAAGAGCACTGCAGACAGCTGGCTAAGGACAGGCTGCCCGGCTTGGAGGGGGTGTGCTGGTTATTTCTGTCCTTTCCAGGATCTTCTCTCATCATGGGTGTTCTACTTTGCTAGGCTGGAATGCAATATACAGGAAACGGGATGGTTTTTTAAAAAGGGAATTTATTAAGTTGCAAGTATACAGTTCTAATGCCATGAAAATGTCCAAATTAAAGCAAGGATATAGAAATGTCCAATCTAAGGCTTCCGGGGAAACATACCTTGGTTCAGGAAGGCAGATGACATTCAGGATTTCTCTCTCAACTGCGAAAGCACATGGCGAACATGGTCACGTCTGCTAGCTTTCTCTCCAGGCTTCTTGTTTCATGAAGCTCCCCCAGGGGTGTTTTCCTTCTTCAAGGGACTCTGGCTACGTGGGCTTTAGTGGCTCTTTGCAAAAATGGTTCTCTCTTAAAGGGCTTCAGTAAGCAACCCCACCTTGAATGGGTGGAGACACATCTCCATGGAAACCATCTAATCAAAAGCTACCACCCACAACTGGGTGAGTCATGTCTGCATGGAAACGATCAAAAAGCTCCCACCCAGCAATATTGAATGAGGATTAAAGGACATGGCTTTTCTGGGGCACAAAAGATTTAAACCAGCACCAGGGGTTTTGTGTGTCATCTCATTAAATAGCTAATCCCTGTTTCCTGGCTGTCTTTTCCGCAGGGCAGCCTTTTCATTAGAAATCTTCTTTGTCCCTCGTTCCAAGGGACCTTTCCTCTGGGCATCTGGGACCAGAGCTGTGTGCCACTCAGATCAGTCAGGTGACATCTCTAATTCTTGGCCCTTCTCGCCTCTTCTAACTAATGTGAGGACAGTATTCAAAAAAGAGAGACGAGGTGGGACTTTCATTTTTTACTGTAATCATCTGAGGCATTATGACTGACATGTTACTTTTGCACATTAAAAAGGAAATAATTAAGGGAGAAAAACAGCCTCCCACAGTGCACAGCCATCAGGGCTTTCCGACCCCATGGAACTTTCTAGAAGAAACCATTCGACCATCGTTTGATCACTGGTCAGCACAGCCAAAACTTCGTGCATTAGCTCTTGTTAGTGAGGCCCTGTCAAAGTTAGGGCTTTGTCCTTTGGAGTCACTCTGCAGTCCAGGCCATACATCCCTCACCTTCTCACGGCTGCCTTCCACTCACTTTCTCTTCAATTGGTAGTAAATGTGCATTTTAAAAATAAGCGTTTCCTTAATAACATGTTTTCCATATCTAAATTTTCCTTATAGACTTTATGTTGGGATTTTGCAATAAAGAAATGCAATGCATTTACCAAGATAGTTATTAAAGATTGTCTTTGCAAAGCCCAGCCATGATGAATTCATCAGGATTCCGCTAGTTATCAGGGAAAGGGGGGCATGAAGAGGGCACATATGTGAAAGCACTTTGGAAATGGTAGGGCGTTTTACAAACCTGACATGATATTGTTGTTATGACTTGTGTCCGGTGGTAAATGCATTTTAGTCCCAGGACTTCTCTCTCCTTCCAGGAAGGCATCATGGACAATGTAGAGTTGGGGGCCGTTACTCTTCTTATCTCCTCCTCAAGGGAAAAAGATCATTTCCATCAACTGTCCTAGAAATAACTGTTGGATAAGTAACAGGGTGTCTTTTTTTTTTAGGGAAAGAGTATGGCAAAGCTGATGCGAGATGGCTCCATTTTGATCCAAACATTGTGTGCTTGGAGATTCTGACGGTTGTCCTGGATGGGTCTTTGGCGTTGCTCCTCATTTATGCCATAGTCAAAGAGAAATATTACCGGTGAGTGCCCTGCTCCTGTCCCACAAAAACGATCCCAAGGTCTGAGTCATGTTTGGAGAAGTTGTGACCGTGTTTGTTGGTTAGATGGAAAGCAGAGTGAGAAGCAGAGTCATTCAGTGGTAGAAAAGGGTCACGTTGTCAACAGGACAAGTTGAAATTTTCAAAGTCAGTGATGAGAAATAGGATTCTTGTAAACACTGGATGCTTTGCTACTGATATTTTGGAAAATAAATTGGCAGTATTTCCATCCTTTTTTTTTTTTAACCCCCAAAGGAGTCTAGACAACTCCTATTCTGCTTGACACAAAGTAAATTTTCTTGTGTAATTCTGAATTAGGCAAGCATGATGAATGAGACTTCTCTGCAGAAGCAGTTTGTGGGGATTTGGGGAAGGCTGAAGGGTGAGGAGAGAAAGAAGAAGGATGAAACACGAAGCATCCTCTCTGTCAACTCTGAGAAACTTAACTCTCTCTATTCCTCCCTTTTCCTTCCTCTCCTTCTCAGTGACAGAGTGATCCAGGGCAGACGGCTGCTGTCCTGCTTCTTCCCCAAAACGATGTCACGTGCACACACATTGCATTCAACTTTGAACCCTCGTAGATCGTAGATCGGAGAAGTCGTTTTCAAAGCTGCCTTGTCGAATCTCAGATTTGAAAGAGACCTCGAAGGTCCCTTAGTCCACTTTTCCCCACCCGATTTTACCTGGAGAGTAGGCAGCGAGAATGAAATTTCTCCTTGGTGCCTTGACATATCAGGCTCCGTGACGGTGGCTGCAGACTTGCTGCGTGCACTCATTTGTTTATGATTTCGAACATTTACAATATTTGCATAATGGAACGCTTACTGCGTACCAGGCGCCGTGCTCAGCCCTTTCCCTCCACAACTCAATTAAGTTCCTCAAGACTCTTTGAAGAAGGAGCCCCTTTCACAACCAATAGCAAGATTCTCGCTCCGGCCTGTCTTTGCTAGGTCATGGGCGATGGAGGACCCCACTACATCTTTCTAAGAACAGGGCAGGGTGCCTGAGAGTCCTTATCTAAGGCTCAGAATAATCTTCTAGAAAAGATAGACTTGCCTCTCCTAGAGAGCATAGGTCTTCGTTAATTCCATCAATGTGTCACGGGACCTTAGGGCCATCTTCAGAGACGTTTTCACTCGGGGGACAGGGCTGTCATCAAAGGAAAGGCATCATGATTCAGTGTGCCGGGCTCTGCCAGGGCAGTGGGTTCACCTGCTGTTTCTCTCCCCCTCGCAGGCATTTCATCCAGATCACCCTGTGTGTGTGCGAATTGTACGGCGGGTGGATGACCTTCTCCCCGGAATGGCTTATCGGGAGCCCCAACCTCAACACCAGCAATTGGCTCTACTTTTGGGTCTATATGGTACTTTTTAATAGTGTGTGGGTTCTGGTCCCAGGACTGTTACTGTGGCAGTCATGGCGAGAACTCAGGAAGATGCATTGTAAAGAAACCAGTTCAGGGAAAAAGTTTCGGTGAATTTTTAAAATCAGAGACACGTTGCTTTAGGAGCCAGGATGAATCTCTCCTTTCTCTTTGGCCAAAATGTAATACATTCCAGTCTGAACTTGCTTTTTATATTACTGTTCCTGAGTAACCTATTTCAGTGTGATTGTAAAGTGGAAAGTTTTTGGTCGTTTGTGGGGTTTTTCCCCTCAATTAAATGGAAATACAGGGAAGAGAGAATTTTAACTTTGTAATCACACCTTTAATTATATATTCTTATGGCTGTCATCAGTTGTTCCACCTTAAAGCCAATCATCACAGAGGACTGTAGCTAATAGTTCTTTATTACAAAGAACATGTCATTGCTTCATCTTTTAATACTCTCACTAGTCTTGTTACCAAAGTGAAGCCAGAAATGAAATGAATAGTTCTATTTTACATTTGTACAGTTTCAACTTTGTGAGCCTGACAAAAACATGATACAGGTAGGAACTTGTGAGCTAATTCATGGGTAAACATGTGGGTTTCACATAGTTAGGAGTGATTTTCTCTGTGTCATTTATCAAGCAGAAGGAGGAAGTTTCGAGACGCCCTTTGGAAATACATAGTACATGGTGATTAAAAAAAAATCTGGAAACAGGAGCACGGAGAAAGTAAAAGAAGTAGTAAGGAGAAGGTTACGTTGATATGCAAAATGCATGAGATGAGGCCCAATGTAATTGATAGAAGTGAAGCACAAATTTGGCCCTTACTTCAGTACTAGGAGGGAAACGTGACCAAATTGTGTTACATAAAACACTCTTTTTTGGGAGATGATGGTACAGTTCAAGGTGGATTGGCAATCTAAATGTGAAAAGCAAAACATCTCAAACAGGAGACAAAAAACACCAACTCTAAAAGGAAAAATGAACGTTTGACTACATTAAAAATAAGTACTTCTGTTCATCAAACACCATCAGTCAGAAAGTGAAAAGGGATGCCACAGGCTAGGAGATTTTTGCCATTCATAATATAATTAAGAAAAGACTTATCCCAAACAGGTAAAGAATTCCCATAACCCAGTTAGAAAAAGATAGGCAATCTAAGAAAAGTTGATAGAATATGTGAGAAACAGTTTGCGAAAGATAATATCCAAATATCCAGTATCAAGGATGCTAATTAAAGCCACAATGAGGTATCACCACACACCTGTCAAAACAGCTAAACATGAAAGTCTGACAATGCCAAGTGTTGGTGAAGACCTGGGACTACATTTCTTACACATGGCTGGTGGAAGTGTAAAGTGGAAGTTACTCCACTGATAAGTTTATGGACACTTCAGTTTTAGCCAATTCCTTGTCTCAATCTTAGTGAATAATTATTCTTTGTGGTTGGACTACAGCTCATAAGAGTAAAGTTTTCCTCTGCTACTCGAATAGCAGTACAAGTATGTTTGTTTTTTATTGATGAAAGGAGTATGAAAAGCATTTAGCCTTGAGGTACCTTCTGGAAGTAACTAAATTTCATCCATATTATCCTCTTTTATAAGCTTATGGAATGTCAGAATTGTCCTTCAGCTATTTTTATTTCTAGTCTCTTCCACCTTAAAATAAAATAGATAGTGCTTTTCTTTTGCTGATCAAAAAAAAGAAAAAAGCGACCATGTGCATCCCCTATAGTCCAGCAATTCAACTCCTAGGTATCTTAACTCACAGAAATGCTTACCATGTGCACCAAAATGGCAATATATTCAAAATAACCAAAAACAGCAAATGAATAGTGTTACAGGCATACAGTGGACTACTATCCAGCAATGAAAATTAACAGATGATTCCTGCACATAACAACATGTGAATTTCATAGACATAATGATGAATGAAAGAAGTCAGGCCAAGAGAATACATACTGGATGATTTCACTTATATAAAACTCAAAATAAACAGAAGCTGCTTTGGGACAGAGAATGGGTGTAGTGACTGGGCATGGTCAAGAGGGGCATTTGAGATGCTGGTAATGTCCTTTTTTAAAAAAAAATTATCAGTTGCACTGCTTTGCTCTAATACTTCCCTAAAAGTATATGTGCTCACCTATAGGTCAGAGCTCCATATATAACAAGGAAAAACTTCAAAAGAAAGATTGGACAAATATATATTATATGTTATCTTTTAAGTAACTTACTCTGGTAAATGTGTAAAAGTGGAACTGAACAAAATCTCCACTATGGTTTCTTAATATAAAACAACTGTCTAAAGTTTTTGTTTCTGAAAGAAGCTTCATTTTAAAATGCTTATAAAAATTAAAGCTCAGATTGTAAGCATTAACTGTTATCATTAAATTCTGAGGTGCTTTACTCTTTGTATAGCCCAGTAGTTCCCTGAAGCTTTAAGTGTCTGTGTGACACTTGACACACTGGTTTGGTTCTCCAGCTCTGAAAGTTAGCATAGGTCCATACAGCAACTGAAAGAGATCAACCTCCAATTGAAGATGTGATGAAACCGATCTGGTAAAAACTAAGAAAAATCAATATACCAGGTAAAGAATAATATTGTCTGTATTTTAAAGCTTTAACTTTTACGTGAGATAAAAAAAAATGTTTATTTTATCCAAAATATGCACTATCTAATTTAATCTAGTTAGTTAAACAACCTAATTCAGCTTTATTTGATATAAAACCTGGAGTAAGGAACAAAATCTTAATGTTCTGTACAAGTTGATGTCATGCAATGATGCATTTCAGAGTATTTGGGGCAGAAAATGAAGAAGTGTTTCTAAAGTCCCTTGAGGGATTGGGAAAGATAGAACTAGTAAGCTTCCCCACCTGGAAGGATTCCTGACATTTTTCTTAAGCAAGAGGGACTCCCAATTTAATAAGCCAAGGCCTCAATTTTGAGGCTTGCCCTTATGAAACTTATTTCTGTAATAGTAAACTGAACCGATTTAGGATTAGTACCTAAGAGCCATCTCCAGAAAATCTCTGCTGTTGCTCAAATGTGGTCTCTCTCTAAGCTAAACTCTGAGCTTTCCCCCTACATGGGACGTAATTTCCAGGGGTGTAAGCCTGGCACTGGCGGCAGGAAACATAACTAGCATCATGGGACATAACTGGCCCTGGCACTGTGAGACTAAGTTCCGAGGACGAACCTGGCCTGACATCATCAATGAACTGACCAAAAGGGGAAAAAATTGTTTCAATGGCTAAGAGATTTCCTATCAAGTTGAGAAGTCATTCTGGAGGTTACTCCTATGCGAGTTTCAGCCAACTATTGCCAACTGCCGCAGTATGGCAAACCCCAACCAACAGTGTCCTTGGAAACCTTGAAATATATCCTATGCTCTATAAAATTTTACTTATTAAGTTTGTTTTTCCGAGACTTAGAACCTCCAGATTTTCCAATGCCAGAGAAGCTCTGAAACCCAGAGATACTGGACTCTCACAAAAAATAAAAAATAAAAAAATAAAAAAAAACCAACTGATTTCATTTGTTTCATTTTTTCTTTTTTGAAAAATGAAATTTTTTTGTCCTTTTGGTTCATTCCTTTGCTCCTTAATAACAACGCCCCTTTTCAGCCTTGAAGCGGTTAGAAGAGTCTTTGCTGAGATATCCCTCAGATTGAGAGAGAATTATCAAATGAGAGGGAGGAATTGTAACTGAGAAATCAGGATTTGAGGGATAATTATGATTACTGAATCATTATATAGATTTTTTTTTTTTTTTGCTTTTTGGAGTATTGAAGTAGACAGAGGGGAATACCTGAAAGCCCTAAACTATAGTTAAGCTGTCTAGATATCCAAAATGATTGTAAAAGCCCTTATCTTATGCCTTTGTGACTGTAAGAACAGTTGCTCCTTTTATCTGGTCATTTTCCTGTAGGGCAAAGACCCTGATGCTAATGAAGAATTTGAAGTCAGTCGCTAGCTAGCTTCAGTCTCAGACATTTGTAAATTGTATCAGCTAGACACTGTTGTTGAAAGATAATTTGTCTCCCTTCTTTTAGGCTCATACATTTACTGCTGAAGTGATAGCTCTGCCTCCCCTCCTTTCAACTTATCTTCTCCTATTGAAATGATAATGATCGCACCATTTCCTTTGCTGCTTTTAACTTACTATCAAAAATGACAGGTCGGAAAGGGGGAAGAGTGAAATGAGACTAAATATCAATGGCTGAGAGATTCCAAACAGAGTTCAGAGGTTATCCTGGAGGTTATTCTTATGCATTAAGTAGATATCACCTTGTTGTTCAAGATGTAATGGAGAGGCTGGAGGGAACTGCCTGAAAATGTGGAGCTGTGTTCCAGTAGCCATGTTTCTTGATGATGATTGAACAATGATATAGCTTTCACAATGAGACTCTGTGAATGTGAAAACCTTGTGTCTGATGCTCCTTTTAGCTACTATATCAACAGAAGAGTAGAACATATGGAATAAAGATAAATAATGGGGGGAACAAATGTTAAAATAAATTTAGTTTGAAATGTTAGTGGTAAATGAAAGCGAGGGGTAAGGGGTATGGTATGTATCATCTTTTTTTTTCTCTGTTATAGTTTTATTTCTTTTTCTGTTGTTTTTTTATTTCTTTTTCTAAATCGATGCAAATGTTCTAAGAAATGATGAATATGCAACTATGTGATGATATTAAGAATTACTGATTGTATATGTAAAATGGAATGATATCTTAATGTTTTGTTTGCTAATTTTTTTTAATTAATAAAAAAAGTTAAAAAAAAAAAAAAAAAAAGGACAGGTCGGGCCACGGTGGCTCAGTGGCAGAGTTTTCCCGAGCCATGCCGGAGACCCGGGTTCAATTCCTGGTGCCTGCCCATGTTACAAAAAAAAAAAAAAAAAAAAATGAACCTCCTCTCCCCTTGCTAAAATCCTTAAAAACTTAAACTCTCCTAATGCAGAAAGACAGATTTGGGGCTGCTAGGCTGTCTGTTCTTCTACTACATGCCTAGTAATAAACACTCTCTTTAAAAAAAAAAAATTTGTGTAGTAGTTATAATTCGTGATAATTCATTCAGCTGGATATTTATGGACTGTGCACCTTTCTTTGTGAACATTACACTTCAATTTAAAAGCTTTGTACTATCTGCTCAATTTTTATGTAGCTCTAAAACTTCTCTGAAAAATAAAGCCTATTGGGCGGTGCAAGGGTAGCTCAGTGGTAGAATTCTCGGCTGTGATGTGGTAGACCTGGGGTTCGATTCCCGGAACCTACAGATGCCAAAAATTAAAATAAAATAAAATAAAATAAAGCATTTAAAAAGGTAAAATATAAAATAAAATAAAAAGTCTATTAATTTCTTCAGGAAAAAAAAAAAAAAGCCTAGCACAAAGACCTGGAAAGCATTTCCAGAGGGTCCTGGAGGAGAGGGTGCTGTGTCCTTGACCACAGTACTCCAAGTCAGTACAGCTGGGGCTGTTTCTAGAAGTGTTTCTGAAGAGGGCCAGAGGCGGGTGCCACAGGGGACTTTGCAAAAGCCTTTTCACGAGGCATCACTTGATGTTTCCAGTACTTTGCTCTCTACTGATCTGGCTGAGTCAGAGGGTAAACTGAGTATAGAAAAACTGATGCCTGTTTATCCCTAAAAACATAATTTCTCTCAACTGAGTTTTTGCTGAGTAATTGAATAGAAGAGAAATGGGGCTTATAAACTCTGACCAGAGCTTGGAGTACGGATGGACTGTTATCAAGTCAGGACAGATCTACATGTTTGAACAATGAGCAGTGAGAAAAGAGTTGGTGCCCCCTTTTGAAAGTCAGTGTCACGGTGGACAGAAGCCCATCTCTCCATCATAGGTAGCATAATCTACTTGACAGTGTGTTTCCTTGATTCTCAAATATGTTGTTTTTTCTCATTCCAACATTTTTTAAATTGGGATGCCTCTTCCAGTTGCTGCCTCATGGTTTAAGTGGAGCTTTATAATTGATAGCATCTTAGATTCCACGAAATAATCAGAAATGTTATTTTCCTCCTGAGGCGTCTCCATAACTTTAATTGTTTGGAGGTAACCACCAGCTTGAATTTAGTTTAAAAGTCTGGATTTGCTTGTGACATTAGGGATCATGTACTCTAGAATCATGTACTCTCGAATTCCCTAGCCTGGGAAGTGGCTGCAGAAGGCATGCGTTAACAAAGTTAAATAAGATTTGCAATTGATTATCATTGTTCCTGTTGCCCGTAAATGAATTCCTGGAAGTATCTCACCCCAGAGGATTTACACTGTACATTTCCTTTGCAAGTTCTTCCTTCCCAGATACAGCAGATAAATGTCAGCATAAACCCCATCTAAGATCAGCGTGCAAATGGTGAGGTTTCCTGAAATTTAATCATGTCAGCCCCACCACTCCTGAAGTACTGGGGGAAAGCCTACAGGTTACAATAAGACATCATAGAATAAAAACTTTGTTAAAGAAAGGCTTGATGGAAGCCAAAATGCAAAATGTTTGAGGGGAAAACATCCTCTGTTTTTCTTTATTTGTAATTGTTATTAAAGATCCATAAGCTAGGGGAAAAGAAATGTAACAAATAAGGTATCAGTAGCTGAGAATTCAAATAGAGTCTAAAGGCTACTCTGAAGGTCCCTCTTAAAGCAAGCTTAAGTTAGATATTACTATCTACCGTAATTTGCCAAATCCCAACCAAACCATTCCTGACTATCCTAAAGAATACCTAAGGCATTATATAAGATTCTACAAAGTTTCCAAGCACTAGGGTAACTTTCCAGAAACCTACAACGTCCAGATGGGTCCCTGGACCAGAAAAGTCCTGAAATGCAGAGGGCCCAGCCTCTCCAGAACATCAGCTAATTCCATCCCCCTATCCTATATTATCGACAGTCCCTTCTAACATGAAAAAGTTAGAATGGGCATAGTCCCAATACCCTTAAAGAGTAGGAAAAAGATCAAAGGTGATGATGGAGTTATACAGAGAAGGTAGGGCTCAGCAAATAAGTATGATTGCTGAATATATTGATATTTCTTTTAGTCTCCAGTGTCTTAAAGCAGCTAGAAGTAGAAATTTTGTTCTACAACGAGTTGTTGCGATGTGCTTTGAAATGCATTGCTTTTTTGCATATATGTTATTTTTCACAAAAATGAAAAAAAAAGTCAATTGCAATGATAAATGCACAGTTATGCAATAGTATTGTGAGCTGTTGATTGGACACCGGATGATTACATGGTATGTGAATATATAATATATAAATAAAAAATGAATAATTAAAAAAAAAAGTAATCTCACATGACATGAGTGTTCTCATAGCAACACTAACTTAAAATTTTTCCGAGTACAGGTCTTAAAGCATTTCAGATTAATGACTAGTTTCTCAATATAAATTACTTAATGTGGGAGATCTTTAATATCTGCATGTCACATAAGTTTAACATTAATTTGGAGGCATAATTTAGGCAACTAAATTTTTTTAAATGGTATAAAAATTTTAAAAAATGGGGGAATTAAAAACTATCAATGTAGAGCTGCAAGAGCTGAGATCCTTCATTTTATAGATTAGGAGTATAGATTATATTTTATATATAAATATATTTTATATTTTATATTTTATAGATTATAGATTAGATTCATGGCAGTGAATCATGTAACTCCATCAGGATCCATGGATCATTTAAACACATTCATTTATTCAAAAAATGTTTATAAATGCAAACGATTTCCTTGGTGGATGCATTACACTGTGACTACATGGTAAAAAAGATACAAGGGGCTTAAGTTGGAAACCACACTAAAGTATAAGGAAGAAAATAACATGATCTCATTATTCTACTGTCTCCTGAGTTCAAGATTATTATAACTGTATCAATATAAAATAAAACTTTGGGGGCCATTAAAAAAATCCACGACCTCTTTTATGTCTGTTATGATAGCTAGAGTTGGAGATCAAGATAAATCTTTATAAAGAGAATAATGGGACAAAGCCTCACATGAAAAAGATTAACTGCTGCCATCCTTAATTTTAATAAAATACACACAAGATAATGGTAGGTGCTGTCATGCCTGAGTTTACATGTGAGCTATTTGTGGGGAAAGAGACTCTACATCTTCTCTCCCCTCCTGTTCTAGTTTGTTAGCTGCCAGAATGCAATATAGCAGAAACGGAATGACTTTTAAAAAGGGGAATTTAATAAGTTGTTAGTTTACAGTTCTAAGGCCAAGAAAATGTCTCAATTAAAGCAAGTCTATAAAAATGTCCAAATTAAGGCATCAACAAGAGCTTATCTTTACTCAAGAAAGGCCCATGACGTTCAGGGTTTCTCTCTTAACTGGAAGGGCGCAGGTGAACGTGGCGACATCTGCTAGCTTCCTCTCCAGGCCTCTTGCTTCATGAAGCTCCCCAGGGGTGTTTTCCTTCTTCTCCAAAGGTCACTGCTGGTGGCCCTGTGGGTGTCTCAGCCTCATGGCTCTGCTCAGCTCTGCTGTGGCTTTCTTGTGGCTCTGTCACCATTCTCTGTTCTCTCAGAATCTCCTCCTTTATAGGATTCCAGTAAACTAATCAAGGCCCACATAGAATGGGTGGAGACACATCTCCATCTAATCAAGTTTAATACCCACACTTGATTGAACCACATCTCCGTGGAGATAAGCTAATCAAGTTTCCAACCTGTCACGGTCAGGTCCATGTGTCAACTTGGGCAAGTGGTGGTCCCTGTTTGTCTGGTTGGGCAAGTGCTGGCCTGTCTGTTGCAATGAGGACATTTCATAGAATTAAATCATGATCACATCAGCTACATCCACAGCTGATTCCATTTGTAATCAGCCAAGGGGCGTGTCTTCTGCAATAAGTGATGCTCAATCTAATCACTGGAAGCCTTTTAAGGAGGATTTAGAAGAGACAGGCTCTTCCTGTTTCGGCCGGTGAGCCTCTCCTGTGGAGTTCATCCAGACCCTCTATCGGAACCGTCGGCTTCACAACCTGCCCTGCGGATTTTGGACTCTGCGTTCCTGCGGTCACATGAGACACTTTTATAAATTTTATATTTGCGAGTGTTCCTGTTGATTCTGTTTCTCTAGAGAACCCTAACTAATGCACAACCTGTAGTGCTGAATAGGGATTAGAAGAAAGCGTTGCTCCCACAAGAGTGATGAGGATTAAAGCATGGCTTTTCTAGGGTACATAAATCCTTTCAAACCATCACACCCTTCTTGAACGTATTGGCATTACAATTTTTTATTATACAATTAGTGCACGTTCTTTGCTACAAATGCAAAATCCATATAAGCAAATAATAATAATTCTGGGATGTGAGAATGATAAATAGCTTTACTAATCTTCTCAATTAAACTTCCATTTTTACTCAGGAAATTTCAAGGAAGAAAAAAATAGCAACTGAAGCAGGCTGACATACCAAGAATCCTTTGAGGTACTAATTAAAAACCTACCTCCATGGGTAAGGAGCCCGCTCCTACTAACACCTGGTAAACAGTCCTGGCAAATTATGGCCCATAATATGTCCGTTATCCAAAGACATCTGGCCTGAGAAAACTCACATAGCTCACATCCTCCTTGCCTTCCCCTCCCCAGTCCCCCTTACCCTTCTTTGTCCTAAGCAGGTATGTAAACTGTTTCCCCACCGCATTTCTTTGAGCAGTGACTTTCTTTCCATTTTGCTCCTATGTGTGTCACTTTAGCTCAACACTTATCCTGCAACTTGATTTTCAGAGTTTGTTTTCAACTTAACATTACCAATACTATCACCAGAGAAAACCACGATTAAGAATTTAGTTTATGGTTTTCAAACAGTTTTTCTGGGTATGTATCATCCTGAAGAGAAACTTTAACATCCCTTCCATCCTCTTTCCTCTTCTCTCTCTCTCTCTCTCTCTCTCTCTCTCTCTCTCTCTCTCTCTCTCTCTCTCTCTCTCTCTCTCTCTCTCTCTCTCTCTCTCTCTCTCTCTCTCTCTCTCTCTCTCTCTCTCTCTCTCTCTCTCTCTCTCTCTCTCTCTCTCTCTCTCTCTCTCTCTCTCTCTCTCTCTCTCTCCCCCTCCCCCTTCCACCCCTCATCAAACTTGTCATCCAGGCATTAGAAGTTCTACATGCATACACAAAACTGACTGTGGATAGTATCAGAAAATGCCCCTCGAGAAATTCATGCACTTATGGTGGTTGATAGCAAATTCATTTGATTTGGGAAACCAGTTCCCTTAGATACTGATGAAGGTACAGATCAAGTCTTAAAATATTTGATTGACCACCTCCCAACTCTTAAAGGGAGGGACCAGGCGTGCTGAGCCAGCCGCAGGATTCTGCCCGATCTGCTTAATCCATTTCTTCCAGGAGCCCTCCCTCCTCCCCGCTGGAAGTCCGGAGGGACAGACTGACGTCACACAGCACTTGTCTGTGTCTTGGAATTGGCTCTGTGTGGCTTTGCCTTGTTATAATCTGCACAGGAGACATTCAGGGTCACACCTAGAGTTCTAGAATCTTATATCACTTCAAGGGGCCTCAGAGAGTTCCATTTTAGACGTGAGGAAACTGAGGCACAGAGGGGTCAATTCATGCCCAAAGTCACACAGCATTTTAGTGAACTAGAACCCCATTTGCTAAAAAATGCTCTTTCGGTTCCAAAAGTGATTCTCAAACAAGGCATTAGATGTGCTGCCAGGAGCCTACACGTTGTGAAAATTATTGAATTCTGTGGATTTTTTTTTAATGATCTAAAAAAAAAATTAAGCACATCTCTGCGCATCTGGGTTGTCCGGAAAGCCCCTCAGTCCCGTTGTTTGAGTTTGTGTTTATTGATCCTGTTTGTATTTTTCACTGGTTGGACCCAGTGGTCAGGTCACATCAGTTAATTTGTAACTCAGCCTTCTTTTTAGAGAGAGAGGAGACCACGTGGGCGGGGCCCCATTTTCCAACCCCACACTGCACTAGCACACGCGGCTTCAGGTTTCCCACAAATGCGTCTGACGGGGATGCATTTTCCTATAACATTTTAAGAAAATTCTGTCTCGGCCTCACGCTTCTGATCATTGTATTGTGTTCAAAGGAAAAGGTCAGGAGCTCTGGGGGCATTTCTTGGTTCTATTTTGGGAGTCGGACTGCCGAACGGAGGGGCCGGTCTGGAGAGGAGGAGCTGGGAGCAGGAAACCCTGGTCAGGGGCGCGCCACGAGCTCCCGCACTTCCAACTGCCGGTCAGTTGAGTCCCCGCTGACTGTAACAGTGACATCTGGTGGCCCTGGGGAAATAGGGCGGCGATGGCGTTGTTGATCTGTGGATTTGGATGAGATGACCTTTTTCCACCATATAATAGAGCGGAGGCCCATTGCCACAGGAGCCACCGCCCTTGTCCTGTGACCATTCCCGGGACACACTCTGCTCCGATCTGCCCCACGCAGCGTTACCGCCCCTGCCCCCAGGGCATGTCCAGGTCGCCCCTGCTTTTTCTGGGCATGCTCCCAGCGGGCCCGGCTGGCTCTGGACACTGCCTTGCTGGGAAGAAGTGGACTCTATCTGGCCGGCCCCTTTGCACCAGCTGGCCCCAAGTCTGCTGCCAACAGCCGTGTCCCGCCAGACCTGGCCTGGATCCCGGGGCTCTTGGGCCAGTGGTTCCCCTTCTCCCTGGGCAGCAGGTGGCCAGGGTATTTTTAGTGTCTGGAACCTTTAGGGGAAAGGTTGCGTGTGGGTGGGGCAGGTCTCCTCCCCTACCTTTTAACTTAAACCTCCAGATCACAGGGTCTCTCTCCTAACCTTCTTTGGGCTTCCCAGCCTCTTGGCCCTGGGGACCCCCTTAAAGAAATCACGTACATGTCTTCTCCCCACATCTGCCTGCCCTTTCGTTTTCTAACTCAGCTTGTAAACATGACACCCAGAAAGCGATACCTTTTGGACGCCCCGTCGCTCGGTATCTAGGAAAATGAATTTGAACATCAAAGCACGTTTCTGTTCATTGTAACATCTCATCCTCACAGCAGTCACGTGGGCCCTGTGGTGAGGGAGTAACATCTTTCTTTTACAGAAACACCTGGCAAAGAAAGGTGAGTGATTGATTCACCCAATGCTACAGTAAGCTTAGCTGGTGGGCGATGGAGGCGGCTGCTGTGAGTGGTGAGATGCTGGGAAAAATGTGCAACTTCTCTGATCTGGGTCTCCTTATCCAAAACGTGAGAATCACAGTCGTTAGCACGGGATTTGTGGGAATGAGCACTCAACAGCTGCTCTCATCTGCTCCTGCTCACACATTGTATTGCCCTGACTCTAAGACATCACTTCTGCCCTCATGTGAAAGACGTCATCATAACCTGTTAAGAACTTGCCAGGCTGCTTAGGGCTAGGGTAGAAGCCACCAGAGCAAAACTGGCCAAAACCCAGACTCGAGACGAGACTTGAGCTGCCTTCACAGTACTCGATGGTTTAAATGTGTTTCCTTGTCCTTGGCACCCTCGCGCTTCCCTTCTAAGGAAACAGTCTGTGCTCCAGGGAAGAGGGACTTTTGTCAGCACAGGATGGAATAGTGTTCACACCCAAAGTACTTCTGCTAGAGACCTGGAGAAATTGGAGAAATGAAGTGACTGAGTCAACCGCAAAGAGGCTATGCAGGGGACGGCTGTGAGTGTTTGTTGACAACCCCTGCATTTCACCCAGAACAGCTGGGCTGGGGTGCTGATGTTTTCCTACCCACGATTGTCCCTCTCATTTCCAGAGCCACACCTGATGGGGGCATGCTATGCCGAGCCTCGGTCCCAGCAGCTGGTGGAGAGGGGCTGCTGCAGACCTGTTCTCAGTCCTGAGTGGCTCCATCTACCCACCATGGATGGATCTAAGGGACCACCAAGCCCAGTCTCCCTGCGAGGTGAGTAAATACTTTGTAACAGGACTTCTGCCTGTGTTTCTCTGTTTAGTAGCACTTTAGTTTCCCATGGGGGCAGAACTTGTCTCAAATCTCAGTCCACTTGCCACTTGGCCTTCAAACCCTACTTATCCCCAGGCGGTGGAAGGATGTTGGTTGTGGTGGTGAGGATGTCAGGAGAGGAGGAATCAGATCTTTTTCCTGTTACCATCAACCTCTGACTGATGCTCAACAGCCACCCAGCCCCCAACTATACCCAACCACCACCTCCAACCTCCTACTGATGCCCAACCACCACCTCCAGCCTCCGACTGATGCCCAACCACCATTGCCAGCCTCCAACTATTCCTAACCACCACTGCCAGCCTCTGGCTGGTACCCACCCATCACTGCCAGCCTCTGCTGATGCCCAACTACCGCCTTAGCATTCTAGGAATTCCTTGGCTTCCCCCTAGTGTTGAATTTCATGTTCTTTGGATCCTGCGCCATTGTCTTTCTTGGTTTATTCTCTTGAAGGAGTAGGTCTCCCAGTAGCTTCCTAATAAAGGGTGCATGTGTCCTTACATCTAGAAAATGCCATTTTAGTCCACCCTCACAATTGATTGATAGTGTGACTATAGAATTCCAGGTTGGAAAATGGGTTCCTTCAAAATTAGAAAAAAGTGTTCTGCAATCATTTTGGACTTACAGAAAAGTTGCAAATATAGTAAGGTGTATTATTGAATGCCATCAGTTAGCTTCCCGTAATGTTAACATCTTACGCAGCCACAGCACAATTATCAAAATGGAGAAATTAGTTTCAATACAATACTGTTAACTAAACAGCAGTCATTCCACTGATGCCATCTTATTGCTCCAGGGTCCAACTTGGGATTCCATACTTAGTGGTCGTGTCCCTTGGTCTCCTGCAATCTGGGACAGTTCCTCCGTCCTTCCTTTTCTTTCATGACCTCATCAGTTTTGAAGAGTGGTGGTCGGGTATTTTGGTTTGTTTGTTTAGTAAACGTAATATTTTTATTTTGTAATATTTTCTTGCCTCTCTGGAAATCAGGAGGATTTAGGTTGATTATGATGAAATTTTCATCTACAAGTTTTTTGTTCTATATGACGTCAACCTGTCAAAGGATGCTGCATTCCATGCTCTTCATCATTTTACCTGGTTTGCTAATTTTATGTCTCTCTAGCAAGCCATGGTATTGGGGTATGCAGTCTTCTTCCCTAAATTCCTCAGCCTGCCTCTCTGTTTTCCTATTTTAATTAGTGGTCAGGTATTTTGTAGAATGCCACTCAAGTTGGGTATGTCTCATGTTTTCTCATAATTAGTCTGAGGTTATGCATTTTTGGCGAGAACACCATAGAGGTGGCATGTCCTCATTGCATGATATCGGGGATCTGTAATGTTGATATGATATTCCTGGTGATGGTAACCTCAACTGCTTAGCTAAAATGGTTTTTGCCAGTTTTCTCCACCGTAAAACTACTATTTTTCCTTTTGTAACCAATAAATGTATTAGCAGAGGTACGTTGAGACTATGCAGATGCATTCTTTCTCCTCAAACCTTCACCTACTAGTTTCGCATCCATCATTGACCCTTGCCTGCAACAATTAAAATTCTCTCATTTCTTTTACATTTAGTAATTGAAAATCTTTCATAAGAGAGAACTGTCCCTTCTCCTCCACTTGTTTATTATTCAATGATTTATTTATGTCAGTACAGGCTCATAGATACTTACTCTATTCTATGGGATATAATCCAGTTTTATTGCTCAAATTGCCCTCAGAATTTTGAAGGCCTTGTTCCATTAGCTCTCTGGTCTCAGTATTGCTGAGTTTTTTAAGATTTTTTTTATTGTGGAATATAACATATATACAAAAAAAAGAAAGAAAAAGCAATAATTTTCAAAGTACACTTCAACAAGTAGTTACAGAACAGATTTCAGAGTTTGTTATGAGTTACCATTCCACTATTTCAGATTTTTCCTTCTAGCAGCTCCGAAACACTGGAGGCTAGAAGAAATATCAGTATAGTGATTCAGCAGTCATACTCATTTGTTAAATCCTATTTTCTCTGTCATAACTCCTCCTTCTCCTTTGACCCTTCTCCCAATCTATATGGATCGTTAAGCAAAGCCCATTCTGGCTTTTTCATGTTGAGGAGGAGTGTTAATACTAAAGAATAGGGGGATGTAATTAATTGATTAATCTTGGAGGGTCTGATCCCTCTGGGTTTCAGGATATATCTGGCTGAGGAACCCTCTGGAAATTATAGGTTCCAGGAAAGCAAACAGTGTGTGAAACTTTTTATAGAGCCTTGATTTGAGCCCTAGTATTCTTAAGGGTTAAGGGGTGATTTTGGTTGGGGTTTAGCAAACCATGGCAGTTAGCACTATCTAACTGAAGCTTGCGTAAGAGTAGCCTCCAGAATAGCCTTTTGACTCAGTTTGATCTCTCTTAGCCACTGATGCCTTGTTTTATTATAGTTTTTTTCCCTGTTTTGGCCAGGAAGGCATTTCGATCTCATGGTGCCGACTCATCCCCAGGAACCATGATCCACATTGTCAGGGGGATTTTCACCCCTGGATGTCGTGTCCCACATGGGGGGTGGGTAAGGGTTCTCCTTACAGAGTTGGGCTTAGAGAGAGAAGCCACATCTGAGCAACAAAGAGTCTTCCTGGAAGCAACTCTTAGGCCCTGTTATGGGTAGTCTTAGCTTCTCCCCTACAGAAATAAGTTTCATAAGGAAAAGGCTCAAAATCAAGGGCTTAGCCTATTTTCTTGTGAGTCCCCAATGGTTGAGCAGGCACCCAGGGTTTCCCAGATGGTAAAGTTTAATAGTTACATATACTTTATTTCTCTCCTTCAGAACCAGAAGGGTCTTTACCAAGTAATGCTGAGTTTTAAGGCTATGCTGATCTTTGATAAATCATGTGACTTTCTTTTCTCTTGGGCAGCTTTCAGGATGTTCTGAAATTTAACGATATAGGGTATTTGTGTATATCTTTATAAAATGCTGTAGACACCTTCTCCCCACCCCAATTTCCAAACTCCCCACTCCTACCTTGCCCTCCTACAGATGTGAGTTTTTGCTTTCTCTGATCTATGTGGTCACTTTCCATCTTCTCTACTTTTATTGATACCCCAGACCTGCAATTCTCTCTTCTCCCGCTTTCTTTAGTCTTGTGGGCTTTGGCTTTTACTGTCATTCTAGTAAGATTTTGGGAGATAATGGAATTGAATGTATGCATTCATTTCACAGCGTTTAACCACAGAGTCTAATGATTTTCTGTCCTGCTTTGCTGACCCGCCATGCCCTGACCCCTCCTCATCCCCATCAGTAGACCATGCATCGTATTATAGCCTAAATTCATTAGAGGGTTAAAGGAGGAACTGGAGGCATTGAAACTGATGGGCCTTCTGGCCCGCAGTGTCTGGAATGTTCTGAGAAGTGTCCCAAATGGACCTGCTGGTAGAGCGCCCCACAGGCTCCTCTCAGAAATCTCCTGAGTCATCACCAGCTAAGGGGAAGGAAGGGCCCATGGTGGGGCCTCGCCAAAGCCCATGTAAGAACCTCATGACCCGCTGCTGTGTCCCAACAAAACAACCAGCAGGCTTCTAGCCTCACTGCCCATAGCTCTTGATTCTTGGGACTCATCTGGTTGTCCCAGCTGACTTGTCCTATCTTTAAAATGGTGGAAGAGGGCACCCTCTGCAAATGACTTGCTTGAAGAATTTGCAGTGCTGTTGAAAGAATGAACAGCATTCTTTCTCCCCAGGTAGAACCAGGCTCATGGTATTTTGTGTTGCTGGTTCTTTTTTTGGCCTAGAAGTGAAGATGCTGCCTTCTGCACTCCCAGCCAAGGTGTAGGATATGCTGGAGGAAAAAAAGCAGCTTTTCCAATTAAAGATTGAGGCTACCTTCTGATTGGTTGTCCCTTGGACTCTAAAACTCTCTACTAAACAGTACTCAAGAGCATGTGCTGCTTATTCTCCCTTCTTCACTCCCCAGCCCATTCCAGATCCATTCTCCAAACTTGTTAACCCTGCTCTGTGGCCTGGGAGGCCAAATACTAGTGGAGACCCTGACCCGAGATGAGAGGGCTGGAGGAAGGAGAGGTCAGATTATTAATCTGCCCCCTCCCCACCCCTAGACAGCCTAAAGGGGTTCTTCTGGGCCACCCAGTTAATTCTGCAGCTCCCCAGCTTGATGGCGCCCCTTCCAAGCCCCTAGAGGAGGTGGCAGTGCAGCCCACTTGCTCATACCTCAACCAGACAATGAGAATTGTGTGGCTCTAGGCCACGTGGTAAGATTCCAGCGCTGTCCCTTTTGGCAGCACCCCCATATTTCTTTCAGCTGTTCTAAATTCTCAGATTTGCCTCCTCCCCAAAACCTTTCCCCAAAAGATCTTGAGTATGCATTCACATTAAAGTGTGAATGACGAACTCACCTGGCTATCCTTCGGATATTTTATTTTAAAAACTTATGTCTTGCTTACATTGTGCAGAGTTTCTATAGGGTGATGGAAAAGTTTCAGTAATGGATGGTGGTGATGGGGTAATTAACAGCACTGAATTTTATATTTGAATGGAGTTAAAAGGGGAAATTGTAGGTGGTATATATGTTACTGGAATACAAACTTAAACGCATAAACGTAGGACTGTGCAATACAAACAACGAACCCCTTTTGTGAACAATGGACTATAATTAATAGTACAATTATAAAAATGGCCTTTCCGGAATTGTAACAACTGCACCACCGCTAAGCACGGTGTTAATAATAGGATGGTATATAGGAACTCCATATTTTATGCATGCTTTTTCTGAAAACCCACAACTTCTCTAATTAAAACTTAAAAACACAACTTGCTTCTAAGAAATGAATCTGTATTTGTGGGATTTCAGAGGGCAACTGAGTTTGGGGTGCATTTCCCTGTCTTCTGAATCATTTCAATGCATTCAACCTACTAGTCTTTGCAAGAGGTGAGTGCATTTACAGCACCTGGAGGAGATATTCTGGGCGCTCAGGTATGCAAATGACAAGGGCTTTGGGCTAGGGGAGAGGAAGAAGAAAAGGACAGATGTTAATTGTGGTAGGGAAGGGCCGGCTGAGCATCCAGGGGGCTCAGGAATGTCTTGGGCTCTGCACTCCCTGCTCCTGGGCTTCTTCCACCAGCCACAGCAGCATCTTTACTCCTGAAAAATCTGGGGCTCTGCAGGAAGAGCCTGGCCCTCCCATTTGACTTTTAAACATGCAGTACTATGACAATGTGCATATTGTCCCTTATGACCATCTGACTGTCAGTCCACCGTGGGCAGGACAGAGCACCACCTGCATCCCTGCATCTCTCACACCTAGCTCAGTGCTTTGCACGCAGTAGGTGCTTAAGGGGTACAAGTGGATGATGAATGCATTATTTCACTTAATTCTCACACAGACCTCATGAATCACCTCCTCCTATATTCCTGTTCTGCAGACGAGACAGCTGGGGCGCAGGTGGGGTTAACTAATTTGCCAAAGACCTATTAGGGGAATGCAAATCAGAACTATAGTGTATACATATAACAGACTACTGACCGGCCACAAGAAGGAATGAAGTTGTGAGACATGCAACTAGGCGAATGAACCTTAAGGACCGTATGTTGAGTGAAATGTCAGAAAAGACAAATATCATCGTGCCTCACTCATATGGACTAACTCTAACATAAAAACTCAGTGAACTGAACTCAAGAGCATAGGTTATAAGGCTGGGGCCTATTGCAAAGGGTCCTAGATTGTAGGCTTTTACAGCAGTCACATAGATTCACGAGCTGTAATCGTTATTTCTAAATTCTGAGATACTGAGCTGTTGGTTTATAACCTGGTCATTTCCAGAAACTTCAGATATTTATGTGACACCTGAGACTCAGAATTAGAGCTCTGAAGCTATGAAAGTCAGCAGTATGCCATACAGGAACTGTTTAAAAAGTTGGAAAAGGGATCTGACTTCGAGTAGAGATATGGATGAAGCTGATCTGGATAGGACTAAGGTAAATCAGAATACAGGGTAAAGGATGACATGGTCCATATTTCAAAACTTCAACTTCTGTCTGAGACCAAAGGGAGAGATGTTTATTTGGTGCAAAATTTTAATTTTGTATAGTGCATTTCCTAACTTCACTTGTATAGTCAGTTTAGTTGAACAGCATAAGTACATGGTATCTTGAATACGGCGTGAGACTTTATTGGTTTGTCCAGGTTAGTATGATACTCTGATATATCCCAGAGTAATTTGGGCAGTGAATAAAGAAGTGTTTGCAAAAGTCCCCTGGGAGCACGAGGGAGAAAGGAGGAAATATTCAACCTCCCCATTTGGAGAATTTCTGATATTCTTGGAAGCAGTGGGGACAACCAAATCAATAGGCTGAGCCTTTGATCTTGGGGTTCACTCCTATGAAAGTTATCCCTGCAAAGGGATAGGCTAAGCCTACTTAAAATTAGGCCTAAGAGTCCCCCTAGAGAACCCCCTAGAGAGAGATATGACCTCTCTCTCTAAGCCAATGCGGCAAGAGAACTCACTGCCCTCCCCTTCTCTACATGAGACATGACTCCGAGGGATGTAAGTCTTCCTGACAACGTGAGACAGGAATCTCAGGATGAGCCAGGACCCAGCATCACGGGATTGAGAAAACCTTCTTGACCGAAAGGGGAAGACAAAAATGAGGAAAAATAAAGTTTCAGTGGCTGAGAGATTTCAAACAGAGTTGAGAGGTTATCCTGGAGATTATTCTTATGTATTATATAGATATCCCTTTTTAGTTTATGGTGTATTGATATGGCTAAAGGGAAGTACCTGAAATAGTAGCCCTGTGTTCCAGTAGCCTTGTTTCTTGAAGATGAATGTATAATGATATAGCTTTTATAGTGTGACTGTGTAATTGTGAAAACCTTGTGTCTGATGCTCCTTTTATCTAGGGTATGAACAGATGAGTAAAAAATATGGATAAAAAATGAACAAATAATAGGGGGGACAAAGGCTAAAATAAAGAAAAAAATGAACAGAGATAAACAAGTACTAGAGAACATGTGGAGAAAGAGACGAAGCTATTCACTGTTGGTAGGGAAGCTGAGAGGTGCAGCCCCTCTGGAGGGCAGTGTGGTGGTTCCACAGGAGGCTAGGGGTAGGGTTTGCCATATGATCCTGTAACCCCGATGCTAGATATATACTTGGAGGAACTGAGAGTGTATACACGAATGGACATTTGCACACTGGTGTTTATGGCAGCAGTGTTCAGTGATTCACAATGGATGGAGGTGGCCTAAGGATACAACGACTGAGGAATGGAAGGGGGAACTATGGTGCATACATACAACAGATTACTGAGCAAGAAGGAATGAAGTTGTGAGGCATGCAACCTGGTGAATGAAACTTAAGAACAGTATGTTGAATGAAATGTCAGAAACAAAAAGACAAATATTATAATGCCTCATTCATATGGCCTAACTATAATACAGAAACTCAGAGAATTAAAGTCGAGAGCATGGGTTATCAGGTTGGGGCCTCTTGTAAAGGGTCCTAGATTGTAAGCTCGTACAGCAGTCACATCTATCCAGGAATTTTAACTGTTATCTTTAAGTTATGAGATACTGTTCTAGTTTGCTAACTGCCAGAATGCAACACATCAGAGACGGATTGGCTTTTAATAAAAGGGGATTTATTTTGTTAATTCTTCAGAGGAAAGGCAGCTAACTTTCAACTGAGGTTCTTTCTTACGTGGGAAGGCACAGGGTGATCTCTGCTGGCCTTCTCTCCAGGCCTCTGGGTTCCAGAAACTTTCCCCGGGGTGATTTCTTTCTGCATCTCCAAAGGCCTGAGCTGAGCTGCGAGTGCTGAGATGAGGTATGCTGAGCTGCTTTGGCTGTGCTACATTGAGCTCTCTCATTTACGCACCAGCCAATTATATCAAGCATCATTCACTGCAGTAGGTACGCCTCCTAGCCAACTGCAGATGCAATCAGCAACAGATGAGCTTCATGTACCATTGGCTCATGACCATACAACAGAACTAGGTGCCTTCACCTGGCCAAGTTGACAACTGACTCTAACTACCACAGATACTGTGCTATTTGTGTATAACTTGGTCACTCCCTGAAACTTCGGGTATTTATGTGACACCTGAGAATCAGAGTTAGTATTCCAAAGGTATGAAAGTCAACATTACCCCGTACAACAACTGTTAAAAAAAAGTTGAAAAAATGATCGGGCTTCGTCTAGAGATATGAATGAAGCTGATCTGCATAGGACTAAGCTAAAACAGAATACAGGGTAAAGGATGATATTTCAAAACTACAACTTCTGTCTGAGACCAAAGGGAGAGATGTTTATCTGTACAAAATTTATATTTTGGTTAGTGCATTATCTAATTTAACTTGTATGGTGAGTTCATTTGAACACCAATAACTACATGAAATCTTGAATAGGGCGTGAGAGCTCGTTTGTTTGTATGAGTTAGTGTGAGGCCCCGATATATCTCAGAGTGATTTGGGTGAGAATAAAAAAGTATTTGCAAAGTCCTCTTGGGGTACTGAGGAGAAAGGAGGAGATATTCAACTTCCCCATCTGGGGAATTCTTGATATTTTCGCAAGCAGTGGGGACAACCAATTCAGTAGCCTGAGACCTTGATCTTGGGGTTCGCCCCTATGAGAGTTTTTCTTGCACAGGAGAAGCTAAGCCTACTGATAATTATGCCTAAGAGTCACCCCCAGAGAGCCTCTTGCTCAGATATGGCCTCTCCAAGCCAATATAGCAGGTGAACTCACAGCCCCTCCCCCACACACATGGGACATGACTCCCAGGAGTGTAAATCTGCCTGGCAACATGGGACAGAAATCCCAGGATGAGTCAGGACCCAGCATCACGGGATTGAGAAGGCCTTCTTGACCAAAAAGGGGAAGAGAGAAATGAGACAAAATAAAGTGTCAGTAGCTGAGAGATTTCAAATGGAGTTGACATGTTATCCTGGAGGTTATTCTTATATAGATAGCCTATCACTTATTAGTTTATGGTAGCTAAAGGGAAGTACCTGAAACTGTTACGCTGTGTTCCAGTAGCCTTGATTCTTGAAGATGATTGTGTAACTATATAGCTTTTATAATGTGGCTGTGTGATTGTAAAAACCTTGTGTCGGATGCTCCCCTTATCCAGGGTATGGACAGATGAGTAAAAATATAAAGATAAAAAATAAATAATAGGGGGTGATAAAGGGTAAAAAAAAACAAAAATTGGGTAGATTGAAATAGTAGTGGTTAATGAGAGAGAGGGGTAAGGGGTATTGGATGTATGAGGTTTTCTTTTTATTTCTTTTTTGGAGGGATGCAATTGTTCTAAAAAGGATCACAATGAATCAACTATGTGATGATATTGTGAACCATTAGTTGTATACTATCATTGGACTGTATGTGTGCAAAGATTTCTCAATAAAAATATTTTTTAAAAGATAAAAAGAAAAATAGCTTGCCAAGGGGGACCTGGCTGGGGAAGGGCAGAGCTGCTGCTCTAAGCCCACATGCCTGGGTGGATTTTGATAGTATCGGTTTGAGCAAAAGGTGGGATTGCCTCTCCACCACAGAGGTGGTTCTCTCACAGAATATTTTCATAACTCTGAAAACTTTTATATAAAATGTTTATATACCTTTTATTTGTTTTTCCTCCAAGATAAGGCAATACTTAACACCATGAGAAACGGAAGTCCATGGAGTGCAAAGGAAAGGTAGAATAAAATTTGCAGAACGATATGGTGCCATGCTAATAATCCAGAGATAAGTTATAATCATGAACCCTCCTCTTGTTTGAATGTATTTGTTTAGGATGCAATTTTATGCCTGACGTTAGGCTACAGAAATAGCTATAGGCCCCAGGTTGGGGGTTGGGGGAAAGATTCATTATTGGGTTTTGGCTTGAGATCTGAGGCAGAAACATAATTCTCATAGAGAAGTTTTAAATCCTTATCATTTGTAGCAGCCTAGCTAAATTTCCTCGGGGAAAATGTGTCAGAGGAGTGGAAATCAAGACACTGGGGTAAAAAGAAAGGATTCCATTTTTCTTTCTAAGGTTATTTTGCTTTTCCTGACCTGCTGCTTTTATAAGCCGAGTGGAGAGGGAATCCCACTTGGCAGTGGCACATCCTTCTCCCAGCGAGGTCAGCTGTAGCCATGGGATTGCATGAGGTGGGGGGGCAGGCAGAGCTACATGTCCTAACTGAACTCCTGTCCCTTGTTCCTAAAAACCCTTCTGAGTTTTCCTTTGTTTACTAGGTGCCTTTGGGTCAATCACCTTTTCCTTTGCTAATTATGGGACAACTGAAAGCTCCCAGGGCCAGGTCGCTGGGGCCCAAAGGGCAAAAGTTGGCATTTCTGCCCACTCAGGGACTTTCCCATTTCTTGACCCAGGTCTCCTGGCCCCAGGCCGGAACTGAACCATCTCATCGTCCCTGTTTCACTGGTTAGAGTTCTCCAGTTTCCTTTTAGCACCCCCGCCCCCCATTCACCACTCCTGCTTATGGTAGTTCTGACTGTGACATGCTCTGTTTGTATGTTGACTCAACAGAATGCCTGAAATCTAGTTTTGTATTGTCATTAGATTTTGAGCCACCAGCCGCCAGGTGTCCTCACTTCTGGATTTTATTCCAGACACTAAGGGGGGTGGGGGACACTCCGCTGTGACATCTGGCTCCCTGGCTCTTATCAGTTATTCATTTACTCACCCAGGTGTTTAAAGAGCAACTCTCGGTATCAAATAACATCGATGAGAGTGGAAAAGATGGAAGTGTGGTTCCGGGTCTCCAGGGACTTACCACTGCAGCATCTAACACAGCCCCGCACGGCCCTCGGGTCCTGAGAAGGGGCGGGGTGCGGGACTGTGGAAGCAAAGCCTCCTGGGGAGGAGGGATGTGGGATGTCCTGCCACGGGCAGGACCGGACGAGGAGGTGTGGAAAGAAAGCCTCCGAAGCCTGAGCCACCGCAGGGTGGCCTGTGGCTTCCCTGAAACCGCTGAGAGGTCACTACTGCTTGAGCCTGCAGGACACCAGAGCGGAGGGGGTCGGAAATCCCAGGGAGGCCCTTTGGGGCGGGACCCCCACGGAATTCCCATGCTCTTCAAGAGATGAGGTTGAGGGCGAGCCACGGTGGCTCAGCAGGTAAGAATGCTCGCCTGCCATGCCTGAGGACCCGGGTTCAATTCCCGGTGCCTGCCCATGTATTAAAAAAAAAAAAAAAGATGAGGTTGAAGGCTGGCGGAAGAACAGCTGGGCTCTGAGACGCGCCAGCTCCACCTGCCACCCCGCGACTGTGTAATGAACCCTCCCGGAACTCGCCTGCTGGGTAAATAGAGGAGAGTGGCCGGCAGGGAGTAATGCCTAGGGTTATTACCATATTTAGCTTCTGTTCTTCCCACATCCCATCTGAAGGGGATGATAGATGGAGTCTACCTGGGGTTTGTTAAGACCGAGCACACGTGCCTTCAAGGATTAGGAGCTGGCCCTCTCCTCCACTCCATTGCAGCAAGGTGCAGACGCTTGGAGCTGGGATGAGTATGTTGCATTCACTGTCAGGAGGCCTGAACGTGGAACAGAAACCCTAGAGTGAGCTGAGACTCAGCATCAAGGGATTGAGAAAACCCCTAGAATGAGCTGAGACTCAGCATCAAGGGATTGAGGAAAACTTCTTGACCAAAAGGGGGAAGAGTGAAATGAGACAAAATAAAGTGTCAATGGCTGAGAGATTCCAAACAGAGTCAAGAGGTTTTCCTGGAGGTTATTCTTACGCATTAAGTAGATATCACCTTGTTATTCAAGATGTAATGGAGAGGCTGGAGGGAACTGCCTGAAAATGTGGAGCTGTGTTCCAGTAGCCATGCTTCTTGAGGATGATTGAATAATGATATAGCTTTCACAATGTGACTGTGTGATTGTGAAAACCTTGTGTCTGATGCTCCTTTTATCTACCTTGTCAACAGACGAGTAGAACATATGGAATAAAAATAAATAATAGGGAGAACAAATGTTAAAATAAATTTAGTTTGAAATGCTAGTGATCAGTGAAAAGGAGGGGCAAGGTATATGGTATGTATGATTTTTTTTCTGTTTTCTTTTTATTTTTTTCTGAATAGATGCAAATGTTCAAAGAAATGATCATGATGATGAATATACAACTATGTGATGATATTGTGAATTACTGATTATATATGTAGAATGGAATGATCAAAAGTTAAAAAAAAAAAAAGGGCGGGGCGGGGGGGGAGACCAGGCTGAAGCAGAGGGTTGTGGAGAGAATAAGAGAAATGAAGGGGTGGGCACGGTGAGAGAGTGCCTCTTCGTACAGATGGTGTGTGCATCGATTGCAAGACCCTACCCCCACCCCAAACCAGCCTTCCTCGACAGCTGTCTTCCTGTTTTCAGGACTCTCACTCTGCCGAAACTGCTACCCAGGTGTTTTGGTTTGCTAATACTGCTGGAATGCAATATACCAGATAGGAATGGCTTTTTAAAAGGGAATTTATTAAGTTACAACTTTTCAGTTCTACAACCATAAAAACGTCCAAACTAAGGCATCCAGGGAGAGAGAACTTGACTCAAGAAAGGCTGATGGGTCCAGAACACGTCTGTCAGCTGGGAAGGCACGTGGCTGGCATCTGCTGGTCTTTGGCTCCTGGCTTCAAACAGCTTCCCCAGGGGCATTTACTTTCTACATCTCCAAATGTCTCTTTCTCTGTAACAGCTCTGAAGCAACTGTTCTCCAAGCATTCTATCTGAGGTTTCTCAAAAATATTTCCGTTTTTAAAGGGATCCAGTAAACCAATCAAGACTACCTTAAATGGGCAGAGTCACATCTCCATCTAACCAAAAGTTCCACCCACAATTGAGTGGATTATAACTCCATGGAAACAATCCAATCAAAGATTTCTGCCCTAAACAATAGGTCTGGGCCCACAAGATTGGATCAGGATTAAAACATGGCTTTTCTGGGGTGCATAGCCTCAAACCAGCACAGCAGGATATCTCCCTAAGCACAGATCTAATCATATTAGATCATAGTCCTGCCAGCACCGGGGGAAGGATTCTGGCCACATGTAAAAACAAATTCAGGATTTCTAGCAACACGGCAGATGGACCTTTTTCCATGACAAAGTCATAGAAATGTTGAGTAAACTATGATTTTTTTTTTAATGTGCTGCTGTCTTTGAACAGAAGAAAGAAAAATCCTCAAGTGGCAGAAATGAAGAGAGAAACCACAGCCAAAGCAGGAAATGTAGGCTGAAAGCCTGGAGTGCGCGGAGATTTCAGGGGAGTCAAATTGAGACTCTAGTCTTTAGGGACTGGGCCAGGGTGGGGTCACCTGTGTGGGAAGTGGAGCTGTGGCTTTAGGCTTGGGGGGAGAGAAAAATTTTGATCTGAGCCCAGCAGAAAAACTGCAGCATCAAAGAGCTTTCTGTAAAAGGGGAAGTAAGAGGAAATGAACTGTCTGTCTCAGGACATGGGTACATAGAAAATTCAGGATCTAGGTTTATGCTGCCTGAATTCTTGAGCCCCAAGCAGAGAAATGGACATAATATTTGGTCTAAAACAATTGAAACTTTCAGGATCCTACTAGAAACAGGTGCAAACCATTCTCTGTAGAAATGCTTTCACACAGCGCATGAGAGTCACATGGAAAAACCCAACTCCTACTACAGATGAGCTCACAATAAAATGTGACAAATCACATGAGGGAATGAGCCTCCAGCAGGGGACTCAGCATATCAAGACATGCAGATGATGGAACAATCTGTAAGAAGCCACAAACAAACTCACATCCAACATTTAGGAAACATAAGCCAGCAACTCCATCCCTTTTCCCACCCTTGTACCACCTGTGCCACTCAAAATCTTGAGCCAGCTTTGAATTCTTTCTCAATGTTTTCCCTTATAAACGGCTCTCCATTTCCTCATCTCTCTTCCTCTCCTCTGCTGTTGCAATGACTGACGAGCTGGTCACCCTGTCTCATCCACTCCACCCTCTCCCTCCTTTATTCCACTCACATACGGCCGCTAACATTATCTTTTTAAACGAAAAGTCCAGTGATTTCACTTCCCTGATCCAAATCCCTGATTATGAAAACCTAAACAGCTTTCCCCAGCTTGAACTTAAATTTACTTTCCAGTTTCATTTCTTATTATAACTTTACCCTCACCCACTTCTCCATGCCCCTTCCCCTTTCAGGCACACCAGCTTGCTTATTCATCTTCCTCTCTCCCTTCTGCTCCCAAGCAGCCCTTCCTTCTGACTAGAATTCTCTACCTGGCACATCTTCTCACTGAAGGTCTACCCTAGCTTAAATCTTCGAGAAGCATGATGGGCTGGAAAGAATTCAGGCATGAGGGCTAGACATACCTGGTTTTAAAAATCACATCTTTCAAATTTAATAGCTGTGTGCCTTGAGCAAATCACAACCTCTGGAAACCTCAGTTTCTAATGGTGTAAAACGGGAACTTTTTACTTACTTTACAGAGTTGTGAGAGTTACAGAGTGCCTACATAAACCCAGAGCTTGCCCTCACCCCGTCCCAGTAAGTGCTTTACTACTAGTTGCCGAATGGCATCCGTATCATTGTATTTTTCTGGGAGTTATGCCTCCCTCACCAAAGCTCCAAGCTCATTCTCTGCACTCTTGGTGTCTAACCCGGGAGATTTTGAAACACTGACAAGCAGTGGAAAGAACCAGTCCCGTCTAAGCCCATTGTCAAAGGGAAGGCTTTGGGTAGAAGGTTCTGATGGATCTTAGCAGTTGGAAGGACATCGAGGGCCAATTTCCAGTGTTTTACTACAAAGAGGGCAGAACCCCCATCAGGAGCCAAAAGGAGGCTGAAATCCAGTAGAAGAAGGAATTCCAACATTCAGAGCTGTGTAACATCCGAACAGGCACCCAAAATACTCAGATTGTAGAAAGTGTTCTTGGGTTGAGGGAAGAGTGAGGCCAGATTAGCGATTCTTAACTTTTGGGGTGGGGTCATAGATGCTTTTAATATCTGATAGTAGTTATTAGGGGAAAAAATGCCCCAAAGGCTAACATTTTGCAAAGAATTTCAGGAGTTCCGTGGAATGTAGGTTAAGATCACCAAGATGTTATGCTCAGCTTTCTGTTGTACTATTGATAATGATGAGAGAAGGCCTGGCTGTCGCACACATTTCAGAATCCCCACCATCCATCCAGAGGGCCCCTTCATATCTAAAACTCAGTGCCTTGTGCCACATATTAAGTGCTCCATAACTTTTTTTTGATGAAGTGAATGAAAAAATGTATGAAATAATGGGGTGATCAAGTCATTTAGGAAAGACATGTGCTCCCAGAAGGAAAAAAGAAAAAGGAATCGTAGAGATTTTTAGAAAAGACCAACACAGGATGAGGGAAGGGTAAACTGGCTCATTAGGACCAGAGAAGGGCCTTAACTTCCAGCTGAGCCCTTGGTGGAGCTCTCTACTTCTGAGATTCTGCAGAAGTAAAGGCCATAGTTCGTTTCTTCTGCCCCTGGGTACTTTCCCATGGAGTGATGAAGACACAAACCCAGTGGCCATTAGGAAAAATCACAACCATCGTGACCATATCCAAATGATACTCAGACTCAGTCTTGAAACCTCTTTCCTCTGTGAATTTACATCAATTATTATAGAGCCACTGGCTGCTCTATAATTACAATTGTTCGGGTTGTACTTAGTAATGAATTACTAAATGAGGTATGCTGATTCTTTAAATATCATTAGTCAAAGAACAGTTTACTTTCAACCTAAACACCATAAGGGCAGAGAAGATAATATCCTTAGGACAGAATAATAATTCCAAGGACAGAAGGATATCTTGTTGGAGTGTAAGTATTCCAAGGATTAACTGGTTCTTCCAGTCCCAAAGGAGCAAAAACAAGCTGCTCCACCCCAGTCAAGACTTCTTGCTCTCCCCATTCCCTGCCCTGCTGGTCCCCCCTGCCAAGAGACACTAGCGGCTCCGGGATTTGAGGAGACCCCTCACACCTTGCAGGGCCTCGGGCAGCCCCTGGCCGGTGAGGGCGCTGCAGGCCCGGAGCTCCCAGCAGCGGTCTTGGAATCTCCCCAGGCCAAGCCTGTCCCTGATTTCCACCAGAGGAAGGGCGCCAGGCACCTCCTGCTTGTTGGCCAGCACCAAGAAAGGGACATCAGCCATGCTGGGGTGGTTCAGGATTTCCCCTAGCTCCACCAACGCCTCGGGCAGGCGGGCTTCATCGGTGCTGTCCAGCACATATACGAGAATGTCCGTGTCTTCCAGATAGTCCTTCCAGCTGGCCCTGAGCTGGGTCTGCCCCCCCACATCCCAGAAAGTCAGAGACACATGCCCGGGGGCTTCAAGAGGCTCCACATTGAAACCAACAGTGGGCAGGGTCTCCACCAGCTCGTAGCCCTTCAGTCTGTACAGGAGGGTGGTCTTGCCTGCCGAGTCGAGGCCCATGATCACCACCCGGGCTTCTGCCCTGGAATTCACAGAGCCCATGGCAGCCCTGGCCGACTCCTAGGGGAGACAGGACAGGTGCACATATCAGCCCTTCTCTTCTGGAGGAGTCCACGTGGAAGTGCTGCTGCTACTCCAAGAAGAGGGAGAGGTTTTACAATGCCAGGTGTCAAACTCAGGCCCAGGTGGGGAGAGGGCCAGGAAGTGAGGGTGTATGGGATTCTGCTTCAGAGAATACATGGAACATGGGCTCATAGCCCTTGGTTGTTAAGTGCCAGCTAGACATGGCTAATTCCGGAGAGATAACAGAAAAATGTCTTTGTTTCTCCCAGTCTGTGGCTTTGAACCTCTCTTTTACTTCCATAAACCTGGCCTCAGAATGGTAGATCTCTTGGGTTCAGTTCAGAGAGTCCGGCTCTGTGACAGGCCAGCTGTGCCTTCAGAGCTCCCGTATCCCTGTAAACGGTGTCTATTTATAAACACTGTTGACTGGGGGCAAATTTATGAATCGGAGCTGTGGGTTCTTCCATTGTCTTGCCCAGGTAAATTACCCACTGTGCAAGTTTCTAAAGAATCCCAACTTTTAAGGTGTAAGATCTGTTCCCAACTAAGCCAGGGTGGGGACTAAGGTTCCCAGCTGAGAACACCTGGGTGGGGCAGGTGAAGGGACAGCTCAACTCCGAGAGTAGTTTTCAGCTAGCTCTTAAGGAAAATAAAAGCCTCTGTTCATCCCTCATCCCAGAAGAACAAAAATTAAAATTACCTCAGTGTTTGGGGACCGTGACCAAAAGTTCCTCCTCTCTGGTTCTTTTCTGCCATAGAGCTGCTTTCTGCCGGTCAGAAACGTCCCCAAAGGAAGTGTCGCAGTTTCTCCTTTTTTCTGCTTCCTTTTCCCAGGTGGCTGGGGCGGGGTTAGATTCCTCAGCCCCTCCCTCGGACCCAGGGCTCCCCAGGCCGTCCTCAGGCCCGGGATGTACCACAGAGATGCCCGTGGCCATTCAGCTGGGGACAGTGCGAGGTCCAGCACCAACTCCCATTGCTTAGCAACCCAGACCCCCTGAGCTATGCCCAAATCCAGCTGCCTTTTCTTTCGTTTTTTAACCCTGTTCATCCTGTGACAGGAACTCCTGGTTCAGAGTAAGTTTAGCAATAGGCTTTTCCAGTTCTTTCACCCACATTAGTAGGCCTGCAGCGTCAAGGCATGCTTGCTGCACTCGCAAACACACAAAGCTGATTTACAGGCCAGGAGGCTAATATTGGCGTCCCCAGATCTGGAACCACACCCCGGAGAAGGGGGTGGGGGGGAGGTCTTATGGATTGAACTGTGTACCCCCAAAGGTATGTTGAAGTGCTAATCCCCAGGACCTTAGAAGGTGACCCTATTTGAAAATAGGGTCTTTGAGGAATGGGATCAAGCAGGTTAAAATGAAGCCACATTAAGACAAAATAAAGTCTCAGTGGCTGAGAGATTTTAAACAGGGTTGAGAGGTTATCCTGGGGGTTATTCTTATGCATTATCTAGATATCCCTTTTTAGCTTATGGTGGTCCTTTTATCCAGGGTATGGACAGATGAAATATGGATAAAAAAATAAATTATAAGGGGGAATAAAGGGTAAAATAAATTGGGTCTATTGAGATACTAGTGGCCAATGAGAGGGAGGGGTAAGGGCATGGGATGCATGAGTTTTTTCTTTTTTTTTTTTTTTTACTTGAGTGACGCAAATGTTCGAAAAAATGATCATGGTGATGAATACATAGTTATGTGATGATATTGTGAGTCATTGGTTGTACACCATGTATGGACTGTATGTGTGTGAAGATTTGTCAATAAATATATATATATTTAAAAAGTCTATGTCATGATTCCCAGGGGTGTAAATCTCCCTGGCAATGTGGGACAGGACTCCTGGGGATGAGCCTGGCTCTGGCATCATGAAATTGAGAAAGCCTTCTTGACCAAAAGGGGGAAAGGAAATGAAACAACATTTCAGTGGCTGAGATATTTCAAATAGAGTTAAGAAGTCATTCTGGAGGTTATTCTTATACAGTATATGGATATTCCTTTTCAGTTTTTGATGTATTCTAGTGGTTAGAGGGAAATACCTGAAACTATTGAACTATTATCCAGTAGCCTTGATTCTTGAAGATGATTGCATAACAATATATAGCTTTTACAGTGTACCTATGTGATTATGAAAACCTTGTGACTGACACTCCCTGTATCCAGAGTATAGTCAGATGAGTAAGAAAATAAAGACAGAAAAATAAATAAATAACAGGGGTGGCAGAAGAGTGGGATTTTTGGGTATTCTTTTTTACGCTTATTTTTACTTTTTTTGGAGTAATGAAAATGTTCAAAAATCTACTGTGATCTTTTTAGTCAAGGCATAACAGAGAGGCTGGAGGAAACTGCCTGAAAATGTAGAGCTGTGTTCCAGTAGCCATGTTTCTAGATGATGATTATATAATGATATAGCTTTCACAGTGTGACTGTGTGATTGTGTAAACCTTGTGTCTGATGGTCCTTTTATCTACCTTGTTAACAGATGAGCAGAACATATGGAATAAAGATAAATAATGGGGGGAACAAATGTTAAAATAAATTTGGTAGATTGAAATGCTAGGGATCAATGAAAGGGAGGGGTAAGGGGTATGTTATGTATGAAAATTTTTTCTGTTTTCTTTTTATTTCTTTTTTTAATTGATGCAAATGTTCTAAGAAATGATCATGATAATGAATATATAGCTATGTGATGAAAAAAAGAATGTTTATATTGTATGTTGATTGGTTTTATTAATAAAAATTAAACAAAACAAAAAACCAAAAAAAACCCAGTTACAGGACAGATCCCAGAGTTTGTCATGGGCTATACCATACCATCCTCTCAAATTCTTCCATCTAGCTGCTCCAGAATATAGGAGACCTAGAGGGCTTAAATATTTTTTTATCATCACAATCGACTTTTTTTCCTTCTTTTTTTTGTGAAAAATAACATATATACAAAAAAGTTATACATTCAAAGCACAGCACCACAATTAGTTGTAGAACACATTTCAGAGTTTGACATGGGTTACAATTCCACAATTTTAATTTTTCCTTCTAGCTGCTCTAAAATACTGGAGACTAAAAGAGATATCAATTTAATGATTCAGCATTCATATTCATTTGTTAAATCCTATCTTCTCTGTATAACTCCACCATCATCTTTGATCTTTCCAACACTCTCTTTAGGGGTGTTTGGGCTATGGCCATCCTAAATTTTGATATTGGAAGGGTCTGTCACTAATATGGGGTAGGGAGATGGAATTATCTGATGTTCTGGAGAGGCTGGGCTAGTTTTCAGGACTTGTAAGTTTCTGGAAAGTTACTCTAGTGCCTGGAACCCTTGTGGAATCTTATATATTGCCCTAGGTAAAACATGAAAAAATTTTAGTGATCATCTATGATCCCAGCATACATACACAGCCATTGTTGGTATATGTCCTTCTTAGTATTAACACAACATATATCTATACTTTGTAATTCTAATCACAAAATGTGGATGGTACTTTATACATATTTTTGTGCATTGCTCTTATTTCATTTGGTTTTATATTGGAAGCAATCCTCCACATCATTTTAAAAACTTCTTAATGGCTGTGTGATAGTCCACTGTATTATCATATATTTATTCATTCCTCTATTGCAAGACATAAAGATCCTTTCCAAGGTTTTTTCTGCCAGGCAATCACCTTAAGATGAACATTTTGTCCCTAGACTGTAAATACTTTTAAAGCAGCGTGTCTGTCTGTATTGTGGATCACAGTATCCCTAGTCCAAAACAGGTCTGGCACTTAGTAGGAGCTCAGTAGGAATGGATAGATGGATGGATGGATGGGTCAATGGATGGATGGATGGACGGACAGATGGTCAGATGGATAGAGGGATGAATATTTGTATGAATCTCTGTGAATTTCTCAAAATTATTCATAGTTTGAGTGTTAATATGCCTCTGAGTAAGGTTGTCAATAAAATACTTTATTTTAAAGTAAAAAAAAATAATAATCTATTGTGATGATGAATGCACAGCTATATGAGTCTGTGAACCACTGATTGTCCAATTCAGATGATTATATGATATGTGAATATATGATATATCTTAATAAAATTGCATTTAAAAAATGAAGTCACATTAGAGTAGGGCAGGTTCTCAATCTAATATGACTGGAGTCCTTAAAAGGACATTTGACAGAGAAACAGAAGACAGCCACGTAAAGATGGAGGCAGATGATGCATTCACAAGCCAAGGAAAACTCGGGGCCCCCAAAAACTAGGAAAGAGGCATGGACAGGTTCTTCCCTCCAGATTTCAGAGGGATCAAGGCTCTGCAGACGCCTTGATTTCCAACTTTCTAGCTTTCAGAACTGTGAGACAATGAGTTTCTGCTATTTTAAGGCACCCAATTTATGACACTTTGGTATAGCAGTCCTGGGAAACTAAGATGGGAGACCGTGGGGAGGGGGTGGGGAATGCTTACTGCTACATAATAAGGAAATTATGGAAACAATTTCCAAACCGGTTGTTGGGGAACAATGGAATGTTGTTGGTTTTAAGGGATTGTTTATCATGGAACAGAGACTGGTGAGTGCTTTTCTCTTCTTTTTTTATTTTTTTTATGCTTTTCTCTTCTTTACAGATATATCCGGAGAAAAGGGCTAGAATTGGAGCTTTGTTCCCCTGAAAGTGCTAGAGAAACACTGAAAAATTTCTATTTTCCAGCTCTACAATGACCCCCCCCCACCTTTCTGTTTGCTTTGCCGTAACTATATCTTCCTCTAATCGCAACTTGCAATACTCAGGTTAGTAATTTATGTCCAAGGACTGCCTCTGAAAATTCAGGTTTTACTTGTCTTTTTAGACAATACATGCAAAATTCAAAAGGGGTATATGGGAGAAGAAAGTTTTACTTCTTGCCTCTGTCCCCCAGCCATGCAAGCCTTTGCCTGGGAAACAAACGACATCATTAACTTCTTGAAGGTTTTACCAGAGATAGTCTATGCACATATAGGCAAGTACGATAAGTTAATTTTTCATGTTTTTTTCCCTTTATTGGACAAATAGTAACATACTTTGAGAAATTCAATCTCTTGTGTAAACCTCTAAATCAGAACTTCTCTGCCATGGGCCATGGTAAGGATCCATGAGAGAGAAAGTGGGGAGCAGGGCACAGCCAGCAGCTCTGGGAACCCTTCCCCCATCACACACACACACACACACACACACACACACACACACACCCCTTCCCTACCCATTGGCAGCTCCCAGATTCATGACATTAGGGATAGGACTGGTTGGTGCCTATAAAAGTTATCTTTTGGGGCGTTAGGGGTGAAAAATCAACATTCCAATCATGTTAATTTCTCTGGGAAATTTAGCTCTGCTCACGGCTCTCATTCATAGCCCTGGGGTGAATTCTTCATAAACAGCATATCTGAATTTTGGGTGGCTGCCGCCTGTTTATGGACACCTATGCCCATGGTTAGCGTCTCCCTAGGCTCGGTTCTCAGTGGTGGCACACTGCTGGCATCGAGTGGGTGGGGACCAGACACACCAGCCATCTTGTAGTGCCCAGGATAATTCTGCACAAGAAAGAATTGTCCTGTGTCCTACCCAGCAGAAGACTCAATTACGTATTCTGGCATGTCCAGTCCTTAGTCTCAACCTGCATCTTTGAGGAGGGACGCCCACTTAGAAATACAACCCCTGAAGATGTATCACTTAAGGTGTTGGCTCTTTTGTGAACAGGATCTTCTAAGATCCTAGTGAGGTGTGACCCAATTGAATCAGGGTAGGCCTTCATCTGTATTATTATGGATTAAGGAGTCTTCATAAGCAGAAGAAATTCAGACACAGTGAATCAGAGAAAACCACACAGGAGGACATTGAAGACATCTCCCTGTGATGGAGGACCGCCAGCTCCAATTATCACCAATCCTGGAGGAAGTGTGGCCTTGCTGAGGCCTCAATTTGGAACTTCTGGCCTCTAAAACCAACTATGAGCCAATACCTTCTTCTTGTCTAAGCCAACCCACTGTTAATACCTAGCAGCCAAATATCAAAGTTAAGACACCATCCAAGTTTTGATTGTCTCAAATATTTATGTAGTTAAAAAAAAAGCCCACTATTTAAAAATTATCCGATCCTAGAATTTAATTTCATTATATATGAAATTATGTGTTTATATATATATATATATATATAAACACAAAATACTTTTTGCATGATGTGTTAGTTTGAAACTGTTATGCACCCCAGAAAAGCCATGTTCTAATCCTATCTTGTGGGGTCAGACCTTTTGTTGGGTGGGACCTTTTGATTAGGTTGTTTCTGTGGAGATGTGACCCCACCATTCAAGGTGGGTCTTAATCTGTTTACTGAAGTCCTTTAAGAGAGGGACATTTTGGAGAGGACACAGACGTGTTGGAGATATAGACAGAAACGCCCCAGAATATGCTAAGCTAAGAAATGAAATCTAGATTTTGTCCCAGAGAAGCTAAAAAAGAACCCACAGATGTTTATTCTTTTTTTTTTTTGGCATGAGCAATCACCAGGAATCGAACCTGGGTCTCTGGCATAGCAGGCAAGACACACAGATGTTTAGATAGAGAAAGCTACTGAAATCAGAAACTGAAAGCATGAACCAGGAGCAAAGACCAGCAGATGCCAATTACGTGCCTTCCCAGATGACAGAGGTTTTTCTTTCCTCCAAGAAGGAATCCTCTTATTGGTGCCTTAATTTGGACATTTTCATGGCCTTAGAATTGCAACTTGTAACTTATTAAATTCTCTTTATAAAAGCCAATCCATTTCTAGTATATTGCATTCCAGCAGCTTTAGGAAACCAAAACACATGGTTTTCACATACATCATGTTTTTCAGAATCCCAATCGCCATGTGAATTGAGGGATGATGGCACTTTGCTTTGTTTGGAGCTTTACTATGGACTGTTCACCATTTCAGAAAACCACAAGTGTAGCCAGTGACATATAAGTTGCAAATCCACTGTGCCAATACCCCATGTTAGGTGCCGGTGCCACTACACTGATTCTGCAATTGGCAGTCAGATGCTCCACCCTGAGCTGTACCCCAAGATTCTATATGTAGATGCAAGAATTTGGCAACTTTATTAATGCAATTGAGCCCCAAAACACCTATGGATGGAAATGTGCATTATTTGATAATGAATTACTTTTCTCTTATATACCCCTTATATTACAGTTGCATCATCATATTGATTTTATTTCCACATTGTGTGTAGGTAGGTTTTATTATTTATGATTTTCATTTCTAGATTTTAAAAAAGGTCATTGTTAAATATGTTTTATAAAATAATGAAAGAGGTGAGTTGCTCTGTTTTAGGGCCCAACAGTCGAAGAGGATGTTGGTGGGTAGAGGAAACTTGTGAGGGAGGGAGCAAGAGTGATAGTGGGGACTCTCAATCAGAAGTCATCCATGGGGATAGCCAGAGGGTGACAGGGACTTGATCTCTGGGTTGGCATGTGCCCATTTGAAACTGTTGTGTACCCAAGAAAAGGACTGAATAATCCTCATTCAATAATGCTGGGTGGGGTCTTTTTTATTGTTTCCATGGAGATGTGACCCACCCATTTGTGGGTGGTAACTTTTGATTAGATGGTTTCCATGGAAATGTGTCTCCACCCATTCAAGGTGGGGTTGCTTACTGGAGCCCTTTAGGAGGGAACCATTTTGGAAAAAGCTTCAATGGCAACAGATCCCACACAGCCAGAGAGTTTTGGAGTTGCAGAAGGAAAACGCCCCCAGGGAAGCCTTATGAAATGAAGAGAGAAAGCTAGCAGATGTCGCCATGTGTCTTTCCAGCTAAGAGAGGTGTCTAGAAGCCAGAGACTCCAGATGCCAACCATGTGTCTTCCCAACTGACAGAGGTGTTCCAGGCTGTATCAGCCTTTCTTGAGTGAAGGTAGCCTCTTGTTGGTGCCTTAATTTGGACATTTTCATGGCCTTAGAACTATAAACTTGCAACTTAATAAATTCCCTTTCTAAAAGCCGTTCCATTTCTGGTATAGTGCATTCTGGCAGCTTTAACAAACTAAAACGCAGTATGTCTGTTCCTTCAGGGCAGATGCTGTCTCTTTCCTACCTGGAACCTGCCAGTCTGGCTTCTGCTGTGGAGCAGAATCCTGTCTTGTCTGTGTGTGCAAGTATTGCAGATATAGGAGCATGTGTGAAAAAGTGCAAGTCAATCACCAATAAAAGCTCCCTTTCACAGCGGGCCAGACTTTTAAGTTTGAAGATGTAACTTGGGCATAGGATACAATAGAAGTTCATTACAGATACTTTACTTATATCTATTCTACATAAATGTTTATATATTCATTTTATTTTTTAGTATGTTTTTTAAACATATAGACATACATCAGGAGGTGTAACTGTTAATTCTAAACTCTGAGATACTGAGTTGTTCGTATGTAACATGGTCTTCCTCAGAAACTTTGGGTATTTATGTGACACCTGAGATTCAGAGTTAGAGTTCTGAAGCTATGAAAGTTAGCAGTAACCCATACAGGAACTGTTATAGTTGAAAAGTTGATCAGCCATGGAGTAGAGAGATGAATAAAGCTGTTCTGAATAGGACTAACGTATATAAGAGGACTGGGTAGAGGATGATATCGTCCATATTTTAAAATTTCAACTTCTGTGTGAGACTAAAGGAAGAGATGTTTATCTGGTGCAAAATTTATATTTTGGTTAGTGAATTTCCTAATTTCACTTGTATGGTCAGTTTAGTTGAACAACATAAGTACATGGAACCTTGAATAGGACATGAGATTGTGTTGGTTTGTCCAGGTTAGTGTAATGCCCTGATAAATCCCAGAGTGATTTTGACAGTGAATGAAGAAGTATTTTCAAAGTCCCCTTGGGATAAGGGGAGGAAGGAGGAAATATTCAACTTTCCCATCTGGAGAATTTCTGATATTCTCGCAAGCAGTGGGGCAACCAAATCAATAGACTGAGCCTTCGATCTTGGGTTTCACCCCATGAAACATATTTCTGCCAAGGATAGGCTAAGCTTACTTAAAACTAGGCCTAAGAGTCACCCCCAGAGAACCTCCTTTGTTGCTCAGATGTGGCTTCTCTCTCTAAGCCGACATGGCAAGTGAACTCACTGCCCTCCCTCTCTATGTGGGACATGACTCCTAGGAGTGTAAATCTTCCCGGCAATGTGGGACAGAAATCCTGCAATGAGACAGGACCCAGCATCAAGGGATTGAGAAAACCTTCTTGACCAAAAGGAGGAACAGAGAAATGAGAAAAAGTAAAGTTACAATTTCAAACAGAGTCGAGGGGTTATTCTGGGGGTTGTTCTTATGCATTCTATAGATATCCCTGGTTTAGTTTATGGTGCATTGGAAGTACCTGAAACTGTAGAGCTGTGTTCCAGTAGCCTTGTTTCTTGAAGATGATTGTATAATGATATAGCTTTTACAGTGTGACTGTGTGATTGCGATAACCTTGTATCTGATGTTCCTTTTATCTAGGGTATGGACAGATGAGTAAAAAATACAGATAAAAAATAAACAAATAATAGGGGGAACAAAAGTTAAAATAAATTGGGTAGATTGAAATGCTAGGGGTCAATGAGAGGGAAGGGTAAGGTGTGTGGTATGTATGAGTTTTTCTTTTTTTTAAATGATTTTTTTTTAATGATCATGGTGATGAATATACAACTATGTGATGATATTGTGAGCCACTATTGTACACCGTGTTTGAAATGTTAAGAATGTTTGTACATTTATATGCTGTTTTATCAATAAAAATATTTTTTAAATAAAAATAAAACATATACACATACAGGCATACCTCACAGGTATTGCTTGTTCACTTCCAGATGGCCACAACAAAGCAACTACTGACATAAAACAAGTTACACAACCTTTTTGTTTTCCCAGTACATATACAAGTTATTTTTGCACTCTATGCAAAAGCGTTATCTAAAAAAACAATGCATGCACCTTAGTTAAAATGTGACACAGAGGGTAGCGCATCACCTAATTTAACTTGTATGGTAAGTTTAACTGAACACCATAAGTACATGGGATTTTTTTTTTTGTACTGTGTGTGAAGCACTGAGTTTTTTAATTCAATGGCATTCAAAATAAACTACACATAACTTGCAGATAACTCAAGGAAATTATGCTGAGTAGAAAAGGAAATCTTAAAGGGTACATGTAGCATGATTTCACTTATGTAATTTAGAGCAGAGGTCAGGTTCATGGCTGCCAGCAGTAGGGAAGGAGGGAAGGTGTATGGCTATGAAGGGAGTAACACAGAGTCTTGTGGTGCTGGTGGTTACACAAGGCTACATATGTGATAAAGTTGCATCAAGTTGCTAGCATACCAGTTGTTGCCGTGATCCCCTGAATTTATTATATGACCTCATGGGCTGAAACCTACTGTTTTGATAAGCACTGGTCAAAAGTGGCTGCATTTAGGACCAAAAGGACTTGAGTTTTTATCCAAAACTGGTAAGAGTTTTTAAAACAAAAATGAGCCACACACTAGGAAAGGACAATCTAAATTCCTGTTTAAATGAAACATTTCCCTGGGATCTGTAGTGAGGTAGTTAAGAAGCCAAACCCTTTCTGAAGTTATGATTCAAGTCAGTAGGAAAAATGACTCCATCCCCATATAGCAACTTCCCCATAACCAGACTAACAGCATTTGAGAAATAGATGTCAGTGGCCTCTGCCCAGCTCAATCTCATAAGGACACAGTATCTTCATCAGGTCGGGCATCCCTCACCTCCACTCCTATGGGTTACTTTGTGCATCTTGCTGGGGCTGTTTTAATCACACAACTGGAATTTTCCCTTTGGCCCATGTGTTCCCCAGTGGAGGGCAGCAGGCAAAGTCTTGGTCATCTTCTCCGTACTTGGCAGAGGGAGGCAGCATCTCTCACCCCCATCACTCCCCTGGTGAACTGTGAATCCAGCAGAAGACAAAGATACTTTTGATTAAGCTTATATTTATTAACAGTATGCCTTACTCTGCAAAGCAGACTTGAACTTGGGTCATCCTGACTCTCTAGGGAAGCATGTGCTGAGGCCCATTGCCTGCAGTCCCACTTCTTGTACTCTGACTGTGTGTACAACTTGGTGATGTCGTTATACCTGCCTTCAGGGCCTGGTAATTAGGGATAGGCGGTGTGTGTTTGGCCTTTCCTTCTCAAAGGGGAACAGGCTGGGATGGAACAAGCTTGATGGCTTCTGTGTGGAACTCTGGGGACTCACGCTGCAGTTCCTGTAGAGCTTCCTGTTGGACCTTCAACATGGACTGAATGGCGTCCCTCTCCATCTTCTACTCTTGCTGCTTGTAGAGGGACCACTTCTTCAAAAGCAGAGCTCTCCTCTCCTCCTCCTCAGCAGCAAACTCTCCCTGAGGCCACTGCCTCACTTTATCCAAGAACTTTAAGGGGGTAACACAATCTTCAATGGGAATTAGCTCTTGGCTGGATCCTCTTCCTCAAACGGTCATTTGCTGCTTGTTCTTTTTTAGGATCTACCCTTTTCTTCTTTCGAAGAGGTTCTGCTCTCATGGGAATGAGTTTCCAGAAGGACAGCAATGAAGCTCGTTGGTGTGTGTCTCTAATCTGAATCCGCCAAGTTCCCAAGAACCAGCTCGGTGGGAGCAGAGCGTGAGCAGACGCGCTCAGCACCACAGCAGCCATGGCCCCTGCTGCCATGACACGGAATCTTGAGTAGGACATGAGATCTTGTTGGTTTGCTAGTGTGATGACCCAATATATCCAGAGTAATTTGAGCAGTGAATAAAGAAGTATTTGCAAAGTCCCCTTGGGAAACTGGGAGAAAGGAAGAAATATTCAACTTCTCCATTTGGAGAATTCCTGATATTCTCGCAAGCAGTGGGGACAACCAATTCAATAGGCTGGACCCTTGATCTTGGGGTTCACCTGTATGAAATTTATTCCTGCAAAGGATAGGCTAAGCATACTTAAACTTAGGCCTAAGAGTCACCCCTCAAAGAACCTCTTTTGTTGCTCAGATGTGGCTTCTTTCTCTAAGTCAACTCAGCAGGTGAACTCACTGCCCTCCTTCCTACATGGGACATGACTCCCAGGGGTGTAAATCTCCCTGGCAATTGTAGAACAGGACCTAGATTCATGGGATTGAGAAAACCTTCTTGACAAAAAGGGGGAAGAGAGAAATGAGAAAAAATAAAGTTACAATGGCTTAGAGATGTCAAACGGAGTTGAGAGGTTATCCTGGAGGTTATTCTTATGCAGTCTATAGATATCCCTTTTTAGTTTATGGTGTATTGGAGTGGATAGAGGGAAGTACCTGGTACTATTGAGTGTTCCACTAGCCTTGATTCTTGAAGAAGACTGTATAACTCTATAGCTTTTACAATGTGACTGTGTGATTGTGAAAACCTTGTGTCTGATGCTCCTTTTATCCAGGGTATGGACAGATGAGTAAAAAAAATACAGATGAGGACTTCCTGGAAGATGGCGGCTTAGTAAGACGCGCGGATTTTAGTTTCTTCTCCAGGACAGCTACTAGGGGAGTAGAAACGATACAGAAAGCGCCCAAAGCCACAACAGAGATAAAAAAGACAGCGTACCCCATCCTGGAACGGCTGGCTGGCTGAGAGAAGCAGCTCGGGGGAGATCACCGAGGCGCGTGGGCCTCACCGGGTGGGGCGGCAAGCGGCCGGAGTCACTCCCTCCCCCCTTCCCAGGCCGGCTGGGAAAATTGGAGAGGTGGTCCCCTGAAACCAAGGCGGCTGGCGCCCACACCACGTGCGGCCCCCCGGACAAACTGAGAGAATTGGATCGGAAATCCCCAGGCCGCGGAGAACGGTGACGGGTGGGGGAGGCCCCTTCCAAACCCATGACTCCCGGGGAACGTGCACTCTCCCTGGCGGGCCGCTGCCGCTGGCGCCCTTCCGCCACACTTGTCGCCCAGGGCCGACTAGGAAATTCGGACGGGCTCTTTCCCGGGCTGCGGCGGCCAGCAACCCTCCCTGCGTTCGGACCCCGGGCCAGCTCAAGCCGCTTCGGCTAGCGAACCTCCCGGACGGCGAGAGTTTTCCAAAGTTTAAGGTCCCACAGCACCTTTTACTGGTGGGACCCGCAGACAAACGTGTGCCACGAGCGCCACCAACTGGGCAGGATAAGAAAAACAGAACCCAGAGATTTCACAGAAAAATCTTCCAAACTTTTGGATCCAATACCCAGGGAAATCTGTCTAAATGTGCAGACGCCAACAGAAGATAATGGATCACACTCAAATAATTGAAAATATGGTCCAGTCAAAGGAACAAACCAATAGTTCAAATGAGATACAGGAGCTGAGACAACTAATGCTGAATATACGAACAGAAATGGAAAACCTCTTCAAAAACGAAATCGATAAATTGAGGGAGGACATGAAGAAGACATGGGCTGAACATAAAGAAGAAATAGAAAAACTGAAAAAACAAATCACAGAACTTATGGAAGTGAAGGACAAAGTAGAAAAGATAGAAAAAACAATGGATACCTACAATGATAGATTCAAAGAGACAGAAGATAGAATTAGTGATTTAGAGGATGGAACATCTGAATTCCAAAAACAAACAGAAACTATCGGGAAAAGAATGGAAAAATTTGAACAGGGTATCAGGGAACTCAAGGACAATATGAACCGCACAAATATACATGTTGTGGGTGTCCCAGAAGGAGAAGAGAAGGGAAAAGGAGGAGAAAAACTAATGGAAGAAATTTTCACTGAAAATTTCCCAACTCTTATGAAATACCTAAAATTACAGATCCAAGAAGTGCAGCGCACCCCAAAGAGATTAGACCCAAATAGGCGTTCTCCAAGACACTTACTAGTTAGAATGTCAGAGGTCAAAGAGAAAGAGAGGATCTTGAAAGCAGCAAGAGAAAAACAATCCATCACATACAAGGGAAACCCAATAAGACTATGTGTAGATTTCTCAGCAGAAACCATGGAGGCAAGAAGACAGTGGGATGATATATTTAAATTACTAAAAGAGAAAAACTGCCAACCAAGACTCCTATATCCAGCAAAATTGTCCTTCAAAAATCAGGGAGAAATTAAAACATTCTCAGACAAAAAGTCACTGAGAGAATTTGTGACCAAGAGACCAGCTCTGCAAGAAATACTAAAGGGAGCACTAGAGTCAGATACGAAAAGACAGAAGAGAGCGGTATGGAGAAGAGTGTAGAAAGAAGGAAAGTCAGATATGATATATATAATACAAAAGGCAAAATGGCAGAGGAAAATATTATCCAAACAGTAATAACTCTAAATGTCAATGGACTGAATTCCCCAATCAAAAGACATAGATTGGCAGAATGGATTAAAAAACAGGATCCTTCTATATGCTGTCTACAGGAAACACATCTTAGACCCAAAGATAAACATAGGTTGAAAGTGAAAGGTTGGGAAAAGATATTTCATGCAAATAACAACCAGAAAAGAGCAGGAGTGGCTATACTAATATCCAACAAGTTAGACTTCAAATGTAAAACAGTTAAAAGAGACAAAGAAGGACACTATATACTAATAAAAGGAACAATTAAACAAGAAGACATAACAATCATAAATATTTATGCACCGAATCAGAATGCCCCAAAATACGTGAGGAATACACTGCAAACACTGAAAAGGGAAATAGGCACAAATACCATAAGAGTTGGAGACTTCAATTCTTCACTCTCATCAATGGACAGAACATCTAGACAGAGGATCAATAAAGAAATAGAGAATCTGAATATTACTCTAAAGGAGCTAGACTTAACAGACATTTATAGGACATTACATCCCACAACAGCAGGATACACCTTTTTCTCAAGTGATCATGGATTATTCTCAAAGATAGACCATATGCTGGGTCACAAAGCAAGTCTTAACAAATTTAAAAAGATTGAAATCATACACAACACTTTCTCGGATCATAAAGGAATGAAGTTGGAAATCATTAATAGGCGGAATGCCAGAAAATTCACAAATACCTGGAGGCTCAACAACACACTCCTAAACAACGAGTGGGTCAAAGAAGAAATTGCAAGAGAAATTAGTAAATACCTCGAGGCAAATGAAAATGAAAACACGACATATCAAAACTTATGGGATGCAGCAAAGGCAGTGGTAAGAGGGAAATTTATTGCCCTAAATGCCTATATCAGAAAAGAAGAAAAGGCAAAAATGCAGGAATTAACTGTTCAATTGGAAGAACTGGAGAAAGAACAGCAAACTAATCCCAAAGCAAGCAAAAGGAAAGAAATAACAAAGATCAGAGCAGAAATAAAAGAAATTGAAAATATGAAAACAGTAGAGAAAATCAATAAGACCAGAAGTTGGTTCTATGAGAAAATCAATAAGATTGATGGGCCCCTATCAAGATTGACAAAAAGAAGAAGAGAGAGGATGCAAATAAATAAGATCAGAAATGGAAGAGGAGACATAACTACTGACCTCACAGAAATAAAGGAGGTAATAACAGGATACTATGAACAACTTTACGCTAATAAATACAACAATTTAGAGGAAATGGACGGGTTCCTGGAAAGACATGAACAACCAACTTTGACTCAAGAAGACATAGATGACCTCAACAAACCAATCACAAGTAAAGAAATTGAATTAGTCATTCAAAAGCTTCCTAAAAAGAAAAGTCCAGGACCAGATGGCTTCACATGTGAATTCTACCAAACGTTCCAGAAAGAATTAGTACCAATTCTCCTCAAACTCTTCAAAAAAATCGAAGTGGAGGGAAAACTGCCTAATTCATTCTATGAAGCCAACATCACCCTCATACCAAAACCAGGCAAAGATATTACAAAAAAAGAAAACTACAGACCAATCTCTCTAATGAATATAGATGCAAAAATCCTCAAGAGAATTCTAGCAAATCGAATCCAGCAACACATTAAAAGAATTATACATCATGACCAAGTAGGATTCATCCAAGGTATGCAAGGATGGTTCAACATAAGAAAATCAATTAATGTAATACACCATATCAACAAATCAAAGCAGAAAAATCACATGATCATCTCAATTGATGCAGAGAAGGCATTTGACAAGATTCAACATCCTTTCCTGTTGAAAACACTTTGAAAGATAGGAATACAAGGGAACTTCCTTAAAATGATAGAGGGAATATATGAAAAACCCACAGCTAATATCATCCTCAATGGGGAAAAATTGAAAACTTTCCCCCTAAGATCAGGAATAAGACAAGGATGTCCACTATCACCACTATTATTCAACATTGTGTTGGAGGTTCTAGCCAGAGCAATTAGACAAGAAAAAGAAATACAAGGCATCAAAATTGGAAAGGAAGAAGTAAAACTATCACTGTTTGCAGATGATATGATACTATATGTCGAAAACCCGGAAAAATCCACAACAAAACTACTAGAGCTAATAAATGAGTACAGCAAAGTAGCAGGTTACAAGATCAACATTCAAAAATCTGTAGCATTTCTATACACTAGTAATGAACAAGCTGAGGGGGAAATCAAGAAACGAATCCCATTTACAATTGCAACTAAAAGAATAAAATACCTAGGAATAAATTTAACTAAAGAGACAAAAAACCTATATAAAGAAAACTACAAAAAACTGTTAAAAGAAATCACAGAAGACCTAAACAGATGGAAGGGCATACCGTGTTCATGGATTGGAAGACTAAATATAGTTAAGATGTCAATCCTACCTAAATTGATTTACAGATTCAATGCAATACCAATCAAAATCCCAACAACTTATTTTTCAGAAATAGAAAAACCAATAAGCAAATTTATCTGGAAGGGCAGGGTGCCCCGAATTGCTAAAAACATCTTGAGGAAAAAAAACGAAGCTGGAGGTCTCGCGCTGCCTGACTTTAAGGCATATTATGAAGCCACAGTGGTCAAAACAGCATGGTATTGGCATAAAGATAGATATATCGACCAATGGAATCGAATAGAGTGTTCAGATATAGACCCTCTCATCTATGGACATTTGATCTTTGATAAGGCAGTCAAGCCAACTCACCTGGGACAGAGCAGTCTCTTCAATAAATGGTGCCTAGAGAACTGGATATCCATATGCAAAAGAATGAAAGAAGACCCATATCTCACACCCTATACAAAAGTTAACTCAAAATGGATCAAAGATCTAAACATTAGGTCTAAGACCATAAAACAGTTAGAGGAAAATGTTGGGAGATATCTTATGGATCTTACAACTGGAGGCGGTTTTATGGACCTTAAATCTAAAGCAAGAGCACTGAAGAAGGAAATAAATAAATGGGAAATCCTCAAAATTAAACACTTTTGTGCATCAAAGAACTTCATCAAGAAAGTAGAAAGACAGCCTTCACAATGGGAGACAATATTTGGAAATGATATATCAGATAAAGGTCTAGTATCCAGAATTTATAAAGAGATTGTTCATCTCAACAACAAAAAGACAGCCAACCCAATTACAAAATGGGAAAAAGACTTGAACAGACACCTCTCAGAAGAGGAAATACAAATGGCCAAAAGGCACATGAAGAGATGCTCAATGTCCCTGGCCATTAGAGAAATGCAAATCAAAACCACAATGAGATATCATCTCACACCCACCAGAATGGCCATTATCAACAAAACAGAAAATGACAAGTGCTGGAGAGGATGCGGAGAAAGAGGCACACTTATCCACTGTTGGTGGGAATGTCAAAGGGTGCAACCACTGTGGAAGGCAGTTTGGCGGTTCCTCAAAAAGCTGAATATAGAATTGCCATACGACCCAGCAATACCATTGCTGGGAATATACTCAAAGGACTTAAGGGCAAAGACACAAACGGACATTTGCACACCAATGTTTATAGCAGCGTTATTTACAATTGCAAAGAGATGGAAACAGCTGAAATCTCCATCAACAGAAGAGTGGCTAAACAAACTGTGGTATATACATACGATGGAATACTATGCAGCTTTAAGACAGGATAAACTTATGAAGCATGTAATAACATGGATGGACCTAGAGAACATTATGCTGAATGAGTCTAGCCAAAAACTAAAGGACAAATACTGTATGGTCCCACTGATGTGAACAGACATTCGAGAATAAATTTGGAATATGTCCTTGATAACAGAGTCCAGCAGGAGGTAGAAACAGGGTAAGATAATGGGCAATTGGAGTTGAAGGGATACAGACGGTGCAACAGGACTAGATACAAAAACTCAAAAATGGACAGCACAATAATACCTAATTGTAAAGTAATCATGTTAAAACACTGAATGAAGCTGCATCTGAGCTATAGGTTTTTGTTTTGTTTTGTTTTGTTTTGTTTTGATTTTACTATTATTACTTTTATTTTTTTCTCTGTATTAACATTCTATATCTTTTTCGGTTATGTTGCTAGCTCTTCTAAACCAATGCAAATGTACTAAGAAATGATGATCATGCATCTATGTGATGATGTTAAGAATTAATGATTGCATATGTAGAATGGTATGATCTCTAAAAAAAAAATACAGATAAAAAATAAATAAATAATAGGGGGAAAGGGGGTAAAAAGAATTGGGTAGAATTGAAATGCTAGTGGTCAATGAGAGGGAGAGGTAAGGGGTATGGGATATATGAGTTTTTTCTTTTTATTTCTTTTTCTAGGGTGATGCAAATATTTAAAAAATGATCATGGTGATGAATACACAACTATGTAATGATATTGTGAGCCATTGATTGTAAACCATGTATGGATATATACGTGAAGATTTGTCAATAAAAATATTTTTTCAAAAATGTGATACAAAGCCACGAGGTGAGCACATGCTGTTGGATAAATGGCACCAATACACTTGCCCTTACATAGGGTTGCTGCAACTCTTTGAATTCATAAAAAAAATGCAGTATTTGTGAAGTTCAATAAAGCAAAGCACAATGAAATGAGATATGCCTATGCATGTGTACATATACAAATCTATATGCATTAGTGAGTCCTTTCATCCTTTTCCTAAGTAACTGGTTTCATGGAAGTTTGCTTGTCTCCCCAGAACTCCCGAGGACAGAAATTTGTCTGCCTGTGCTTTCAGTAATCTGACCACAAACGAGGCTCTCAGAATAGAGGATGAAGCAATAGAACACATCCTACCAGAAATGTTTATCCAGCACTTGGCATATGGAAGCTCTTTCCGCGTGTTCCCCAAATCCCAGGTTTGCTGTGCTTTTCTCCTCCCTCACCGTGTCTGAAGAGCTGGGAAGTCCGTCTCCTGGTTCATCAGTCTCTAACGCCTGCCTGGGGCACAGCTGTGTGGACATCTGCACCTCTGCTCTTCCCGGAGCCTTCAGCTCTGTGCCTGGCTACCTGGATGATTTTGAAATCTACCTAATAGCCCTGGAGGAGAGAAAAGAGGCAAATTAACATCACTCTTTGTGTGTCATGCTGTCATTTTTTCTCACCTTCCCTCTCTTTTTAGGCCAACGTTTCTTCAACAATCCACTGGCCCCTATTTCCTTTGGGTCCATTGCATTTATTCAGCAATCACTTTGGCAATTACAGCCCACCTGATTACAGCTGTTACACGTGGTTGCAATTGTCTTGTACATACACTTGTGTCCTGATTTTTCATTTAAGTTTGTATCAAAAATCACATGGCCTCAACTCCTACCAAGTCTTCAATAAAATGATTGTCTTGGCGCCATAATTACATTACATCAAGGGAAATATTATGAGTTACTTCCAAAGTCTGAGGAAAATCATGCTGAATTAAAGATTTTGTACATAAAGTTTTTTCCCTTCATTTGGATTATGTCACTTAGTTAGATGGCCAGAGCTGGGACTTCTGAGACAGAGGAAATAAACAGCTAATGGCTTGCTAAGATTGTCTAGTATGTCAATGTGTTGTACTCCAGATTGGGCTTTGGATTTTCCATGTTGTCTCATCCTTTTCCCTTCGTTCTCTCATAGACTGGACCTCCTTGGCTCCCAGACCCAAAGCACATAATGTCTCGAGCTGCTCAGCACTCTGAGGAAGGGCAGGGGTTAGGGGTATTGTCCCCAGGTCACTGCCGTGGGGAGAAAGTCCCAGGTGCCAAGGAGATCGGCATGGTGGGGAAACCTTCCCACCACCAAGGATTCTGATAGAGCGGTTACAATGACTATGATATTGGTAGCTATAGCACTTATCGAGTTCCTTCATGTATGGTGTTTTTTTTTTTTTTTTTATCTCATTTCTTTCTTACAAGCACTCTATCAGGTTCATCTCTTTATTACTATTTTATGAAAGAAAAAGCTGTGCCTAGGAGAAACGAAGTAACTATACTTTCAGGTGCAAGTTACAGAACATCCAACTGCAAGTGGCTCAAACAATAACATTTTCTTATTATCTTTTGTGACAATAAGTCTGGAGGTGGGTCGTTCCAGGTTGGTTTGGCAGCTCAACAGTGTCATTGAGGAGCTAATTCCTTTCTACCTTTCTCTTCTGGCTTCATTGATAAATGGGTGACATTTTCCTTCCTGCCCCAAGATGGCTGTAGCAGCACCAAGCATCTCAACCCCACACAAGTGAACTCAAAAACAAGGAGGAAAGTGGTAGCCTCTTAGGTGTGTGTTTATTTAAATAGGAGGGAAATATTTTTTAGAAGCCTTTCAGCCAATATCCCCTGATAACTCATTAGCCAAAAGAATGAAATCACTTGCACTGCCTAAACTGGGTTTATAAACTCTCTGAGCATATTGCCCACCCCCTCCCCGAATTGAAAAACATAAGTCTACTCTCAGCACAAAGAAAGAAGGAATGTTATTGAGTGGTGTTTTGCTTTGCTAAAGTTGCTGGAATGCAATGGCTATTACAATGGGATTTCATTAACTTGCAATTTACAGGTCTAAGGATGTAAAATTGCCCCAATTAAGGCAACAACAGAATGATACCTGGACTCTGAAGACAGGCCACTGGCATCCAGGACACCTCTGTCACATGGGAAAGCACATGGCGACGTCTGATGGTCCTTCTCTCCTGGATTTCATTGCTTCAGCTTCTAGCTTCTGTGGCTTCCTTTCGGCTTCTCTCGGGGCTTCTCTGAGCTGTTTTGGCTTTATCTCTTTTATCCTCTCATAAAGAATTCTTGTAAAAGGATTAAGACCCACCTTGAATGGGGTGGGTCACATCTCAAATTGAAACAACCTAACCAAAAGGTCCCACCCACAATGGGCCTGCACCCACAGGAATGGATTACAAGGACATGGCCCTTTCTGGGGTACATAAGAGCTTCAAACTAACACAAAAGGGTAAAAATATCTGCCAAATATCCCCGACATTCCATGATAGAAAGTGCCCTTCTCACAATACAAAGCTGTCTTCTAAGACCCTGGCCTTTGAACAGGTGTTAAAAGTCTGTTATGTGTTTGTGTATACCAGGTGCTCAGAATTTATTACTTTGGTAGCACAAGTAAAGAAATTAGAGGCAAAATGCAATAATTCTTGCTTGCTATCTTGCAAGCAAGAGGCAGGGCAAGGCAGAGTGGCTGGATCAGTGAGGCACGGTGGTCAATTAGGAGGAACATGGGTTGAAGGATGAGATCTGGCTTCTAGCCCTGAGTCTGCTGCTTTCTGTCTGTTACACGCAGAAAATGACTTTATCTTTCTTACCCTCCAGTTTTCTTATCTGTAAAGAGAGAAGGTTGGACTAGGTAAATCTAAAATTCAGCTCAATATTCTATGGGTATAATGCAATTTCTATTGAGTAGCTAGGAGCCATGCTCTGCATAGTCTTCTATTAATTTTGAAAAACTGCTTGAAATGGACCTGTGTCCCTTATGAATGAGGGGGAAGTCAATTATTCTTGTATATAAAGACATACGCTCATGTGACTTTAGATTGCAGACTCCATCAGAATGTCTTTATTTCACATTACAGATTGTACTTTGAATTATTATCACTTTAAATGGCTTGTCAGTGTTTTACATTTAAAGCACCATATTATTTTCTGGGACTTTCCTGCTATTTCTATTTTCTATTCTAAGAGAGACCCCATTTATTTTATAACTGAATGAGGAACGTGTCCAAACTGGGGGGAATTTTTGTACATGTCTCTTTCTCATCTATCCCCCGCTCTGAACAGAAATCATATCTGGGCAATCGATCTTCTCTCTAAAGAAAACAGGAAAAGGAAACAGCAGTGGATGATTTACTTTCTGAAACAGTGATGGAAACAACTGAAGAATGTCAGCTTTGCACTAAGGTACCTTTGCCTTCTGCTTTCACAGTGTTTGCAGGAAGTTTCCTGTCACTAAGGGGGGAAAAACAGTAGCCAGAGACTTTCCTGTAAAAACATGCAGGAGCCCAAGACAAATCTGTGCCACAATCCCCAGCCTTAAAACACTGAGTTTGGGGCATTTTTTTCTAAGAACAGAAAGATCTATGCAAAGTGGTTCCTCTGTGCAGCTGCTGTTCAATCAGCTACATTTCCTGAACTGGGCAGCATATTTTGAGCTGGAAAAAAAAAAAAAAATCCAGCCAAGCAAAAAACCTCATTGGTAAGGAGGTCAGAAGGACACTGACTGTTTAGAAACTCAGATCAGCACCTGAGATTTTTCTACGCGCCCCAGATGAGTTAGTCAACATGTGCAGCAATGAGCAAAGTATTTATATTATATTATATATATAATATAATATATTTCTCTTTATATTAATTATCAAGTAATGATGGATCCATTTTTCTGTCCAAGAATTAAATGACATAGGAGGGCAAGTTTCCTTTCACCCCCCATGACAACTCCCCTCCTCAGAAGTAATCAGCATCACCAGTTTGGGGACACCTTTACAATTATCTTTCCATAATATATTTACATATTCCAGAAGCTACACATGTATATTTTATGGTTTGTTTTTGTTTGGTTGGGTTTTATGAACGTAACTGCGATGAAACACTCATTTCATTTAACAATATGTTTGTGAGATCTTTCTACATTAGTATATATGAGTCCATTTAATTCTTAATTGTTGTTTTAAAGTTGTTTTTAAAAAGAACTTATTAAATGCTGAGAAGGCCGCAAGAAAATACAAGCATAATGCTAAAATATTTTGGATGATGTAACAAAGGTAACATACCAAAGCTAAATGTAAATAGGAGGGGGATATGTGAGAGGTGTATAAGACTCTTGTTGTTGTTTTTTCTCCATTTTATTTTTTATTCTCTTTCTCTCTCTCTTTTTTCTCTCTCTCGTTTTCTTTCTTTATTTTACCCTTTTTTCCTCTTCTTTCTTTGTGGAAGAAATGGAAATGTCCTCATATAGATTGTGGTGGTGAATGCATAACTCTGTGATTATATCACCCCTGGATGTCATGTCCCATGTAGAGGGGAGGGCAATGATTTCACTTGCAGAGTTGGGCTTAGAGAGAGCGAGGCCACATATGAGCAACAAAAGAGGTCCAGTGGACCTGACATCCAGGGGTAAAATTCTGCTGGGAGACATGGGAGATGACTCCCAGGGATGAGTCTAGCGTTGGCACTGTGGGATCAACAATGCCATCCTGACCAAAAAGGAGAAAATAAGTGTAACAAATAAGGTATCAGTGGCTGAGAGAGTTCAAATAGAGTTGAAAGCCTACTCTGGAGGTCACTCTTATGCAAGCTTCAGTTAGACATTGCTACCTATCATAACTTGCCAAACTCAACCAAAACCATTCCAGCCAATCCTAAAGAACACCTAGGGCAATATATAAGATTCCACAACTGCTTCGTGAGCTAAAGTAACTTTCCAGAATCCTACAACCTCCAGATGGGTCCCTGGACCAGATCAGTCCTGAAACCTAGAGGGCCCAGCCTCTCCAGAACATCAGATAGTTCCATCTCCCTACCTCATATTATTGACATCCCCTTCCAACCTGAAAAAGTTAGAATAGGCATAGCTCAAATACTCCTAAAGAGTGGGACAGAATGATCAAAGACCCTGGTGGAGTTATACAGAGAAGGAAGGGGTTTAACAAACAAGTATGATTGCTGAATCATTAAATTGAGATTTCTTTTAGTCTCCAGTATCTTAGAGCAGCTAGAAGTAAAAACCTAAAATAGTGGTAACCCATACCAAACTCGGAAATCTATTCTACAACTAATTGTCGTGCTGTGCTTTGAAATTCATCATTTTTTTTGGTATATATGCTATTTTTCACAAAAAAAGAAAAAAAGTTGATTGTGATGATAAAAATATATTTATCGCTTCTAGCCTCCAATGTTCTGGAACAGCTAGAAGTAAAAATCTGAGATGATGGTATGGTAGCCCATGACAAATTCTGGGATCTGCCCTGTAACTACTTGTTGAAGAGTCCTTTGAAAGCTATTGCTTTTTTCTTTCTTTGTTTTGCATATATGTTATGTTATAAAACAAAAAAAGGTTAAAAAAATACATACTGTATTTAGTGATTATACTTAATGTTTTAGTATTTTTTGTAGGTTTTTGACATTTTGACAGATATCCTTTACAAACTTGAGGACTCCTCAGAATAGATTATGGACAAATGGGGGTGGAAGCAGTTGCCATTTGCTTCTCATAGACAAATGAATAGACTTGATAGAGAATAATTTCGAAGGGTAAATCTATATTACCAGAATTGTGAAACCTGGCTACACAGATGAAATGTATATTTAAATAATATTTAAATGTTTAACTTTGCATATTAAATCTTTGGGGTATTTAACAACCCAAGTGACATCTTATTCTTTATGAATTATAATTTGGCTGATAAGAGTTAGCAATATCCACCACATATTGCAAAGAGATTAATTAGTAGAGAAAGAGATGCTTTTTAAAATGTGAGAAATTTCTTATAGAAATTTATCAATTTATTTTTTTCAAGGTAAGGGACCATTTCTCCTTTAAATAGAGTCTGGACAAAGGTCAGCTAAATAATACATTTAATTTCACTAAGGCACCAAATCCCACTGTAGAATCCTGCTGAACTAGATTACATTAGAACATGTAGTGAGCTCTTTAGGCAATAATAAATGGCCTCTTTCCCTAAACCCAATACTTCAAAGACAAGGAAAGGCTAACTGAAGCTCATAGGCCAATGGACAGGAGAATATGCACTCCAATCTCTAGAGCTGAGCTGACTTAGGCTACCTGCCACAGAACTTTCTAGAACAGGGGATGGTGCAGTGACCAAGGAAGCTGTCCCTGTGCCCATCTTATCTGGCTACACAGGCAGAGAGATGGGGAGAGATGAACAGCTGCTCTAAAGGGAAGGGAGCGCATACCCCCAAAGAATGAAGGAGTGTTTCCACAATATGGACTTATATATATGCTGTCAGCCCCTGAAAAACACAGCCCAAGAGACATTCTTGTCCTTGGTTCATACCATTGCTTGGGAATGATGTGGCAGTGGAGGGAGCTTGTGGGAACAAAGCTGGAGTGTAAAGAAGCTTGGGCTTCTACTGACACCCCATTTTTCCTAGAGAAATATTGACTTGTTGTCGTTAGATTAAATTTATGTTCTTATTCAGGATAAGTATCACATGTTTACATACCAATGCACTCATGAATCCTCCATCCTAAAAAAGAAAAGAGAAAAGATGACACAGGGATTTTTTTTTCACTTTAGCATTAAGAAACTTTTCTTTATTATTCAATTACTTTCCCCATGACACTGGCTGACTTAATCAGATATCGTCTGTAAGAAGGATATTTCAAAGTTTGCAGTGGTAGACAAAGAAAGAGATGGGAATAGGACCCAAGAAAAGAAGGGACATTTAAAAACTGTATCAGGATAAGAGACCCAATCTTAGTAGCAAATCTTAGAAGCAGCAGCAATCCCAGATTTCCATTTAGCGACCTGCTAGATCTCTTGCCTTTTCAGTAATTTTAGATGTCCCAATCTTGTTTTGCTAAACACAGGGAGAGGGCCGGAAAATGTCTTTGCCTAGATGTAAGAATCTATTAAGCTTATTGTGCCGGTTTGAATCTATTGTGTGCCCCAGAAAAACCATGTCCTTTAATCCTCATTCAATATTGCTGGGTGGGAGCTTTTTTATTGTGTCCATGGAGATGTGACCCACTCAATCAAGGTGGGGTTGCTTACTGGAGCCCTGTAAGAGGGACTATTTTGGAAAAAGCTTTAAAGCCACCAGAACCGACAGAGCCAACAGAACAGACAGAGCCCCTGGGAAGCCATTGAAGATTCCTAGAGAGAAGCTAGCAGATGTCACCATGTGCCTTTCCAGCTGTGAGAGAAACCCTGAATGTCATCGGCCCTCTTGAACCAAGGTATCTTTTCCTGGATGCTTTAACTTGGACATTTTCATAGTCTTGCCTTAATTTAGACATTTTCACGGCCTTAAAACTGTAAACTTGCAACTTAATAAAATTTCCCTTTTTAAAAACTGTTCTGTTTCTGGTATATCGCATTCTGGCAGCTTGCATACTAAAACACTTATATATTCTTAAAACTCTTGGAAATGGCGAAATCTGTATCATTCATATATTCTGACTCTCTGCCTTCAGTGAGTTTGTTTTATCCATAGGTGAACAGTCTTTTGCACTATCTATTGCATGACTGGAAACTCTGCCTTCTAATCAGGTTTGTTGATGATCTTTTGAGTGGACTGAGAAAAATCCTAATAGATTTGAGTGGAGATGAAATAATCCTCTAGAGGAAGTACCTGGGTCACTTTTTAAAAGTTGGTCCCACTAAGGCAGATTTGGAAATATTGTAATTATTCAGAATTGGATGAGGAAATCTATCTTGAAATTAAAAAAAAACTTAAGCCTCAAGAATATACATAGCTGAGTATGAATTTCTTATCAAGGCAGTATCCAATTTATCAAGGCAGTATCCAATTTATCAAGGCAGTATCCAATCTAACAGTAAACAACAAGAAGAACAACAAAAAAAATGGATGCCCAAGAAGCACATGAAAGTATGCTCAAAATCAAGGGTCATTAGGGAAATGAAATAAAAACCAGAATGAAGTACCACTTCACACTCACTAGGATGGCCATTATTAAAAAATAATAATAAAATAAAATAACAAGTGTTGGCAAGCTTGTGGAAAAATAGGAACCCTTGCACATTGTTGGTGGGAATGTAAATTGATATGGTAGCTTTAGAAAACAGTTTGATGGTTCCTCCAAAAGTTAAACATAGAATTATGATATAACCTGGCGATTCTACTTCTAGATATATGCCCACAAGAATTGACAACAGAGACTCAGACATATACCTGTACATCAGTGGTCACACAGCACTATTCACAATAGCGAAAGGGTGGAAAGAACACAAAATCTCCATTAACAGATGAATATATAAACAAAATGTGGTGTACATATACATTGGAACATTACTGCACCATAAAAAGGGATAAAGTTCTGATACATGTCAACATGGATTAATCTTGAATGCATTCTGCTGAGTGAAATAAGCTACACACGAAAAGATAAGTAAGTACTGTGAGAACCCGTTTATAAGAAACATCTAGACTAGGCAAATTCACGGAGACAGAAAGTTAGCTTAGAGGTTACCAGGGGCTGGGGGGAGGGGGAATTATTGCTTAATGGGTACAGAGATTCTGTTTGGGGTAAGGAAACAGTTTCGGTAATGGATAGTGGTGATGATAGCACAACATTGTGAATATACTTAACGCCGTGGAATTCTACACTTAAAAATGGTTAATATGCTATGTGGGACATGACTCCCAGGGGTGTGGACCTTCCTGGCAACGTAGGACAGAAATCCTAGAATGAGCTGGGACGCAGCATCAAGGGATTGAGAAAACCTTCTTGGCCAAAAGGGGGAAGAGCAAAATGAGACAAAATAAAGTGTCAATGGCTGAAAGATTCCAAACAGAGTTGAGAGGTTATCCTAGAGGTTATTCTTACGCATTAAATAGATATCACCTTGTTAGTCAAGATGAAATGGAGAAGCTGGAGGGAACTGCCTGAAAATGTGGAGCTGTGTTCCAGTAACCATGTTTCTTGAAGATGATTGTATAATGATACAGCTTTCACAATGTGACTGTGTAATTGTGAAAACCTTGTGTCTGATGCTCCTTTTATCTACCTTATCAACAGACGAGTAAAAGATATGGAATAAAAATAAATAAATAATAGGGGGAACAAATGTTAAAATAAATTTAGATTGAAATGCTAGTGATCAATGAAGGGGAGGGGTAAGGAGTATGGTATATATGGATTTTTTCTGTTTTCTTCTTATTTCTTTTTCTGAATAGATGCAAATGTTCCAAGAAATGATCATGATGATGAATATGCAACTATGTGATGATATTGTGAATTACTGATTATATACGTAGAATGGAACAATAAAAAGTTAAGAACATTTGTGTTTGTTTCGTGTTTTTTGGTATTTAAAAAAAATTTTTTTAATTAAAAAAATGGTTAACATGGGACGTTTTACTTTATAAGTATGTTACCACATAATTTTTTTTTTGTAAGGAATAAACTCTTAACCAATACTGGGTTTTGGCTCGGGCCACATGGTGGCAGGCTTACTCTTCTTCCTCTAGAGGACAAAACTAAACCTAAACATGGGGAAAACAACTTCAGCAAGAAATAAATCATACGCTCTGATTTAACTACATTGAGCACATCTTTTGGGAAATTGACTTTTAGAAAAGATGACACAAGTTGTTATTTTGTCAAGATTGGGTTTTTCTTATAAAAATGTTCCTTTCTGTTGTACAGTACTTGAGTAGCAATGATTTGATCTTCCATCGGACATCCTACCTGCTGATCTCAATTTCTCCACCTGTAAAATGACAGCTCTGGATTACTTACACTTCCACAATTTTCATACCTCTCTTATGATTAAAATTGTTAACTATTAGTCAGCAACAAGAATTTCCATCTTATTGTAGTTTGCTTTGTGAGGAGTGTGCAACCTGGAGTTAGACTGCCTAGGTTTGAGTTTGAGTTCTGTCATTATTACCTGTGAGATATTAGGTAAGATATGTAGCCTATAAAAATTTCAGTTTCCTCACCTGCAACATGGGTATCAATTATAGTACATATCATATAGGGTTGTTAGGATTAAATGGAAAAATCTATATGTGTAGAAGAGACTGGTTAACTATTCACCAACCCGTTTTTCTTTCTTCCTGAGCAAATAGCTAGGCCACATTTACTATTTTCACTTGCAGTTAATTGTGGCCAAGTGAAGGAATTCTGGTCAAAGGAATGTGAGAGAAAGAGATGCATGGTACCTCTCAGCTCAGCTCACAAAACTCTCCCATTGTAATCTTCCTTATTCTTTACCCTTCTGCAAATACCCAGAAACCACTTATTAACAATAGGAGAATTGTAAAATGGAAGGACACAGTCCGCAAATCATCACTCGGAGGAGCTTTCTTCATATTAGAAACAATTGTTTGGGGCTTCATGGGAGTGGGAAATAAACTTTCTGTTCTATTAAGCCACTGAAATTCTGGGCTTTATTTCTTATAGCAGCTAGCATTGACTAATACAGAATGTGAAACATCTAGCACAGTACTTGACAAAATAACCTGCTTAAAAATGTTAGTTGTTATTAATATTACTATTATTACAGACCAAGAGCCTAAAACTTAAAACATAGGCAAAAGTATGGAGATTTTGCATTTTGCCTGTTTTTAAGCTGAAGAATTCTAAAAAATAAAGTTGCATGTGGAAGCAGTAAAATCTAGCTATTCATGTATGTAACTTGCAGAAAGTCAATATTTTGTATTTATGTCTGCTACATTTAAAAAAAACTTTAATTGAATAGAAAAGAGGGATAACAATTAAAAATTCAAACTGGGGCCATCTTTAAAATAATATTTTAAGTTATTTCTCCTTTGTGATTATTTCAGCCCATGTGAATTAGTCAGTTTTCCAGAGAAACAGAATCAACAGGATACATATGTATGTGTATGTATGTTTGTATGTAAGTATGTGTGTATGTATGTATGCATGCATGGATATGTACAGGTATGTGTTTATAGATGTGTATGTGTGTGTATGCATATATGTATATACAGATATTTACTAGAGGAATCAGCTTATGCCACCATGAGGATTGTCTAATTCTGTAGGACAGGCCACAAGCTGGAAACGACAATGATAGCAGAGTTGTATTTCCCAGGAGAAGCTGGCTGGTGAAGAGGCAGAAATTATTCTGACTCCTGAAATCCTCAGTTCTGGCTTTAAGATATCCAACAGATTGCTTTATTTCTTATAGTAGCTAGCATTGACTAATTCATTGACTAAAGTAGCTATTTCTGGGCTTTATTTCTTATGGCAGCTAGCATTGACTAATATAAAATGTAAAACATTGCAATGTAAAACATTGCATGAAGAGACTCTCTTCATTGCTGAGGGTGGTCTCCTCTGTTGACTGTAGTTGCTGTAGCCACAATAAACTGACTACTGATGCAAACTGATTTCTGAAATACCCTCGTAATAACAGTCAGTCCACTGCTCACTTGACCAAAAACTGGACACCAGAGTTTTGTCACGTTGACACATGAAATTAACCATCACACCGTGTTATGATCCACTTGATGGTTTAACATTTCACACAATGATTATCCCTTCTTGAAAAATGTCTTATTTCTTGGCTCCAACACCTCTAGTGGTTCCAGCATATTCTCTCAGGCTCACCTCCAATTTTCTCTGCGTAAGGAAATTCTACATCTCTTAAAGTCCAGGTCAAATTTCATGTATTCGGTCAAAGCCTTCCAAAGCAGCCTAGCTGAAAGGGTAGGCTGAACTGTAATACTTACACCAATTCAAGGCTTTAGTCATTTGCTGTCTTCTATTTCAGGGTTAGGGTTAGGGTTAGGGTTAGAATGCTTCTCCCCAATCAGACTATAAGCTACCTGATGACAGGGATTGTACATTTTTTTCATTACATTACCCAATAGAAAATTAGTAGTGTTCAGTACAAATAGTTATTGACAATTGTCTCAATGGTTTAAAAGCCCCAAATATATGATTTCCCCTAACATTTGAATATCTAAATCTCATGGAGTTTTATAAGAATGAATGAATGAGGAACAATACCTCTCATGTAGTTTCCTTCATAGATGAATAAAAATTTATAGCTTGTGGACAATAACGGCAGAAGTGGTATTTTATGGTCATTGGTTATTTTACAAAGAATAATATATTGCCTCTTTTTACATATTGAAATGAAGAATATTTACTATGGACTTCCAGTTAAAACAATGTTTCACCCTGCATTTAAACTACTTGCTTTTTTCTTTCCTTCTTTTTTTGCATATTTGCTTAACTTTTTACCTTAAAAATATTGCAGTTATAGACAGAGCTGAAAACTTTAAGACTGTATGCTTGACTTAAATCATAAGGACCTTAGAATATTTTAACTCTGAATCTTGCCTTGCGTGTTCAGTTTGGTTGCTATATAGTATTTTAGTTCCACCTTGTGCTTATCCTCTACAAATTAGTTTATGTTGTATAATCAGTATTTATTTAGACTTACCAATATGTTGACCAATTTCTTTGATCACCCTTGACTTTTGTATCCTAATCTTTCCTGCTGGGTTGAATTTTCTTTTTTCTGAACTACATCCTTTAGAACTTTCTTTTTGTTTTTCTTGTTTTGTTTTGTTTTTGCATGGGCAGGCACCGGGAATCGAACCTGAGTCTCTGACATGGCAGGCAAGAGTTCTGCCTGCTGAGCCACCGCTGCACCACCCTAGAACTTCCTTTTGCAAGGTTCTGTGAAAGTAAATTGTCTTAGTCTTGGTTTGAAAATGTCTTTATTTTATCCTCACATTTGAACAGTAGTTTAAGTGGATAGAGAATTATAGATTAACAGATATTTTTCCTCATCATGTGAATAAAGAAAAACAACTTAAAGTTTACTATTGTGATTTCTCAGGTACATTTCTATCCTTTGCAGGACTCAGGCCCAAATTACAAATGGATGCCCACATACCATATGTCTCCAATTTTATAAGTTAAAAACCAAGATAACAATTTGTTAAATAAAATATGTTCTATTCCCCTACCTTCTAAAATATAGCTTTTTAATGACCTGGATAGCTAAGCCTCAAAATTTAGGATTCTTGGACTACTTGGAGGCCCATCTTGAAAACTGGCAGGGTAGACGGAGTTTACCACCCCGAACCCTGCCCAACTGCTCAGCCTTCTGCTTTTTCAAACAGATTCCATCATGCCCAACAAGAGGGTTCAAACGCATGCTTGTGGACGCCCCATCCTGCACCTCCAAGTTCTGTCCACATTCTCCACGAGCAGCCAGTTTGGGAGACTTTGGCTTTAGGGTGGTGCACACTGTTGGTACATTCTGTCCTAGTGGAGATGGATCTGGGGAAGAGGCCCACGCAGGCCCCGGAAGTGGGCAGGGGCTGTCTGGGGAGGGAATTTCAAGGTCCTGGGCACCTGGAACATGGTTTGAGGGGAGGAGACAGACTGTTGTTAAACATGATTCCTTCATCCTATAGTAAGCGCCTTAATAGTTTCCTCCCATCCGGTCCGTTCTCCCCCCATATCCAGAGAGAATTTTTTTAAAAATGTAAACTACAGTTTTTTATTCTTTTGTTTAAAATCCCTTAAAAGCTTCCAATTACATTTGAAATAGAATCCTTTAAAAGGATTTGCAAAGCTCTGAGTGGTACTTCAACCTGCCATGCTCTTTGGAACAGCTTTTATCCAGGATGTTTGCTCTTTCTGGAACACTCCTTCCTACCTGCGCTTCACATTGCTGACATCTGTCTGTCCTACAGTTCTGGGCTTAAATGTCACCTCCTACTCAAGTACACATCCCTGGCTATTTGCCACCACTCCATCTTGTTCATTTACTCCAGAGGACAAATTACAAATTTATTTTACTTGTTTGTTGTTTTCTCCTCCAAACGGTAATCTACACTACAGAGAGACTGTCACGGGTAAGATATCCTAGGAAGCATACTCAGAGATGGAAATTAGCACATAGGAAGTTTACTACAGGGAACAGAAGGAGGTAGGGTTGGGCATCAACCAGTGAGTGGAAGTTAGCTGCCCAGAAGGGGACTTGACTTTGAGTGAGAAGCTCTCTTCACCTGAAACAGTTCCTAAGATGGCTGACTAGTGTAGTGTGGCACCAAAGATGGCCCATCCACTTTCTTCACATGAGTTCTGGCAGCAGCTACTCCAGGATGCTGGGAGGTGTTTTTACTTGGGGGAAACTTATAGAAGGAAGGTTGGTAGGATGAATGCAGGTCCCCCTGAGGCTGCAGCTGGTCTGGAGGCTCAACTGATCCTTGTCCTTTTTCACCTCCGTTCTTCTCACTGTGGATTAGCACCTCTGAAGGTTTAGGTGATTTATCTAGTGGGGTGACCCAGACTCTCAAATTGGATGAGTCCCAGTTTCTAAGACCATAGCTGCTGCAGATGTCCATTTGCTATTAGAATTGGACAAGACAGTATTCAACACACGCACACCTAAAAGATGCCCAAGTCAATTGCTTGGGTGTCAAACATATGCCTCCCTACCTTCACTGTGAAACCGTAGGTCTATCTTCTCCTGGTGACCAGGGTCAATTACCCCAACCAAGATACTTTTCTTGTCTTCCTGCCTTTGGCATGAGGGGTCCAAAGTACCTAGGTGTTCTGGTTTGCTAGCTGCCGGAATGCAATCCATCCAACACCAGAGATGGATTGGCTTTTAATAAAAGGGGATTTATTTTGTTAGTTCTTCAGAGGAAAGGCAGCTAACTTTCATCTGAGGTTCTTTCTTACGTGGGAAGGCTCAGGGTAATCTCTGCTGGCCATCTCTCCAGGTCTCTGGGTTCCAACAACTTTCCCCGGGGTAATTTCTTTCTGCATCTCCAAAGGCCTAGGCTGAGCTGCTTGGGCTGTGCTACATTGCGCTCTCTCATTTAAGCACCAGCCAATTAAGTCAAATGTCATTCATTGCAGCAGGCACACCTCCTAGCCGATTGCAGATGTAATCAGCAAGAGATGAGGCTCACATGCCATTGGCTCATCTCCACAGCAATAGATCTAGCCATGTTCACTTGGTCAAGTTGACAACTGGATCTAACTACCACAATAGTATACTATGCAGCTTCTAAAAATTAGGACATTATCTATATTATTATCATATGTAAATAAATACTAAATCCCTAATATCATCTTATATCTAGTCCATATTCAAATTTTCGCAGTCTCCACAAAATGGCTTTGTCTTTTTTTTAAATCCAGAATTCCATCCAAGGTTCAAGCATTGCCTTGGAATGTCACATTTCTGCAGTTTTTAGTCTCTTTTAACCAGGAAACTTCCTTGTTGTGGTTTGGAGCTATGAGCCCCAGTTCCTAAGACCATAGCTGCTGCAGATGTCCATTCGCCATCAGAATTGGACAAGACAGTATCAAAAAACAAAGCAAAACTAAAAGATGCCCACATCAATTGCTTGGGGGTCAAAATGTGCCTCCCCACCTCCACTGTGAAATTGTAGCTCTACCTTCTTCTGGTGACCAGGGCCAATTACCCAAACTGGGATACTTTTCTTGTCTGCTGGTCTCGGGCATGAGGGGTACAAAGTACTTAGGTGATGTAGCTTAAAGTAGCTCCTGGTGGAAATATTCCCCCTTTGGGAAACAAGACTTTATTTATATATTTTTATCTTTTTTATTAAACATACCAACATATAAACACAAACATTCTTATCATATGATCATTCCATTCTAAATATATAATCAGTAACTCACAATATCATCCTATAGTTGTATATTCAGCATGATCATTTCATAGAACACTTGCATCAATTCAGAAAAAGAAATAAAAAGAAAACAGAAAAAAGTTCCTATATACCATACCCCTTGCCCCTCCCTTTCATTGATCACTAGCATTTCAGTCTACTAAATTTATTTTAACATTCGTCCCCTATTATTTATTTATTTTTAATCCATATGTTTTACTTGTCTGTCGATAAGGTAGATAAAAGGAGCATCAGATACAAGGTTCTCAAAATCACACAGTCACATTGCAAAAGCTATTATCATTATACAATCATCTTTAAGAAACATGGCTACTGGAACACAGCTCTACATTTTCAGGCAGTTCCCTCCAGCCTCTCCATTTTACCTTAACTAAAAAGGTGATATCTATATTATGTGCAAGAATAACCTCGAGGATAACCTCTCAACTCTGTTTGAAATCTCTCAGCCATTGACACTTTATTTTGTCGCATTTAGCTCTTCCCCCTTTTGGTCAAGGTTTTCTCAATCCCTTGATGCTGAGTCTTAGCTCATTCTAGGATTTCTGTCCCATGTTACCAGGAAGTGGGAGGGCAGTAAATTTGCTTGTCATGTTGGCTGAGAAACAGAGAGGCCACATCTAAGCAACAAAAGAGGTTCTCTAGGGGGTGACTGTTAGGCCTAATTTTAAGTAGGCTTACCCTATCCTTTGCGGGGTTAAGTTTCATATAAACAAACCCCAAGATTGGGGGCTCAGCCTATTGCTTTGATTGTCCCCACTGCTTGCGAGAATATCAAGAATTCTCCACTTGGAGAAGTTGAATTTTCCCCCTTTCTCATCATTCCCCCAATGGGACTTTGCAAATACTTGTTTTTATTCACTGGGGAACCAAGACTTTAAACATGCAATCTAGAGTCCCCAGGATGAAAAACATGTTTTTAAACTTAATACATTCCTGTGGGTGTGAACTCACTCTAAGTAGGACCTTTTGACGAGCTTAGTTCAGTTAATGTGTGACCTAGCTCAGTCAGGATGGTGCTTAACCCTGGTTTTGGAGTCCTTTTAAATAGAATGAAATTCAGGCAGGTAGAAAGTCATTGAAAGCAAGAAGCTGAAAGTGAACAGAACCCAGAAGAGAAGGGAGAGGCCAAGAATGGCCGCCATGTGCATTGCCATGTGACAGAGAAGTCTAGGACCTAGGATCACTGGTAGCCAGTCCCAGAACACCAGTTCCAGGAAAAAGTATCGCCTTGAGGAGGGTTTGATTTCGACTTCTTCTAGCCTCAAAACCATAAGCCATTAAATTCTCATGGTTTAAGCCAGTGCACTGCATGGTATTTGCTTGAGAGCCAAGGAAACGTAAATAGTCCCCCTATTTTTTTCCCATAAACTTAATTTTTTGAGAAGACCAAGGCTAATAGTGCTTTTATCTCCCATTCTGGATTTGTCTGTTTCCTAACAGTGTCGTTTAATTTGTCCCAGGAAACTTTGTCCTCTAATATTCCAAATCAGTGAGTCAAGCCCCCATCTGAGAATATTTTTACTACATCCCAAGGAGTCTTCATGATGCATATTAACACCCAGGGGACGGGTCCTCATTCACAGTCAACCACAGTCAGAACACCCGCTTCCTGGGAGACTAAAGACCCCACAACTCCTGCCAGGAGCTGGTGACTTTCTGAGGAGTCCTGGGCTTCTGGTGGTGCTGTCCCAGCTAAAAGCAGCTGGACCCAGGACCACTCCTGAGGAATTAAAAAATGGGCCATTTTTAGCTTACATGGACAGTGCAAGAATTCCATATTTAAAAAGCTCTTTCACCTTACAGGCCAAGGTGGGATTTTAAACAGAGGAGATTGCATCACTTTTGTGAGTAAAGGTGATCTTACCAGGGAGTCACAGAAATACCACAGGATGAGCTGTACCTAGAGGGTTTTGTGCCTTGTTGCAGGAACAGTGCATGCTTATCTCTTATGGAACATGTTCAGGTCAGTATGTGCCTAGGCACAGGTGCAGATATGGGTCAGCCCAGCCGAGGAGTCCACGTTAGCCAGAGTTAGGATATTTACTTGTTTATTTAGTATGTTTACATGATGAGAAAGGGGAATTTATCTGGTTCTTGAGGCGGTGGAAAAAGGAATTTGAATAACTATTTTCCAATTTTCCACTACCTCTTCCCTTTTCTCAATCCCAACCAACCCTTAAAGGAGGGAAGGAGCCAAGAGGAAATTGTGGAGAAAATCTGGGTGCCGGCTGTTTTTGTTCTCTCAGAAGAAATAGTCTTCAAGCCTTTGTGGAAGTATATTACTGAAATCCCTTTTAATTCTCCTGTCCAATATCAAGAATTGTCCACTGGCTTAATGAAAAATAAGTGTACTTCTTAAAGTCCTTCAGAAGATTTTCTTGGCAAGGAAAATTGAGTAACAACTGCTTCTGATCAGGAGTCAATTAGATTTCCTTTGTCCCAGAGGCCAAAATCTGGCAATATATGATTACTTGCTTTTTTTCCCTAAACAAATAATATTGTTTCATGCTCCCCAACCTATGCACATATTGTTTTATCTTTTGGAATGTTCCTCCCTCCATTCTTCATCTAACTACTACTTGTCCTCCAAACACACCCACCCAAGAAGTTGTTTTTCTGTTCCCCTGTCAGTTTGTGGTCCCTCACTCGCATTCACTGTTCACTTCACACTCTGGACAATACTTCTCATCCTGCGCTGGAATAATGAATCAGACTGCACATTCCTTGGGCAATTATGTCTTACTCAACTTTTTAAGCTCTGAGATGCTCCAAGAATGGGCTCTGACACACAATAAGCAGTGGACACTCAGGAAATATTTTATAACTCCTACCCAAACCCACATTTATCTCAAGCAAGCCTGTTTTCCTGGAGGTCTTCTGATCAGGTTGTTGCCTAAAAAAAAGTACTTCAGTTTCCTATGCCGAGTAGGCCTCTTTTTAGTAAATCCACTGAACTGACTCATAACTACACCAGAACTACCAGAGTTCCAGAACATGAGTCCATCAACACTGGTTCTTGTCTTTCTTTGCCGCTAAATAAGTATCTCTGAGATAAGGGTCAAGCCACTTAGTGAATATTGACGGTCTGCCACATGCCAGACAGAGGCTCAAGAGTTTATAATCTAGGGGAGAAGACAGATAATTCAGTATACATCTCCACGTAATTTGGGATTTACGTATCAGTATAGGCACAGGAGGCTCTATTAGGAAGAAGCTGCAGCTGAAGCCTTTTGAACCATCTTCAATTGCTTAAATACGGAGTTTACGGAGAAGGAAAAGAATCAAGAGTAGGAAGCATTCGACCAGAATTTGAAAGGTGTGTAGGAGACTGATGTTTACATTTTGAGGGCGGTTGGGTGGTGATTCAGTACACCGCAGGCAGAATCAAAAACTGAACAAACGCAAACACAAGTAAAGCAACTTAGGAAAACAGGGCTTCAAAAAGAATTGAGTCAAGGAAATAGTCAAGGGAAAACAGGAATTTCCCAAAGCAAGAGTCTAGCGCATTGCTGGGAAAGTCTCAGATGAGGAAAAGTAACCTGAGTGACTTGGTAATACTTAGAAAATAGCATGTTTTTCTGCTTATTCATGGGAGCATAAATGGGGAAATCAGTTTGAACAAGTTTGCCTGGAACGTACTGCTATTAAGTTTGAGCTTTATCCGGCAGAGCCAACTGATAATTCTCAAAGAGCTGGATGTATTTGATGACTGCCGTCTCAACATGGGACGGGCTGAAGAGGCAAAGGTTTCCCTCTCCCGGCCTCAGTTTACTCGTTTACTATAAGAAAATAAGTCCTTCCCAAACGTGACTTCGGGCCCTACCGCCTCGCCTCCTTCCTCCTGCTTCCGGGCCGGCTGTCACCCTCCCCATCCTTTGGCCGGGATTAGGGGCTCTTCCGCCGCAGGTACGCGGGGATCGTCTCTAGGGTCACGGCAGCCGCTCCTACCCTGGCTGCGCACCTGGACAGTGCCTCGGGGCCGGAGAGCGGCGTTTCCGGTTGCTTTTCCGCCCCCGAGGTCCTCGCGTGGCGCGTCCTCGCCTGCCCGGAGAGGAGCCGGGGCGCTCCCGACAGCCACCACGCGCCGCCGCGACGGCCAGTCGGCACAGGGTAAAGGTCGGCCGCAGACGTGCTTTAGGAGAGTGGGATACAACAGGAGCGCGGGCGAGGCGCGTGCGGCGGCGAGGTCACGTGCGGCGGCCCGGGTCACGTGGGGGCGGCCCCAGCGTACCGCCCGGGCCCCGCCCCCCGCTGGCGCCCCGCCCCCGGCCCGACTCTCCCGCGCGCCCAGTCCCAGGTCCCCGTGGCGGGCCCGGTTTGCCCTGCGCGCGCCCGAGGCGGGCTTCCAGGTAGCTGGTGGGCGCGGGGCGGTGGGCGCCGGGAGCGGGGCGGTGGGCGCGGGGGGGGCACCCGCTTCCCCCGTGGGAGCGCTGGTGCTGTCGCTGCTCGCGGCGCCGCCTGCTAAGGGCGGCCCTGGCCTCTGGCCCTTCGCATCCCGGCCCGCCCGGCACCCGGCATCCGCTCGGTGGCCTCCGGGTGGCGGGGGAGTCGCAGTCCGCGGACTCAGCTGCCTTCCTCTGCCCCACGACCCCCAGGCCTCTACGGGGCACTGTCTTCCCAGTCGGGACGCTTACACGGGAGCGCTGTGAGCCCGGCCCGGCCTCTTCTTCAGGACCCCCTTCTGTTCCATCGAAGGTGACCGTCGAGGCGCTCTGTGTCCTGCTATAAGTGGCCTATGATGTGAATTTACTTATTTGCAGTGAGATACCCCGAAGACACCTGCTGCAGGATTCTTTGCAGCTGAGGATTACGATTTTATCAAGTAAGCTTGTCCTTATGCTTGAAAAAGAAAAAAATGAAAAAAGATTAGTGGTTTTATTTGCCTTTGCCCAACTCTTTTTCCGGGGGTGGGTTTAAAGTCCTTGGAGGACCAAAACGGGAGCTCTGAGGCGGGTACTACTACTGCGGGGTAGTAACATCAGAATATCACGGTATATAATGCCGGAGGAAACGAGAAAATGATTTAATACCGAAGGCAGTTTATAGTGTGCTTTAAAATTTAGTGTCAATCAGAAGTGAGCATCGGGTGAATTTCACCCCTTTAAACTCCTTGAGCTTGTAATTATATATTTAGATTCTGTTAATAAAGCTGTTCATCTGTGGAATGGAAATCTTTTAATCCATTCTGTAAATACCAGTCTATTTATTAGTACTCTGGACAGGTCCTTTTTCTTCTATCGCACTAGTCTGTCTGAAGAGGGAAGGTGGTAACCTTAAAGAAATTTCTTCTCCAGTGACTTTAATGTGTGGGATCCAAATGATCAAGTTCTGGGAACTGCAGAGAACAAACAGCCATAAAAGCCAAAGTTATCAAGCTGGTAGCTTAAAATAAGTTATTTATTTATTTTTTAAATTAATCCGTGCCCATTTGTTCTAGTAAGAGCTTGGCCCTGTCTTAACAATAAATAGTTCAAGCCAGGAAGTCAGAGACATTCTCCATTATTTGAGAGCCTGAGTGGGAAAATGAAATTGAAAGGAAGTAAGAGAACTTTTATTATAATACTCCTGCTTGTACTATGTTTCAGTTGTCCACAGGAAACAAGGTTTGGGGGTCTAGAGTCCAGGCAGGGTATTACAACACATGTTTTATATTCTGTGGTTCAAAACATTCTAAAAATATTACATATTATAGTGAATTTAATAAATTCCGTGGAATTGAACTAGAGCAGAGTAAATAGAGATCAGCTAATTGACATTATCTAAAGTGAGGTTATTTGTCCCACAATATGGACTTGATTTTAAAAAATCTTCCAAGTATTACATTAAATCTACAATATAGACTTTATTTTAAATTTATAAGCAAAGCATGGAAGAAAATCTGGAAAATGCAAATAAGCATAAAGGAGCATGTATATCACCTGTAATAATACATATAAACATAATAGTTAATATTTTGCAGTATAAGTACTCTTTGCTGTACAAATTAATTAGGTTCCTGTGTTCAAATGTGATTTTTTTTTTTTCTTGGCACGGACAGGCTCCGGAAATTGAACCTGGGTCTCTGGCATGGCAGGCAAGAATTCTGCCAGGTTCTGGTGTTCAGAGAGTGCCGTTTCAGATTGTTTTAGTTTGCAAGCTGCCAGAATGGGATATACTAGAACAGAATGGCTTTTATAGGGGGAATTTATATATAAAGTTGCAAGTTTATAGTCCTAAGGCTGTGAAAATGTCCTAATTAAATCAAGTCTATAAAAATATCCAAATTAAGGCACCAATAAGAGGTTACCTTCACTCAAGAAAGGCCGAAGACGTTCAGGGTTTCTCTCTCAACTGAAAGGCGCATGGTGAACATGGCAAAGTCTGCTAGCTGTATCTCCAGGCTTCTCGTTTCATGAGGCTTCCCTGGGGTCATATTCCTTCTGCATCTGCAAAGGTCTCTGGCTGCTGTGGGCTCTGTAGCTCTTTCCAAAATGGTTCCCTCTTAAAGGGCTCCCATAAGCAATCCCACCTTGAATGGGTGGAGACACATCTCCGTGGAAACCATCTAATCAAAAGTTACTATCCACAATTGGGTGGGTCACATATCCATGGGAACAATAAAAAAGCTCCCACCCAGCGACATTGAAGGAAGATTAAAGGACATGGCTTTTCTGGGGTCCACAAATTCAAACCAGCACACAGATTGTAAGGGATACTGTGACATCCAGCTCTAGTTCATTCCTGAATTTAGGAGAGAAAGTAGCAAGGGTTTGATCGTGAAGAATTTATCCAAATCTGTTTGATTCTTGAGTGCAGAGAGACTTTGGTAGCAAGAATTCAAATAGCTTAGGGATGCCTCTATATTCTCTATATTTTTGAGTATTAGGTATACTTTTTAAAAAATGAGGTCCTATTCGTACATGTATAATGTAAGGTGTGAACTGATTCCAGGAGATTCATCTCTCCAGGGAAGACTATTCAAACCATCCCTGAAGGATCCCATAACCCCAGAAAAGAAGTTTCTATGACTTTCCTGAGATTAGCTACCATAGGGTCAGTTATTTGCTGGACTATTCATTTTGAGGCTTTTGAAAGAGTTTGCTTGTTGGAAATAGACAAAGTCTGTGATCTCTCAAGGGCTTCAGTCTTGAACTCAAATGGAATCGTGGAAACGTCCATTAGTATCGTTTCCAGCTGGGGTAGATTGCTTCCAAAGGTGGCCATCTAGAATTCCTCCCAGCCTTGGACTTAACTGCCATCCCTTCCTTCAATAGATCTTCAAGAGAGTCTCCTTCTGCTCTGTACTGGCCTTGGGAATGAAGGGATTCTGTGTCAGTTTTGGGCAGGATCTTTAAGGTGCATGGCAGTTTTAGCTTTCACTATCTTAAGATGGCCTTCAGCATGTACAGAGGCTTGAGCTAAAGAGAGCCTGCTTGAAGGAGTGTCCCATATATGTGAGCAAAGCTTGCCGCAGTCCTAGTCAGGCTCCCAGTCCCTGCAGCCTCACAGTAACCCTCGCTGAGTGGGCAGAAGTGCCAGCTGAGTCCAGCCAAAACATCACATCAAGGGAGATGATAAATTGCTGTTGTTTGAAAGCCACTAAGTTTTGAGATGATAAGTTATTCAGAGGTAGACAGATGAAAACAACAACATAGCCGTTGCTCCATCAAGCCTTGGTAGTCAGTGCCAAGATGTGAACCATGGGCACAAAATTATGGTCAGTCCAAGCAGTAGCATGATTTAATGATAAATCTCTAAATGAGATCTTTGTAAATGCACTTACTGAATTAGTTAAACCAAGGATTGGCTGGAGCTCATATTCTCCAAGGTAACTTATTAAATAAAAAATTATTTTCTTTTACATAATTTGTTATTGTTTGTATGTGTGATTGTTGGTTTTAAGTTAGCAGCTTGTGGTATGATTATCTGAAACCTTTCAAAGGAATGACTCTTTACTGAACAAATGGATGTGTGATGCCGCTTTCAGCTTGTCACTTGTTAGTGTGATGATCGCAGTTATTTACTGCATTGATGATAATGTAGAGGAGCTGGAGTGAGCTCACGTATCAGAGATCCTTTGTTTCCAGGGGTCAAGGAGGGTGAATATTAAGAAAACTGTTCTTTTTAATGTATATGTTCTGTTAGAGGACTTTAAACAACCACAATAAATGGATTCTTAGGTCCTTTTCTGTCATTGCCTATAAGTGGAAAAGTCCTCTTAGTAACTTTCCATTCCACTTGTGGTTAGATCAGCTTTTTTTTTTTTCTTCACCTGGGCAGGCATCAGAAGTTGAACCCGGGTATCTGGCATGGCAGGTGAGAACTCTACCTGCTGAGCCACCATGGCCCACCCTAGGTCAACTTTGAAAAAACTAAACCAAAAAACAAAACCTCTTTCATAGAGAAGAAAATCTCACAGATCAGGTCAGGTGGGTACCTGGGTAAACTTATGGTCTCCAGCTTCCTCTGGGCTCTGCTGTATCCTATTACTGTGTTTCCCTGGTCAGTGCTCTTTCCTGTTCTCCCAGGTGGCTGCTTCAAACTTCTCCACTCTTAAATGTCTTACCTTTTATTGCTAATTCCCTGCTCACTCACATCAAAAAACCTTACCTCTTTCTACACAGGGTAAAATAGAGACTCCAGAACAGAATGTTCCCAAATGCAAATCAAAACCACAGTGAGACATCACTTCACATCCTGTAGCCTGGCGATAATTAAAAAGACAGGCAATAAAAAATGTTGATGAGCATGTGGAGAAATTTAAATCCTCATACACCATTGGTGTGAATGTAAAATAGTACAGCCACTGGGAAAACGGTTTGACAGCTCCTCAGGAAGTTACATGTGACCCAGCAGTTCCACTCATAGGTATATATCCAAGAGAAATGAAAGCATATGTCTACTCAAAAACATTGTTCATAATAGCCAAAAAAGGTAAACAATCCAAATATTCACTAACTGATTAGCAGATAAATAGAATGTGTATCCATTCAATGGAAAGTTACTCGGTCATAAAAAGGAATGAAGTTCTGATACATGCTACAACATGGATGAACTTTGAAGACATCTTGGTAAGTGAAAAAAAAAAAACAGATACTAAAAATCATGTTATTTGATTCCATTTATGTGGTATGTCCAGGCTAGACAAATCCATAGAAACAGAAAGTAGATTAGTGGTTGCCAGTGGTTGGGGTTCGGGAGTGGGGAATGGAGAGTGATATTGCCATTGGGTGCAGAATTTCTTTTTGGGGTGATGAAAATATTTTGGAAATAGTGACGATGGTTGTACAACGTTGTGACTATACCAAAATTGTACATTCTAAAACAGTGAATTTTATGGTGTGTGAGTTAGGTCTTTATTAAAGAGAGAGAGAGAGAGAATGCTTCCAAATTCTGGTTGCATAATTCATGCCTTTCTTCCTTCCTTTATGTTAATAGCGGAAGATCCCACTTCCTGCTACTTGCTGAGGAATCTCATTTAGTTGATTATATCCTCGCTTTACCTTTCTCTTTTCCCCTCTCATTCTCCCTTTCCATCTTTCTCTTCTTTACTGTTAGCTCCCTTCTTGTAAAGCGCACAGCCCTAGGCTTCCATGACACTGATTCTGGTTTTCTTTCTACTTCTCTATTCCTTTACCTTCTCTTCTATAGGGTACTCTGTCCCTTTACTATTGGAGTGTCTTAGGGTTTTTGTCCAAGGTCCACTTTTCCCTGGGTGATCTCGTCCGTGCCTAGTTCCAAATTCCAGTCCAGATCTCTCTCTTAAGGTTCAGGTTTATACATTTGTCTGTTGGACATATCCACTTTGCCCATAAATACTGAAAACTTAAAACGTCCAAACTGGAACTCATCTCCCTTAAAACTTGCCGTGTTCTCTGTTGAGTGTGTGCTATTACAGTTCCCTCACTCACTCAAGCTGAGCATTTCAGTATAATACTTGGTATGGCCTTTTCCCTCATCCCAGCTCCCTCCTTCCTTCAGCCAATTAAAGAATCCTCCTGAGTAAATCTCTGTCCATTTTTCTCCATTCCTCCTGGCACAGGTTCCTATCCTTTCTTTCCTGGATTACTGTAACCACCTTAGACTCCCTCTAAGCCCTGCTTATTCACCCCCATCTTGTCTCTATATTCAGCCAGAGTAATCGTTCATAGACATAAATCTGGGCTTGTCCTTCCCTGTTTAAGACCCTTCAGTGACTGCATGTTGCTGTTAGGATTAAGTCTAACCTTTTTAGTGTGGATACGTGATCTGGCCCTAGCTATCCTTTCTGTGTCTGTCAGTGTCACCTCTTGCCCTTTCCTTGTGAGCTCCAGCCATTCCCCATTTCTATCATTTCCTCCACCTGTCATGTGCCCACTGTCCCGGGGGCCTGCCTTCTGGTCAGGTAGTTGACACTTCCCAAACTGGTGCCTCCAAAGCAGCTGAACCTTGCCTCGCAGTGCTGGCTAAACACACTGTCATAGCATCTGTTTACGTGTGTCTAGATGTCTCCACCTCCCCCGTAAGTTCTTATTGAGGGTAGTACTGTTGGCTCTGTGCCCTGTTTACCTAGAGAAATACATTTGTTGAATGAACAAAACTATGGTTCTGGCTTTCCATTCCTGGAATTTTAGCTTGGCTGTGGGTCATTGCAGGGTATAGGCTGCAGTGCATATTTTTCATACAGGCAGAGAGTAGTAGACAAAATCACTTTTGAGACATACGGGATTCATGATACTGTAGATTTGTATTTGGGGACTCAGTTGCAGCCTTGAACTCATTAGAAAAACAAAAATGAAGTATTATGTTCTATCTGCTTTTTTAGCCTTTGATTCATCTGTACTATTTGGTGAAACCTGCATATTTGTTGCAACAGCACAAAACTGTAGAAGGACATTATTTCTTATTGAGAAAGTTTCTTTTCTGGCTTTCTTTTGAAAATGAAAGTATCCTGTAAAAGCTATATTTTTATAAAATCATGGTCAGCTTTACAGTCCTGAATATGTTCTGTTCTTTTTGTTGCCGATATTTTTGCCATTGAGTTGTTTGCTTTTGTATCCCGAGCATGTGACCTCAGGCTTATTTCTTCACTTATATTGAGCGATCTGATTCCTTGTGTCCTAGAACTGCCTAAAGTTTCTGTGCAGGAACAAGGCCCCTCAGAGACAGAAGCTATGGACTGAATTAGAACAGAGGCAGTCCTCCTAAGCCCCCCCTGGCTAAGGGTTTCAACAATTTAGTAAGAAAGTCTGGACGTCAGTTGTTGAAACTACAAATGTTTGCAGTTCATTTGGAAAAAAAAAAAAAAAGACCCCTTAGATGAAAAGCTAGAGAAATACTTCCACAGGCCATTGTTCCAAGTCATGCTTCAGTGATAAAAACACAGTGGCAGTTGGAGAGTGACAGTTGTAGGACATATTTTTGCCTCTTAAATGAGTATGTATTTTAACAGAACTGAGAAGGAAAAAGAGCAGTGACAGTCAGTGTTGGGAAATTCTATGTCAGTAGTCGTGCTGCCCTCTAAATGAAGATGGGATTATCTTCAGTTACCTGCCCAGGTGGCTTCAGCTGCATCTTTATGAAGGATGGCAATAAACTGGAGAAGACCACTTTCTCAGAGCACCTTAGTCCTTGTTGAACTTGTCAAGCATTCAGGACATTCTTTCCCTTTTATTCTTTCAGTGCGGTGAACTTGCCGAACAGAAGAGTTCATGACAGCTGTTCTTGCAGCTGCTTCAGTGACAGCATCAGCATCTCAGCAAATCTGAAGCTTTGCTTCCTGTTTGCAGTGCTCACATCGTAGAATGGGTGAAATAGTTGGTTTTGTTTTTAGTTGCACACTCTTTTTTTTTTTTTTAACTGTGGAACTTAGATACGACATGAACTTTTCCAATTTAAACCCCCCCAAGTGTACCATTCAGAGGGACATTCACCATGTTGTGGTACCTGCCACCTTCCACTACAAAACTTGCCCATCTCCCCACACAGTAACTCTGTGCGCATTAGGTATTAACTCCCGTCCCCCCTGCCCCATGTCCCTGGCAACCTGTACTCTAATTTCTGTCTCTATGAGCTTGCATATTCTCTGATATTTTCCTTGTAGTTACCATGTAGCTTAAATTCAGCACCCTAATCAATTGCATTCTCCTTAGATACCAACTTAACTTCTGTGGTATACCTAAAGTATGTTCCCATACTCCTCTGTCCCCCCATCTTTCTTGTCACAGATTGCGTGCTTATACATTATGAATCCAAAAGCACTGATTTCTAATTACATCTTATGCATTATGCATTTGCCTTTTAGATTCTTGAAGCAAAAATACAATAGAACTGGGATTTATATTTACCCATATCATTACCCTCACTAGACATGCTTATTTCTTCATGCAGCTTCAGTCTCTTGCGCAGCATCCTTTTCTTTAACCTGTAGAACTCTCTTTAGCATCGATTGTGGGGCTGGTCTAATGGTGATGGAGTCCCTCAGCTTTTGTATATGTTGGAATGTCTTGATCTTGCTCTAATTTTTTTTTACTTGCTTTTTTTTAATTGTGAAAAATAGCATATATGCAAAACAGCAATAAATTTCAAAGCACATTGCAACAATTGGTTGTAGAACAAATTTCAGAGTTTGTTATGAAACTGACCTAAATAATTTTAGGTTTTTCCTTCTAGCTACCCCGAGACACTGGAGACTAAAAGAAATATGAATATAATGATTCAACAGTCATACTCATTTGTTAAATCCTATCTTCTCAGTTATAACTCTACCTTCTCCTTTGATCTTTCGCCCATTCTTTAGGGTTATTTGGGCTGTGCCCATTCTAATGTTTTCATGTTGGAAAGGGCTAGCAATAATATGGGATAGGGGAGTAGAACTAGTTGGTATTCTGGAGAGATTGGTCCCTCTGGATTTCAGGACTTACCTGCCCTAGGAACCCATCTGGAGCTTGTAGGTTTCTGGGAAGTAATTATAGTGCTTGGAACCTTTGTAGAATCTCATATAAAGCCCTAGGTATTCTTGAGGGTTGACAGGGATGGTTTTGGTTGGGATTTGGCAAACCATGATAGTAGCAATATCTAGCTGAAGCTTGCATAAGAGTAGCCTCCAGAGTAGCCTCTTGACTCTATTTGAACTCTTTCAGCCACTGATACCTTATTTGTCACAATTCTCTCCCTCTTTTTGGTCAGGAAGGCATTGTCAATCCCATTATACTAGGACCAGGCTCATACGTGGGAATTGTATCCACATTACCAAGAAGACTTTTTGCCCCTGGATGTCATGTCACACTTAGGGGGAAGGGTAATGATTTCACTTGCAGAGTTTGGCTTAGAGAGAGGGGCCACGCTGAGCAACAAAGGAGTTCTTCTGGAAGTAACTCTTAGGCATAACTATAGGTAGGCTAAGCTTCTCTATTATATGAATAAGCTTCACAAGAGCTAGCCTCAAGACCAAGCCCTATTCACTTGGGATTCCTACTGTTTGACATAGTATCAGGGGTTTCCCTGGTGGTAAAGTTTAATAGTTCTATATTTTTTCTCCTATTCCTCAAGGGACTTTGTCAATACTTTTTAATTATCTCCTCAGCATACTCTGGGATGTATCCAGGGATTAACATTAATTACAGAATTACAAGCCTTCATTCCCATTCTGGGCTCCTTATGTTTGGGTTGTTTAAATGACCTGTCCAGACAGGTTGAGTTAGATTATGTGCTACCAAAAATTTAGTTTCTGGAGAAAATAAACCTCTCTTCCTTTGGTCTCATAGAGTAGGTAAAGTTCTAAAATACAGACAATGTCTTCCTTACCCCTATATTCTTTTCTTTTTTTTTTAATTATCAATTTTGAAAATGTTTTTTATTGACAAATCTTTACACTTACATTATATATGATCATTGGCGCACAGTATCATCACTTAGTTGTATATTCATCACCAAGATTATTTTTAGAACATTTGCATCAATCCAGAAAAAGAAAAAAAAACTCATGCGTACCATACTCCTTAACTCTCCCTCTCATTGACCACTAGTACTTCCCTCTACCCAGTTTATTTTTACGTTTGTTCCCCCTATTATTTATTTATTTTTAGTCCATATTTTTTACTCATCTGTCCATACCATAGATAAAAGGAGCATCAGAACAAGATTTTTACAACCACACAGTCATTTATGAAAGCTGTATCATTATACAATCATCTTAAAGAACATGGCTACTGGAACACAGCTCTACAGTTTCAAGTACTTCTCTCTAGCCTCTCTAATACACCTTAAACTAAAAAGGGATTATCTATATAATGTGTAAAAATAACCTCCAGAATAACCTCTCGACTCTATTTGAAACTCTTAGCCACTGACACTTTATTTTGTCTCATTTCTCTCTTTCCCCCTTTTAGTTGAGAAGATTTTCTCAATCCCTTGATGCTGAGTCCCAGGATTTCTAGGATTTCTGTCCCATACTGCCAGCGAGGTTTACACCCCTGGGAGTCATGTCCCATATAGAGAGGGGGAGGGCAGTGAGTTTGCTTGCCATGTTGGCTGAGAGAGATTGAGAGAGAGAGAGAGAGAAAGGCCACATCTGAGCAACAAAAGAGGTTCTCTGGGAGTGACTTTTCGGTTATGCCTAATTTTAAGTAGGCTTAGCCTATCCTTTGCAGGAATAAATTTCATAGGGGTGAATTCCAAGATTGAGAGCTGGGTCTATTGATTTGATTGTCTCCACTGCTTGTGATAATATCAGAAATTCTCCGAATGGGAAAGTTGAGTATTTCCTCCTTTCTCCCAAGTCCCTCAGGGGAACATTGCAAATATTTCTTAATTCACTGCCCAAATTACTCTGGGACATATTGGGGCATCACACTAACCTGTGTAAACCAACAAAGTCTCATGCCCTCTTCAAGATTCCATGTAGTTATGGTGTTCAAATAAACTGACCATACAAGTTAAATTAGATAATGCACTAACCAAAACATAAATTTCGCACCAACTAAACATCTCTCTCTTTGTCTCACACAGAAGTTGAAGTTTTAAAATATGGACAGTATCATCAGTCCTATCCAGGTCAGCTTCATTCATATCTCTACTTGAAATATGATCCCTTTTTCAACTTTTTAAACAGTTCCTGTGTGGGATACTACTGACTTTCATAGCTTCAGAGGTCTTGTCACATAAATACCCAAAGTTTCTGGAAACGACCAGTTGTATACAAACAGCTCAGTATCTCAGAATTTAGAAATAGCAGTTACAGCTCCTGAATATATGTGACTGTTGTAAGAGTTTACAATCTCAGACACTTTGCGAAAGGCTCCAACCTGGATAACCCATGCTCTCAACTTAAGTTCACCAAGTTTTTATATTATAGGTAGTCCTTCTGAGTGAGACATGATAATATTTGTCTTTTGTTTCTGACATTTCATTCAACATACACTCCTTAAGTTTCATTCATCTATTTGCATCCCTCACCATAACACTGTATTCTGACTTACCGTAGTCCTGACCCTGTCGGCTTCATTCTTATCTCTAATTGAAGCCTGATCTCTTTTTCAGTTTCGTTACCAGTTGTTCTGTGGCAGTGCTGACCTTCAGAACTGCAGATCCTTCTCTGTGTCTTAGGTGTCACACAGAAACCTATCCTGTTCTCATTTTTGGAGGTCAGTTTTGCCAGATATGGAATACTTGGGTGGTTTTTTTTTTTTGCTTTCAGCCCTTTAATATTTCCTACCCCTGCCTTCTTGCCTCCATGATCTCTGATGAGAAATCAGTCCTTAGTCTTATTGAGGCTCCCTTGTTTATGGCATGTTGCTTCTCTTGTAACTTTCAGAATTTCCTTATCTTTGGCATTCATTAGTTTGATTATGATGTGTTGAGCAGCCTGGGTCTTTTAAGGTTTATCTTGTTTGGCGTTTGTTTAGTGATGTGGGCATGTATATTCATGTCTTTTATTAAATTTCAGAAGTTTTCAGCCGTTATTTCTTTGAATGCTTTTTGTGCCCCTTTCTCTCTTCTTCTTCTGGAACTCCAACAGTATGTGTTTTGGTTTGCTTGATGGTGTTCCACTGATTCCTCAGGCTCTGTTCACTTGTCTTCGTTATTTTTCCTTCTGTTCCTCAAATGGTCATTTCAATTCTCCTATCTTCAGGTTCTCTGATTCTTTCTTCTGTCAGCTCCAGTTTGCTGTTGAGCCTCTTTAGGGGATTTTTAATTGCTGTAACTGTGGGCCTCAGTTCCAATTGATTTTGTTTTGTAATTTCCATCTCTCTACTGATACTTTCTTTATGTTCAACTCTTGTTTTCCTGATTTCCTTTAATTCTTTGTCTGTGTTTTCCTTTAGGTCTTTGAGCAAATAGGACCATTTTTAAAAAGTCTTTGTCTTGTGTGTCCCAGGTCTGGTCCTCCTTGGTGGTTTCTAATGCTTTAAATTTTCTACTTTGCCTGGGCATAACTTCCTGTTTCTTTGTTTGTTTTCTAATCTTTTGCTGAAACTGGGACGTTTTGATATTTTAAGTGTCATTGCTGGAATTTAGACTCTGTGGCTCTGTTCCTTAAGCTTGTATCCAGGTAGTATTATGTCAGAGTTTCCCTTGAATGCTAGGAGCTAACAAAAAAAGAAAACACCTTTCCCAGTCTTTTCAGATTGACATGTGTTAGTGCTCTCCTCCAGAGCATATACTACTATGAGTCTTAGAGAATATCTCCAGGCCAAAGCATGGGACTCCCCTGAACCTTTTTGTGCATGCATCTTATCTTGAGTCCCAGGAATCCCCTGTTTACATGGATATGAATGTGTCCTCTTCACCAGGCAACAGTTTCTTCATGGTCTCGGGCCCTGCATTGTATGTCCTACAGCCAACAATCCCTTGTGCCAGGAAGCCACTTGATGGTTCTCCCCCAGCATTCTGTTGGAGAGCTCTGTGGCTTGCTTTTTACATGTGTAGATTCTAGGATGTGACCAGTGTCCTGGTACAGTCCCTGGGGCCACCACCAGTCAGATGGGGCCAGGCATACATGCTCCCAGTACGTGCACTCAGGCCACCACCAGTTAGGTGGGGCCAGGCATACATGCTCCCAATATGTGCACGAGGGTAACTGTGCTTCCCCAGGAACTGAAACCAGGGATCCACATTGGGAGCCTGGGCGGGCTCTTCACTGAACTGGCGGGGAGGGCCCAGCCAGGGTACCAGAAGACCCTACTGCTTTCAGTAGGCTTTTTCTTGGTTTAGCATTCACCCTGATACTTCGGTCCTTTAACTGTTTTCCAGAGCTTTGAGAAAGATGTTACTGCCAGTTCTTGCTGGATGTTCAAAGCTTCTTTAGGGAAACAGCTCTGAAGCATCTCACTTCACCATCCTGTTTGGGGCAGGGCTACAGTGAAATAGTTTTAAGATGTGGTTTTATTAAAACGTTTTTGAGCCTATCTTAGATGCTTGTCTGGGCCTGGGGACTAAGTCAGAGGGATAACATTTGCTCATTCTCAAAAAGCTCAACAGAATAAGTATGGAAGATTGAAAAAACATTTGGCTCTTCTGTAACCTGAGAAGTTTTTTTAAAAATTGCTTTTGTTGTAGCACAGATGTACAACACAGCATGTTGTAAAATTGTGCCTCTTAAAAGTTTGCCTAAAATTCTGTAACTGTTCGGTTTGAAAGTTTTTCCTAGAATTGCATCATAACGTAGTAAAAAAAAAAGAGGTAGGATGACCACACCCTTAAATCTTTTGTGCTCCAGTGGGAACTCCATTTCTTAAAAATGGAAGTAGGCTCTGAAAAACACTTTTTGCAGGAAACAGGATGAACTTCACTGAGGAAATGCTTACATTTTATAATCTGCTGGAATACTGAGAATTTGGTTTTTGGTATTTCAGAAAATAGTTTTCTGGTGTGTCTAAGTTTTATATAGTTGTAACTTTTTAATGTAATTGTTTTTTCATTTGCACATCAGCATGTGTCACCTGTACTGTATACTTCCATGTCGTATTCCATGCTTTACTTAGTTAGTCCACTTATATTTGCTTTCTGGGTTTCCAGTTACTTAGGAGCTGACTTTCTGTTAGAGCCTAAGCTCCTCAGGGACAGAGACCGTGACTACATTGTTCTTTAGGATGGCTCCAGTATCCTTGGCATTTGGGACCCAAGTCAGAAGAAGAGTTAAAGTATACTATTATTGTGTTCATGTTATCATACTGCTTTCTCATAGTGCTTTTCTGTAAGACATCATAGCCTTCATGAACAGCTCATCAACTATAAATAAAAGGCAGCTTAGCAATTTTAAGCTGATAGCTAAAATCATCATCCATCCAGTTTATGGAAATAGAGAAACCTCTATCAGGAATCTCCAGTGCGGGTGTCAGTGCTTTAATTTAATTTTATATTTTGCAATCAAAAATCATTTTGCAGATTTGCTTTTCACATAGTCTAAATGTGAGGTGACCAGGCTGTGGCTTGTATGAAGAGCATGTGTAGTCCATCTGGCTGGATTGTCCCAACGTTCGGAGTCCTTCCTCTTTCCTGTGAGGTATCAGCTTCCATGATAAAGGCTGGCATCGACTTACTTCAGGCCCAAGGACTCATTCCAGAAGACGAGTCAGAACCTTGGTGCCAACCAGCTCTGAAGATTGTTTCCTTTGTTCTCTTCTTTTTTTCTTAGAGAGCTTCTAGGTCAGCAGAAGGCGGGTAGGAAGGATGAAGTCCTGTCAGTGGCCTCGGTCTCCTTTGCCAAAAAATATTCTGGTTAGAGTTGGGGGTTGAGGGCTCAGCAGAAGCCAATGCTTATAGGTCAACTTTAAATTCCCAGTGTTTAACTTTGAGACCATTATTTAATCGAAACCAAAGTTTTCCTGCATTGTTTCACTCCTTCTCCTGTTATTTTTCAAACCGTGTGAACATAAATTAAAATAAATTTTTGTTAGATCAGTAAAACAATCCCCCCCCCCGCCCCCCATACTTGGTTCTAGGGAGAAGATTTGTGCTCTGGAGAAATGAAGAGATTGGTGCTGTATTACTCTTTCTGCTTCCCAGTTCTAAAATTAGAAGATCTGTGCTTGTCCTCTGAATTTGCTTTTAGGATGTAAAACAAAATAAAGTAACCTCTTCTCCCTATACCACAAGCTTTCCGAGGGACAGTGCCAGTGCCAGGAAAAGCCATCCTAGGGAATGGGTTTATTGATTGATAGTACTAATGGATGTGGAATAAGTCTAATGGAGACTTCAAGTGCCAAGGAAGGTAGGGTGAGCCAAATGCTTTAGCATATTACCCTTTGAAGGCTCAGCCTTTTTTGACCTCATGTACATAAAACTTGCTTGTTAGTTTTAACTTGGGGATAAACACATAGTTCAGCTGTATTATATTTATTGTTAGCATCCCCCTGAGGATGCTTTCCATAGAGAGTGCCTAGAAACAGTAAGGAAAGGCTTTGGGCTGCCTTGCTTAGGATGTGTAGTTTAGTTCTGCTAAGTACTTACATGGCACGTACTTATCAGGGGTAGGCTGCTGGAGTAGGTCGGTTGAAGCTCCTCCCTGTTGTCAGTGCCGCCTCTTTATGTCAATGAAATAACCGCGCATCTTACTGTTGGAAGTCTCTAAGTTACTTTGCAGACTCTGGAATGCTAGTTCAAGTGGAATTTAATTGACCTGTATTTATGTTCCTTTAAATGAAATCCATAAAATTAGAATGAAACCGTTAATACTTTTATTTTGTGTTTAAGCCAATTTAATAGACACTGTAAGACATCAGAGCTATTCTAACTAGTATTGCTCTTACTGGGATGGATTCTCATTATTTCTGAGTCTTGGGAATTCTCAAGTCCAGTGCAGAGTTCATTAAAGATTAAATACTAGTTAATTTTTAGTGGTTCCACCTGCTCTAGCTTCCTGGAGTGGTAGTCTAACCACTTGATTATTTTGTGATAGGTCACACACATTCTCCTTGAAGTTGACAGAGTTATGACATTTAGTATGGTTGTCTTAATACTAACAAAGGTGCTACTGTACTGCCTCTGGGAAAATGGAAAATTAAACAGCTCACTGCCAAACTCTAATTCTGTCTGTGATGATGGTAATTTTGAGTTAATTAGAAAATTAGGGTGGTATTTATAATTATAGAGTGCTGCCTTAGTAAGAATATACCACGTGCGTAAGTTAAGGTCTCTCATCTGTCCTTCTATACAGCGTAGAGTGCGTCCTGTGGGTTTTTAATACTCCCACAAAACCTCTAGGAGAACCTTGTCCGTGGGATATCTTTCTATTTATTTAATAGGTCTTAAATTTCTTTAATGTACAAGTCTTTTACTTCCTTGGCTAAATCTGCTCCTAGATATTTTTTTTTTTTTTTTTTTTTTTTTTTTTTAAAGAGAGAAGGAGGAAGGGAAGGAAAGACAGAGAAGGAAGGAAGGATGGAAGGAAGAAAGGGAAACATCTTTAAACATTTTCTTGTTTTATTATATTTTGTTTGTTTGTTTGTTTTTTACATGGGCTGGGGCCGGGAATCGAACCGAGGTCCTCCGGCACGGCAGGCAAGCACTCTTGCCCGCTGAGCCACCGCGGCCTGCCTAGATATTTTATTCTTTCAGATATTATCATAAAAGGAACGTTTTTTGTTTTTTTTTTAATTTCTTTTTCAGATTGTTAATTGCTGGTATAGAAGCACAAAATGTTTTGAATGTTCTTCTTTTACTCACAACTTTTCCAAATTTGGTTATTAGCTGTGGTGACTTTCTTGTGAATTTTCTGGAATTTTCTTTATGTATAGGACTGTCACCTGCAAAGAGAGTTTTACTCCTTTTCTAATTTGTATGCCTTTTCTTTTTCTTACCTAATTGCCCTGGCTTGAACTAGTACAGTGTTGAATAACAGTGGTGAAAGCAGACATCCTCGTGTCTTGTTTCTTTCAGAATAATTGTACTGTAGTCAGGAAATTGCTAGTGTCTATCCCTAATGATCTGGGGATGGTGACAGATCTCTTCATCTCTTGACTCTGGTTTATACATTTGTAAAATAAGAGAATTGGATCCAATGACTTCTAAATTTACTTCTAGCTTGGAAATTCGATGATTTAAAAACTTAAGAGTAGGGTGCACAGGTGGTTCAGTGGTAGAATGCTCACCTTCCATGCAGGAGACCTGGGTTTGCTTCCCAGATTAGGTACCCACAAAAACAACAACAACAAAAAAAGAAAAACTTAAAGAGTAAAACCTTATAAAAGGACCCCTGAGTTTTTTGGTTTTCTTTTCTTTTTTTTTTTAAAGTCCACAGTTCATATTTCAGGGGTTATTTGATAAGCAGTAAGGTGGCATTGGGGCTACAAGTAGTTAAGAGCCACTGAGTGGTAATAGTGTCCTCTTTTTTTGGTGCATGGTCCAGAAACTGAACCCCCGCCTGCACTGAAGGCGAGCATTCTACCACTGAACCACCCATGCACCCTAATAGTATCCTTTTGTGTTGTGACTTTAAAGGTGGTAAATTTTATATTTTTGGCTAAATTGATTATATATTGTGTATGGAAAAGGCACGTGGCACATTGGGGGGCATCTTTTTTGTTAGTTCTAAAAGCGTTTAAGGTCATCTTCTTTCCATACAAAGACCACTTATAAATCAAAAACAGGAAGGCACACAGGGGCCCAGTAGAAAAAAATAGGCACTTTACAAAAACATTGGAGAGAGTGGGTAAGAGTGCAGACTTCTGGCTCCAGGTTACCTGTTTTCAAATCCTGACATTATTCCTTACCACCCTGAGTGAGTTTTTAAAATCTCTCTGCCTCCATTTCCTTATCTGTAAAGTGAGGATTAAATGAATGAACAAATGCAAAATTCCCCAGCGCCGTGCTTGGCACATATTGAGCACTCAGTAAATGTCAGTTGTCATTGTTGCTGTTTTTTTAAGTAATGCCCAGTCTTACTCCTAATAAGAGAAATACAAGTTTAAATAAAGTGAAACATGATTTTAAACTCCCTGTGTGGCAAGAGTGGGAGTAAACCTGTACTGGTGAACTTTGATCGTAGTTTTGTCAATTGGTGGTACTTCATTAGAGGGCCATTTGAAATAGCTATTCAAGTTTAAAACTGATATTAGACTTTGACCCAGCAATTCCAATTCTAGGAATTTCTCTTAGCTTATGTGTGAAGGAAAAAAAAAAAAAAGACAAATAGGGAGTTACTGCTTAAAGCATAGAGTTTCTCTTTTGAGGGATAAACAGATTTTGGTAATAGATGATAGTGATGGTAGCACTCTGTGAATATAATTATTGCCAGTGAGTTGTACTTATTAATGGTAAAAATATGGCAAATTTTATGTTATATACAGGTTACTACAATGCAATTTAAATATATATTCCTATATACAAGGGTATCCACTGCAGTGTTATTTATGTTAGCAAAAGGCTGAAAATGTCTCTTGGTAGAAAACAGGTGAATGCTTAAATCCAGGTGGTGGAATGCCATGATACACTTGAAAAGAAATGAATTAGACCTACATGTGCTAATGTAAAATGCTTTCCAAGATGTACTGTTGAGTGGGGGGAAGCTTCCACTTGGGTTTTTGTTTTTAAAAGATATTTACACACATATATATAATGCATATATAAGTATGTACTGTCTCAGGTGGGAAACCAGACAGCTAATAACAGTGGTTGTCTTTGAGGAGAGAGTCATGGAAGGATGGTAAAGAGACTTACTTTCCTATACCCTTTTGTACCATTTAAAATAATTTTTTTACCCTGTTTATGTATTGCTCATATACCCTCTCCCAGATCCTTTACCTATTCCCACCAAAACGCGCACACTTGTCAGAACATTCCGTTGTGGTGCCAGGAGTCTGTCTGTGTGGTAGGAGGGAGGGCACAGGCTGACCTGCTGGTTGTTTGATGCTTGTTGGACAGGTGGAATGATCCCGGGCTGGGAGCATGGTAGAGGCTGAGGCCTTGGCTAGGTATGCTCAAGCTCAGAGGCTCTCTCTCCGTAGATGCTATAGTGGCTGGAGCCAGAAGGACTCTCACCTTAAGTCCAAGAAGAAGCTGAGTAGAAAGGAACTCTGAGAATTCTGTACCTCCTTAAGAGACCCCAGTGGTATTTATACTTTTGGGTCTATTTCAGTTTCCAGAGGTGAGAGCCAGAATGGAAATGCACTTTGCAGTACAGAGTTTTGTACTTGTGGAACCTCCTAGAGTTTGTAGAAATTCTTGTTAACCTTAGAATAATTGGAGCTGTGACCAGGATTCTTTGCATAAAACTCCTTACACCGGGCCATGGTGGCTCAGTGGCAGAATTCTCGCCTGTCATGCCGGAGACCCGGGTTCGTTTCCCAGTGCCTGCCCATGCAAAAAAAAAAGAAAAAAAAATAGCTCCTTATGCCAAGGAAAATCTGGGGCTTCAAGGAAATTTACAGGCCTCTCTTTTAGTGGGTGCTGTTTAGGCTTATTATGGCTTGAAGGAAGACTGCAGTCCTGAGCGTAAACATCAAGATTAGGGTGAATTGCCTTATCTTTGTTTCATATGTTAACATTTCTCAGTGTGAAATGAAATATGGTCTTTCTGTAGAAAATATAGTTCTTTTATAGTTTCATCCAATAAGTCTTACACTAGTGCTTCCTAATATTTTTCTCACTGTCGGGCAGTAACTGCTTTTTATGCATAACACATACATGTGTAACATATTCTTAGTTGAGAATTAACTGTCTTAGATACACTTGTATTGTAGCCTTTAATTTTATCTAAATCCCCCTCTGGGGTGGAGTAGGGGAACACAAGAGGAGAGAGCCTAGTTTCATGTAGCGAAGAGGGTGTCTTCTCTCCATGACCTGCTGTCTGGTGGCCTGCATGCATGCATGTAACACATGAGCCTGACTTGCAACTGGGCAAACCAACAACTGGTTCTAGCCAGTTCCTCTCCTTTGAGGAAAAGGCCAGGTTTGAAGATGGAGGAAGGATCGGGCACATGGCTGGGGGAGTGAGGGGTCCATTTAACGGAAAGTAGGTAGTTTGGTTTGGAGTTAACTTTAGTGGGTTTTTATTAATAGTGTCTTTTTTAGTTAGTTTAATGGTATTTTCCCCCCTTGGAATCCTTCTTGTTGTTCCAGCAGAGATGCTGCCTTATTTGTAGGAGTTGCTTGAAACCAGAGTCATGGTGGATGTAGGAAAGTGGCCAGTCTTCACTCTGCTCTCCTCTCAAGAAATTGCCTCGATTCGGAAAGCATGTGTCTTTGGCACCTCAGCCAACGAAGCACTATATGTTACTGACAATGATGAGGTAAGAAGCTCTCAAAACTTAGAATTAAGTTTAAGGGTTTATTTTGACGTTGGCCACGTCCTTTGAAGACTGAGAAAATGTGGACAATAAAAGGAATTTGTCAATTCAGTAATTGATATAACTTGTCACTTTTTTCAGTTTCTTGATTTAATACCTTCTACCTCCTACTGCTCTTTATATTTCATGGTATAGCCAAGTGGTTCTGAAATTGAAGTAATGTCAGCAGAGACTGCATTTTCTAAATACCCTCATTTTATCAGTCTCTTCCTACCTACTAAATTATCAAACTGAATTTGAATCTGTCTTATTTTCAGAATGGAATCTTTAATATAACTTTAGGCCAAATGACTCAGACAAAACTATTTGTTTTCTAGGTCTTTGTATTAGGACTGAACTATAGTAACTGTTTGGGAACTGGAGATAATCAGAGTACACTTGTACCCAGAAAGCTAGAAGCCTTATGTGGGAAGAAGATTAAAAGCCTTAGCTATGGGAGTGGACCACATGTTCTTCTCAGCACTGAAGGTAAAAGGAGAACAAATCCAGCTTTGCACTTGTGGACATGTGAGCTAATTGCACACTAGGAGTTGGGGCTTTATCAGACAATTAATGTTAGATTTTTTTTGTTTCTAAACTTCTGAGGGTAAGTATACAAAGCAGGTAAAAAGTTAAACATTTCAGGCTAACACTTAAGCCATGGGAGATTTTTCAGTTTAGGCCAGCTTCTGAGGTTTTAGTCTACCCTTGTAAAGTTGTAGAAGATTAGATACAGCAAATAGGTAAGTGGTCCTTTCTAGCCTGACCTTTCAGTAGATTTGTGGTGCAAGATCCACAGCATTTCAAGCATGTTGGAATTTGTTCTCTGTTTAGTACAGGCCTCAGCTCTCTGTTGTGCAGTTCTCTAGAGTGGCATTTGGGAGGGAGCTCACCCGTGGAGGCTGCCCTAGGTCTTAGTTTCTAGCATTTTTGTTGTCTGCAACCATCCCTGAATCTTTTCCATGTGCTCTGCATCTTTCTCGAGCTGCAAGATCCAGATCTGATCACAGTCAGCTGAAGGAAGTAACTGAGCATAGGGAGGTGATTATCTCACGCCTGCAATGTGACATCTTCTTTTTGGTATCCTCCTGGCTCTTTCCAACTGTTGCCGCATCACTGGCTGGTTCAGCTTGTTGTCCACTGTCACCTAAGCATTCAGTTTTTTCCTCACATATTTCTATTTTAACTAGTCATTGATTTCTCACATTTTAAAAAATCTGACCATAAAATGCTGAGGAAGTTTATTTTTATTGTAAATAACAAACAAACATACAAACACTCTTGACATGGTTGCAGTCAGTGGCTCACAATATCATCACCAGGATCATTTTTTTAAACATTTACATCTCTCCAGCAAAAGTAGAAAGAAAAAATTCATACATGCCATACCCCTTACCACTCCCTCTTATTGATCGCTAGTATTTCAAACTACTCAATTTATCTTAATCTTTGTTCCCCCGTTATTTGTTTATTTCTTATCCATATTTTTTACTAATCTGTCCATACCATAGATAAAAGGAGCATCAGACACAAGGTTTTCACAATTACACAGTCACATTGTGAAAGCTGTATCATTGTACAGTCATCTTCAAGGAACGTGGCTACTGAAACACAGCTCTACAGTTTCAGGCACTTCCCTCTGACCTCTCTAATACACTGAAAACTGAAAAGGGGTTATCTATATAATGTGTAAGAATAATCTCCAGGATAACCTCTCGACTCTGTTTGAAATCTCTCAGACACTGACACTTTATTTTCTATCATTTCTCTCTTTCCCCTTTTGGTCTAGAAGGTTTTCTCAATCCCTTGATGCTGAGGCAGTTTTTTAAAGCAAACAACTAAAATTTGTACCTTCAAAATTTTGGTTGTCTTCAGAGTGGTGACCTATCGGAATTATAACTCCTTTTTTTCAGAGTCCAGATAATACAATTTTGAATATTGCGGGAATGTTACAATTAAACTGTAAGTTAAACTATAGATTAAACTATAAATAACTGAATTTCTTGTGGGAATATTCTTTCTGCTGTTAATTCAATTTTTATTTTTAGAATGCATTTTATAGAATATACATTAAGCACATACATATCACATAATATAGTTTATATATTCGTGTGTATTATATATGTATTATAAATAATCAAATAGTTAAAAATGGTTTAACAGATACTTTCTCATCAAATAGGATAAGGTATTTCCTGAAAAATGGTTCCTCTGCCTCACCCCTTTTCATTGTTAGCAACTGTTCTTTAGAAGGTGTTACTTTTAACTCTTTCAGGTGTTTCTTCTGATATTTAATCTCATTTTAAAGTAACACAATTTCTGAATTTCCAATTTTAAGATATCCTTTGACTTTTTATAATAGTAAATGGAATTCAGTTCTCTTTCCCCTGCTTTCCCTCCTTTTAGCCTCTCAGTATTGTGATATCCACATTTTGACCAAATCTGTATTCAGTGTTTACATGTTGTTTGTAGCTGAGCCATCTCCTTTCTCATACAATTGTTTATTTTCCTGCAGTTGATAATTGCCTCAAGTGTTTTCATTTGTCTGTTGTTACCTTGAGTATACCTATTGTTAATGAATGTCCCGACTCTTCTACAGAACTTAAAACTTCTTTGAGCATATCTGCGCATACCAGGTAAAATCTAACTACTTCTGTTTTGGGCTGTGCCCTGAACTTGCAGCTCCTGGGGTCACTGGTCCTGCCAGTTCCCGGGCCTCTCTGGGGTGCTGGCGCTGGGACTGGCTTCTCAGTGGCTTTCCCATTTGAAGATCTTGGTGTCAGCTTTTCTGGTCTGCTTTTGTCAGATCCTCAGACAATCCATCTGCTTGCCATCTTCCAAATTCTGTTAACATCTCTCACGTTCTGTTTTCTTTCATGTTCTCCTTGTTTTTGAGTGTTTATGCCCTTCCCCCCCTTTCCTTATCTCGGCAGTATTTGGGGAAGTGTTGAAGATAAAAAGCATGTGTTCAGTTCTCCACGTCTTACCAGCTTGTGGACTATTTTTTTAAAGGGTTGTGTTCTAGTTTGCTAGCTGCCAGAATGCAACACACCAGAAACAGATTGGCTTTTAATAAAAGGGGATTTATTTCATTAGTTCTTCAGAGGAAAGGCAGCTAACTTCCATCTGAGGGTCTTTCTTTGGTGGGAAGTCTCAGGGTGATGGCCTTCTCTCCAGGCCCCCGGGTTCCAACAACTTTCCCCGGGGTGTCTTCTTTCTGCATCTCCAGAGGCCTGGGCTCAGCTGCGAGTGCTGAGATGAGGTATGCTGAGCTGCTTGGGCTGTGCTACGTTGCGGTCTCTCATTTAAGCACCCGCCAATTAAGTCAAACATCATTCATTGTAGCAGGTATGCCTCCTAGCCAACTGCAGGTGTAATTAGCAACAGATGAGGTTCACGTACTATTGGCTCAGGTCCACTGCAGCAGAACTAGGTGCCTTCACTTGGCCAAGTTGACAACTGACTCTAACCACCACAGGGTGTTTTAGGAATAGTTTAAATACTTCAGTGCCATGTTATTAAACCAAACGTCTTGCTCTGCCTGGTGAATATTTTGAAGGACAATATTTGTTCGGTATTATCATTTCACAATAGATGTAGGGCTTGTGGATTTACTTTTTCTCCTCTGAAGCAATAGAAAATTAGGTTATTTATTATAAAATTAATTGTTTATAGCTGCTTCTCCAACTCGTTGTCCAATACCCTGAGTTTTCCTTGAAGGTTAGAAAATTACGGGGTGCTTTTTTGCCTCCCTCCATCTTCTACTTCACCCCAGCTTCTAGCCTGATAGTGTTTCATTGTCATATCCTTGGATAATTTTGCCTATATCCTAAGCCTCAAGTGACCTGAAGTTTCATCTGTGGTGTGTTAGTGATGGCACAGCAGCAGCAGGGCTAGGGAGGTGGCTGCTGGCGTCCAGTTGGACTGAGCTGCTTTGAAGGTTCCCCAGGATTTGGGACTAAGAGCCATCTTGTGCAGAGTTAACTTTTCCTGTCCATCAACTAAAAAGGATCTGAAGATCCTAAGGAAAGAGAGATGCCTAAGAATATATTTATGTAGGAAAATCCTATATTAACAAGAAAGTAACTACCTGCTATTTTGCTTCAGCCAAGGGCAGTTCTGGAGATGGCAGGTAGCTGAGAAGGGGCAGCTGGCATGCTCCCAGCATCTGGGGCATTAGGTCCTTTGGTCCCCAAGGCACCTGGGGGTACAGGGCTATATTCACAGTAGACTCCTGTGTGCAGCTCAGATCCACTTCTTCCTGTGTGTTTTGGGTGTTGTTCCTCTAGGATTCTTGGGAACCACTTTCCTTGGGAGAATGTATGTTTTTAAACATTTTTATTACAAATCTTCATACACATACAGTCTATACATGGTGTATAATCAGTGGCTCACAATATCATCACATAGTTTTGTATTCATCACCATGATCATTTTTAGAACATTTGTATCACTCAGAAAAATAAATGAAAAGATAAAAGAAAAACTCATACATCCCATACGTGTTACCACTCCCTTTCACTGATCACTAGTATTTCAATCTACCCAATTTATTTTACCCCTTACCCCCTATTATTTATTTATTTGTATTTTATTATTTTATTTTTTTTGCATGGGCCGACACTGGGAAATGAACCTGGGTCTCTGCCATGGCAGTCAAGAATTCTACCACTGAGCCACTGTTGTACCACCCCTATTATTTATTTTTATCCATATTTTTTCACTCATTTGTCCATACCATGGACAGACACAAGGTTTTTACAATCCCATAATCACTTTGGAAAAGCTACATTATTATACAGTTGTCTTTATGTATCAAGGCTACTGGAACACAGCTCAACAGTTTCAGGTACTTCCCTCTGCCGTGCTCTAATGCACCATAAACTAAAAAGGAATTTCTATATAATGCATAAGAATAACCTCCAGAAAAACCACTTGATTCTGTTTGAAATCTCTCAGCCACTGACACTTTATTTTATCATATTTTTCCTTCCTCTTTTGATCATGAAGTCTTTCTCAAGACATCTCATGATGTCAGGTCCTGGTGAATCTCCTTGGGGAAAATGCATAAGTCGAGCCTGAGTGGGGTGAACTGCAGCGCAGAACTGCACTTGGGCTCGTGGATACCACTGACACTCATCTACTCCTTCCTTTAGGACCTGTTCTAGGTGCCTCCCCCCCCCCCCCCCCCCCGCCGCCCTGGCCAACACCTTTTCTGGTTGGGGTGGCTCTCCTGACTGGGTGGGTGAGCTTTATCTCGGGGGGTCTGAGGTCCTGCTCACCAGGTTGTCCTCAGGCCGCTGCTGCGTGTAACCTTGTACCATTATGTCCAGGCAAATTGTTCACCTCGTACCAAGCGTATTTCCCCATTCCCTATGTTGCTGCAGTGCTGCCTCTTCTTGATGAGCCAGTAACTCGCCCCCAGAGTGGTGACTTCTCTCCCAGCCTGTTTGTTCTTTGGCCAGAGGAGCACAGTGTGCCTGTGGCAGCCACAGCTTCAAGTTCTTGCTGTATCCTGTAGTGGAAGCATTCCAAACCTTTGGGAACCAGGCCTTCTAAATTGCAGGGACTGAAAGCACCAGTTCCTTGAGTCGATGCTGGTAGTGATGCGCATCCCCATGTTTGACTCCTGGACCCACATATTATTCCTAGAAGGGGCCCAGCTCCATGTGGCGGAGATTGCCATGTGCTTCACCTTGGAGGATGGTGTCCTATCCTCATGTGCCATCTTCAAGCTGGTGCCTCCCCTGTGCCTTCAGCAGACTTATCCATCACTGCCTGGCCGACAAGGTTAAGGGTTGCAATTTGTGATACGCCCAGCATACCCCATGGTCATGTGTGTACTGTGACCCCTACTTTGTTATAGAGTGAGTCTGATGAGATGTTTTTTTGGGGGGGGTTCCTCTAAGTCTTCAGTGGTGCTGGTTGAGGCTCTCTGTGCAGGAATATATGTCAGTTCCTGTCAGAGTGAGTGGCTGCCCCTTCTAGGGTGGAATGGATCCAAGGTAGCCACTTGCTCTTGGATGGCTAATTGGTCTCCTTGAGGGTTGGTGCCATATAGGGGCTTAGCAGTGGTCCTCATTACTGGCATTTGGGACTTTTGGCAGTCGTGGCAGCTAAAACAGCTTAGGTGATCAGGAGCCCAGGCTTACACTGTACTGAGGTGTTACTTGCTTAGAAGAAACATAGGAAACTATCTTCAGGACCTCGCAGTACGCAATGAATTCTTAAATGTGACACCAAAAGCACAAGCAACAATAAAAATAAATAAATAAAACATTGTTGAAGGTAAAAACTCTTGTGCATCAAATAGTTTTACCAAGAAAGTGAAAAGACAACAAACAGAATGGGAGAAGGTATTTGGAAACTGTGTATGTGGTAAGGGCTTAGTATCCTACAGCTCAACGACAAAAAAGGCAAATCAATTAAGAAAAAAAAAAGAAGGCAAAAAAACTTGAGTAGGCATTTCTCCAAAGAAGATATGCAAATGGATGATTTGTACATGAAAAGTTTCTCAATATCCTGATCCATTAGAGAAATGCAAATCAAAACCACAAGATACTATCTCATACCCACTAGAAGCTATTAATAAAAAACAGAAAATAACAAGTGCTGATAAGGATGCAGAGAAATAGGAACATTTTTTATTGTGGGAATATAAAATGATGCAGCTGCTATAGCTACAACTTTTAGAAGTTCCTTAAAAGGTTAAACAGTCCCATGTGAACTGGCAATCCCACTTCTAGGTATTTACCCTAAAGAATTGAAAGCAAGGGTCTCGAACAGATATTAGTACTCCACTGTTCTTAGTAGCATAATTCAGAATTGCCAAGAAGTGGAAAAAACCCAAGTGTTCATCAACCAGGGAATGGATAAACAACATATGGTATATAAACATGATAGGATATTATTCTGCCATAGAAAGGAATGAAGTACTGGTACATGCAATAATCTGACTGCATCTTGAAGATGTCATATTGAGTAAAATGTCAGATACAAAGGGATAAATATTTATGTTTTCATGCATATGAAATACTACTTTGCAAATTCATAGAGATGGAAAGTAGATTAAAGCTTACCAGGTGTGGGGAGTAGGGAGAAGGTGGAGTTAATGCATAATGGGTACAGGGTTTCTGTTTGGGGTGAGGGGAAAGTTCTAGTAATGGATGGTGTTCTAGTTTGCTAGCTGCTGGAATGCAATATACCAGGAACGGAATGGCTTTTAAAAAGGGGAATTTAATCAGTTGCAAGTTTACAGTTCTAAGATCAAGAAAATGTCCCAATTAAAGCAAGTCTATAGAAATGTCCAGTCAAAGACATCCAGGGAAAGATACCTTGGTTCAAGAAGGCCGATGAAGTTCAGGGTTTCTCTCTCAAGTGAGAAGGCACGTGGTAAACAAGTCAGGGCTTCTCTCTTGACTGGAAGGGCACATGGCAAACATGGCATCATCATCTGCTAGTTTTCTCTCCTAGCTTCTGGTTTCATGAAGCTCCCCGGGAGGCGTTTTCCTTCTTCATCACCAAAGGTTGCTGGCTTGTGGACTCTCTGCATCTCATGGCTACATTGTTCTGCTCTCTCTGAATCTCTCTGAATCTCTCATTCTCCAAAATGTTTCCTCTTTTATAGGACTTCAGAAACTAATCAAGACCCACTCAAATGGGTGGAGACATGTCATCCCTAATCCAGTTTAACAACCATTCTTAACTAAATCACATCAACCAGGGAGATGATCTCATTACAGTTTCAAACATACAGTATTGAATAGAGATTATTCTACCTTTATGAAATGGGATTTATATTAAAGCATGGCTTTCTTAGGAGGCATATATCCTTTCAAACCAGCACAGATGGTGATGAGGATAGCACCACAGTTGCATATGTAATTGGTCTGTTTCTAGTCTGTTAGTTCCATTCATGGGCCTATCTGTTCATGTCCTAAAATTAAACTTAATTATTGGAGATTTTTTGCATGTCTTTTAATATATGGTACAGCTAGCTATCCCTCTGCTACTTAAATTTAGAGTTTTCCTATTTATTCCTATTTATTTTTGTTTGTTTGTTCTTCCCAGTGAACTTTTTAATCAATTTGTCTAGCTTCAGAGTTGTATTTCCACCTCTTCAAGTCTATTTTTCTGTCTTTCAGGAGTTAAAACACTTATAGGTTTTGGACATTTCTTACACCTGATACAACTTTAACATGACATTGTGGGTCACCTTGCAAGGTTTTAAATTCTTGTTCACTTTCAATCTCGGATGTTCTTAGGATGAAATTTCCCATTTTTGTTTCTGTCCTGATTTCTGTAACCGGGAAACAAATGTGTGACACACGTAGGAGGTTCTTTAGATGGCTGTGCATGGAGGAGAGCTCTAACTTTGCGAAGTCTGTTATCAGTCTAGGGTAAATGATTAGAAGCCAATCAAAGTATCAGTACCTTTCCCTGGGTTGCTTGGAGCCTATGTCAGTGAGCCTAGCTTTTGTCCTTGGATGTCTGTTGTTGCCGGGTCTGTGTTGTCCTTAATAGATCAGGGTGTTTCATTACCATGGGTAAGACAGGAGAAGATACTATAACTCTGGGAGACCTGCTCTTGATACTCAGACTTTGGGGTGGTGGGTGGTGATGTTCAGAACAACTATACTTCAAAAGAGGACCCAAACAGAGAGAAGTTACTTCTCTCGGAATCTCTAAAAGATTAGGTCAATAACAGAAATGGAACTAGGTTTCATGCCAATTCAGTGGTCTGCTTGGGAGGGGCTCCATGATCTGCTTCTCTTGTGAGAGTATACCTCTTTCCTCCATGCAGACATGTTCCCCAAGAGGTCCCTGAGGGGCTGTATTTGATAAATTAATGCTAAAATTTGTGCTGATCTTTCCTGCCTTTTGCTTGGCTACCTAACACAGAAACTATTGAGATGAACCAAGTGTCTAGAAGGTCTCATTTTTATAGATATAAACTTTGACTTCTGACAAAAAGCTGGTCTTCTTCCTGTGTCAGTACCAAGTCCTTTAATCAAATGTTTGCATTCATCTCCCCTGTTCTCTCACCTAACCCTTTTCTCCCCAACCCCCACCCCCAACACCTATCAGTGGTTACTTTATAGACTGGAGGGAGCAATGCGAGTGACATAAACGTTGGAAAACAAACTGCACAGTGTTCTGGGGAGGAAAGGACCAGGTTTACCATCTTCTTGGTGCTGATTCTCTGTGTGTGGCTGTCTTGTGCAGATGGAGTTGTGTACGCCTGGGGCCACAATGGGTACAGCCAACTTGGGAATGGAACAACCAATCCAGGCGTCGCTCCCATCCAGATCTGTACCAATCTCTTGATCAAGCAAGTGGTAGAAGTAGCTTGTGGCTCCCATCATTCAATGGCTCTGGCATCTGATGGAGAGGTGAGTGCCTTCCTTTTTTTTTTTTAAAGACCATGTGTACACTGGGATATATATAATCTTAAAAACACATAACAACAACAATAGAAAGTTTAGCAAGCATAATAGACTTTGATTATGCATCAGGTATATTTGTAGGAAAAATGAATAAAAGATGCTTTTATTTAAAATGGTATTTTTTATAATCACAGAAGTGGTTATACAATTATGTGCTGATTTAGTGGTCTTAATGGAAAATCAAGGGTGTTAGGTAAGGGAAGTGGGTTCATACTATGTTTCTGCTTCTTAGTTGATGTGTGATACTGGAAAATTTACTAAATGACTTGGACAAAGTCATATAATAAATAAATTATAGATCCTTGCTTCAAATCTGTGTTTATCTGACTCAAAAGGGTTTGCTCATCAACTCCTTAAATTATGGTTATCCAAGTATTTGTGGAGAGCGGTTAGAATGTTGTACTGAGTAGCCTATCAGTATGTTGCATCATATATTTGAATGTGCTGCTCCGAATCTATTAAACACACAAGTGCATTTTTTTTTAACTGGAGCTCATGCTTGACTGCCATTAAGGACCTGTGTTTAATCCCTGACATTTTATTGCTTGACTGTGAGCACATTATAAAATTACCAAATCTTTTGGTTTATTTTCCTCAAACCTTTCTATAATTTAGCTACTTCACAGACATTTTCATTACTGAAATGAAATAAACAATAACATATTTAATGAAGTAAATATGTATAATACAGGTGCAAATTTTTATCCCTCTTATTTTCTATTTCATGTGGTGCATATCTGATTAATTATAAGTGATATTTTTTAAATCTTAGGATAATCAAAGAACTACTGTGGCATATTTCTATTTAAAAATCTAAAGCTTGCATAAGTTGTCAAAAAAATGTACGACTGTCAGCCTATTAAAAAAAAAAGGACCGTGTGTGCATTTGGTTTAGTTTGAGCATAGTAGCCCTGGAAATGTAGCTTAAAAGCATTTTGGAACAGGCTCTTTCTCTGCTGTAGCCTCTGTCACGTGGCCAGCACAATGCTTAATGACAGTAGAATTCAAGCTGAAGGCAGAGGAGTCTCATGTATACTCTTTGATAAGACAGTGTTCTATACTTTGACTTTTTTTTTTTTTTTATGATGCCATCCCTTAAGGTCTCTCTTTTTTCCAGTAAATTTAAAGACATAGAAAACAACGTCACCACCTTCTAGTAGGCACCCCCACCACCTGTTTGCCTGCTCACCCCATGCTTAACAGGTCACTCACCCTGTTGGTTTTACCTTCCCATACGTTGTGTCATTCTGTGCTTCTCCACCTCCATAACCTTAGATCAGGTCTTGTCATCTCCTGCCTAAACTATTACATAGTCTTCCCCCATAGCTTTTTTTTAGTGGTTTTGTTTGTTTGTTTGTTTTTGTCTTTTTTGTTTTGTCCCCATAGCTTTTTTTTTTTTTTGCTTGGGTAGGCACTGGGAATTGAACCTGGGTCTGTGGCATGGCAGGCATGAACTTTGCCTGCTGAGCCACTGTGGCCTGCCCCCCACAGCTTTTTAATAGGTCTGCTTGTTCGGTGTTACATCTCTTTCTCTGTACAATCTCTAAAACACAAATCAGATCCTGTCACACCCTTTTTCAGAGTCCTTTGATGGTGTTACAGTGATCTTACTAAGTTTGACAGTTTATAGACTAAGAGACCACAGAAGTCAGAGGGATCAAGTGGCTTGCCCAGGGTCTCATGGCTGGAATGTGCCAGAAACAGGTCCACCGTCCTTATGACCTGGAACCTACCCTTTCCTAGTCCACTTCTTGGTTAATGGAACCAGTCCCCAATTTTAAATAAAAGGCAGCTGTGTTAACAAGGTAGCTTAGGATATTTGGGAAGAAGTGTCAGAAGAAAAATTGTTGAAGTTAGTTGGAGCTTGCTAATTCTTACAGGCTGAATTCCTGGTTTATTTTAACCTTAAACATATGCTACTTTGGATAGCTGGACTAAAGTTTTTCATTGTTATATAGATATTTCTGTGACTACACGTTCAGGAAGTGGTGCCGGTTATTTTTCTTTTCTACCTTTGGAATAGACCTATAGCATGTATTTTTGTAAGGCAGCAGCAGTGGGTTTTACTATTACTGGCTTTGGGGCAGTGTCAGATATGTTAACTGAGGTAGAAGTGCTGACGGAGGAAAGAAAGAACAATTAATTGTGGAAGCCAGAACTCAGGACTCATGAGGGCCCCTTCCTACAGGCAAATGATGGGGTGTGAGGAGATGATCCCTAGAAATTCTTCTAGGGCTGGAAGAAGTTATTTCCCTCACTGCCAACCACCCCTGCCCTATCGCCGCCCATTTTTTCTTTAGTCACACTCTTGTTTGGTAGAATCAGTAGGTAATTTCTTTGGAGTTATTTTATGTTATATTTTTCATCTTTGTTGCTAGTTTTTAACTGGCTTAGAGATCTATTTGCATCCCTCTCCCTTAGAAATCTTTGGTTTTCAGGTTATGGCAGAAAACAAGCCAAAAGTAAGCGCAGGATACAGCTGAGAAGGAGGGGAGCCGCTTGAAGTTGACAGATGGGCAGACAGCAAAGCAGAACTCAGAACAGCCTCCTGGGCTGGTGTCATTTCTGTAGGGGCAAGTCTCTCTTTAGCACTTGTGAGCATTACTGTTTTGACACAGAGTTATCATGAATAGTTATAATCATAATGGTCTTGAGTTACTAAGGAAAAGTTGTGTAATGTTGAGTATTACTGATTATAAGACATGGAAATGCATACTATGACTTAGAAAGAGTTCCATGAAGAAACACTGAACATTTGTGCCCAAAGCATTAAGCAGATTTTCATATCACTGATACTTATGTGGTATATACCTCATTTCCTATTAATGCTATATTAAAAAAAAATTACCATAATTTTTGAGGCAAGCTGGCATCATGATTAAGGGCATACAGCTGGCCTGCTTCAGTTCAAATTCCTCTACTCCTTACTGACTGGAAACCCGAACATGCCATGTGGCCTCTGTATTTAGGTTTCTGTACATAAAACAGGGGGCTGACAGCAGTACCTACCCTCGGATTCCCTTTCAGGTTACCGTGAGGATTAAATAAGGTAATGCACAAAGCACCTGGACCCACTGAACACAGCATTAGTACTCCCAAAGCAGCTTAATTTTTATTTCATGACTACCACTGTGCGATTAAGTTAAAATTTTCACCCTCTCCGGTTTTCACTTTCTGTTTCCCAACCCTGTGTAGGTGTTTGCTTGGGGCTACAACAACTGTGGCCAGGTGGGGTCAGGGTCTACAGCAAATCAACCAACCCCTCGAAAAGTCACGAACTGCCTACACATTAAGAGGGTGGTTGGCATCGCCTGTGGTCAGACCTCGTCCATGGCTGTTCTGGACAATGGTGAGGTGAGCCCTCTCTCCATTCACCTTTCCCTTTCAGTGAAATGCCGGCCTCTTTAATAAGCATTAGACAGCAGAAAGAAGAGGGCTTTGTTTTGATAGCTCCGTTGGTGGCCACCTGCTGCAGGCAGAGGGATAGCTGGAGGCTGTGTCTGTGCACCAAGGTGAAGTTTTGAAATCACAGAATTTATCTGCAAGTGACTATTTGGTGTGTCTTACTTTTATTTTTTGTAAAACCCATATAGCCTAATGCTTAGAGGTTTTTGTTTGCAGTTTAGTGGAATGGGTTAAAAAATTTTGAAACCATCTTTTTTTCTTCCAGTGAAAAAAAGTCAACCAAGCACTTGTTTGAAGTTAACAGATGATGTTTATGAACAGTCAGGAACTTTGATGAGCAAGAAGCCACTTGCAAAAGCAGAATTATTTGTCCTATTAGTTATTAACTACTTTTGAAACCCATCCTTTATGTTGGCCACCTTTGATCTGATGGTGGTTTCTGTGAAATGATTTCTGGAGGCAGCATCTACTTAAATGGACCTATTATCACCTGTGTATGTTATAATTGTTTGAAGGTTAAAAAGATATAAAGATTCAGTAATTATCTGTAGATACTTCTTTGCACCCAGGTGTTAATAATGGTTTCACACATTGGGGTACCAGGGTGCCTTAGTGTTTACAGAATGCTCTACTGTGTTCCCTTGTTTTTGAATCAAATCCTGAGCATCTTCACTGACTTTAGACAGCCATGTAACCTTCACTCTTCAACCCTGCTCAGATATCTATTTTCTGAAAAGTCTTTCCTTAACTTTCTCCTTAGAGCTAAATCCTTTCTCCTTTCTACTCCTATAGCCTTAACCATATCTCTCTTATAGCACTTGCCACCTTGCCACAGAAGTTTATGTGTCTCTGTCTCCTGTTAAACCATGACCAGAGACTTTTATTCCTAGCACCTTCCATAGTGTGCTGACATACAGTAGGTGCTTAATACATGTTCAGTGAGTGGATGATATGAGCCTCAGCTTCCTCATTTCTATAAGAGAGAAATGAATGACTTGTCAATAGGTTATACAACGAGTAAGATATGGAGTAGGGACTTATGTAAATTCTGTTTTTCCCACCCCTGTCCCCAACACACCTTGCATTTGGTGCTCAGTTGTAGGACCACATGGGATAGAACGTGAGTGTTGGAAGTGAAGGAAGCGTCTGATTTAATTAGTAGAATACAATTTTCTCTCTTCCCTCTTATTAACAGTTTTAAAACCGTGTTCTCTCCACTTCTCTCTCCACTAAGGTATATGGCTGGGGTTACAACGGCAATGGCCAGCTGGGACTGGGAAATAATGGCAACCAGCTGACCCCTGTGAGAGTGGCAGCTTTGCACAGTGTATGCGTGAATCAAGTAAGTGTGGCGGATTCCATCTTTCTTGCCCTGATGGAACTCGGGATGTGCTGGAGAGTCACTCTTCTGTACATCTTTTTGGGAAATATCCTGAGCCTTTGCCATCCACATATAGTAGGATGTCTTCCATAAGCCTTCATGACCAGAAGAAAGACCATGGTGCTGTGCTGGTATAGCAGCCTTGAGAAGTCAGAAAACCAATGGAAAAATCCTGCAGTGATAAGATTTAGGCTTTTCTGGTGCTTATTTAATCTTCCAGAGAATGTCGTTCCGCATCTGATGATAAATTGACATTCTGCAGGAGCTGGCTGTGATTTTTAAGTAGATGTTTTCCCTGTCCTTCTCGTTCTTCTGTTTGTAGTAACCATTTAAATTTACTTGCAGATTGTCTGTGGCTACGCACACACTCTAGCACTAACAGATGAGGGCTTGCTCTATGCCTGGGGAGCTAACACGTACGGGCAGCTGGGAACTGGCAATAAAAGTAACCTGCTAAGCCCAGCACACGTCATGGTGGAGAAAGAAAGGTAATGTGGCTGTAGTGTGTCTCGTGACTGTGCGTGCATTGTGGGCCTATGTGCTGGAGCTGTGATTCTGTGACCCTTCTCTTGATAACTTGTAGTTTCCTAATTGCTCAAGCAAATACCACGAAATGGATGTCATCACAGCGATGCTTTCTCCCTGCACACTGGTGCTCTGGGGCTGGCTGCTGGTGATCCTCAGTCCTGGGCTCCTGTGTTACTCCACAATGCATATGGTGACCTCTCCTGGTCTCTCCTTTCTTTTCTGGATTCTGTTCACTTTCAGTTTCTGGCTGCTCCCTCTGTGGCTTTCTCTCTACCTGGCTGAATTTCATTCTGCTTATAAAGGACTCCAGTAGTAGGATTAAGACCTATCCTGATTGAGTGGACCACACCTTAACTGAAGTAGCCTCGCTGAAAGGTCCTCCTTACAGTGGGTTCACACCCACAGGAATGGACTGTTTAGGAACATGGTTACATAGCTCCAAAACACCATAATTACATTCTTACTTTGTGCAAAAGAGTTTGAGCACTAGTCTGACTGAATGTGAAGTTGATAGGATTCTTATGCCGCTTTCCAGCTATGATTGATAGGCGTGAATGCATCTTGGTATAATTCCTACAAATCTGTTGCCCATCTAGTAGGAAAGTAAAATAGGGTCTATGACCATGTTCAAATTCATGGTGTAGTACAGTCTTTTTCTGTGAACCACCTAAAACAACGATGAAATAAAATCTGCTCTTGAAAGAAAGAATTTCTATTTAAGTATTGATTTGATTTAATACATGTTACGGGAATAGTTGTTTAATGTTTGTTCAACCAAATCATCATGCCTTACCCACTAAGACTTGGAGTGTTGGCTTCTGATTCTGGCACCTGCCTAGGAAGCAAACTTTGGAAATGTAGTTAGTTTGGCTTATGTCTGTCCGTGACCGTCTGGACTAGTATTTTTCAGTTGTTTGAGCTGATACGAGCTCTGGTAGGAGATGAGGGAAAGAGTTGTGTTTATAAGTATATTGAAGACATAATATATATTTTTTATTAGTGATGTTGTGGGTTTACAGAACAATCATGTATACAATACAGGATTCCCTTATATCACCCTATTATCAGTACCTTGCATTGGGGTGGTATATTTGTTATAATGGATGAAGGCACATTTTTATAATTGTACTATTAAGTATATTCCATGGTTTAACTTAGTGTTCACTGTTTTGTAGTATAGTTCCATGGATTTAAAAAAAAATTATTTGGTGTTACTTTAATACAACCTGACATTTTCCTTTTTAATCATATTTACAAACGTGCATTTCATTGCTGTTAATTGCATTCACAGTGTTATGCTACCATCACCACCATCCATTACCAAAGCGTTTCCATCACTCCAGATAGGGACCCTGTACATTTTGAGCCTTAACTTCCCATTCCTATCCCCATTCTAGATGGGGATATTCTAGATTCTGACTCAAAACGTGGTATTTTTTGCTACAGTCCAAGCCCCTAGAACTGTGTGGTCATTTTGCCAGGGTCTATGTTCCTCATTTATTTTGGTCTCTAGTCCTTTTCTTCAAGTTCTCCCCGACAGTATATGTTATTTGTCCTAACTGAGAAAGAGTTTAGGATGAGAAGTGGGGCGGTCAGGAAGGGAGACACACAGTGGCCGGGCCTTCTCTTTTGCTTTGGTCAGTGTGACTTGATGGCTAACGTCCCTGGAACTTGGGTTGTTTTTTGAGCTGTTCTTAGCCTGAGTTTTTTAATTACCTTGTGCTGTGCTGTGGATGCCTGCGGTAAAGAAATAATGTGCGTTTCTCCTAAAACGTTGCAGGGTGGTAGAGATCGCCGCTTGTCACTCTGCCCACGCGTCTGCTGCCAAGACCCAGGGGGGCAACGTGTACATGTGGGGCCAGTGCCGGGGCCAGTCGGTGACCCTGCCCCACCTCACCCACTTCTCCTGCACCGACGACGTGTTCGCCTGCTTTGCCACTCCCGCCGTCACGTGGCGCCTCCTGACCGTGGGTAAGAAAGCTCAAAGCAACAGCCACCGACAAAGAACTAACCACTTTTTCTTTGCATTTGTTGGTGGTGGGCTGTTAGGTTCTGGGATGTTTAATACCTTTCCCCGAATTAGGTTTGTGCGATAGGTTTTATTCATATATTATTAATTAATCCCATGGACTTGGTATTTTCTCTGTCTTAAGTGCTTTTGTTGTACTAAATTTATTTATTACATTATATTTAATATAATGCTAATGAAAAATGAGCTTAAAAAAAAGTGAAGAACCTGTGTTTTTCTGTAAGGTGCTGAGGTAACCTTGCCTTCTTTTGCTCTCTCTTTTGCTTTCATCTAATGCCAAATACTTTTATTGCAAAGGGCATCGGAAAAAAAGAGGTATTATACAGGGAGCAAGATTCAGGGTGATCTTTGGTCACATAATCTGTGCTTTTTCTGAATATTGTCTTCTCTAAGAGTCCCTTGTTAGGTAGGGCGAGATGGTGGCGAAGGGAGGTGTGAAATTTAGTTAATCCTCTAGAACAGCTAGTAAATAGCCAGGAACTGAATGGAACAACTGTTTGGTGACCATCTGTGACTGGACACAGTCATATACTGCCAATTGGGAATGGGTGGAAGGGCCAAGGTCACACCACAGAACTGTGAGTAAAGCCTCGAACCACGGAGGCTGGTCCCATCCTGCTGCACGGCAGGCTGCTGGAGACATTTCCCGGTAGGGAGAAAGGCAGACTCCACCAGGAGCAAGAGAAGGTAGCTCAGCCAAGCTCCAATTACAGTTTTAATGAACAAATTTGGACTTCTGAATACAAGCTCTGAGCACAGGTAAATTTAGAGAAGGCAGGAAAGGAACCTTGAGGTTGCTCCCTCCCAGAAGAGGGGAAAAGGGATTGACAAAGAAAAAGAAACAAACAGAGATTTCTGGACTTGGTCAAGCTCAGAACACTGGAAAAAGGCTGTGCCCTTTGTGGAGCCAACTCCAGTTGGTAACAACTCCGGCTCATGACTGGGGGACCTTTGGGGACTGGGGACTAGCTCTCAAAAGGGATTTTAGCTGATTTATTTTTTTCTTCTCTCCCTTTTTTTTTTCCTCAAGTATTGTAAGTACCTCATTAGAAAAAGCGTCAAGCATTTTTAATTTTCAGCCCCAGACCCAGGCAAGAGCAGAGTTAAAATAGCTTGGACACTCAGAGTAGCAAGTAAAGTGAAAGAGATAATTCCCTAGAGGGCATTTCTTCCCCAGGAAAAGGGAGTGGGGGAGCCAACACAAGCCCTGGCCCTCATTCAGAGAATTCGCATCCCAGGGACTGTGAACAAGAAACAGCTTAAGCTTGCCTTCCACCTCAGCCTGTCTCAACCATGGCCCTGGCAGGGTGAGAATTGAAGGCTCTGCACCACTGTAAGCCAGTGGGCAGCTGCGGGGTGACAGGTGGCACCTGCCAGGCAGGAGAGGAAACACACAGAGTCTAGAGGTTCCACAGCAAAGCCAGATAATCCACTGGGTCTCACCCTCAGGGAAGACTGGTGCTGTTAACACCCCCTCCTGAGACCTGGGCCTGCCTTGTCTGGGAAAGTCTGATTGCGGTCGATCATGTCTGGGGAGACCCTCCTCAAAAAAAGGATCCATAGAGGCAGGGAAAGCCTTATCGATGAAAACGGGGAAGAGAGGAATGAGACAAAGTTTCAGTGGCTGAGAGATTTCAGATGGAGTTGACAGGTTTTCCTGGAGGTTATTCTAACACGTTATATAGACATCCATTTTTAGTTTATGATGTATTGGAGTGGCTGGAGGGAAGTACCTGAAACCATTGAGCTGTGTTACAGTAGCCTTGACTCTTGAAGACTATTGTTATAATTATATAGCTGTTACAGTGTGACCGAGTGATTGTAAAAAGTTTGTTGCTCCTTTTATCCAGGAAAGATGAGTAAAGAAATAAGGAACAACAAATAAATCAATAATAGGGACGATATAGGCTAAAGAAAATTGGGTAGATTGAAATACTAGTGGTCAGTGAGAGGGAGTGGTAACAGGTATGGGATTATGAGCTTTTTAACTTCTTAGTTTCTTTTCCTGGAGTGATGCAGATGTTTTAAAAATAATCATGGTGATGCATATACAACTATGTGATGATACTATGAGCCATTGACTGTATGCTGTGGATGGACTGTGTGTGTGTGTGAAGATTTCTCAATAAAAATATAAAAAAAAAAAATCCGAACAGCTTACTTTGCAGAAGTAGAAAAACCAATAACTAGATTTATTTGGAAGGGCAGGGGCACCCTGAATAGGTAAAAAATATCTTGAACAAGAGGAATGAAGTGGGAGATCTCCCATACCTGACTTAAATGCATTGTATAAAGCTACAGTGGTCAAAACAGCTTGGTACTGGCATGAAGATATATATACTGAGCAGTGGAATCAAATTCAGTATTCAGAAATAGACCCTCTCATCTTTGGACAGTTGATCTTTGATAAGGCCATCAAGCCAGCTCAACTGGAACAGAGAAGCCTCTTTAATAAATGGTGTTTGGAGAACTGCATATCCATCTTCAAAAGAATGAAAGAGGTCCCATATCTAACACCTTATATCAAAATTAACTCAAAATGGATCAAAGGCCTAAATATTAGAGTTTAGCCCATAAAACTTTTGGAAGAAAATGTAGGGAAATGTCTTATAAATCTTCTGATAGGATCTGGTTTCTTAGACCTTACAACGAAAGTGTGGGCAATGAAAAAAGAAACATAAAATTAAACACTTTTGTGCATCAAAGGACTTTGTCAGGAAAGTAAAAGGGTAGCCTGCACAATGGTAGACAATATTTGGAAAGCACATATCAAATAACAGTTTAATATCCAGAATATATAGAGATTCTACAACTCAACAACAAAAAAGACAACCCAGTTAAAAAATGGCAAAAGACATGGACAGTTTTCCAAAGAGGAAATACAGATGGCTCAAAAACATATGAAAAGGTACTCAAACTCATTAGCTATTAGGGAAATGCAAATAAAAACCATGAGATATCCTCTCACACCTACTAGAATGACCATTATAAAGAAAACAGGGAACTACAAGTGCTGGAGAGGATGTGGAGAAAGAGGCACGCTTGCATACTATTGGTGGGGTGTAGAATGGTACAGTAGCTCTGGAGGCAGTTTGGCAGTTCCTCAGGAAGCTAAGTGTAGAATTGCCATATGATTCAGCAATTCCATTACTAGGTATATATTCGGAAGCAGCCCAAGTGCCCATCAGTGGATGAGTGGCTAAGCATATGATGGAATATTACACAGCTTTAAGACTTTATAGCATGTAACAACATGGATGAACCTTGAGGACATTATGTTGAGTGAGATCAGCCAGAAACCAAAGGATAAATACTGTATGGTCTCACTTATGTGAACTAACATAATGAGTGAATTTTGAGAGTTCAAGTTGAGAACACAGATTATCAGGAGATAGAAGAAGGGTAGAGATTGGGCATTTGCTGCTGATGTAGTACAGAATGTTCAACAAGATTGAGTATGTAAAGATCCAGAAATGGAGAACACAGTACTATCTGATGGTACCGCAATATTGAAGCTGAGTGTGAGTATGGTTGAGGAGGAGGGCTGGGGGCAGATATACCAGAAGGAAAGATAGAGGAGAAAGACTGTGACTCTATAACTTAGAGTGGACAATGATGGTGATTAAGTGTACAAGTATAAGAATGTTTTTGGATAGAAATAGGGTGAGATATTGGGTAATTAGAGCTGAAGGGATACAGATTGTGCAACAGGACTGAATATAAAAACTCAGAAATGGACAGCACAATACTACCTAACTGTAATGTAATTATGTTAAAACACTGAATGAAGCTGCATGTGAGAATGATAGAGGGAGGAGGGCTGGGGACATAAATGAAATCAGAAAGAAAGATAGATAGTAAAGATCGAGATGGTATAATCTAGGAATGCCTAGAGTGTATAATAATAGTGAAATGTAGAATGTACAAATTTTAAGAATGTTTTTGCATGAGGAAGAACAAAGGAATGTCATTATTGCAGGGTGCTGAAAACAGATGATAATTAATACTTTAAAATGTCACCTTATGTGTGAGACTAAAGCAAAAAATGTTTATTTGTTACAAAATTTATATTTTGACTAGAGCATTTCCTAATATAACTCATGTAGATAGTTTGATTGAATGTCGTAAGTACTTGGAATCTCAGGTAGGACATGAGATTTTGTTGGTTTGTCCAGAGTGATGCCCCGATGAATCCCAGAGTGATTTGATCAGTGACTGGAAAAGTATTTGCAAGCCCCCTTCAGGGAATGGTGAGAGTGGGGAGAAATTCAACTTCCCCAAGTTGAATTCTTGATATTCTCACAAGCAGTGTGGACAACCAAAGCTATCGGCTGAGCCCCCAGTCTTGGGGTTTGTTCATATGAAACTTAACCCCGCAAAGGATAGGTCAAGTCTACTTAAAATTTAGTCCTAAGAGTCACCCCCAAGAGAGCTCTTTTGTTGCTCAGTTGTGGCCTCTTCCTCCAGCCAACATGACGAGCAGTCTCACCACCCTCCCCCTCTCTGCATGGGACATGACTCCCAGGGGTGTGGACCTTCCTGGCAACATGGGACAGAGATCCTGGAATGAGCTGAGACTCAGCATCAAGGAACTGAGAAAAACCCTAGAATGAGCTGAGAATTAATATCAAGGGATTGAGAGAACCTTCTCGACCAAAGGGGAAAGAGTGAAATGAGACTAAGTGTCAATGACTGAGAGATTCCAAACAGAGTTGAGAGGTTATTCTGGAGGTTATTCTTATGCATTAAGTAGATATCACCTTGTTGTTCAAGATGTAGCGGAGAGGCTGGAGGGAACTGCCTGAAAATGTAGAACTGTGTTCCAGTAGCCATGTTTCTTGATGATGTTTGAACAATGATATAGCTTTCACAATGAGACTCTGTGAATGTGAAAACCTTGTGTCTGATGCTCCTTTTAGCTACTATATCAACAGAAGAGTAGACCACATGGAATAAAAATAAATAATAGGGGGAACAAATGTTAAAATAAATTTAGTTTAAAATGCTAGTGGTAAATGAAAGCGAGGGGTAAGGGGTATGGTATGTATAATCTTTTTTTCCCTCTGTTATCGTTTTATTTCTTTTTCTGTTGTCTTTTTATTTCTTTTTCTAAATTGATGCAAATGTTCTAAGAAATGATGAATATGCAACTATGTGATGATATTAAGAATTACTGATTGTATATGTAGAATGGAATGATATCTTAATGTTTTGTTTGTTAATTTTTTTTAATTAATAAAAAAAGTTAAAAAAAAATGGATAAGGTACCATGTTCCCTTGCCCAAACAGCAACAAAGTGAGCTGATAGCAGTGGTAAATGTAGGTATCCTGGTGGGGGAGTCCTGTGTAGTGATTCTGTATTATTTTTGCAATTTCCCTATTAAGTGTAACAGTATTTCAAAATAAAAAGTTTTCAAAAAAAAAAAAAGTTTTTGCATGAGGGAGAACAAATGAATATCAGCTTTGCAAGGTGTTGAAAATGGGATGGTTTACAGGAAAAAACAGAGTCAATACAAGCTAGGGTCTTTAGTTAATAGTAATATTGTAATATGCTTCCATTGAATGTAAAAAGGCAATATGCCAAAGCTAAATATCAATAAGTGGGGGTATGGGGAAGTGTTATGGGATTCTTTGTAATAGAAATAGAATTGGCCTCATATGGATTTTGATGGTCTTGGCATAGCTATGTGATTATACTGGGAAGTATTGATATTTTAATTAGTTTGCATTATGTTATGTGTGAATAAAATTATCTAAAAATTAAGTACAAGTGCTGGGGAAAATGTGGAGAGAGAGATGTACCTATTCACTGTGTTGGTAGGGAAGCAGAGTGGTACAGCCCCTTTGGAGGGCAGTGTGGTAACTCCACAGAGGCTAGGGGTGGTGCTGCCGTATGAGCCTACAACCCCGTAGTTAGGTATATACTTGGAGGAACTGAGAGCAGGGAAATGAATTGACAGTTGCACAGTAGTGTTTATGGTGGCAGTGTTCAAACATCAACTGAGGAATGGAAGCTGGAACTGTGGTATATACATAAAATGGACTATTGAGGGGCTGGATGGACTTTTGAGCGTCTGGAAGAAGGAATGAAGTTGTGAGGCATGCATCAAGGTGAATGAACCTTGAGGGCAGTATGTTGAGTGAAACAAGCCAGAAATGGAAAGATACATATAGTAATGCCTCACTAAGATGGACTAACTATAATGTACAAACTCTGAGAATTGAATTTGAGGTCATAGGTTATCAGATGAAGTCCTATTATAAAGGTTCCTAGATTATAAGCTCTTACAACAGTCACAACTGTTCTGGATGGTGATAATTGATAACTGAATTCTGAGGTGCTGAGCTCTTTGTGTACTGGTCATTCCCTGGAACCTCGGGTATTCATGTAACTCCTGAGACTCAGAGCCAGAGTTCTGCAGCTACACAAGTCAGCTATTACCCCGTACAGCAGCTGTTAAAAAGAGTGAAAAAGTGATCAGACTTTAGTTAGAGATATGAAATGAAGCTGATTTGGGTAGGACTAAGGGAAGTCAGACTAAAGGGTAAAGGATAATATTGACTGATTTCAAAACTTCATCCTCTGTTGGAGACCAAAAGAAGAGATGTTTATTAGGTGCAAAATTTACATATTCGGTCGAAAATGAAATAATTTGACTTTTTGGTAAGCTTATTCCAACACCATAATCACATGGAATCCTGAATAGGGAGTGAGATCTTGTTGGTTTGTTTAGGTTGGTGTGATGCCACGATACATCCCACAGTAATCTGGGCAGAAGATTAAAAAGTATTTACAACTTCCGGAGAAGATGGTGGCTTAGTGAGACGCGCAGGTCTTAGTTCCTCCTCCAGAACAGCAACTAAAGAAACAGAAACAATATGAAACAGCTCCCGGAGCCACGACAGAGACCAAAAAGACAGCGTACCCCATTCTGGAACGGCTGAACGGGCAGGGAGAATCCGCTGCGGTGAGATACCTGAGGGGCGCACGTTTTCCCGGCCGGGGCGGCTGGCGACTGGGGTCCCCTCCACGCACGTGGCTCCCCGGTCTGACTGGGAACGTTGGATAGCGGGGCCCTCCCGCCACGCTTGGCGTCTCGGGCCAGCTGGGCAATTTGGACCGGCACTCCCCCAAGCCGCGGCTGCCGGCGACCCCCCTTCCACACGCAGTTTCCCGGGCCGACTGCGAGATTCGGATTGGCAAGTTAAAGGAGCCACAGCATCTTTTACTGGTGGGACCCGCAGACAGACGAGCGCCACGAGCGCCACCTACTGGGCAGGAAAAGAAAAAGAGAGCCCAGGGATTTCACAGAAAAACCTTTCAACCAGCCGGGTCCCACACCCAGGGAAATCTGATCAAATGCCCAGACACCAGCAGAAAATAATGGATCACGCTCGGAAAATTGAAGATATGGCCCAGTCAAAGGAACAAACCAATAGTTCAAATGAGATACAGGAGCTGAGACAACTAATGCTGAATATATGAACAGAAATGGAAAAACTCTTCAAAAGCCAAATCAATAAATTGAGGGAGGACATGAAGAAGACATGGGCTGAACAAAAAGAAGAAATAGAAAATCTGAAAAAACAAATCACAGAACTTATGGGAGTGAAGGACAAAGAAGAAAAAATGGAAAAAACAATGGATACCTACAATGGTAGATCTAAAGAGACAGAAGCTACAATTAGTGAACTGGAGGATGGAACATCTGAATTCCAAAAAGAAACAGAAACTATAGGGAAAAGAATGGAAAAACTTGAGCAGGGGATCAGGGAACTGAATGACAATATGAAGCGCACAAATATACGTGTTGTGGGTGTCCCAGAAGGAGAAGAAAAGGGAAAAGGAGGAGAAAAACTAATGGAAGAAATTATCACTGAAAATTTCCCAACTCTTATGAAAGACCTAAATTTACAGATCCAAGAAGTGCAGCACACCCCAAAGAGAACAGACCCAAATAGGCGTTCTCCAAGACACTTACTAGTTAGAATGTCAGAGGTCAAAAAGAAAGAGAGGATCTTGAAAGCAGCAAGAGAAAAACAATCTGTCACATACAAGGGAAACCCAATAAGACTATGTGTAGATTTCTCAGCAGAAACCATGGAAGCTAGAAGACAGTGGGATGATATATTTAAATTACTAAAAGAGAAAAACTGCCAACCAAGACTCCTATATCCAGCAAAATTGTCCTTCAAAAATGAAGGAGAAATTAAAACATTTATAGACAAAAAGTCACTGAGAGAATTTGTGACCAAGAGACCAGCTCTGCAAGAAATACTAAAGGGAGCACTAGAATCAGATATGAAAAGACAGAAGAGAGAGGTATGGAGTAAAGTGTAGAAAGAAGGAAAATAAGATATGATATATATAATACAAAAGGCAAAATCGTAGAGGAAAATATTATCCAAACAGTAATAACACTAAAAGTTAATGGACTGAATTTCCCAATCAAAAGACATAGACTGGCAGAATGGATTACGACCCAGCAATACCACTGCTAGGTATCTACTCAAAGGACTTAAGGGCAAAGACACAGACGGACATTTGCACACCAGTGTTTATAGCAGCATTATCTACAATTGCAAAGAGATGGAAACAGCCAAAATGTCCATCAACAGACGAGTAGCTAAACAAACTGTGGCGTATACCTACGATGGAATATTATGCAGCTTTAAGACAGACTAAACTTATGAAGCATGTAATAACATGGATGGACCTAGAGAACATTATGCTGAGTGAGTCTAGCCAAAAACTAAAGGACAAATACTGTATGGTCCCACTGATGTGAACCGACATTCGAGAATCAGCTTGGAATATATCATTGGTAACAGAGACCAGCAGGAGTTAGAAACAGGGTAAGATAATGGGTAATTGGAGCTGAAGGGATACAGACTGTGCAACAGGACTAGATACAAAAACTCAAAAATGGACAGCACAATAATACCTAAGTGTAATGTAACTATGTTGGAACACTGAATGAAACTGCACCTGAAATATAGTTTTTTGTTTGTTTGTATCTTTTGTTTTTGTTTTTTCTTTTTCCTTTTTTTATATATATATATTTTTTTTATTAGTATTATTATTTTAATTCTCTTCTCTATACTAACATTCTGTATCTTTTTCTGCTGTTTTGCTAGTTCTTTTCCTAAATCGATGCAAATGTACTAAGAAATGATGATCATACATCTATGTGATGATACTAAGAATTACTGAGTGCATGTGTAGAATGGAATGATTTCTAAATGTTGTGTTAATTTCTTTTCTTTTTTTTGATTAATAAAAAAAAATTAAAAAAAAAAGTATTTACAAAGTCCCCTTGAGGGCCTGGGAAAAAGGTGGAAATATTAAACTTCCTCACCTGAGTAAGACCTAACACTCTCACAGTCATTGAGACCTGCCAATTTGATGGGCCAGACCCTCGATCTTGGGGCTTGCCCTTGTGAAACACATTCCTGCCGAAAGGAAGCTAAGCCTGCTTATGATTGTGCCTAAGAGTCACCCCCAGGGAACCTCTCTTACTACTCATATGTGGCCTCTCTCTCAAGGCAGCTCCACAGGTGAACCTACTGCCCTCCCCCTAATGTGGGACATGATGCCCAGGGGATGTCAGTCTCCCTGGCATGAGTCTGGCCATGGCAGCATGGGAGTGAGAAAGCCTTCTTGACCAAAAGGGGTAAGAGAAATTAAACAAAGTTTCAGTGGCTTAGAGCTTTCAAATAGAGTCGAGAGGTCATTCTGGAGATTACTCTTATGCAATATATAGGTATCCTTTTCAGTTTTGGGGGTATTGGAGTAGCTAGAGGGAAATACCTGAAACTGTTGAGCTGTAATCAAATAGCCTTGATTTTTGAAAATGATTGAATAACTATAGAGCCTTAAGGTGTGGCTGGGTGACAGTGAAAACCTTGTGGCTAGCACTCTCCCTTTGTCCTGTGTAAGGACAGTGAGTACGAAAAAAAAGACAAAAAATAAATAATGGGGAAAGGGGGAATGGGATATTCTGGGTATTCTTTTTACTTGTATTTTTATTTTCTTAAAAAGAACGTACGGAGCTCCTATTCGGAAGATGGAAATATATGTATAAATGGATGGTAGTGATGGTAACACAACATTGTGAACATAGTTAACAGCACTAAAATATATATCTGAATGTGGTTAAAAGGAGGAAATGTTATATTGTTTATAAGATAATAGGGTAACAATTTTTAAAAAATCCTTGAAACTGCACTGTACAAACAGTGAACTCTAAGTTAAACTATGGACTATAGTTAAGAGTACAATTATAATAATGTTCTTTCACCAATTGTAAAACATGCAAAGTATTAATAATAGGGTAGTATATGGGAATACTGTATTTTATACATGACTTTTCTGTAAACCCACAATTTCTCTAATAAAAAAAATTTTTTTTAAAAAGAGTCCATCATTGATTGAAAATGTTAAGATGTCTTAAAGCTGGTAGTCATTATTAATCAGGTGGTTTTCATCTCTTTTTTTCTCTATTTTGGATGGTATCATAGCATCTTCAGTTGTGGCAAATGTTACTTGTGTGGCCGTTTTTATTTTACAATCAATAGTTGCTGTTTCCTTTGTTGTAATCTTAACAGGTTTTTTTTTTGGGGGGGGAGGGCAGGGTGCATGGTCCGGGAATTGAACCCAGGTCTCCTGCATGGAAGGCGGGCATTCTAACCACTGCACCACCCATGTATCCCAATCTTAACAGTTTTTAAAATTAAGTTTGGGAAACTCTGGTCACTGGATATTTCTCCCAGATAACTTTCATGTCCACTTATCAAAAGTCAGAAATGATTTTTTTCTCTTAGTTTATGATCTCAGCTGAGTGGTAAGAAGAAAATTATTCGATGAATTCACACTTTTAAGGAATATTTCTTCTCTGAAAGGAGGTTCAGTATTTATTGCCAGAAATGTAGAGAGAGGGGAAAGGGTCATTTCAACTTTTATAACAAGAGGCAGAAGTTGAGGCACTGCTGAGAAACTATTTCGGGGTCCATTCTAGATCCCTGGACTTGTTCCCCCAACTTAATCATTTTCTTTGTTTTATTCAGTGGTGATCAAGGTTACAGGAAGTGCCTGATTTCTGGAAGGTTTTTCCTCCATCTCAGGGAGCTCTGTTTGTGTAGGGTCTCGGGAAGGGCTGCAGGGTACTGGTGGTGGGACTCCCAGCTTCCAGCACAGCAAGCAAGCATGCATTAGAAGACTGACCTTCAGTGTCAGCAGGAACTGGGCAAATGGTGTTTCCTTGGGATTCCAGTAAAACTTGTGAATAAGCCTGTTTGTAAAGTTACAGCCCAGGATTCTGCCCAGACTTGGAACTGCAGTTCTTGCAGAGAGTTGGGACCCATCTCCCGTGTCCTTAGCAGCTTTGTTCCATGCCCCATGAGACTTCTACTTATTTCATTCTTTTCTGCATACAAAGCACCAGAATGTATTTCAGGAATTCAAACTAGTACCTTTACTGTTCTGCATAATCATCCCTGTCTGCTGTTTACAGTAGACTTGTAAAACACAGCTCTACTTCCCTAGAAGTTCTCCTTCTTGTCAGGTAACGTGGTCACATGCCTTTGTAAAGCTGTTCCCTTTGTGCTCACGGTATAACTAAGGACGTTTGCTTTGTTTTTAGGTGGTGTGTAAAGATTATTGTTTGTGCATTGGTTTTTAGGATTAAGAAGAATGTTTAGATTCTAGGCCCTTAGGAAAAAGAGTTTCTGTACTTAGGAGCAAGACAACTTCAGTGATAGGTTTGTTTCTTGGGACTCTGCCAACCCGGTGATTACCCCAAAGCAGAGCAGAGATGTCTGAGTTCAGTGGAAGAAACTGTGTAAAGGAAGAAAATTTGTAAATTCTTAGCTCTAGAAGAGAACCACTCAAGTGGTTCATCATGGACTACAAACAGCTTTTTATTTTTTTCAAATATACATTTCTGATGTCTAACTTAGTGTGTAAAACTGGTACTTGGCCTTTCCAAGTACCTTTATTTTTTTTTTTGATTGTTTATAAACTCAGGATGTTTATTTTAATACTGTGAGATTGATTTGTCAAATAAGGCATGAACTTTTTTGAAAAAAAAAAAAATGGACAGAATTAACTGCCACACTAATGATTATCTTGCTGAAGTCTTTTGAATCCTGAATATGTTTTCTCAGCTTTCCTCATTAACCTTGTACTTATTACCTGCAGAGCATGAAGACTTTTTAACAGTTGCGGAGTCCCTGAAGAAAGAATTTGATAGTCCAGAAACCGCTGATCTGAAGTTTCACATTGATGGGAAATTTATTCACGTGCATAAAGCTGTTTTAAAAATCAGGTACTTTTGCGTAAGCTTTGGGGCGTTAGTAAGCTGACTTTCTTTTTGCCATCTCTAATTCTTTGATATTCAACAAAATGAGGATGAAGTAATTCCCTCGTTAGTAGAGAGAAATATTATAACTTAATATTTTGCAGTTGCAATCAGCTGTTTTAATAACTTTTCCACAAATATTGTTAAAGAGTTTTGTGTATATGTTCCTTTTAGGAAAAGTATAAATGGAAGTATAAGTATTTATCTGTTATGTTTTAGATGAAGTTTTTTCTGAATACTTCCATTGAAAAATTTATTTATCTGGTTAAAAAAAATAACAAAAGAATATCAGTGAAAAGTGTTTATGTCTTTTTCTTCTCTTAATTGAAAGATTCATTTTCCCCAAGTTGGAAACATTCGTAGTCAAAGACACTGGCCTCTGGCTCTGCAGGCCCTCTAATTTCTAGTAGAAGAAGCATTCTTTGGTATAAATGACAGGACTTCCTTGGTATAAATGTGAGAAACAGCACACATGTTAACAACTGTTTGGGCTGTGCCTCACTGAAGTTCCCACCCAGAGAAAGAGGCACAAAAATTCAGACCATCAAGGGTTCAACTGGGCCATTTACAAATTGTTTTGGAAACATAGTTAACAACCTATTTACAAAATAACCTGTGTCTTAAAGGAGAAAGTCCCTGTGTCATTCATTGCTTGGTTCAATTCTCCAAACTACAGCATGGCTTGAAAAGATGAACTGGGGATGCCTTTGCTGTAAATCTGTGGCCAACCAATCTACTCCTTAAATGTATGGTTCAAAAGGGCATCTTACTGGCCCAGGATCACATATTAGTAAAATTCAGACATATTTGCATTGTTTTCTGACCCTTACATCTTATTTTCCTTTGTTAGGCAACTATTTCTTAATTCTCAGATGGAGTAAGTGGAGCCATTCCTTTAGTATTTTAAATGGATTTTGAAAATATTTTGTATTTCTTTATACTGTATCTCATTTTAAAAGGATATAAGAAGATGGTTTATTTAAAAACATAAAGCGTATTCTCCTTTAAGAAAATCCAGAACTCAGAAACCAGTTCCTCGTACAGGTGAATTTGTCCATGTAAATACAATACAAATAGAACCTCTTAGGTTCTCTTGAAATACCTGACTATTCCAGTGTTTTCATAGTTTTCAAAGGAAGTAGATGATAGGCTTGGGAGGAGAGGAAAGAGGGCAGGGAATGTAGAGATGCAAAATCAGGGAATGTTGTTTTGAAGATGATCAGAAAGGAAGAAAAAATTGTTCTGTAAGTCAACATGACAATAATCAGCCGAACTTAGTTCACTTAACATTTAAAATAATTTTAAGAATACGCTGGTTATATAAAACAAAAATAAATGAATCATCTAAATGATTTTAATATATAGGTTTGAAGTTCTGACTCTCATTTCTGAAACTCTTTTCGTGTCATTACTTTAAGATGCATTTCTGTACAACATCTTTAAAAATCTACTACAAAGGGACAGGGCCCTGGTTTGAATAGACTGTCATATGGAAACACTTAAACTGTTGAAATGCTAAGTACTTGTAGACTCTATGCATAATCCTTAGTATTTAATAGGTGGTGTACACCAAAAAATGAAAGTTAGTGCATATAAAGGGCATCTGTGAAAACCCTTGCAGGTAGAATGCCATCAGGTGCCTGTGGAAGATTCTTGGAAGATTCTTGGCCCTAGTGTGCACAGGCTTGAGTGCAGTGAGCAAACATTGTTTTTTTCCTGATTTCATCTGCTTGACCAGGTAGCTTGTTCTCTGTGGAATCACTGTGGAGAATGCCTTTTCGTTATTCTGTTTTAGGTGTGAGCACTTTCGATCTATGTTCCAGTCTTATTGGAATGAGGACATGAAGGAGGTGATAGAAATAGACCAGTTTTCTTACCCAGTGTACCGTGCCTTTCTCCAGTACCTGTACACAGACACGGTTGATCTGCCGCCTGAAGATGCCATAGGTACTTCAGCTCCCGCGGGGTCGCCCAGCCGTGTGGCCAGAACGCACCTCCTCGTGCTTCTCCAGTGCTCTTGGCCTTTTCAGGATTTTAAGATTTGAAGTGAATGTCTTTAAAATAGTATTGTCAAAAAAAAAAAAAAATAGTATTGTCCAATTGGCATGATTAATAATTGTGAACACAGTTTATGACTGTGGGCTTATTTTAGTCTTTTAATGCTCTAGTGTCTGTTGCGAATTAGGATTTAGCATATCATTGTTGTGGCAAGACAGTTTATCTTGAACTTATAAACAGAATGAAGGGGGCAATGCCTTTTCTCTCTCATTTGTACTGTAGAAGAAATCGCAAAAAGTGAGTCGCAGGGAGGTATGTTTTGGAGGTGGGAGGATGTAGGGAGTAAAAAAGAGAACATATTTAATAGAATTCGGAGTGTAACTAAGAAACTTCTGGCTTATCTAAGTAACTGCATTCACCAAAATGAAATATATATGTTTAAAAATTATGGAATTACTGTAAATTTGATGAAACCTTTCCATGCTGTTTACTTGTAGGTCTTTTGGACTTGGCGACGTCTTATTGTGAAAACAGACTGAAAAAACTCTGCCAGCACATCATCAAGCGAGGAATCACTGTGGAGAATGCCTTTTCCTTATTCTCTGCTGCAGTCCGATATGATGCAGAGGTAACATAAAACAGCCGGCTGAAAACTGAAACCACCCTTAGCTCACTTAGTGCTCATTCCCCCCTTTCTCTTGCATAAAATAGAGGAACATACTGAGTAGGCCACCTTTGTTCAAGGAATCTACAAGCTGATAGATCCTTGGAAAATAAAATCTGGCATTGCTTCTTTGTTCTCTGCTCATAGTTTCAAAATGGTTCTTCCTCTCCTTCTGTTTTAAACTCAGAAAAGAAACTGACTGACTGAGGTCCTAGCAGCTGTACTGCAGCTTGGAAAACAAATACCCAGTTGGACTAATAAAACATATTTTAGCATCTATTTTTTTCAGGACCCACCAGGCTGTCTCCGCGACTCGACCCGGCCGTACGCCAGGATGCTTGCTGTATGAGTTCTGTGTGTGCGCTGTGACATTCTGTCATTGCCTAATTATAACTCACAATTACCCGTGTTAACCTGCTGTGGACTCTCTTTTGTTTTTTCTTTCTTTTTGCACTGTATTGCGTTCTTAATCTGGGGTTTATGGCTTTCTGGCAGATCTAGGAATGAATGGACTTCTAGAAGTCTGAAATTATGTGTTTCTGTTTTAAAATATATTTTCTTGAGGTGAAGAACCAAAGCATTGAGCTGTAAGTGCCTCACTACTGGGAATTTTACTTTTGTTCATCTCTGTACCCCGTAGTGCTTGACATATTTTAGGCATTTGGTGATAAATATTTGAACTGCATTCAGAATATAATGAGTGAGCAAGTCGACTTGACAAATTCGAAGAGAATTAAAGGGAGAAAGGGATAGCCTTAGAGGTTCAAAATTCCCAGCTAAGGTATATACCTCAATTGGTAGTTAGTTAGTCTCTTCTTAGAGGTATTTTGTCAGTCACTTGACAAGGCAGAATACCTAGCAAGAGAACTCTATCAGATTCCCACAAAAATCTGCAGCTGGTGCTTTGGAAATGCAGCAGAAGACATAACTTCAAATTTATCACAGAGATTGAAATTGACCTTGTGTCTTGTATTCTCAAAACGTCCTATTTTTATGTTTGAAATTTTATTATGATTATAAATATTTGATAAGGTCAAGCATAGCTGACTTTCTCTGCAGCCTGACAATAGATGGGTCAATCAAAGTAAAATGATTTCTAACAGCAAATGGAGTTTTGTTTCTTTTTTGACCACCCTTCCTGTGACGTCATAAACTTCGTTATTAGAAGTGCTATTTTCCGTTTTCGCTGAGTGAGAAAATTTTAAATTGGATTGAAGCCTTTTCTCTATACTTGGTGGTTGATTCCAGAACCTTTGCAATCTGTCCACCTCCTTTCCGCAGATGAGCTCTAGGCCTCCGCTGGGATTTAGAGTAAGGAAACCTGGGCAGACGTCTCAAATCTAGTTGCTAAAAAGTTCTTCCTCAGCCTTCAGCTAAAACCTGCTCTGTAGAGTTTGTAGAAAAGTCTCTGCCTCGTCTACCCATGCCAGTTGATTCTCTCCCCTATTTTTCTCATCCTAAATAATAACAAATTAAAGCTGTCCTTTAGAGAGGCAGCACATGTGGGAGACCCCCAGCATCTGTCCCAGGGCAGGCACATAGTTGGCACTCAAAAACATACATTGAATGAAATGAATGATAAATAGATGTGAGACACCTCATCTTGAACATGTGCTTTTTTAAAAACATTGAAAAAAATCCAAAACCCACAATTATTACACCTTCAATATAGAAAAATTAGAAGATACAGAGAAGCAGAAAGAAAAATAATCACTGTTATTTCTTTCTTTCCTGGTGTAGGGGTATGTTTTTGGTTTCTACTAGTAGCTATAAAATTGACTAATGCACTTTTACGTTTTATTTCCTTAATGCTGTAGTATGTAGTAAATAAATTAATGAGGTATTTTGAGTACAAAACTAAAACCTACTTACTGTATCTGTTAGTTGATGGGAAGCTACTACTAAGTCAGATTGGAAATTAACTTCAAAAAGTGTTTTCAGAGGCGCAGGTTTGGGATGCTAGACTACTTTTCCTCCACTCTGTGGCTTGTAAAGCTAGGAAGATGGGGGCCACCTGCTTCTCATATTTCTTTTCTTTTCTGTAAAAGTTGTTGCAGTTCCTCCAGATCCCCTTTTGACAAAATAATTATGAAGGAAGTTTACAAAGATAAAAACAAAACTTTACCGACTTAGGATACACAGTGGTAGAATGCTCGCCCATGGTGCAGGGGACCCAGTTCAATTCCTGGACTGTGCACCCCACCCCCACCCCCAAAAATGTATTGGCTCCAGAGTTATTAGGATTTTAAGACGTGAACTGATCATTGTGGAGCCCTTACTTTATGAATACATGGTTTAACTCTCTACAAGTTTTATAAAATTAAAGAAAGACTTGAAAAAGGAACACTTACTCTCTTCCCTGAAGACCTGAGTAAATATTGACATCAAGGGAGAAAATGTGAATAAAAATAGAGAAATAATCCAGTATCATATTGTAAAAATATTGAAATGCTCCTGTTTCTACTGTTCCTATAGAATCAGGAGATTTTTGTCTTCTGTGTTGGAACACTGGGAGAACCAGCTAGGAAGTATTATTTGTTTAACCAGAGTAAAAAAATTTCTAGGAAATCCTGTCAACTGAGCAGCCTTTTTCTTATGCTTTTGCTTTTAGTGGGAAGTAATAAATATGAGCCCAGGAATATAAATCCAAGATGGATTTGGGATATTACCTGCATTAAAGCTAGCAGGTCAGAATTTTTTCTCCTTTCAGAGGGCCAGAATAGGTTTTCCATGATCAGTTAGGCTGTAAAATGTCTTTTTTGTGTAGTCAGAGAAAAATATGTATTTTTCCCTACATGGTAAGACATTTGAGTAGATTCTAAAAAACAAAACCAAAAATCTCTTTGATGTGGAATATTTTTCTCTTGGCATACTGTAACGTGAATGATAGCTGTGGGTCTTGGGCAGGGGTGTTTCTGTAATTACTTTCACGGAAGGTTTGGGGTGGTTTGCCACCTCTTGCCATCTGCAGTGCATCTCGGGCAGCTTGTGAGACAACTTTCAGGTGGGCCTCCACACACCCTGGTCAAATAGTATTCTGTAGTAAGTCCCAGCACTCAGTGTTCTCAGCTCTGGAATTCCAGCTGGCTGTAAACTCTGTTAAAGGCTGAATTAGCATTTGTTTTAATTGTAAATATTAAGACCATCAATATTCTGTGTTGTGTTTTGTTACTAAAGACAATCATGGAAAGAAAACAACTTAATTCAGAGTGTATGTAATGATTAGAATAATCTAATTTAAACATTGAAAGATTTGGAATTTATAAATTATTTCACAATTAGCAAATTTTTACATTGGTCTTCCTTGCTAATTACAATAAATCTGATATTTTATCTGTTTTGTCTCAGAACTATGTAATAAAAGTTTTCACCACAGAATCTCATAAACGTGGAGATTTGTTTCAAGAAGCCCATATTAGATCCCCTGATTTCACACCCTCCTACTACCTTCCTGTTTTATTGACCTTGAAAAGACTTTTTTTCTGTAAACTTTTTTCATCTGCTGGAACTTCTTATCTTCCTTGGAAATGCTTTATTTTAGCCCAGCAATCTTGTTCCAGTTAACTTATTACTGGGTTAAGAGTTCTATTTTTTGTCTAGGTAATTGAAGATGTCATTTGCAAATTGAGGTGAACAGGTCTTATGAGGTCTTAGAGTATTAGAGTTACTTCTCAGAAGGGTGGTTCTACAGTTCACTCACCAGAGGCACATGGCTCTGAGTCATGTAAATCACACTTTCCAAAGTTCAGTTTTTATCTCCCCAAGTGCATCCTCTGCTTCCTTCTCTATTGATCCGCCTTCACCAAGATTCAATTAGTTATTTTAAAAACACAGATTTAGATTATTTTCAGTGTCCTTTAGACTTCTAATGTTTAAAACTGTTAAATATTTTTACATGCTGAGATATCCCACCACTCAAAATAATTGGAGGGAAAGGGAAGACTAGTGTGATAGAATTGTTTTCATAAATGGACGGAGGTGATCCATAATTTGAAGCACTGCTTGTGTACCTGTACCATGAAAAAAGTTCTTAAAGCTTATACTCCAGATAACCTCTGCAAAATTAGTAAGCTAAATAAACTCTTTCATGTGTGCTTTAATGATCTTGAATTCCAAATTGATAGATACAGAAGTGATAAAGGTTTTACGATGCCAGAGTGTAGTGCATTCTTCTTTTTGGTGAATTTGAAATTATATAATTAAAAGTCTTCATTTTTAAAGGTCTTTATCTGAAACATTATATGGTTGAAAACTTCTTGTGCTCCTGCCTGGCTAAGGAGGATCTTATCATTCTTTCTAAGCTCTGTCTAGATAAACTAGTTTTCTATTCCTGGTAACTAAATAACTTTCATCTCCCTGTGGAATATAATTGAGTCCCAAGAGCTATTTATTAATTATTAAGACAAAGCAGTGCATTTTCTTTAATAATGATCCAAGACAGTATGTTTCCTCTCATTTCATCTTTTAATTTATTATAATACACACAACACAAAAGTGTTCAGCTGTCCACTTGGCACACTGGTGGGCAGAGACCTGGAAATCTCATACTAAAAACGTGGGTCCAGAGATTGTTTTAACATTTAAAGTGCATTTTGAATTATCTAAAAAAGCAAAATTTATGGTAGCAGCAGGCTGATACACATTAGGTGTGATTTCTCTCTTTTGTGGATAAATGACTGGGTGAGTTTCCTGAGTAAATCCTAGGGCATCATCCAACCAGGACAGATGGGCCCTGAGAATAAGGAACGTTTACTTGCAGAGGCCTGTGCTGAGAAAGCAGAGGTGGCAGGTCTCTGTATGTTTGTGTCGGCTCTGTCTGCTCTGCCCTAACTTCCCACTTCATGGTGGCAGGAAACTTGAAGTCGGGACCCTGCAGTTCAGATTTTGTTGAGCTCCTGTTTCAGTGGAACCCTGAGCACTAACCTTTGGTGTGGGACTCACCATCTGGCCAAGTGATTAAAAAAAAAAAAGCAAGCTATTTGCTATAAGAGCTTGTGATTTGCTTTTATATCTTTAGTTTTTGTATATCCCAGGCCACATAATTGATTTTATAGATAATGTGTTCCAACATTGGAAGGAACAAACAATATTATAGTCGAGTTTTGCTGGAGATGAAAGTTTACATTAGTGTAGACAGAAATAGATTTTAAAATTTGTTTGGTTTACCACTTGTACATGTTAATTCTAAATGTTAGTAGTTGGAACTTCCATTTATCTGACCAAAACGTCCAGTCTGTGAATATACTTCCATCTGGTCAGTTACCTGAGGAATTAGTGTGGTGGAAGTTGTCATTCCTTATTCCATATGGCTTTGAAAATGAAAGCTTGTTTTTTAGAAGAGCATGAAAATGATTTTTGAAATTTTTTAAAATATGTCACTTTTGGTTAACCACATCTCATCACTTCATCTTCATCACTTTTCTATTTCTTAAAGCCTCTCTTCTTTAAATGGAATAACCCACATCTTAATTCTTTTCCCTAAATTGCTTGAATGTGACAAAACCTGTGATGTGGGCTAAAGCACTCTTTGCTTTCTTAACCAAGTTTTGGAGTATGCTAGGCTACTGATAACCAGGGAGGGACTCCCTCAGCACCTCCCCCCCCCCCATTGGGTGTGTGTGTATTTTGCAGAGTCAGACTTGAGTCAGGGGAACCCCAGCTTTTCCTGTGTGGTGGAGCAAATAGTGTGTGTCTTCTGCCACCTTCATGCCTGTTTGCCCAGTTGGAGGTTTGCAGGCTCTCAAATGTCTTTTCTAGGGAAGGGCAAGATCGTAGGGGTGAGGGGTTTGGAGAGAAGTCCTTCTACCAAAGCAAACTTAAAAAGGCCTCTTCTTGTTTTTATTTTTGTCATGTGTGTCCAGGATTTAGAAGAATTCTGCTTTAAGTTTTGCATCAATCATTTGACAGAAGTCACACAGACTGCAGCGTTTTGGCAAATGGACGGCCCTCTGCTGAAGGAGTTCATTGCTAAAGCCAGTAAATGTGGAGCCTTTAAGAACTGAAGCCTGAGGCTGTGAGTTTTGTGCCCTGGGCACTGGTGGTCGTGTGTCTGGTTGGTGTTCTGCCAGTGGTCTGATTCTGCAGGTAAAAAAGAAGTCAGGTTGCTTTTCCACTTGAGACACAGTTCTCTGTGTGGGACCATGCGAAGGACGTCTAGCTCTTCTGGAACCCGTTTATACACCTTGCTTCCAGATATGTGTATTTCAAATGTGACCTTACTTACATTTGGGCTGGCACCTTTTAAAAGGGTGAAAGTTATCTGGGTTTTTTGTTTGTTTGTTTGTTTTTTATTGGAGGAACTTCTGAGCCTTGGAAAGGGGGTATTGGAAGCGACTCTCAGGGGTCTCATCTCGTCAACCCTTTTGATGCCAGGAGTTGTAATATTTCATGCATTATGAGATATAAACTTCATGTGAATTAGAGATGCTGACCCAGGGGCTTTTGAACGGGCTGCGGGTAGTTCAGTAACGTCACTGTGAGGGCAGAGTTAGATGGAGGCTTTTGTCGGTGCGCTTCTGCTCTGGCGACTTGTTGTTAACTTCATGACATCAAAGTATTACTCAGCATAACCTGAGTTAAACCTGTTGAAATGAGAATTATGTAAAGATAAATTCCTAGGTTAGCAAAGATTTAAGTGCACATAAAAAGTAGTCATTTAGAACTATCCATTTAAAAGTTGATAATGAATCTTTGGAGAGAGGGGGGCATTTTATAAAGTAGACTCTCCACCCCTTCCCCAATGTTGTTTTAATTTATTAAGGAAAGATTTGAGAATTTAAGTTGAAATTGCCCTCCCGCCCCTACCTCTTCGTCTATAAGTGCTGACTCAGGAAAGGAAAAATGACATGTTCAATATACTCTTGCCTTCCTAGACTTCAGCTGCTTGATCATCAGATCTGCTACACATGAGTTGAAGAAGTGGTTCTTGAAACCAACTTTCTTATAGGATTTAGTGAAATTTGCTTTACCTATTTTATCTAAGCCAGATACCATCACAGATTTGCTTAGTTGAAGACTCACCAACTTTCACTTTTGATTGCTTTAGGTATAATATTTAGTAAAAATTAACTTAGAAAAAGCATCGAAGATAAGGATTTCCTGGAAGGATTCAATTTAAAGAAACAGCTGCTCTGTCATTTCCGGTCAGATTATGAAACGTGACTTTGGGATTTAGGAGTTTTCAGCTTGGAGTTCTATCTTATGTATCCCATTGGATTTGCTTTAAGAATAGTTTTATTTTATTTTTTTTGGTCCACCAACCCATTTCTGTTTGTGAGTTCTCTTAGTGATTTTTATTTCCTGCTTGGAAGCCCCTTCCCTAAATTTGGAGTCTAAACCCATTTTCACAGCCAAACTAACAAGGGGGTGGGAGACGCTGCAGCTACTACTTACCAGCGGTGATTTTAATTGTGGGGTTGCAGGAATGAGGCCCTAAACATAGGAATTCATGCATAGGCAAAATAAATACAACCTGGAAGTCCCAGCCTCTCTTGACTTAATATTGTAAGTGATTGAAGCCCAGTGAACTATTAGGTCAGAGTTTGTCCTGCAGCGTGATAGACGTTTCCTCACCAGGTTGATAAAGGCACATTAACTTGATTAGTAGCACTATGATGATGGCTTGTGTTTGTACCAGTTACTGTTGGCTTATGATCTGAATAAAATGAGGCCTTCATATGTTTACTATCGCTCTTACTTGAAAAAAACAAAGTTCTTCAAAAAAGCACAACTTGAAGTAGTAGATCCATTTCCATAGATTAGTCGATTCGTTCAACAAATATTTGAGTTCCTAATAAAGGTGAAGGACCACTTCTCATACTAGATTACTGAGCACTCTGTGTGCGTATGATAGTGGAAAGAAGAGGACTAAGTCCTTCAAAAAGTCCCCAAGTATCTTTTTTTTTTAAGTACGCTCTCTTGTTTTTCTGGTTTTGTTGTTCCTCAAAGCAGGAAATGAAGGCTATTTTTCAAATAGATTTTTTTTTGTCTGATGTAATAATGGAATCCAAAGTATTCACATTTCTTAAAAAAGCCCTTAAATGTACTCTTGAACTTCTTACTGGATCAATGTTTGATACTCTAGTCCATACACAGACTGTATTTATGTAATGTTTAGAATGACTATTAATAAAGAAATCTGTTAAAAAAGCATGTAGTTTCTCCCTCACCCCTTTCCCCCACCCAATGCAATTCTTAGATAACAGGCTAAAAACAGGTACCACCATGGCTTACACATGTGCTCACACACACACACACACACACACACACACACACATACACATACATACTACTTCACAGAAATCCTTTGATTTTATTCTTGTTGAAAGATATAGTACAGTTGAATTGTGATAGCAGAAAGATGTACCTGGATTCTTTGGGATACATATGAGCTTAGGGGAAGATGTAATCCCTATCCTCAAGGAACATATAGACTAACAGGAGAGAGGAGAGACAGGCTAAGGAACCAACAACACAATATAAACAGCCTTTCATAATAGGTAATGAGAAAAAAAAAACCAATAAGGTTAATATGAGGAGAAATTCTGAAGATAATGTTTGTGCATGTAGGGAGGACATAACGCATCCTCTCATTGCCAAAACACCGGATAAGTAGCTTGAATAAAAGCTTAGAGATGGGGGGTAACTCACTGTCAGCACGTTTGTTTGGTTACAGTGGAGAAAATAAGCCAGGGCCTGTTAGAAGATGTTGGTGAGGGCACACTTGTGCATGCATGTGCGTAGTTAATGGAGCTTTCCCCAGCGTCAGGCATTGCATCCTGTGCTTTGCATGTATTTTCTCATTTAGTGGCCACATTTTATCCCATAAAATCAACAAAGTTAGGCTCAGGTAGACTAAATGATTTTATTAAAGTTTTCCAGTAGTAAGTGACAAAGCCAAAGTTGAAACCCAGATCTGTTTTAACAGTTGGCCCAACACTTGCCTACTTTGTGATTCCCAGACACGTGTTGCTGCCTCGTTCCAAGTTACTTGCTGTGTGTATAAAGTTTGAAAGTAAAGTGGGAAACAAATTTTTAATAAAAATCATGATATCAAAACTATTACCTAGATAAGTTTGTCATCAAATGTAACATTAGGGGAGGAAGTTGAAATTATAATAATCATAGACCTGTGGAAATCTGTATTCAGTGGGTCTGTACTTTTTTTCAAAGTGCCCCACCTGGTTCTGATGTGCAGGTGAAACCCACAGAGTTAGGTTTGTCCCTCAGGTGAAACTGCCACAACTACAGTAATGGACTGTTCTTTCAGTCTATTTCATGTTCCTTCAACAAATAACTTGTGAGTAGTTATTATGTGCCAGATGCCATGCTGGGGACTCAGCTCAAACCCATTTGAAAAGGCAACATTTTAATTAATCGAAGAGCTATGATAAATCAGAAGTGAGAATATGACATTTTCAGAGATCAGATATGGAGCTGCAGGCATAAAATTTTGATTTTTATATTGTTAGGTTGAAGAAATCTTAACTATTGATTCTTTTCCATCTTGTACATTCCCACTGCTGGTTTTAGTCAGGAGTCCAGTTTTAAATGTCAGTGTTTGTTTTGAAGACGACAGATGCCCGGGTGATATCTGCAGCTGAAAAGAACTTTAAAAAGCAGACTTTCTGTGACCTGAAGACAGGCAAATCTGGCAGAAGTAAAGGAGTACATTCAACTAATTTATACCCCAGAGAAATCAGAGGCAGGGACTAGTCCCTCAACATAAGCATCTGCATTTATCCAGCAAACATCTATTGAGCGTGTTATAACTGGTGCTGGGGATGTGAGAGCAAGCAAAACAGAAGAACACTGTTGAGCCAAAAGCAGATAGGGAGGTTTTGTCCTAGAAGAGCTATTTGCTAATGATGTCATGCACAATTCAGCCAGTTGTGTGTTAAGTGATATGAAGGAAGGCACTCTAACGTGGGCCGGGTGGGGGAACTGTTAAAATGAGCTCTGCCAGGAGGAGCAGGGAGAGAAAGGTGAAAGAGCTATTGAGAATCCAGAGGAGGATTTGCAAAGCCCCTATGGGTCTGAAGTGCAGACGCTAGGGGAGATAGGAGCCTCAGAAGCATTTTATTGGAGAGGAGCAATAGGGGAAGAAGTGAGATGTTCATAAGGGAAAGGCATGGAACACCGGGCAGGCATCAGATGTCAGTCTGCAAGAACCGATCAGAGCTGCTTGGGCAGCAGTTTGCAGAACAGAGAGGATGAGAAGCCTATTCCAAAGACTGTGGCTTTCATAGGCAGGCCTCTGGTTTTAAGCCTGCTGGCAGTTTTGCCTGGGTCCCTGGGTTAGGGAATGGAAATCCTTAAGAAGACAGGAAAGATACTGATGTGGAACTTGACCCGAGGCCTCGGTTTTCCTGAAGAGGACCCAAGGTTTGTTTCAAGTCCTGAAGTAACTTGATCTCTTTCTTCAGCTCCTGCTGCTGTTTTTCATACTGATCAATTTTATTCTCTATTGCTATGAGAAGAAGAAATCAAGTGATTTCAGATTACTCAGTAGTTTTATTACAAATAATATACCCTTTCTAGTCCATTTCACATGCAAATGCTGTACCCCAAATGACTGACAACCCCATATTGCAGTGACCTTTTTTTCATTTAATAATACAGTGCATGCTCTTCTAAATTATGATTTTATCAGCTGTATAGTATATTTCAGTATATGATAAGTATTTCTAAACTAAGGTAATTTTATAACTCGCATACCTCTTTGAAATTTTACAAATGTGTCTTCAAACAGTCTACAGTCAAAAAGCGAAGTCCCAATTTCTTCATAGTCTGGAGAGAGAAAAACATTTCAGCATTAATTTTAGTTTAAATTACATATTTAAAATAAATGTATAATAAAACACCTCAGAAAATAACCCAAAATAAGAAAAGTCAACAAAGCAGTCATCTATTGTGATTCTACAGCGTTAGCAGCATTACCAGGGAATTATTAGAAATGCAACGTCTTCACCCTGATTGCAGATCTGCTGAACCAGAACCTCCAGAGGTGGGGCCCAGCCATCTCTGCTTTAACAAGCTCAAGTTTAAGAAGTGCAGGTCTATAGAAAAGAATAAGCAAACTAAAGAATGTAATGACTGAGCTTTGGGGCATGTTTACTCTTCACTTCTCAGTTTTGACCTATAGAAAATGATCTCTCACACAATGTGTGTTTTACACTGTTGCCTACAATACAGACTGCCAAAATATTCCTTATGAATTAGTTAAGATCATGATACAGCTTATTAGAAGGTGAAGGCACCCCATAGAGCTCTTTATGAAAGTTCATATTTAATCCAAATGTTGGGCAGGCAACAGTGGCTCAGTGGCAGAGTTCTCGCCTGCTGTGCTGAAGACCTGGGTTCGATTCCCAGAGCCTGCCCATGTAAAAAAAAAAAAAAAAAAAAAAAAAAAAAAAATATATATATATATATATATATATATATATAAACCAAATGTCAAGCCAATCATTAAGATTGCTTTTCTCTTCTGTACATTAAACTTTTTTTTTCAGTATGAGTGCTTTAATCAGAAAAATAACCAATGTGGTTAAGAAAAATCAGTCCTTTCTAATATGAATTTACATAAAAATACCAAAATATATTTTGAGGAAATGAAAGTTACAATATTAGGTTCCTTTCTGTTTAGTTTCCCAGGCGGCTTCAGCAAATACCATGAAATGGTTCAGCTTAAACAATGGGGATTTATTAGCTTAAAATTTTGAGTCTAGGAAAATGTACAAATCAAGGCATCATCAAGGCACTGCTTCCTCCTGAAGATGGCTGCCAGCAACATACATTAAACTTTAACATTATGAGAAAAGACACTTAGCCTTTTAAGGAACAGAGTGTGAGTTAAATGAAAACCAACAGCACCATTCTCAGATGTTAACACGTGTGTGAGGCTGGGAGTAGGGTGGGGGAGACGTGTGGTTGAATCCAGTTGAGAACGCACCCATTCTCTTAGTGTTCAGCTTCAGTTATGCACTCTAGAAAACTTACCACAACTTTCAGGGCATTGGGTACTTTTTATTAAATTATCAAGTTTATGAATTACTCACATTCTGTTGACTTATGAAAGACTGCAGAGCTCATACAATGATTTTTAAAGAGATAAAGAAGGAAAAGAAATAGAATGAAAAGAAATGACTTTTGGGGGGGGTTTTGTTTTGTTTTACACTCAGGCCTGTGAGAAATCTCTGTAGGAAGAGATTCTGGTCTTCCAGTACCTTCTTCCGAAGTGATGTCATCCATGAGTCTTTCCTGAATGAAAACAAGTTTGTCTAATAATTCTTCAATTAAGTCGTTCAGAAGTCCCGCTTCTTTACATTTCTTGAGAAAAGCAGCTTTCATAATTGTCTCTAGGAACAAGAAAAAACATTTCTGAAGGAAATGGCCTGCCTTAGGTCACCTGTCATGAATCACTTAAAGGCCCCTTCACATCTTGCCTAGATGTGAATGAGTCTAATTAATAAAATAATACAGCATCTGTCTATCTTCAATTAATTGTACTTTCCTCACAGTCCATTTTTGCCAGTTGACACAATGAATGAAATGTTACAAGAAGTGAAGAGAAGAATAAAAATGACTGTGGAGTAACTTTTTGAATCAAGAGGATGTTCATGTTAGCCTCAAATCTTTGAGCTGCCAGATCTCTGTCACTGTCTTGTGTCTCAGTTACTATGAGTTGCCATGGAACGTCCATTTCCTTAAAGAACAGGAAGCTACAGTTTGCTGGTTTCTGCGTGCTGGAGGGTCATGTGTGCAGGGGTGGTGTTTCCCTGGATTCTGAGTTTGGGCAACCCCAGTCTTCTGGATTAGCAAGTACCTCCTCTTTTTTTAAACATTGAAGGGCAAATGGACCATCCCAACCCCAGTTATTTTGATAGTGAGGACTATGGGAGAGGATAGATATGATAAAAGATTTTTACTCTTCCTACTACAGTCTTAAAGGCACGAGCCATGATATTTTATTTCTCCTTCACAGAAGGTAGTGTAAAATACACTCAATATTTACAACTTTGTCCACAAAAGGGGGGGGGGGGGGGCGAAAACCAAGAATTTTCAAAGACTGAAGAAGAGACAGGATTTTACATCCAGAAGTAAGCAATAGTTCTACAAAATTAATTCAGGACTGGCAAAACTTTGTTGAAATCTACATTGTGGGGAGTCTCCGAGAAGATGGTGGGCCAGACTGGAGTGAATTCTTTTCTGCTCCGTGAAACAAGATAGGCGACGGGGAGAAAATGCCCAGGACCACAGGTCCCGGGCTGTGAGTAATCTGGGGGGTCCTTATGCAGTTTTTGGGGGGAGGAAGATCGGAGGAGAGTGAGTGGGTCAGGGCAGGGTGATCCCCACCGGACGAGCTGCGGTGCACTGGGGAGGTGCGACTGAAGGGAACTGACCTCCCGGCCCTAGCCCCAGGCTGCCGGCTGGGGGACCGCCCCACGTCGCCGTGGTGGGCAGTGCCCGCCGGGAACCCAGAGGCCAGCAAATGTCCACCGCAGGGTGGGGGGAGTGATCACCTGGTCCGATGTGGGAAAATCTGCCCCCAGTCACGGTGTGTGGCGGGCCCACCAGTGCATGTGCAGGCCTGCCGGCCCAGGCGGAGTAGCCCCCCCTGCTGAGCAGCCCCCTGCGGAGCACACCAACCTGCGGTGGTCCCAGCCAGGAGGGGCGGGGCTGAGGGGAGAGGAGGCCCACGCGCCATCTGCTGGCCGGAGGTGGTAGACGTGCAGGTCGGCTGCACAAGACAGGGGGGAGATCTTGAGGGAGAAGGCGCCTCACTATCGCCACCTGCTGGGGAGAATGGGTAAGTGCAGGCAAGCTAACTCCCTATCTGCCTAGGTCTTTATATTTATTTTTTAATTCTTTTCTTAATATTCTTTTTTATTCACCCCCTTTTAAAACATATTCTTTCTGTTCATTTTTATTAGTAATATAATTATCCTTTTTCACTTTAAATTTTTTATAGATATTTTATATTTTATTTTTACTCATTTTCTACCTTCTATTCCACATATTACTTTTTATTATTCCATTTCATTTATTTTTATTACTATTTTTCTCTTAAATTTTATCTCCCTCTGGTGGGTAACAGCCTGACTTCACTCCCATCCTGGGGTATCTCCTTTTGATTCTGGTGCCCATTATTGTTGAGGTGTGTTTTGTTGTGGCTCCTGTTTTTGTTTCATATTTTTATTATATTATTTTACTATCTCTTTTTCCCCATTATTTTTTTTTTTTTGGTGCATAGGCTGGGAGTTTAGCATGGGTTTCCTGCATGGTGGTCAGCCATTCTGCCACCAGAGTGCCCATGCACCCTGATCTACTTTATAATAGATGCTTCGATTGAATTGTACCCCCTCCATGAGATTTGAATCTTGATTTGGCAGAGAATAACCAACAAAGTGCCAAAGGAAACATTTAGCAAAAGCTAAGTAAATACAAAAACTTTAGAAAAGTGAAGGAAGCCAATTTGCATAATAACCATATCAAGATAATCAAATGCCCCGAACACAACAAAAAAAATCACAAAGCACACAAAAATCCAAGTGGAAATGGCCCAGCCAAATGACCAACTCATAACTCCAGAGGGGACACAGAATATGGAACAACCACTCTAGGATATTTGTAAAGAAATAAAGGCTATCAAAAAGACAATAGAGAGCATAAAGTAGACTTCAGGAGGTTAAAGAGAAAAATGGCAGATCTCACAGAGGTGAAAGACACAATAGACCAAATAAATAATATATTGGAGACATACGATAGCAGATTCGAAGAAGCAGAAGGAAGAATAAGTGAGCTGGAAGATAGAACAATAGAACTAGAGCACACAAAAGAACAAATGGCAAGAAAGATGGAAAATGCAACTGGATCTTAGGGAAATGATGGACAAGAGGCGCACAAAATAAGAATTATTGCTGCCCCAGAAAGAGAAGAGAAGAGTAAAGAGTTGGGAAAGTTAGTTGAAGATAATAGTTGGAGAAAACTTCCCAATCCCTATAAAAGATGCAGATATGCAAATCAAAGAGGCCCAGCAAACTCCAAATAGAATAAATCTGAACAGGCTCAGTCCTAGACACATACTAATCAGACTGTCAGGTGTTGAATAGAAACGAAGTCCTGAAAGCAGCACAAGAAAAGCGATCTACTACATATGAGGGGAAATATATCAGACTGACTTCAGACTACTCAACAGGCACCATACCCATGCAATAGGGGTATTGATATTTTTAAGATCCTGAATGAGAAAGGCTCTCAACCAAGAATTCTTTATCTAGCCAAGTTACCCTTCAAAATTGAGGGAGAGATTAAAATCTTCAAAGACAAAGATTGAGAGAACTGGTAAAAAAGAGACCAGCTCTACAAGAAATACTAAAGGGGGTCCTGTCAGCTGATAAGAAAGACAAGAGACGGATTCAGCCATCAAAAAACTTCCACAGACATGACATCCAGAGGTGAAAGTCTCCCTGGCAGCATGGGAGAGCAGGGATGAATCTGGCCCTGGCACCGTGGGATCAACTATTTCATCCTGACCAAAAAGGGGGAAAGGAGTGTAACTAATAAAGTATCAGTAGCAGAGAGAGTTCAGATAGAGTCAAGAGGCTACTTTGGAGGTTGCTCTTATGCAAGCTTCAGTTAGACCTTGCTACCTATCATAACCTGCCAACCCCCAACCAGGACCATTCCAGCCAATCCTAAAGAACACCTAGGGCACTATATAAGATTTCACAAGGGTTCCATGCACTAGAGTAACTGTCCAGAAACCTACAACCTCCAGATGGGTCCCTGGTCCAGATAAGTCCTGAAACCTAACCCAGACTCTCCAGAACATCAGTTAGTTCCATCTCCCTACCACATTACTGACAGCCCCTTCCAACATGAACAGGTTAGAATGGCCATAGCCCAAACACCCCTAAAGAAAGGACAGAAAGATCAAAGGTGATGATGGAGTTAAACAGAGAAGATAGGATTTAACAAATGAACATGATTGCTGAATCATTAAATTGGTATCTCTTAGTCTCCAATGTCTTAGAGCAGCTAGAAATAAAAACCTAAAATTGTGGAATTGTAACCCATGTCAAACTCTGAGATATGTTCTACAACTAATTGTGGTGCTGTGCTTTGAAATTTATTGCTTTTTTCTATATATGTTATTTTTCACAAAAAAGAAAAAAATGTCAGTGGTGATGATAAAAAAAATATGCCTTCTAGCCTCCTATATTCTGGAGCAGCTAGAAGGAAAAATCTGAGCGGATCGTATGATAGCCCATGACAAATTCTGAGATTTGTCCTGTAACTACTTATTGAACTGTACTTTGAAAACTATTGTCTTTTTTTGTTTTTTTTTTACATGGGGAGGCACCAGGAACTGAACCTGGGTCTTCAGCATGGCAGGTGAGAACTCTGCTACTGAACCACCGTTGCCTGCCCTTCTTTGCTTTTATATATGTTATATTATACAATAAAAAAAGTTATATATAGGGCAGTGCAACAGTGGCTCAGCAGGCAGAAGTCTCGCCTGCCATGCTGGAGACCTGCATTCGATTCCTGGTGTCCGCTCATGCAAAAAAAAAAAGTTATATATAAAAAATCTTACCACACAAAAAAGCCCAGGACATGATGGCTTCACAGGAGAATTTTATCAAACATTTCAAAAAGTACTAACACTGGGTGGGCAACGGTGGCTCAGTGGCAGATTCTCACCTGCCATGCCAGAGACCCAGGTTCATTTTCCGGAGCCTGCCCATGCCAAAACAAACAAACAACCCCCCCCCCCCCAAAAGTATAACACCAATCCTGCTCAAACGCTACCAAAAAACTGAAGAAAAAGGAATGCTATCTAATTCACTTTATTAAGCTAACATCACTCTAATACCAAAATTGGATAAACATGATAAAAGAAAAAAAACTATGGACCAATCTCCCTAATGAACATAGATGCGAAAATTCTTAACAAAATACTAGCAATCATATCCAACACCACATTAAAAGAATTATACATGACGATCAAGTAGGATTCATACCAGGAACACAAGGATGGTTCAACATAAGAAAATCAATCAATGTAATACAGCACATTAACGAATCAAAAGGGAAAAATCACATGATCATATTGATCAATACTGAAAAAGCATTCGGCAAAATCCAGCATCCTTTCCTGATAAAAACACCCCAAAAGTTAGGCATCGTAGGAAACTTTCTCAATATCATAAAGGGCATATATGAAAAACCCATAGCCAGCATCATGCTTAATGGTGAGGAATTGAAAGCATTCCCCTTGAGCTCTGGGATGAGACAAGGATGCCCATTGTCACCACTATTATTCAATATTGTATTAGAACCACCAGCTGGAACAATTAGGAGAAAGAAAAAAAGGCATCCAAATAGGAAAGAAATAAGTAAAACTTTCATTATTTGCAGATGACATGATCCTATAATTAGAAAAATTTCTAAGCAATTTCTTAATTGCTAAGAAATCTACAGCAAAACTACTTGAGCTAACAACAAATTCAGCAAAGTGGCAGGATACAAGATTAATGTACAAAAATCAATAATGTTTCTGTACATAAGCAATGATATATCTGAGGTAACAACTAAGGAAAAAATTCCATTCAGTATAGCAACCAGAAGAATTAGGTATCTAGGAATAAGCCTACTCGGGGATGTCAAGGACTTATACACAGAAAACTTTAAAAATTGTTAAAAGAAATAAAAAATGACCAAAATAGATGGAAAGATAAATCCATGGTCATGGATAGGAAGGTTGACTATCATCAAGATGACAGTTCTACCCAAACTGATCTATAGATTCAATGCAATACCAATAATAATTCCAACAACCTACTTTAAAGACTTGGAAAAACTGGTTACCAAATTTATATGGAAGGGAAAGAGACCTTGAACAGCTAAAGATATCCTAAAAAAGAAGAATGAACTGGGAGGCCTATCACTTCCTGACTTTAAAGCTTATACTAAAGCCCCAGTTGTCAAAACAGCATGGCACTGGCACAAAGACAAAAGGAGTGACCAGTGGAATAGAATCAAGAGTGCAGAGATTGACCACCAAATTTATGGACATTTGATCTTTGATAAGGCCCCCAAATCCACTGAATTGGGACAGAATAGTCTTTTCAATAAATGGGCATGGGAGAACTGGATTTCAATCACCAAAAGAATGAAAGAGGACCCCTACCTTACGCCTACCCCAAAATTAATTCAAAATAGATCAAAGACATAAATAAGAGCCAGTACCATAAAACTTCTTGAAAAAAAAATGTAGGGAAATATCTTCAAGATCTAGTAATAGGAAGTAGCTTCTTAAACTTTACACCTAAAGCACAAACTATGAAAGAAAAAATAGACAAATAGGAACTCTTTAACATGAAGAGCTTCTGTGTCTCAAAGGACTTTGTTAAAAAGGTGAAGAGGCAGTCAACTCAATGGGAGAAAATATTTGGAAACCACATATCAGATAAAGGCTTGATATCTTGTGTACATAAAGAAATTATACAGCTCACCAACAAAAGAACAAACCAACCAATTATAAAATGGGTGGAGGAAATGAATAGGCGCTTTTCTGAAGAGCAAATACAGGTGGCTAAAAAGCACATGAAGAGCTGCTCATCTTCACTGGCTATAAAGGAAATGCAAATCAAGACAACAATAAGATATCATCTCACACCTGGAAGAATGGCTGCTATTAAACAAACAGGAAACTACTAGTGTTGGAGAGGATGTGGAGAAATAGGAACACTTATTCACTGTTGGTGGGAATGTAGAATGGTTCAGCCACTGTGGAAATCAGTATGGAGATTCCTCAGACTCAAAAAACTAAATATTGAGTTGCCCAATGACCTGACAATACCAGTACTTGGTATATACCCAGAAGAGTTGAGGGCAGTGAGGTGAACAGACTTCTGTACACCAATGTTCAGAGCGGCACTGTTCACAGTTGCCAAAGGATGGAAACAATCCAGGTGCCCTTCAACAGAAGAGCGGATAAACAAAATGTGGTATATACATATGATGAAATATTATGTGGCATTTAAACAAAATGATGTCCCAAAACATGGCAACATGGATGAACCCTGAGGACACACTGCTGAGTGAAATAAGTCAGATACAAAAGGACAGATACTGTATGACTCCATTATTATGACTCTGATAAAGCTGCCAGTGTTTTGGAGCAGCTAGAAGGAAAAATCTGAGAGGGCATGGTAGCCCATGACAGACTCTGGAAACTGTTCTGTAGCTGCTTGTTGAAGTGTGCTTTGAAAATTATTGCTGTCTTTCTTTCTTTTCTTTGTATATCTATGTTATATTTTACAACAAAAAAGGTTAAAAAAAAACCTATAGGCAGTTATAGTAATATTAGATAAAATAAATTCCTGAAATTAACAGTTTGAAAATACTTAGTAACATAGCTCACTACGATAGCAAAGTTGATATTTGTAATAACTTTTTAGTTGATATTTTGAGAACACATGTGGACTGATAGTTAATCAAATGCATTTAAGATACTATTTAATATTTAGAATTCAAGTAACTCGGATAGCTGTATTTATAGATTTTTTTCCTTCCTTGCTTTAATTTTAAATTGGTTTATGAAACATTTTGTACAAACAGGTTTTATGATGATTAGATAACTTAGATATATATATTTTTTTAATTTTTTATTAATTAAAAAAAATTACAAGAGGCCCCGCAGCAGCCGACCTGCCCGCCCTCCTTCTCCCCCCTCTTTCCCCTCCTGCTCCAGCGGCTCTCCAACCAGCACGGTGCCCTCTTCCCCCGCCTTCACCGGCTCCTCCGCCACCAGCCTCGACAGCCTTGCCGCCCTCACCTTTCCTCCTCCAGAACAGCTACTGGGGGAGTGGAGATAATACAGAGCAGCTCCCGGAGCCACGAGGGAGATCAAAGGGACGGCGTACCCCATCCTGGAACGGCTGACTATCTGGGAGAACCAGCTCCGGTGAGATCACCAAGGGGCACGGGCTTTCCTGGGTGGGACGGCAAGCGACCAGAGTCCCTCCCTTCCACCTTCCCAGGCCAGCTGGTAGAATTGGACAGGCGGTCCCCTTAGGCCGCGGCGGCTGGTGCCCCCACCACGCGAGGCCCCCCGGAACAACTGAGATAGTTGGGTCGGAAATCCCCAGACTGCGGAGAACAGTGACCGGGGGATCCCTTCCAAACACGTGACTCCCCCGTCCAGCTGGGAACAGTGCACTCTCCCGGGCTGCGACAGCTGGCGCCCTCCCGCCACGCTTGGCGCCCCGGGCCGACTAGCTAATTCGGCTGGACGCTCTTCCATGCTGCGGCAGCCAGCGACCCTCCCCGCATTCAGAACCCCAGGCCGGCTGGCATTCTTCCAAGACGCTTCGGCTGCCGAACCTCCCTACGGCGAGAATTTTCCAGAGTTAAAGGACCCACAGCAACTTTCACTGGTGGAACCCGTAGACAAACGTGTGCCACGAGCGCCACCTACTGGGCAGGATAAGAAAAACAGAACCCAGAGATTGCACAGAAAAATCTTTCAACCTGTGGGGTCGAACACCCAGGGAAATCTGACTAAATGCCCAGACGCCAGCAGAAGATAACGGATCACGCTCAGAAAATTGAACATATGGCCCAGTCAAACGAAGAAACCAATAGTTCAAATGAGATACAGGAGCTGAAACAACTAATGCTGAATATACGAACAGAAATGGAAAACCTCTTCAAAAACGAAATCAATAAATTGAGGGAGGACATGAAGAAGACATGGGCTGAACATAAAGAAGAAATAGAAAAACTGAAAAAACAAATCACAGAACTTATGGAAGTGAAAGATAAAGTAGAAAAGATGGAAAAAACAATGGATACCTACAATGACAGATTTAAAGAGACAGAAGATAGAATTAGTGATTTGGAGGATGAAACATCTGAATTCCAAAAAGAAACAGAAACTATCTGGAAAAGAATGGAAAAATTTGAACAAGGTATCAGGGAACTCAAGGACAATGTGAACCGTACAAATATACGTGTAGTGGGTATCCCAGAAGGAGAAGAGAAGGGAAAAGGAGGAGAAAAACTAATGGAAGAAATTATCACTGAAAATTTCCCAACTCTTATGAAAGACCTAAAATTACAGATCCAAGAAGTGCAGCGCACCCCAAAGAGATTAGACACAAATAAGCGTTCCCCAAGACACTTACTAGTTAGAATGTCAGAGGTCAAAGAGAAAGAGAGGATCTTGAAAGCAGCGAGAGAAAAACAATCTATCACATACAAGGGAAACCCAATAAGACTATGTGTAGATTTCTCAGCAGAAACCATGGAAGCTAGAAGACAGTGGGATGATATATTTAAATTACTAAAAGAGAAAAACTGCCAGCCAAGACTCCTATATCCAGCAAAATTGTCCTTCAAAAATGAGGGAGAAATTAAAACATTCTCAGACAAAAAGTCACTGAGAGAATTTGTGACCAAGAGACCAGCTCTGCAAGAAATACTAAAGGAAGCACTAGAGTCAGATACAAAAAGAAGAGAGAGGCATGGAGAAAAGTGTAGAAAAAAAAATTACAAGAAACACAAACATTCCCAACACATACACTCAGCAATTCACAATATCATCACATAGTTGCATATTCCTCTAGATATTTTTTAATATGCCTATGGATAAGCTAACCAAATCCATTTTAGGTGGTTAAGATTTCCATATGTTAATTGTAAAAATATTTGTATTTTTACATTTTCCTGAAATCAGGAAAACACTTAGTAACATAAGTCATTACTGTAGCAATGCAGATACTTATAAGAACTTTCTACCTGATATTTTGAGAATATTCACAGTTTTGACAGCTGATCCAATGGTATCTAAATTAGTTTTTTATACGTAGAATTTAAGACCTTTGCTATGTGAATTTGGGGATTTTTTTCCTTGTTGCCTTAATTTTAAATTGGCTTATGAAACTTACTGTGCAAACACAGGCTTTACAATGCTTATGTGGATACTTTATTTAAATATGCCTGTGGTTAAGCTAACTAAGATATCCATTTTTGGTGGTTTTAAGTGTATTGTTTGTTTCCTTAAAAAAAAAAATCTACATTGGGGGAATGTGGGGCAAAGGAAGGACTAGCTCCAAATCAATCCAGTTATATCTTTCCATTGTACAAGACTATCCAGGTATATCTTTTCACTATACAAGACTATAGATACAATTCCATTAAAAGAAAACAAGGGATATTAACTTTGAAATACATGGATTATCATTTTGAAAAATACTGCAGGCCGTATTTGTTATATACAGCACTTAGAGCAAACCTGCATGCTTGCCACGCTCTTCCTTCAGTTGTCCTTCAGACCCAGTGAATGGCAGTGCTTCATTCTGCTAGAATGAGAAAATCAAGATTACTTTATATTGATTTTACTACTGGCATTTAAAATTGCTTAAGATGAAAGCCAATCTCTAGTTGCATGTAATTCAATATGTTTATAGTGATAGCCATGCTCAATATTCATCTGTAGATGCAAACGTCAAGAGTATTTATGAAGCAAACATTGCTGGCTCCTATTTATGTTCAAAGAGCTAATGTATAAAGCACTGTTTCAAATCCCAAAGACATGTTCATACACTACATGTAATAGTAATCTGGAAAATTGAGCTACAAATTAGGTCGGGTGTGGATATTGCCACTAGAAAATACACCAGAACTTTCAGAAATATTTGGTTACATGAGAATGCTTGGCTGCCCCCTCTACGCATTCTAAGACCTCATGTGTGGGGGCAGACCCTCTCCCATTTGGTAGCAGATGCTTCCGAATGGGGAACGTCACATTCTGAAAGTGAAGTGCCTAGATTTCAAAGACACTTCCACCTTTTCCTAAATACTCATCGTTCTGTCAACCAGGAATTATCTAAGAGTTTCCTGATTATGGGATTCTCCTTAAAAAGGCATCAGTCTCCACTCCACTAGGCTGAGAACACAAATGAAGGATGGTGTACAAATGCTCTCTGTTCAAATAATTTCATAAGGACAAGTCAGAAATTCAGAATGGCAAAAATAAGGACTTTCTAATCACCTTAATATCTGCTGAGAAATGTTTGTTCCTTCCTCTTTTTCTTTTCAATCCTGAAGAATTACCTAAAAATATATATCTTTTAAAAACTAGAATCATCAAGGCGAAGACTGATATAAAACTCCTCATATGCCAAGAGTTATGAACAAGTCAAAAGATATGTACAACTTAAACTGTTTGAAACATATGATAAAGGATTCATTTTTACACATAAAGAGATCTTATAAATCAGTACAAGAGAGACAAATAATTGAGTAGGAAGATGGGAAAAGGCCATGAACAGACTGGGTCATAGGGAAACACATAAAATTAGCCAAAAAGATAGGGAAATTCACTCAGTTTAACAGAGACACACTTTTCACCCATCAAGTTGACAAAAATGAAGACATTTAATATATAACATTTGCAAATATTTGGGTAACTGTGTACTGCTGACACTGCCTCTTTGAAAAGTAATTAGCCAACAGTTGTCCAGCGTTTCGTTGCTTATTCTCTTTGATCCAGCAATCCTACTAATAGGATATTTTTTCCCCTCATAAAACTTGGCATAAAGGCACAAAGATGTATGGAGAACAATGTTAACAACCGCAGTAAATTTAATAGTAAAAAAAATAGAAATAACCTAAATTTCCACCAAGCAGGAGACTAAATTGTGGGACAGCTCTATGATGGAATATTACACAGCCTTTAACAGTGAGGCCAATTCACTTATGTCCAATTTTGATCTCTCAGATATAGTAAGGGGAAAAAGCAGAGTCAAGTGGTAGGTATGTCTGTATACACATAGAAAAATTTTGGAAAAATTCGTACAAAACCTAATGGTTTCCTCTGGGAAGAGGTTCATTATAAACAGTTATAATTTGCTTTTTGACCTAATATGTTATCGTTATCTTCTGTCAGTAAACCTGATGGACAGCAATATTTTAACAGTTATTTCTTGATAAACTAGAATGGTAATGACTGAAAAATGAGGGTCTAGCTATTGTTTAGAGAGCACCATTTAGCACCCCAAAATGCGGTTAGCATGACACAGAACTAACCTGGCCAGGTACCACCTCCAGGTCACAGGGCACGTCTCAGACTTTACTAAGACGCTGCTCTTCTGGCAGTACATTGAGGTCCCTCACAAATCAATATACACCCAACACTCCAAGTAGCCAGGGTCTGGTTTTCTCTGAATAGAACTGAAATGCATTCGAAGGAAATTTTCACTCAGGGAACTTACCGATTTCATCTACAGAAAATTCTGATATTCTTTTAGAAGAGAAGTAACGTTTTACAGTATCTTTGTTTGGTCAAAGCGTTTTACAGTATCTCTGTTTGGTCCTGGGGTTGTAATGGGGATAGAAGATACCAGAGAATGGCTTTACTAAGTGTAGATCTTGTTCACAAAGAACAAAAATTAGTCAATTATATCACACAGCTGTGCAAAGAAATTACCCACTGAATTTTATAAACAGATAAAATTTTAACTCTAAGGGTGGGCCACGGTGGCTCAGTGGCAGAGTTCTCGCCTGCCATGCTGGAGATCTGGGTTCGATTCCCAGTGCCTGCTCATGCAAAAACAAAAAAGAAAAAAAAAATCTTAACTCTAAAACAGGTTTTTTTTTTCTTTTTTTTTTTCACATGGGCAGGCACCGGGAATCGAACCCGGGTCCTCTGGCATGGCAGGCAAGCGTCCTTGCCTGCTGAGCCACCGTGGCCCACCCTAAAACAGGTTTTTAATCAGTGAGGCTGTTAATCAAACTATTGCATGTCTTACTAAAATGCTTACCTTTCTTTAATCTGCAAAACTAAATTTTAGAAACTTACCACTTGAAGTGTCAATCACTGATTCAGTGTGTTGTCGGCAGAATACTCTGAAAATAGGCAGTTTCAAAGAATACTTAGATATTTTTTTGATGTCAGTTTTCAGATATTATGTCTTTTTTCAAGAACTCTAAAATGGAACTAATCTATTTGTTGTTAAAGAAAAATGCTGTTCAAATCTGTGTAAAATTACTGACCCACGCTGGGTGTAGATGGAGGTTTTGCCAGATGTCTTCTGTGTTCTCTGAACCTCAGGAAGATCAATATATTCTATTAGGTATGACTGCTAATTAAATTGTTTAAACAAAACTAATTGATATGTGGGATTTTATTGCATAAAATTGCCTAAAGATCAAACATCTTCTAAAACATGCAAATGTCCCACAAGTTCACCAAATTCTGCTGATTTTTGACAATAAATTGCCAAAAAATTGCATGCATCGACTTGGGGGAAAAATAATTTTCCAAGTCAAGGCATTTCCCCCAGATCTTAGATATGACTGACAGAGACCCTAGAATTGATCAATGCCCTAGAAGAGAAGAGAGTAGCATAGAGGCTATAAGTAAGAAATGGAGAGAGTGAATTTTAAGGAACTGCTCAGCCCCCATTTTTCCTTCCATCCTTTCTTCCTCCTTAGCCCCCAGCTACATCTCCCTCCTTGCCAATGGGAATGCAAGAATTCTTCCCATTTTACACTAATTTCCACCTCCCACACAGAGCCTTCCCAGGAACAACACCTCCCCCCCCACCCCTTTGGATTCTGTTATCTCTCAGCACTTTTGTCAGGTGCAAATTTTTTATTATGGAAAATTTTGAACATATACAAAAGTTGTGAATATATAATGGACCCCCATGCCTCTACTGGTCACCCAGTTTCAACAATTATCAGCTCAAGGCCAAGCTTGTTTCCAGTGAACCCTCTTCCTGCTTCCAGGATGCCTCGAGCCTGGACACACCAAATATTTTACATTCAATTTATAAATGTGTAGAAATTCACCTGGTACTTGAAATGATGGAAAAAATGACTATTTTATTGTGTCCCTATTTATTAGTTCAATGTGCTCAGTATTTTTCCAAATATGTTTTAAGACACAGCAAGGACCTGACTTCTTTTCGTTTATTCTTGGAGCTTCACTACTCACAGTCTTTCGAGTGAGTGTTTGAAGTCATTGTAAACGTCATCACAAAATGAGCTCTTTGGGAAGGTAAATAAAAGTGAAACTCTGAGAATATTACAACCTATGAGATTCTCAGCAAATCAGATATAAAAAGAAGTACAGCACAAAATGATCCTAATGTCTCCTGATGTGAAATACTAATGGAACGTGCTCAAGATCAGATTTAAAATTATATAACAAACTTCCTTGTAAACAATTCCCTACAAAATTTAAAGAAGTTGTGAAGTCAGGTTCCCAACTGTGTGGCCTCCAAACCATGTCCTTACTTGAAAATCACTTGAGTAAAATTAGCTTTAAAAGTCTCTTTATGTAATCTCACCATTCCTTCTCCCAGTTCCCCAAATGCGGTTTTAAATTTGGTTTCTTACTTATAAGCGCCATGAGCATCGGTGTGAAGAGATGCGAGGTCCCTCTTGGCACAGAAGAAGTGGTAATTCTTGGTGCAGGATTTTACATCACATCCCACGGTAGCTCCTTTTTTACCACAAAATTTGCATTTCTATGGAAGAACAGATTTTCCTGAGTAAACACCTCTTTTTTATAATTTCTTAAATTTTAAACCTTTGTTATTCAGTATTATTTAAATCAGCAACCCTACCTTTTTTTTTTTTTTTACATGGGCAGGCACTGGGAAGTGAACCCAGGTCTCTGCATGGCAGGCAAGAACTCTGCCTGCTGAGGCACTGTGGCCTGCCCAGCCCTTTTTATCATGGATTCCATTAGCAAAAATCAGCTGCAAACACTAGGTACTTTGCAATTTTGAAATTGCAGCAAAAACTCGGTTAATTAGAATGCACGTAGTCTTGGAGTGAGCTGGTTAAAAGCAGAAAACTCTTTTTATTTTAAAAAAAACAACTGCTCTTAAAAAAGAAAAGTTTCTAAAAAGCAGCAATGGCAAAATCACCAACCTCTGGGCAAGGGGTCCTGTGCGGAGGCCTGAGCCTGAGGGGAGAACAGCTCCAGGCCAAGAGATGCATGAAGGAAGCTGGAAGAGGTGAGGTTCAGCCTGAACAGGAGAAGAGCAAAAGGGTAAGCGCCAAAGGTAAGCAAGCGGATCCTTGGATGCAGGTTGCATAGTGCCGAAAAGGTGGGCAGAGGAGGTTAGGAAGCAGGGGAGGCTGCAGGACAAGCAAGTCAGAACACACCTGTCCAGAACCCAGGAAGGAAAGCGTTGGATACGTTGAAGACAGCGTGTCTGCCCTGCCCTTCCTCAGCGATGCACCTATTTGAAGCTGGGTGCAGCTTCGGCAGTGCTGATCTTTCTCAGATGTCCGAGGGTCTTGGAGCCCCTGAGCCTTCCCTCCCAGCACCAGCATGCAGCAGTGCAGGAAACCGTGCTAAACAGGGGTTAAGCCTGAGCATCTGGGGCCTTGGCTGTTATAATTATTAGTGCCTGGCAGCTGTGTAGGAGAGTGAGCCCCAGGGTCAGGACTGGATGTGCATCCTGGGTGTGCCATGAACAGCTGTGTGGCCTTGAGCCAGTCACTCCCACTCTTAGACTCAGATTCCTTGCTGGGGATAACAATAGTTGTCCCACAGAATCACAAGATGAAGTAAGTAAACCCCATTAGATTTCAAAAACACTTCAGCAATGGCCGATTTTCTTTAGTTCAACTTATTTAATCCTTTGCTTTTGCTTTTATATTTGAAGGTGGTTCGGAGATGTATAGGACGACAGTATGTGGCCAAAGACTGGAAGAAGCCTGATGGGTTTAGGGGCATCAGAGCCATGTCCAAGGCTGACTGGCATCAAATGCTGCCTGCGTGAACTGGAAGCACAATTAATTACCTTGGAAAACAGGATGGAGTTCACACAATACTCCAAGTTCAGCACAGGCAACAATATACAGAGTTAAAGAAAAGTCAAATACAGGCGAGAAAGTAGATTATGATAAAGGTGAAATTTAAATCAAAGGACAAAAAATTAATTTGGGGGAAGAGGCAACTGGTTATATGTGTGGGTAGATCCCTACCTCACACCATATACCAGCTATATAACAAACAAACAATAAAAACCGATCAAAGTATTGGAAAATATAGGAGAAAAAAAATCTGTGGTATTGAGGCAGGAAAGGCATTCTAAGCAAGGCAGGAAACCCTGAGGCCATATGTAAAAATTTAAAACGTCCATTTATTGTGGCAGACAGCATTTTAAAAGTTAAAAATCAAGTGAAGGGTTGAAAAAAAAAAGTTAAAAGCCTTACCTAACACCATATACACAAATCAACTAAAAATGGATCCAGGACTTAAACATATGAACTAAAACTATAAAATTCTTAGATGATAACAGAGCACATCTTTATGATCTGGAGTTTGGCAAGTGATTCTTAGATATGACATCAAAAGAAACAATAGATAAATTTGTTTTCATCAAAATTTAAAACTTTTATACATCAAAAGAAATTATTAAAAAAGAAGTAAAAACCTACAGAATGGGAGAAAATTCTTGCAAACCATATATTATTTAAGGGCTTACTATCCAGCATACATAAAGAACTTTTAGAACACAACAACAAAAAAGATAAACAACCCAAATGAAAAGTGAGTAAAGGACTTGAATAGACAGTTCTCCAAAGAAGATATACAAATGGCCAAGAAACATATGGGAAGATACTCAGTATCATTAGCCACTAGGGAAATGCAAATCAAAACTACAATAATGACTATTAAAAAATGGAAAATAAGTATTGGAGAGGATGTGGGGAAACTGGAACTCTAGGGCATTGTTGGTGGGAATGTAAAATGGTGCAGCCACCGTGGAAAGCAATATGGCAACTGCTCAAAAAGTTAAATACAGAATTATTATATGACTTGGTGATTCTACTTCTATATCTACCCAAAGTGAAAACAGGGTCTCAAACAGACACTTATGCACCAATGTTTATAGTCACATCATTCACAATAGCCAAAAGGTGGAACCCAGGTGTGGATCCACAGGTGAAAGGATATACAAAATGTGGTGCATATACACAGTGAAATGTTATTTGGGCATAAGAAAGAACAAAGCCCTGAGACATGGAAAAATCATGGAAATATGCTCAGTGAAAGAAGCCAAGCACATAAGGACAGATATTATATACCACTTACAGGAGAAACAGCAGATTCACAGAGACAGAAGACAGATTAGAGGTTGGGGTTGGGAGAGGGATGGGAAGGAGGTGGGGTGGGAGAGTGTTTGCTGTTAGGAAGGAAGAAAGGAAAAAACAGAGGGAGGAAGGAAAGAGAGAATGAAATGAAATAAAGAAAGAAGGGAGGAAGGGAGGGAAGAAAAGGGAAGGAGGAAGGAAAGGAAGAAGGAAGAAAAACAAAGAAGGGTGGGAGGGAGAGAAGGAAAGGATGCCTGATGCTGCCGCTCCAGCTGCTGCCTGCAGCCACCCTAGGGCCAAGGGGGGACCTGCTGTTGCAGACAGGAGGCAATGAGCAGGAGCCTGGGTACCCTTTTTGTATGAACCAGTTTGAATTGGGGGTTCCTTCTACTTCCAACCCAAAGCATTCTAATGGATGTCCACTTTATTGATAAAGCATGCTATTTTTAAATATTAGCATCTCAGTCGAATCAAAGCTTTCAATACAGGTCCTACTTCTTTCAACTTTCTGAGATGCTTCTCTACCCTTGACCTCCCATCAGACTGACTTTCTTTTGACAGCACCCCAAGGATCTCTTTATCTTGTATAGGTAATATAAAGTCATGTATACTTACCAACTTATTTCCTCTCTTGATTTCTTTCTTTACTGATTCCAAATCAAAATTTCTATCATGATTAGATGTATCATGATCGTCACATTCCACAAGTCCTGAAGAGTATAGCTACAGATTGGGGGGGGGGGGGAGAAAAGTATAGTGGTGGTTTGGAGCTGTATGTACCCCAGAAAAAACATGTTCCTAAAGATAATCCATTTCTGTGGCTGTGAACCCACTGTATGTAGACCCTTTCAATGAGGCTACCTCAATCGGGATGGGTCTCAATCCTATTACTGGAGTCCTTTATAAGCAGAATGTAATTATTATTCTGGATTTTGAGAGGCTATATATATATATAACTTGATATTTAGAGATAAGGATGAAGTCAATCAGGTTGGGGTTAAAGTAATTCAGAACACAGGGGTAAGGAAGACAACGTCTATATTTTAGAACCACACATACTCTTTCAGACCAAAGGAAAAAAGGTTCATTTGGTCTGAAACTGAAATTTTCTGTAGCACATAATCTAACTCAACCTATCTGTATAGCTCATTTGAACAATTGAAACACAAGGAGCCCACAATAAGAAAGAGGTCCTTTAATCCTGTATAGCTTAATGTAAGGCCTGGATATATCCTAGAGTATATTAAGCAGATAATCAAAAAAGTATTGGCAAAGTCCCCTGAGGGAGGGGAGAAAAAATATGGAACTACTAAACTTTACCATCAGGAAATTCCTTGATACTGTGACAAACTTTAGGGACACCCAAATCAATAGTCCATACCTTTGATCTTGAGGCTTACTCTTGTGAAGCTTTTGTGGGTAGCAGAGAACCTTAGCCTACCTATAGGTATGCCTAAGAATTACTTCTGAAGGACCTCTTTTGTTGTTCAGATGTGGCCTCAGTCTCTCTAGGCCCAAGTCTGCAAGTAAAACAATTGCCCTCCCCGACATGACATCCAGGGGTGAAAGTCTCCGTAGTGATGTGGGAGATGTCTCCCAAGGATGAATTTGGCCATAGCACCATGGGATCAACAAATTCCATCCTGACCGGAGGAAAAAGAAGTGTAACTAATAAAGTATCAGTGGCAGAGAGAGTTCAAATAGAGCCAAGAGGCTACTTTTGAAGGTTGCTCTTACACAAGCTTCAGGTAGACCTTGCTACCTATAATAACCTGCCAACCCCCAACCAGGACCATTCCAGCCAATCCTAAAGAACACCTAGGGCAATATATAAGATTCCACAAGGGTTCCAGGCACTAGAGTAACTTTCCAGAAACCTACAACCTCCAGATGGGTCCCTGGTCCAGATAAATCCTGAAACCTAGCCCAGCCTCTCCAGAACATCAGATAGTTCCATCTCCCTACCCCATATTAGTGACAGACCCTTCCAATATAAAAAATTTAGAATTGCCATAGCCCAAACAACCCCAAAGACAGGTATGGAAAGATCAAAGGTGATGATGGAATTATAAATAGAAGATAGGACGTCAATGAATATGAATGCTGAAGCATTAAATTGATATCTCATTTAGTCTCCAGTATTTTAGAGCAGCTAGAAGTAAAAACCCAAAATTGTGAAAGTGTAACCCATGTTAAAGTCTAAAATATGTTCTATAACTAATTGTGGTGCTTTGCTTTACATTTATAGCTTTTTTGTTTATATGTTTTTGTTCACAAAGAAAGAAGGGAAAAAAAGTTGATTGGGACAAAAAAAAATATTTAAGCCCTCTAGCCTCCTATATTCTGGAGCAGCTAGAAAGGAACATATGAGAGGATCGTGTGTAGCCCATGACAAACTCTGGGATCTGTCCTGTAACTATTTGTTGAAGAGTGCTTTGAAAACTAATGCTTTTTTAGCTCTTTGTTTTGTATATATGTTATATTATACAATAAAAAGTTAAAAAAAAAAGATTAAAAGGAGAACTCTCAAGACATGAAAACCAAATGCAGCATGTAAACTGGAACCTTTCCTTACAAAGAATATTTTTCAGGTAACAGGAGAAGCGACTGGCTTGATGATTAGATGGTAGCACTGTATCAGTGAGATATTCCAGATTTTGATGGTGAGATAGTGATTATGTGAGAGAATGTCCTTGTTTGTAGGAAGTAAATGCTAAAGTACTTAGGGATGATGGTGCATTATGTTCCAACCTTGCTTTCAAAAGGTTCTGAAAAAAAAAGTTATTTGTACTGTATGTGCAACTTTTCTGTAAGTTTGAGAGTTAAAAAAAAAACTTCAGGGCGGTGCAATGGTGGCTCAGTGGCAGAATTCTCACCTGCCATGGCCAGACGTGGGTTCCATTCCTGGTGCTGCCCATGCAAAACAAAACAAAACAAAACAAAACAAAACAAAACAAACTTCAAATTGCATACCTTAATGACAACAACAACAATAAGCATCTGCCAAACAGAGAAAGAAAGAAAAAAAAGAGAACCCAGAAGAACATTTCAATAGATGCAGAAAAAAGGATTTCATGCAACTCTATATTCATTTAGCTTTCAGCAAACCAAAAATAAAAGGGAACTTCCTAATCTTAATAAAGGGAAACCACTAAACCCGAAAGTATACACAAATTGACTGAGACTTGAAAAGCATCTGGCTGAAGAGGAGAAACAAGCCTTCCACTTTCACTGCTTCTATTCTTCATTGTAACACAATGTTCTAGACAAACGCAATAAAACAAGGAAAAGAAATTGAGGCCCATATATTGAAGGAAAACATAAAACCGTCCTTATTTACAGATGAGGATCATGCAAATACTATATCTATGTGAACCTAGGGACATTTAAAACTAGTAAGAGTTTGGTAAAGTTGGCGGAGAAGGTCAATAAATAGAAATTAACAGTATTTGTATATATTAGGAAAAATAACAAAACAGAAAGATAACAAACTTAAAAATAAGCCTAAATCAAAGTTCTAGACTGCTATAGAGAAAAAAAAAGGACATTTTTGAAATTCATAATAGAAGCCTTGAGTACCTGGGGAGGCAGACCCTGTTTGTGGATGGAAAAAGCCATGTATTATAAGGACACCTATATCCCCAAATACGTCTATAAATTCATTCCAGTTGAAATTGCAATAGAGATTTTTGTGTGTGTGAAAGTTGACAAGCTGATTCCAAAATTCAAAGTGCCAAAAATAAGCAAGGCTTATTATAAAGCCATGGTAATGAAGACCCGGTTGTACTAGCTGAGGCATAACCACGGACCCATGAAAAGGGACAGAGAGCTGGAAATGGACCTGTGTGCTCATGAGACATCATAGCAGCAGCTGCCTGTGAGGCTCCTGGGCAGGCCCCTGAACCGCTCACTAGCCATATTTCCTTCACAGAAGGATTCATCTCTCTGGGACTTGGTTGTTGCAGCTTTACTTTGGGGATGAAAAAAATACCTACTTTTAGGGATATTCTGAGGATCGACAGTTACTATGGTCTAAGCTCCCAGCGCATTACCTTACCCACAGGGAAAACCAAATCATCATCACTGTCGCCATCCCCATCATTATCACTACAAACCAGTGAGGAAAGAATAGATTTCAATAAACAGGACTGGGAAAAATATGAAAAAAAAATTAGATTCCTGAGATACCTGGTAGTCAAAAGTAAATTCCAGTCGGATTAGGAAACTAAATGAGAAAGCAAAAATTTTACACTTTTGGGAAAAAAAACGATAGAACCTTAGAACAGAAGAGCATGTTTTTTTAGTGGAGGAGCAGGAAAGCACAGATTATAAAGGAAAATAAAGATAAATTTAACAACAATAAACACTTCTGTCCTATGGAAAACATTACAGATAAAATTAAAAGCCAACATAAATAATAAAGCATTAGAATCTATCTCTATATAAATAAATAAATGCGTCTGAATATAAACCTCTCAAAGAGACAAGTATAAAACCTATGGACATGCAATTCACAGGTGTGGACAGCAGACGGTACAGAAGCGCATGAAGCAATGGCCAACCCCGCCAGTGAAGGGAGAGAGGCCTGTGACACTAGGACACGCTGTTCACATCCATCCGAGGGAAAGAAGGAAAATCTCACAATACCAAGTGTGGCCAAGGTGAAGAGAAAAAGAAACTCTGAGACAGCTGGTGGAAGTCGGATGTGGTACAACGTTCTTTTTGGTGAGCAATCTGGCCTTTAAGTGAAGTATAAAACACTTCCACCGTGTGCCCCAGCAATTCTGCTTTATCTCTCTCTATACTCTAGACCAGAGGAGTTCTAAAATGAGGAGAACTACATAAGAATTGCCAGGCCAGCTTGTTAGTTGCAAATATATATATATACATATAACAACAATGGGAAAAGCCTAAATGTCCATTTACAAAATAAACAAAATTAACAAGTGATATCATGAGATGGAAGACTGTATCGTATTTAACAAGAAGAAACTAGAGCTTTGTGGATCGACATGCATATATTGTGAAAACCTACAGTGTTTGAAAGAAATTATATAAGGTTCAAGAGCATGTAAAACAATATCATATCTTGGTTATAAATATTCATATATGTGTGGAGGAAGTATAAAAACACAAATAATGACAACCAAAGCTATAGCCTGAGCCCCAGTCTTGGGGTTTGTTCATATGAAGCTTAACCCCACAAAGGATAGGTCAAGTCTACTTAAAATTTAGGCCTAAGTCACCCCCAAGAGAACCTCTTTTGTTGCTCAGATGTGGCCTCTCTCTCCAGCCAACACAACAAGCAAACTCACTATCCTCCCCCTGTCTATGTGGGACATGACTCCCAGGGGTGTGGACCTTCCTGGCAAAGTGGGACAGAAATCCTAGAATGAGCTGAGACTTAGCATCAAGGGATTGAGAAAACCTTCTGGATCAAAAGGGGGAAGAGTGAAATGAGACAAAGTGTAAATGGCTGAGAGATTCCAAACAGAGTTGAGAGGTTATCCTGGAGGTTATTCTTACACATTAAGTAGATATCACCTTGTTATTCAACATGTAATGGAGAGGCTGGAGGGAACTGCCTGAAAATGTAGAGCTGTGTTCCAGTAGCCATGCTTCTTGAGGATGATTGAATAATGATATAGCTTTCACAATGTGACTGTGTGATTGTAAAAACCTTGTGTCTGATGCTCCTTTTATCTACCTTGTCAACAGACGAGTAGAACATATGGAATAAAAATAAATAATAGGGGGAACAAATGCCAAAATAAATTTAGTTTGAAATGCTAGTGATCAATGAAAGAGAGGGGTAAGGGGTATGGTAGGTATAATCTTTTTTTTTCTTTTCTGTTTTTGTTTTATTTCTTTTTCTATTGTCTTTTTTATTTCTTTTTCTGAATTGATGCAAATGTTCTAAGAAATGATGAATATGCAACTAAGTGATGATATTGTGAATTACTGATTATATATGTTAATGTTTTATTTGGTTTGTTAAATTTTTTTAATTGATAAATAAATTTAAAAAAACACAAATAATGATAAGCATCAAATGTGTGACAGTGATTACCTGTGAAGGGGAGGGTGAAGATAAAACTAGAGAGAGGTAGAGGAAGGGTTCTTTAACAATCTGTAATGTTTTATTTCTTAAAAACAAAAAACTCAAGTTGAAGCAAATATCATATAATGTTATGAATTTATAAATCTGGGTGCAAGATCTGTTGGGTTTTCTGCTATATTTGAAATGCTTCATTAAAATATCTCTAAAGAAGTTTTTTTTTTTCTCACTGTAATTCTTCCTCTCTGTGTGTTGGATCAGTTATAAACAAATTAAAAAGTAATCATAATATAAGATCTGAAAGACTTTAAAAAGTTAGAAAAGTAGTGAAAATTCTCTAAAATTGATTCTGATGATGATTCCACAACTAGGTGATGATATGTGAGACACTGATTGTATACTTTGGATGGATTACATGGTGTGTGAATATATCTCAAAATTTGCAATTAAGCAAACAAACAAAAAGTTAGGAAAATATGGTCCTCTGTTCCTCATTTTTAAGCCCCAACCCTGGCCAACTAGTCAGTGTTTGTGCCCAAAGTCCCATTTTTCTAATCTGGTATGCCCTTCTCTAAAAGTACTGATGTGATCTCAGATAACTTACCAAACAACTTTCGTGCGCAACTATATTCTCTTTTTCTGCAAAGTACAGTACACTGTGCTCCAGGTCTTCAGGGCAGAGCGCGCATGTCATTTTTTTCATCTTTTCTACAACATGAGAGACACCTGTAGGTAACATCCCTGGTGAGAAACAGAAAAGTGGAAATACTTTGACTTGGTAACTCCTCCCCCAGTCTTCAAGTGGAGATGGGGTGCTTGTTTCATTTTATGAGAGATTCTCAACTCCTGGGGAAAAATTATCATAATCATCATCGCCACCATCATTGAGACCCAACTGGAAAAGCATCTTATTTTGTATTTTTAAAAAATGGGCTAATGAAAGAAAAGGAATATAATGAATTCACTTTTCTTTCTAGATTTTTAACTTTTTTATTGTATAGTATAACATATATACAAAGCAAAGAAAGAAAAAAGCAAGTTTTCAAAGCACTCTTCAATAAGTGGTTACAGGACAGATCCCAGAGTTTCTCACGGGCTACCATATGATCCTCAGATTTTTCCTTCTTTTTTTGTGAAAATTAACATATGTACAAAAAAGCTATAAATTTCAAAGCACAGCCCCACAATTAGTTGTGGAACAGATTTCAGAGTTTGATATGGGTTACAATTCCACCATTTTAGGTTTTTACTCCTAGCTGCTCTAAAATACTGGGAATTCACTTTCAAAATGCCTAAAAATGAGGAAAAGCTTTATTCGAGGGAAAAATGAACTGGTTAAACTGGGGTGAGTCTGGGACATGAAGTTTCTCGAGCCTGGGATGGAAAGCTAGAAGTGTACATTACGTGGCAATAAGCCATTGGTTAAACACTCGTCACTTGTTTCTTGGAATTCAGACCAAGTACTCCTTGAGGGCGAGTGAGGGACTTGGTTTCCCTGTGGCTCTCAGTCAAATGCAAGGCAGACAAGTCCAAGCGCAGGGCTGTACCTGCATGGTCTGTAAGAGCCAAATTATCTGGCTCGTGCCTACTTCAATGGATAAGAGGAAGGCCATGACTGGAAAAGCAGGAGATGATGCCAGCATAGAGAGTATTTCTGGGAAGGGTCAGAAGAATAGGGAAATCTGATCTCCCCAAAGACTTCTAAATCTTCCACCATCAAATATGTCACGTATTCAATTAAATCTTATCACAGGGGTTGGGGCAAGTGGAGAAAGACTCCAAGACAAGCTCATTGCCCTCCATCCTTTTTTCATGGTTCTTGAATGAATTTTAATTAAAGAGACATTACATTCAGAATAGTACTCTGAGTGATAATTTTTAGAGAACCCTATCAGCTGCTTTGCCACTTAAGGGGAACAGAGGGTACAGTTGTTTACCTAAATGTGTTCTTAAACCAATAATGACAACCACTTCCATTTTCCTAGTTACATAGCTCTGTTACGGGCTTCTATGACATGCCTGCATCCAGGACTTCCTTTGCCAAACGCAGATTAATTACAAGGGGGCCATCCCCGAAGTTTCAGGGTAAATTGGGAAAGGCTCGGTTAACTGAGGCAGCAGGACTTTCCTGGGTAAAAGTTTGTAGCTTTCTTCCCCAATACGTCTGCTCCTCCTCTGCCATTTCACTTTTGCTTTACGTGGGTGACGCTGGCCACGTGCACGTCGCTCCTTTTTATAAGCTGCAGTTGTCAGACAGGCATTTGTTGACGGTGTTCTTCCTCATGCATCTTTTTAAAAACCCCTTCCTGGGAAGTTTTACTCCTGTAGGGGTTTTTTTGTTTGTTTGTTTTTTTAAATAAAACATTTTTATTATGAAAGATAACATATATATATATGTATATATATAACATATATATATATATATATATATATAAAGCGATAAATTTCAAAGTACATTTTAATAAGTAGTTATAGAATAAATTTCAAAGTATGGTACGGGTTATAGTTCCATAATTTCAGGTATTTCCTTCTAGCTGCTCTAAGACATTGGAGACTCACGAGAAATAGCAATACGATTCAGGAGTCATACTCATTTAAACCCTATCTTCTCTGATATATCTCCTCCCTCTCATTTGAACATTTTCAGTCTTTACGGATCTTTGGGCAATGAACATTCTAACTTCTTCATGAGAGAAGGGGTGCTGACATTATGGGGTAGGGGTTGCAACTGATTGATGTAACTCGTTAACTTTTTTTTTTTTTTTTTGGTTGATGTTCTTGGAGAGACTGGCACCTCTGGGTTTCAGGGCTTATCTGGCCTAGGAACCCTCTGGAGGTTATAGGTTTCTGAAAAATAAACTGAGTGAAACTATTATAGCGTCTCAGATAGAGCCTTGGGTATTCTTTAAATTTTCAGGAATGCTGTTGGTTGGGGCTTGGCATACGGCTCCTGTAGTTTTTATTGGCTGTTACTCTAACTCTAATAAAACAGCAGAACACCGGGCTCAAGTTGAGAGGTCTGTCACATATGGGAAACCGTATGAGCGCTTTCTCAACATTGCACAAATCTCTATTTGCAAACAGCAGATGATTCTTGGGCGGCAGCATCAGAGCTCTTAGGGGGCTCTGCTGGAAGTAGAGCTGCTCAGGCAGCACGCTCTCCCAGGACGCTCTTCCCCTCTCCCAGGACGCGAGTACTCGGAAGTAACACTCACTTTCACTTTATCCTCTCATGGGGATGAGCCTGAATGTTTATCCTCTCATGATCCGAGTCTGGATGTTCTCCTACCACTTTACCTGTTTGAAATTCCGCTGGGGCACTTGGCTGAGAGTTGTTTGCGGGCAAGTGCTTGCCATGTATGTTGTGAGGCAACATTTGGCGCATCACATTTTTTTGGATTCAAGCACATATTTGTACTTTTCTACTAAAACAAGCAAGAGGCTCTTTTCCAATTCTCAGGTTATTTGGCAGGTTTTATAATTTCGCTGTGTTGCATTTCCCGCTATATTTCGACTGGCTGTTAGCTAACTAAGTCCCATGAGGCTCGCCGAGGCGGCCAGGGTTCCGCCCCGCGGCCCGCTTCCTGGAGCCTCCTACCTGTAACCTCCTACCTGTAGCTGTGACGCGACGGCCGCGGGCTCTGGAGCGCGGCGCTCTCCACCCTTTAATGGCTGAGTGAGAACAGAAAGATCATCCAGCCTCCCTCAAGTCCTGAGTTTAACTGAGATTGACCTAGCAAGAGGATAGGCTTTTAGAAATCACAGTTCTCAAAAAATGAAGTTGGCAACCATGTACGGGTCTACAGAATGAAATCACAGGAAAAGCACAAGCTTAGAAACCAAGAACCATGACTAAATCAAACCAACACGGCGAACCACCAATTACCAACTCGCAGGTAATCTCCAGGCCCAATCCCTCCTCCTCGCGGGGAACGGATCAGCAACGCTGCAAGCTCCCTTACGGGCACCTCCCCAAGGCTCCTTTCCCCAGACACGGATTTAGGGCTGCCAGGCCAGGGCAGTTCCCCAGAGAACAGAATCTTGGGCAGCCAGACAGCGTAGCCAAGGAGCTCATCCCACCACTAACTAAAGAGAAGCGAGAAGCCGCTGGAATGAGATTCGGCAGCCTTCCGAGTTCATCCCAAGTCCCTCTCAGTAGGGTATGGTTTTGCTCTTGTCTGGCTGGGAGATTTCTTCCTCTTTTCCCCTTTGATAAGGAGTTGTAACTGCAGTTTACTATTTCAGTTCTTCCATTGTATACCGGATGTGTGGGAAACCAAATTAATCAGAGCCCATGACTGCACACTTGAACTGGATAAAGACCAAACGGAAGAGGAGGGCCATTGCCCACAGGCTGTGGTCTCGGAGAATGAACAGCTCCACCACGTGGTCTCCGGATGACATAGTTGGCTCTAACTATGTGGGATTAAGATTTGGGCCAGCCCAAATGAATTATTGGGAACATTTTCGGAATGTATGAACAGGAATAAAGATGTGTGTGTCTGGGAAGACCGGCTAGTAGGCAACCGATGGGTGGAACAGGTTATCCGTCCAGCTCACGATGATCGCCCAGCAGTCATGTTTCTGCGCTACGAGCGTCTTGGTGCTTCTAGTTGTAAGGGCGCACCGCCCAGGCAGGAACCGGCAGTTCCATCGCAGTGGGAGCGCGACAGCGAAGACACGCCCTAGTCCCGCGCCCGGCCCTGGCTGAGGATCCCGCGCCGCCTGCGGAACACGCTTGGGGTTCTGGGCACACAGCAGGGTTCTGCCAGGGGTTTCTGCTGGGGCAGGTCGGGGTCCCCAGGCAGCCGCGACCGCAGAGCAGGTCTCCGGCCCCAGGCCCTTGCCCCGGACCGCCCCCTGGGCGCACTCACCTGGGGGGTCCGAATCCGTGGGTGGCAGGGGGTCGTCCTCAAGCCGGGCAGGGGTCGCCTGGGCCATGGCTACGCTCCGGGTGGCGGAGAGGCAAAGACTGCGCGCTTGGCCAGCTCTTCCGGACTAGCGCGGAAGGCTGTGAGTTTCGTTTTCTTAAAATCGAGGACTCAGTACCCGGAGCCTGCGGCTGGGGTGGGGGTGGGGTCATTCCACAACGAGAAAGGAGGAAGCCAGGTTTGCAGGGAGGGGGTGTTCGTTCTAAAGTAGGGCGGATGTCTCCAGGTCCGAATCTTAATTTAAATTTAAACAAAAACGGTTAGAAGCTCCTTTCCCGCTGTCCCTTGTCCTTTTCCAGGGGTTGGAGATCGGAGGAAAGATGGAGAAGCCCCTGGGTTCAGCTGGAGAAATCATCACTCTTATGAGAGTTTGAGCTTTTCCCTCTAAAATTTGCGTCACAATTTTACTCCAAGTTTGGTCTAAATAGGTGTATCTTAAACCCGCATAGAGTTAACCAACCCAGCTTTAGCCGGTTGCCAGTAGCAAACCTTTATTTAGCATCCACGGGGTTCAAAAGCATGTACAGGAGGGAGTTTTCAGTGCACATAACAACTATAAATGCAGAAAACATAAATGTATATCATTAAATTATGGTTAGAAAAATAATTCTGGAAAAGAAGCATGTAATTGTTTGCTAGAGGAATTACTCAGAGGGAAACGTCTAAAGAATTTGCACTTTGAGGTTTTAAAGGGAGAAAAAAAAGCAAATTGGTGGCAGAAGGAGAAAAATAATATTACAGAGGACAACTTGGGTAGTCTTGACAACGGGCAGATATGTTGCTGAAGCGAGAGTGTGAGGCTACACTACAGAGGAAATGAGCAGAGGCTGGTAGCCAAGTGTTTTGCTCTCCAGACAGGAGGATGGAAGAGAATTCCTTACCTTAAGGAATTCTTAAAGGTTTAAGGAAAACCCTAAAGGTAGCAGCTAGGTCGTGAGTCCAAGAGCCTCCTCACCTCCACAGTTGATAATCCGACTCTTACATATCACTAGACCCCCAAGATCACTAGAACTTTGAGGAAAGCCTAACATGAAAGATAAAGACCCAAGCAAATATAAAGGAAAACCAAACAGACCTTGGAAGACAAAGAATATGAAAAGAGAAGAAGATATAGGTATGAATGTAACTGGGGAGTGGTTAAGTATCTTCAAAGAGATAAGATACTGCAGCCAGGAACCAAAAATAGGATGTTATTAAAGACAAGACTATTCAGAGAGCAAAAGAGAGGTTTTAGAAATTAAGAATATGAGACCAGAAATAAAAATGCAATAGGCAGACTTTGCTAGAAAGTAGAATAAATAGACAATGAGCTAGAAATTAGAAAATAAGAAAATTAAAGAACCAATCTTGGAGGTCTAACATCTAGGTAGCAAAAATTCTAGAAGGAAAGAACAGATGAGAAGTTATTAAAGAAAAAGTTCAAGAAAATTTCCCAGAACTGAAGGACAAAGGTTTCAGATTGAAAAGGTCTTCCAAGCACCCAAGTATAAGGGATGAAAATGGACCCATACCAGGGACATATCACTGTGAAGTTTCAGAATGCTGGGACAAAGATAATCTTGTAGGCTTCAAACGAGATACAAATAGTTATATAATAAAAGATAAGGAAATTTTATCTGACTTCCAATTTTCATCCGGGAAACGTGCACAAAGAAAGGTTTCAGATTTTAGAATGACAACACTGGAAGCTAGCAGATGCCTTCAAAATTGAATATGGGACTGTAAACAACACAAGTGTACAGCAAAAGATGAATGGATAAACAAAATATGGTATACACATAATGGAATACAGCCATGGGAAGGAACAAAGTTTGGATACATGTGACAACATGGATGAAACTTGAAGACATCATATCCAGTGAGAGAAGCCCGACACAGAAGAATATATATTGTATGATATCACTGATATGAAATAATTAGAATAAGTAAATTCATAGAGTCAGAAACCTGAATATAGGTTTCTGTTTTCAGAAATACGGAAATTCTTGTCTTATTCAGAAATACAGAAATACAGCCCATGAATTATAGGGGCTGGGGAGGGGATAGGGAATGGGTTGTTAAAGCTTAACTGGTACAGAATTTCTGTTGGGGGTGATGGAAAAGTTTTGGTAAGGTGATCATAGCACAACATTGTGAACATAATTAACAACATGGAATTATATATCTGAATGTGGTTAAAGGGGAAATTTTAGATAAGTTAAAAAAAAGGACATCATTGGGACAACTGAAAAAATTGGAATATGGACTGTGAGTATTATATCATTGCTAAATTTCTTAAACTTGATAGTTGTACTTAAGGTGGTTACACAGTAAGTGTCCTTGTTCTCAGGAAATGTATCTGGAAATATTAAATGTTAGAGGAGTATGATGTATGCAACCTAATCTCAGATGTTTGGATGATAGATAAAGAATGACATAATAAATGTCACAAAATGCTAAAAGTTAGTAAATCTGGGTATTCGGATAAAGGGTTATATTGGAGTTCTATGTATTGTTTGTGTTTTATTTTTGAAATTTTCCTGTAAATTTGGGGTTAGTTTTTTTTTTAATTGAATATGGAGGTCACTCAAGAATTCTATACCTTGCCAAAATATCAAAGATAAATGTAAAAGATATTTTTAAAAATGCAAGGTCTCAAATAAATTACCACTCATTTTTCCTTCCTCAAAAGCTATTGGAGGAAAAAATCATATGACCATCTCGATTGATGCAGAAAAGGCATTTGACAAAATTCAACATCCTTTCTTGATGAAAACACTTCAAAGGATAGGAATAGAAGGGAACTTCTCAACATGATAAAGGGAATATATGAAAAACCAACAGCTAACATCATCCTCAATGAGGAAAGATTGAAAGCTTTCCCTCTAAGATCAGGAACAAGACAAGGATGCTCACCACTGTTACTCAGTATTGTGCTGGAAGTTCTAGCCAGAGCAATAAGACAAGAAAAAGAAATAAAAGGCATCCAAATTGGAAAGGAAGAAGTAAAACTCTCACTGTTTGCACATGATACATTATGCCAAAAAATCTACAGGAAAGCTACTAGAGTTAATAAATGAGTACAGCAAAGTGGCAGGGCACACGATCAACACTCAAAAATCAGATCAGTGGTGTTTCTATACACTAGTGATGAGCAATCTGAGGAGGAAATCAAGAAAAATTCCATTTACAATTGAATACAAAAGACCTATACAGAGAAAACTACAAGAAATTGCTAAAAGAAATCATGGATGACCTAAATAAATGGAAGGGCATACCGTGTTCATGGATTAGAAGACTAAACATAGTTAAGATGTCGATTCTACCCAATTGATTTATAGATTCAATGCAATACCAATTTAAATCCCGACAACTAATATTGTAGAAACAGAAAAATCAATAACCAAATTTATTTGGAAGAGTATGGTTCCCTGAATAGCTAAAAATATCTTGAGAAAGAAAAATGAAGTGGGAGGTCTCACACTACTTGACTCTAAAGCATATTATGAAGCTACAGTGGTCAAAACAGCATGGTACTGACATAAAGATATACTGACCAATGGAATGGAATTGAGTGTTCAGAAATAGATCTTCTCATCTATGGACAACTGATCTCTGATAAAGTGATCAAGCCAACCCACCTGGGACAGAGCAGTCTCTTCAATAAATGTTGTTTAGAGAACTGGATATGCATATGCAAAAGAATGAAAAAGGATCCATATCTCATACCCTATGCAAAAAATTAACCAAAATGGATCGAAGACCTAGATATTAGAGCTAAAACCATAAAACATTTAGAAGAAAATGTAGGGAAATATCTTATAAAACTTGTAATAGGAGGTGGTTTCCTAGATTTTACACCCAAAGCATGAGATCTGAAAAAAGAAATAGATAAATGGGAGCTCCTCAAAAGTAAACACTTTTGTGCATCAAAGAACTTTGTCAGGAAAGTAAAAAGGCAGCCTACACAATGGGAGACAATATTTGGAAATCATATATCAGATAAGGGCTTAATATCCAGAATATATAAATAATATATAAATGTCTTTATATTCTTCAATTCAAGAAAAAAACACAAACAACCCAATTTACAAAATGGGCAAAAGACATTTCTCAGAAGAGGAAATACAAATGGCTAAAAGGCACATTCAACTTCACTGGCTATTAGGAAATGCAAATCAAAACCTCAATGAGATATCATCTCACATCCACTAGAATAGCCATTATCAAAAAAACAGAAAATGACCATTGCTGGAGAGGATGTGGAGAAAGAGGCATACTTATCCACTGTTGCCAGCAATGTAAATGGAACAACTGCTCTGGAAGGCAGTTTGGCAGTTCCTCAGGAAGCTAAGTATAGAATTGCCGTATGATCCAGCAATCCCATTACTAGGTATACCTTCAGAGGAACTTAAGGCAAGGACAGAAACAGATACATGCATACCTATGTTTATTGCAGCATATTTCTGTTTGCCAAGAGATGGAAATAGCCCAAATGTCCATCAACAGTCAAGTGGCTAAACAAGCTTTGGTATATACATATGATGGATTATTATGCAGCTTTGAGAGAGAATAAAGGCATGAAGCATGTAACAACGTGGATGAACCTTGAGGATATTATGCAGAGTGAAATTAGACAGAAACAAAAGGAAAAAGCTGCATGGTCTCATTAATATGAACTAACATTAATGAGTGAACTTTGAGTTCACTCTCCTAACAACACAAGTTATTAGGAGATAGAAATAGGGTAGAGATTAACTTTTTTTTAATGGAGTATGCTGGCTATCTCTATAATTTTATTCGTATGACTGCTGAACCTGGAAAAGCCGTTGCTGCTCTTAATGGAAACACACTGCTATTGGTCTTTTTACATACATAAATAAATAAATACATAGGTAGATAAATAAATTTGAATTTTTGGAAACTTTAGCTGTGCTGTCAACTTTGTAAAATGTATCCCGGTTGTACCATTATACAGAAATTAACAGCCATATTGGTCTAGAAACATTAAACTTAAATTTTTTTCCATTTGTACAGGGGTAACGCACTGTATTAAATATGTAAGGTCTTAACTACATGGGTTTGATTACAGAAACTAATAAAGTGTTCTCTAAATTAAAAAAAAAAGTTATTGGATGACATACTTCATGAATATATGAGAGTAAACCAACGGAAAGAAAAATATTGAGCCAAGACTCTGGGCTATCACCAGGGAAGAAGGTCCACCACAGGGGAAACAGCAAAGATAGGCAGGTTACCAGGAGTTCATGACACCATGGTATCATAGTTGCCAAGGAAGATACAACACACACAAGCATTGGTTGGAACAATACTTTGCTCATGTAGAGAAGAGATGCAGCAGATTCAGCCTCAGTAGTGGACAGCTGTCTCCCATGGCCAGCAGGTCCCTGCTGACAGCTATGTAGGGTGATTTGCACACACTCTTCTTGTGGCACAATGTGAGACACCAGAGCAGATATACCAGAGGGGTTGGCCAGGTGTCGTATGATGTACATGCTCAGGTGATATATACAAGTTCCCGCTGCACCGGAACGGGGAAGGTCACCTACAAGGAAGAAGGACTTGGGCCAAGCATGATCTCATTGCCCAGCCTCCAAACAAGGGAATCTTCTGGGCCCAGGCCTCTGATCAGGGCAACAAGAAATAATGAGATTTAACTGGAGACAGGAGATCTGACACAAGAGACAAAGGAAGTACAGGGGAAAGGTGACTGATGAGAACAGTTCAGACTGGAGCAGGTCAAGATTTCAAGAGATTACCTTTTTCTTTCTTGTTAATAAGTGGACTTCTCAATTTCCCTCATCAATCCATAGGCTATTGTGTTATAACTTCCTTTTCCTTGTCCTTTGGTTCCCCATTCTTTAAAGTAATTTCAAGTCAAATATTCACCTAGGTCAATATTTCTTAAAAATTAAATTCGCTCCAAATTAAATTTTTTTTTGAAAGATAACCAAATGAAACCCAGAAGTCCAGAAAAAAGGAAACAAACAGACCACCTATAACTCCTCAAAAGCAGAACTAATTTTATTCGGTTTCAAAAGTTATTTCCATCCTGGTTCCAAAGGGAAGTTCCTGACAGCCAAATATTTATCTTTGTTACTGGATAAAATTAGTTTTGATTCAGCGATTCCTGGTCTCCTTTCTCACTAAATATCCAGGGCTAGCAAAGTAACTACCTATTTTGATCTAGAAACACAATCTGCAAATCATGTCCAGGAGATTCCAAGGGTTGTTTCAGACTTTGCCATTCACTAAAAGATGTTGTTTTCTTGTTCTTAAAGTGAACCTCTTAGCACAATTCTTTCTGGCCTAAATAAGCCACATTTTACTAATTTCTAGGTTTCCTTTTCTTATTGCTCCATTCTGCCTAGAATAAAGATATTCAAGTTCCTTCAGGTTTCTATTCTCATCTGTGTTTTTATTGAAAGAATGAAGGAAATCTTTGGAAAAGAAGTTTCATTTCAAAGAGTTTGCCAGAACTCTCCTCATAGGTTGATGGGACAGTGTTTGTGGAGCCAGGAAGTTTCTCCAACTAGTGTTGATATACATGGAAGTAATATGTATAAAATTAATCCTCACATAATTCAGGCTGTTGCCCATTTTATGGCTTTTGTCTTCAAGGCTATTGCCAGTGTTCACTTTAACCTGGTTTTGAAAAATGCTTATTCAATATTTATATTAAAATTGTTCATAATGTATATATAAATTGTAAATCTTTCATATACCCATCACCCAGTTAAAGAACACCATTTCCTTTTGTGGCAGGTTCTTTTATGTACCCCAATTTAAACATTTCCTTAATCATAACCCTCACTCCTGTGGCTGTGAACCCACTGTAAACAGGATCTCTTTAAGATGTTCTCTTTAGTTAAAGTGTGGCCCAATTGAGTGAGGGTGAGAATTAATCTGGATTACTTACTGGTCTCTTTTTAAGGAGGACCCTGAAATCAGCAGGAACTGGGAAGATAAAGGAAAGCACATTATCACGTGACAGGAAGCTGGGGTCTCAGCCAAGGAGCTCTAAAGATTGTCAGTAGCCAGTACCAGACCACTGATTCCCTGAGAAAGCAAGCTCTCATCCATGTCATGATGTGCGTTTCTGGCCTCTGAAATCATGAGCCAATATATTCCTGTTGTTAAGCCAAACCCAGTTTTTGGTGTTTGATTGCAGCCCTGGCACACTAAGATGGCTTCGAGTTCCTGTGTGCACCTTCCCCCTCATTCCTTGCCACAGAGGTAACAACCACCCTGAATTCTGCACCTGCCATTCCCCTTTTCTGTACTAGTTTATCATATATGTTCATATATGTAAACTGTATACTGTGTTTTTTGTTTTGAACTTCACATGAAGAATTTAAGTATTTATTTGCAAATTACTCTTTAGGCTCAACATTCTGGTTGTTTATGTATGTGTAGTTTATTCTACTGCTGAATAGTATTTTATTGTTAGAATTTACCACTACTCGTCCATGTTGATATTTGAATTGTTTCCACCTCAATGGTCTTGTTTTAAACACTGAAAGAATATTATGGTACATGTTTCACATATATAAAGTTCAGAGTTTTTCCTCTATCTACATTCAGGAGTAAAACTGCTAGATTAAGGAGTGTGCTGCTGTGAAGTTGGTATGTATCCCAGAAAAGCCATGTCCTTTTAATCCAGTCTTATAGGGGCAGAACTATTGTGGGTGGGATCTTTTGATTAGGTTGTTTCTACAGAGATGTGACCTTCCCATTCAAGGTGGGGCTCAGTTCTTTCCTGGGGAACTCAGAACTCACAGAAAGATGGAACCAAGACATAGACGGCTGAGATGCAGGAGAGAGCTGTTTGAACCCAGAAGCTGGAAGAGAAGGGCCGCAGATGTCACCATGTGCCTTTCCATGTGAAAGAGAAACGCTGGATGCTATCAGTCTGTCTTGAGAGAAGGTATCCTCTTATTGGTGCCTTAATTTGGGTATTTTCATGGCCTTAGAATTGTAACTTAATAAATCCCCTTTATAAAAGCCAATCCATCTCTGATATTGCATTCCAGCAGCATTAGCAAACCAAAACAGGAAATAAGCAGATTCTAATTCTATAACACAATTGTTTTCTAAAGCATTCTCAATACCCAGATTTCTAAATTTGCCAAGACGTTGAGTATGTAATGGTTATCTTATGGTGTTCTTATATTTTTTGTTTCTGAGTACTAACGAAGTCTAGCATCTTTTCATATACTTACTGGCCATCAACAAAGTGCCTATTTATATCTTTTTCCCATTTTGCTTTTCCCCATTTTTCTATAAACCAGAGATTATTTGCCTTCAAAATTTTTAAGAGATCTAAAAATAAATTTAGACACCAATCCTTCGGCAAATTCATTGGCCAATATCTTTTCCAGTTATCTTTTCAATGTCTTTTAAATAATGGATGCTTTTACCTTAATGTATATACTTACACTTTTTCCTTAATGTCATTTTTGTGTCATGTTTTAAGAAATCTTCTGCTACTTCAACATCATATTCTCTTATAAATTGATTTAAAAAAGATTTAGCTTTGCCTTTTCACATTAAATTTTTTAATCAACCTGGAACTGATTTTTGTGTACGGATTGAGATATAGGTCCCATTTCTTTTCCTCCTCTCTTTCTCCCCCGCAAAAGGATAACTGATTCTTATACCTCTATCCATTGAAAAGAATCTTTCCCTCAGTTTCTCAATGCCAGTTCTGTTATACATATAAAAAAAAATAGGTGTTTTAGGGTGCTTTATTTTGTTGTACTAATCAGCCTGTCTACTCCTAATACCACATCATCTTTATTACAGCTTTGTAATAGTTCTAGAAATCTGATATAAGGCCATTTTGCCATGGTTCCAATGTGTAGTGGAATGGCAGCCAGTGCAAGTACTGCCAGCAACTTTCCGTGGATGGGATTCCCTTCTCTGTTTGCAAACGCTACAGAGTATCTAAAGAAAACTCTTGATCCTGATCCTGCCATTAGATATCCACCTGAGAAGTTTTTTGAATCTGTAGAAGGAAACCAGAATCACAGCTGTTGCTTTTAACATAACTGGATGTCTCAAGATAATGTCATTAAAGTATGTGCCTCAGTAATGTTCAAGAACCTAAAAGGAACTGGAGAATTGTTGAAGATGAATCAAATATAATTTGCAAAGCCGACCGAGTAGCTATTAAAGCCAACACAGTACACTTGATGCTTAACAGTCCAGAGCAAATTCAGAAGCAGTTAAGTGAATCCATTAGCATTATTAGCAGAGAAAACTTCCCTCAGAAATGGCCTGTTGACAGAAATAGTGAATTGCTTTCAGAGTGATTTCCATGTTATTAATGAGGTCCTTTTTACAGCACACTCATTACTTTAAAGATATCACCATGAATTTAAGTCAAATGAGTTATGAACTGAAATCAAACTTGTTCTGGATGCCTTTGCTTTGCCTTTAATCTATTTAAGGCCAAAACTGAACTCTGCAGTACCTATGCAAATGATGCCTCTTTGCCCTGAAGATTCTGATCTCAAAACTGTTCTATAGTTTTTAAACTACAGAACTATAAAATTCAGGATCTCCCCAAATTTTTTGAAGATAATATGGGAACATGGATGAATAATTTTCATACACTTCTGACACTAGACAGTAAGTTTCTACAAATTAATGATGAAGCAGTCTTACTGGAGCTCTTAAAATCCCAGATTTCTGATAACGCTGCACTCTATGCCAGAAGTATGAAGAATTTCAATGGTACCTGCCCTGTTTTGTCACAGCTATCTGGAATTTATTAGTTACAACAGGCCAAGAGGTTAAATATGACATGTTGTAAGTACTAAAATTAGTTTCTGGCTTCAGTTTGTGAGGGACCTCATTATAAGAATCTGCTTGAGGACCAGAACACACTGACAAGTACCTGTGAAAAGGCTACTGTGCCTACCATGGAATTAAGAGCTGCTGCTGCTGAAGCATTTGATGTTAATTCTGAGGAGTACATAAGAAGAGATTTAGAAGGATGTAACATTGATAGTACATGCTGCTTGTGATCTAGTATGAGGATTACGCAAGTTTTTTGAGGGACCCACAACAGGAATCTTCTCTGGTTAATTCCATGCTGCAGGAACATGCAGATGATACATCTATCAACTGGAAACACAAAGATGCAGCCATTTATCTAGTGACATCTTTAGCATTGAAAGCCCAAACACAGAAGCATGAAATTACACAAGCAAATGAACTTGCAAACCTGAGTTCTTTATGAATTATATTTGGCCTGATTTAGTCAGCTAAGTGAATTAATTTCCTGTTCTTAAAGCTAATAGTATCAAATATATTATGATTTTTAGGAATCAAGGTCCAAAAGACATTCTTTTAGTCTCGATTCCTCTCCTGATTAATCATCAAGTTGAAAGTATTGTTGTTCATACTTATGCAGCACACGTTCTTGAAAGACTGTTCACAATGAGAGGACCTAACAATGCTACTCTCTTTATAGCTTTAGAAATAGCAGCATTTGTTGAGATTCTGCTAACAAACTGTTTCAAAGCTCTCATATTTCCTGGCTCTTCAGAAAATGAATGTATTATGAAAGCTATCTTGAGTTTCCCCCTCCTACAAGGAGCCACAATTCCCTACATCCCTATTGTCATCACTCAGCTTATACAGAAGTTATTAGCTGCTATTAAGAACCCAAGCAAACCTTGCTTTAATCACTACATGTTTGAAGCAACATGTTTATCCATAAGAATAACTTGCAAAGCTAACCCTGCTGCTGTTGTCAATTTTGAGGCTTTGTTTCTGGTGTTTATTGAAATTTTACAAAATGATGTGCAATAATTTATCCGTCTTTCAAGCGATGTCTTTGCTTCTGTAAACACACAAAAACAACATCCCTTCTTCCTTGGGATGCTGAAAGGGTCATCCTTATTTCCTTATCTCCTTCAACCAGTGTTTTGGGAAAGAACAGGAAATATTCCTGTTGTAGTGAGGTTTTTCCTGTTCTTACAACGTGGCTCAAATACTATAGCAAGTGCTGCAGCTGACAAACTCCTGGGTTACTAGGTGTCTTCTAGAAGCTGATAGCATCCAAAGCAAATGACCGCCAAGGTTTTTATCTTCTAAACAGTATAGTAGGGCACATATCTCTGGAGTCAGTTGATCAATATAGAATGCAAATCTTCATTCTGCTATTCCAAAGACTTCAGCATTCCAAAACAACCAAGTTTATCAAGAGTTTCTTAGTCTTTATGAACTCGTATTGCACAAAATATGGGGCCCTAGCACTACAAGAAATATCTGATGGTATACAACCAAAAATGTTTGGATTGGTTTTGGAGAAAATCATTATTCCTGAAATTCAGAAGGTATCTGGAAATGTGGAGAAAAAGACCTGTGCACTTGGCATAACCAAATTACTAACTGAATGTCCCCCAATGATGGACAGAGTATACTAAGCTATGGACTCCTTTATTGCTATCTCTGATCTTTTTTCAGTTACCTGAAGATGATACTATTCCTGATGAAAAGCATTTTATTGACATAGAAGATACACCAGGATACCAAACTGCCTCCTCACAACTGGCATTTGCTGGAGAAAAAAGCATGATCCTTTAGGTCAAATGGTGAACAACCCCAAAATTTGCCTGGCACAGTCACTTCACAAATTGTCCACTGCCTGTCCTGGAAGGGTTCCATCGATGGTGAGCACCAGCCTCAATGTGGGAGCCCTTCACTATCTCCAAGGACACCTTCAGGCAGCCAGTGTGACCCTGCTTTGAACCCATTTTTCTAACTGGTTAAGCCCAGGATGGTTTCTAAGGAAATACTGTAGACTTCTGGGCAGAGCTACATTAAAAGAAAGTGAGTTTAATTTAAAAAAAAAAAAGAAATCTGATAAAGCAAGTTTTCCATCCTGTTCTTTGGGAGTATCTAGGCTCTTCCTGGTCTTTTGCACTTCCATATAAACTTTAGAATCACCTTGTCAAGTCTATTACAACACACATACACAAGCTTCTTGTGATTCTGATTAGAACTGCACTGAATGTATACATTAATTTTGGGAGAATTAATACATTTATTAAGCTTTTCAATCCATGTACATCTCTCCATTTATCCAGATCTTTTGTAATAAAAGAGTTTGAATACATTTTTCAACAAAGTTTTATAATTTTCTACTTAAAGGTCTTTCATTTTTTTTTGCTAGTTTTTTCCAAAGTACTTTATATTTGCTCATATTTTTGTAAATGGCATCGTCCTTATATAAAATGTTTTGCAACTATTATTGGTTTATAGAAATGCAACTGATTTCTATATATATTGTATCCTATAACCTTATTAATTCTTTTTTTTTTCTCTTTTGGCATGGGCAGGTACCAGGAATCGAACCCGGGTCTCTGGCGTGGCAGGCAATAACTCTGCCTGCTGAGCCACTGTGGCCCGCCCCACCCATTAATTTTTAATTCTAGAAATTTATCTGTAGGTTCTTTCTACATAGTCAACCCATATGTCCTGTATTTCCAATCCTTGTTCTTTTAATTTTTTTCTTACCTTACTTGCTAGCTAGGATATTAAGTACAATATTGAAAGAATTGGGGTCAGAAGGCACATTAGTATCATTCCCATATATAACAAGAAAGCAGTGAATATTTCGTTACTAAACATGACTGCTGATTTTCTAAAGATAACTTTTTTTTAATCAAATAAAGGGAGTTTCTTTCTATTCCTACTTTCATTATCTTTTTTTTCCATAAATAGATATTGAATTTTACCAAGGACTTTCTGAATCTAATTCTCCTTTAATATTAATATGGCATGCTATATTGATTTTTCCATTTCTGGTTTATGCTGCTCTTTCATAGCTTCAGTAGTTTTCTAAAAAATATTTTGTATCTTATTTTATAAAACAGGCTATAGTTTTCATTTGATTTATGGTCAGAATTTTCCAATATGCCTCCATTATCTTATTGGTTTATTATTCATTTTCTTTTTTTCTCATATCTTTTTTTGTTTTTTAAATTTTTATTTTTTTCTTATTTTATCTTTTTTCTCATAATGCCTTTTTATTTATTTTGAATCTGCAGATTTTGTTGAAATATATTCACATAGCATATATTCTATCCAAAATAAGCAATCAGTGTCTCACAGTAATGATATATTTATATTTGTTGAGTGTTTGATCACAAGCCTTGTCTGTTGTGTTTCAATGAGACGGGTTTTCAGTACTTTGAGATTTCTGAGTAGAGGATGGAGGTGGGCCAGGGTAGTTTCCCTAGCTTCATGTTTCAAGGGTCCCCTTCTCTGTTATTACTGAGAAGAATTATACACATACATACACACTTACATTTTCCTCAGGATGGGCCTGTGTTCGATTGGAACAGAGTTTTACTGGGAATTCCTGAAAGTCCTCTGATCACCCTCTGGCTCTTTAGTGAGTTTTTGTGAACTTTCTTGTCGTTACCTAAAACAGGTGCCTCGTTGAGTTGTCTCCCAGTTTTGTTGGTTATTCTCAGACCTAATTTTGTTGAGGATTTCCTTCTGGGTGGGGAACTCTAATTTCATAGTTGAGTATTCGTTACAATTCTATAGAGCTCTTAGGACCCTGAAAATCCCTGTTTCTTTTTTTTTTTCCCTCTGATTTCTTCACATAACTGATATATGCCCAGCAATCCTGTGTGAATCCTGCTGTTGGTGGTGATTTGTCTTTAACCATCCATATTTAGGGTTTTTAGGATACTCTGTTACCAGCTTTGTTGAAGATGGTAATCAGTTTTCTTACTTCACTACTATAATTACCAGGATAGGTGTCTACTTTTAAACAAACCACCAACAGAGGGTCTTTATAAAAATTGTCAAAGAAAACTTTGACTTAAGGATATTGCTCCAATTTAAAAAAGCACATCATAGAAGATAGAGGCTGGGAATGATTGCAGACAAAGTTAAATGTAAGAGAAGATGAAAGAAAGATCAGAAAACAATGAAGATAATATATCAATGCTATCAGACAAAAAAACAAAACAAAACAAAATAAGTGGCAATTGATACAACATAGTTCACATGATAGCAAATGATTTGCCAGGAATGAAATATAACTTAATTTTACAGGCAAAGGTGTGAAATTTGGCCCTTTTGGGGCATAAACTAAAAGATAATAATCACAAAAGCAAGAAAAGAAACAGCAGGATTCTGTTGTAACATTTGTTTCTCTTAATATACAATTTACAAATAAGTTATAAATTGTACAGTGGTATTTCAAATAAAGTATACACTTTCATCCCATTCATGTAAAGCTGAATAACAGTAGGAATAAAGTGATATCCTATAGATATGCAAATTTCCTTATTTTGTTCCTATCATTTCTGAGTCACACAAATGAAATTAGAAATAAATATGAACCTTTGAAGAAGGTAAACTGAGAGAAATTACCTCAATGGACCAACATCTAAATTAATCCCATTAACTGAGGGCTCTTTTACAAGACTCTAACACCAGCTTGATAAACTAATTTCACCAATAGGCATTATTATATATTTATAATATTTTTTTCCTACATTTATTAACCCCACATTGGCAGAGGATTTCTTTCTCAGGCATACTTCCAGCTTCATAACCATAATCCCATGTTAGTTCTGTTCTTGCTTTTACATGTCTAGAAAAAACAAAAACAAAAACAAAATCACACTGAACAATTACCAGACGAACCAAACTTGATTAGATCAGTTTTAATATCAAAATCATAAGCCATCCTCAAAGCACGATCTATTCCCTCTCCCTACCAATGAGGAATGATGTTTTACTAAGAACAATCACGTTTCATTTCAAACCTACTAAAATCCTAAGTAAGAAGGAACTTGTCATTATCCAAGAGGATGGAAGTATGTTTTAAAAAAGGGTAACTAACAGTAATGCATTATACTCCCCAGTATAAAAGTAGGGAGGAGATAATCCTGGCAAAGACACAGCACTCTGCATAATTTATCCTTTGAATTGAACTAGGCAAGACGTGACAACCTTAGACCTTTCAGACATTAATTCTAAACAGGAATAAGAATTGAAATGTAAGCTACTCAAACTTTTATTGACTAAGATCAGTTGAGGTAAATGAGGGAAACAGATAGTTTGAGGGCTATGGTATTCATCTACTTTATATATTTTTCTACTGTTATTTTTAAAGTCACAGTTTCAGAATTAAACCATATAAGGAAATTCAATTTCAAACCTGTTGGTGAAGAATGCCACCAATGGAAAATTCCTGTCATGTGTTTCTACAAAAACATTTTGTACCAAGAGATTTGGGCAACAGCTATGCTGTTAAAAAACAAACAAACAAAAAAACCACAGAGGTTAGATATTGTAGCATATCTCACTGATTTTTGCTTATTTCTTTTTACTAATATAAACAATTTCCTTTTACTAATACAATCTAGCTGGGAGAAATGCAAAATAGCACAAATTCCTACAACAGGTAAATTTTCAATATTTATCATTACTATAAATGTATTTACCCTTTAATTAAGCAATTCCACATCTAGGAATGATTCCCACAGATATAGCTGCATATGCATGAAGTAATTGATATACAAGATTATTCACTGAACACTGTTTTTAATAAAAAGTTTAGAAACAACCCAAATTTCCACCTACAGAAAGAGGACTGGTTAAATAAACTTTGGTATATCCACAGAACAAGATATCTTTGCAACTACAAACATTAAGAATGAGGAGCTCACTCTGTGTACTGCTATGGGAAGATCTTCCAGATATATTGTTAATTTAAAAAGCAAGGTATAAGACAAACGACAAGTGCTGGAGAGGATATGGAGAAAAAGGTACACTTAATAACTGTTGGTGGGAATGTCAAATGATATAACTTTTGTGGAAGGCAGTTTGGCGGTTCCTCAGGAAGCTAAGTATAGAATTGCCATATGAGCCAGCAATACCATTGCTAGGTATCTACTCAGAGGACATGAGGGCAAGGACACAAATAGACATTTGCACATTAATGTTTACAGCAGCATTATTTACAATTGCCAAGAGATAGAAACAGCCAAAATGTCCATCAACAGAAGAGTGGCTAAACAAGCTGTGGCATATACATACAATGGAATATTATGCAGCAGTAAGACAGAATAAAGTCATGGAGTATATAACAACATGGATGGACCTTAAGGACATTATGCTGAGTGAGATTAGCCAGAAACAAAAGGACAAATACTGTATGGTCTCACTGATATGAACTAACATGAATGAATGAACTTGGAGAATTTCAGTTAAGAACAGAGGTCATCAGGAGATAGAAATAGGGTAGATATTGGATAATTGGAGCCGAAGGGATACAGATTGTGCAATGGGGCTGACTGCAAAAATTCAGAAATGCATAGTACAATACTACCTGATTGTAGCACAGTAATGTTAAAACACTGAATGAAACTGAATGCGAGAACGATAGAGAGAGGAGGCCTGGGGGCACAAATGAAATCAGAAGGAAAGATATACAATAAAGACAGAGATGGTAAAATCTAGGAATGCCTAGTTTATAATGAAAGGGACTAAATGTACAAATTTAAAAATGTTTTTGCATGAGGAAGAATAAAGGTATATCAATACTGCAAAAAATAGATGGTAATTAATATTTTAAAACTTTAACTTATGTGTGAGACTAAAGTAAAAAATGTTTATTTGGTTCAAAATTTATATTTTGACTAGTGCATTTCCTAATATAACTGCTGTCAGCAGCTTAACTGAACACTATAAGTACATGGAACCTTGAGTAGGGTATGAGATTTTGTAGGTTTGTCCAGAGCGATGCCATGATAAATCCTAGAGTGATTTGAACAGTGAATAAAAAAGTATTTGCAAAGCCCCCTTGGGGTAATGGCGAGAAAGGGGGAAAACTCAACTTCTCCAAGTGGAGAATTCTTGATATTCTCACTAGCAGTGCAACCAAAGCAATAGGCGGAGCCCTCAACCTTGGGGTTTGTTCATATGAAACTTAACCCCACAAAGGATAGGCTAAGCCTACTCAAAATTATGCTTAAGAGTCACCCCCAGAGAACCACTTTTGTTGCTCAGATGTGGCCTCTCTCTCTCAGCCAACACGACAAGCAAACTCACTGTCCTTCCCCTCTCTACGTGGGACATGACTCCCAGGGGTGTGGAACTTCCTGGCAATGTGGGACAGAAATCCCAGAATAAGCTGGGACTAGCATCAAGGGACTGAGAAAAACTTCTCGACCAAAAGGGGGAAAAGCGAAATGATACAAAATAAAGTGTCATGGCTGAGGGATTCCAGAGTCGAAAGGTTAGCCTGGAGATTATTCTTATGCATTATAGCACTATCACCTTTTAAGTTAAGGTATAATGGAGAGGCTGAAGGGAACTGCTTAAAAATGTACAGCTGTATTCCAGTAGCGATGTTTCTTGAAGATAACTGTATAATGATATAGCTTTTGCAGTGTGACTGTGTGGTTGTGAAAACCTTGCGTCTGATGCTCCTTTTATCTACCTTATTAACGGACGAGTAAAACATATGGATCAAAAATAAATAATAGGGGGAACAAATGTTAACATAAACTTAGTAGATTGAAATGCTAGTGACCAATGAAAGGGAGGGGTAAGGGATATGGTATGTATGAATTTTTTTCTGTTTTCTTTTTATTTCTTTTCTGAATTGATGCAAATTTTCTAGGAAATGATCAAGGTGATGAATATACAAACAATGTACTTGGAAATTTATTGCTTTCTTGTATATATGATATTTTTCACAATAAAAATGTAAAAAAAAAGGCAAGGTGTAGAACAATAAATATAATATGCTATTTTTTATGTACAAAAGGGAGAGAAATAACACATATTTATATTTGTTTACATTTGTATCAAGAAGCCCTGGAAGAACACAGAGAGTAGTAAAAAAAAAAAAAATTATCATCAGAGAGGTAGACTTGAGGCAAGGTCAGTGGGACACAGTACTTCTCAAAGTATGCCTTTTTATTTCATTTCAATTTTTGAGCTGTGTGAATGTATTATCTATGCAGAAAATTAAAGAAAACCTTAGTTTTCTTTCCCCAAGAAACACAGGAGGGACCTGGCTGGTGTGCTGACCGAGAGGTAAAGCCACCCCTAATGTTCTCCTAACCACTATTAACTAACTAACTGCTGGAAAATGGGTCACAATGGTCCTGTGCTGGGGTCCCTTCCTTCGTGGCTCCCTGACTTGTTTCCTTAACTATAGCAGTAGTTAGAGCAGAGTAGAAACATCAATTAGAGTGCAGGGGAAGGGAGTGAGAGGATTCTACTCCTTATTAATCAAGTATTTTCCTAACTAGAAGAGAGAAAAAGAAACGCTCAATAAGCAGATTTATCTAGGAAGGAAAAAGTGCTTTGGTTTTAAAGATTTTCTGATCTTAGAATACTTTCTTTCCTAATGCGACAAAATTACATGTAAAATTATCACCCTGTGCATAAATGCCACACCAATCAAAGGTCACAATGTAAAGAGAGGTGTTGAGCTTCCTTGAAGGTGTCTAAACAGAGGGAATACCAATAAGAATCATGGACCAATACTATGTGATGGTAGCATAATACTTTAAGTGTAATCAGCAATGCTGAGTGTGACTGTGGTTGAAAGGGGAAGGCCAGGGTTGTGTATGTCACTAGAAGGAAAGCTGGAGGATAAAACATGGGTCTGTGTAATTCAGGGAAACCTACAGTGGATGATGATTGGTTAATTATACAAATATAAGAAAGTTCTTACATGAACTAGAACAAATGCACATCACTATTACAAGGTGTTAAAAACAGGGTGGTAAAATGGGAAAAAATACACTGAATGCAAAGGAAGTTCTATTAAAAACAAAACAAAAACAAAAACATGGGCCACACATGCTTCCCTTCCTTCACCTTCCTCTCAAGGGAAAAAGTCAAGGCTGCCTGTCCAACAAATTCCACTCCATATGAAGGAAGAACTCTGATAAAGATCAAAAAGAAAAATTAAGGCCATATCCATGTGTGAGTATGCTAGAGTGGAACTTTTCAAAGGATATGTGCAGGGGTTCCAGTTCTCATCTCCCTACATGACTCACTTTTCATTCTCAAGGTGTGACAAGCAAGGACAAGGGAGAGCTGTGAGAGTAGGAGGCATGCAGAAGGCCTGGCTCAGTGGTCACCCAGGTGGTTCAGGGTTTTCAAAGGGTCCAATATACCAAGGTAGGAGAGAGCACAGGGACCCTGGAACCATAGGGGGGAGGGGATCTTTTTCGTGGAGGATTCCTAGGATCATATATTCTTCGATAACAAAGTATGATGGCAAGAGGCAAGACTGGATAGGAGTCTAACAGAAAACTCACAAGGTAACCACAACTCTACCCCTACACAAGACATATGACCAACAGTGCAATTAACCCTTTTATCATTGATATGGCATGGGTCTTAAGTTTTAAATGACCTTAAAATCAGAAGAATCATAAACATCTTTCTATACAAATGGGAAAAAAAAAACCACAAACAAAATGGCTATAGTTTGAGAATTAAAAAAAGGCATAAGATAGTAAAAAGAAGTATTCTTACAAATGTACTGATTTTCTGTATTAAGCCACTCAATCATTCAAAATTTAGAGAGGATTGGTAAACAAAAATCTCAAACTGATTTTAACAGTTAAGAAACATTTCTGAATAAGACCTACTGTTATTACATGAGACCTACTGTGTTACATAAGACTTAAAAGAGACAGATTATTCTGGAGTAAAAAAATGTGAACATATTTGATAAACTTACACATATAATAATTCATTTAATCCTCACAGCACCCTATGGGACAGTTACTATTATTTCCACATCATCGAGGTGGGAACTGAGGATAGTGAGGTTTGTTAACATGCCCAGGGTTATAGCTAATAAGAGAAGGAGCTTGAAATCTAACCTAGGCTGTCTGGCTGGAGTCTGCTAATACTTTCTTCACAATTTTGCTAAGAAGCAAAGTAAAATAGTTGTTTAGAAACATGATTCTTAGCCCATATACTCACGTTAAGGAAGCGGCCCACATTGCCTTCTCTTGTGGCATCCAGTAAAAATACATTCCCATTATGTAACTTCTTCAGAGAAGCAGGTGAATGATTCTTGGTTTCAATTGGCAACTCTTCACCACTGAAGACCTGCTGGTTTTGACATGCTAGAACTTTTTCCTCTTGGGGCTTTCGTATTTGAACCTTAAATTCTTTTCTACCACTCAGATTATCCAATGTGGATGGCTGCTTACCCCTGTCCTCTGTTTGAGTTTCTCCTCTGCATTTTGTTATATCTACCACATTTGATTCGATCAGCAGATGGTTGCCAGCATTTTCAACATGGTCTGACTTTAAGTCCTCTAAAAGAAATTTTGGAAGTATTTGTCATGAAATATACTTGGTTGAGCGACAGTGTTGAGATTAACAATACTAATTCAATGCTATTTGCTTTATTTATCACTAATCCTTACAATATGCTTAAGTAATATTACTCCAATTTTACAAATGAAAACTGTGAGTCTCTGAGGGTTAAGGGATTTGTCTGCCCCACAATGAGAACTGGGGTAACAAACCCGGAAGCCACTGGCTCCAAAGTCTGCTATCTTTCTACTACAACATAATGCCTTTTTATGAATCTGCATGTTGCTTCTTTCTCCTTATATTTAATCTGCACTCCCTACAAATTTATTTTCTTCTCTTCAACTCTGAAATCTGCCTTAGTGTGAATTCAAAGTAACTATAACACAAGTGGTCATTTAGAGAGGGGCTCTAGGTCTCCAAGATACCATGGAAAAGCCTGAAGAGCCCCTGTCACAGTCACGCTCCACAAGTCCCAGGAACAACAATGGTATTGCTACGATTATATACATCAGCGTTTGGTGTTTTTGCTAGATACTCATTTAATTACACTTTTATAATAAGTGATACTTTAGAAGTAGAAGAAAAATCACTTTTGGTACCCAATAAGATAAACATTTTTCTGAGAATATTCAAAGCTACTGAATGCACGTAAAATGGAATAAATAAAATTATGGCCACACAACTCAGTGAAACAAAGGAACTATATTTCTTTAAAATTAAAGCTCTTGTTTTAACCATTACTGTTGCTGTTCCTAAATGTAGCTATATTATAAACAGGCGTTAACTGGTTTTGGAGTGCCTGTATATACATTGCAGCAGTCAACAAAAAGGTAAAAGAGCTAAAAGCAACAGTACTCCTTCACATGTACCAAATGGTGAAATAATTATAATATGGGCTTGTATATAAAATGCCCTTTCTTTAATAGAGGATGCCCTACCTCTCTCAATCTCTATCTTTTAAGACCTGGTGTGGAGTTGGGGGTACAGATGCAAGGAGGCTCAAAGGGAGAAGTGGCAGCAATGGCTGTTCAGTCCCTCAAAAAGGGAGATCTCTTAGCAAATCTCCCTGCTGAGGGAAATAATGAAATGCCAAAGTACCAAAAATCAGGTTTTCCCTGCTTTAATATTAACTAAGCAACAAACATAACTGCAGGATTGGGAACTCTGAAGAATAAGCACTGAAAGAAGCACCATTCAAGCTCCTTGCTAGTGAGCATCCTCTGTAGCAGGAGGGGCTGGACAACTGCAAGAAAGTGGTATGTCTTTATTTTAAGGGTGTCCAACACAAAGAGCAAGAAGATGGCTGCTTAGGCTAAAGCTTCCAAAGCCACGATAACATCTGTGGACTTTATAGAGTCAAAGATGTTCAACCCTCCCCTTCCCACCTTGCACCATGTCACTGTTGGCATCTAGACCAGGGGTCAGCAAATCTTTTCTGTAAATATTTTCAATTTTGCAGGCCATGGAGTTTCTGTAACAACCATTTAACTTTGCTGCTATAATGTGAAAGCATTTGTAGACAATATATGAATAAATATGTGGCTATGTTGCAATAAAACTTTATGGACACAAAATTATAATTTCATGTAATTTAAGTATAATAAAATATTATTCTTTTGATTTTTAAACCATTTAAAAATGAAAAGAACATTTTAGTTCATGGGCCATACTAAAACTGGCAGTAGGCCACATTTGGCCTGCAAGCCATGGTTTGCTGACCTCTGATTAGGCAAGAGAAACGAAGAATTCATTATAGATTCTGAGAAAAAGAGTCACAGGTATTGAGCATCAGAGACAAAAAGGCAGAATAAAAGACACAGGCAATTAGAGTGAAATAGCCTACTTTGTGATTCCTTGGCTTTAGAGTTCAGATGTACTACAGGTGGTTCAAATCTATCATCTTCTGAGGTGACATACTTCAAGGAAGGAAACCCCTTAAGAGAGAACAACAAGGATGTCTTTACTTTGCAGGTCAGGAAAAATTATTTGGCATTTAGGCCTCTTTTATCAAGTTTCAACGTTTATAGGCTGAAAGTACTAAGTCAGTTTCGAAAAGTGTCAAAGTTGACATAAATTTTTGGACCAAAGGAGCCAATATATGCAAGACCCCTCTGACAGTGTCCTCCTTTTAGGTGCATCATCAAGCCAAGCTATCAAGACTGTCAAGACATTCTTTAGACACCTCTCAGTTCTAATTGACATTAGCACTAAGAAAGTATTGATGTCAGATTATAAATTTGGATTCAACTATATATGCAAAGAGAAAAACACCCTTTGGCTGGCTTTTACTTCAGAGTAAAGGTTAAAGAGGCTGCCTGTCTTTGTATGTTATAGACCCTGCAGTCACTTTAAATAATAATGACTTTTGAAGGAGGGTATATGCTTAGTACAATGCTAGGCACCCAACTAACTGCTCAATGAATGTGGATTATTATTATAATTATTCAAGTACTCAGTAACTGAATGCTCAATATTTATTATTTAGTTGGGTGCCAAGCATCCTGCTAAGGAAGTTTTATGAGATTTATCTCATTTAATTCTAATTTTGCCAGATGGATATTATCAACTTCATTTCATAGATAAAGAAACACAGACCTAGAGACATCACCCAGTTAGCAAACAAACAGGTCAAACCCAATTTTACTTAACTCCCTGGCCTGGTCTGTTCATCATTATGTAACACTGAGGAGACGCCTACTGCACAGTCTCTAGGCAGAGAACAAGTATTTGCACAATACCTAGAGCACAGTTTTTATCTTTCATCAGCAAGCCCTACTGTGAACCATCATTATTCGGCCTCTGTTCTACAACATTAGAAAAAATAACATTATCAAGTGACAATCTGAACTAAGTAAAGGACAGAAAAGGTGAAATGATAGCTGATGTTTTCCCCCAGGCCCAATCTACTTTTTGCAGTTTTTACCATCTTTTCCCCATTGTGTTGAAAAACAGCTGTCTTAGTTTGAGGACTTCTAATGACTGAATGATGTTGAATTCTTGAAATACTGTCACACTTCATTTTCCTGAAAAGGAACAAAAATTGTTATTCCGTATATCATTAAAAATTCTCTTTACTGCACCTTGAAAAATAGATAATATTATTATCTAAATATCTATTATTTTTAGAAATTAATCTAACTTAACAACACCTATGCCTACCCCTCACTGGAAAAAGGAAATACAGTATTTTAAAGTCTATCATTTTTGATGTAAAAAGATGAGGAAAATCTATGAAAACTTTGCAAATGAAATGGTGACAATAAATATAAAGAAAAGCAAAAATTATGATTATCCATAGAAAACTTTATTAAAGTCATACAAAGTAAAACTCCAAAATGGGAAAACTGAAGAAATAAAGTATTTTGGCTAGATTTTTAAATTTAAGTATCCTAGATTCCTAAAAGTGTTCAATATACAACCTTGACACAAGATGATATATAGAGAGAGGAGAGCGAAGGTCAGTGGGAAAGCAAGAGAAGAAAAGAAGAAGAACCACTTTTGATCAGTAGTAAGTAGCTTAATCTTGATTGGGATCCCAAGATCTTACTTACATAATTGGCTCTTTTAGATCATTATTGAATTTAGGTAGACATATCTCAGCCTCAGCACTGTCAGGCTGTGTTTCCAATTCTAATGGGATAATTTCAACTTCACAGTCTGAACACGTTACATCCATTTTCCTCTTTTTTGAAAATATATTTTTCATAGTATTCTCCTCTTTCCCATTTTCATCAGCGGCATCAAGTTTTCCAGGGTTAGCTCTACTTAGTAATCTTCCTAAAAGAAAAAGGTAAGAGCTTGAACAAGAAGAAAGATAATTGCTAAGCAGCAAACAAACATCTGTTTCTGTTCTATGACTAAAGAACTCTGTGCTCTGCTCCTTACTTCTAGAATGAAGATGAACACATTATTTAATCTTAGAAAACTGTTACAAGAAATGATAAATATAAGTCCAAATAGGGACTGAATGTCTTCCAGTATACAAAAGAATACAGAGCATTTAAAAGGAGCATTTGTTTTGGTATAACATGAAAAAGTAGAGATTTAGCTATAATAATATAAAACAAAAATATACATCAGAAAGCACTGTAGAAAATTAGTAGGGTGAATTCTAGTTTCATGTCTAGTTAAAAACGCCTTATCATATGAAATCTATACTCTTTTTTATAAAGAGACCTATTTAATGTATGGTGATATGTGCCTACTGTTCTCATATTAAGTTCTGGAGTAACCAAATCTTCATCTGAAATTGAGGCATTTTCTTTCAAGGTTCTCAAAACTACAGTTACCAAGTCAAAATTATCAACTGAATATTCTCACTCATCATTAGATCAGAGAAAAATATCTTAAGGGCATTTTTTTTAGCAATGCAGACAAAGCCAGTGATACTCCTGGCTACCATTTGGCATTTTTATAAGGAGTTGATTATCATCAAAGAATTTTTTGAGAAATATGAGATATGTCGAGGCAGCCCAGGTTACGTGTATGTACATGGCACATAGCAGGAAGCCAAGCATTACTACTTTGAATTCTGCTAACTCTCTGAGCTTCTCCCTGCCCTGACTGGAGTACACCTGGCATCTCAGGTGAGGAAGGCTTTCTGGTTCTAGCTGCTTACCTACCAAGGTTCTGTTTGGCATATTTCCTTTAGACTGGTTCTAGAGCCATGTTTCTCAACCTTTTTTACTTCACAGCACAGCCAAAAAATTAGATTTTTTGCCTGGCAATGTGGGGTACATGGACAAGATGGTTAGAGACCGATGTGTCTGGCCTGAAAGAATCAGTAACTGTACAACTGTAACACACCGGTAGTGAACCCTTGCTCTAAAGCGTGCCTTCTGGTAATCCTCCTATCTTATCGCTCTTGGCCTTGCTCAGAGATATCAATGGTCCTGGCTAGTAAAATGGGAATTCAGAAACGTAGCTCCAACTATAGAATTCTGAAAAAATTTTACCTGAATATATGCAAACAAATGTCCCTCTGTCAATGTCATCTAGGCAGCGTACCCCCCATCCCTTCTTCTCAGTTTTGAACACCTGTAGCCTCACTTGAGGACCATGCTGGACAACTCGGTTCTGACACATTTGTCGATTACACTTGCACAACAGATTGCACTCATAAATGCTGTCAATAAAATACAAAAAAGAGGAAAGGCAATCAGACCCCCAAATCAAAAACAAAAGGAATTTATATTGTTACTTTGCTGGGACTGGCTGGTAGAAAGAGAAGCAGACTAAGAGTGATGGCTCCTAAAGCCAGAATGCTTGGATTCCCATCTTAGTCCCAGCATGTACTAGTTGGGGGACATTAGAGTACTCAGCACCTCAATTTTTCATTTCTAAAATGGGGGATATTTGGTAGTACCTACCTCACAGAAGATAGTGAAGACTAAATGAGTCAATATTTTCAAAGTGCTTGGGACAATGTCTGGCAAAATAGTAAATGTAAGCTCTTTTAAAGGATAATATCTAGAAAGAAAAACTTTCTACTTCTCTTTCTAAAGGTGTTATTTGTTAGAACCTTGAAAGATGGAACATTTCCAATTTTCAGGAGAACTATGTATCATATATTTCTTTTTTTCTGTATGCTCTATGGCAGGGTCATGTTTCATTATTTTTCCATGTGAGTATCCCTGTTATTGCAGCACCATTTGTCGAATTTCTTCTTTGTTTGTTTTGGGAAGTGCATGGACCAGAAAGCAAACCCAGGTCTCCCGCACGGTAGGTGAGAATTCTACCACTGAACTATTCGCTCACATACCTGCCCCCACCCCTCACATTTTTAATGGGGAAAAAGCTGCCCAGAGTAGGCTAACCCTAGATAGGCAAGAGCCAGACTCAACAGGTAAGTGTTCAAGTCCTGTACATGATATATGTATGTGGTCTGACTTCCATATCCCAGAACAAGATATAGGTTGTTTCTTTATTCCTTAAATTTCAAAATTTGGTAATAAAGACATTTGTAACCCCGTAGGCCACAATGAAAAATTTTCTACCCTCAAAGATACAAACACCCTGCAACAAATTCTCAGTGTATCTTACCCAGTAGGTATTTGTCTCTGGAGTCTTTTATATTTATATCCAGTGGTTATATTATTACTTGACAAGGTACAAATCTCAGCATTCCTTGCTGTCAGTTGAAGACATGCACACTTTGTTCTAAAAGGAAGGCAATGAATAGAGAAGTCAGAATAAAAAAGCACCAAGTTAACAAAGGAAAGCAACAGTCTTGATAAAAGTGCAGATGATATAATAAAGACGTATTTGTACTTAGAACTTGTATGGACATCTTTTCTACATGGAAAAGACCCCTTTTAAAGAGGGACATTTACCAAAAGCTTATAACTAATTATAAACTACACTATATCTCTATTTGTTCATGATATACTTAATTATATAAGTTTTCTTTAACTTTTCAAAATGAGGTCTTATCATTTTCTATTCAACAGAAGTTTATTTGTGAAGGTTCTAGTTCAGCTCTCCTACAGTGTATAAATTCATGTGCATAGGGCAGGCCACAGTGGCTCAGCAGGTAAGAGTGCTTGCCTGCCATGCCCGAGGACCCATGTTCGATTCCCGGTGCCTGCCCACGTAAAAAAAAAAAAAAAAAAAAATTCATGTGCATAAAACTTGAGATGCCTGGGCATCTCAACTATAAATTAGATTGGTGATGAGTGGTGACCTTGATAGTTCTCTGGGTCTTTTTTGACTCCTTTGTTGAACAAGTGACTTTAAAGTCTTTTCCTCTATTATTCACTTCTGTATATACATAGAACATGTTATAGAGCGGTGTCTACTGTTTGAAACAGAGCCCACAATCCATAAATTCATAATTTGAATTGTTTTCAGATGTAAAAACCTGAAGTGGTGTTTTATCATCTGATTTGTTAGCAGAGTTTACACACCATACATACAGACTTCCTAAAAAAATAAAACACAACAGATAAAACTAAACTTTCAAGAGGTTTGGTGTGATGTCCTTTATAGTTTTACATATACATATGTCCATAATATATTGTATTGTTTTTCAACTTTTAAAAAATTTACTGTATAATTTTACAACTTGTTTTTGTTTAAAATCTGTCATTATACAGAAATCTAGTCAATTCCTTTAATTCATTATATACAAATCTGGTTAACGCTCATACAGCATTTATTATCCAATAGATAATTAAGCTGCTTCAAGTTTTTCAATATAACAAGCATCTTTATTCTTATGCACGTGTGATGTCACTAGCAGTGCTTTCAAATATGTCAACAATTTCTACCATGGCCCACAGTAAGAAAAACATTTCATTCATGATCTTGTACATGCATGCATATCATATGTGTCTATGTATATAAACTGAAACAAGTTTCATGAAATTTTACTTTTATGTCTGATGATGCCCTGAGGTATTTCTGTATTACTTAAAAAAATGCTAGCTACAACCCATTACAATGATTTTACATTCCACTGAACTCGTAGTTTAGAAAACAATGCTCTAGATACTTTGCAGGCAAATGACTGCCTAGCTAGATACAGAATTTTAGTTTTACATTTATTTTCCTTTAGCATTTTAAGCTAATATGCCTCTTCCTTGTATTTCATTGTTTCTGATGAAAAGTACATCATATGACTGTTTTTCCTTTGTAAGAAATCCCTAACAGCCAGACTGTGGTTTATCTCTTGATTCCTAAGGTGTGAATTCTCCCATCTGTTGGGACTCACACTGCCTTTTTTATGGTCCTAAATGGCTTTGTGTGGTTGTGCGTGTGTGTGCTTTAACGTTTGCTGAAACCGTCTTCAGTGGGATTTGCTTCTGCACACCTCTGTGTTAGGTGGTTAGGCTTCGGCTCTACCCTGAGGATTTCACAGCTCTAAATCAGGTTTGCATTAGTACACAGTACAGTTCCCTGTGAGATACTAGCCTAGTTCCCAGTCTTGTGCAGCTGCCTCTGTTCCTATCCTCCCGGATAGCTCAGTTTCTGCTCTCTGCCATGAAGGGACATGTTGAGTTTCCACTTCTGTAAGGATTAGAATCCCTGGCAACACTGTTCATGTCCATTTCCAAATCCCAGTCAGCCTTTGTTTACCTTTGTGAGTTCTCCTGTAATTTCTGACCCATGGACGAAAAAACGTACAGTGGTGGTGCAAGTTACTTGAGGGATTAGTTTCTACAGTCTAAAGGCAAAAATCACATACAAAGTTACTATTTAAAAAGCCCCTTAAACTAACCCTAAAGTATACTAAACATTATTCAATAGTCAGTTTTTGCTCTATAACCCTGAAACAGATTGGGCTTGGCCAGATGAAGTAGTTAGGTTACATTTAGAGGAAATGTTTACAAAAAAAAATACACATTTTTAAATGGAAACAAACTCAGCATAGTGAGAGGTTGCCTCTATGAAATGCCAAAAGGAACTGAGCCAAACTGAGGTATTAGCAAATTAATTTATCCCATCTCACTCCACCTGAGAGAATGGTGAAAAATATCACCCACACTCTTAAATTATTTCTTTCTTATTCTTTTTCTTTTGACTAGTATAAGTAGTTGGTTTTGCATTAAATTAAACATACAAATAATGCAAATCCACTCCATACAAGCATAGCTGCAAATAAATGTGCATTACACAACCTTAAAGCAAAATGTTTTTCAAAGTCTTATTATATTAGAACATGTTTTCATTTTGTTATGGGATATTGACGCTATGATCAAGAGATTACTAGTTATAAGCACTATTAATTAGCTAGGAAATAATTTTTAAATGATTTGTAAATGTAAAATACAACATTATAGTGGTTTAGAAGGTGGATTCAATCCTGGCTCAACAATTTGTTTACCTTAAGACAATATTATAATTGTCTTCTCTCAATCTCAATGTCTTCAGAGGCAACCTGAAGATAATGTTACCTCCTCATGAGTTTTGTGAGGATTATATAAGAAAATGTATGTAACGCATTTAGCACAGTGTCTAGCTGTGGTAAACGTTCAAAAATGTTATTTCTTATGATTGTTATTATTTAATTATGGGACTAGATTAAAGGAAATATCCTTAGAGGAAATAATTTTCAAATTATTATAATATTTGGTAGAGTTTTCTTTCCTATTATTAGTAAGGGTGCATCCTTCCATTTTTAGATTCTTGATGAATAGGTTATATAGATAGACAGACAGACAGACAAACTGATACATAGCAGGACTTCTTGAAAAGAATGCCTATATTTCAGCAGAGTTTCTGAAAGGTAGTGTTTTTCTACTCACATGTCTATGCAGCCCTCAGAACAGTCACATGAATCAGTAAACATGATGGAAAAGTTGTCTAGATAATATGCTCGTGGCCATATAGTCCTTCTGTACTTAAAGGGTGGAAGCTTTCTATTATCAATTTCATTACAGAAAGAAATGGGCACTGATTCCACTCCATTGCTAATATCCATATCAGAAACAATTTCTTCTTGCTTTGGGTAATTCCGAGTCAACTGAACGTAGGTATTGAAAGAAAAATTATCTGTGAATAAAAAGTTACACTCTGTCTCAAGCAGGTAACGAAAAACTTCCTCCATGTTTCGCAGACTCCTTCCACAAGGGGCTTTATAACTCACGTGGAGTGCTGAAGAACGAGAGTTTGTCTTTGCATGTCGCCTCTGGAACTGGCATTTGATGGGCAGCTGCAGAGGGTTCTCCCCCTTGGAGGTTAGTGGAACTTTCATCAGACAAGCACCAGAGCACTCATGCCTTTGGTAGGATATATTTGAAGGTGGTTCTTTTTCTCTAAAATCTGTAACTTCCTTTTCCAAAGGGAGAACTTCCTTATTTTCTGTAGATCTGTTAACATTTATTATTTATTAGTATTTCAAATTCATAGTACTATTCTCCATTAGAAAAAAAAAAACTACACAATGAATTAATGTAATTATTTCCTGTTATTAGATAACCCTAAAATAAGCCAGACTTTGAAACAAACATTTTACTATATTCTGTGGACATACAAAGAATATATCTAATTTCAGAATAAACACTCCAGAAACCTGTTAATAAATAACTTTTTGCTAGGTACTTTAGAGCACCTAGAAAATTTAGAGCTTATTTAGAACATTCCCTCAATAAAGACCTGGGGAAGGTTATGTATTTAAGCATGCTTGGTTCAGCTTTTTGCCTGGAATAAAAAAGCTAGTAAACAAATAATCAGCTCATCAAGAAGTTTGCATTGCTTGTTTGCCTTCAGCAATCGTACTGACTGAATTTTCCCCATAAATATGCATCATATCGACACATCTGAAAATGATGGAAGAAATGGGGTGGCTATTGACTTCAAGAATTATGTGAAAGGATTCCATGTGTATAACTCAGGTTTTAAACTTACACAAAGAATCCGAGTTTTGTTTTACATACTAATTTTTATCTCCCTTTAGTGTGTGTTACTCATTTTAGAGATACTCTAATATTCACTGTCCAATAGAACTCTCTGCATTGACGGGAATGGTCTATATCTGTGCTATCCAACATGGCCACTATAACCACATGTACTACTGAGTGCTTTTATATGTGGCTAGTGTGATCAAAGTGAATTTTAAATGCTACTTAATTTTAATTAATTCAAATTTAAAGAGCCACATGTAGTGGTTACCATGCTGGATGTATGGACATGGAGCGTCTTCATCCTTTTTTCAGCTGTAGAGTAATCTTCTGCATAGACATTCCAGAATACATTTAATTAGTCCCCTACTGTTTCTAATCTTTTGGACTTACAAATCATGATGCAATGAATAACTCTGCAAATAACCATTTCATGCATGTAAAGATATCACTGTAGACTACATTCCCAGAAGTGGGAATGCTCACAGGATAAACAGATTAGTAATTTTGTTAATATTGTTTTGCCAAATTGCCCTCCATGAGATCTGTACCTTCTCAGCAATTTATGAGTATGCCTGATTTCCCAAGATCCTCATCCATCAAGTGGGTCTTGATGCTTTTGAAAGGGTATACTCTAATTTATTTAGAAAATTTTCAATGTTGGACACTTTCGATTTTTTCCTATTTTTCTCAATGTCAATATTGTGACGAACATTCTCAAACATAAATTTCTGACCAAATACTTGATTATCACCTTAGGATACACTCCTTTAAGAGCAATTACTAGGTCAAGAGAAATGTACATAAGAACAAACTTTTTTAAGAAAACTTTCACACATGAAAGTGTGTTTTTCTCATCAAGAGACTAATACAATGAACTCTCACCATGTACTTGTTACCAAGCCTTAATAATTATCACCATTTTGCCTATTTTACTTCATGTGTTCTCCTTTCTTCTGCCTTGCCCTACTCCCTCCCCTACATTTTATTTCTTGTGCACTTTAAAACAGACACCACAACTTTTAACCTGAAATAACTCAGTATATATCGGTAACAGGTAAACCTTTAAAAAATAGACTCTCAATGACCCATCTTCACATTTCCCTGCTCTGACTGTCTTAAAATTTGTTTGAATCAGAATTCAAACAAGTTCCATACATTTTATAGGATATACATTTTTTATAATCTTACAGCATTACATTCTTTTTTATTTAAATGACATTTATATGTAGAGGTTGAATAAACTGAGTCATTTGTTCTATAGCATCTCCCACATTCTGGAACTTGGTTGATGCCATTCTGTGATGCTATCATTTAACTTGCGCCTCTATTCTTAACAGATCTGTAAAATGGTAAGGAGTTCTAGAAGCTTGCTTAGATTCAGGTTCAAATTTTTTGGTGGGGGAGATGGACAAAAATAATTCCTAGGTAGTGGTATTTCCTGCTGCATCACAGCAGAAGATACTTAACATCTGGGTGTTTCACTTTTAGTGATGCTAAAATTGATCAGCACTTTTGGCTGTTTTCAGCCGAATCCGTTCACTTTAAAATTCCATGTGCATCTTTCACCTAAAGTTTTAGCATTCACTAATGATCACTGCCCAAGTCATTGCTAATCAAGGTATGGTGGTGCCAGTCCCCAGTGGTTTGCTACCTGTTTGTGAAGTACAGAAATTGAGTTATATTTAGAAACTTATACCTTATCACTAGAGTAACTTTCTAGAAACCTACAATCTCTGGATGGGTCCCTGGATCAGATAAGCCCTGAAATGCAGAGGGGTCAGCCTCTCTAGAACCTCAGCTAGTTCTATTTCACTACCCCATATTACTGACAGCCCCTTCCAAAAGGAAAAAGTTAGAATGGTCATAGCCCAAATACCCCTGAAGAGTGGGATAGAAAGATCAAAGGTGATGTTGGACTTAAACAGAAAAGGTAGGGTTTAACAAATGAGTATGACCGTTGAATAATTATATTGATATTTCTTTTAGTCTCCAATATCCTAGTGCAGCTAGAAGTAAAAACCTAAAATTGTGGAATTATAACCCATGCCAAACTCTGAAATCTGTTCTACCACTAATACGGCGATGGTCTTTGTAATTTATTGTTTTCTTGTATATACGTTATTTTTCACAAAAAAAAGAAAAAAAAAGTCATTTTGATAATAAAAAAATATTTATTTCTTCTGGCCTCCTATATTCTGGAGTAGCTAGAAGGAAAAATCTGAGATGATGGTATGGTATCCCATGACAAACTCTGAGATCTGTCCTATAACTACTTGTTGAAGAGTGCTTTGAAAATTATTACCTTTTCCTTTCATTGCTTATATATATGTTATATTATTAAAAAAAAAAAGTTTAGGGTGGTGCGACAGTGGCTCAGTGGCAGAATTCTCACCTGCCATACTGGAGACCTGGGTTCAATTTCCGGTGTCTGCCCATGAGGAAAAAAAAAAAAAGAATGGTTTAGATTAATAGTCAAATATGCTTCTGCTCTAATTTGTTGAATTTTATTCAAACCTCTTTTCATATTTCTAGTACGTATTATAAGCTAGGCAATTGTGATGCATAATTATTTCATAATTGTTTGTGTAAACAAAAATTGAACGTGTAAGTTTGGATTTTCTGATTATGAGAGACCCAACACCTCTGCAATATAAACCCAAACTTCTGCTAGACTGTAAGTTCCAGGAAGGCAGTTACTTTGCTTAATCCTTTCACCATTGTTTCTTCGATCCTGGCACTTAGTAGGTGCTCAAAAAATGTTTTTTGAATAAATAAAGGATTGAATGAAGAAGGAAAGTGGAAAAAAAAAGTAAAAAAAAAAAGCATAGGCCTAAAGTTATCATTTCTTGGGGATATGGGAAGCTGCAAAATAACAATCTTCTAATTCTACCATTCCTACTGCATTTTCTGGCTAGAATTCTTTTATAATGAGGAAACGCCCCTCAAGTACTCTTGGGATGTCCTGAAATACAGGTAGTATAGAAAAGGCAAGATAAATGATTCTTTCCTTTTATTTACAAATATTCAGAATGAGTTGTATCTTAGCAACTGTGAAACTGACTGACTTCTTAAATTATAATTATGAACTCACAGAGTTTTATAGATTTGACATGTTTTAAATCAATCACAGTGACTATTCTTTCTGATGTTCAAACTGTTCCAGTTTTGGTCAGTGGAAGCTTCAAGTTTGCTCCTGAACCTTTCCAACTAGTAGTCTTTCAAAGCTTCTTTATCTTCTGTCATAAGATATTCCAGGTTCACATTGTACCAGGTCTGGAATCAGCCATTTCTCTAAGGAACCATGGTTCTATTAAATAAGAAATGACTTTTAGCAATCCTAATCATGGTACTAGGAGGTGCACACGATTTAATAGATATAGATGGCCAAATTGCTTTCCAAAAAGGTTGGAACAATTTACAGTCTCAAGAGCCAGTATGAATATTAAATGAACATATTCTTGCTAATGCTGAGTATTATTTATAAATGTTTAATCAATTTCATAGATGAAAAACAGCATTTTATTACTACTACTTTTTTTTTTTTTCTTCACATGGGCAGGCACCGGAATCTAACCTGGGTCTCCGCATGGCAGGCAAGAACCCTGCCTGCTGAGTCACCTGGCCTGCCCATTTTATTACTTAATTTGTTTTCCTCCAGTTAATAGGGAGTGTGCCCCTGTTACAGCGCTCACAAATTTCATTACTTAAACTAGCAGACTGTGGCAAATCAAAGTCATTGACTAAGAAATAAAGCAGGTTTCCTAACATTGTAAAATTAAATCCCTTATTAACGGAATTATCATTGGAATAAAAATTTTGTTTTTTACATTTACCTATGTCATTGCTCACTTATATGAAATGGAAATTCAATTCAACTCAAGAATAAAACATGGAAAGCCTGATTCCTGTTAGATTTAAGTCTTTCATCCCTGGTTTCATCATTAACAGACTGTACGATCTTGAGCAATTCAGCTGGGGTTGAATACCCCTGGCTTCTCATTCACCATTTAGCTTGCCAGTCTGCCTGTGTGATGATTGACCCGCTACGGATTTAACTACTGAAAGAAAAATAAGCCATAAATTCATGATCTGCAGAGGAAACACAAAAGGAATTATCTAAACATAATTCCGGTTAAGAATGAATATGTTGCCTTAGGATTCTTAATGGCAAAGGGAAGGAAATCCTGGACCTAATTAGACATGTGTCTCCTCAAGAGATCTCAGAATGTTCTGCTGAAAGTCAGATATGAACTCCTGAACAAAGGATCTGATGGGAGCACAGCACAAGAGGGACAGAAGGTTCTAAGGAACTGATGTTCTGATTATAAGATCATAAATAATCCTAATGAGATGGGAAAGCAGTTAGAGAAACCAATTTAATTTCTCTGGATTAAAAAAAAAAAGGAAACAGAAGAGGGTACATAACCAATTATAAATACAAAATACTGACATAAACCTATAAGTGTCATAAATGCTAAAATCCAGAAAGAATCCAGGCTTCTAAAAAATGCTAATTAAACCAAGACCAGCACCACCGCCAACAGAAAGCTATGTTTGGAACAAGAAAGAGGAAAGATGACTTAAGGCATATTTAAAACTGAGCCCCAAACAGATTATATCTCAAGGTCTTGAAAATCTTCCAAATACTGAAGAATAAAAAATGGGTAAATGATTTTTCAAAAGAGAAAAGGCTGATTCCAGAAGTACAGAATGGTTAGCTTACAAACGATCTCTAAAACATTTCTAAAGATAACATTAATGATCTCTAAAACATTTCTAAGTATTGAATACTTAGAAAACAATTTAAGAAGCCAAAATGGACTAGGTGAGAAAAGTTTTTTCCTTTCTGATAAGAAAAGGAAACTTCACTTTCCTTTTTGATAAGATACTATACTGCTATAGTATGCCACAGAAGCAGTGAGTCTTGATTTCTCCATTGTGAGTAACAGAATTGAAGGTGGGACAATAGTGGAGTTAAATAAATTCACTTCTGGCTGAATAGTTCTTTCTGAAGAGTAATGAAAGGAGGCCACTAGTAGTGTTCTATCCTATGCAATACTGTTTTCAGTGACAATATGGAGACTAGAAAGCATATTTAATATATGCATATAAAATGCAAAGCTTTTAGAAAAGACAGAAAAGAGAACATAATAGATTCAAAACTCACAAAGACTGACAGGCTGGAATAATGAACTTAAACCAAAAAGAGTTACTCCTGAATTTAGGTTTAATATACAACAGTCTAAATAAGATGGGAGAGAACTTATTTGGTGGTGATTTAAACAAAAAGTAATCTTATATTTAGTGGTTTAGATCAAATGTGTTCTTAAAAAGCAAATGAAATTTTAGGCTATAGATTAGAAGGCCAGAATTTCTAGAACATATTTGTTTCGTGAGCTACTGAAATGATTAGATAAGGAGTTTTCTCTGAGAGAATTTTAAAATAAGTTTTATGCATCTTTTAGTCTCAAACTGTAATGACATCTATAATATTTGTAAATGAATATTATATCTAAACAGCATCTACCTACATTTCTCAGACTAAAAAGAAAAAGGGAAAAGATTTCTACATTGAGAATTATTTTTATCAGTTTATATATTTAGCTGAAAGGGCAAATGAAATAGGAAGCAACTTAAGAACTTTGTAGACACTTGGTTTTTTGAAACTATGTTTTCTCTTCTAACACAAAATACTTTTAGAAACCTAACAGTTCAAGGTTTTGGTACAGATATTTCCTATTAAAAATAAATAAAGATTAAGGTCAGAATGTCAAATTCCCTCTTGTAAAATTCTCCTTTATGCTGAAGAATTCTTACTGAAATTAGTGGAAAAAGTAGAAAGGAAAAGTCAAAAAACAAAAGAAAACTAGCTTACTTTTATAAATTTTCTAAAACTACTTTAGAGCTGTTACGTATTTTCAAAACTGAACTGAAATCCATGGAACTGCACAACACAAATAGTGAACCCTAAGTTAAATCATGGGCTACAGTTAATCATACAATTATAAAAATGTGCTTTCATCAGTTATAATAAATGTTCCATACCAACACAAGTTGTTAATGATAGGGTGATAAACAGGAACCCTGTATTTTGTGCATGATTGTTCTATAACCCATAAATTTTTTTTTTTTTTTTTTTTTACATGGGCAGGCACTGGGAATCGAACCTGGGTCTCTGGCATGGCAGGCGAAAACTCTGCCTGCTGAACCACCGTGGCCTGCCCAAAGAAGCTAACTTTTTTTTTCTGCTAGGGCACGCTCCAAGAATCAAACCCGGGTCTCCAGCACAGCAGATGAGAGCTCTGCCACTGAGCCACTGTTGCCTGCCATAACTTCTTTCAAAAAACAAAAACAAAAACAAAACTGAACTGATACTGAATGAAACACTTCTTGCCCTTTTTTGTTAACCCAGAAAACATAAGTTCCCTAGCTAAAAAAATACATAGCCATGTTGGTAGATTTTAGTGTGTTAATCATTTATACAAAGATATCAAGTTAAATTATATAAAAAAATGGTATCTTGGGAATATTAAGGGACTCATGAACCTTTATCTTCTACATAAAATACTAAAATTTACAACTTTTAAAGTTTTTGATGGGAAGAAATCTTTTATATATATCCTAATGTCAAATAACTGATCATAACTCTTTCTAGGCAAAAAGGTATTAACAATACAAATAAATTTAATTTAGATACACACAGAAATGTACAGTCTTCTGGAGAGGAGTCATCATATGATGTAGAGGGCAATGCATTTGATTTGCTTTCCTGCTCATTCTGGGTCACAGGTCTACCATCTATATAAAAAAAAAAGTATATAAATGTAACAGGTAAACCAAGTTAAAAATCATTAACTGTAATCTCCAAATAATATTTTCATTGTATAGAGATTCTTCCCATAGGAAGTCCTAAAATTTGCAAGCATTAAAATTTCAAGATTGAACCAAAAGATTAGGTGTCTTTATTTTAAAAAACATTAAGAAAAGACAGGATAATATAAAGAATTAGGATAGAGGAGGGTTCTACTAGAACACTTCTAATTTGGCAGGAACTTTACCTGAACTTTAATCAACCCTGAAAGTGAACATTAGGTGTTCCTACTTCTGCCAGTACTTTATAGAAAAATAACACAGTTCTTAAAGGTTCTATGAAAGGCCACACAACAGAAAGTTTTTGTGTCTCCCTGGCCCTGTTTTCATGGGTAGAGGGGGAAGTGTTTGGGTATCTTTTTTTGTGTGTAAGGTCTTTTCACAATTCTCAGTCTCTCCTCTCCTATATCCTTCTGAACTTAATCTAGCCTTATTTTTTCTCTCCTTTTTCTACTTAATCTTTTCTTATTCTCTAACATGATCACAATATAGAAATAAAGCCGTTGTATTTATTAAGAGAGTTACAGATCTCTTGTTCTTATTTTGAAAATTAGCTATGTGGAATATTCTGTCTGACTTAAAAAATATTTAATGTGATGACTTATTTCCTATGCACTGATGGACATTAAGAAAAAAAGTGATTCTCATCTTGTTTTAGATAATTTCTTTAGTTAGACCAGATTTAAAGAGCTATAATAATTGATTAAAAATTAAATGTGCTACAAATTAAGAATTTTCCCCTTTTCCCAAGAGAAAATTTTTTGCCTGAGTCATATAAATCCATATTGACAAATGTATACAGGCATAGTTAGAAATATTATTTACTGGAAAACATGGAGATTTAAAATTAATCCTAAAGGGGGAAAGAGGAAATAATAATTACTTCTGTGAATAGTTCCAATCCTTTGTGTGGTGACACAGCAAATATTTAGAATTACAAATAAGCTAAGAAAATAAAGGTAATTAGTGGTTTGGTCATAGCCTGGGAAGGCCAGGCTGGATCTGTGATTGCTTCCTTCTTCTTAACACCAAGTCCTTTTTTTTTTTTTTTTTTACATGGGCAGGCACCCGGAATTGAACCCAGGTCCTCGGGCATGGCAGGCAAGCACTCTTACCTGCTGAGCCACTGTGGCCCACCCCCAAGTCCTTTTTTTATCTTCCAGTCTCAATACTGTTTTTAAATTAAGTGCTAACTTGAAACTATTATTAGTAAGTTTTAATTTTCATATTTGCTAATAATATCTTTCCCCAATTATTTACTTTAAAACATTTCTTTATTATTAGCAAACAGATATACTTTATTTTGATAAACTCATTACATTTGAGATAAAGAAAACAAACCCATATAAAACTATGAAATTATAATATTCAGCATTTCTATTGCGGAAATTGATACTTTAGAAAGCCAAAACAAAAATCCAAGCTACTTTATTTTGAAAATTAAAAGTTGTTTAAAATTAGTTCCTTGAGAACAAAGTTGTTGAGGTATGCAATGAGGACATTATGTTGAGTAAACAAAGCCTGAAACAAAAGGAAAATATTGTATGGTCTCTTTTAGAAAATACTTATTAGAAATTTAGGGCTAAATTGTAAGCTCTTACAGCAGTCACTGAGCTTTAAGTCTTATTTCTAAATTCTGAGATGCTATGCTCCATGTGCATAATCTGGTATTTCCCTGGAACTCTGGGTACCTGTGTGACATCTAAGGCTCACAGAGTTAGAGTTCTATAGCTCTGAAAGTCAACACGGTTACATACAGAAACTGTTAAAGAAACTGAAAAAGACATCCAGCTCAATTACAGATAAGGACGAAACCGATCTGGTTGGGACTAAGGTAAATCAGAATACAGGGTAAAGGATGATACTGTCTGTATTTTAGAATTTCACCTCCTGTGTGTGACTAAAGGAAGAGATGTTTATTTTGTTCAAAACTTAAATTTTCTGTAGCATACAATCTAACTTAAACTGTCTGGTCAGTTCAGTTAAACAACCTAAACATGTAGAGCCTAGAATTAGGAATCAGATCTTGTAATTCTGTATAGCTTAATGTAATACTCTGATACATTCCAGAGCACACTGGACAGATAATTAAAAAGTACTGGCAAAGTCTCTTGAAGGACTGGAGAAAAAATATGGAACTATTAAATTTCCCATCTGGTAAATCCCTGACACTCTCTCAAACAGGAGGGACGCCCCTGATCTTATTATGAAACTTATTTCTGTAATGGGGGAGAAAAACCTATCTACAATTATGCCTAAGAGTTACTTCCACAGAACCTCTTTTGTGGCTCAGATGTGGCATCTCTATCTTCAAGCTCAATTCTGCAAGTAAAGTCATTACCCTCCACTATATGTGGGACATGACTCCCAGGGATAAGCCTCGCCCTGGCATCCTGGGATCAACAGCGCCTTCCTGACCAGAAAAAGGGAAAGAAATATAACAAAACAAGATATCAGTGGTTAAGAGAGTTCATATAGAGTCAAGAGGGTATTCTGGAGGCTACTCTTATGGATGCTTCAGCTAGATTTTGCAAATTGCCACAGTAAGCCAAGCCCTAACCAACAGTATTCCTGAAAACCCTAAATACCAGGGCTCTATCTGAGGCCCTATAAAGTTTCACTCACTAAGTTTATTTTTCAGAAACAAACTTTCAGATGTTCTTATGCCAGATAAACCTTGAAACCCAGAGGCACGAGTTTCTCCAAAAATACTGACTAGTTGCATTCACCCCATAATGTCAGCACCCCTTTTCAACATGAAAAAGTTAGAATGGTCATTGCCCAATTACTCTGGAAGAGAGGGAGAAGGATCAAATGAGAGGGAGGAGTTGTAACCAAGAAGATAGAATTTAACAAATTACTGTGGCTACTACTCACCATATTGATATTTGTTACTCTAGTACAAGAACAGAATGTTAGAACTAGAATGCTCTAGTGTATTAGAACAGCTAAAAGGAAATACCTGAAATTGTGGAACTGTAACATAACATATTTTGAAATTTGCTCTATAGCTACTTGTTAAAATGTACTTTGAAATTTATCACTTTTCTGCTATGTTATATTTTGCACACACAAAAAATTAGTTCCTTGTTACCAACTCCTGCATTTAAACACTTTTGCTTGCAAAACTAATACAATCACTTCAGGGTGAACTGATTTCAACTGCTATTGAGTATTTTCTTTAAGAAACTATTCTTCTAAATTTACAGTTAGAATTGAGAATATGTTGAATAATAAAAGCCTTCTTTAAAATAGACTAAAGATGCCTTAAAGCTCCAAACCATGACAGTAAAACAAAAATTACTAAAGCTTTGCTGACAACATCTAACCAGATTAATTTAAATCTAGTAGATGCACTTTTTCAACACTTTAGCAAATTAGCAATATGTTAAAATTTATGAAATGGGGATTCTGATAAAATAACCTTCTAGTACTATCCAGAACAGACCTTCCTAGTACTTTCTTTTCTTTTACCCAAAAGGAACTGTGCTGGTTTGAAGACGTTATATATCATAAAAAACCATGTTCCTTAATTCATCCCTGTGGGGGCAGATCTATTGTGGGTGGGAACTTTTGATTAGTTTGTTTCCATGGAGATGTGACCCAGCCCATTCAAGGTGGGTCTTAATTCCCTTATTGGAGTCCTTTATGAGAGTATAAAAGATGAAACTCTAGAGAAGCTGAAAGAGAAATGCCCAGAGACATTTGGAGATAGCCACTGAAATCAGAACCAGGAGAGAAGGACCAGCAGATGTTGCCATGTGCCTTCCCGTGGGACAGAGAAACCCCAGAAGCCAGCAACCTTTCCTCAGAGAAGGCATATTCCTCTTGATGCCTTAATTTGGACATTTTCATGGCCTTAGAACTGCATATTTGTAATCTAATAAATTCTCACTGAAAAAGCCAATGCATTTTTGGTATACTGCATTCCAGCAGCTTTACCAAATTGAAACAGGGGTTTATAGTGGTTTGAAGTGTTAGAATTCTATTTGTCTTCCTTATATGAGAAGGTTTTTTGGAGAAGACAGAGATATTTTTTCATTCTTTTCCTAGGAGGCTTTATAGGGTATGTATTTTCTATTTGTGGATGGGTCAGACATTTCATTTAATAGAGGGAACTGTGAGTTATATAACTTAGCAATATGTATTTTATATTTTAAATTATCTTTAGTTAATCTGATTTATTAAGGCTGACTTGTTTCATGCTAGGAAAACACCAGAGAATACCTTAGGCTATAATTAGAGATGTACATACCCTTTATCAATGTTGACTTGTTACCAATGATTGCTTCATTCACCAGAATCATTGCTTGGATGTATTCTGTTAAGGAAAGAAAAAAATAATAAAAACAGTTAACAACTACCATGACCCTTTATTCATGGTGTAGGCTAAGCAATTTACACACTTTTTCTCCTTTAATATCCACAACTCCCTTGTGAGGTTCCTATGATTATCTGCATTAAAGATAAAGAAACTGAGGCTCAGAAGTTAAGCTACTTATTCAAGGTCATTCAATGAGGAATATTAGAACTGGATTAAACTTAGATATATCTGACTCATGCATAATGAGATGTAAAAACAGTACTAATTTTTTGACAATCACCTAATAGGTTAATGTCATACGATTATTCAAAATTAAGAATTAATTCTGGAGTAAGTTGTGTGTCAAAACTATGTTTCCTGATATACTGAAGGAGGTTTCCACAAAACAGTCTTAGATTCTCAAAACAACCAGAATTGAAGGAAAAGAAATAGGAAAAGTAAAATTCTGGATAACTGAACTGACAGCTTATGTAGAACACAAGTTTTACTTGGTTAAATAAAATAAAACAGTCACCTGCATTAAGCCTGGCTGGGAGGGGACCCCTTTCCTAAAAGGGCTGTTCTTGAACACAAAAACAATTTACCTGCAGGAACTTTCAGATAAAATGGAAAGCACCCACAGAACTGCTGATAAGCCATAACTGGAGATAAAAATAGTTTACATCCAGTACCATATTAATGAATGCTTATCTGCTCTCCACTTTGTAAGATGCTGCCACCACCCCCAAGTAAAACGGAAACTTAATGACAGCCAATCACAAGATTTCCTCATTTGTTTCCATGTTTGCTCTCTCTATAAAAGCTTCCTTTCCCCTTTCCACTTCCTCAGCAGACCTCTTTCTTTCTGAATGGGATGAAACTCAATAATGCTGTGAAATCCTAAATGGTAGGAAAGTTTTCCTTTTACCAACTTTCAAAAGACTAGTAATACAAGTTGTCTAAAGCATAGTTCCATGTATGCTTATATTAAAATAAAAACACACTAGGGGAAACACGAGTGGTCAATGAAGGGGAGGGGTTAAGGTGTATGGTATATATGAGTTTTTTCTTTTCATTTCTTTTTGTGGAGTGATGCAGATATTCTAAAAAATGATCATGGTAATGAACCCACAACTATGCAATGATACTATGAGTCACTGATTGTACAACATGCATAGAATGTATGTGTTTGAAGATTACTCAATTAAAAAAAAAGACACTATAAGGGAAAAAACAAACAACTAGCTATTCATACCAGTTATCCCTGAATAATGGGGTAATTAATTCTTTTTTTTGTACATACCAAATGTTGTAAAATAAGCAGGCATTATTCCTGTAACTCCCACTTTCCCCAACAAAAACAAAGATACAAAAGAATGACGAGAAAGATGTGGGAAGAAAAAAGGTAGACTGAGATAACAGACATAAATTCATTAGCTATTATTTACAAGTTACCATCTCTACCCTTTTATTTATTTATTTGGGGGAAAAGTTCTTTAATATAAAATAAATTTGCACATTTCAGTCAGTAGTGGGAAAATGACTGAACTGGGAATTGGGATCTTGGTTCTGGCAGTTTTTCAACGGCCCTGACAAATTATTTACCTCTAATTTACTCAATTAAAAAAAAAAGATACTATAAGGGAAAAAACAAACAACTAGCTATTCACACTAGTTATCCCTGAATAATTTTTTAAAATTATTTACCGAATCTCTTCCCTTCTCTTTAAATTGAGAAGGTTAGACTAAGTTACTTTCAAAGTTCTTTTCCAATTCTAAAAAGGATTAAAGGTATATTTTCCTAAAATGCGGTACTTATTTCCTTATTAACAGACAGTTCCATTTATAAGTCTATTTCTTGTAGACTTAGGTTTTAATCACAGACAACCTTCACTATGTTGTCTTTACTGCCCAGCAGCTGGATGTGACTGTATTTCACACTTATCATGGTAGCCACACACTGAATCTGAGGTGGACCTCCTTACTGAACATGCTTCCCCTCACCTGCTGTGAACCAGGAACTCAGAATGCAAAGCTCATGACAAATCAGATGTAAAATAATGCCATGTGGGTTCTAGTGGGAATCCAAGCATGTGGCTTATAACAATTATTTGCAGGTGCAGTGGACTTCTTTTGTTCATTTCTAGGCTGCAATAAATACTATAGAGGACTGAGGTTGTTGGCAATTTGACCACTGAATAAAAGATACAGTTTTACAGCCATAAAATAAGAATCATTTCTTTGAATTTATTGCACACAATCCAAGAGGTGTATTCATTTATCAAACGGGGAAAAAAGATTTAACAACCAAATTAAAAGAAATTTCAAGACTCTTGTGTGTAGAGCTTGACTCTGCTAATTAACAAATTAACTGCAAAGACATCCAAATACTTAGCATTATAGCCATGTACGTGAGTGTGAGTCAATAACTAAGGTGATTTTCATCTCTCAAATGCACTGTGTACCTCTTATACACCACTAATATACAAACATTGCATTTCTGCAAATATAATACAGCCCTCTCTGTGATATGCAGATGGCAGATCCTGTTGTGGCCAATTTGAAAAGGCTGATCTACTGTCTACTTCCACTACCGTTAAACAATCAAACGTCAGGGTATTTTCACTCCCAGAAGTTGCTAAGCTAAATCAGAGAATGTGTATACAATATGAGAATGACAGTTTATCCTAACCTTGTCTTCAGATATATATATTTAAGCGTACAAAAAGAAGTACTAGGTAGTTGCAAATGTGGAATATAATCGATTCATTCTATATCAAATACTTTTTCTCTGTGATGGAAGGGAATTATGTGAGCCCTAGAATAAATATATTGAGTATGTAGAGTATCACAGTAAAATATGGCTTATGTTTATCTAGCTGGAAAAAAATGGACTTTGAAATGACATTTAAATTAACTTCAGAAAAGTGAGGCACCTAAATTTTTTTAGAATTAAAATCCTAAATACCTTTGCTCCCCTAAATAACTTCTGTAGTGATTCATTTCTTTTTCCTTTCATGTGGATTTCTGCAGCAGCTGCCTTTGGTCTTATGGGTACCCTCCCCATTACATTCTTCCTGTTGCAGCCAGAGTGCACTTATTAAAATATAGATCTACTCATATCACTTTCCTGCTTAAAATTCTTCACTGGCTTCTCTCAAGACTAAGATTTCTGGGCAAGGCTGTGTCCTCAACACCTTCCCAAGGGTTTGGTGTCTCTTAGTCTACACACATGCTGCTTCCAGGGCCAGGTCAGGGATTTATTTTATTTTGGAGAGCCAGTTGCACACTGAATTAAACAGAGTTCACTTATGGTAAAAGTCAAGGCATGGTATTTCTTTTATCTTATATTAATGACATTTATTGCAGCTCAGGTGCATCTTCTCTGAGATGTTTGACAACAATGATCCACATTTTGAATGCTTTTAATTATCTGCTTCAAGATACTTATTCATTTGATTGGTATGTTTCAGGCATGTTTAAGCATAGGATCACTTTGATGATCTATGGTCCTTCTGAGGACTCCAATCTCTCTGGGTATTCTCAGGTGAAAGGGGTTAGAGTAGATGAAACATTCATTTTTTTATACTCTTAAATAGCATTCAGATGGTAACCACAGTAAGGAAGACGTCAATTGGGTGACTCATCTGACCTACAAGGTGGGTGAAGACTCCAGGTCTGTCTCCCCCCAAGGAGGAGTCTACCAAAGTTTCCCAACTCCTCTTTTCTAGGCATCTATAATTGGTCTAGTGACTGCTGTCCCCCTGTGCCCCTACGCCCCCCAAAAGACAGGCAGGAGCAAGGTATTATTTAATCAAGATTCAAGAGCCCAAGATTCAGTATTACTGGGAAAATTATGGAATTGGCAGAATTTGGAACACAGTCAGTCCAGGGAGAGGAAATCACTACTGGGAGGCCAGTACTCAATTATTTGGAAATTGGAGTCCATTCCAAGAAGCACAGTCAATGGGCTCTTGAGGCACCCAAGGGCAGGGCAGTTCCTGGAGCAAACAGGATAGAACCTGCTCTGCCCTTGGGTTGGGACTGGATTCTAGTCAGAACTGAGCCAGGTTGTATTTCCAGGATCAGAGAGGTACTAGGTGGGGAGTAAGCGGGCTCATTCCATTTTTAGGATAACAGAACTTGTTCAGTTGAGATGCGAGTTTTGTTTTGTTTTAAATTTCAGACGCACAAATGCTTTCCGAACATGACCAAGTTTGGTTATACTTAATATCTTCAGAACTACTGAAGTCAACCCTTGGGGCCAGGTGCCCTGACAGAGGCACTTATCACATGTTTGCTGAATGAATGAAAGGGAGGGTCAGAGGGCAGACAAAGGGGGCAAAGAAAAGAATAAGCTGCTTCTCCCTTCATCAGTCTCTTCTGCTCCATTTTTCCTCAGAGGCCAAGGCAGCTTGCTATAACTGACTCTTCAATCGTTAGAGAAATACAGATAACTCAAGAACTGATTCTTACTTTTAGATCTTCAAATTATTCTTTCAATTATCTGTTTCATGATAGCGGTTTTACAGAAGTTACCAGTGAAGCCTGGGTTTTTAGATTTAGAAGGCTTTACATCGTTTCCTCCTTCTTAAAAATAATAATAAAAGGATTAAATGGGGGTGGGGGGAATGGAAAGTATAGCATTTATTGTTTTTAAAAGAGGCAAACACTTTCCTTTTTTTTTTTCTCACTCAACTCTCAAGTGTTTCCCATTTTTCCTCAACCTTTGATTCTCAGAGTGACTTGGTTACAAGTACCCAAATTCACAAGCAACCCTGCGCTGGCATCGTAATTCTCTCCAATACCTGGTGACAGGAAGAAAACACCCTATTTTTTAATGTTTTGAACCACCTCATAGGACACTGATTTCCTTTAAATTCACAGAGCAATCATGTAATTGGCAAATGGAAAATAAAATGTATTAGGTCACTGATGGAAGTTTTGCTTTGCCTATAAGGTTAATTGCCGTATTAAAGGAAAAACATTGATTTCTGCCTTATATCACTGGAAAAATTCTGCAATGGTGGTTTGTGAAAATCTCACCTCCTCAGGGTTGCTGAGGTCCATGAGACCTACCATAATCAACCTGCGAGATGCTTGCTTAATTGTTAATATTTTGCAAACAGTTTGTGACCATTTAACCTTTCCCAACTAGCACCCTCTTTCCACACATGCCCCTTTCTAGCACCTTATCCTCTCCCTTCTGTGCCCTTCCCCTGATTACCCAGGGCTCCGTTACCCCAACGGGGGCAAATTCTGGAAGCAAGGACATTTCAAAGAAACAACTGCTGTCACATTCCATGTCCTCTTTATTAAAAAACACTCAGATGCTTATGTGAAGGGGAGGTGGAGGGGGGGTGGGGAGACTTCGAAATAAGGGAAAAATCTTTTCCAATGTTTCCAATTCAAGTTCTCAGGCACTGCTGAAAGTTTTCAGTTAGGGCTTTAAAAACATAAACATTGTTTATTACGACCAATTCGATGCCCAGCTTTACAAACTGTCTGGGGCTTTAATTGGGGGGTTTGGGGGAAAGAGGGGTTTGTTTTTTAGTTTTTGGGACTCTCCCTCACCTCCTTGGCCTTTGCCTCTCTCACCATGCCATTGCTGAATTCTGTGACTTTCTATGAAGTAATCAAATGGAGGCTTAGCTCACCTCATTTTTTTTTTCCTGTCAAAAAAGGAAATAAAGAAATAAAAATAACCCATAAGAAGAGGCGGCAAAATACCAAGTTCTGAAGCAGCCAACCTGCCTTTCTTCCCATGGTGGGGCCCGAAACATGGGGCAGGAGACAGTCCCTACCAAACAGGGGCCAGGCAGCAGTGGGGTTGCGGTGCCCATGGCATTGCTGGCCTCAGGCTGCAGCACTGGGAATCACAAAGGACCTTTACTCTTTACTTTTACAAAATGTGCATGATACATTAAAAGCAAGTTTTTATAGATGCAAATAACTTTTATTTATCAGCAAACAGAGCTGATATCAGGTCCTTAGAATATAAATGAAATGTTTTGTCTTTTAAAACAGATGATTAAACTGTGCTGCCAGGAGGCAATGCTTGACCTTAAATGTATTCAGAGCTTTTACTGCTTCATACCTTTGTTTGTGGCAGACCCATCTTTGATCTTTTGTTTCAGGGACTGTAGCACATTTTGCACTTGTTCAAATATGATATCTACTTTCCCATCATCTTCCAGCTCCATCCAGAACGTTTTTGCATCACCTAAAATAAAAATAAATGAATATCCCAAGAGCTTAATAAAAACACACTGTAATTTCCCTAAGGTACATGTTACATAAAATCTACTTGGCTTCTAAACAAAATCAAGATTCAATTGGTCTATCACTCTCCTTGAGGAAAAAAATGTTGGTCCTGTTTGTTTTCAAAGAACTAGAAATAAAGACTATGATCTAAGTATCTCACTTATTTCTGCTTATTCAAAAAATATATTGAAAATGTCTGTGACATTGAGTCTCGACTGGAAAACAGAAGGCATGGTTTCATTCTAGGGTGATAGTGGGGCATACATATAACTATACCAGCATTTTTAAAGTTTCAGGGATATAACTTCCACTGAGTATAGGAGTGGACGGCTTCAGAATGAAACATCTTAACAGTGTTGAAATAATTAAATGTCCAACAATATTACCTTGTAATAAGTCTTTTAGGTATACTTTTTAATAATTTACACACACAAAATAATGTTTAAAGTTTTTACAGATCAAGTTATAGAGATGAGCCAACATTCCAGCAAGCTAACACCTTAATCAAAATTTTCCAAGAAATAATCCTCTCAGACTGGAAAACAGAAATATTAGAAAAGTAATTAAAACAAATGGGCATGGGTAGTTCAGTGGGAGAATTCTTGCCTGCCATGAGGGAGACTTGGATTGATTCATGGCCCACACACAACTCCCAACAACCCCCCCCCCCAAGAAAAAAACAACAAATGGGCAAAAGCCAAATCTTATACTCACCATGTTCAAAGTCATAAAAATACCTAAAATTTTAAGCACAATTTATAAAATGTTAAAATTCACATGTAAAATTATTTATAAAACATGAAATAGGGACTTAAGCAAAAGAGAGGCATGATAACTGCATTTTAGAAAGGTCTCTTAAGAAGCGTCCAGGTTTGGGGGAGGGAGGGAATTAGTTTCCAGGAATCTATTCTTCTTAATATAAACTAAATCTAGTACCTCCAAGTTTGACAACCAAGCAAAAAATCTTCCTAAGGACAAAGGCCTAGTCTTCAGAGTTTCCAATTCTACTGGGAAAGTTCTCTTAACCAAAGAGGATCTCTGGCTAATTATAACTGCTGCCACCAAAATGGCCCCAGGAGGGGTGCTGTTTTCCTGTTAATGCAGGTCCACGGCCTACTATACAGGCCTAAGCTTATTTCTAATTCCCTATAGCACAGCTGAGACAAGATTTCAATATTTGAAACAAATGAGGTATGAAAAGAAAAAGAGATGAGAAATGGTGCTTAAGAGGCATTGGTGGGGCTGGTACACATAGGACCTGTGTGTTAGTTTGAGCAACTTTATTTTTATAGTGAAGGCTATAGAGTACCACTTGAAAGGTTTAAGTATTTCATGATGTTTCACAGAAAGCTCACTGAGGTGACAGTGGATGAAGAGAGCCAAGAATGATTTCCAAGTTTCAGACTCAGGCAACCATACGGATAGAAATGTTATTTACTGAAAGAGGGAATAATGGTAGCGGGACAGGTGTAAAATTCAAGTACGTAAAAGCTCAATGAACAAACTAGATACAAAGGCTCCAAAGAGAGAACAGGTCCAGAGATACAAATTTTGGAGTCAATAGCACAAGTGCTTATCAGAGCTACAGAGTAGACATGATTTTTTAGGCAGAATGTTTAGAATGAGAGGGTCTTCTGTAGAATACCAATATGTAAGGGATGAGCACAAAAAGAAAAAAAACCATGGAAGCTGAGAAAGAACAAACAGGTGAAAGGAAAAACCAGGAGGGGAGGATCTTGGGAATCAAAGAAAGTACAGGAGTAGTGATTAACAGTCTGGACTTTGGAGTTTAGTTGTACTCTGATTTTAATCCCAGCACTGCCACTTACTGTGTAACCATCTCTGTAAATGGGAATAACAGTCAGATTAATTCACATAGGACAAGTAACACACAGCAATTAGCAAAACATTTCTATATGTCATTTAACAGGAAATAGTCTTAGGTGAAAGGAATTAATCTCTGTGGAATTTTAGGGATCATTCAGCTTAGTGGGGAAAATAATTTATGAAGCAGGGCTTTCTCAGTGTTCTCAAAATCATTATGTTTTTCACTAATAGGTAAATAACAAAAGTCAGGCAAAACCATTTTTCAAAACACTTCATTGATCACTGTTACCATCTTTCCTTTCACGGGACATGAGTCAACACTCCATATCAGAGATGTATCTTTATTTGAGATGGACATTTAGACAGGAAAGATTTTGAATGTATACAGAAATAGCTTTTGGTAGCATTAAAATACACTGTCCCTTATGCCAGTCTTATTATCTCAGATAATAACTCTTGCTTGGTTTAATTTTCATATTAAAATGGCACTTGCTCCTCATCTCTTCTCCCTGATTTTTCCTTACCTTCTTGCTATGGAACCCTTTAGCCACAATAATATTACTAAGAAAAGAGGTAATCCTCCTTTCAGAAAACCAAAATAGATCTAGTTAATAACTTTTGTGAACAAAGAAGCTAAATGAGTATCATAAGAAACATGCAACTTTCACTTCAACTGTACATTGTATAGATGGTATCTACCATATAAACAATTTTATTTTCTTGCTCAGATCTTTTCTTCTTGTGTACTGTATGCATGTTTAGTTCTACAATAGAAAACTATTAATATTTCTATAGAAAATATTTATAAGATAAATTATAGCTGCTGTTACTTGTCTCCAGAATTGAAGAATACCATCTGAGAACTGTACTGATTGTCCAAACTTACTCTTACTTAGGCAAATATGACTCTTTATTACAAGAACATAGCCATGAAGCACAAAGTATAGTGCTTTGTAAATAAGGAAGCCAATTAAATGATACAGTTACACTATGCATCTCCCAATCTCACTTGCAATAGACAGTCTTTGAATATAGGCAATGCTCATAAATAACACTGATCTGATTTCATTTACTAGACATCAGGGAATATTTACCAAATACATTGATAATGACCTCAGACTGTGTGTGTGCATGTGCATGTTTGTATATGTATTTCCCTTGAGGAGCTTCAGATCATTCATCTAAAATAATTCTAAGGTATCTTTGAGTTCACGATCAGCAAAATGTGGCCTATGAACATTTAAGGGTCCCCAAACCCTTTCAGGGAATCTGTGATTGCCAAACCATTTTCATAAAAATATTAAGAATTTGCCTTTTTCACTGTACTGACATTTGAACTGATGAATTCACCAGTAGCAAAACTATTGGAGAATAAAATTATTGGTATCTTAGCATGAATCAAAGCAGTGGCACCAAACTACCAGCAAGTCACTGTATTTTTCACCACCAATTTCACTTGAGCATGTCCTTGATGAAGCAACAAAAATGATTACTAAAGTACAATGGCTGCCTCAAGGATTGTGAGCCGCAAGCTAAACTAGCCACTTTTATTTTATTCATGGAAAACCACTTTTACCTGAAGGAAACACAGACAAATGATGGTTTGCCAACTTGGGTATCTGGCACACATATTCTCAAAAATGAACAAAATGTATGAACCTATCACTTGAAAGACAAAACTGACAGTATTTGTTGCAAATGATGAAATTCAAGCTTCCAAGTAAAAATGAGAATTTCAGAGATTTTGTATCTGTCACGATCTGTATGATTCAATGAACCAAGATTTTCCAAGGACCACTGCACAGTGTTATAAAATCATACAGAGGTAAAAGGTCATTCAAAATATAAGACAGACCAATGGATTTTAATGTAACAGAGTGAAACAAGTTCATTGATATGGGTCAAATTCCACATTGTAGATAATCTATAAGAAACAGCCACTTGTTGAATTCTGGAGTACTATTAAAGAAAAATACTACAATTTTTACCAAAACCCATAAGGCTTTAAATCACAAAGAGTGAACCTTAATGTATACAACTAAAAAAAATAATTCATAAGGTTTGGGGATCACAGTAAGGAATGCAGACAATGACCAACAAATCCAAAGGTATTACAAACATAAGAAAACAATCTAATTGATTGGTTGGGAGGAAAAGGTATGGCTGACCTTCGGAAATAAGTGGAGTCTGTAAGACTAAAGGCAAAAGGAACTACCCATAAGTACTGTACTCCAGCTGATAAGAGTTGTTTTCCATGGATGTATGGGTTAACAATTTTGATATTGCTGTACAAGCATATCAGAATTGAACAAATACATATTTCGATGAAGGACGGTGGGAGGCAGGCTTCTCACTGCATTGGATTTTACATAAAAGCAAGGATCACAGGCTAAAAATGATCCATGTAGCAATGGATAGAGTTGAAAATACCAATGCACTCATGTTTAGCTTAATATAGGCTTAGATGGTTACATGTAGAAATAGATACGTTATATATATACAGATTAGTATGCACACATATATTTCCTTGCTCTGTCAGCTGAGAGCCTAAAAGCAACAACACCTCTGTAGTAATAAGTAGTTCTTTGTTTCTATCACTATACTCCAATTAAAGGAACCAGGCTTCATTAAAGAAATGACTGGTTGTAGGACTGTAGCACTTGTTCAGATGATCCTGGAACATTTTATAGTGCCAGAAAATAAGAGCTAAAACAAACAAACACAAATACCCTAAATTGATGGGTTTGTCAAACAGACACAAGGAGGCAACTGAAAGAGACTTCCAATGGCCAAAGCTTGAACAATCTGAGCAAGAAAATAAAGTTCTACTGGATTATAACTCAAAGCATAAATAAATATCCATGAGTCCATGCTGATATAAATAAATAAATAAATAAACAAATGTAGTAGAGACAAATCTCCTTTACAGAAGAATTCCAAATAATTCATATAGTTATTCCTCATGCAAGGAGGGGATGCATAAATCCCCACTCCTTAAGTGTGGGCTGTGCATGGTGAAATCCTTCCAGAGTACAGTATAGAAAGGGAGGAAAAAAGAAACCTGGCAACACTATGTTAGCCAGGTGATCAATTTCAACAGTGGTAAATCATGTTGATATCATGTATCCTGGAGAGATGTGATTGGAAATGGCACTTTACCTCTGTGATCTTATCAAAACTCATAACCCTAGTCTAACCATGAGAAAAACATCATATAAATTCCAACAGAGGGTATACTATAAAATACTTGACCAATGTGATGGTTTAAACCTCTATGTACCCCAGAAGATCATGTTCTTAAAGCTGATCCATTTGTGGGTGGGAACTTTTGACTAGTTTATGTCTGTTAAGGCATGCCCCAGTGGGTCTTAACCCTCTTACTGGAGTCCTTTATAAGAGGATGAAATTCAGAGAAGCAAAAAAAAAAAAAAAAAAGCATGGAAGCTGAGAAAGCCACGGAAACAAAGAGGAAGCCACTGAAGCAAGAAACTGAAAGCAACAAAGTCCAGAAGAGAAGGTAGAGGCCAGCAGACATCACCATATGCCTTGCCACCTGACAGAAGATAAAGCATTGCCTATTGATGCCTTAATCTGGACATTTTCAAGGCCTCAGAACTGCAAGCTTATAAGTTAAGACATTTCCAGTGTAAAAGCCAACCAATTTTATGGTATCTATATATTTTAGCAGCTTTAGCAACAACAACCAGTTAACACTTAAAGCTGTCAAGGTTGCCAAAAATAAGGAAGGTCTGTGAAACTGTCACAGCTGAGAGGTGCCTAAGGAGAAATGACAAATCTAAGGTGGCATCCTACTACATGGGATTCTGGAACAGAAAAAGACATTTGGTAAAAAATAAGAAAGTCTGATTGAATTACAGATTTTAGTTAAGAATATGTCAATATTTGGTTCATTCATTCTAACAAATAAACCATACTAATGTAAGATGTTAATCATACGGGAAACTGGAAGGGGGTATGTAGGAACTCTGTGTACTTTCTTAAAAAACCTATTTTAAAAATGTACATTAAAAAAAAAAAAAGGCAGGCCATGGTGGCTCAGCAGACAGAATTCTTGCCTGCCATGCTGGAGACCTGGGTTCGATTCCTGGTGCTTGCCCAACCAAAAATAAATAAATAAAATAAAATGTACATTTAAGAACTAACTAAAGAGTACTGATACACAATTATAAAGATAGACTTGGTGGCTATGTCAAATAAACCCTTAATTCCCTCTAATTCAGAAAAGCCACTTTGAATGAAAAATATTGAAAATTCTACAATTCAGTTACAATAATTCTACACACTTTTAAATAAAAAGTTTAATAACGCGTTCTTCAACATACCATTTTTTTCTCCCATTTTTTGGTGTTGTTTATAAATGTAAAGTTCTTCAAAATCATCAAAAGACTGAACCGCATGAATCACTTTGACTGGAGAATGTAACTAGAATCCAACTGTAGTCTCTATAGAAGTTGAAGTCCTCATACAAAATACATCATTTATACAACCCTAAACTCAATATTTTCTGATACTTGAATTTTCAAATGGAAACTGTGGTTGAAGAAATTTTCAGAAATGACCAAGAGTTCATGCATCTTCTTCAAGTGAATATTCATTGTTGCATCAGATCACTGACATCTTTTTAAAGTAAAAAACAACTCCAACTTTTGGTCCATAAATGCATGAAACATTCTATAAGGAAAACAATAAAGAATAGTGTACATTTGTAAAGAATAAGGTATATAAGAAAATTGTTATAACAACTCTATATCTTAAAATAGCATGAACCATTACAAAACAAATACATATTAACTGGAGAAAATTTGTAAAACATCAAAATTCAGTAAATTATCAAGGAGAAACAGTTCGTACTCACCCATAATCCTATCATCCATATTTAACATGTGTTACCATTTAGATAACATTTTTTAACAAACTATCCCCATCTTATAAACACTTTATTAAAAACTTTTAAAATGGGGATAACAAATATTAACTACCTAATAGAGCTCTTGTGCAGCTAAGACAATAACTTAGATTAATGTATAGCACACAGTAAGCACTCAATAAATACTAGTAATTATTCTTCTTTCAGCATACAATTTTAGAACACAATTTGTATTTTAGTAGGTATAATATTTTATAATCTTTCACTGAATAGATACTGTAGTTTCTTCCTTGTTATTATAACATAATTTTTAAGTGGCTGCATAATGTATCTTTTATGGCCAATAATCCATATATTAAGATATACTAAAGAATTTTTAAAATTTTTTTAAAATACCAAAAAACACCAAATGCAAACATTTTTAACTTTTGATGGTTCCATTCTACATATATAATCAATAATTCACAATATCATCACATAGTTGCACCATGATCATTTCTTAGAACATTTACATCTGTTCAGAAAAAGACAACAGCTAAAAATTCATACATACCAAAACCCTTACCCCTCCCCTTCACTGATCACTAGCATTTCAATATAAATTTATTTTAACATTTGTTCCCATCATTTATTTTTATTCCATATGTTTACTCGTCTGTTGATAAGGCAGATATAAGGAGCATCAGACACAAGGTTTTCACAATCACTCAGTCACATTGTGAAAGTGATTATTATTATATAATCATCTTCAAGAAACATGGCTATTGGAACACAGCTCTACATTTGCAGGCAGTTCCCTCCAGCCTTTCCATTACATCTTGACTAACAAGGTGATATCTATTTATTGCGTAAGAATAACCTGCAGGATAACCTCTCGACTGTGTTTGGAATCTCTCAGCCATTGACACTTTCTTTTGTCTCATTTCACTCTTATCCCTTTTGGTCGAGAAGGCTTTCTCAATCCCTTGATGCTGAGTCTCAGCTCACTCTAAGATTTCTGTCCCATGTTGCCAGGAAGGTCCATACCCCTGGGAGTCATGTACCACGTAGACAGGGGGAGGGTGGTGAGTTTGCTTGTTGTGTTGGCTGGAGAGAGAGGCCACATCTGAGCAAGAAAAGAGGTTCTCTTGGGGGTGACTCTTAGGCCTAGTTTTAAGTACGCTTGATCTATCCTTTGTGGGGTTAAGTTTCATATGAACAATCCCCCCAAGATTGGGGGCTCAGCTTTGGTTGTCCACACTGCTAGTGAGAACATCAAGAATTCAACTTGGGGAAGTTGAATATCCCCCCTTTCTCACCATTCCCCGAAGGGGACTTTGCAAATACTTTTTTATTCACTGCTCAAATCATGTCCTACTCAAGGTTCCATGTACTCATGCTGTTCAATTAAGCTGTCTACATAACTTGTATTAGGAAATATTCTAGTCAAAATATAAATTTTTACACTAAAGAATTTTAATAATAAAATTCTATAGGGTGGTGCGATTATGGCTGAATTCAGTGGCAGAATTCTCATCTGCCATGTTGGAGACCCAGGTTCGATTCCTGCCTGGTGCCTGCCCATGCAAAAAAAAAAATTTATAAACTATTAATTAGTAGTATAAATAAACTCCTACACTGGGCATTTAGGCGTTTTTTCTTTTCAGTTTTATAAATAATGCTGGGGAAAAACATGTGTTATACATAGCTACGATTATTTCCTTAGGATATCCATATAGAAATGGAACTAATAGGTCAAAAGGGCCCACAATTTTCAGTCTCAAGATGTTAGTCAAGCATATGGTGAATCATTTATTCTCTCATTTCCATGCCAACATAGAAATGCTAGATCTTTAAGAAAATAAAAAGATATAAACATACTGAAAACAAAAAAGGAAACTCTCTACAGGCCAATTCTGTGAGGCCTCTCTGGGGAAAGGAAACAGATGGGAAGCCGCAGAGGTAAACTGCCACTGCCACTACCATCACGACACAGTACACAGATGGAGAGCCTGCTCAGAGAAGAAGGCTGCATGGCTGAGAGTCACCAAACACCTGAGAAAGGCAATGCCAAGAAAGACATGTAACAAGTTCACCAAACTGAAGATCCAGAGAATCACCAGAGCATCCTAAAAGTAACTTTAAAACAACTGTTTTTGTGTTTAATATCCTCAAAAAGCTAAACAAGGACACCTTAACATGAAATAACATACAATTCTGAAAAAACAACCAACTGGATATCTCAGACATACAAATACAGTTGTTGAAATAAACAGATGACTGAATAAGGGAATGGACTCACCTGAAGAGCTAGCCAATTAGTGAGCTGGAAGACTGAGGTGAGAAATTCATCCAGAACATAGGGCAAAGAAATAACAAAATAAAGGAGAAAATAGAGTGGGAAAGAGATAAAGATGACCAAGAATTTCTCAGAACTGTAAAACACATAAGCCCTCAGACTAAAGAGCCTACTGAGTGCCAAGCAGGATAAAATTCATAATACATACCCCTAGACAAACTGTGGATAAACTTCAGAATATTTAAGGATAAAAACAGTCTTAGAAGCTTCCAGAGAGAAAATCTAGATTATCTATGAAGGAATGTGTGTCAGACTGGTAATTTGACCTCTCATCAGAAATGTCAGGTACAAAGTGTGAAGAAGTAAGTCTGGACCCAGAATTCAGCCAACCTTTCAATAGTGAGATTGAAAGAAATAACTTTTACAGACACAAATGGTATACCACTCAGAGACTCTCTAAAGTAAATAATACTTTATGAAGAATAATAAACCTAGAAGAAGGCACCAGAAGCAAAGGTCAATAAATCAATAAAGCATATTAATACTAAATAGGGATTAAAATGGGGTTTAATAATAGAATGAAACAAAAATGCTAGAAGATATCACCATGGGCGATTTGGGTTTTTCCTGGAGAGGAGAGCATGGAATTGGAAAAGTAAGTTATAAAAGATACAAAAGCACAGCATATAAGGTGACAAAAATAATGCCAAGCATGTCAATAATCACAACAAAGGTGAATGTGCTAACCTTACCTATTAAGGAACAGACTCTCAGATCGGATTATAGACAGAACCTATGATTATTATTTTTTTTTACACAAAACCTATGATTTTTTTATCTGAGACACACCTAAATCACACTAAGCATCACAGAGAGGTTGAGAATGAAGGGGTGTGAAAAGAGATATACCAACAGATAGAAGAAAGCTGACACATTAACACTCATATCAAACAAAACAGTTTCTTTAATATGATAGCCAATGAAAGAGACAAATATTTAATGCAGATAGAACAATTCACCACAAAGATCTAATATCCATGAACTTCTATGTACAAACAACATCACTCTGAAATATATAAGGCAAAACTTAGAACTACAAGGAATATGCCCAAATTCAAAAATTTTTCAGCAATAAAATAGGCAAAAAATCAGGATATAAAGGACTTAATGATAGATACATTAAATGCTTGACTTAGATGTACAAAACTCATACTCAATAGAAAACACTTTTTTTGTAAACAAATATGAAATTTACAAAAAATTGACTGTTCTAGACCTAAAAGGAATTCTTAAATTCAAAAGAATGATGCATATAGATCACATGGACCAAAATGTAGTGAAATAAAAATTAACAACATTAATGGTGACTAACCCTCCTATTACCTACGGAAATTTTAAAAACAAGTTTTCAAATAGTATATGGGTTACAGAGGAAATCAAGGTGGAAATTTAAAAATACTTAGACATGAGTAGCTGAAACATATCAAAACTTGAAGAATTCTGCTAAATAGCAAGGACAGAAATAGTTCAGCCTTAAATTAAATTTCTTCAGAAAATGTGAAAATTTAAATTATTAACTTACATTTTCACTTAGAGAAGATGGAAAAAGAGCAGCAAAACCAATAAAAGTAACAAAAAATCATAGCTGGAGAGAATTTTAAACACTTAAATGTTTAAACTGAAGAACTTCATACTAATAAATTTGAAAGCACAGATGAGCAATTTTCTAGGAATATATAGTTATCAAATAGGCTCAAGAAGAAAAAAATCCCAAGTAAATCAATAAATATAAAAAGAAATTACAACAGTTAAAGCTCATCAGTACTGCATGCCACACAACTCCACCTCTCACTCCCCAAATACCACGTACAAACAATTTTAAAGACAAATTCTACAAAACTTTGAAGGCACGGATAACGTCTTTTATACATATACAAAGTATTCCAGAGCAGGAAAAATATGAATCTACTCAAGTGTTCTTATAAGATTAGTATCATTTTGATACAGAAGAAAAAAAGCCCAAGGCCAAAAACGAAATGAATAATAGCAAATCGGCTCCAGCAGCAGACTTTATCCTAGGAATGCCCAAACAGTTTAATATTGCAAACTTTTCGTAATTACCTACACTAACAGGGAAAAACTGAGACTCTTAATAGATTCAGAAAAACAAAACAATTCAATAGAAGTCAACAACTTGTTGGGGGCAGTAGGGAAGGGGTAGAGAAGGACCCTTAGAAACTAGGAATAAAAGAGAATTCCTTAATCTGGATAAAGACTACCAAAATCTAGCAGTAAACGTCATTCTCAATGATGAAACACTAGAAGAGTTTTTCTAAAGTCAGGAAAGGAAGGAGGACACATGCATCACTGCTCTTATTCAAAACTGTTCCCAAGGTCCTGGAGAAACACAATGAAATATGAGAAATGAAGGACTAAAGTTTGGTAAAAAGAGAAAATCTATTGGGAGTACAAACAAAAACTAAGAAAAATAAAATAAAGTTAAAAGCCAAGCAACATGTTGGGAAAAAATATTTGCAAAAATATTTTAACAATAGCAATAAAAAGGAACATAGCCTATAGGCTGAGCCCCCAGTCTTGGGGTTTGTTCACATGAAACTTAACCCCACAAAAGATAGGTCAAGTCTACTTAAAATTTAGGCCTAAGAGTCACCCCCAAGAGAGCCTCTTTTGTTGCTCAGATGTGGCCTCTCTGTCCAGCCAATATGATGAGCAGTCTCACCACCCTCCCCTTCTCTGCGTGGGACATGACTCCCAGGGGTGTGTGTGGACCTTCCTGGCAATGTGGGACAAAGATCCTGGAATGAGCTGAGACTCAGCATCAAAGGACTGAGAAAAACCCTAGAATGAGCTGAGAATTAACATCAAGAGACTGAGAGAACCTTCTCGACCAAAGGGGGAAGAGTAAAATGAGGCAAAGTGTCAATGGCTGAGAGATTCTGAACAGAGTCGAGAGGTTATCCTGGAGGTTATTGCATTAAGTAGATATCACCTTGTTGTTCAAGATGTAGTGGAGAGGCTGGAGGGAACTGCCTGAAAATGTAGAGCTGTGTTCCAGTAGCCATGTTTCTTGATGATGACTGAACAATGATATAGCTTTCACAATGAGACCCTGTGAATGTGAAAACCTTATGTCTGATGCTCCTTTCAGCTACTATATCAACAGAAGAGTAGAACATATGGAATAAAAATAAATAATAGGGGGAACAAATGTTAAAATAAATTCAGTTTGAAATAGTGGTAAATGAAAGCAAGGGGTAAGGGGTATGGTACATATAGTTTTTTTTTTCTCTATTATCATTTTATTTCTTTTTCTGTTGTCTTTTTATTTCTTTTTCTAAATCGATGCAAATGTACTGAGAAATGATGAATATGCAAATATGTGATGATATTAAGAATTATTGATTATACATGTAGAATGGAATGATTTCTAAATGTTTTGTTTGTTAATTTTTTAATTAATAAAAAAGTTAAAAAAAAAGAATATAGAATTTAAAAACAAAAACAAAAACACACACACAAAAAAGGAACATAGCCATAGGAGAAGAAGAGATAGGAAAAAATGTCTCAAGACACACAAAGAACTCTGTAAATCTTTAAGAAAAAGATGACCCAAGAGAAAAACAGGAAAAAAATTTTAAGGAAAATACAAAAACCCATATAAATGATAGCATATGAATAGATGCTCAAACCTCCCTAGTAATCAGAATGAAAATTAGAAATGAATATTGTTTTTATCCAAAGATGGGCAAAAATTAAGATAATATCTAGTGTTGGTTAGACCATAAGGAAACTGAGCTTAAATTACTGGTCCAAGGTAAAATTTAGTAGAGCTATTTTGAAGGCAAATTTGGCATTATCTATTAAAACTATTAATGATTGGAACTCAAAACCAAGCAATTCCACATCTCAAAGATGCATATATCCTTGAGAAAATAGCACAGTGGACAGAAAAAATGTCCAAGGATTGTTCCTGCAATATTGTTTGTAAGGTGAAAGACTGCAAACAACCTAAAATCCATCAAGAGGAAAATGGCAAATAAAATGTGCCACGGTAACTACTTGTTGAAGAGTGTTTTGAAAACTATTGCTTTTTTTCTTCCTTTGTTTTGTATATATGTTATATTATACGATTTTAAAAGTTAAAAATTTTTTTTAGGAAATTCATGGAAGCAAGAATTACTTCTAAAGAGAGGACATCAGCATGGTAGTAATAGCAAAGTAAAATTATAGCTACAACTTCACTTTGTATTTTATATATAGAACTGACTTTCTAAACTGCTGTAGAATATTGATCAAATAAACATATTTTTTTAATTAAAAAAAAGTGCCATGAAACACCACGGAGCATGTAAAAGAAATGAACCAGATCTAATGTGAATAAATTGTAAAAATATTATCAAATGAAGAAATCAAGTTACGGAATGATACAGTCTGACACCATTTTCATTAAAAAAATGACAAATACATACATGCACCTACAGAAAATATGTAAATATAAAAAAGGACTTGAAGGCTCTCCTCAGTCTTATGTGTGTGGGGGGGTGGAAGAAGGGGAGGGTTGAAGGATTGCGGATTGTATTTAATCTACAAAATTTTAATTTAGTGAAAAGAATATAAAAGCGTACTTAATTTTAAAATTGGATATATGCTTTTCAAAAGGAGATGGTCCATTATAAAGCCTTCTGGAGCACACTATTTTTCTTTTTTTGCCTTCCAGAAAAGGTTCTAGGAATTTATACTTCCACCTACAGTGCTAGCAACCTCAGTAACAGCTTCATTTACAGAACACAGTGTTGTTAACACCTTCCAAAAATTTAAAAGTAACAATTTATAAAAGTAAAAGACGTTTCCTGAAGGGAATTTGCAAGATATAGTAAAAACATAAGGAAGAAAATCTAATCACCCACAACTTCATCATCCAGAGATAAACAGTATTCATATTTTGGTGTGGAACTGGGATTAAGAAATGCGTTCATTTTCTACCCTGCTCATTCTTTGTTTTTCATTTTGGCAGAAAACTCACTTAGCTGTTTCGTTTCAATTTATAGTTAGGGTTCGTTTTCAAAAATAGGTTCTTAAGGAACCGTGATATTTCCACTTAACTCCTTATATCTGAAATAACTGTGATAATTAACATTTATTGAGTATAAGCCATGAGTCAGGCAGGCTTCAAGACACTTCACATGCTCTTATTTAATCTGCATAAGATGCATGCGCTGAATTAGCCTGCCTATTTTTCGGATAAGGGAACTAAAGCAAGTCATAGCAAGTGACAGACGAAGGAACCAGGCAGCCAGGCTTCAGAGCCTATTTTCTTGAGGACTCCATTCCCCCTTTGTCCAAGTTACCTCTCGGGCCTGATTCATTATCTATATAGAATTCTTGCAGGTGTCCACTGCCGAAGAGCACAGTCAATTACATACGGTTCCTCGGTTTACTTAATCACTTATTAAGTGGTTGATCGTGACGCCATGATTTCACAGATCAAGGGGCACGTGTAGTCTTACCTGCGAAATGGGTCTGTGACTTAACCTTCAAGTTCTGCATGTGGCTTTCTAACTGCGGTGCACTTCCCGCAGCCTCACGTTCCCGGGTGCTTAGGAATCTCCTTTCGTTAGGGCTGGGAAGAGGGATGAGAATTCGGGGCGCCCGCAGCCCTTCTCCAGCCTGGCACGGCACGCTGCTGCCGAGAAGAAGGCAGCCAGACCGGGTACGGCCACCGCTCATACGGCACAGGGCTCGCGTCGTCCCCAGGTGACCGGAGCCTTGGTCCCGGGGAGCCGTCGAGGGACCGGCTGCACCGGCTCCACTGCCTGCCCCACGCCGCCCGACGTTCCGAGGGCGAGGCCGGGTTCCCCCGGGGGTCGGGATCCTTCCTCACTACACGCCAACGGACACCCCACGGCCCGGGACTCAACCTGGGCAGTAAGCACCTCACCATTTACAAGCCCTCACCTCGGCTGACGGAGGGGGAAGCACGCAAGCCCTACACCCAGGTCAGTTGAGCGTGCCCCCTCAGTGAGAAGAACCGTACGCCAAAGCTCCCCCGGCCGCAACCTCTTGGCCCGGAGCCTATTGGCTGCACACCTCGCCGCGTCCCCGCCTCTGAGGCCCCGCGCGCGCAGCGCTCACACCCGGCGCGGTCCGAGCGCGCCACCATCCCATTGGCTGCCTGTGCTCTCGGATTATCTCGCGATCTTTGGCTGAACCAATGGGATCGCCCACAGTCGAGAGGCCGGCATTGCTGGAGTGGTGGCGCAGCCGTTTCCTCCGGTAAGTGTGTAGCTGCCATCTTGTGTGTGGCTGGACTGGCCTTCTTGAGGGTAGAGCGCTTACCCGTCGGCTGGAGGGCGTGAAAGGGATCCTGGAGGGAAAGTGGGGAAGAGAAGGGTGCTGCGGGAGGAGACCCAGCGCCTTCTCGCTTGCTTAAGAGAAAAGGTTTCCCTCACTTGCGCGTGAGCCCTGGCTTGCGAGTGTGAGGGACAGTGGTGTGGGTGGGGAGCCCGGGCTTTGGTTTGTCGGCCTTGGCTCTCAAGCTTTAGCATCGATTCCTTGACTTCAAGGTAATTATTCCAGTCATATTGGTCTCAGAGAGAGCCTCACATCTAGCCCCTCTACTGACAAAGGAGGTTGGCTGAGGGGCCATCTGACTCACAGAGAAGCCAGGCTGGGAGTGGACGGGCAGAGGGGGATTTCTCACACGAGTCTCGGCGTCGAAAGGCACTTCGTCCTCGCCTTCGTGTGCCGGGGAGGGTCTGCTCTTCTAGTCCGGCTTCCCGTCTGTCACTCCTTGGGTCGCTAGAGCGTCTGCGTCTGCGATTGGGCAGACTACCTTCCGTGCGTCCATCCTTCCTGCAGCTTCCTTTTGTTAAAAGCTGCAAAGTGGCGGTACGCGGAAGACTGGAGAAACCAGGGAAGTGAAGGGCGATTGGTGTTAATGCTTTTATTTTTCTGATTGTGATCTCTTGAAGATGTTTAACTCTAGGTCCGCCAGGGTATGCTTTGGTTGCCTCCTTATGGGACCGGAGTGAGGCTTTTGTAAAAAGGCAAGCAAGCCCTTGTTCTTTTTTTAAAAATTAATTTATTGTGGCTACTAAAACTTTTTAAAACATTTTTTGTTATGGAATATAACATATATACAAAAACAATAAATTTCAAAGTACATTGTAACAAGTAGTTATAGAACAGATTTCAGAGTTTGGTATGGTTCATAATCCCATTTTAGTTCTTACTTCTAGCTGCTCTAAGATACTGAAGACTAAAAGAAATATCACGTTAATGATTCAGCAATCATGTTCGTTTGTTAAACCCTAACCTTTTCTGTATAACTTCACCATCACCTTTGATCTTTCTATCCCACTCTTTAGGGGTATTTGGGCTATGCCCATTCTAAGCTGTAGCTAAGGTATTACCTTAAGCTGTACAGAATTGCAAGACCTCTTTCCCAGTTCTAGGCTCCATGCGTTTAGGTTGTTTAACTGAACAGGCTAGATAGGTTAAGTTAGATTGTGTGCTACATAGGTTTTGGATGAAATAAAGCTGTTTTCCTTTGGTCTCATTATAGTAGTTGAAGTTCTAACATACAGAAACTGCCATCCTTTACCCTGATTTCTGATTTACTTTAGTCGTAACCAGATCACCTTGGTTCTGATCTCTAATTGAAGCCTAATCTCATTTTGGGCTTCTTTCACAGTTCTTTGTATGTGAAATGCTGACTTTCAGAGCTGCAGAACTCTAGTTCCAAGTTTTAGGTGTCATATAAGTACCCAAAGTTCCAGGGAAATACTGGATTGTACACACAAAGCACAGCATCTCTGAATTTAGAAATAAGACTTAAAACTCAGAAATAAATGTGACTGTTGTAAGAGCTTACAACCTAGGCCCCAATTTTCCTTATAAGAATTTTCTAAAAGAGGCTACAATATTTGTCCTTTTGCTTCTGGTTTATTTTGCTCAACATAGTGTTCCCATAGTTCATTCACTTTGTTGCATGCCTCATGACTTCATTCTTTTCTGTAACTGCACGATATTCCATTATATGTATACACCACAGTTCACCTTTCTGTTTCTCAGTGTACCCTTGAACCAGCTCTGGCCATTGGGTACCATGAATAATGTCGCCATGAACATCAGTGTGCTAATGTGTATTTGAGTCCCTGGTTTCAGTTCTTTTGAGTATGTTCCCAGCAATCAGGTTGCCTTTTCATATGATCTATGTCTAGCCTCTTGTGGATCTACTACATTATTCTTCAAGGGGGCTGCCCCATACTGCTACCTGTCTAACATTGAAGAGGTGTATCTCTCACATTTTCTCTAGCATTGAATCTTTGTTTATTTTGTATCTGTAGATTTTGTTGAAATCTATTTATATACCGTATATTCTATCCAAAATAATCAGTGTTTCACAGTATTCTCTGTTAGTTGTACAATCATCGCTCTCAAATTTTAGAGAATTTTCATTGTTCCAAAGAGAAAAAGTGACACACCCACACCAAAGAAAAAATCCCAAACTCCCCTGAACTCTTGTCCTCCCCTCTAGTATTGTTGTGGCACTAGTGATGTATTCCAGTTAAATACAGATCATAGCGTGCAATACATAGATTTCCCCATATACAAGTGTCTTTAGCCAACCAATTGAACTTATTTGGGAGATTTGTATTAACAACTTTGATTAGTTCCAAATTCTGTCTTCAGTGTTTTAGTTTGGTCATTTAGTTAGACGGTATTTTCTTGCATCTTCATGTGCTTTGTGATTTTCTGCTACTTTTGAGGCATTTGTTTATCTTGATAAGGTTATTTTGAAAGTTGACTTCCCTTGCTCATCTAAGATTTTGTAGTTGCTTGGGTTTGCGTTGAAGGTCTCCTTTTGCACTTGGTTTGTCAGTAATTCCCCACCAATGCAGGAAATACAACTGTATTTGAAGATCTGTTAAAAGTTAGGCAGATAGGCAGTTTTCCACTCTGCTCTTTCTACCTATTCCCAGCAGATGGCGGTCTTGGGCCACCTCTTCCCCTCAGGCCTGCATCTCTCCAACTAAGCTTGCTGGGCAGGGACCCAACCAGGTGCAAAGCCAGTTAAAGCCACAGCTCTTGGTGTACCGAAAGCCACCAACCCCGGGGCTGGGAGGTGGACAGTGTGCACTTTCAGAGGAGAATCTGCTTCTGGGGATAATGGGTCTGGTGTTCCCCAGGCTCCTGTGTGGAATAACCTTGGTCTGTGGGGCCGAGTAGTTCAACTACCTCTGCCCACAGGCAGCCGAGGAGTGCCTGATAGTTCTGTGCAGCTTGGCTCACTCCCTCGTCCCCGCCTCTCCTGTGCACGCCTTGAGCACTCTGAGCCTCTGGAGAAAGGTTAGAAGCAGTGGGACCCAGGGAGTCTCTTTTGCTGTCCAGTTGTCAAGGTCAGCTCTGTGTGACCCCTCCTCCTGAGGAGAGGACCCCTCCTTAAGTCTCAGCCAAAACCAGGTGCCCACAGTAGCCTGCCTCCGGGGTGAGGATGGGCACTGTGCTCCACAAGGTCTCTATGTGTGTAGGTGTACCAAGTCTGCTGGCTTCCAGATTCATGATGGAAGCTCCTGGCTGCAGAGCTGAGAGGGAAGACCCCTCAAGCTGATACAGTGGTGGGAGTGCGGGAAGATGCCATTCTTTCAGCTCCTGCTCCGGTCTGTGCGTCGTAGCATACTCCAGATGTGGTTAAACTCACCTGTCCTCTCACTCATAAACTTTTCCACTTTTTCATTCAGATAATCCCTAGATAATGTAGAAGTCCCTCTCTGGTCATGTGTACCCTGGAATTGCTGTCTCAGTTGTTTGTCTGTCACTTCTCTAGTTGTTCCATGGAGCAAGGGTAAACTCAGCATATCTTAGTCCACTGTCTTCCCAGAAATCCTTATTCTGCACTTTTATATAATTATTTTAAAATAGTAAATGGGGTAAATATTTTCAGGTTTTTCTTTGCATACTGGGTCCCCTAGATTTCATACACTATAATCTGAAGAGCCCTAGAAATGTTTTAAAATGTCATTTTGGTGCGAACTATAAGTAATTTTTTAAAACTTTTTTTTATTTTATAGTATAATATATATACAAAGCAAAGAAATAAAAAAGCAATAGTTTTCAAAGCACTCTTCAAAAAGTGATTATGGGATAGATCCCAGAGATTGTCATGGGTTACCATATGATCCTCTCATATGTTTCCTTCTAGCTACTCCAGAATATAGGAGGCAAGAGGGCTTAAATACTTTTTTATCATCACGATCGACTTTTTTTTCCTTCTTTTTTTGTGGACAATAACATATGTACAAAAAAGCTGTAAACTTCCAAGCACAGCACCACAATTTGTTGTAGGACATATTTCAGACTTTGACAGGGGTTATAATTTCACAATTTTAGGTTTTTACGTCTGTCTGCTCTAAAATACTGGAGACTAAAAGAGATATCAATTTAATGCTTCAGCATTCATATTTATTTGTTAAGTCCTGTCTTCTATGTATGGTTCCACCATCACCTTTGATATTCCCATACCTCTCATTGGGGTTGTTTGGGCTATGGCAATTCTAAATTTTTGATATTGGAAGGGTTTGTCACTGATACCAGGTAGGGAGATAGAACTATCTGATGTTCTGGAGAGGCTAGGCTAGGTTTCAGGACTTATCTGGACCAGGGACCCATCTGAAGGTTGTAGGTTTCTGGAAAGTTACTCTAGTACCTGGAACCCTTGTGGAATCTTATGTATTGCTCTAGGTGTTCTTTAGGATTGGCTGGAATGGTCCCAGTAGGGGGTTGGCAGGTTATCATATGTAGCAAGGTCTACCTGTAGCTTGCATAAGAGCAGTCTCCAGAGTAGCCTCTTGACTATTTGAACTCTCTCTGCCACTGATACTTTATTAATTACACTTCTTTTCCTCCATTTGGTCAGAATTTAGTTGTTGATCCCACGGTACCAGGTCTGGATTCATCCCTGGGAGTCCTCTCCCATGTCACCAGGGAGACTTTCACCCCGGGGTGTCATGTCCCATGTAGAGGGGAGGGCAATGATTTCACTTGCAAAGTTGGGCTTAGAGAGACTGAGGCCACATCTGAACAACAACACAGGTCCTCCAGAAGTAACTCTTAGGCATGCCTACAGGTAGTCTAAGCTTCTATGCTACCTACATAAGCTTCACAAAAGTAAGCCTCATGGTCGAGAACATGGCCTATTGATTTGGGTGTCCCTAAAGTTTGACACAGTATCAGGGGATTCCCTGATGGTAAGGTTTAATAGTTCCATAGTCTTTCTCCCCTCTCTCGGGGACTTTGCCAATACTTCTTGATTATCTGCTTAATATACTCTAGGATGTTTCCAGGCATTATAATAATCTATACAGGATCAAAGGACCTCTTTCTCATTCTGTGCGCTCTGTGTTTCAGTTGTTCAAATGAGCTATCCAGATAGGTTGAATTGGATTATGCACTACAGAAAATTTCAGTTCCAGACCAAATAAACGTTTCTTCCATTGGTCTGAAAGTTAGCTTTTCCAAATCTTCAAGGTAGGTTCTTGGAATTTTAATTGGTACTTTGTTGCATCTGTGGATCAGTTTGGGGAGAAGTGACATCTTAACCATATTTAGCCTTCCTATCCATGAGCAGGGAATGTCTTTCCACATATTTGGGTCTCCTTTGATTTCTTTTAGCAATGCTATGTAGTTTTCTGTGTACAAATCCTTTACATCCCTAATTAAGTTCATTCTTAAGTATTTGATTCTTTTAGTTGCTATGTTGTATGGAATTTTTCCCTTAACTGACTCCTCAGCTAAGTCCTTGCTTGTGTATAGAAATGTTACTCATTTTTGCACATTAATTTTAATGAATTTGTTTATTAGCTCAAGTAACTTTGTTATAGGTTTTCCAGGATCTTCCAAGTATAATATCATATCATCTGCAAATAATGAGAATTTTACTTCTTCCTTTCCAGTTTGGATGTGTTTTATTTCTTTGTCCTGCCTGATTGCTCTAGCTAGAACTTCTAGCACAATATTGAATAATAGTTGTGTCAGTGGGCATCCTTGTCTTGTACCTGATCTTAGGGGGAAGGCTTTCATTCTCTCTCCATTGAATATGATGCTGACCATCAGTTGTTCATATATATCCCCTTTATCATATTGAGGTAGTTACCTTTGATTCCTATCTTTTGGGGTGTTTTTATCAGAAAAGGATGCTGAATTTTGTCAAATGCTTTTTCAATATCAATCCAGATGATCACGTGATATTTCCCTTTTGATTTGTTAATGTGCTGTATTACATAATTGATTTTCTTGTGTTCAACCATCCTTGCATTGCTGGTATAAACCTCACTTGATCATGGTATATAATTCTTTTTTTTTTTAATGAAACATAACCACATACAAACACAGACATTCTTACCATATGATCATTCCATTCTTGTTCTATAATCAGTAAATCACAATATCATCACATGGTTGTATGTATAATTCTTTTAATGTGCTGTTGAATTCGATATGCTTATATTTTATTGAGATTTTTGCATCTGTGTTGATTAGGGACATTGACCTGTAGTTTTCCTTTCTTATAGCATCTTTATCCGGTTTTGGTATTAAAATGATACTAGCTTCATAAAATTAGTTTGGTAGAGTTCCTTTCTCCTCAACTTTTTGGAAAAGTTTCAGCAGGATTGGTGTTAGTTCTTTATGGAATGTTTGATAAAATTCCCCTCTGAAGCTATCTGTTCTTGAGCTTTTCTTTGTAGGAAGATTTTTGATGACTGATTGAATCTCTTTACTTGTGATTGGTTTGTTGAGATCTTCTATTTCTTTCTGAGTCAGTGTAGTTGTTTGTGTGTTTCCAGGAATTTGTCCATTTCATCTAAGTTGTTTAGTTTGTTGGCATATAGTTGTTCATAGTATCCTTTTATGATTTCTTTTATTTTCAGGGTCTATGGTAACACACCCCTTCTCATTTCTGATTTTGTTTATTTGCATCCTCCCTCTTTTTTTTCCTTTATCAATGTTGCTAGTGGCCCATCTTTTTTATTGATTTACTCAAAGAACCAACTTTTGGTTTTATTGATTCTTTCTGTTGTTCTTTTGTTCTCCCATTCATTTATCTCTGCTTTTAATCTTTGTTATTTCTCTTCTTCTATTTACTTTCGGGTTAGATTGCTTTTCTTTCTCAAGTTTCTCCAGGTTTGCTGTTAAGACCTCGATTTTTGCTCTCTCTTGTTTTTTTTTTTTTTTTTTATTAATTAACGGAAAAAAAGAAATTAACCCAACATTTAGAAATCATACCATTCTACATATGCAATCAGTAATTCTTAACATCATCACATAGATGCATGATCATTCTTTCTTGGTACATTTGCATCGGTTTAGAAGAACTAGCAACACAACAGAAAAAGATATAGAATGTTAATATAGAGAAAAAAAATAAAAGTAATAATAATAGTAAAAAAAAACAAAAAAAAATATAGCTCAGATGCAGCTTCATTCAGTGTTTTAACATGATTACTTTACAATTAGGTATTATTGTGCTGTCCATTTTTGAGTTTTTGTATCTAGTCCTGTTGCACAGTCTGTATCCCTTCAGCTCCAATTACCCATTATCTTACCCTGTTTCTAACTCCTGCTGGACTCTGTTACCAATGACATATTCCAAGTTTATTCTCGAATGTCGGTTCAAATCAGTGGGACCATACAGTATTTGTCCTTTAGTTTTTGGCTAGACTCACTCAGCATAATGTTCTCTAGGTCCATCCATGTTATTACATGCTTCATAAGTTTATCCTGTCTTAAAGCTGCATAATATTCCATCGTATGTATATACCACAGTGTGTTTAGCCACTCGTCTGTTGATGGACATTTTGGCTGTTTCCATCTCTTTGCAATTGTAAATAACGCTGCTATAAACATTGGTGTGCAAATGTCCGTTTGTGCCTTTGCCCTTAAGTCCTTTGAGTAGATACCCAGCAATGGTATTGCTGGGTCGTATGGCAGTTCTATATTCAGCTTTTTGAGGAACCGCCAAACTGCCTTCCACAGTGGTTGCACCATTTGACATTCCCACCAACAGTGGATAAGTGTGCCTCTTTCTCCGCATCCTCTCCAGCACTTGTCATTTTCTGTTTTGTTGATAATGGCCATTCTGGTGGGTGTGAGATGATATCTCATTGTGGTTTTGATTTGCATTTCTCTGATGGCCAGGGACATTGAGCATCTCTTCATGTGCCTTTTGGCCATTTGTATTTCCTCTTCTGGTAGGTGTCTGTCCAAGTCTTTTTCCCATTTTGTAATTGGGTTGGCTGTCTTTTTGTTGTTGAGTTGAACAATCTCTTTATAAATTCTGGATACTAGACCTTTATCTGATATGTCATTTCCAAATATTGTCTCCCATTGTGTAGGCTGTCTTTCTACTTTCTTGATGAAGTTCTTTGATGCAAAAAAGTGTTTAATTTTGAGGAGCTCCCATTTATTTATTTCCTTCTTCAGTGCTCTTGCTTTAGGTTTAAGGTCCATAAAACCGCCTCCAATTGTAAGTTTCATAAGATATCTCCCTACATTTTCCTCTAACTGTTTTATGGTCTTAGACCCAATGTTTAGATCTTTGATCCATTTTGAGTTAACTTTTGTATAGGGTGTGAGATATGGGTCTTCTTTCATTCTTTTGCATATGGATATCCAGTTCTCTAGGCACCGTTTATTGAAGAGACTGTTCTGTCCCAGGTGAGTTGGCTTGACTGCCTTATCAAAGATCAAATGTCCATAGATGAGAGGGTCTATATCTGAGCACTCTGTTCAATTCCATTGGTCGATATATCTATCTTTATGCCAATACCATGCTGTTTTGACCACTGTGGCTTCATAATATGCCTTAAAGTCAGGCAGCGCGAGACCTCCAGCTTCGTTTTTTTTCCTCAAGATGTTTTTAGCAATTCAGGACACCCTGCCCTTCCAGATAAATTTGCCTATTGGTTTTTCTATTTCTGAAAAATAAGTTGTTGGGATTTTGATTGGTATTGCATTGAATCTGTAAATGAATTTAGGTAGGATTGACATCTTAACTATATTTAGTCTTCCAATCCATGAACACGGTATGCCCTTCCATCTATTTAGGTCTTCTGTGATTTCTTTTAACAGTTTTTTGTAGTTTTCTTTATATAGGTTTTTTGTCTCTTTAGTTAAATTTATTCCTAGGTATTTTATTCTTTTAGTTGCAGTTGTAAATGGGATTCGTTTCTTGATTTCCCCTTCAGCTTGTCCATTACTAGTGTATAGAAATGCTACAGATTTTTGAATGTTGATCTTGTAACCTGCTACTTTGCTGTACTCATTTATTAGCTCTAGTAGTTTCATTGTGGATTTTTCTGGGTTTTCTACATATAGTATCATATCGTCTGCAAACAGTGATAGTTTTACTTCTTCCTTTCCAATTTTGATGCCTTGTATTTCTTTTTCTTGTCTAATTGCTCTGGCTAGAACCTCCAACACGATGTTGAATAATAGTGGTGATAGTGGACATCCTTGTCTTGTTCCTGATCTTAGGGGGAAGGTTTTCAATTTTCCCCCATTGAGGATGATATTAGCTGTGGGTTTTTCATATATTCCCTCTATCATTTTAAGGAAGTTCCCTTGTATTCCTATCTTTTGAAGTGTTTTCAACAGGAAAGGATGTTGAATCTTGTCAAATGCCTTCTCTGCATCAATTGAGATGATCATGTGATTTTTCTGCTTTGATTTGTTGATATGGTGTATTACATTAATTGATTATGTTGAACCATCCTTGCATACCTGGGATGAATCCTACTTGGTCATGATGTATAATTCTTTTAATGTGTTGTTGGATACGATTTGCTAGAATTTTATTGAGGATTTTTGCATCTATGTTCATTAGAGAGATTGGTCTGTAGTTTTCTTTTTTTGTAATATCTTTGCCTGGTTTTGGTATTTGGGTGATGTTGGCTTCATAGAATGGATTAGGTAGTTTTCCCTCCACATCGATTTTTTTGAAGAGTTTGAGGAGAGTTGGAACTAATTCTTTCTGGAATGTTTGATAGAATTCACATGTGAAGCCATCTGGTCCTGGACTTTTCTTTTTAGGAAGCTTTTGAATGACTAATTCAATTTCTTTACTTGTGATTGGTTTGTTGAGGTCCTCTATTTCTTCTTGAGTCAAAGTTTGTTGTTCATGTCTTTCCAGGAACCCGTCCATTTCATCTGAATTGTTGTATTTATTAGTGTAAAGTTGTTCATAGTATCCTGTTATTACCTCCTTAATTTCTGTGCGGTCAGTAGTTATGTCTCCTCTTCCATTTCTGATCTTATTTATTTGCATCCTCTCTCTTCTTCTTTTTGTCAATCTTGCTAAGGGCCCATCAATCTTATTGATTTTCTCATAGAACCAACTTCTGGTCTTATTGATTTTCTCTATTGTTTTCATGTTTTCAATTTCATTTATTTCTGCTCTAATCTTTGTTATTTCTTTCCTTTTGCTTGCTTTGGGATTAGTTTGCTGTTCTTTCTCCAGTTCTTCCAAGTGGACAGTTAATTCCTGCATTTTTGCCTTTTCTTCTTTTCTAATATAGGCATTTGGGGCAATAAATTTCCCTCTTAGCACTGCCTTTGCTGCGTCCCATAAGTTTTGATATGTTGTGTTTTCATTTTCATTCGCCTCGAGGTATTTACTAATTTCTCTTGCAATTTCTTCTTTGACCCACTTGTTGTTTAAGAATGTGTTGTTGAGCCTCCACGTATTTGTGAATTTTCTGGCACTCCGCCTATTATTGATTTCCAACTTCATTCCTTTATGATCCGAGAAAGTGTTGTGTATGATTTCAATCTTTTTAAATTTGTAAAGACTTGCTTTGTGACCCAGCATATGGTCTATCTTTGAGAATGATCCATGAGCACTTGAGAAGAAGGTGTATCCTGCTGTTGTGGGATGTAATGTCCTATAAATGTCTGTTAAGTCTAGCTCATTTATAGTAATATTCAGATTCTCTATTTCTTTATTGATCCTCTGTCTAGATGTTCTGTCCATTGATGAGAGTGGGGAATTGAAGTCTCCAACTATTATGGTATATGTGTCTATTTCCCTTTTCAGTGTTTGCAGTGTATTCCTCACGTATTTTGGGGCATTCTGGTTTGGTGCGTAAATATTTATGATTGTGATGTCTTCTTGTTTAATTGTTCCTTTTATTAGTATATAGTGTCCTTCTTTGTCTCTTTTAACTGTTTTACATTTGAAGTCTAATTTGTTGGATATTAGTATAGGCACTCCTGCTCTTTTCTGGTTGTTATTTGCATGAAATATCTTTTCCCAACCTTTCACTTTCAACCTATGTTTATCTTTGCGTCTAAGATGTGTTTCCTGTAGACAGCATATAGAAGGATCCTGTTTTTTAATCCATTCTGCCAGTCTGTGTCTTTTGATTGGGGAATTCAGTCCATTAACATTTAGAGTTATTACTGTTTGGATAATATTTTCCTCTACCATTTTGCCTTTTGTATTATATATATCATATCTGACTTTCCTTCTTTCTACACTCTTCTCCATACCTCTCTCTTCTGTCTTTTTGCATCTGACTCTAGTGCTCCCTTTAGTATTTCTTGCAGAGCTGGTCTCTTGGTCACAAATTCTCTCAGTGACTTTTTGTCTGAGAATGTTTTAATTTCTCCCTCATTTTTGAAGGACAATTTTGCTGGATATAGGAGTCTTGGTTGGCAGTTTTTCTCTTTTAGTAATTTAAATATATCATCCCACTGTCTTCTAGCCTCCATGGTTTCTGCTGAGAAATCTACACATAGTCTTATTGGGTTTCCCTTGTATGTGATGGATTGTTTTTCTCTTGCTGCTTTCAAGATCCTCTCTTTCTCTTTGACCTGTGACATTCTAACTAGTAAGTGTCTTGGAGAACGCCTATTTGGGTCTATTCTCTTTGGGGTGCGCTGCACTTCTTGGATCTGTAAATTTAGGTCTTTCATAAGAGTTGGGAAATTTTCAGTGATAATTTCTTCCATTAGTTTTTCTCCTCCTTTTCCCTTCTCCTCTCCTTCTGGGACACCCACAACACGTATATTTGTGCGGTTCATATTGTCCTTGAGTTTCCCGATACCCTGTTCAAATTTTTCCATTCTATTCCCGATAGTTTCTGTTTCCTTTTGGAATTCAGATGTTCCATCCTCCAAATCACTAATTCTATCTTCTGTCTCTTTAAATGTATCATTGTAGGTATCCATTGTTTTTTCCATCTTTTCTACTTTATCCTTCACTTCCATAAGTTCTGTGATTTGTTTTTTCAGTTTTTCTATCTTCTTTTTGTTCAGCCCATGTCTTCTTCATGTCCTCCCTCAATTTATCGATTTGGTTTTTGAAGAGGTTTTCCATTTCTGTTCGTATATTCAGCATTAGTTGTCTCAGCTCCTGTATCTCATTTGAACTATCGGTTTGTTCCTTTGATTGGGCCGTATTTTCAATTTTCTGAGCGTGATCCGTTATCTTCTGTTGGCGTCTGGGCATTTAGTCAGATTTCCCTGGGTGTTGGACCCAACAGGTTGAAAGAGTTTTCTGTGAAATCTCTGGGTTCTGTTTTTCTTATCCTGCCCAGTAGGTGGCGCTCGTGGCACACGTTTGTCTGCGGGTCCCACTAGTAAAAGGTGCTGTGGGTCCTTTAACTTTGGAAAACTCTCGCCATGGAGGAGGTTCGCCAGCCGAAGCGGCTTGGAAGAGTGCCAGCCGGCCCGGGGCTCTGAACCCGGGGAGGGTCGCCGGCCACCGCAGCCTGGGAAACCGCCCGTCCGAATTTCCTAGTCGGCCCGGGGCGCCAAGCGTGGCGGGAGGGCGCCAGCCGCCGCGGCCCGGAAGAGTGCACCGTTCCCAGCTGGACCGTGGAGTCACGTGTTTGGAAGGGACCCCCCCAGGTCACTGTTCTCCGTGGCCTGGGGATTTCTGATACAATTCTCTCATTTGGTCCGGGGGGCCGCGCGTTGTGGGGGCGCCAGCCGCCACGGCTTGAGGGGACCTCCTGCCCAATTCTGCCAGCTGGCCCGGGAAGGAGGAAGGGAGGGACTCCGGCCGCTTGCCTCCCCCCCCCGGGGAAGCCCGCGCCCTTCGGCGATCTCACCGGAGTGGGTTCTCCCAGCCAGTCAGCCGTTCCAGGATGGGGTACGCTGTCTTTTTGATCGCTGTCGTGGCTCCGGGAGCTGTTCTGTATCGTTTTTACTCCCGTTGTAGCTATTCTGGAGGAGGAAAGGTGAGGATGGCAAGGCTGTCGAGGACGGTGGTGGAGGAGCCGGTGAAGGCGGAAGAGGGCATGGTGGTGGTTGGAGAGCCGCTGGAGTAGGAGGAGAAAGGGAAGGATAAGATGGCGGATGGAACGCCGCCGGAGCAGAAGGGGAAAGAGAAGGGCAAGATGGCGGCGGGAGCGCCACCGGTGGAGAAAGAGGAAGAGGAGGGGTAGATGGCGGCGGGAGCCCTGGCGGAGAAGGGGAAAGAGGAGGGCTAGATGGCGGCGGGAGCGCCGGCGGAGAAAGAGGAAGAGGAGGGGTAGATTGCGGCGGGAGCACCAGCGGAGAAAGAGGAAGAGGAGGGCCAGATGGCGGCGGGAGCGCTGGTGGAGAAAGAGCTCTCTCTTGTTTTTTAATATAGGCATTTGGGGCAATAAATTTCCCTCTCAGCACAGCCTTTGCCACATCCCATAAATTCTGATGAGTTGTATTCTCATTTTCATCCATCTCCACATAGCTATTGATTTCTCTAGCAATTTCTTCTTTGACCCACTTGTGGTCTAAGAGTGTGTTATTTAATCTCCATATATTTGTGAACTTCTTGTTCTTTGGTGGTAATTGAGATCCAGCTTCATCCCATTGTGATCAGACAAAGTGCTTTGAATAATTTCAGTATTTTTAAATTTATAATGACCTGTTTTGTGCCCCAGCATATGCGCTATCCTGGAGAATGTTCCATGAGCAGTAGAGAAGAACGTATAACCTTGTTCTTTGGGGTGTAATGACTTTTATATGTCCATTAGGCCTAATTCATTCATCAAGTTATTTAACTCCTCTATTTCCTTGTTGGCCTTCTGTCTGGTTGTTCTATCTATAGAGGAGAGTAGTATATTGAAGTCTCCTACTATTATTGTTGAAACATCTTTCACTCCCTTCAGTTTTGCTGTTGTCTGTCACGTGTACTTTGGAGCTCCTTGATTGGGAGCATAAGCATTTATGATTGTTATAGCTTCTTGGTGAATTGATCATTTAATTCATATATAGTGTCCTTCTTTGTCTCTTATGATGTCTTTACATGTAAAGTCTATTTTGTCTGATATTAGTATAGCTACTCCTGCTTTCTTTTGGTTACAACTTGCTTGGAAAATCTTTTTCCATCCTTTCGCTTTCAACCTATTTGTATCCTTGTGTCTAAGATGAGTCTCTTGCAAGCAGCATATAGCTGGATTATGTTTCTCAATCCATTCTATGAATCTGTATCTTTTAATTGGTAAATTTAATCTGTTAACATTCAAAGTTATTACTGAAAAAACGTTTCTTGATTCCACCATCTTATCTTTTTAACTTTATTTGTCAGATCTATATATTCTTTTCCCTCTTTCTCTTTATATTCTTTAAATTACCCTTAGTGGTACTCTTCAATTCTGTGCTCTCCTCCAGTCCTCCCTCTCCTGTCTTTCTTTATCAGCTGGCAGAACTCCTTTTAGTATTTCTTGTAGGGCCAGTCTCTTGTTGACAAATTGTTTCAGTACTTCTTTGTCTGTGAAAACTTTAAATGTCTCCCTCAGTTTGTCTGGGTACAGTATTCTTAGCTGGAAGTCTTTCTCTTTCAGGATCGTGAATATGTCATACCACTGCCTTCTCACCTTTAGGGTACTAGTTGAGTTCTGAACTCAGTCTTATTTGATTTCCCTTGTATGTAGTAGATTGTTTTTCTCTTGCCACTTTCAGGATTTTCTGCTTCTCTTCAGCATTTGAAAGACTGATTAGTATGTGCTTTGGGAAAGGCCTATTTGGGTTTATTCTGTTTGGAGTTCATTGGGCTTCTGTGACTTTTATATTTATGTCCTCAATGTGGGTTGGGAAGTTTCCTCCATTATATCCTCAACTAATTTCCTAGCGCTTTACTCCTCTCTTCTCTTCTGGGACACCAATGATTCTTATATTTGTGCACCTTGTTTTGTCTATCATTTCCCAGGATTCCCATTGAATTTTTTCCAGCTTTTTTGCCTTTTGGTGTTTTGAGTCTTCAAAGTCAGTTATCCTGTCCTCTGTATCACTTATTCTTTCTTCTGTCTTTTCACATCTGGTGTTGTGAAAAGCACTTTCTCAGAGCTGGGAAGCGAGGCTGAGGGCAGTGTCCATGTGGGATTCTAGGACTGCTGTGAAGTGCAGTTCCCAGAGCTGAATGAAGTATTTGGGGCCCCAAGTGTATGTATGGGCCTGGGCGTGCTGTAAACGGATGTGCTGAGGGCAGGTTGAGGTTGTGTGACACTATGGGCAGGGGGTGGGGGTAGGCTAGGTGTGGAGGTTAATGCCGGCAACCTTTATGCACTGGCAACAGCCTTCAGGGAACAGGGAAGGAAAGGTAGTGTTTAGGAGAGGTGCAAGAGAGATGGGTTGGGCTGTACTTGGGGTGGCGGTGTGGGGCAGGTACATGCACTGGGGGCTGGAGGGGTGGGGGCGCCTATAGTGTGGGGAATGGGAGCAGGTGATGGGGTTCAGGTGCATGGGGTGTGGGGTGAGTCACCAGTCACAGGGCTGCGCTGGTGAGGGTAGCGCATACAAGGAACGCGGCCTACTTACTTCCTAGTCTCATGTTCCCGTCTGTGCACTCCCACGGATTCAACAGCTCCAGGCCTCTGCGCCAGGCTCCAGCTTTCTGCCTCTTAGTTTCTTGGCCTCTGTATCTAGGCCTGCTATGTGTGGTACAGAAGGCTCTCCCAGGTCAGCGGTGCTCCTGAATTGCCACCTCAGTCACCCTCTTGTCCCTTCTCTAACTTTTCTATGGAGCAGGGCTAATTTCGAGCTACTCTAGTTGGCCATCTTCCCGAAAGTCTCTCTTTCTGTTCACTTTTAAACAATTTTATTTGCGCATCATTCAGTCAAGCTGTTCTGGTTTGCTAGCTGCTGGAATGCGATATAACAGCACTAGAACAGCTTTTAAAAAGGGGAACTTATTAAGTTGCAAGTTTACAGTTCTAAGGCTGTGAAAATGTCCTAATTAAAGCAAATCTATGAAAGTGTTCAATTAAGCCACCAACAAGAGGCTACCTTCACTTTAAGAAAGGCCAACAGGGTTTTGTTCTCAGCTGGAAAGGCACATGGCAAACATGGCGACATCTGCTAGCTTTCCCTCCAGGCTTCTTGTTTCATGAAGCACCCCAGGGGCATTCATCTCCAAAGGTCTCTGGCTGCATAGGCTTGCTCGTCTCTTGTGGAGCTAGTGGTCTCCTGTGGCTCTCTCCAAAATGTTTCCTCTTTTAAAGGATTCCAGTAAACTAATCAAGACACGTTTGGAATGGGTAGAGTCACATTTCCTTCTAATGAAAACTTAATACCCACAATTGGTTGGATCACATCTCTGTGGAGGTAACCTAATCATGCTTCCAACCTATAGTACTGAATAGGGATTAAAAGGTCCACAGGATGGATCAAGATTAAAACATGGGCTTTCTAAGGCATGTAATCCTTTCAGACCAGCACTCCAACCTATGTAAATAGCCATGCCTTCACCACCATAGTCTTTAGGGAGATATTTCCTTTACTTCTACAAAGAATCCATTCCCCTCCCCCATATGCCCTACTTGCTAATGTTTAGTTTTGGCATAATATCTTTGTTACATTCAGTGGAAGTATATTACAGTGTTAGTGTTGACTGTAGACCCTAGCCTGCATTGTTTTATTTTTTTCCCATGTACCATCTGTATTAGTTAGGGTTCTCTAGAGAAATAGAACCAACAGGGAACACTCACAAATATAAAATTTATAAAAGTGTCTCACGCATTAACATCAAGGGATTGAGAGAACCATCTCGACCAAAGGGGGAAGAGTGAAATGAGACTAAGTGTCAATGGCTGAGAGATTCCAAACAGAGTCGAGAGGTTATCCTGGAGGTTATTCTTATGCATTAAGTAGATATCACCTTGTTGTTCAAGGTGTAGTGGAGAGGCTGGAGGGAACTGCCTGAAAATGTAGAGCTGTGTTCCAGTAGCCATGTTTCTGGATGATGATTGAACAATGATATAGCTTTCACAATGAGACTCTGTGAATGTGAAAACCTTGTGTCTGATGCTCCTTTTATCTACCTTGTCAACAGATGCGTGGAACATATGCAATAAAAATAAATAATAGGGAGAACAAATGTTAAAATAAATTTAGTTTGAAATGCTAGTGGTAAATGAAAGCGAGGGGTAAGGGGTATGGTATGTATAATCGTTTTTTTCTCTGTTATTTTATTTCTTCTTCTGTTGTCTTTTTATTTCTTTTTCTAAATCGATGCAAATGTTCTAAGAAATGATGAATATGCAACTGTGATGATATTGAGAATTGCTGATTGTATATGTAGAATGGAATGATATCTTAATGTTTTGTTTGTTGTTCATTTTTTTTAATTAATAAAAAAAGGAAAACAAAACAAAACAAACAAACAAAAAGTGTCTCACGTGACCGCGGGAATGCAGAGTCCAAAATCCGCTGGGCAGACTGTGAAGCCGACTACTCCAATGGAGGGTCTGCATGAACTCCACAGGAGAGGCTCACCAGCTGAAGCAGGAATAGAGCCTGTCTCTTCTGAATCCTCCTTAAAAGGCTTCTTATGGTTAGATTAAGCATCACTCATTGCAGAAGACACTCCCCTTTGGTTGATTACAAATGGAATCAGCTGTGGATGCAGCCGACGTGCTCATGATCTAATTCTATGAAATGTCATCATTGCAACAGACAGGCCAGGACTTGCCCAACCAGACAAACAGGTACCACAACTTGGCCAAGTTGACACATGAACCTGACCATGATACTATCCATTTTCAATACCTTGCAATGTTGACATTCATCTGTTCTCCTCCATGCAAAAATGTTTTTATATCTGCACACTAAATCCCCCTCATGCACTCTAGACATTCCTATGTTATACCATATCAGTCTTTATCCTCTATCTTTCATTCTGGTATTATATGGGCCCCTAGCCATTCTCCCTCAACTATACTCAGATGCAGCTTTATTCAGTGTACTTATTGTGCTACCATCAGGTAGTATTGTTCTATCCATTTCTGAATTTTTACAATCAGTTCTGTTGCACATTCTGTAATCTTTCAGCACCAAGTGCCCATCCTCTACCCTCTATCCCCTAATAACCTATTAATTAAAGTTATAACCTAATAAAGTTAAACCTTAACTTTAACTCTTAAAATTCACTCAGTAATGTTATTTCCTATTAGTGAGACCATATAGTACTGGTCCTTTTGTGTTTGGCTAATTTTAGTTAGCATAATATCCTCAAGGTTCATCCACATTGTTACCTGCTTCATGACTTCATTCTGTCTTAACAGCTGCATAACATTCCATCATGTGTATATAGCACAGCTCATTTAGCCACTTGTCTGTTCATGGACATTTTGGGTGTTTCCATCTCTTGGCACTCATAAGTAATGATGCTAGAAATATCAGTGAATATTTACCTAGTAATGGGATTGCTAGATTATATGGCAGTTTTATACTTGGCTTCCTGAGGATCTGCCAAACTGTCTTCCAGATCAGTTGCATCATTTTATATTCCGACCAGCAGTGGATAAGCATGCCTCCGTTCTGCACATCCTCTCCAGCACTTGTTGTTTTCTGTTTTTTTTTTCATAATGGAAATTCTAGTGGTTGTCAGATGACCCAGTAAGTATTTTAAACTCTTATTATGAAAAGTATAATGAGAACCTATGTTCATACAAAAACCTCTGTATTTTTTTTATATTCATCATCGTGACCATTTCTTAGAACATTTGCATCAATTCAGAAAAAGAAATAAAAAGAAAAGAATTCATACATACCATACCCCTTACCCCTTCCTTTCATAGATCACTAGCATTTCAAACTAAATTTATTTTAACATTTGTTCCCCCTATTATTTATTTTTATTCCATATGTTCCATGCGTCTGTTGACAAGGTAGATAAAAGGAGCATCAGACACAAGGTTTTCACAATCATACAGTCACATTGTGAAAGCTATATCATTATACAATCATCATCTAGAAACATGGCTACTGGAACACAGCTGTACATTTTCAGGCAGTTCCCTCCAGCCTCTCCATTACATCTTGGATAACAAGTTGATATCTACTTAATGCATAAGAATAACCTCCAGGATAACCTCTCGACTCTGTTTGGAATCTCTCAGCCATTGACACTTAGTCTCATTTCACTCTTCCCCCTTTGGTCGAGAAGGTTCTCTCAATCCCTTGATGTTAATTCTCAGCTCATTCTAGGGTTTTTCTCAGTCCCTTGATGCTGAGTCTCAGCTCATTCCAGGATCTCTGTCCCACGTTGCCAGGAAGGTCCACACCCCTGGGAGTCATGTCCCACACAGAGAGGGGGAGGGTGATGAGACTACTCGTCATGTTGGCTGGAGAGAGAGGCCACATCTGAGCAACAAAAGAGGTTCTCTTGGGGGTGTCTCTTAGGCCTAAATTTTAAGTAGACTTGACCTATCTATCCTTTGTGGGGTTAAGTTTCATATGAACAAACCCCAAGACTGGGGGCTCAGCCTATAACTGGTTGTCCACACTGCTTGTGAAAATATCGAGAATTCAACTTGGGGAAGTTGAATTTCTCCCCGTTCTCACCATTCCCCAAAGGGGGCTTTGCAAATACTTTTCCACTCACTGATCGAATCACTCTGGGATTCATCGATCATCACTCTGGACAAACCAACAAAATCTCATGTCCTATCTGAGATTCCAAGTACTTAGGGCGTTCAGTCAAACTATCTACATAAGTTATATTAGGAAATGCACTAGTCAAAATATAAATTTTGTAACAAACATTTTTTTGCTTTAGTCTCATACATAAGGTGACATTTTAAAATATTAATTACCATCTATTTCAGCACTCTGTAATAATGACATTCCTTTGTTCTTCCTTATACAAAAACATTTTTAAAATTTTTACATTGTACATTTCACTATTATTATACACTCTAGGCATTCCTAGATTATACGATCTCAATCTTTAACATCTGTCTTTCTTTCTGATTTCATTTATGTCCCCAGCCCTCCTCCCTCTATCATTCTCACATGCAGCTTCATTCAGTGTTTTAACATAATTATATTACAGTTAGGTAGTATTGTGCTGTCCATTTCTGAGTTTTTGTATCCAGTCCTGTTGCACAGTCTGGAGAATACACATTCTTAATTGCACATGGATCATTCTCAAGAATAGATCATATGAGTTCTCAAAACAAGTCTCAATAATTAAAAAAGATTGAAACCATACAAAGTGTCTTCTGTTACCACAATAGAATGAAGTTAGTAATCAGTGACAGAAGAACTGGAAAATCACAAATATGTGAAAATTTAATAATACACTCTTGCAACCAATTAGTCAAAGAAGAAATCACAAGGAAAATTGATCCAGCATGTTTAACTTCATGTCTTAATAAAACTGTTTAACTTTCAAGGAAAAATTCCTCCTACAGCCTTCCAGGAAAGAAAATGAGGTTAGCAACAGATTGTTCAACAGCAATGTATAAGGTGAAACAGCCATGCAGAAAATTATTTTAAAACTGTTATAAGGATTTGATAACTGTGACTCAGCCTCAGAAAAAAATTAAAAACATGGCAAATTCCATTATGTCAAAGTATAATATTCACACAGTAGAAATGTCATTTAAAAAAGTAAAAAGCAAGTGATTAAGTGGGGAAATATATTTGGAACTTAAATCACAAAGTGTTAATGGAAACATCCTCCTAAAAATCAAGGTAAACAATTCCAAAACCTAAAAGTTATATAATGTATTCTATACCATGGAGAAATAGTTTCATTTGTTGGCAGTATGGATACAAAAGCACAAAGCCTGTGGGAAGAAATTTGCAATAAATAGCAAAATTACACCCTTTGACTTATACATTCAACTTTAGTAATCTATTCCAAAGACACATTGGCATAAAATATGACCTACTATTTGCATAAGATTAGTTACAACAGCATTATGTATTAGCAAAAGATTGGAAACAATGAGCATACCCATTAATAAGGGACTGACTGGATAAACCAAAGTATATCCAAACAATGGATCTTTATGCAGTCATAAAAGAGAATGTGGAAAGACTGTAGGTACCAATGGAGAATGACCTTGAGGATATATCGTGAGTAGGGAAAAAAAAAGCATGAAACAGTATATATAGTAACATATGTAGGGAAGGGGAGGAGAAGGGTGCTAAAGAAGAAAGAAAGGTTTCTTTAGATATAACTTGTTTTTATAGTTTTCACCTTGGAATCATATATGTTTGCATATTCAAAAATATAATTAAAGAAGAGAAAAGAAAAATCTGAAAAGGAACTGAAACAAGTGTATGTAACTATGTAGCATTTTGGTGACATAGCCACACAGGAAAAGGAACTGTTTCTTATGACTTTAAGACATAGGTTTTCTATCGTACCTTCTTAGTAGCATATGGTACTAACATTGGTATATTGCTGGATAAAATAAATGTTGTGAAAAGTTCATAGCTGTTAAGCCACAGGACTTTTATCAAGACTGTTAACTTAAGAAAATTTAGTCTAAGAACTCCTTTGACAGACTGAGGAGAGTGAAAAAGTACAAAATTACACAGAAGGAGAGCTAATGTAGTAGAATGCACATTATATGGCAGGCATTGTACAATGCCCTCTAAAATGCTGTGTTATTGGGTTCTTCCAGCTCCCTCTTGAAACCCATGGTGTTTTTTCCCTGACAGGTTCAGTGAGGTTTAGTAATTTGCTTTATTTATTTATTTCATTAATTTGTTTTTATTTTTATTTTCCATTCTGTTTTTGGTTCTTTTTTAGTAATTTGCTTTAGATTAGGCAGGTACTAAATGGGACAATGCAATTCAAACTCAGATCTATGTGACTCCAAAGCCAGTCCTGTTTCTACTGCATTATTATAGGATATACATCAAATATAGAAAAGTAAGAATAGCAGGAGCTAGGAATTCTATTTAAACCTTTAGTTGCTGTTCAGAAAGTAAACATGCAGATCCAAAGTCAGTGGTTTATACATTCTTCATGCAAGTGCAGTGTTCTAAAGGAGAGAATTGTAGGTTTTCTCTTATTTCCAGTGTAAACACCCACTTGGAAGCATATGTGCACACAAACATACAACTGCCCTTATATTGATGATAGAGATAAAAATTTTACAAATTTTGTCATTGATAGCTGAGATTAGTAAAAAATGTAAATTAAAAGTATGGTAAAGCAGAAAAGAAAAAAAAATACTAGCAGGCATGGATGCTGTTAAAAGCAAAAACCCTCAAGGTTTTCCTTTGTAATGCTTCAAGGCTGTTCTAAGCTTTGTGCTATTAAACAAGGCAAAGATGAAAGAGCTAAAATTTTATCTAATGATCTAACAAGAATAGAGGATTTTTCCACAGCCTTTTAATGTCCAGTGGCCTTTAAAATACTAGTTTCAATAAGCTATATTTCCCCCAGTGGGGATAGGGACTGATGGAGGTTTTGGAGGTGCTAAAGCCAGCCTCTTCACCAAAAGACATCTCTTCATTCTTCTGCTGGTTTCCCTTGATGATAAATATATGATCAGTCTGTTAAATACTACTTTTCAAAAGTTCTACCACTTGTAATTTGGGTAGAGGGTTTTTCCTATTTTAACTTGATTTAGTTGTATTTGAATATGATGGAAATTTTATTTAGTGATTCTATATATCTGATAGCAATAAGAAAAGATGGATTTTCTGCATTTTAAAATTAAGTTTTAAGTCTTTTTTTTTTTTTATCAGAAGCTGTGTTGCTCAGTGACTTGAGTGTATTAGTTAGGGTTCTCTAAAGAAACAGAATCAACAGGAAATATTCATAACATATCAATAGACAGGCCAGCAGTTGCCCAAGCAGACAAACAGGTACCACCACTTGACCAAGTTGGTGAATGAACCTGACCATGACAGTCCACCCTTTGTCAACTTGGCACCTATGCACGTCACCTTAAACCATACCTAATTTCTAAATGAAAACAATAAAATACGCATTTTTTCTTTCACCAACCAGTACTCAATTGTCCTGCATATACCTGGAAGCACATTAACTCTCTCCAGAACACAGTGCAAATCCTTGGGTAACATTCATTCTTAAACTTGATATCTTACAACTCAAATAGTATAACATGAGCAAAACAGCATTACAGTCCTTGTTTCTGTAACTGATCATGTGGTCATAGTTCATATTTATCACTACCTTCTTCCATTACCCATTCCATGTTCCCTTTACCCTCATCAAGCACTTCAGCTGTCCATGGTTCTTTGCCTGGTGGGATGACCCAAACCTTCATTCCTGGAGTTTCAGAGCCATTGGTAGTCCTGCCTGGATTGGGTTGTTGCAGTTTTCCATTGATTTTAATTACAGGGCATGGTAGTACTAAAAGACGCCCTAGGGGTTCTCCTATATTCCAGGAAAACTCTTCTTTTCCTCCATTATGTAGTTGCAGTCCTATTTCCCCCTGATAGTCAGGGTCAATCACCCCAACCAGTAATGTAATCCTCTTCTTGGCTTGTTGATCCAGGGGCAAGAGTAGCCCAAAGTGACCAGGTGGCAGTCTTAGATTCTAGTTCAATGGAATCGTTGTTTCTCGTGGTGGAAGCACTCCCCCTTTTGTAACTAAAACCTGTAGACCAGCAGAGGTCAGGGTTGCAGTGACAGGATGCAAAAATTTTCATAATAGATCAATAGGGGTAATAGTGAGTGGCACCACTCCCATTTCCATCCCTTGGGTCCTCGACCCATGGATCCTGGCTATGGGAGAAACAGCACCATACAGCAGATGGTGATTCAGAGCATACAGAACTTCCTGGAGAACGTTACCCCAGCCCTTCAAAGTATTGCCACCTAGTTGGCACTGTAATTGAGTTTTCAAAAGGCCATTCCACCATTCTATTAAACCAGCTGCTTCAGAATAATGGGGAACATGGTAAGGCCAGAGAATTTCATGAGCATGTGCTCATTCCTGCACTTCATTTGCTGTGAAGTGTGTTCCCTTATCAGAAGCAATGCTGTGTAGAATACCATGATGATGGATAAGGCATTCTGTAAGCCCACAGATGGTAGTTTTGGCAGAAGCATTGCATGCAGGGAAAGCAAACCCATATCCAGAGTATGTGTCTGTTCCAGTTAGAACAAATCACTGCCCCTTTCATGAAGGGAGTTAGATTATTTTGACTCTTGCTTTGAGTTTGCCACGTCCACCCTGTCTTTGGCAATTAGGTGTTGCAGCCTGGCTTCTGCCAACTCAGGATCCATTCATCCCCATTGTGTTTAAGGGTTTCAGCTCAGTAACAGCAGTTCCCACAGTAATATCTAACCTACAGAGAAGTGCAACTATAGAGCTCTTCAGGGATGATGGTACTAGTCTCACAGTTTATTTCTCACTGTTCTGGTGAAAGGTGCATCCTCCAGACATTCCTGGGGTGTAAGACCAGGTTTTGCATGATAAATCCACTCTTAACATTCCAATCTCTCTAAGCCTCTGGATCCCCTCATCTACAGTATACCAGGACAGTTCTGGCATTTCAACCTCAGGTAATGTCAGCCACCTTTTGATCCATGTTTCAGCCAACCATCCAAACAAACTGTTAATGCCTTTTCTAACCCCTCGAGCTATAATATTGAATGCAGAATCTCTGCTTAATGGGCCCATATCAATAAATTCAGCCTGTCCCAGCCTTATATTCCTCCCACCATTATCCCACACCCTTAAAATCTATTGCCACACATATTCCCCTGATTTCTGTCTATATAAATTGGAAAACTCACGTAGTTCTTTTGTAGCATAACATACCTCCTCATGTGTGATACTTTGTACCTAAAAGTATGTGTGATACTTTAGGGTCCTGTTGGAACTTTAGTCTAGTTATAGGTCTGGAAGAAATGAGGGGTGGTAGGGATGGGTCATGAAAAGTATCTTCCAAGCCATTTGCTTCAGGGCATTCATTTACAGTTCCATCTTGTGAAACAGGATTAATTACTCTAGGGCTAATCCCTTCAGGTGGAGGTTGGGTGGCCAACTCATCATGGCAAGCTAGAGGTGAGGCAGTTATGTCCTCAGGGCAGACTATTACTCAGCATGACCTAGGGTTTCAACCTTGTCACCGACATCATTATCAAACCATATGTCACCATCCCATTTTTCCAGGTCCCACTCCTTTCCAATCAATGCCCTCACTTTAACGGCAGACATCATGCAAGATTGAAATTTCAGTTTACGTTGTAAAGTTGCTACTCTAACAATAAGATTCTGAGTCTGATTTTCAGAGATCTCAAGTCTATGGCTACAGGAAGTAAGATTTTCTTTCAGGACACTCATAAAAACGTTTACATCTGTCAGACAGCACGTACACCTCTCGTTTGAAGCCTTAAGCCCATCCCTTTCACTCAGTAATGTATACAGTGTATCTAACAACAACCTGCCAATGTCTCTATACCTCCTGTTGTTGTGGGGTGCACCGAAAGAGAGACCACATAATTCAAAACTACAAGCCAATTTGGAGTCTTTATTAAGCAGCCAGCAACTGCCTCAGAAACCTTCAAGAAGGCAGATTCAGAGAGCAATCCCCAGAGATTTTCAAAGTGTGCTTATAAAGGCTAAAATTATGTTGTGGTTTTGCAGTTGCTAGCAAGCAAGCGTATCATAGAAGCAGAAAAATGCTGTTAGCTGTTGCCAAAACATATACAGTTCTCTCAGTTTCCTAACATTGGTTATTGTTTAACTCTTGGGGACATTCCGCCCCAATGTTGTGGGGACTTTCCCTGCTTGGGCCTGATTGATTGCTCCTGGCCCTCCACACTGTTTCCACAAAACTCTGTAAAGGTGTCAAAAACATTATCCCTCAGAGCCTGGCTTTGTATAAGTGAAGCAATAGAAGAATCGAATGGTGGTATTTTGACTATCTTTTTTGTCAACTCACTCTGTGGATTGGCGGTGTCATTCTGATTATGGAAATCAGGGTCCTTAGTGCCTTTGAGTCCAGTCAGAGTAGAAAACCATTCATAAAAACCCATTTTTTCCCCCTTATTATTTATTTATTTTTAGTTCATATGTTTCACTCATCTGTCCATAAGGTAGATAAAAGAAGCATCAAACCCAGGGTTTTCCCAGTCACACAGTCACATTGCAAAAGCTATATCATACAGTCATCTTCAAGAAACATGGCTACTGGAACACAGCCCCCCATTTTCAGGCAGTTCCCTCCAGCCTCTCCATTATACCTTAACTAAAAAGGTGATATCTATTTAATGTGTAAGAATAACCTCCAGGGTAACCTCTCAACTCTGTTTGGAATCTCTCAGCCATTCACACTTTATTTTGTCTCATTCTTCTCTTCCCCCTTTCAGTCGAGAAGATTTTCTCAATCCCTTGGTACTGAATCCCAGCTCATTCTAGGATTTCTGTCCCACATTTTCAGGAAGGTTTACACCCCTGGAAGTCATGTCCCACATAGAGGGGGGAAGGCAGTAGTTTGCTTATTGTATTGGCTGAGAGAGAGAGGCCACATCTAAGCAACAAAAGAGGTTCTCTTGGGGGTAACTGTTAGGCCTATCCTTTGCAGGGTTAAGTTTCATATGAACAAACCCAAGATTGGGGGCTCAGCCTGTTGCTTTGGTTTTCACCACTGCTTGTGAGAATATCAAGAATTCTCCTCTTGGGGAAGTTGAATTTTTCCCCCTTTCTCACTATTCCCCCAAGGGGACTTTGCAAGTACTTTTTTATTCACTGTTCAGATCCTTCTGGGATTTATTGAGGCATCACTCTGGACAAACCTACAAAATCTCATGCTCTACTCAAGGTTCCATGTACTTATGGTGTAAAAACCCATTTTTAAGATTCTATTTCTTAAGAACCACTCCTGGTACCAAGTTGTATTAGTTAGGGTTCTCTAGAGAAACAGAATCAACAGGAAATATTTGTAAATATAAATTTTTTTATGAAAGTGTATCATTTAACCACGGGAACATAGAGCCTGAAATCTGTAGGTAGGCTGTGAAGCTGACGATTCCAGTGGAGGGTCTGGACAAACTCCACAGGAGAGGCTTGCTGGCTGAAGCAGGAAGAGAGTCTTTCTCTTCTGAATCCTCCTCAAAAGGCTTCCACTGATTAGATTAAGCATCACTTATTGGAGAAGACACCCCCCTTGGCTGATTACAAATGGAATCAGCTGTGGATGCAGTCGATGTGATCATAATTTAATTCTATTAAATGTTCTCATAGCAACAGACAGGCCAGCACTTGCCCAACCAGACAAATGGATACTACCACTTGGTCAAGTTGACACATGAACCTGACCATGACACTTGGGTGGAGACTGAGAAAGTTTAAACAAATTTGTAGATGATACACAATTTCCAAGGTAAGCAATATAATGACTAGCTCACAATACTAAGTGCCCTTAGATAGACTTGTAGACTACACTGAATGCACACTAAAATGAAATTTATCAGGAATAAATAGATAATATCCTATATTAAACATTTTATTGCAGTAAAGTATGTATATAGCATAATATATATAACATTTTTAGCATTTTAAGTGTAAATTCAGTGGCGTTAATTACCTTGAAATTTGTGCATCCATCACCACTATTTATTTCCCCCTTTGGGGTTTTCATCACCCCAAACAGAAATTCTGAACCCATTAATAATTTCCCATTCTCCCTTTCCTCTGCCCCTGGTAACCTATAATTTCCTACTCTGAATTTTCCTACTCTGAATATTTCATTTCAGTGTAATCATACAATATTTGTCCTATTGGGTCTGGCATATTTCATTTAGCATAATGTTTTGTTTTGCAGAAAGTAAAGTTTTTATTCTCTTAGTTCTCAGTGACTTACATTATCATTTTAGAGGCATTTTATCAACATGTATGTTGACTATTTGTTACCAGTAAGTACTAGCACGTTAGGTTTGTTGTATTTCCTGTCCTCAGTCCCCATGTCTTTGATGGAGGAGAAAACAATTTGTAAGCAAAAGCTACTTTTACCAAGTAGGTTGCTTCTCAAACAAACAAACACAAGTCTGTATTAAGGATTGCATGTGTTAGGTAACAATAATAGCTAACATTTGCAATGCATTTATTGTGCACTTGGAATTGTAACAATTAAATTAAATTTATTATTGCAGTTAGTTCCCAAAACAATCATCTGTGATGTTTAGCTTTGTTTTCCCCATGAGTGCCCAGGTCACACAGACCACAGGCAGTGAATAGGATATCCTGGTGTCAGAGCCTGTGGGCTTAACACCATACCTCTAAGAGCTACCTATTGATTTAATCGTGTTTTTGACTTTTGTTAATTTTTTTTAAGGAAACAAACAATACATTTAGAACCACCAAGAATGGATATCATAGTTAGCTTAACCATAGGCATATTTAAATAAAGTATCCATAGAATAACTGTAAATCCTGTATTTGCGCAGTAAGTTTCATAAACCAATTTAAAATGAAGGCAATAGGGAAAAAATCTACATATTTGGATAGCAGAGTTCTTAAATTCTAAATATTAAACACTAACTTAGATACCAGTTGATCAGCTGTCAAAACTCTGAATGTTCTCAAAATATCAAGCAGAGAATGGGCCACAGTGACTCAGCAGGCAGAGTTCTTGTCTGCCATACGGGAGACCTGAGTTCGATTCTTGGTGCCTGCCCATGCAAAAAAAACAAAACAAAACAAAAATATCAAGTAGAAACATCTCACAAATATCTTCATTAGCATAATGTTTTAAGGTTCATCCATGTAGTAGCATATATCAGAATGTCATTCCTTTTGTGACTTAAGTAATATTCCATTATATGTGATATCACATTTTGTTTATCCATTCATCTGTTGATAGACACTTGAATTGTTTTTGCCTTTTGGCTATTGCAGATACTGCTGCTATGAACATAGGTATACAAATAATGCCTTTAAATTCCTGTTTTCAATTCTTTTGGGTATATACCTAGGAGTGGAATTGCTACATGGTAATTCCATGTTTTTTTTTTTTTAGGAACTCTCAAACTATTTTCCATAGTGTCTGTACCATTTTATAGTCCCGCCAGCAGTGTACAAGCATTCAGATTTCTCCATATCCTCACCAATGCAGACCAGACTGCCTATAACTCTGCTTTAGCCTTCACCTCCAGATTGTGTGGAGCCCACAGAGCCATCAGATTGTGTGGAGCCCACAGGTGCAAGCCTAGAAACTGCTCAGGTCCTTTCTGAGTATGTGCTCAGTCTGAGGCATGCTTATCATGTTCTCATTTCCCCAGTTTGCGCAGTGGCCCTTCTTAACTCTTTTTCCTGTAGTAACCTCCTCTCTCTCAGGCTTTTGGGTTCTGGTAAATAAATGCCTATCCCATCCACTTTCCTAGTTCCAGGTGGGCATGTGATATGTATGACTTTAATACTTTCAAGCAATATTTTTATTCCCCTTGTTCCTCTGGGAACCACCAGATTGGTCAAAATGTGCAACCACAGTTATTATTTTTTTTAAATATTTTTATTGAGATATCTTCACACACATACATTCCATCCAAAGTATAAAATCAATAATATCATAACATAGTTGTGTATTCATCACCATGATCATTTTTAGAACATTTGCATCACTCCAGAAAAAGAAATAAAAAGAAAAAAACTCATACATCCCATACCCCTTACCCTTCCCTCTCATTGACCACTAGTATTTCAATCCACCACATTTTTTCCCCTTATAGCCCCCCTTTTATTTTTTTATGTTTTATCCTTAATTTTTTTACTCATCTGTCCATACCCTGTATAAAGGGATCACAATCATATGGTTACACTGTAAAAGCTATGTAGTTATACAGTCATCTTCAAGAATCAAGGGTACTGGAATGCAGTTAAACAGTTTCAGATATTTCCCTCTAGCCACTCCAATATACCATAAACTACAAAAGGATATCTAGATAGTGCTTAAGAATAATCTCCAGGATAACCTCTTGACTTTGTTTGAAATCTCTCAGCCACTGAAACTTTATTTTGTCTCTTGCCCCTTTTGGTCAAGAAAACTTTCTCAATCCCATGATGCCAAGTCCTGGCTCATCCCCTGAGGTCCTGTCCCACATTACCAGCGAGATTTACACCCCTGGGAGTCATGTCCCACATAACAGGGAGGGCAGTGAGTTCACTTGCCGAGTTGGCTTAAAGAGAGAGGCCACATCTGAGCAACAAAAGAAGAATAAGTTTCATATGGTTATACCTCAAGACTGAGGATTCAGCCTATGGAATTGTTTGTCTCCACTGCTTGTGAGACTATCAGAAATTCCCCAGATGGGAAGTTTAACATTTCCTCTTTTCTCCCCAGTCCCCCAAGGGTACTTTACAACTACTTTTTTATTCACTGCCCCAAATTACTCTGGAATACATCGGGGTGTCACACTAAGCTGGACAAATCAACAAGATTTCCTGCCCTATTCTAGTTTCCATGTAATTATGGTATAAACACAGTATTTTTTTCCAGTCTATTCTTGATGAGACTTATTTTATTATTTTTTAAAAATATTTTCATTATAAACAACAAACAGACAAGCATTCTTGACATACAAATATTCTTTTTCTTTTAATATTTTTATTTTAAACAAGAACAAACATATAAACATTCTTGACATACAAACATTTTTGTCATGGTTACAATCAATTGCTCATGATGTCATCACATAGTTGTATATTCATCACCATGATAATTTTTTTGAACATTTGCATCTCTCCAGTGAAAAGAAAAAGAAAAATGAGAAAACTCATACATGCCATACCCCTTACCACTCCCTTTCATTGACTAGTATTTTAATCTACTCAATTTATTTTAACCTTTGTTCCCCTTATTTGTTTATTTTTTATCCATATTTTTTACTCATCTGTCCATACCGTAGATAAAATGAGTATCAGACATAAGGTTTTCATAGTCACATGGTCACATTGCAAAAGCTATATCATTATACAATCATCTTCAAGGAACATGGCTACTGGAACACAGCTCTACAGTTTCAAGCACTTCGCTCTAGCCACTCTAATACACCATGAACTAAAAAAGAGATATCTATATAATGCTTAAGAATAACCTCCAGGGTAACCTCTTGAATCTGTTTGAATCTCTCAGCCACTGACACCTTATTTTGTCTCATTTCTCTCTTCCCGCTTTTGGTTGAGAAGGTTTTCTTAATCCCTTGATGCTGAGTCCCAGTTTATTCTAGGATTACTGTTCCATGTTGCCAGGAAGGTTTACACCCCTGGGAATCATGTCCCACATTGAGGGGGTGGCCAGTAAGTTCGCTTGCCATATTGGCTGAGAGAGAGGCCAAATCTGAGCAACAAAAGAGGTTTTCTGGGGGTGACTCTTAGGCCTAATTTTGAGTAGGCTTAGCCTATCCTTTGTGAGGATAAGTTTCATATGGTTATACCTCAAGAACCAGGATTCAGCCTATTGAATTGTTTGTCTCCACTGTTTGTGAAACTATCAGAAATTCCCCAGATGGGAAGTTTAACATTTCCTCTTTTCTCCCAAGATCGAGGGCTCAGCCTATTGATTTGCAAACACAGTATTTTAAAAACGAAGTCTGTATGAGACTTCTTGGCACCAATGGACTGTACCAAGAAGGTGGGCTGCCTTCCCCACAAGAGCTGCCACCATTGCTGTGATGGAGAGTGGGAGGTGGCAGTCCAGTGGGCATAAATGCTACAATGCTTTCTTACTGAAAAAAACAAGACAAAAAATGAGTGCTCATTTTTTGCCTTCTTTGTCATTGACAGTTCAGGTTTTTTTCTCATTCACTGTTTTCTTTTATTAGTTTAAAAAAGGAACCCTCCTCCTATCTTCTTTTAGTGGTTACCCAAGAAATCTACCTTTACCTTTAGTTCATATAATACATGAATCTTAAATACTGAAATTCTAGTAAGTACCTCCTGGCTTATATGCCACTGTAGTCCAGAGCGATACTATAATTCTACCTTGATTATTAACCACAAATTAAGCATTATTACTGTTTCCTTCTACCAATGTTGGTTTACATTTATTCTTAGTTACCATTTTCTATACTCTTTTTGTTTTTCTTACTCATATTTGGTTGCCATTTCTTTCATTAAGCATACCCATGTTTGGTTAAATTTCTGATTAGATTCCAGTGTTCAGTTAAAAGGTTGATTTTGTCAATCTTTGCCAATTTGTGGTTGTTTCATTGGAGGAACTGATTCTTTAAATGCCCTATTATATCATTTTCTGTGGTGCTTTTTTACACAGCTGAATTATAGATTCATCCATATTATTCCAGGTATCAGTAGTTCATTCCTTTTTATTGTTGAGTAATATTCCCTTTGGATGATTACAATTTGTTTACCCATTCACATGTTGAAGGAAATGGCTTCTTTTTAGCTTTTAGCTATTTCAGATAAAGCTGCTATGAATATTCCTGTACAAGTCTTTATATAGACATGTGCTTTCTTTTCTCTGGGGCAAATACCTAGGAGTAGAATAGATGCATCGTATGCTAGGTGGATATTTAGCCTTCTAAGGAACTACCCAGACTGTTTTCCAAAGTAGTTAACAAGTTGTGATGTATCTATCCAATGGAATTCTGCTCAGCAATATTCCTAACAAAGTGGATGAGTCTCCAAATAATTATGCTGCGTGAAAGAAACCAGACAAAGAAGACTAGGTACCATTTGATTGTTCTTATTAAAAGTTCTAGGAGGGTGGTCCACAGTGGCTTAGCAGGCAGAGTTCTTGCCTGCCATGCCAGTAACCTGGGTTCAATTCCCAGTGCCTGCCCATGCAAACAAAACAAAACAAAAAAATTCTAGGGAATGTGACTAATCTACGTATAAAATGAGGGGAAGAGATGCAACAAAGGGCAGAAGGAAGAAATGGCAGAAGAACAAGAGGAAATTTTTGGGGTGATTATTATGTTCAATATATTGATCATGGGTGATGATTTCATGGGCACATATACATATGTCAAGTGTATCAAATTGTATATTTCAGGGCGGGCCACGGTGGCTCAGCAGGTAAGAATACTTACCTGCCATGCCCGAGGACCTGGGTTTGATTCCCGGTGCCTGCCCATGTAATAAAAAAAAAAAAAAATTGTATATTTCAAATAGGTGCCATTTATTGCTATGTCAACTCTTTCTCAAAAAAATTCTTTTTAAAGAAATGAGACAAAATAAAAATAGTGAACAGAGGGATGTGCTGGTTTGAAAGGATGTATGGACCCTAGAAAAGCCATATTTTAATCAAAATCCCATTTCATAAAGGTAGAATAATCCCTATTCAATACTGTATGTTTGAAACTGTAATCAGATCATCTCCCTGGATGATGTGATTTAGTCAAAGAGTGGTTGTTAAACTGGATTAGGTGATGACATGTCTCCATCCATTTGGGTGGGTCTTGATTGGTTTACTGGAGTCCTATAAAAGAAGAAACATTTTGGAGAATGGGAGATTTGGAGAGAGCAGAACGACATAGCCACAAGAAGCAGAGTCCATCAGCCAGCAGCCTTTGGAAATGAAGAAGGAGAATGCCTCCTGGGGAGCTTCGTGAAGGGATGCCAGGAGAGAAAGCTAGCAGATGATTCCGTGTTTGCCACATTCCTTTCCAGATGAGAGAGAAACCCTGAACTTCATTGGCCTTCTTGAACCATGGTATCTTTCCCTGTATGCCTTAGATTGGGCATTTCTATAGACTTGCTTTAACTGGGACATTTTCTCAGCCTTAGAAGTGTAAACTAGCAACTTATTAAATTCCCCTTTTTAAAAGCCATTCTGTTTCTGGTATATTGGATTCTGGCAGCTGGCAAACTAGAACAAAGGACATGTCCTGGTATCTGTCCGGTAACTTCTTATTGAAGAATGTTTTGAAAACTATTGCTTTTTTCTTTCTTTGTTTTGTATATATGTTATATTATACAATAAAAAAGTATTTAAAAAATCTATTTTTATGTCAAACTATGTCCTATTTCTATTTAATATGCATATTCATTTCACAAAATTACAGTAACAGTATGCAACTTTACCTTAATTACAAATTGTGTCATCTAATGAAGCCTCTCTGAGTTTTAATTTACTTATCTGAAGCTGCTATAATACCAATAGCTTTATGTTCCTCCCAAGTGTATATAAAAGGCACCGACTATAATGTATGCACGTGCTTTGGATGTCATAAACTGTTATACAGATGATAATTTAGGATTTTTGTTTGAATTTTTTTTTTAGTAATTATGTGTTTATTTAAATATGTTTTTTTAAAACATTAACATATATAATCAGTAATTCACAACATCATCACTTAGTTGCACATTCATCATTTCTTAGAACATTTGCATCAATTCAGAAAAAGAAATAAAAAGACAATAGAAAAAGAAATAAAACAAAAACAGAAAAAGAAAATTATACATACCATACCCCTTACCCCTCGCCACCATTGATCAGTAGCATTTCAAACCAAATTCATTTTAACACTTGTTCCCCCCATTATTTATTTTTATTCCATATGTTCCACTCATTTGTTGACAAGGTAGATAAAATGAGCATCAGACACAAGGTTTTCACAATCACACAGTCACATTGTGAAAGTATATCATACAATCATCCTCAAGAAACATGGCTACTGGAACACAGCTCTACGTTTTCAGGCAGTTCCCTCCATCCTCTCCATTATTGTTTGAATTTTTATCAATTTAAGGACACTTTTTTTTCCAAACAACTTTGAGGTAAACCATTTAATATCTGGAATTTGGTAATGTGTATTTAAAACATTGTGTAGTTGTAATCACTGATTTGTGTATCTTTGCAATGTTGTTTATTTAACTTCTGTGGCAGACCCTGTTGATTGTACTGAAGATAACTCTGCTTCCTTGCCTTCTTCCCATGATTGGGGCTCAAAATTCTAGATCCTCATTTTTCTAGACTCTTTTGCACTTAAGAATGGCCATTTTAATCAGTTTAGACCAGGGTAATGTGTGGAGGGCTTCCTGAAAAACCTTTTTCCCCTGGTTAATGAATAATGTGTGAAGAAAGTCACCCTTTCCTTGCTCTTTCCCTCCTTATTTGGATGGTGTTAAATGAGATGCCTTGGATTGCAAAGCCAGCCTCTACAATGGCCCAGTGATCTCCACTTTCTGATATTCCTGCCCTTTTGTAGTCAGTCCACTCCCACATTGTACCAGGGTTGGCCTGTGTGACCAGTATAGTCACTTTCAAAATTAATTTATAAAAAGACATTGAGAGAGAAAAGCCAGCGAAGGTGAGAAAGGACACACCAAAAACAGAGAAATCATCATGTGCCTGGCCACATGACAGAGACACTGAGGATTGCAGGTCGCCAGTCTTCAGGCAGAAAGCATTGCCTGTTGATATCTTTATTTGGCCTCAGAGCTGATTTGATAGGAGAATGGTGGTGAAAAAAAGGAGATCAGATGGCTGAGGGTTTTGAGAGCAGGAAAAAGTACCCTAAGAGAAGAGAAACAGAGCACACTACATGGAATGGGAGTGGTGTTTCAATCCAAAAACAAACTTTCTGCAATTACAATTCCGTATACTTCCAACAATAGAAACTGTACTAGGACTCTGGAATATGAATCCCTGGCAATAAAAAGAACTTTGTGAAATACACAAGTACCAAAGCGCAGAACTCACAGAAGAAAGGAGATTTGAATTGAACTTGCAGACACTTGCATTAAAGCCAAAAAGAATTTCAATACAAAAAGGATGGGTGAAGATGTGGTTTAAGATTCCTGGTTGTCATTCAATATATACATTCCTTCTGGATATCTTATTGCTTTCCTAGATAATATAAAGCATAATACAATTATTCTAAAATAATACAGTGTTGAAGGGCGCTATCACATCATCAGTTACTTAATGGAAAGTGGTGACTGGTCATGTGATCACTTGATTGAATGCAAAGCTGATCAGTATCTATAGATGTGCCAATACTAAGATCATATTTGCACCCAACACTAGAGCTGCTTCATAGTGTATCATCAAAATCATAATGTCAATTCAACAGCTCTCTTTTGATTTTGCTTTTTGGAAGAATTTCCAAGGCAAAACTGGCTAAATATGCCTTCTTCAGCTTCCTATGGTTATGAAGTTAAATAGTCCATGTGTACTGATAGAAAACTGGTTCAATTTTTCAATTGACTTTTTTTTTCAAACAGAACCCAAAGCTTCTCAATTTTCTATATATGGTTTCTATTAAAAACTTCTCATGATTCTTCTTCCTCAAGGCAATCCAACTAATATTATTGCTGAAGGAAGAAAACATTATTTTCAATCACCCAACACTCTTATTTCCTTTTTTCTTGTACATTTCTTCTTCCTTCTTTGCTACTGACAACTGGAGTTGAAAAAAAAAAAAGGACATTCTTCCTCTCTCTCCTTCCTACTGAATAAATTGAGAAGAAAGAACCTTTAAAAATCTGGAATAGAGGACAGACCTAAGAATATTTTGAGGGGTCTACCTTACTCTTTATTTTTCTTCAGATTACTTAGAAGGTAAAGTCCCACAGACATCCCCTGGAGAAGGCAGATCAAAAACAAACTTCAAAAATAAGCTTCTATAAAATTAGTGTAATAGATTGTCTTTTTCTAGCTCTTTTGGCTTGCTCCCCTCTGATTCCAAAATACCAATATTCAAAGGCATTACCTGTGGATTCTTACCACCCTCCCACCCTGTTTTCTTGTTTTTAGTCTGATTCCATAATATACTTTCAAAATAAATTCTATTGCTTGTATTATAAGGAATTATAATCTGAACATGACATTTAAACTAACTTCATAGAAAAAATTCTTATCTAGAGAGACAAGCCACTATTTCAACAAGCTGGATGCATAAAGACAACTGCATCTATATATTTCTCCCAATTTGTGGATTTATATGTCAAAATTATTTTCTAGCAAATAAAATTCTATTAGAGAAATACTCTGAGTGTTGAGATAATGGTTTTAATATGCAACATATAAAAGTCAGGAGTAAGTAATTAACCGCCCTCACCTCATACCCCGCCCCCCATTGCCCTGGTCTCAGTCTCTCTCCCCACCCCACCCACACCATGTTTCTACTTTAAGTAAGCAGGTGTTTTTTAACTCAGAAAACTTGAGTGCCTGACATTTCATATACCCAATATCATCCAAGCAGTGAAACAAGCCTCAAAGATCCAGCCTGATGTCTGAGAAGATTGTCAGAAAAAGAAGAAGAAAACAACTCAAAGGACTTGGAGATTCTTAGAGGATTTGGAAAAGTGATAAGACCAGTAGACCAGGATGCTTTATACCTATTTAGAGAACAGAGTTCCCTGTTTTAGATGATTATGCAAAGTGATCTAACTTAAAAAATTCTGAAAAGGAATTAAATTAGCTTAAAAATGTAAAAAGAAAACTATAAAAGCACATTCAGACATTGTCTGAGCAATCTTTTCCCAAGTAACATAAATATCTCAACAGATAAGCAGGAAAAATACTTACACTTCTTAGAGTTATTATTTCCTTATTTTAAAAATCAGGGAAATAATGTCTACTTCCTTTAATGGAATTCAAGAGACAATGTAGGTTAGGTACCTGTGCTGGTTAGAAATTGTTATGTACCCCAGAAAAGACACGTTCTTTTAATTCAGTCTTGTGGAGGCAGACCTATTGTTGGGTGGGAACTTTTAATTAGGTTGTTTCTATGAGAATGTCACCCTGCCCATTCAAGGTGGATCTTAATCCACTTACTGGAGTCCTTTAAGAGACAGACATTTTGGAGAAAAGCACAGATGCTTGAAGGAAAAAACACCCCAAGCAGAAGCCAGAGGACCCACAAGAGCTGGGAGAGCCATTTGGAAACCAACCCAGAAGAGAAGGGTCAGCATCATCACCATGTGCCTTCCCATGTGACAGAGAAACCCCGGACATGATTGGCCTTTCTTGAGTGAAGGTATCTTCTTGTTCATTCCTTAGTTTAGACGTTTTCTTGGCCTTAGAACTGTGAATTTAAAACTGAATAAATCCCCTTTGAAAATAAATAAATAGATAGATATAAATAAATAAATTAATTAATTAAAATGACATTGAGGCTTCCATCTTGGACACTCTCACTCTCTTTCTGATTACTTGTTCTGGGGGAAACTAGCCATGTTTTGAGCACCTTGTGGAGAAGTCCATGTAATGAAGATCCCAGACCATTAGCTAGTAGACATGTGACTTATTGGAAGTAGACCCTTCAGCTCCACTCAAGCACTGCCTGAAGCTGATATCTGAGCTAGAAAACCCTGGCTGGCTACTACTGGATTACTGACTCTCAGAAACTATGTGAGATAATATATGATTGCTATATTAAGCTTCTACTACTGGATTACAGACTCAGAAATTATATGAGATAACAAATGATTCTTATTTTAAGTTTTGGATAATTTGTTATGTAATAGATAACTAATACAGTTACTGGTACCAGGTGTGGGATGATGTCATAACAAATATTTAAAATATGGGAATGGCATTGGAACATGGCAATAAGTGAAAGCTGGACAGACTTGGATGATGGGGTGAGAGAGCACCTGAGTCTCGAAGAAACAGTAGAAGCATTATGTCCTTTGATTAGGCTGCTAGTGAGAACTTAAAAGAATATGAGGAGAACTCACTGGAGTTACTGGAAACTGGAGGAAAGGAGATCTTTGTTATGTAATAGCATAACATTCAGCAACATTGTCACTTGCAGTAAAGTGTAAAACATGCCTAGTGAACTTGGTGACCTAGCTAAGGAGATTTTCAACCAGAGCGTTGAAGATGCCACCTATTTCTTGCTACTTTAAGTAAAATTTGAGAGAAGCAACATATACTAAAGATGGACTGTTGAACACAAAGGTGCTGGCTTTTGACCATTCTTTGCCTTTCCAGACAGCAAGTGATGATACAATTAAGAAATGGCTTCTGATCAAGTATCACATCCAGGACACTGTCAGGAAGACAATCTAAATATGAAGCCAATGGTGGCTTTAAATTCCTTTGTTAACACCAGAAAAAGATCTAAGGTAGAGCTTCAGTGTATTTTCAGTCAGATGAAAGGCCCTCTAAAACATTAATAGTGTAATTCACATGTCCTCTTCATCAAACAATAGGGCTTCTAAGTAGCTTATAGATATCATCCTTATCTCTCAGCCATCGCAGTAGAACATCAAGATAGAGAAGGGCTTATGTGAAAGAGATTTCTGCATGTTGCTTTTGTTTAATGGATATTAATAAGATTCATAGCAGACCAACAAAGATTTAAGAGAATTCTATTTGGACAGGCACTACCAGCATGGATTAAAAGGGAAAGAGATATTCCTGGAGCCACCCCCCCCTCAAAAACAGGGGGGGAAAGAGATGGTATACAGTGAAAAGAGGCCTTTGGACCCCCTAACTTCTATGAGCATGAAGCAGGCTGAAAAAACAACTTGGCTGAAAGCATGGAAGGTTGGAAGGAAAAATGACTCAAAATGCTGAACCTTGTTTCCTTATAGAAGTTGTACTAAGTCCTAATAAGTAACTTCCAACATTTGTCCAACTAGATTTCAGAGGCCTCTACGTATCTCCCATTACTTCCCTTTTGAACAGGAATATCTATAGTGGTTACCTATTCCTGACCGAAAATTGGGTTTGTAAGGGACAAAATAGCTTGTTTCTTTGCTTAGGGGTCATTAAACCTTTTTGGTAAGAAGCCAAATAGGAGATATTTTAGGCTTTTTGGACTATGTGGTCTCCACTGCAACTGTTTAACTCTGCCTTTGTAGTGTGGGAACACCTATAGACAATATGTAAATTTGTGAGTATAGGCAGATTTTGTCCACAAGTCATAGTTTTCCAATTCCTGATGTAGTTCACAGAATTAAGGGCAATTTATTCAGGAAAGTAGCTAAGGAATTGCACCCACAGAGCCTTATCATCACCTAAATGATAAGATATCAGACTTTGAGCTGATGTTATAATGGGATGAGGTTTTGGGGTCTTTTATATGTGGGAAGGATGTAAATCACTGAGGATTAGAGGATGGACTGTAATAGCCAGCCTTAAAGACTGCCTCCAGTGAACCCTGCTTGCTTGGTATCCATACTCTTGTGTGGTCCCTTGCCACATTGTCCCAGGGCTATTCCATGTCTTTAAGAGAATATGGTAGAAGTGATGGTTTGCCACTTCTGAGATTATATAAAGGGCATAGTAGCTTCCATCTTGTAGCTCTCTTTTTTTCTTTCTCTTGAATCACTTAATCTGGGAGAAGTTAGGTGCAATGTTGCAAGCAGCCCTATTGAGAGAGGCATGGAATTGAGGCCTTTAGCCAATAGAGATTTGAGTGAGCCTTCTTACAAGAGGATCCTCCTGTCCCAGTCCACATTCAGATGACTGCAGCCATGGCTGGACTCTTGGCTACAACCTCATGAGAAACTTGGAGGCAGAATCACCTTGCTAAACCACTCCTGAACTCCTCACCCTCAGAAACTGTATGAGATAGTACCTGTTTGTTGTTTTAAACCATTAAATTTGGAATAATTTTTAATTAGAAATAAATAACTAATATGCCATCTTAGTACCATGAGGCCTCAAGCCTGAGAATAAAAACCTGATGATGGTTAGGGACAGGGGTATAAATAGACAGGCCCTTAGTGACATACCAAGCTCTTGTACCAACCTGAGAACTGTCTCCCTTCCATATTTGGTATGTGAGTTACTTAAATGTCCTTTTTATTAAAATCCCTTTTGTATAGATGTTCTGTTACTTACAGATAAAAATAATAACTGATACTAAAATGTTTTTAATAATTTCTGAATATTGATCTAGTTCACATGCTTGCTTTCTTAATAGTTATATCATATCCAATTTATTGCCTTATCATAATTGGTTTAAATAGTTCCTTGCTCTTGGGCTTTTGAATTGTTTCTGATTTTTTCTTAATTATAAGTCACATTGCTTTGACCATTTTTTGTGGAGATTACCTACTTTTCTCTTTAAGGGTTATGTCTTTAGGTATATTTCCTAAATTACAGTTTTTGGGTAAAAGGTATTGAACTCATTCATAACTATTATAATTATCCAGAAAGTTACATATGCTATGATTTCCAGTAAATCTACTTGTTTTTTCATAGTTTACCAAATAATTTTGCTAAGGTAGCTATGCATTCTTCTGTTGTTTTGATTCACTTATTGTCTTCCTCCTTGGAAACTATTTCCTTTAACAATGCACAAATGAATGTAAACATTAATTATATATGTATGTATGTATATGTGTGTGCATATGTGTATATTTATACATATATATTTCTAAAGTTGCATACATGTGTGGGTAACTGGTTTTGTCATGCTTCTCCTAGTCTATTATATTTCTTCCTATTTTTTTTTTTTACTTTTTAAGTTGTGACATATAGCATAGATACAAAGAAAAATGAATAATTTTCGAAGTACACTTCAACAAGTAGTTACAGAATAGATTTCAAAGTTTGTTATGAGTTACCATTCTCCTATTTCAGATTTTTCCTTCTAGCTACTCCCAAACACTGGAAGCTAGAAGAAATATTGGTATAGTGATTCAGCAGTCATACTCATTTGTGAAATCCTATTTTTTCTGTTATAACTTCTTCTCCTTTGATCCTTCTCCCAGTCTGTATGGATATTTAGGCAAAACCTATTCTGACTTTTTCATGTTGAGAAGGAGTGTCAACACTAAAGGAGAGGGGGATGTAATTAGTTGATAATCTTGGAGAGATAATCTTGGAAATCCTGAAATTTTGGATTTCAGGATTTATCTGGTCTAGAAACCCTCTGAGATTATAGGTTCCAGGAAAGCATACTTAGTGCATGAAACATTTATAGAGTCTCATTTCGAGCCCTAAGTGTTCTTCTTCAACATTAACAGAGTTTGATAGAGCTGTGTATCCCACCAATTAACACTACAAATGTAAATAAATTCTTGCATGAACTACTTCAAAGGTATGAATCTTGTACAAAGAGTCAGTAATAGAGTGGTATGGGGGAAACGTCTATTGCATGCTCTGGGCTGTGTTTAACAGGGGATAGCAGTAGTACCTCAACAATACCAGGAGTAAACAATTGGTGGAGTGTGGGGGGAAAGGACAAGAGTTTAGGGGAGGTTTAGATTTTCTATTTGGTGAGGGTGTGGTTATTGGTTATTTTTCTTTTGGGAGCAATGAAAATTGCCTAAAATTGAGAGTGTTGATGATTATACAATTAAGTGAGGAGAATGTGAGACATGGAGTGTTGACTTTGGACATTTTACATTATGCCTAGCAGATGGACGTGGCTGAAGGATACACTGATTAGAGATAGGACGGCGAACTATGGTGTATACACATGATCAAATATTGCTACAGAAAGAAATGAAGTCACGACTCATGCAACGATGTGAATGAAGCTGTGAGACATTGTTATGCCAAATAAGCCTGAAACAAAAGAGTGAATATTATATGGTTGCATTTAGAAAATACTTAAAAGAAAATTGGGGCCTAGATTGTAAGCTCTTATAGCTGTCACATTTAGTCTGGAGCTGTAATTGTTATTTTTAGATTTTGAGAAACTATGCTATATATGTATTACTTGGTATTTCCCTACAACTCTGGGTACCTGTGTGACACGTAAGACTAGTTCTGTAGGTCTAAAACTCAGCATTGCCACACTCAACAAATATTAAAGAAATGGAAAAAAAGTAGCATTCGATTAGAGGTAAGAATGAAGCCAGTCAGGTTGGGGCTAAGGTAAATCAGAATTCAGGGGTAAGGAGGTCATGTCTGTATTTTAGAATTTTACCTACTCTATGAGACAAAAGGAAAAGAGCATTATTTTATCCAAAATCTAAATTTTTGTAGCACATATTCTAACTCAGCTTGTCTGGATGGACCTTTTAAACAATCCAAACACATGGAGTCCAGAAGAGGAACGAACATTTGTCATTCTGTATAGCTTAATGTAATGCCCTGATACATCCCAGAGTATATTGAGCAGATATCAAAAGATTTGGCAAAATCCCTTGAGGGATGGGAGAAAAAATATGAAACTATTAAACTTTACCACTGGGAAAACCTCTGATACTGTTTCAAACATTAGGGACTGCCAATTCAAAAATCCAAGCCCTTAATTTTGAGGCTTGCTGTTTTGAAGCTTATTTATGTAGCAGAGAAGCTTAGCCTACCTATAGTTATGTTTAAGAGTTATGTCCAGAGGACCTCTTTTGTTGCTCAGATGTGGCTGCTTCTCTCTCTCTCTAAGCCTAATTTTGCAAGTAAAATAATTACTCTTCCCTTTACAGTGGGACAGGATATCCAGGTGTGAAAGTCTCCCTGGCAAAATGGGATATGACTCCCAGGGATGAGCATGGGCCTGGCACTGTGATCGACAGCGCCTTCCTCACCAAATGGGGGGAGAGAATTATAACAAAATGAAGTATCAGTGGCTGAGAGATTTCCAACAGAGTCAAGAGGCTATTCTGGAGGCTACTCTTATGCAAGCTTCAGCTGGATATTGCTATTTACATGGTTTGCCAAACCCCAACCAAAACCATTCCTGCCAACCCTGAAGAACACCTAGGTCTCAATCTGAGATTCTACAATGGTTCCATGCATATGATAACTTTTCAGAAACCTACAATCTCCAGATGAGTTTCTAGGCCTGTGTTAATTAGATTCAGTTGTCAACTTGGCCAGGTGAGCATACCTAGTCTTGTTGCTGCGGACATAAGCCAATGGTAAGTGAACCTCATCTGTTGCTAATTACATCTGCAGTCAGCTAGGAGGCGTGTCTGCTGCAATGAGTGACGTTTGACTTAATTGGCTGGTGCTTAAATGAGAGATCGCAATGTAGTACAGCCTAAGCAGCTTGGCATTCCTCATCTCAGCACTTGCAGCTCAGCCCAGGCCTTTGGAGATGCAGAAAGAAATCACCCCGGGGAAAGTTGTTGGAACCCAGGGGCGTGGAGAAAAGGCCAGCAGAGACCATCCTGTGCCTTCCACGTAAGAAAGAACCTCAGTGGAAAGTTAGCTGCCTTTCCTCTGAAGAACTAACAAAATAAATCCCCTTTTATTAAAAGCCAATCTGTCTCTGATGTGTTGCATTCCAGCAGCTAGCAAACTAGAACAAGGCCCAAGAGGGGCCTTCCTCTCTAGAGCATCAATGAATTCCATCCCCTATCCCATATTATTGACAGTACTTTGCAACATGAAAAAGTTAGAATGGGCATAACTCAAATACCCTAAAGATTGGGAGAAAGATCAAAGGAGAAGGTGACATTATGAAAGAGAAGATAGGACTTAACAAATGAGTATGACTTCTGGATTATTATATTGGTATTTCTTTTAGTCTCCAGTATCCTGGAGCAGCTCAAAGGAAAAACCTAAAATTGTGGAACAGTAACCCATTCCAAACTCTGAAACCTGCTCTATAACTAATTGTTGTGGTGTGCTTTGAAATTTATTGCTTTTTTGTATATGTTATTGTCCACACACACACAAAAAAGATTTCACAAGAGTGATATTGGTTGGGGTTTAACAAACTATGACAATTAGTACTATCTCACTGAAGCTTGCATAAGACTAGCTTCCAGAATAGCCTTTTGACTCTATCTGATCTCTCTTAGCCACTGATGCCTTATTTTGTTACACTTCTTTTCTCCCTTTTGGTCAAGAAGGTACTGTTGTTCCCATCATACCAAGGCCACACTCATCCCTGGGAGTCAGCCTTTCGTTGTCAGGGAGACTATCACCCCTGAAGGTCAGATCCTGTGCTGGTGGGAAGGGTACTGATTTTCCTTGCAGAGGTGAGCTTAGAGGGAGAGAGAGAGAGAGAGAGGCCATATCTGAGCAATAAAAGAGGTTTCCAGAAAGCAACTCTTAGGCCTCATTATAAGTAGTCTTAGCTTCTCCACTACAGAAACAGGTTTCAAAAGGGCAAGCCTCAAAATCAAGGGTTTGGCTTATTTTCTTGAGAGTCCCCAGTATTTGAGAGGGTAGCCAGGGTTCCTTTTTTTTCTCCTTCAGATCTACAAGGTACTCTACCAATACATTTTTATTTATTTATTAATATTTTTATTGACAAATCTTCACACACATGCAGTCCATACATGGTGTACAAAATCATCACATAGTTTTGTATTAATCACCATGATCATTTTAGAACATTTGTATCACCCCAGAAAAATAAATGTAAAGATAAAATAAAAACTCATATATCCCATACCCCTTAACCTTCCCTCTCATTGACCACTAGTATTTTCATTTACTCAATTTATTTTATCCCTTATCCCCCTATTATTTATTTATTTTTTAATCCATAGTTTTTACTCATCTATGCCCTGGATAAAAGGAGTATAAGACACAAGGTTTTCACAATCACAGTCACACTGTAAAAACTATATCATTATGAAATTGTCTTTAAGAATCAAGGCTACTGGAACACAGGTCAGCAGTGTTAGATTACTTCCCTCCAGCCACTCTAATACACCATAAACTACAATTGGAAATCTATATAATGCATAAGAATAACCTCCAGGATAACTTCTTGACTCTTTGAAATCTCTTAGCCACTGTTCTAGTTAGTTTGCTAGTTACCAGAATGCGATATACCAGAAACAGAACAGTTTTTAAAAAGGGGACTTTATTAAGTTGCAAGTTTACAGTTCTAAAACCATGAAAATCTCCAAATTAAAGTAATGCTATAGACATGTCCAATCTAAGGCATCCTTTGAAGTACTTGTATTGCGGGATCATAGGGCAACTCAGTATTTACTTTGCTGAGAAATCACCAAAATGTTTTCCACAGCAGTTGTACCATTATACATCCCCACCAACAGTGAATAAATGTCCCAATTTCTCTACATCCTCTCCAACATTTGTAGTTTTTCTGTTTGTTTAATAGCAGCCATTCTTATAGGTGTGAGGTGATATGTCATTATCATCTTGATTTGCATTTCCCTTATAGCTTCATGTGCTTTTTAGCCATTTGTATTTGCTCTTTAGAAAAGTGTCTATTTATATCCTCTGCCTGATTTATAATTGGGTTGTTTCTTCTTTTGTTATTGAGCTGTGTAATTTCTTTATGTACACAGGGTATCAAGCCTTTGTCTGATATGTGGTTTCCAAGCATTTTCTCCCCTTGAGTTGGCTGCCTCTTCACTTTTTGACAGTCTTTTGAGGAATAAAAGCTCTTGATCTCAAGAGTTTCCATTTATCTCTTTTTTTTCTTTTGCTGCTTGTGCTTTAGTTTTAAAGTTTAAGAAGCTATTTCCTATTACTAGATCTTGAAAATATTTCTCTCCATTTTCTTCTAGAAGTTTTGTGGTACTGGCCCTTGCATTTAGGTCTTTATTCCATTTTGAATTAATTTTTGTATAGGGTGTGTTCTAGTTTGCTTGCTGCCAGAATGTGATATACCAGAAACAGAATGGCTTTTAAAAGGGGGAATTTATTGAGTTGCAAATTTACATGTTCCAAGGCCGTGAAAATGTCCAAATTAAAGCGAGTCTATAGAAATGTCCAACCTAAGGCATCCAAGGAAACATACCTTGGTTCAAGAAGGCCAGTGACGTTCAGGATTTCTCTCTCAACTGGATAGGCACATGGCAAACATGGCGGTATCCACTAACTTTTCTCCAAGCTTTTTATTTCATGAAGCTCCCCCAGGGGCATTTTCCTTCTTCATCTCCAAAGGTCTCTGGCTGTGCGGGCTCTGTAGATTTTTCCAAAATAGTTCCCTCTTAAAGGGCTCCAATAAGCAACCCTACCTTGAATGGGTGGAGACACACCTCCATGGAAGTCATCTAATCAAAAGTTACCACCCACAATTGGGTGGGTCACATTTCCATGGGAACAATAAAAAAGCTCCCACCCAGTAATATTGAATGAAGACTAAAGTAGGTGGCTTTTCTGGGGTCCATAAAGCATTCAAACCAGTACAGGGTGTAAGGTAGGGGGTCCTCTTTCATTCTTTTGGCTATTGATATCCAATTGTCCCATGCCCATTTATTGAAAAGACTATTCCATCCCAGTTCAGTGGATTTTGTGTATTATCAAAGATCAATTGTCCATGGATTTTGTGGTCTATCTCTATACTCTTGATTCATTTCCATTGATTGATACTTCCATCTTTGTGCCAGTACCATGTTGTTTTGACTGCTGTGGCTTTATAATAATTTTTGAAGTCAGGAAGTGTTAGTCCTCCCACTTTGCTCTTCCTTTTTGGAATATCTTTAGCTATTAGGGTCTTTTTCCCTACCAAATAATTTAATAACTATCTTTTCCAAGTTTTCAAAGTAGGTTGGTGGGATTTTGATTAATATTGCATTGAATCTGTACTTCAGTTTGGGTAGAATTGACATCTTAATGACATTCCTATTCATGAGCATGGAATGTCTTTCCATCTATTATGTCATTTTTTTAGCAGTGTTTTGTAGTTTTGGGTGTGCAAGTCCTTGACATCACTAGTTAGGCTTATTCTTAGATATCTGATTCCTTTGGTCAGTATTTTGATTGGATTTTTTTCCTTAATTGTCTCTTCATCTTTTCAGATAGGTCATTACCTGTGTATAGAAACATTACAGGTTTTTATACATTAATCTTGTATCCCACCACTTTGCTGAATTTATTAACTCAAGGACCCTTGTCGTAGATTTCTCAGGATTTTCTAGGTGTAGGATCATGTCATCTGCACATAATGAAATGTTTACTTTTTTTTTTTTAACATGGGCAGGCACCGGGAATCGAACCCAGGTCCTCTGGCATTGCAGGCAAGCATTCCTGCCTGCTGAGCCACCATGGCCCGCCCGAAAATTTTACTTTTATCTTTCCTATTTGGATCACTTTTATTTATTTTTCCTGTTATTGCTTCAGCTAGGACATCTAGTACAATATTGAATAATAGTTGTGATAATGGGCGTCTTTGTCTCTTTCCTGATCTTTGGGGGAATGCTTTCAATCTCTTACTGTTAAGTGTGATATTGGCTTTGGGGGTTTTTCATATATGTCCTTTATCATATTGAGGAAGTTTCCTATGAGTTCTACCTTTTTTTTTTAATTTGCATGGACAGGCACCGGGAATTGAACCCAGGTCTCTGGCATGGCAGGCAAGAATTCTGCTTGCTGAGCCACCATCACACTGCCCTGATTCCTAGCTTTTGAAGTGTTTTATCAGGAAAGGATGTTGGATTTTGTTGAATGCTTATTCAGCATCAATCAATATGGTCATGTGATTTTCCCTTTTAATTTGTTAATATGTTGTATTACATTGATTGATTTTCTTTTGTTAAATCCCCCTTGTAATCCTGGTATAAATTCCACTTGGTCATGCTGTGTAATTTTTTAATGTGTCATTGGATTTGATTTGCTAGTATTTTGTGGAGAATTTTTACGTCTGTATTCATTAGGGAAATTTGTATGTAATTACCTTTCTTGCAACATCTTTATCCAGTTTTGGTGTTAGAGTGAATTAGCTACATAAAATGAGTTAGGAAGTGTTACTTTTGGAAGAGTTTGAGCAGAATTGGTGTTGGTTCCTTTTGGAATGTTTGATAAAATTCCCGTGAAGTGGGTGGTCCTGTGCTTTTCTTGTGGGAAGATTTTTGATAATTGATAGACTCTCTTTACTTGTAATTGGTTTGTTGAGATCTCTTTCTTCTCGAGTCAGTATATGTAGTTTGTGTGTTTCTAGGAATTTGTCTGTTTCATCTAAGTTGTCTAGTTTCTTTGTAATAGTTCATAGTATTCTCTTAAGATCTTTAAATTTCTTTGGGATCCATGGTAACAACCCCTGTTTCATTTCTGATTTTGTTTATTTGTGTCCTCTCTCTTTCTCTTTTTTTCTTTTTTTTGTCAGTCTAGCTAGGGGTCCATCAATTGTATTGATTTTCTCAAAGAACCAACTTTTGGTTTTGTTCGTTCTTTCTGTTGTTTTTTTTTCTCTAGTTTTTAAATTTCTGCTTTAATCTTTGTTATTTTTCTTCTTTTATTTGCTTTAGGGTTAGTTTGCTGTACTTTCTCTAGATTCTGCAGGCAAGCAGTTAAGTCCTTGATTTTGGCTCTTTCTTGTTTTTTAATATCGATATTTGGGGCAATAAATTTCCTTCCCAGCACTACTTTTGCCACATCTCATAAGTTCTGGTATGTTGTATTCTCATCATTCATCTCCAGATATTTACCAATTTCTCTAGAAATTTCTTCTTTGATCCACTGATTATTTATGAATGTGCTTTTTAATCTCTATATATTTGTGAAAGCTCTGATTCTTTGGTGATTATTACTTTCCAGCTTCATTCCATTGGGGTTAGAGAATGTGCTTTGAGTAGTTTCAGTCTTATTAAATTTATAAAGATTTATTTTCTGTCCAAGCAAATAATCTATTCTAGAGAATGTTCCATGTGTACTAGACAAGAATGTGTAGTTTTGGTGTTTTGGGGGTGTAATAATCTATATATGTCTATTAGGTCTCATTCTTTTATCACATTGTTTAGGTTCTCTATTTTCTTGTTGATCCTCTGTCTTGTTGTTCTACCTATGGTGGAGAGAGTTGTATTGAAGTTTCCCACTATTATTGTTGAAATGTCTATAGCTCCCTTCAATTTGCCAGTGTTTGCTTGTAAACATTTATGATTGTTATTTTCTCTTGGTGAATCATCCCTTTTATTAATATATACTGTCATTCTTTGTTTCTTATGACATCTTTACTTTAAAATCTATTTTATCTGCTATTAGTGTAGCTATCCCTGCTTTCTTTTGGTTACAGTTTATATAGAATATCATTTTCCAGCCTTCCACTTTCAATTGATTTGTGTCCTTGGTTCTGAGATGCATCTCTTGTAAACAGCATATAGATGGATTATATTTTTTATCCATTCTGCCAATCTGTCTTTTAATTTGTGAGTTTAGTCCATTAATGTTCAAAGTCATTATTCTAAAAGTAGTTCTTGAATCTACATTTAGTTTTTATTTGTCAGATCTCTATGTTCTTTTCCCTCTTTCTCTTTTTATACTTTAAATTGCCCTTTCTGGTACTGTTTGATTCTGAGACCTCCCTCTCCTGTCTTTTTTTTAATTTCAGCTGACAGGACTCCCTTTATTATTTCTTGTGGGGCAAGTCTCTTGTTGACTAGTCCTCTCAGTCTTTTTTGTCTTTGAAGATTTTAATCTCTCTCTCAGTTTTGAAGGATAACTTTGCTAGATAAGAAATTCTTGTCTGGAAGCATTTCTTGTTCAGGATCTTTAATATATCTTACCATTGCTTCTTGTCTTCATGGTGCCTGTTGAGTAGTCTGAACTCAATCTTATGTGGTTTCCCTTGTATGTAGTAGATTGCTTTTCTCGTGCAGCTTTCAGGACTCTCTCCTTCTCCTCAACATTTGACAGTCTGATTAGAATGTGTCTTGGAGTAGGTCTATTTGGATTTATTCTGTTTGGGGCTTGTGGGGCCTCTTTGATTTGCATATTTATGTCTTTTATAAGGGTTGTGATGTTTTCCCCAATCATATCTTCACCTAACCTTCCCAACTCTTTTCTCTTCTCCTCTCCTTCTGAGACACCAATGTTTCTTCTATTTGTGCACCTTTTGTTGTCCATCATTTTCCTAAGATCCAGTTTCATTTTTTCCATCTTTCTTACCATTTCTTCTTTTGTTTGCTCTAGTTCAACGGTTCTATCTTCTATCTCACTTACTCTTCCCTCTACTTCTTCATATCTGCTATTGTGTGTCTCTAGTTTATTTCTGATTTGGTCTACTGTATCTTTCTCTTTGTGAGATCTGCCGTTTTTTCTATTTAATCTTTTGAATTTTTCTTTATACTCTTCTAGTGTCTTCCTGTTATCCTTTATTTCTTTATAAATATCTTAAATAGTTGTTCCATATCCTGTGCTCCTCCAGTGTTTTGATTTGGCCATTTGGCTGGGCCATTTCTACTTGGTTCTTTACATGCTTTGTGATTTTGTGTTGTGTTTGGGGCATGTGATTATTTTGCGAAGTTGTTTTCCTCACTTGTCTGAAGTTTTGTATTTACTTGGTTTTGCATTGAAGGTTCCCTTTTGTACTTGTTTTGTCAGTAATTCCCTGCCAGGCAAAGACCTGGATCTCCTGTAGGGGGCGATGTTCTACTTGAGACTCTAGTGTAAGTTAGGCAGTGTACATGGATAGTTCAGTGGCAGAATCCCTGCCAACCCCATGGGAGACCTGGGCTCAATTCTTGGCCCATGTATCCCCCCAAAATAAATAATAATAATAAAATAAAGTAAAATAAATTTGAAAAAATAGACACCTCAATAGTAGTAGTAGGTCCTAAAGTCAGAAGAAGACACCTCATGATATATTGGGAATGAACTCAGACTGGTGTCCATAGAAGGAAGAAAAATTTAAAAATAAAAAATTAATAAAATGTAAATATATAAAATATATACAAATAAAAGTAATAGTAATGAACAAATATATTAAAAATATGTTAGAAAAAAACTGGGCAGATAGGCAGTTTGCCAGACTGCACTTACTGTTTCTTTCCAGCATGTGGCGTTCCTGAGGCACCGCCTTCCCTCAGGCCCACCCCTCCCCCACTGCAGCTGGGAAGATGTTGTGTGTGGCTTGGGGGGCTGCTTCCGTCATGCGGCAGTGCCTCAGGGAGCCACTGAAACTGTAGCACCTGGCAGGATGACTGTTCACAGTGCCTGACTGGGCAATTGCTTATAGCAGCTGGGGGCCTGTCTTTTTACGGTGGATGGTAAGGCACAGCCCTTGGCTCCTTGCGGTGCTGCTGGCTGCGGAACTGCTGAGGTGGGCCTTTCCAGCCAGTAGCTGGGGCAGGCTGGAACAGAGGGACAGTGAGTTCCCGCGGATCCGCACTTCTCCAGACACCACTGCCCACCCTCGTTTGGGGTTACGGTTCGACTCACCGTACTCTCTGTGTCCCAATCTCCCTGCTCCTCTCCTTTCCCAAAACCCCGAAGGCCCGTTTAAATCACTCACCCCCGAGACCGCATTCCCATTCATTCTCTCTCCGCGCCCTATCTTGTCCCTTGGAGCAGGGGTGAATTCAGTCCACCCGCACCACCATCTTCCTGGAAGTCTCCCTCTTCCTCTAATTTTTGTTTTGACTGCGCAAAGGTTTTGTTTTTCAAAAATTTTTAGTTCATTTGTCTTTTTCTTCAGGACTCATACGGTTTTCTGCTATTTAAAATAATAATAGAAAATTATTCTGCTTTATCCTAGCTGTTTTGGGGATTTTCTTATATTTATTTAGGTTTTTTTTTTTTTTTTTTTTTTTTTTTAAGAGAGAGGGAGGAAGGGAAGGAAAGACAGAGAGAAGGAAGGAAGGATGGAAGGAAGGAAGGGAGGAAGAAAGGGAAACATCTTTAAACATTTTCTTGTTTTTATTGTATTTTGTTTGTTTTGTTTTGTTTTTTACATGGGCTGGGGCCGGGAATCGAACCGAGGTCCTCCGGCATGGCAGGCAAGCACTTTGCCCGCTGAGCCACCGCGGCCCGCCCATATTTAGGTTTTTTAATGGGCACTTGAAAGTATGGTGTGTTTCAGAATGCAAAGTTTAATATATATCACTAAGATCTTCTTTGTTCATTGTGTTGTTGAGGTCCTTTCAATTTTACTTATTTTTTGTCTTGGACTGAAACAAGGTAAAACCTCTTTTTACTAGCATGTTTCTGTTTACATATCTTTTATTTTCTGATTTATGAAGGTTGCTTCTATGTTATTTGATAACCAATATTTGTAATTGTTATATCTTCATTGCCAGTTGCATGCTTTAGCTATAAGTAACCTTGCTTTTTGGCTCAAATTATACTCTAATATTAAAGCCATAATTCCTGCTTTAAGAAGAAAAGAACATAAAACATTGGATGTATACCCTTGCAAATCCTTTTACTTCTTTTTGAAAAATAAAACATATTGTATAGAATGGTTTTAGATTTACAGAAAATTGCAAAAATTGTAGTTTCCATATACGCCCCCATCCAGTTTCCCCTATTATGCACTTCTTAAATTAATATGGCACATTTGTCACAATTAATTAATGCATATTGATATATTATTAACTAAAGTCCATATGTTTGCTGAACTTCTGGGGTAGATGGTGGAGTAGGGCACTACAGTGCTCATTCCTCCTCAAAAAACACATAAGAGATGGGCTGAAATTGTCTGAAACAACTGTTCTGGGGTTCTGGAGGCTGGGCACTAGGGAATTGTATAGCATCCAGGGAAGTATGGGACGAAGACGCTGAGACTACAGTAAAAATCGGTGAGTAATTTCCTCCAAGGAGGCAACCAGCAGCTGTCCCCTCCTCTTGAGTTTCAGTTCCGTTTCCTGGCACGCGGCTGTGGATGAAAAGGAATGTAGAAGTCTTCTTCCCCAAGAACTGTGATGGAGGGCACAGCCAAGTATTGACCACAGTTTTTGATTAGCCAGTTTGATTCTCTATGGTTCTAGCTTTAAACCATGTATTTGTCCCACCCCAGTCAGGGACCACAGTGGCTGTTGTTTCAACCCTACACCCAACAAGGGGGAAGGCGGTGGAAGTTCAAAGTAGCAGGGCCTCCTTTGGGCTGCAGGGAAATGTTTTCTGAAGAGCGCCATCTGTTGGGCAGGCCAGGAAAGCACAGCTTCAGCAAACCATCAAAAATGCTTTTGGGAATTTTGCCTGACCCTCTCCCCAGGGTATTCTGGAACTGTACCTTTTTTTGGTCCCTGGCCCTGTTTTAGCTGGGAATATTAACTCGGGAAAATCCTCTCTGGGATAATCCTTGTCTCTGAATTTGCCGTCCAAGCAAAAGCAGCTTGAAGCAATGAAAAGAGAGTGAAAAAAATTATTGTGAAAAACATAAACAAGCAGAACAGATTAAAATTTATGGAGAAGGAATAGAGGAAAGAAAGCTTTTCTTTGGGGTTGAACCAATTGCAGAAATCGTGTGATTTTTAAAATTGCACTGCATACCCAGGGCAAAATTCAAATGAAGAAAAGCTGAAGAAATATGATTAAACACAGGTAATTCTAAAGATCTAGAAGAGCCTTACCACAAAGCCAATCAACAATAAAACCCTAGGCAAGAGAGAAAAACAGACCTTCACAGTAAACTTATCATGATAATCAGATACTTAGCAGCAAAACCAAGCCATACCAAGAAACATGAAGATATGACCCAATCATAGGAACATTTGGAGGAAACACAAAATTTGGAATAACCAGTCAAAGATCAAACAAATCTCCTAAATCAGTTCAAGGAGATGAAAGAATATATAGCTAAAGAGATAAAGATTAAGAAGTCATTAGGTGAGCATAAAGAAATATTTGAAAGTAAAAATGTATATAACAGAACTTATGGGCATGAAAACACAGTAGTAGAGAAAAAAATACACTAGTGGAATACAATAGCAGATTTGAACAAGCAGAAAAAATAATCAGCAAACAAGAAGACACAACAAATTGAAATCTTACAGAGAACAGATAGTGAAATTATTGGGAAAAAAGTGAGCAGGACCTCAGGGAATTGAATGACAGCAAAAAGTGCAAAAATATATCATTCATGGGTGTTCCAGAAAGAGAAGAAAAGAAAAAATGGACAGAAAAAACATTTTAGGAAATAATGGCTGAAACTTTCCCAACTCTAATGAAAGACATAAATATCTATGTCCAAGAAGTGCTGTGTACTCCAAACAGAATAAATCCAAATAGACCTTCTCCAAAATACTAATCAGAACGTCAAATGCCAAAGATAGAGAATCTTGAAAGCAGCAAGAGAAAAGCGATTTGTCACATACAAGGGAACCATAACACAATTAAATGCCCATTTCTCATCAGAAACCACAGAGGTGAAAAGGCAATGATATGATATATTTAAGGTATTGAAAGAGAAAAACTGTCAGCTAAGATTTCTTTTTTTGCAAAGCTGTCCTTCAGAAATGAGTGAGAGTTTAAAATTTCCACAGATAAATATAAATGAGAAAGAGGTGACATTACTGCTGGCCCCACAGAAATAATAAAGATCATAAGAGGATATTATGAAGAGCTGTTTATACCAAAAAACTAGTCAACTTAAATGAGATGGACATTTTTTTAGAATCACAAGAACAACTTAGTCTTATTCCAGAAGAAATAGAAGATCTCAACAAACCAATCACAACTAAAGAGATTGAAATAACTATCAGCAACCTCCCATCAAAGAAAAGCACATTTCCTAAAATGGTTTCACAGGTTAATTCTACCAGGCATTCGAAGAAGAATTAAAACCAATCCTTCTCAAAGTCTTCCAAATAACTGAAGAGGATGGAATGCTATCTAACTCATTCTATAAAGCCAATTTCACCCTAATGCCCATACCAAATAAAGTTACTACAAGAAAGGAAAATTACAGCATAAATCCCTCTAATGAATTTAGATGCAAAGATCCTCAACAAAATACTTGCAAATTGAATCCAACTGCTCATTAAAAGGATTATACACCATGATCAAGTGGTTTTGTCCCAGGTTTGCAAGGGTAACACAAACGAATCAATTAATGCAATAAGCTACATTAACAGATCAAAGGAAAATACCACATGACCCTCTCAATTGATACAAAAAGAGCATTTAACAAAATCCAACATCTCTCATGATAAAACACTTTGAAAGATAGGAATAGATAGTCACTTTCTCAATACAATAAAAGGTATATATGAAAAATCCTCAGCTACCATCACAATCAATGGCGAAAGACTGAAAACTTTCCCGTTGAGATCAGGAACAAGACAAGGATGCCTACTGTCACCACTATTATTCAACATTGTGCTAGAAGTTCTAGCTAGAGCAGTTAGGCAAGAGAAAGAAATAAAAGGCATCCAAATTAAAAAAGAAGATGTAAAACGTTCACTATTTGCAGATGACATGATCCTATATAGAATTCTGAAAAATCTACATCAAAGTACCAGAACTAATAATTGAGTTCAGCAAAGTGGCAGGACACAGCATCAACCTGTAAAAATCAGTTGTGTTTCTATACAAAAATAATGAGAAATCTGAGGAGGAGAAAAGGAAAAAAAATTCATTTGCAATAGCACCCGAAAGAATCAATTATCTAGTAATAAATTTAACCAAGGATGCAAAGGGGTTATACATAAAAAAACTACAAAATATTGCTAAAAGAAGTCAAAGAAGACCTAAATAAATGGAATAATATTCCATGTTATACAACTATATGTTGTTAAGACTTCAGCTCTATCCACATTGATTTACAGATTCAGTGGACTAACAATCAAAATTCTGACAGCATACTCTATTATTTTGTTAAAGCTGCCACAGTGTAATATGCCAGAAATTGAGTGGGTTTTTTAAAGGGAATTTATTAAGTTGCAAGTTTACAGTTCTAAGGCTATAAAAATGTCCAAGCTAAGACAACATGGGAAAGATACCTTGGCTCAAGAAAGGCCAATCGGTGGGAAATACCCCTATCAGGTGGGAAAGCATGTGGCTGGCATCTACTGGGATTTTTGGCTTCTTGTTTCAAACAGCTTTCTTGGGGGCATTTTCTTCCTGCATCTCCACTCATCTGGGTCTCATGTTGGCTCTGTTAGCTCTTTTGGCTTTGTCAGCTCTGTTGGCTTTGTTGGCTCTGCTGGCTCTCCAAGCATTTGCATCTAAGGTTTCTCCAAAATGTTTCCCCTTTTAAAGAACTCCTGTAAACTAATCAAGACTCACCTTGAATGAGTGGAGCCACACCTCCATCTAACCAAAAGGCCACACCCACAATCGAGCATACCACACCTCCACGGAGGTAATCTAATTAAAAGGGCTTCCACCCTACGATACTGTATCAGGAGTTAAGGACATGGCTTTTCTAAGGTACACAACACTTTCAAACCAGCATATATACTTTGCAGAGATGGCGAAGCCAATTATCAATTTTATTTGGAATGGTAAGGGGCCCTGAATAGCAAAAAACATCTTGAATAAAAAGAAGGACGTTAAACACACTTCCTGATTTAAAAGTATATCACAAAACTACAGTGGCCATACATCATGATCATAAAGTTTAATGAAAGATATATTGCCTAATGGAATTGAGTAGAGCTTACAGAAATAGACCCTCATTTCTATGGCCAGTTGATATTCAACAAGGCTGACAAGTCTACTCAATTGAAACAGAATATTCTTTTCAACAAGTGGTGGCTGGGAGGACAGAAAATCCATATGTAATCGAAGGAAAGAGGACCCCTATCTCACACTTATGCAAAAATTTAACTCAAAATGATTCAATGACTTAAATATGAGAACCTGGATCTTAAAACTTCTAGAATAAAATGTAGGGAAGCATCTTTAAGATCTTGTGATAGATAGTGTTATCTTAGACCATACACAAAAAGCACAAGCAACAAAAGAAATAGATAAAACGGGACCTTCTCAAAATTAAAAACTTTTGAGCTTCAAAGGACTTTCTCAAGAAAGTGAAAAAGTAACCTATTCAATGTGAGAAAATATTTGGAAACCACACATGTGATAAGATTTATCCAGAATATGAATGTTTTTAACTCAGCATTAAAAAGACAAACAACCCAATTAAAAAATAGGTAAAAGACATGAATAGACATTATTCAAAGAGGAAATGAAATACAAATGGCTAAAAAGCACATGAAAAGATGCTCAACATCACTAGCTCCTAGGGAAATGCAAATCAAAACCACAGTGAGATATCATTTCACACCTACTAGAATGGCCACTATTAAAACAGTAGAAAACCATAAGTGTTGGAGAGGATGTGGAGAAGTAGGACATTCATTCACTGCTGGAGGAAAGATAAAATGGTGCAGCCACTGTGGAAGACAAGAAGTTCTTCGGGAAGCTAAGTATAGAATTACCATACGATCCAGCATTCCTTCTACCAGGTATATAACCAGAAGAACTGAAAGCATGAGCATGAGCAGACATTCGCACACTGATGTGCGTAGCAGCATAATTCACAATTGCTCAAAGATGGAAGTAACCAAAGTGTTCATCAACCAATGAATGGATAAGCAAAATATGGTATATACATATGATGCAATATTCAGCTGTAAGAAGGAAGTCCTGATTGCATGTAATGATTTGGATGTTCCTTGAAGACATTATGTTGAATGAAATAAACCAGATACAGAAGGGTAAATATTTTAAATCTCACTGATATGAAATACTTATAATAAGCAAAGCCATAGAGCTAGAATCTAGAATCTAGAATATAGGTTACCAGGGGATAACATAGAATGTGAGTAGAGAAAGGGGAGGTGATGCTCAATTTGTGCATAATTTTTAATAAGGTTGATTGTAATGTTTGAAAATGGATAGAGGTGACGGTAGTACATCATTGTGAGTGTAATGAAAAGTGTTGGATTGTGCATATGTGTTTGAAAGGAGAAGCTTAGTGTTGTGTATGTTACTAGAAGGAAAGCTAGAGGATTTAACATGGGAGTATATAACACAAAGATTCCTGTTGTGGACATCGAAGGTGGTTAATAGTGCAATGGAGGAATGTTCACCATGAACTAGAACAAATATATGCCACTATTTCAAGGTTTTAAAAATAAGGTGATATATGGGAAAAATATACCTAATGCATACTATGGCATATAGTTAACAGAAACAATATTCTTCCATCAATTATAACAAAGGTACCAGACCAATGCTATGTTTCAGTAATAGAAGGGTACAAGTGTTACAGGGTTTTTCTTTTTGGAGCAGTGATAATGTTCTAAAATTGAATGTAGTGATCAAAGCACCACTCTGTGATTATACAAAGATTATAAACAAATTGTTTATGTTGGATGGATTGCATGGTGCCTGAATAAAATTGCTTTAAAAAGTAATAAGAAAAAAAAAGTAATAAGATAAGGCAGGATGCATGGGGTGGTTCAGTGGTAGAATGCTTGCCTTCCATGTGGGAGACCCAGGCCTGATTCCCAGACCATGCACCCCCCGTCTTCTCCCTCCAAAAAAGTAATAGGGTAGTTATACGGGAAAATATACTTAATGTGAGCTATACTATAGCTAACACTAATATTTTAATATTATTTCATCAGTTGTAGCATAGGCATCACACTAATGCAGTGTGTAAACTATAGTTGGATATTTTGGATACACTGTAGTTTTACATGACTTTTGGTAAATGTACAACCTAATTAAAAATTAATGATAATATGGGCGGGCCACGGTGGCTCAGCAGTCAAGAATGCTTGCCTGCCATGCCAGAGGACTCAGGTTCGTTTCCCCGGTGCCTGCCCATGTTAAAAAAAAAAAAAATTAATGATAATAATTTAAAAGCACATCATGCTAATTGAATAATTCCAGACACAATGTAATATATAGCATATGATTACATTTATATAAAATGTAAATATGAATAAATTTATAGAGGCAACTAGATTAGTGTTTCTGTAGGGCTGGGGAAGGATAGAGATATTGAAAGGTGACTGCTAAAGTGTATGGGGTTTTCTTTTTGGAATACTGAAAATGTTCTAAAATTGATTGTGGTGATGATTGTAAAACTGTGATTATACTAAAACCCATTGATTGTATACTTTGAATGGGTTGTATAATATGTGAATATCAATAAAACTGATTTTTAAAATGTCCAGATGTTATTCGGATTTACATATGTTTTTTACCTGATGTTCTTTTTCTATTCTAGAGTCCCCTATTCAAGATACCACAGTTACATTTGGTCGTTATGTCTCCTATATTGATTCACTTCCTGAAATGTATTGCTACATGCATTATGAAATACCAGTTTAGGTTAATTCTATATTGACATCCTATTTTAAAATATTTATTTAATTGGAATTGCTTTGTGTTTGTTATATTTTAAATTCATTTCACTTTTGAAAATTTTTTAATCAAGTTTTCTGCTTAATGTATTGTGTATTTTGACAATTGTAGTGTTACAATAATCTAATTCTGCTGAAATGAATCCTCTATCATCAACTTAAAAATATGTATTTTGATATTCTCATTTTCTTATTAAAAGTATACTTTGAACTTACTTAGTGATTCCAGTAAAGAGTAAATCCCTGTGTATTCAATTATTCCTTCATTTTCATCACTGGAGTTTTGTAATTTTAAAAACTGATACCCTAATAAATCAGTTCTCAAATTTTAATGTTTTAATAAAGTATCATTTGAACAATTTTAGATATATGGAAAAATTGTGATGGTAATACAGAGCATCCCATATGTTCTATAACCAGGTTCTCCATTAGCATATTCCAGTTAATGAGCCAGTATTGATATATTAACTATTATCTATACTTTATTCATATTTTCATAGTTTTTGCTTTGATTCTTTTTCTGATCCAGAATCCTGTATCGGCAGGCACCGGGAATCGAACCCGGGTCTCTGGCACAGCAGGCGAGAACTCTGCCACTGAGCCACAATTGCCCGCCCCCGAATTCTTTGTTATGCTCTTCTAGTGTCTTCCTGAGATCCTTTATTTCTTTATACATATCCTTTAGTAGTTGTTTCATATTCTGTACCTCCTCTGGAATTTTGTTTGGGTCGTTTGGCTGGGCCATTGCTGCTTGGACCTTCATGTGTTTGTGTGTTTTTTGTTGTGTTCTGGGCATTTGATTATCTTGATATGGTTATGCAAGTTGGTTTCTTTCAATCTTCTAAAGTTTTGTATTTACCTTGTTTTTGCTGAATGTTTCCTTTTCCACTTTGTCGGTTATTCTCTGCCAAATCAAGGTCCGGATCTCATGTAAGGGATACAGCTCAACTTAAGGGTCTGTTATAAGGTAGGCTGGGGTACGCGGGTACTCCAGTGGCATAGGGCTGACTACCAAGCAGGAGACCCATGTGCACACACACACACACACACACAAAATAATAATAATAATATGGTAAAATAATAATATAATAAAAATATGAACACAAAAACAGGAACCACAACAAAATACACCTTGACAGGCACCAGAATCAAAAGGACATATTGGGAGTGAAGTCAGACTGGTGCCCACCATAGGGAGAGAAAATTTAAGAGCAAAATAATAACAGTAACATAAAAATAAATGCAATGGAATAATAAGAAATAATATGGGAAATAAAAAATGGGAAATGACTAAAATATAATATATCTATAAAAATTTTTAAAAATAATGAAAAGGACAATTATTAGTAACAAAAATGTAAAGTATGTATTAAAAGGGGGAAGAAAAAAAATATTAGGAAGAAAAAAATAAAAATTAGAACCTAGGCAGATACTCAGTCTCTCTAAGCCCAACTCTGCAAGTGAAATTGTTGCCCTCCCCTCTACATGGGACATGACATCCAGGGGTGAAAGTCTCCCTGGCGATGTGGTAGATGACTTTCAGGGATGAATCCAGACCTGGTACCATGGGATCAACAATTACATGCTGACCACAAGGGGGAAAAGAAGTGTAATTAATGAAGTATCAGTGGTAGAGAGAGTTCAGATAGAGTTGAGAGGCTACTCTGGAGGTTGCTTCTTATGCAAGCTTCAGGTAGACCTTACTACCTGTCATAACCTGCCAACCCCCAACCGGGACCATTCCAGCGAATCCTAAAGAACACCTAGGGCAATTTATTAGATTCCACAAGGGTTCCAGGTACTAGAGTAACTTTCCAGCAACCTACAACTTCCAGATGGGTCCCTGGTCCAGATAAGTCCTGAAACCTAGCCCAGCCTTCCAGAACATCAGATAGTTCCATCTCCCTACCCCATATTAGTGACAGACCCTTCCAGTACAAAAATTAAGAATTGCCATAGCCCAAACAACCCCAAAGAGAGGTATGGAAAGATCAAAGGTGGATTTATACATAGAAGATAGGACTTAACAAATGAATATGAATGCTGAAGTATTAAATTGATATATCTTTTAGTCTCCAATATTTTAGAGCAACTAGAAGTAAAAACCTAAAATTGTGAAATTGTAATAACCCATGTCAAAGTCTGAAATATGTTCTACAACTAATTGTGGTGCTGTGCTCTGAAATTTATAGCTTTTTTGTATATATGTTACTGTTCACAAAAAAGATGGAATAAAAAGTCAAATGTGATGATAAAAAAGTATTTAAACCCTCTAGCCTCATATATTCTGGGGCAGCTAGAAGGAAAAATCTGAGAGGATTGTATGGTAGCCCATGAAAAACTCTGAGATGTATCCTGCAATCACTTTTTTTGTTTTGAAAACGATTGCTTTTTATTTCTTTGCTTTGTATATATATACTATACAATAAAAAAAGTTAAAACAAAAGCTTGCCACGTTGCATGTGTTTTTTTCCCCATAGGTATAGACATGTTCTATGTTATGCTAGCTTCAGGAAGTAAAGGCAAGATTTTGAAAATAAATGTAAAAAAAAAAATGTATAGCTTTAAAACAACAATAAAAAACAAAAAACCTAGGCAGTTATCTTCCCTGCACTTACCCCTCCTGCCCAGCAGGTGGCGACCGTGAGGGTACTCCGCCCTCTACTCTCCAGTTCCTGTCTGGTGCAGTCGAACTGCACTTACCGGATCTGGCCAGCAGATGGCACTTGAGTCTCCTCCTCTCTCAGCCCCGCCCCCTGCCCTTCCTGGCCAGAGCTACTGGAGGTCAGAATGCTGAACGCGGTCTTCTCTGTCAGGGGCAGCCGGCTAGTGGGTCTCTGTCGGGCCGGAGAGCTGACCGCTGCGTGGGGGATCAGCTGATGAGCTGGTCCGCAGCTGGTGGGTGTGTCAGACACCCTGAGTGCGGGTTGGCTATTCCCGCATCCTACTGCCTGATCACTCCCCCACCCTGCGGCCCACTGGCCTGTGGACGCTGGCCTCCTGCAGGTGCTGCCCATGGCAACCACGTGGGGCGGTCCCCCAGCTGGCAGCCTGGGGCTGAGGCCGGAGGTCGGTTCCCTCCAGTCACACCTCCCCAGTGCACTGCAGCTTGTCCGGTGGGAATCACCCTGCCCTGACCCACTCACTCTCCCCGGATCCCCCTCCCCCCCCAAATTACCTAAAGACCCCCCCAGACTACTGACAGCTCGGGACCTGCGGTCCTGGGCATTTTCTACCCGTCGCCTATCTTGTTTCACGGAGCTGGAGTGAACTCACTCCACTCAGGTTTGCCAACTTCCCGGAAGCCTCCTCCAGTTGTTTTTGTTTTTTTGTTTTTAATATTTTTTATTGTAAAAACTTAACATACGCACATACATTCTTGACATAAAAACATTCCATACATGGTGTGCAATCAAGGGCTCAAAGTATCATCACATAATGGTGTATTCATCACCATGATCATTTTTTGAACATTTGATTACTCCAGCAAAAGAAATAAAAAGAGAAAACTCATCCATACCCCTCATCCCTCCCTGTCATTGACCACTAGTGTTTCCATCTACTCAATTTTACCCTTTGTTCTCCCTATTATTTATTTATTTTTATCCATATTTTTTTACTAATCTGTCCATACCCTGAATATAAGGAGCATCAGAGACAAGGTTCTCACACATAGTCACATTGTAAACATTATATCCTTATACAGTGTTCTTCAAGAATCTAAGCTACTGGAACACAGTTCAACAGTTCCAGGTACTTCCCTCCAGCCACTCCAATACACCATAAACTAAAAAGGGGATATCTATATAGTGCATAAGAATAACCTCCAGGAGAACCTCTCAAATCTGTTTGAAAATCTCTCAGCCACTGACACTTTATATTGTCTCATTTCTCTCTTCCCCCTTTTGGTCGAGAAGGCTTTCTCGGTCTCTTGATGCCAGGTCATGGCTTATCCCAGGCTTTCTGTGCCATGTTGCCAGAGAGATTTACACCCCTGGGAATCATGTCCCAGGTAGGAGGAATTGTATCTTTTAAAGCAACTTTACTGAGATATATTCACACACCATGCATCTATCAAAAATATATAACCAGTGGCTCACAGTATCATCACATACTTTTGCATTCATCACCACAATCTCCAGTTGTATTTTCAATTCATCACTTCAAACACAACATTTCCTAACTTTCCTTTTTTTTTTTTTACGTTAATATATGCATTAATTTTAATTTCAAAAATACGCAAATTCTGCAGTGGCCAAGAGAATTCCATTGATTCTTTTTGTTTTCACTATTTAATGTGAAACAACGTCAAACTTACCAGATACTTGCAAGAATAATACAGAATCCATACAGAAAACTCCAATACACCCCTCACCCAGATACCCAGATCCACCAACTTCTAACACTTTGTCACATTTGTGTCATCATTCTATCTATCCATCCTTCCGTCCATCCATCTCCTGTCTTTCTGTCTGTCTACCTAAGAGGAGACTTTTTCCTTCAGCATTGAAGTGTTGGTTAAAGAGCGCAGATGCAATGATCTGCTTAGAGATGATCAAAAGAGTCTTTTTTGGGTGAACTTAGTGGGATTCTTGAGAGATTACTGGACAAAGACTCAGGCCACTTGATTGTGCCCTACTCAAGTTAGCTACACTACTACGGCAAATGTTTTACACTCTCTGAGTCTCAGTCTCCTCATCTGTAGAATGGTGACAGTAATGTGTACTGCTCAGGATCACACTGCATTAAATGAGAATTCTCATCACCGTGACTTGTGTGTGGTTGGCACCCAGAAATGCTGATCTTCCTTTTTCCTTGTTCACTTTCTCCTTGCTTTTTTATGTAGTACATGCTTTGTAAGAGTTGAATGCAAAAGAAGAAAAAGAGACATAGCCATCCAGTTTGAAGAATTTCTCTCAGAGGTGGTATTCTCCTCCGGATTCCACACTCAGAAGAAAAATACATGCTCTTTTTTGGTAAGTTCCCCAATTCAAACCATTCTCAGGCTCAAAGATAGTTAGTTAACTGTAGCCATACTCTGGCTGGCCTTGGACACAGCATCTGCAACATTCTTTTCTTTGCAAAATGGCTCTCATTATCTCCTCTCCCAGCACACTGAAGTTTGTCTCTAGAAACGACAGCAAGAACACATTGCCAAGCCGAATTGGTCTTGCAGGATTTAAAAGAAAATTCCGTGTGTGAAGACAAATCCATCTTTGGATCAGTGTTTGATACCAATCTGAGATCTGAGGTCTGAGCAATTGCTCTAGCCATAAACTGTTTTTGCTTAAGGGGACTATTTTGGAACCATGCTTTGAAATCAGCTGACATACAGAAAACCTCTCACCCTCTGAGAGGTTTCAAATGGTGCACCCCCAAAACTTGGAACATTGCCCTCAAGCACAGCTCTTCATCTAATTCTGCAAAAGGCTTGAGGTTCAGGTTTCTACCACTCAAATGGTCCCGTTTCACTGGACTCCCTAACTTTCCTTTTGATTAGAGGCAAAGAATATAGAAGCAAAACAAGAATGTGATTTATAATTTTATTAAATGAACAATTGGAGATTTAGTCACAAATATTTGTTGAGTACCTACTAGATGGCCAAGAGTTATTCTAAGCTGAGAATAAAGTAGTGGATAAAATACATAAAGGCCATTCCCTCACAAAGCTTAGATCTAGTGTCATTAAATTATGAGCCACGAGTTCCAAATCACAGCAGCATAAACCATCCCTTCCTGTGCACTGAAAACTTTTCTTAATATGGGCATAATAGAAAATTAAAAGTCTGCACATTTTACCAATATGTATATGTATCAATAGCGTAGAGTGTGTACATTGTAAATATATTAGAGCCCACCATTTAAAAAATGCCTATTTATAGAAAAGCATTTATTTCACTTTTGAATGCTGTAGTAGAAAAGTTGATTATTGCAGGAAAGTATAAAGAAAAGAAAAATAGTCCATAATCCTAACACCCAAAGAAAATTGCTGTTAACAGTTTGTTGTATTTCTTTCTAGTCTTTTGTCTACATAAAATTGTATATATATACGTACACACACATACATGACTGTAGGTATATAAATATATATATTTATAATTTTTTTGTATGCTGTATGGTGGGGTCATATTTCATTCTTTTTTCATGTGAGTATCCTGTTATTGCAGCACCATTTGTTGAATTTGTTTGTTTTTGTTGGTTTCTTTGTTTGTTTGGGAAGTGCATGGGCCAGGAATCGAACCTGGGTCTCCCACAAGGCAGGTGAAAATTCTATCACTGAACTACCCTCACACTCCCTAGATGTTTATAATTTTAAAACTGAATTTGAAATACTTGCACACCTTAATTCTATATCCTGACTTAACAGCATGTTAATTTTCTTCTTATATGTATATATGGTTTCTTAAGTAGTATTTTTGATAGCTTTATAATATTCTATGATGTAGCATAGCATTAATTTATGTAGTCATTTTCCTTTTGTAGATATTCCAGTCTTTACTACTGTAAATAACATTGCAATAACATTCTTGAATATCTGACTATATCACTGATTGTTTTCATAAGGTAGATATCTATCAGTATAATTATTATATTAAAGAATATGATTATTATGGCAAATTGTTTTCTAAAAACGTTCTAATGGACTTTACCTAGGATTGTATAATATTCTGTCTTCCTACATTCTTGCCAGTGGTGGTTTATTGAGAAAAATCTTTGTTTCTATTTCTTAGAAAGATAGATTATATTTCTTTTAGCATTTATGCATCTTTTTGCTAAGGATAAACCTTTTACCTATATTTCTGATTCTGTATTGAGATGGAGAAAATTTAAATCTTTTAGTAGTTGGCACAACCGTTGTTCTTGAAGAAAATGCTGAATTTGCTTAGAGGAAGTACAATGATAATTCATTTGTGAGGAATGTTGAGTTCACAAGGGCTTGGTCAAGTAACAGAATATGATTATTAAATGCTTCCTCAAGAGATTGTGTCCAGTCCATTGGAAAGATCTCTGTTTACTGAGGTCCAGGATTGGTTAGGTATACAGATTTGAAAGCAGACGCTTAGCAAGAGCTCAATTGCCCTGTACAGTAAAGGGAATTAAAAATTGAGATGCATGGGGAAAATCCAACAGAAAGTGAATAGGAATTCTGGATGATGCTTTTCAAGTGAAATAACATATTGAGTGATGACTTTTCCCCATGACCCCACAAATAAAAACCTATAAAAATAAGAAAATATTTGGTGTACCTGGACATCTTGTAGAAGCCAGTGAAGAGGTTGAGTTCTGAGTGCTGGTTGATACAGGACCAAAACATGTTTGGTCAAGTGCATAGAGAATAGCTAACATCTGGGTTGCCCTCTACACCTAGGGTTTCTCTAAGGGTCTCCCAGTTTTAACTCTTTCCCTTACTGCTGACTTCTTTTCTCCTTTTGCTCTTTCAGTTTTACTTCTCCACAGGTTCCTTCCTCTAACAACACCTTTATGTGCCTGTGAAATAAACAATCCCTCCCTGCCCACCACTTGCCCTTTTCAAAAACATTTCTCTATGTTTTCCCTCTTGACCATGATTTTCTTTTCTTTTCCCTTAGCTCTTTTTTATTGCCCTTTCTTCCTTTTTCCCCATTTTTCTTTCACTCTTGTCTTTTTTTTCTTTGGCTAAAGCTTTTTCCCTTTTTGCTAAAGCTTTCTTTCCCCTTGAAGGAAGTTTCTTACACTTTTTCCATATTTATCCAAATGCTAGTACTTTTTCAAAATTAATGTAAATTTCCATCTCTTCTATTAATTCTTTACCTTTTCTCTCCTCAGTAGATGATCTACTTTATGACACTTGGTGCCATTGATTATTTCTTCTTCCTTTTACACTTTCTTCAATTTTTATATTCCAGTATAATTATTTCATATAGATATGTAAGTTCCCCCCTCCCCCGAAATATTGTAAGGTCCTTGAAGGCAGATGCTTTGTCATAGGCTTCTTTTGAATTCCTTAGAAGCCAGGAGAATTTGAATTCCTTGGAGAACATTAGGGTTGTAAAAATAGACCAAAAAAGAGTTCTTAAATGTGCTTGAACAAGAGTGGAGAATTAGTGAGAATCAGTTCTCTGAAATCACACTGGGTATCTAAAGCATATCCAATGGTCATAACGTGTAGATAGTTTGAAAATCAGTGTGTTTAAGTCTTCAGAATTATTGATAGCACTGTCTTGAAAACAATGACAACTTTTGCATATGTTTACCAGCTTATGAGACACTAAAATCTTTAAAATGAAAAAAAAAGTTTTAACTATTAGATGATCTTTTTACTACTTCCTCTTTCAAAGGAAAACAAGAATCATGATTTTTAACCCTATTATTTTCTTACATTAACAGCCAATAAGTTAAAAATAGATTATAAAATAGCTACATACAAGCAAAGGGAAGTAACCTAAATAACTACATATAAAAAATCGTTAAATAGCTTGCAGTATGCTAATATTAAGAAACACTATGTAGTTCTTAACAAAGAAATAAATAGATAAATAAATCTGGAATGTAAATAAATCCAGTATATACTATTAAGAAATAAAAACAAGTTGCAAAATAATGTGTATTGTGTGATCCTATTTTTACAAAGCGTGAGTGTATTGAAACAAATTCATATTTGTCTGTATACACTGAAAAAAAGTCTGGAAGGATAGAACTAAACTATTAACAGTGATTAACTTTGGGATGCCATTCTGTGATTGAATTATTAAAGATGTTTTTCTGTGATGAATAGTTACTAAAAGACTGAAACAATTTCTCCTTTTGTGTTTATGTCAATGATTGCATTTATGATTATGTTTTAATAAGTCTTCAGAATTATGGTAAATTGTGTTTTATAATTTTAATAGAATTCACTGTAATTACAAAACTAATTCCATAGGCATTTTTCCATTCGATAAATTACTGTAGTTGAGTAAGTTTTATGGCAAATGCTATGTGTTTTTTGTTATAAATGGTTTTGTTTGAATCTGAAAGTTAAATGTCACATCTGAAGTACTTTCCATTATTAATAAGTTCATAAGCATTTAAAAAGCAATACTTTGAAACTAGTTTCCTTTGACATTTTAAAGCAAATTATTTATAACTCAAGGTTTTCTGTTACTTCATTCAGCCTTTTTTTTTCAAGAACAGAGGAGCCCAGGCCCCAGGACCTATGCTTTTTTAAAAGCCTATTTTCTTCTTAAATTATTTATAACTCCAGGTTTTCTCCCCCTTCACTCAGCCTTACTTCTTTCTTTGTCCTTTCATTCAATGTTTTTTTAAAAGCCTATTTTTCTTCTTGGTTCCAGAGTACCAACTCACAAATTGTACTTTTAATATTTTATAATACTAACAATGTAAATTTCCAACATAAATTTTTTATGTAGTTCTGATTTCAATAATTTGTTGAAAAGTGAAAGTTTTTACAAACTAGGAAAATTGACGTATATCTTAAAAAAAGAGTTTTGAATTGGGTGGGAGTTCCTTAGTAAAAGGTTTGTTGTATTCTTAGCTGATTCAGAGAAGAACTTTTCATAAAAGTACCAACTATGGAGAAAACTAAAAATAGATCCTGCAAAAGAGGACAGAGAAATACGAGAATTATTGCCATCTGACTATGGTTACAGCCCCACATCTATTTTTTGTGGCTATGATGCTAGTCGTTTATTGTAGCTCAGGACACAATGACTTCTTCCTTCCCCTCGCTCTTTGTTATTCCTTAAACGGGGAAGTTGGAGGAAACCATAGCCTGTCTTTCAGTTAGTATTGTTAAGTTGATTGGATGTAAATGGAATTGGAAGTATTAAATTTAGGATTTGGTGTACCTGAATTATCCCCTTTAGCTTTTCTTCTTATTGTATTCAGTTGTTTTAGATAAGACCAATTTCCACTCTCCTCAAACTCAACATTCATTCTCCTCTCATTCTTCACTCCTATTCATGTTTTTCATTTTAGAAAAATAAGTTATCATTCTTCTTTGTGTTCTTGATACCTTCTTCCACTTTGGGCTTGAGAATCTTGCCCAATTAATTATCCCCTTTTTATCTTGCATCTTCTCTGTATCTGTCCCACTCAGTCTACCTACAGTTAAAATTAAAAAGAAAACAAACAAAACCTCCTTTAATTAGCCCTTCTTATCAAACTTGGAAACAGTAGTATATGCTCCTGCCTCGATAACCTCATTCTTAAACTTTTATAATCCTTACCTGTTTCTTGTGTGTCTGGTAGCACCCTCTTATCCCGTGTTCTAGATACTAATCTCTGGTTCACCCTTCCAGAACTTGCCCTACAGAGAGAAACAGCTTGTAAGACCTCTAAAACAGTATAAAAACAATTAAAGTGGACCAGGGGAAAGGGTTATCAAACATAAAATAGAGCACCGAGGAAATGGGGTGTGCCAGTTTGAAACTATTATGTGCCTCAGAAAAAACATATTTTAATCCTGATCTAATCTTTTAGGGCCAGACCTGTTGTTTAGGGTGGGAGACTTGGTTGGATTGTTTCCATGGAGATGTGACACACCCAGTTGTGCGTGTGGCCTTTTTTTTTTTTTTTTTTTTTTTTTTTTTTTTTTAAAGGAAAGACAGAGAGAAGGAAGGAAGGATAGAAGGAAGGAAGGAAGGAAGAAAGGGAAACATTTTTTTTTTAAACATTTTCTTGTTTTATTGTATTCTGTTTCTCCGTTTTTGTTACATGGGCTGGGGCCGGGAATCGAACCGAGGTCCTCCGGCATAGCAGGCAAGCACTTTGCCCGCTGAGCCACCGCGGCCCTCCCGCGTGTGGCCTTTTGATTAGATGGAGATATGACTGCCCATTCAAGTGGGTCTTGATTAGTTTACTAGAGTCCTTTGAAAGAGGAAACATTTTGGAGAAATCTCAGATGCAGACATTCAGAGAACAGTTGCTTCAGAGCTGACAGAGATATGGATTTTTGAGACATAGAGAGCAGACACAGGCAGAGCCCAGCAGACATCACCATGAGATGCTAAACAAGCCAGAACTGGAGAACACCAAGGGAAGCCTAAAGATGAAACCCAACTCTGGAGAAGCCAAGTGAGGAACTCCCATAGGAAACAGAATCTGAAAGCAATGGACCCCAGGAACAAGGGACCAGCAGATGCCACCCAGGTGCCTTCCCAGCTGACAGATGTGTTCTGGATGGCATCAGCCTTTCTCAAATGAAGGTAACCTCTTGTTGGTGCCTTAATTTGGACATTTCCATGGCCTTAGAACTGTAAACTTGCAACCTGATAAATTCCCTTTTTAAAAGCTGTTCTATTTCTGGTATACTGCATTCTGGCAGCTTTAGCAAACTAATACAAGGGGCAAGTCTACTTCATAGGAAGTAGAGGGGCCCTTTGAATTCCTATAATTGCAGAATTCTAAAAACCATGAGTGAGCACAAGCCCTAGACAGGATGCTGACTCAAAGAAAAGATGACTAGGACCCTGTTCTAGTTTGCTAGCTGCTGGAATGCAATATACCAGAAATGGAATGGCTTTTAAAAAGGAGAATTTAATAAGTTGCTAGTTTACAGTTCTAAGGCCGAGAAAATGTCCCAATTAAAACAAGTCTATAGAAATATCCAATCTAAGGCATCCAGGGAAAGATACTTTAGTTCAAGAAGGCTGATGAAGTTCAGGGTTTCTCTCTCAAGTGAGAAGGCACATGGCAAACATAGTCCCTGGACTGAGTTTCTCTCTCAGCTGGATGGGCACATGGCGAACACAGCATCATCTGCTTAGCTTTCTCTCCTGGCTTCCTGTCTCATGAAGCTCCCCAGGAGGCATTTTCCTTCTTTATCTCCAAAGGTCACTGACTGGTGGACTCTGCTTCTCATGGCTATGTCATTCTGCTCTGCTCTCTCTGAATCTCTTTCATTCTCCAAAATGTTTCCTCTTTAATAGGAACCCAGAAACTTATCAAGACCCAACCAAATGGGTGGAGACATGTCATCACCTAATCCGGCTTAACAACCACTCTTGATTAAACCACATCTCCAGGGAGATGACCTGATTACAAGTATGCAGTATTGAATAGAGATTATTCTACATTTATGAAATGGGATTTTGATTAAAACATCGCTTTTCTAGGGTACATACATCCTTTCAAACCAGCAGGGACCCTGTATTTCACTTCAGGCTTGTCTTCTTGGTAGGAGGGCTAAACTCTGAAGGAGAACACCAGGCAATGCAGAGCCAATTTGCAAGAATTATGAATATTGTTTTTTTGTGTTGGTTGCTTTGTTTTTGTTAGCTTCTGGCACTAAAGGAAATCAGTATTATATTATTATCTGGATACAAACTTAAGGAACAGAAATCTCATAGTTGCCAAACTAAAATATTAAGATGTACAATGTGTAACAAAAGATGACAAGAAAAACAGAAACAGGAAATGATGGCCCCTCCAAAGGAACAAAATAAAAATTCAGAAACCATCAATGAAAAGGACTAGACTTTGGATATACCATACAAAGACTTTAAAAATATCATCTTTAATATGTTCAAGGAGATAAAGGGAACATGTAGACGAGCTAAAGATATCAGGAAAATGGTGAATGAACAATATGAAGATCTCAATAAAGAAAAAATTGTTAAAGAAACCAAATAAATACTGCAGTTGAAGACTGTAGTGACTGAAATGAAAAATTCCCTAGAGGTTTATAAGAGCAGATTGGAGCTTGTAGAAGAATCAGTGAACTTGAAGGCAAGACAACTGAAATTATTCAGGTTGAGGAGCAGAAAAAATTGAATAAAAAGAGTGAGTAGAGCCTAGGAGACTGTTGGACACCATCAAACAAGCCAGTATATGCATAAATGAAGCCCCAAAGAGAGGAGAATGAAAAAAGGAACAGAAGGAATATTCAAAGAAATAATGGCAGAAAATTTCCCAAATTTAACCAAAGACATGAATATACACATTCGAAGAAGCCCAACAATCCCCAACAGGATAAAGTCAACGAGAGCCACCTCAGACACATAGCAGTCAGACTATCAAATGTTAAGGACTAGGAGAGATCAGAAAGCTGCAAGAAAATGTCCAAGGGAACCCCAATAAAATTAGGCACCAAATTTCTCACCAGAAAACGTGATGGCAAATGGGAATGAGACAAACTATTTAAAATGCTGAAAGGAAAACAATTGCTTTCTGTTTTTTTGCCAGTGAAGACTGTCATTCAAAAATCAGGGGAGATTAAGAAATTCCCAGATAAACTAAAGCTGACAGAGTTCATCACCACAAGTCCTACCCTAAGAGCAATGCTAAAGAGATTTCTCAGATGAAAGGAAAGTACACCAGCCAGTGGATCAAAGTGGCATAAAGAAATAAAGATCTCTGGTAAAAGTAAACATACGGTAATTATAAATTCCAGAACTATTGTTTTGTATTTTTTGATATGTAACTTCACTTTTTATGGCTTATAGTTTCTAAAATGCAAATGCATTAAAGGCAATGATAATCTGGATATACAATTTGTAACAAGTACAACAAAAACATGAGGGACAAAGGGGTATAGAAAGAGTATATGCTATTGAAATTAAGTTCCTATCAAATCAAACATGATTATTACAGATTTAAAGGTTAAATTTAAGCACCATCATAACCACAAAGAAAATGTCTGAAAAATATATACAGAAGGAAATAAGTGACTCAAATAATAAACTACCAAAAAATAAGTAATTATGAAACTAGGGATTAACTTAAGACTTGAGGGACGAGAAAGCATAAGGCAAAGAGAGCAGCTGGAAGGAAACAGCAAAGATTAGAACAGAGACAAACAAAATAGAGAATTAAAAAGCAATAGAGAGATTGGCCCTGAATCAAAGCTAGCAGTTTGATGGAGCTGTTGGTTTCAAGCAGGAGCCTAAAGAAATGTCTTCCTATGGTCTGTTGGCCATTGCAGAACTTTGGAAATGCTATGGTCAATTCATTAGAAAGAAACATCTGAGTCATTGCTAACAAATGTGACCTAATATTTATTTGTAGCCTTTATAAAAGCTGGGAATCCAAAATATATGGATCCTTGACTTGTTCATTAGAATTATAATGCAGTTAAATTTAACTATTAACAATAACCCCTGTGGAAAGATTTTCCATCCAAAACAGAATAGTTCTGGACTGTGACCTTCCTTTGAGTTTTGTACCTTATTGTATGGTCAGGCCCTAACTATTTTTATTTTTATTTTTGTTTTATTGGTACATATTCACATATCACGTTATCATCCAATATGTACAATCAGTGGTTCACAGTATCAACGTATAGCTGTGCATTTATCATTAAAAAAAAAAAGCAATAGAGAGAATCAACAGAACCAAGAGCTGGTTCTTTGAAAAGATCAATAAAATTGACACCCTAAACTGATGTAGAAAGAAAGGATACAAATAACTAAACTGAAATGATAGGAAGGACATTACTACCAACCTCTTAGAAATAAAAAGGCTTATAAGAGGATACTAAGAATATCTGCATGCCAATAAATGAGAAAATCTAGACAAAATAGACAAATTCCTAGAAACACACAACTACCTATGCTGACTCAAGAAGAAATAGAAGATTGCAGCAGACCGACATTAAATAGATTGAATAATCAAATCACTCCCTGCAAAGAAAATTCCAGGGTTGGATGTCCTCACTGAAGAATGTTGTGCCAAATGTTCCAAGAAGAATTAACAGCAATCCTGCTCATACTCTTCAAAAAATTGAAGAGGAAGGAAAACTAACTCATTTCGTGAGGTCAAAAATTGTTCTAATAACAAAGACAGATAAAGATATCGCAAGAAATAAAATTACAGACCAATGTCCTTATGACTAAAGATGCAAAATACCTCAGGAAAATACTAGCAAAACACATCATACAGCACATTAAAAGAATTATACACCATGATCAAATGCAGTTTATCCCAGTTATGCAAGAGTGGTTCAACATAAGGAAAACAGTTAATGTAATATAGCACATTAACAAATCAAAGGGGAAAAACCACATGATCATCTCTATTGACATAGAAGAGGCATTTGGCAAAAGTTTACATCCTTTCTTGGTAAAACACTTCAAAAGATAAGAATAGAAGAAAGTTTACTCAAAATGATTAAAGAAATATGTGAAAAGCCCACGGTTAAAATCCTACTTAATGGTGAAAGACTGAAAGCTCTCCTAAGATCAGGGGCAACACAAGGAAGCCTACTGTCACCAGGGTTATTCATCATTGTGCTGGACGTTTTAGGCAGAGCATAAGGCAAAAAAAAAAAAAAAAAAAGAAATAAAGCCCTCAAAAAAAAATACTTACAAATTGCATCCAAGAGCATATTAAAAGGAATGTGCACCATGATTAAGTGGGTTTTATTGATCCAACACAAGAAAACCAATCAATGCAATACACCACATTAACAAATCAAAGGTCATCATCTGGATTGATGCAGAAAAGGCATTTGACAAAGTCCAGCAATCTTTCTTTTTATTTTTAATTAATTAAAAAAATATATTACAAGAAAGAAACAAACATTCTTAACAAATGCTCATTCTGTTCTACATATATAATCAGTAATTCCAATATCATCACATAGTTGCATATTCATCATCATGATCATTTCTTAGAACATTTGCATCAATTCAGAAAAGAAATAAAAAGACAACAAAAAATAAAACGAAAACAGAGAAAAAAAACATTACCCCTTACCCCTTCCTTTCATTGATCACTAGCATTTCAAACTAAATTTATTTTAACATTTGTTCCCCCTATTATTTATTTTTATTCCATATGTTCTACTCATCTGTTGACAAGGTAGACAAAAGGAGCATCAGACACAAGGTTTTCACAATCACACAGTCACATTGTGAAAGCTGTATCATTATCCAATCATCATCTAGAAACATGGCTACTGGAACACAGCTGAACATTTTCAGGCAGTTCCCTCCAGCCTCTCCATTACATTTTGGATAACAAGGTGATATCTACTTAATGCATAAGAATAACCTCCAGGATAACCTCTCGGCTCTGTTTGGAATCTCTCAGCCATTGATACTTTGTCTCATTTCAGTCTTCCCCCTTTTGGTCGAGAAGTTTTTCTCAATCTCTTGATGCTGGGTCTCAGCTCATTCTAGAGTTTTTCTCAATCCCTTGATGCTGAGTCTCAGCTCATACTAGGATCTCTGTCCCACATTGCTGGGAAGCTCCACACCCCTGGGAGTCAGGTCCCACGTAGATGGGGGAGGGTGGTGAGTTTGCTTGTTGTGTTGGGTGGAGAGAGAGGCCACATCTGAGCAACAAAAGAGGTTCTTTGTTGAGTCTAAAATTAGGCTCTTAGGCCTCATTTTAAGTAGGCTTGACCTATCCTTTGTGGGGTTAAGTTTCATATGAGCAAACCCCAAGATTGAGGGTTTGGCCTATTGCTTTGGTTGTCCCTACTGCTTGTGAGAATATCAGGAATTCTCCACTTGGGGAAGTTGAATTTTCCCCCATTCCCACCATTCCCCGAAGGGGACTTTGCAAATACTTTCCACTCACTGATCAAATCACTCTGGGATTCATCGGGCATCACACAAACCAACAAAATCTCATGGCCTACCCAAGATTCCATGTACTTAAGTTGTTCAACCAACTATCTACATAAGTTGTATTAGGAGATGCACTACTCAAAATATAAATTTTGTACCAAATAAACATTTTTTGCTTTAGTCTCACACATAAGGTGAAATTTTAAAATATTGATTACCATCTATTTTCAGCACCCTGTAGTTATGATATTCCTTTGTTTTTCCTCATGCAAAAACATTTTTTTAAATTTGTACATTTGGTGACTATCATTATACACTCTAGGCATTCCTTGATTATACCATCTCAGTCTTTGTCATCGATCTTTCTTTGTGATTTCATTTGTGCCCCCAGCCCTCCTCCCTCTATCATTCTCACATTCAGCTTCATTCAGTGTTTTAACATAATTGTATTACAGTTAGGTAGTATTGTGCTATTTCTGAGTTTTTATATTCAGTCCTGTTGCACAGTCTGTATCCCTTCAGCTCCAGTTACCCAATATCTTACCCTATTTCTATCTCTTGATGGTCCCCGCTACCAACGAAATATTCCAAGTTTATTCACCAATGTCAGTTCATATCAGTGAGACCATACAGTATTTGTCCTTCTGTATCTGGCCAATCTCACTCAGCATAATGTCCTCAAGGTCCATCCATATTGTTACATACTTCATAACTTTATTCTGTCTTACAGCCGCATAATATTCCATCGCATGTATATGCTACAGTTTGTTTAGCCACCCGTCTGTTGATGGACATTCTGGCCATTTCCATCTCTTGGTAATTGTAAATAATGCTACTATAAACATTGGTGTGCAAATGTCCGTTTGTGTCCTTGCCCTTATGTCCTTTGAGTAAAGACAGCATATAGATGGGTCCTGTTTTTTTAATCCATTCTGCCAGTCTATGTCTTTTGATTGGGGAGTTTAATCCATTACATTTAGTGTTATTACTGCATGGGTAGTACTTTCTTCTACCATTTTGCCTTTTGGATTTTATATGTCATATCTAATTTTCCTTCTTTTTACCTTTACTCATAGTCTTTCTTTCTACACTCTTCTCCACACCTCTCTCTTTTGTCTTTTCGTATCTGTCTCTATTGCTCCCTTTAGTATTTCTTGCAGAGCTGGTCTCTTGGCCACAAATTCTCTCAGTGATTTTTTTGTCTGAGAATGTTGTAATTTCTCCCTCATTTTTGAAGGACAATTTTGCTGGATATAGAATTCTTTGTTGGCAGTTTTTCTCTTTTAATAATTTAAATATATCATCCCACTGTCTTCTTGCCTCCATGGTTTCTGATGAGAAATCTATGCATAGTCTTATTGGGCTTCCCTTGTATGTGATGGATTGCTTTTCTCTTGCTGCTTTCAAGATCCTCTCTTTCTCTTTGACCTTTGACATTCTGATTAGTAAATGTCTTGGAGTACGTCTATTTGGATCTATTCTCTTTGGGGTATGCTGCACTTCTTGGATCTGTAATTTTAAGTCTTTCATAAGAGTTGGGAAATTTTCAGTGATAATTTCTTCCATTCGTTTTTCTCCTCCTTTTCCCTTCTCTTCTCCTTTTGGGACACCCACGACACGTATATTCATGCGCTTCTTATTGTCATTCAATTCCCTGAGTCCGTGCTCATATTTTTCCATTTTTTCCCTGTATTTTCTTTTTCTCATCTGATTTCAGATGTTCCGTCCTCCAATTCACTAATCCTATGTTCTGCCTCTTGAAATCTACCATTGTAGGTTTCCATTGTTTTTTCCATCTCTTTTACCATGCCTTTCATTCCCATAAGTTCTGTGATTTGTTTTTTCAGACTTTTGATTTCTTCTTTTTGTTCATTCCTTGCCTTCTTTATATCCTCCCTCAATTCATTGATTTGATATTTGATGAGGTTTTCCATGTCTGTTCGTATATTCTGAATTAATTGTTTCAGTTCTTGTATGTCATTTGAATTGTTGGTTTGTTCCTTTGACTGGGCCATATCTTCAATTTTCCTAGTGTGATTTGTTATTTTTTGCTGGCTTCTAGCATTTAATTACCTTAATCAGTTTATTCTGGAGATTGCTTTCACTTCTTTTACCTAGGGTTTTCTTGCTGGATGAATTTGTTGTCTATCTGTTCTTTGATATTCAGTTCAGCTTTATCTGGACCTCTAGCTTAGGTTTTGTTAAACAGAGGAGAATTTTTCAGTTCTTGTTTTCTTGTTTCTTGCCCTGCTTGTATGGTGCCTTCCCTGCCCTCCCCCCCCACCCTTAGGAGAGTCTACTTAGGTATTATAGACCGCAGCCGGATTTTCCCAGACCAAACTGTCCTCCTGTCAGGAGGAAAGAGTCACCTGTGTTGGTTTTCCCTGAGGGCGAGACCCCGCAGATTGAAAGACTTCCCTGTGAAGTCTCTGGGCTCTGTTTTTCTTATCCTGCCCAATATGTGGCGCTTGTCTGCCTGCAGGTCTCACCAGCATAAGATGATGCAGTGCCTTTAACTTTGGCAGACTCTCCCTGCTGGGGGTGTGGTGGAGACAGAGGAGAGGATGTAGGCTGGTTTTAATGGCTTCAAATTACCAAGCCCTGGTGTCTGAATTCCTTGAGAGAGTGATTCCGCCTGAGTTGGTCTTCACCCCTCCCCTGGGGAAGGCACAGGCTCCAGACAAGCCCCCAAAGGAACTCACTTCTGCCTATGCCTGGGGTGGTTGCAGCCTGAGAAGCCCTGCCACTGTATCCAAAGGCAGTCAAGCCTGTGTAGAAATCCTGCCCCCTTGGAGCTGGGGCAAAAATGAGCGACCTCCACTTGACCAGGTTTACCTGAGCTGTGGGCCTATTTTTAGTAGTCAGAATTTGTTAATTAATTCCACAATTGGTGTTTGGTTGGGCTCAGCCCCTGCTCCTAGTAAAGTCTCTTTCCTTTCCCCTCTGGGAAGCAGCCTGGGGTGCTGGCCGCCGTGGCTTGGGGAACTCACGGTTCTGGGGGGGCTCACAGCCGGTCCAGCTGGTCCAGCTGTGTGTCCAGTCACTGACGTGGCCCCAGGAGCTGTTCTGTATTGTTTCTGGTTATTTAGTAGTTGTTTTGGAGTACGAACTAAAACATGCACATTGTGCTAAGCCGCCATCTTGGCCTAGAAGTCGCCCAGCAATCTTTCTTGATAAAAACACTTTAAAGACAGAAATAGACAGAAATAGGTGGGCCATGGTGGCTTAGCAGAAAAGACAGAAATAGGTGGGCCATGGTGGCTTAGCAGGCAGAGGTCTTGCCTGCCATGCTGGAGATCCGGGTTCAATTACCGGTGCCTGCTCCTGCCAGAAAAAGGTAGGGATAGAAGGAAACTTCATCAACGTGACAAAGGATATATATGAAAAGCCTATAGCTAAATAAGGTGAAAAGACTCAAAGCTTTCCCTCTAAGGTCTGGAACAAGACAAGGATGCCCACTGTCACAATTGTTATTTCAACATTGAACTATAAATTCTCCCTAGAGCAGTCAAGCAAGAAAAAGAAATAAAAGGCATCCAAATCAGAAAGGAAGAAGTAAAACTTTCCCCATTTGTGGATGACATGATCCTATGTATAGAAATTCCTGAAAAAAAAAACAAAGCTACTAAAGCTGAGAAATGAATTCAGTGAAGTCACAGGATTCAAAAGCAGCACACAAAACTCAATCTTCTTTATTTTTAAATATTTTTACTGACATATCTTCATGAACCATATAGTCCATCCACAGTAAACAGTCAGTGGTTCACAATATCATCATGCAGTTGTGTATTCATCACCATGATCATTTTTAGAACATTTGCTTATTCCAGAAAAAGAAATAGAAAAGAAAGAAACTATACATCCAATACCCCTTACCCCTCCCCTCTCTTTGACCACTGGTGTTGCAATTTATCCCTTTTTTAAACCTGTATCTTCCCCCATTATTTATTTATTTATTTATTTGTTTGTTTATTTATTTATTTATTTTTGTTTGTTCTTATTTTTACTTATCTGTCCATAGCCTGGATAAAGGGAACATCAGCCACTTTTTCACTTTTGTGAAACCACGATTTTAACAATCACATGGTCACACTGTAAAAGCTATTATAAAACCATCTTCAAGAATCAAGGTATTTCCCTCTAGCCACTCCAATATACCATAAACTAAAATGTATGTCTATATAATGCATATGAATAACCTCCAGGATAACCTCTTGACTCTGTTGGAAATCACTCAGCCACTGGAACTTTATCTTGTCTCTTTTCTCTCTGTGCCCTTTTGGTCAAGAAGGGTTTCTCATTGCCATGATGCCAGGTCCCGGCTCATCTCCAGGAGTCATGTCTCTCGTCCAACAGCCTTCTTTGCAGAAATGGAAAGCCAATTATCAAATTAATATAGAAAGGTAAGGGTTCCCAAATAACCTAGCCATCTTGAAAACATAGAATGAAGTTAGGGGACTCTTTTTCTGATTTTAAGACTTATTACAATGCTGGAGACCCAGGTTCAGTTTCTGGTGTCTGCCCATGCAAAAAGAAAAAGAAAGAAAGAAAAAAAAGAAAAATTTATTGCAAAGACACAATATTTAAAACAACATAGTGCTAGCACAAGGACAGATATATAGGCCAATGGAATAAAGTTGAGAGTTGAGAGTTCAGAAATCAACCCTCACATCTATGGCCAGTTGATTTTTGCCTGCCAAAGCTGCCAAGTGCACTCATTTAGAAAAGAACAATCTCAAGCAAATGGTGCTAGGAAAACTAGATATCCATGGGGGAAAGAATGAAGTTGGACCCCTACCTCACCTATGCAAAATTAATTCAAAATGGATCAATGGCCTAAATAGAGAACCAACACTACAAAACTCCTAGAAGGAAACATCTTTAGCACCCTATGTGAGTCAATGGTTTCTTTGACAATAGACGTTTTTCTAAAGAAAATATACAGAAGGCGAAAGAGCACTTGAAAAGATGCTCAAAGTCATTAGGTATTAGGGAAATGCAAATCAAAGCCACCAGATACCATTTCACACCCACTAGAATGGCTACTATATTTTAAAAATGGAAAATGTTAAAAAAAAAATAGTGTTGGAGAGGACGTGGAGAAATAGGAATACTCATTCAAATTTGATAAATATAGAATGGTGCAACCACTGTGGAAAACAGTTTGATGGTTTCTCAGAAAGTATAGAATTACCATATGACCTGGCAATCCCTCTTCTAGATATATACCCTAAAGAATTGAAAGCAGGGACTCAAACAGGTATTTGCACATTGTGGTTCATAGTGTATTATTATTGTTCACAACAGCCAAACAATGGAAGCAACCCAAGTGTCCATCAAATGATGAATAGATAAATGAAATGTAGTATATACTTATAATAGAGTATTATTCAGCCGTAGAAAGGAATGAATTTCTGATACATACAACAACATAGATGATCCCCGAAGACATGTTGAGTGAAATAAGTCACACAAAAGGACAAATACTGTATGATCTCACTGATATGAAATGATTAGAATAAGCAAGTTATCATACAGTCATAAACTAGAATACAAATTCCTAGAGGCTGGGGTGGGGATAAGGAATGGGGAGTTAACACTTATTTGGTATAGAGTTTTTGTTTGCGGTGATAGAAAGTTTTGGTAATGTTTGGTGGTGATGGTAGTGGAAAATTGTGAATGTAATTAATGCTATCAAATCATATACTTGAATGTGTTTAAAAAGGAGAAATTTTAGTTTGTATCTATGTTGCTACAATTAAATAAAAACCCTTAGGACTGTACAACACAAACAGTGAATCTTAAGGTCAACTATGAACTATAGTTAATAGTGGAATTATAAAGATGTTCCTATATCAAATGTAACTAATGTAGTCCACTAATGCAAGGAGTTAATAATAGGTGGTATATGGGGACTGTGTATTTTATGCATGATTTTTCTCAATACTTACAACATCTCGTAAAAAAGAAAACTCAAACAATTATACAACACAAATAGTCAACTAATATGAACTATAGGCCATAGTTTATAGTATAATTATAATAATATTATTTCATTAATTATAACAAAATGCCACACTAATTAAAGTATTAATACTAATGCCATACTAATACTAATTCTAATTAGTATGCTAATACCAACATTAATTAGTATGCTAATATTAATACAAATAATAATTAATAATACTAATTACTATGCTAATACTAGTACTAATGCCACAAAATGCCACACTAATTAAAGTGTTAATAATATGGAAAAACTGCATGTGAGGGGTGGTTTATTGAATTCTATATTTTCTGCATGATTATTCTCTAAACCTATAACTTCTTTAATATAAAAAAGAATATATTTATTTTTAAGGCCATTCCACTGTACTAATTTTCTGGTTTATTAATTTGTGATATATATATATCACAAATGATGTATTATAGGATATAAATCCTCTATAGAAAGGATGGATATATACTATATATCCATCATTTCTATAATTCAGAGGACAGTTGAAGTATTCCTCTGTGCTGATTTGAAACTTGCATACCCCAGGAGAACCATGTTCTTTACTCCTCATTCAGTATTGCTGTGTGGGACCTTTTTGATTGTTTCCATGGAAATGTGACACACCCAGTTGTGGATGGTACCTTTTGATTAGGTGGTTTCCCTGTAAGATGTGTCTCTACCCATTCAAAGTGGGGTCACTTACTGGAGCCATTTAAGAGGAAACTATTTTGGAAAAAGCTTCAGTGTTCACAGAGCCTACATAGCCAGATTTGGAGATACAAAAGGAAAATGGCCCTAGAGGATCCTTATGAAATGAGAAGCCAGAAGAGAAAGCTAGCAGACATCGCCATGTGACTTACCAGCTGACAGAGGTGTTCTGGACCTATCAGCCTTTCTTTTTATAAAAAAAATTTTTCTTTAAACATAGCAATGTACAAACATGAGCATTTTTACCATGTGATCATTCCATCCTTGGTATATAATCAATAACTCACAATATCATCCCATAGTTGTATATTCATCACCATGATCATTTCTTAGAACATTTGCATCAATTCAGAAAAAGAAATAAAAAGAAAAAGGAAAAAGCCTCATACATACCATACCCCTTACCCCACTTCTCATTGACTGCTAGTATTTCCATCTACCCAATATATTTCAGTGTTGTTTCCCCTATTTTTTTCTATACTCCTTACCACTCCCTTTCACTGATCACTAGCATTTCAATCTACTAAATTTATTTTAACATTTGTTTCCCATATTATTTATTTTTAATCCGTATGTTTTACTCATCTGTCTGTACTGTAGATAAAAGGAGCATCAGACACAAGGTTTTCACAATCACACAGTCACATTGCGAAAGCTATATCATTATACAATCATTTTCAAGAAACATGGCTACATTTTCAGGCACTTCCCTCCAGCCTCTCCAATATACCTTAACTAAAAATATGGTATCTATATTATGTGTAAGGATAGTTTCTCAGCCATTGATACTTCATTTTATCTCATTTCTCTCTTCCCCTTTTGGTCTAGAAGGTTTTCTCAATCCCCTGATGTTGATTCCCAACTCATTCCAGAATCTCGGTCCCACGTAGAGAGGGGGATGGCAGTGAGTTTGCTTGTCGTGTTGGCTGAGAGAGAGAGGCCACATCTAAGCAACAAAAGAAGTTCTCTGGGGGTGACTCCTAAGCCTAATTTTAAGTAGGCTTAACTACTTGAATCAAGATATGTACCTCTGGATGCCTTAGTTTGGACATTTTTATAGCCTTAGAACTGTAAACTTGCAATTTAATAAATTCCCTTTTTAAAAGCCATTCCATTTCTGGTATATTGCATTCCAACAGCTTTAACAAACTAAAGCAAATTTCTCCTTAAATGTGTGAAAACCAAAGCTTAGAGATTTTTTCTTCTCCAAGGTGAAATAGAAAACAATTGATGAAGCTATGACTAAAATCCATGGTTTGTATATTCCTATACTATTTTTTTTAATGCTGCATCCATTGTGGGTGACACTTTTTTTAATGGCATTATTCTGGTCTCATTGACATAGTGGGAAATTAAAACATCCTTAAACACACACATAAGGGTTTAGTGGTGTTGGTGGTTATCGTGGTGGTGTGTGGTGTGTATATATCTCTGGCATATTTAGTATAGCACTTTGTGTCTGCTAAATGTTTGCTAACTGAAGTTGATTCCATGCTGCCTGTAACTCCTTCAATGGATCTTCTCCATTAAGAGTAGTGACAACACAACCACAAGTGCACTTTCATACTTCTAATATGTGGTTGAGTTGGTTTTCTATTTCAATAGGAATGGGTCAGTGATTCACATTTAGCAATTACTACTTACCAGGTGTGCTAGTTTGCTAGCTTCCAGAATGCAATATATCAGAAACAGAATAGAATTTTAAAAATGAGAATTTAATAATTTGCTGGTTTACAGTTCTAAGGCTGAGAGAATGTCCCAATTAAAACAAGTCTATAGAAATGTCCAATCTAAAGCATCCAGGGAAAGATACCTTAGTTCGAGAAGGCTGGTGAAGTTCAGAGTTTCATTCTCAAATGAGAAGGCACATGGTGAACACAGAGTTTCTCTCTCATCTGGAAAGGCGTGTGGTGAGCACGGCATCATCTGCTAGCTTTCTCTCCTGGCTTCCTTTCAGGAAGCTCCCCAGGAGGCATTTTCCTTCTTCATTTCCAAAGGTGGCTGGCTGGTGGACTCTGTTTCCCATGGCTATGTCATTTTCTGTGCCCTCTTTGAATTGCTCTCATTCCCAAAATATTTCCTCATTCATAGGCTTCCAATAAACCAATGAAGACCCACCTGAATGGGTGGAGACATGTCCTCACCTAATCCAGTTAACAATCACTCTTGAATGAGTCACATCTCCAGGGAGATGATCTAATTACAGATTCAAATATACAGTACTGAATAGGGATTAGAAGAAACAGTTGCCTTTACAAAATGGGATTACGATTAACACATGGCTTTTCTAGGTTGCATACATCCTTTCAAACCAGCACACCAGGCAATATATTATTTTCATTTCTTCATTTGATCATCAAAACCAATGCTACAGGCTCCAATTTAAAGATGTCTTTTCTTGTGCTTAGGCAGTGTGCATTCAAATCTGGGTCTTTGTAATTCCAAAGACTCTGTAGCCTGTGATACTAGCCATTTGACATGTAAAGAATGTTTTGATAAGTTTACAACATAAAGGCCTTCGAGGCTGTATATCTGTACCTAATTGTTGCTAACTTTACATTAGGAAGACAAGGAAGTCAGTCCTAGGACTGGCATAATAGTTCTCATGGCTGAACGCAAAATATTACACTTGTCATTACAGTCAAGTACCAGCAGTGGGTCTGAGCGGTGTTGGAAAGTGAGAAGATGACTTTCTGTTTTTCGGGTTGTTTTGTTAATTTTTATGGATACAACAACATACAAGCACATAAATTCTTTTTTTTTTAATTTTTTATTAATTAAAAAAATTACAAGAAACACAAACATTCCCAACACATGCACTCAGCAGTTCACAATATCATCACATAGTTGCATATTCATCATCATGATCATTTCCCAGAGCATTTGCATCATTTCAGAAAAAGAAATAAAAAGATAACAGAAAAATAAAACAAATACAGGAAAAAATTTTACATATCATACCCCTTACTCCTCCCTTTCATTGATCACTAGCATTTCAAACTAAATTTATTTTAACATTTGTTCCCCCTGTTATTTATTTTTATTCCATATGTTCTACTCATCTGTTGACAAGGTAGATAAAAGGAGCATCAGACACAATGTTTTCACAATCACACAGTCACATTGTGAAAGCTATATCATTATACAATCATCATCAAGAAACATGGCTACTGGAACACAGCTCTACATTTTCAGGCAGTTCCCTCCAGCCTCTCCATTACATCTTGGATAACAAGCTGATATCTACTTAATGCATAAGAATAACCTCCAGGATAACCTCTCGACTCTGTTTGGAATCTCTCAGCCATTGAAGCACATACATTCTTAACATGCAAATATTCCATACATGGTGTACAATCAGAGGCTCACAATGTCATCACATAGTTGTATATTCATCGCTATGATCATTTTTTAGAAAATTTGCATCACCCCAGAAAAAGAAATAAAAAGAAAAAAGAAAAAACTCATACATACCATACCCCTTACTCCTCCCTCTCATTGACCACTAGTATTTCCATCTATCCAATATATATATATATATATTTTTTAATTTTAACATTTGTTTCCCCATTATTTTATTTTTAATCCATATGTTTTATTCATCTGTCCATACCATAATTAAAAGGAGCATCAGACACAAGGTTTTCACAATCACACAGTCACACTACGAAAGCTGTATCATTATATAATCATCTTCAAGAAACATGGCTACTGGAACACAGCTCTACAGTTTCAGCCTAATATACCTTAATCTAAATACATCTTAATCTAAAAGGGGGATATCTATGTAATGCATAAAAATAACCTCCAGGATAACCTCCCAACTCTGGTCTGAAATCTCTTAGCCACTGGCACTTTATTTTGTCTCATTTCTCTTTTCCCCCTTTTGGCCGAGAGGGCTTTCTCAATCCCTGATGCTGAGTCCCAGCTCATTCTAGGATTTCTGTCCCATGTTGCTGGGAGGTTTACACCCCTGGGAGTCATGTCCCATGTAAAGAGGGGGAGGGCAGTGAGTTTGTCTGCCATGTTGGTTGAGAGAGATATGCCACATCTGAGCAACAAAAGAGGTTCTCTGGAGGTGACTCTTAGGCCTAATTTTTAAATAGGCTTAGTCTGTCGTTTGTGGGGATAAGTTTCATAGGAACAAACCCCAAGATTGAGGTTTTGGCTTATTGATTTTGTTGTCCTGAGACCTTCTGTTTTAAGTGACTACTATAGAGTTTCTGGAAATATTGCCAATATCAAAACTTTTACCCGCCACCCTGCTGTGATGGGAGTGGCGGGTTTCACCTGCTTTGCGTTATTCAGCTTTCCTCTTTTCTGAAAAAAACAAAACAAAACAAAACAGAAGCATTTCTTCTATATTCTGCTTTTATAAAAGCAATATGAATATTGTGCTGGGTTGGAGCTATATACTCCAGGACATCATGTTCTTAATCTTCATCCACTACTGTGGGTGTGAATTCAGTGTAAATAGGACCTTTTGATGTGGTTACTTCAGTGAAAGTGTGACCCAGCTGAATCAGATTTGGTCTTAATCCTGTGACTGGAATTCGGTATAAGCAGAATAAAATTCAAACATGCAAAGAGGAAGCCACAGGAAGAAACTGGAAGTCAGTGGAACCCACAGAAGCCAAGAAAAGCTACCATGACTATTTCCATGTGACAGAAAAGCTGGGGACCACGGATCACTGACTGTGCAGAATGCCGCAGTTTCCTGGTTGAAAGCATCATCTTGGTTCCAACTTGATTGTGGATTTCTCGTAGCCTCAAAACTGTGAGCCAATTAACTCCTGTTGTTTATACCAACTCATTGCATGGTATTTGTTTTAGCAGCCAGGAAATTAAAACAAATATCTTTCAGCAAATCCAGGATCACAGCATTAATTCTGCCTGAAATGGAAATGATGAGAAGGAGGAGCTAGAGTCACCTATGTCATCTATGGCACACTGGTAGTATTCTCATCTCCTAGGAGAGACGACAGGAAACAGATTCTTGTCTGCTGTAGGGTTTCCTTTTTAAAAAAAAATATTTTGGGGGGCTTCCTTTTTGATTAACTTTTTAAAAAAACTTTTTTATTGAATAATATAACATATATATATATACAAAGCAAAAAAATAAAGAAGCAATGGTTTTTAAAGCACTCTTCAACAAGTAGTTACAGGACTGATCCCAGAGTTTGTCATGGGCTACCATACGATCCTCTCATATTTTTCCTTCGAACTGATCCAGAATATAGGAGGTTAGAGGGCTTAAATATTTTTTTATCATCAAGTTGACTTTTTTCCTTCTTTTTTTTTGATATATAACATATATACAAAAAAGCAATAAATTTCAAAGCACAGCATCACAATTAGTTGTAAAACAGATTTCAGAGTTTACAATTTCACAATTTTAGGTTTTTACTTCTAGCTGCTCTAAGATACTGGAGAATAAAAAAGATATCAATTTAATGATCCAGCATTCATATTCATTTGTTAAATCCTATCTTCACTATAAAACTCCACCATCACCTTTGATTTTTCCATCCCTCTCTTTAGGGGTGTTTGGGCTATGGCAATTCTAAATTTTTTATATTGGAAGGGTCTGTCACTAATATGGAGTAGGGAGATGGAACTATCTGTTGTTCTGGAGAGGCTGGGCCCTCTAGGTTTCAGGACTTACCTGGACTAGGGACCCATCTGCAGATTGCAGATTTCTGGAAAGTTGCTCTAGTGCCCAGGACCCTTGTGGAATCTTATAAATTGGCCTTAGGTGTTCTTTAGGATTGGCTGGGATGGTTCTGGTTGGGGGTTGCAGGTTATGTTAGGTAGCAGGGTCTACCTGAAGCTTGCTTAAAAGCAACCTCCATCCAGAGTAGTCTCTCGACTCCATTTGAACTCTTTGCCACTGATACTTTATTAGTTACACTTCTTTTCCCCCTTCCTGTTCAGGATGACATTATTGATTCCACGGTGCCAGGGCTGGATTCATCTCTGGGAGTAATCTCCCAACGTCCCCAGGGAGACTTTCACCCCCAGATGTCATGTCAGGGCCCTGTGCCTTAGACCAGCGCACACCAGGGTTACGCCCCTCAGACCAGTACACCCACACAGCTACATTGTCCTTGGCCACTGGGCGCCCACATTCACAAACATCAGTGTAACATTCCCAACCTGTGCCCATACCTGCCCTGAAAAAAATCATCATACTGAGTGCTCCACCCCATACTCTGCTCCCTGCTGGACAACCATCCTGCAAACACAAGGCCTTAGACTACTGAAAGAAATCAACTCCTAAAGTAAATCAATCAAGATATTTGCATGTGGCAAACACAGCAGAAGATCGCTAAGCATATCACAATGCAGACAGATACAGCCCTGCCTAATGACCAAATTAAAACGCCAGAGGAGACACAGACATTGAAAGAACTAATCAAAGATGTTCATACAACTCTACTTAGTAAAATGGGTGGGATGGCAAATGACATAAAGGAGATGAAGAAGAAGAAGACAGTAGAAGAGCACAAAGAGAAATTTGAAAGAATAAATAGAAAAATAGCCAAAATCACAAAGATTAAAGACTCTGTTGACCAAATAAAAAATATACTAGACACACACAACACCAGATTTGAAGGGACCAAAGAAAGAATACGTGATAGAGAGGATAGGATAATTGACTTTGAAGACTCAAAACAGCGAATGGCAAAAAAGCTGGAAAAAATTGAATGGGAACTCAGGGAAATGATAGACAAAACAAAGCACACAATATAAGAATCATTGATGTACCAGAAGGAAAAGAGAGGAGTAAAGGGCTAGGAAAAGTAGTTGAAGATATAATGGGGGAAAACTTCCCAACCCTCATAAAGGACATAAATATACGCGTCAAAGAAGCCCAACAAACTCCAAACAGAATAAATCCAGATAGGCCTTCCCCAAGGCAAATACTGATCAGTCTGTCAAATGTTCAGGAGAAGCAGAAAATCCTGAAAGTGGCAAGAGAAAAACAATCTATTACATACAAGGGAAATCAAGTAAGACTGAGTTCAGACTACTCAACTAGCACCTTCAGAATTGAGGGAGAGATTAAAATTTTCACAGACAAAAAAGTCCTGAAAGAATTTGTCAAATGACCAGCCCTACAAGAAATACTAAAAGGAGTTCTGCCTGCTGAAAAAAAAAAAGACAGGGAGGTCTGGAGGAGGGCACAGAATTGAAGAGTACCACTAAGGGTAACTTAAAGAATACAAAGAGAAAGAGGGAAAAGAATATTTAGATCTGACAAATAAAATAAAACAGATAAGAAGGTAGACTCAAGAAACACCTTTTCAGTAATAACTTTGAATGTTAACCAACTAAATTTACCAATTAAAAGATACAGATTGGCAGAATGGATTAAGAAACATAATCCAGCTATATGCTGTTCACAAGAGACTCATTTTAGACACAAGGATACAAATAGATTGAAAGTGAAAGGATGGAAAAAGATTTTCCATGTGAGTTGTAACCAAAAGAAAGCTGGAGTAGCTATACTGATATTAGACAAAATAGACTTTAAATGTAAAGACATCATAAGAGACAAAGAAGGCTGCTACAAAAAGGAACAATGTTGTGAGGCATGCAACCATGTGAATGAACATGTGGGACATTTGATGAGACAAAATAAGCTGGAAACAAAAAACAACAATGGTATGTTCACCTTTAGAAAATGCTTATAAGAAAACAGGGGCCTAGACTGAAAGCTTTTAGAGCAGACATAGTAAGTCTGGAGTGGTGACTATTATTTCTGGATTTTGAGAGGCTGTTTTATATATATAACCTGATATTTAGAGATAAGAACCAAGCCAAACAGATTGGGGTTAAAGTAATTCAGAACATAGGGGTAAGGAAGACAGTGTCTATATTTTAGAACCACACATAGTCTTTTAGACCAATGGAAGAAAGGTTTATTTGGTCTGGAACTGAAATTTTCTGTAGTGCATAATCTAATTCAACCTATCTGTATAGCTCATCTGAACAACTGAAACAGGAAGCACACAATAAGAAAGAGGTCCTTTGATAAGAAAGGATGTTTAATGCCTGTAAACATCCTAGAGTATATTAAGCAGATAATCAAGAAGTATTGACAGAGTCCCCTGAGGGAGGGAAGAAAGACTATGGAACTATTAAACCTTACCATCAGGGAATCCCCTGAAATTGTGTCAAACTTTAGGGACACCCAAATCAATAGGCCATGCCCTCGATCATGAGGCTTACTCTTGTGAAGCTTATATAGGTAGCAGAGAAGCTTAGACTACCTATAGGCTTGCCTAAGAGTTACTTCTGGAGGACCTCTGTTGTTGCTCAGATGTGGTCTGTCTCTTTAAGTCCAACTCTGCAAGTGAAATCACTGCCCTCCCCCCTACATGGGACATGACATCCAGGGGTGAAAGTCTCCCTGGTGATGTGGAAGAGGACTCCCAGGGATGAATCTAGACCTGGCACCATGGGCTCAACAATTGCATGCTAACCAAAAGGGGGAAAAAGAAGTGTAACTAATAAAGTATCAGTGGCAGAGAGAGTTCAAATAGGGTCGAGAGGCTACTCTGGAGGTTGCTCTTACGCAAGCTTCAGGTAGACCTGGTTACCTGTCATAACCTGCCAACCCCCAACCAGGACCATTCCAGCCAATCCTAAAGAACACCTAGGGCAATATATAAGATTCCACAAAGGTTCCAGGCACTAGAGTAACTTTCCAGAAACCTACAGCCTCCGGATGGGTCCCTGGTCCAGATAAGTCCTAAAACCTAGCCCAGCCTCTCCAGAACATCAGATAGTTCCATCTCCTTACCCCATGTTAGTGACAGACCGTTCCAATATCAAAAATTTAGAATTGCCATAGCCCAAACAACCCCAAAGAGAGGTATGGAAAGATCAAAGGTGATGGTGAAGTTATACATAGAAGATAGGACTTAACAAATGAATATGAATGCTGAAGTATTAAATTGATATATCTTTTTGTCTCCAATATTTTAGAGCAACTAGAAGTAAAAACCTAAAATTGTGAAATTGCAACCCATGTCAAAGTCTGAAATATGTTCTGCAACTAATTGTGGTGCTGTGCTTTGAAATTTATTGCTGTTTTGTATATATGTTATCATTCACAAAAAAAAGAAGGAAAAAAAAGTCAATTGTGATGATAAAAAAGTATTTAAGCCCTCTAACCTCCCATGTTCTGAAGTAGCTAGAAGGAAACATATGAGAGGATCGTATGGTAGCCCATGACAAACTCTGAATCTCTCCTGTATCCACTTTTTGAAGAGTACTTTGAAAACGATTGCTTTTTGATTTCTTTGCTTTGTGTATATGTTATACTGTACAACAAAAAAAGTTAAAAAAAAAAGTTAGAATGGGCATAGCCAAAATACCCCTACAGAATGTGAGAGAGATCAGAGGTGATGGTGGAGTTATACAGAGAAACTTGGGTTTAACAAATGAGTGCTGAATCATTTTACTGATATTTCTTTTAGCCTCCAGTACCTTTGAGCAGCTAGAAATAAAAACCTAATATTTTGAAACTGTAACTCATACCAAACTGAAATCTGTTCTACAACTATTTGTTGCGATGTACTTTGGAATGTATTGCTTTTAGGTATATATGTTATTTAAAGAGAAGGAGTATAACAGAGAAGATAGGATTTAACAAATGGGTATGACTGCTCAATCAATATATTGACATTTCTGTCAGTCTCCAGTGCCTTGGAGGAGATAGAAGGAAAAACCTGAAATTGTGGAACCGTAACCCATACCAAACTGTGAAATCTGTTTCATAATTACTTGTTAAAATGTACATTTTAATTTATTGCTCTTTTTGTATATATTTCACAATAAAAAAATTAAAAAAATGAAAGAAAGAGGAGACATTCAGTGGGAAATGGAAGGATGGGCGGAACTGATAAATAAACAAATATACTTGGCTATAGATTTTACAAAAGAGGCAGGCAAGATGTAGAGCAAGGAAACTATAAAATTCCTGCCTTCTTGCAATAAAACATGCTGAGTGATTCAAGGATGTGAGTAAGGTGTGATCAGGGGAAACAGAAGTCTCAGTTACGACTCTCCGGATAGCAGTCACTTCCAGTTGCCAGATTTTATACTATCCTCTGAGGATTTTGTTGTCAATGAACAAAGTCATAGGTAAGCGAAAATAGTGATCAGAAGTGCTTTTGCAAAGCTCTTCCTGAGCAGAATTTGAGTCAAGAAATTTTGAGTAGAAAACAAAGAATGGGCTGATAGGGCAAAGGCTAACTAAAAAGGGAAATGCAGAGCTTAAGAGCTTAAGAATTTCTTAGGCACTGGACCTGCCTATTTGTCTCTCAGATGTGGTCACAGTCCCTGAGCTAATAAATGTGAGCAAAAACAGAGAGGCAGAAAATGTGAGGAAGTATGACTACAACCTAGCAGGAGGCTGATCTACCCAGCATCTCCTGTCTGCCAGAAATAACCATCAGCCCCACAAAAAGAGCAGTGTACAAGGGTACAGCCTGGGTGGAAAGGGCAGATTAGTTTGGAAGGAAGGGTCCAGAAGGAAGCAGTTTATTGTGCAGTCTTGAGTAACAGGCAGTGCAAAGAGGCTTGTTAGGGAAAAAAAATCTCAACAGTAGGTCAAGATTCAACTATTTCTGGCTTTGTTTAGTAGTAGACAAATGGTAACTGGATTAAAAGCCAACTGACAATCTAAGGCAGTTGTATTGTCAAATCTAACCCTGAAAAATAAGGGCCTATGACTTGCCAACCCCTGACAACTTCCCAGGCCCCTAAATCTGACCCTGAAATAAGGGGGCTGCTTCAGGAGTAAAGCTCCCCATCAGGAAACCAGCCACAACGCTCCTCTCAAATTTGGCTTTGGAAGACTGTGGTCAGGAAGATTCTCCCAGAGATTAGAACCAAGGGCCATGGGTCTGGTAATTAGCTTACTCTTCTTAACCAGCAGGTGATAGTTTCTATTCTGGATTGAGGTTTCTTCATCTCCCCATTTTCACGTGGGAGTATTTGTTGCTGGCATCCTGTTTCCCCTTGGCCTTGTTTATTAGATGTGTTGGGGGTGGCTACATTTAGAGTTGAGCCCTAGGCGGCCAGACCATAAGGAGTTCCCTTCCACTCAATTCAGAGTCAAGTAACCAGCACAGATCTTGAGCTGGATTCAAGTAAACGAGTTTGAGCAAGGGTGAGTGCACTGTTTATTTAGGCTTATTTAGTCTGCCATGATTTCATTTGACTAAATTTGATCTGAATGTGTGATACACATTGTTAACTCTTCCTCTATACTTTTCTCGATAGCTGAGACGATGAACTCCATTGAACTTCTTCATTATAGCATGTTAAATTAAAATCTCTGCGTAGGAATAAAGAAATTAAAGTCTTCTTCCATTTATGGAAGAATTCTTTTCATTGTGTTTTCATTTTTCAATGCCAAATAGAAGTTTTTTTTTAGTTTTTGTTTTCTAACAGGTAAAATAATTCAACAGTTTAACCATAGGCGTTACTAGCCTAATGGCAGGTCGTACATTGAAAGCTAAATTAGAAGTTAATTCCAAAGGACTCTTTAAACTTTATTCAGTAACTTTAGTGTTAGTAATTTTGGTATTATTATTTGAAAATATATTAGGTATATTGAAAGATAAATACATCACCATTTTAATGTTTTATTAGAACCAGGATTTAAAAAAAATTTTATTAATAAAACCGATCAGCATACAACGTGAACATTCTTAACGTATGAACATTCCATACTTGGTGTACGATCAATGGCTCACAATATCATCACATAGTTGTATATTTATCACCATGATCATTTCTCAGAACACTTATATCACTCCAGAGAAATAAATAAAAAGAAAAAAGAAAAAAACTCATGTATAACATACCCCTTACCCCTCCCTCTCATTAACCACTAATATTTCCCTCTACTCAATTTATTTTAACATTTGTTCCCCCTACTATTTATTTATTTATCTATTTGTTTTTTTATTAATTAACGGAAAAAAAGAAATTAACCCAACATATAGAAATCATACCATTCTACATATGCAATCAGTAATTCTCAACATCATCACATAGATGCATGATCATCATTTCTTAGTACATTTGCATCGGTTTAGAAGAACTAGCAACACAACAGAAAAAGATATAGAATGTTAATGTAGAGAAAAAAAATAAAAGTAATAATAATAGTAAAAAAAAAAAAACCTATAGCTCAGATGTAGCTTCATTCAGTGTTTTAACATGATTACTTTACAATTAGGTATTATTGTGCTGTCCATTTTTGAGTTTTTGTATCTAGTCCTGCTGCACAGTCTGTATCCCTTCAGCTCCAATTACCCATTATCTTACCCTGTTTCTAACTCCTGCTGGACTCTGTTACCAATGACATATTCCAAGTTTATTCTCGAATGTTTGTTCACATCAGTGGGACCATACAGTATTTGTCCTTTAGTTTTTGGCTAGACTCACTCAGCATAATGTTCTCTAGGTCCATCCATGTTATTACATGCTTCATAAGTTTATCCTGTCTTAAAGCTGCATAATATTCCATCGTATGTATATACCACAGTTTGTTTAGCCACTCGTCTGTTGATGGACATTTTGGCTGTTTCCATCTCTTTGCAATTGTAAATAATGCTGCTATAAACATTGGTGTGCAAATGTCCGTTTGTGTCTTTGCCCTTAAGTCCTTTGAGTAGATACCCAGCAATGGTATTGCTGGGTCGTATGGCAATTCTATATTCAGCTTTTTGAGGAACCGCCAAACTGCCTTCCACAGTGGTTGCACCATTTGACATTCCCACCAGCAGTGGATAAGTGTGCCTCTTTCTCCGCATCCTCTCCAGCACTTGTCATTTTCTGTTTTGTTGATAATGGCCATTCTGGTGGGTGTGAGATGATATCTCATTGTGGTTTTGATTTGCATTTCTCTAATGGCCAGGGACATTGAGCATCTCTTCATGTGCCTTTTGGCCATTTGTATTTCCTCTTCTGATAGGTGTCTGTTCAAGTCTTTTTCCCATTTTGTAATTGGGTTGGCTGTCTTTTTGTTGTTGAGTTGAACAATCTCTTTATAAATTCTGGATACTAGACCTTTATCTGATATGTCATTTCCAAATATTGTCTCCCATTGTGTAGGCTGTCTTTCTACTTTCTTGATAAAGTTCTTTGATGCACAAAAGTGTTTAATTTTGAGGAACTCCCATTTATTTATTTCCTTCTTCAGTGCTCTTGCTTTAGGTTTAAGGTCCATAAAACCGCCTCCAATTATAAGTTTCATAAGATATCTCCCAACATTTTCCTCTAACTGTTTTATGGTCTTAGACCTAATGTTTAGATCTTTGATCCATTTGAGTTAACTTTTGTATAGGGTGTGAGATATGGGTCTTCTTTCATTCTTTTGCATATGGATATCCAGTTCTCTAGGCACCATTTATTGAAGAGACTGTTCTGTCCCAGGTGAGTTGGCTTGACTGCCTTATCAAAGATCAAATGTCCATAGATGAGAGGGTCTATATCTGAGCACTCTATTTGATTCCATTGGTCGATATATCTATCTTTATGCCAATACCATGCTGTTTTGACTACTGTGGCTTCATAATATGCCTTAAAGTCAGGCAGGGTGAGACCTCCAGCTTCGTTTTTTTTCCTCAAGATGTTTTTTGCAATTCGGGGCACCCTGCCCTTCCAGATAAATTTGCTTATTGGGTTTTCTATTTCTGAAAAATAAGTTGTTGGGATTTTGAATCTGTAAATCAATTTAGGTAGGATTGACATCTTAACTATATTTAGTCTTCCAATCCATGAACACGGTATGCCCTTCCATCTATTTAGGTCTTCTGTGATTTCTTTTAACAGTTTTTTGTAGTTTTCTTTGTATAGGTCTTTTGTCTCTTTAGTTAAATTTATTCCTAGGTATTTTATTCTTTTAGTTGCAGTTGTAAATGGGATTCGTTTCTTGATTTCCCCCTCAGCTTGTTCATTGCTAGTGTATAGAAATGCTACAGATTTTTGAATGTTGATCTTGTAACCTGCTACTTTGCTGTACTCATTTATTAGCTCTAGTAGTTTTGTTGTGGATTTTTCCAGGTTTTCGACATATAATATATCATCTGCAAACAGTGATAGTTTTACTTCTTCCTCTCCAATTTTGATGCCTTGTATTTCTTTTTCTTGTCTAATTGCTCTGGCTAGAACCTCCAACACAATGTTGAATAATAGTGGTGATAGTGGACATCCTTGTCTTGTTCCTGATCTTAGGGGGAAAGTTTTCAATTTTTCCCCATTGAGGATGATATTAGCTGTGGGTTTTTCATATATTCCCTCTATCATTTTAAGGAAGTTCCCTTGTATTCCTATCTTTTGAAGTGTTTTCAACAGGAAAGGATGTTGAATCTTGTCAAATGCCTTCTCTGCATCAATTGAGATGATCATGTGATTTTTCTGCTTTGATTTGTTGATATGGTGTATTACATTAATTGATTTTCTTATGTTGAACCATCCTTGCATACCTGGGATGAATCCTACTTGGTCATTGGTCATGATGTATAATTCTTTTAATGTGTTGTTGGATACGATTTGCTAGAATTTTATTGAGGATTTTTGCATCTATGTTCATTAGAGAGATTGGTCTGTAGTTTTCTTTTTTTGTAATATCTTTGCCTGGTTTTGGTATGAGGGTGATGTTGGCTTCATAGAATGAATTAGGTAGTTTTCCCTCCACTTCGATTTTTTTGAAGAGTTTGAGGAGAGTTGGTACTAATTCTTTCTGGAATGTTTGATAGAATTCACATGTGAAGCCGTCTGGTCCTGGACATTTCTTTTTAGGAAGCTTTTGAATGACTAATTCAATTTCTTTACTTGTGATTGGTTTGTTGAGATCATCTATCTCTTCTTGAGTCAAAGTTGGTTGTTCATGTCTTTCCAGGAACCCGTCCATTTCCTCTAAATTGTTGTATTTATTAGCGTAAAGTTGTTCATAGTATCCTGTTATTACCTCCTTTATTTCTGTGAGGTCAGTAGTTATGTCTCCTCTTCCATTTCTGATCTTATTTATTTGCATCCTCTCTCTTCTTCTTTTTGTCAATCTTGCTAAGGGCCCATCAATCTTATTGATTTTCTCATAGAACCAACTTCTGGTCTTATTGATTTTCTCTATTGTTTTCAATTTCATTTATTTCTGCTCTAATCTTTGTTATTTCTTTCCTTTTGCTTGCTTTGGGATTAGTTTGCTGTTCTTTCTCCAGTTCTTCCAAGTGGACAGTTAATTCCTGCATTTTTGCCTGTTCTTCTTTTCTGATATAGGCATTTAGGGCAATAAATTTCCCTCTTAGCACTGCCTTTGCTGCGTTCCATAAGTTTTGATATGTTGTGTTTTCATTTTCATTCGCCTCGAGGTATTTACTAATTTCTCTTGCAATTTCTTCTTTGACCCACTCGTTGTTTAAGAGTGTGTTGTTGAGCCTCCACGTATTTGTGAATTTTCTGGCACTCCGCCTATTATTGATTTCCAACTTCATTCCTTTATGATCCGAGAAAGTGTTGTGTATGATTTCAATCTTTTTAAATTTGTTAAGACTTGCTTTGTGACCCAGCGTATGGTCTATCTTTGAGAATGATCCATGAGCACTTTGAGAAAAAGTTGTATCCTGCTGTTGTGGGATGTAATGTCCTATAAATGTCTGTTAAGTCTAGCTCATTTATAGTAATATTCAGATCCTCTATTTCTTTATTGATCCTCTGTCTAGATGTTCTGTCCATTGATGAGAGTGGTGAATTGAAGTCTGCAACTATTATGGTATATGTGTCTATTTCCCTTTTCAGTGTTTGCAGTGTATTCCTCACGTATTTTGGGGCATTCTGGTTCGGTGCATAAATATTTATGATTGTTATGTCTTCTTGTTTAATTGTTCCTTTTATTAGTATATAGTGTCCTTCTTTGTCTCTTTTAACTGTTTTACATTTGAAGTCTAATTTGTTGGATATTAGTATAGGCACTCCTGCTCTTTTCTGGTTGTTATTTGCATGAAATATCTTTTCCCAACCTTTCACTTTCAACCTATGTTTATCTTTGGGTCTAAGATGTGTTTCCTGTAGACAGCATATGGAAGGATCCTGTTTTTTAATCCATTCTGCCAGTCTATGTCTTTTGATTGGGGAATTTAGTCCATTAACATTTAGTGTTATTACTGTTTGGATAATATTTTCCTCTACCATTTTGCCTTTTGTATTATATATATCATATCTGACTTTCCTTCTTTCTACACTCTTCTCCATACCTCTCTCTTCTGTCTTTTCGTATCTGACTCTAGTGCTCCCTTTAGTATTTCTTGCAGAGCTGGTCTCTTGGTCACAAATTCTCTCAGTGACTCTTTGTCTGAGAATGTTTTAATTTCTCCTTCATTTTTGAAGGACAATTTTGCTGGATATAGGAGTCTTGGTTGGCAGTTTTTCTCTTTTAGTAATTTAAATATATCATCCCACTGTCTTCTAGCCTCCATGGTTTCTGCTGAGAAATCTACACATAGTCTTATTGGGTTTCCCTTGTATGTGATGGATTGTTTTTCTCTTGCTGCTTTCAAGATCCTCTCTTTCTCTTTGACTTGTGACATTCTAACTAGTAAGTGTCTTGGAGGACGCCTATTTGGGTCTAATCTCTTTGGGGTGCACTGCACTTCTTGGATCTGTAATTTTAGGTCTTTCATAAGAGTTGGGAAATTTTCAGTGATAATTTCTTCCATTAGTTTTTCTCCTCCTTTTCCCTTCTCCTCTCCTTCTGGGACACCCACAACACATATATTTGTGCGGTTCATATTGTCCTTGAGTTCCCTGATACCCTGTTCAAATTTTTCCATTCTTTTCCTGATAGTTTCTGTTTGCTTTTGGAATTCAGATGTTCCATCCTCCAAATCACTAATTCTATCTTCTGTCTCTTTAAATCTATCATTGTAGGTATCCCTTGTTTTTTCCATCTTTTCTACTTTATCCTTCACTTCCATAAGCTCTGTGATTTTTTTTTTCAGTTTTTCTATTTCTTCTTTTTGTTCAGCCCATGTCTTCTTCATGTCCTCCCTCAATTTATCGATTTGGTTTTTGAAGAGGTTTTCCATTTCTGTTTGTATATTCAGCATTAGTTGTCTCAGCTCCTGTATCTCATTTGAACTATTGGTTTGTTCCTTTGACTGGGCCATATTTTCAATTTTTTGAGCGTGATCCGTTATCTTCTGCTGGCGTCTGGGCATTTAGTCAGATTTCCCTGGGTGTTGGACAGAACAGGTTGAAAGATTTTTCTGTGAAATCTCTGGGTTCTGTTTTTCTTCTCCTGCCCAGTAGGTGGCGCTCGTGGCGCACGTTTGTCTGCGGTTCCCACCAGTAAAAGGTGCTGTGGGTCCTTTAACTTTGGAAAACTTTCGCCATGGGGGGGGTTTGCCAGCCGAAGCGGCTTGGAAGAGTGCCAGCCAGTCCGGGGGTCCGAACACGGGGAGGGTCGCCGGCCTCGCAGCCCGTGAGGGTGCCCGTCCAAATTTCCTAGTCGGCCCAGGGCGCCAAGTGTGGCGGGAGGGTGCCACGCCGCGGCCTGGGAAAGTGCACTGTTCCCAGCCGGACCGGGGAGTCACGTGTTTGGAAGGGACCCCCCCCCATCACCGTTCTCCACGGCCTGGGGATTTCCGATCCAATTCTCTCAGTTGGTCCGGGGTGCTGCGCGTGGTGGGGGCGCCAGCCGCCGCGGCTTGAGGGGACCGCCTGCCCAATTCTGCCAGCTGGCCCGGGAAGGAGGAAGGGATGGACTCCGGCCGCTTTTTCCTACTATTTATTTTTAATCCGTATTTTTTACTCATCTGTCCATACCGTAGATAAAAGGAGCATCAGAATATGTTTTCACAATCACACAGTCACTTTGCGAAAGTTATGTCATATGATCATCTTAAAGAAACATGGCTACTGGAACACAGCTCTACAGTTTCCCACACTTCCCTCTAGCCTCTCTAATACACTTTAAACTAAAAGTGAAGTTATCTATATAATATATAAGAATAATCTCCAGGATAACTTCTCAACTCTATTTGAAATTTCTGAGCCACTGACACTTTATTTTGTCTCATTTCTCTCTTCCCCCTTTCAGTCTAGAAGGTCTTCTCAATCCCTTGATGCTGAGATGCTGAGTCCCAGCTCATTCTAGGATTTCTGTCCCATGTTACCAGGAAGGTTTACACCTCTGGGAGTCATGTAGAACCAAAATTTTTAATGTTGGGCAAGCCTTTGATCAATGGGAAATGGGAACCAGTGGATAAATTCTTTCTCCCTTTTTTTTCTCCTTCCCCTCACCCCAGAGATGGTCCTGAAATGCAGTTTACATGGCTTGTGGGAGAGTCTTTCCAACAGATTAATGACAATTATACATTGTCATTTGGGTTTTCCCTCCTTCTCTGCCTTACTCCACTTGTAATTCATTCCTTTCCTGCGTCTGGTGATTTGATTTCTTGTTGAAATAATATCCCATCAGCCTTCTGCCTCAAACCCTGCTTTCTGGGGAACCTAGGCTAGTACAGCATCAAGAAGAAATCTATAATTGACTGAAATACAATGAATATATAAAAACTTATAAACTCATAATGATATATTCAAAACAGAGAAAGGCCTTCTTTGAATAGTGTTTGCAAGGTATATCTTTTTCCATCCATTTATTTTTAACTTATTTGTTAAACTGGGTTTTTCTCATATAAATGTGTAATTGAGTCTTGTGTTTTTTTGTCCAGTCTGATATATCTGCTTTTAATTGGGGTGTGTTAGAGTTTGAATCATGTTCCCCACAAAATACATGTTCAGGTCCCAGCCCCTGGTTGTGTGAATGTGTACCCTGAGTAAATAGGACTTTTGAAGATGTTATTAGTTCAAGAGTATGAGAGCGGGCCTTAATCCAAGATAGCTAAAGTGCTTATAAGCTAAGGAAATTGGGCACTTGGAAGAGAAGCCCCAGGGAGCAGCCAGAAACTGGAAGTCACAAGAAAAGGGAGAAGAAACCACCATTTATATTGCCGTGTGATGGAAAAACCAAGTAGTCCCAAAGATGCTGGCCAGCCAGAAGATGCCAACCCTGGGAGGAGGGAGCCTTCTAGTCTCTGAAGCCATGAACAAATAAAATTCCTGTTGTTAAGCCAACCCATGGTGTGGTATTTATTATAGTAGCTGGGAAACCAAAACAGGTTGTTTAAACAATTTATATTTAATGGGATTATTGAGAATGTTAGATTTAAATCTACCATCTTGCTATTTATTTTCTAGTTATCTCTTCTGTATTTTGCTCCTCTTTTCCTCTTTTTCTGCCTTCTTTTGAACTGGATTTTTTTATGATTTCATTTTTTTATCTAGGTGTATAAAACACATGTTTAACTTATCACAGGCTACCTTTAATCACATAATTCCATTTTCCCTCTCCTGGACTTTGTACTCTTATAATGTATTTTGCTTCTACATATGTCACAAACCCCAAAACACATAGGTTTTTTTTTTGCTTTAAAAGTAAATTTTTGTTTAAAAAAAAAGTAAATTACGTTTTAAAGGGATTTTAAAAGTAAGAAAGAAATATTTTATACTTATCTTCATGTTTATTATTTTGGTGCTCTTCAATCCTTTTTGAAGATTTCCATCTACTATAATTTTTTTTCTGCCGGAAGAAAGGACCTTCTCTAACATTTCTTTAGTGCTCATCGATTGGTGATTGATTCTTTCAGGTTTTTGAAAGAAAAACTGACCCTTTTTTCTTTCAGTATTTTGAGGATATTGTTTGACTTGCATTGTTTCTGATGAGAAGTTTGCTCTCATTTTTATCTTTGTTCCCCTGTATGAAATGTGTCTTTTTTTTTTTTCAAGCTGATTTTAGAATACTCTTATCATTGGCTTTAAGCAATTTGATTTTCATGTGTCTTGGTGTAGTTTTCTTTTGATTGGGATTTATTAAGCTTCTTAGATCACCGGGTTTATAATTTTAATCAAATCTGTAAAGGATTCAGCCATTATTTCTTCAAACATTTATTTTTATTCTTCCTTCTCTCTCCACTACTTCTGGGGCTCAAATGATACGTATATTAGGCTACTTAAAGTTTCCCAGAGTTCAGTGACATTCTGTTATTTTTTCTTTGCTCTTTTTTCATTCTGTTTCATTTGATAAGTTCTATTACTATGTCTTCAACTTTACTGATCTTTTTTTTCCTGTAGTGTCCAACCTCCTGTTCATTCTATTTGGTATAATTTTAATCTCAGAAATTATAATTTTAATCTCTAGAAATTTTATTTGTGTTTTATAAATATCTTCCATATTTCTCCTTAACATATTTATGCTTTTTTATACTTTCTTGAACCTATAGACTATATTCATAATAGTTGTTTTAATGTCTTTGTGTACTAATTCTATTATTTGTGTTATTTCTGAGAGTTTATATTGATTGAGTTTTCTTCTTCTTGTGTATTGTATTTTCCTGTTTCTTTGCATGCCTGGTAATTTTTCTCTACCTGTTCTTTTGTCTGCCTGAATTTGGGTTTCTCCTCTTCTTGCTCACTGATCCTCTCTTCTGCTTGTTCAAATCTCCTATTGCATGCCTCTAGTGTATATTAAATCTCATCTATTGTGCCTTTCATTCTCATAAGATCTGTTATTTTCCTTTGCATTCTTTCAAATTATTCTTTTCTTTCACCCAGTGTCTTCTTAATATCTTATTTCTGTTGTCATGTTTTCCTTCGTCTCCTTGAATTGATTTTAGATTTGTTTGAACATCTTTTATTAGTTCCAAATTCTATATCTCCTCTGACTTTTAAATTTGATCCTTTGACTGGACCGTCTGTTTCTTAGTATTTCCCAGCCAAAATAGGGCCAGGTACCCATGCAGGGGGCACACACCGGATCCAGAGGGCCCTGGGGAGAGAATCAGGAAAGACTCCAAAAAGCCTTTTTATTTTCATTCTGCTTCCCAAGGCTACATTTTCCTGGCCTTCCCAGAAGATGGCGCTCTTCTCCAGAACCCCTTTTTGATGTTTCCCTGAAAGTGTGCTTACATAACCTACCCAGCAGATGGCACTCTTCTGCAAGTTAGTCCCCTTAGCCCTAGGAAAGCTGGGTATTTTTGGACTTTTGCAGCTTTGTTTCTGACATGGTGGAAACAGTGGCATGTAGCACCTGACCAGGTCAGGCTAGAACAGTGGGATCCAGCAGTGTAAATTTGTCAGCCAAAAGCTGCATCTGTGCTGAGTAGTGTCCCCCTCTGTACTTAGGGGGGGGGGATTCCCATGGCCATCCCAGTCCACAACAGCCCCCCCAGGCAATGATCCAGCTGCCTGAGGCTGCTTCCCTCCAGGGTGGGGTGGGCACAGACGGAATTACTCATAGTCTCTGACCAAGATTTCTCAGTTTCTTCCTCCCACATTTCCCTGGGTGGTGCACAAAACTCCCCAGGTCTCCAGAGCCCCCGAACAGTTGATTAGAACAGTTGATGCCTGCCCGCTTGGTGTTTTGGGGAGAGGAGTGAGCCCCGCAGCTCCCTCCCTATTCCACCATTTTTCCTGAGGTCCCTGCGTGCCGGGTAATTTTGGACTGTATGCCAAACATTGTGAATTGTTGTTATGCCAAAGTTTTTTAATTTTTGAACTTCACTCTGAAATGCAGTTAAGATACTTGGAAGGGTTTGATCCTTTCAAATATTGCTTTTAAACTCTCTTATGTGAGACCAGAAACCCTTTAGGGCTAATTTGCCTCCACTTCTGAGTACTCAATCCAGTGCCCTGTCTAATGAAGTTTCTCCACCCTGCTATTGGGAACATGAACCATTTTAAATCCCGTACGAGTACTGGGAATTCTTTTACCTGCTTATTTCCGGTGGTTTTTCCTTAGCCTTGAAGACTGTTCTCACACATGTGCACAGCCTGGTTCTCAGTTGAAGACTTGAGGAGAATTCCCTGCAGATCTCCAGGCTCTCCTTGCAAATCTCTCCTCTCAGACTCTGCCTTATGAATTCTAGGAATATGTGGCTTTTCTGAATTCTCAGTTCTCTTTCCTTAACTCAGGGAGATTTCTGGGATCTGTTTTGTGTCCCACTCCCTGTTTTGCAGCCTAAAAATTGCAGGGTTTACCTTGTTTGTTTCCCTTCTCTCAGGGATTTTTGGGATGCCCTCCCTGTCCTACAATGTCTGAGAACCATTGTTTTTAATATTTTGTCCAGTTGTTTAGTTATGTGAACAGGAGGGTAAATCCAGTCCCATCATATCCTGAAGCAGAAGTTTCTGTAACTGTACTTCTAATTCTTCTCTGTCGAAATAAATTCTAATGTTCTCTTTAAATTAAAATGTCAAGTATTAATAAGTTTGAAAAACAGGAACATTTGCTTATCTACTGAAATTTGTTAAAAAAATTAAGATCCAGTTTTATTATCTTGTGGTCAGAAAATGAAAGTCCTCCTTTTTTGAAATTCATAAAGTTTTTTTTGTGTGGTTTAATGTAAGGTTACTTTTTTGCAATTTATTTGTGTGCCTCTATAAAATTGGTGTTTAGGGGTATGTATGTATTACTGGAATTCTTTTAATGGTGTTTAGTATGATTCAAATATAAATATACATGCTATCATATATTGTCTGTCTTATTATTTATATATTTAAAGTTTTGTCTTTATTTTATGCCTTTGAATCCACTGTAGGTTAATCCATAGTCTCTAAGGTAACTTCAAAAAAAATTAAACTTTTGGTTATTCTAAGAGCTAACCTTAGAAATTCTGAATTCCTTCAGTTATTTCATCACTCACTGTTGGGATAATCTCTGACCCAGGGGGCTGCTGTGCACATAATACCCCTTAATGATTTAGGATAATTTCCACTTAACCTGTCTTTTAAAATAGGTAATAAATTTCTGATTTTAATGAACCACTAATTGAATCAATAATAGTCAGACTAGTCTTTAATGCCTATCTCTCTAGGTATGAAGAACTAAATCGCCATATAATATATTCAATTTTTAAAAAATCTACTTTAAATGAACCAGGCTAAGAAATATGTATATTTTAATGCCAAGCTTTATTTGCTTAACTATTTCTCTAAAGGATTTATAAGCAACTATTTATATATATTTACCGTTTACTTCATTTAAACTCATATTCTTAGAGATATTTTAGTTCTGCAGGGAGTAAGATTGTGTAACTTTATAACTTCTGTCAGTTCTTTAATTGGGGGAGGGGGGTCTGTCAGCAAGATGGGCCCAAGAGTTTTTATTAGAAACATATTGTTGGAGATAGAGAACCTGAAAGTCTTTGGGGCTAAGAAACCGAAATGGAACTCTATAGCAGGCTCTGATGAACACTGTCACAGAGTCAGCATATATTCTAAACTGGGAACCTTGTCTCCTAAATGTCCAAAATAATCGCACAAATGCCATCCAAGTTTGTCAGAAATTTTCCCACTCCACTTTCCACCTGATCCCTCATCCTCAAACCTTGCAGAAATCCATAATTGCAAGATTCTACTCCATAATCATATGCATAAAATAATGAGAAAATAAGCTTCCTGGGGCCTTTAACTTTTTAAATTCTCATTAAAGATGTATTATGTATCCTGGCCGATAATGCTTGTGGGGAGAAATCTTTCCAAATGAAATATAAATAACGAATATTCTAATTCGAAAATCTCTCTTGCCTTTTAAATCTCAAGGGTAAATTCATAGTCCTGGAGTTTTTACTTGCTACACTTCTTGATTATGATTAGAAATAGCATCTTCCCTGAGGAGTTAACACATTAGCAGCTGAATGTATTATCATCTTGCCTTTGATAGAAACCTTTAAACTAGATGCTGAGTGGGGCTTAATCAGCTACCAAAGCCCGATGTGTAAAGAAGTATAGGACTTAAGGGGGCAATATGATGAGGAAAAAAGTCATTTATCCCTAGATTTATATTTTTTTGACCCGAGAATTAATTTTGTCTCAGCTTAACTGCTTTACACACATTCTTGTGATGTTGCATTATTGGAAGGAAGGAAGAAAAAAATGAGGGAACTAAGTTATGTTCCTGTGTGGTATGTATCTGAAAGACTGTTAGAGAGGGAGGGAGCACATATAAGCAAGCTGGTTTGACCAGAAACAGAACTGCCTATGACAGATTAAAAGACAAGCAAGGCTTGGAATCTGAGAGCAAGCAAGGAGAGTGGAAATTTACAGCTGCTCTGTGTGAGTGTTCCAGTGATCATTTTCTGCTAACGTTTTCCGGTGGTAACTGTTACTCTTCAAAGAAAGAGACAGAAAGTCAAGACAGGGTTGTGGAAACTCTTTTTCTCTGCCCTGCTTTGGTAATTGGAGGCAACCTCTGTTACAGGGAGGATAGAGGCTACTTCAGTCCAAGTGCTTTGAAACCAAGAGAGAGCTGTCTTCAGCACCTCAGTATGTGTCTACTTTTTGTGGCTTAGATAAGCTGGGTGTTTCGGCAACGTTTGGTGAGTAGCAACCTGGTTTCCCTTACCAGTTCCTGTGAATGGAATTCAGATGGCAAACTTTCATTTTAGCTGAGATTTTACAGTTATTGCTCATATATTCATTTTAAACCATGTCGTTACCTTGTTGTTTTGTGCATGACTAACTGCTGTTACTAGGGAGGTTGAAAAAACAACTACAAAACAATACTTCTCTGTTGCCTGAAGCACTTGAACCATGACCAACTATTCTGTGTCCATGGAATATCTTATTTTGGAAATGGGTTTTTATTTACAAAGAGTTTCCAAAAATAAAATAATGGCAGTATACCATTTTTTTATGTTTCTCTTGCAACTGCATGAAAATTAAGAAGTTATTTCTTTCTGACTACTGTCAACTAATTTAAAATTATCATTTTGATGGTTGGGATTATAACTTGTTATGAATTGGCAACATACCCTCATAGTTCCAGTACGTAGTCTTAATGATACCATTAATTAATATGTAACTTAAATGTTGAATTCTTTTGTTAGATCCAGTAAGTGACACCCGATTTTTTAAAGTCCTGTAATGAAAATAAAAATTAGGCAATTTACCTATCACATGTACCATTTGATACACACTTAATACATGTGGATTTCTAAGTTAAAGAAGGAAGCAGTTATTTTGTTCTTAGAGTTGATAACAAACTGTCACATTTATTGTTATTCTGTTGAAGAAATGTTATGACCAGTTGCATAAGTATATGTAAGGTAAATTTTTAAGCTATCATTTCACATTCTAATAAAAATCTTATTTGTGAAGTCTTAGCATAGGAGATTGTATGGTAATTTTATGTATCTCTTTTAAGGCATGGATGGAAGGCATGTGATCATTCTTCTGTGGGAGGGAGGAAGTGTATATTGTTAGCTGCTAAACTGAGTCATTGCATAAAGACATACCATGCTGAGCCAAGTTTCTAATCTGCTCCCTGGCAACCTCAAGAAAATTTTTCTTAGTTATAAATTCATGTGAGTCCTTTAAGACAGAACAACTTAGCTGAAATGAAAGCTTCAGCAGAGTGTCATTAAACAAATTAAAAGGGTTTGTACCCTAGACATAATGTAAAATGGCTGTACTTTCTCTAATATTTCCTCTATGTGTACAGAAGCCTGTAGAACAGGTTTTGTTTTATGAGTTTGTGTGTGTGTGTGTGTGTGTGTGTGTTTATTCTGTTGACCTATGTATGAGAAGAAACTTAGCTCATTTGTGAAAAACATGTTTTGAACCATTTTCTTGCACTTAAAGTCCAAAGTGATTGCAATAGAGATAATATTACAGAGCAACTTACACTTCTTTGTAGAATTTCCCACCTCCAGTCCTTTTTTGGACTGATGGAAAATTTGCATTCAGCTTCATAATCGTAATCATAATATATTTTTTAAAACTACTAATTCACAGGTGTTAACCTTAGTGATGTACAATTTCTTAAGTCGATAGGAATGCAAATAGAGACATACAGAATAAGTCATCCTTAATTTATAAATGTGTTGTATTTCAGGAGTTTATCTGTAAGTTGGGAATTTGGATCCCATTTTCCCTGAGGAGCAATTTAACAAATGTGGTTTGGCTTTTATTATGGCCTAAGAATATATTTTACTCACCCTGTAGCAAAACCGTGCCACATTAAAAAATATTGGAAAATCAATTCTAGTGATAGAATGAAATATAAAAACAATTATGTTGAATAAGACATTATTTTTATTTATCCTAAACATTAATGCTTGAAGAAAAGCAAGTCTAATAAGGGGAAGGATGCTTATATAAAGAGGATTTCTAGGTACTTTCAACTGTTTTCAAGGTTGCTTGCACTGTCTATGAGATCTCATAACGTGTGGTTTTCTTTCCTTGCTACAGCACTATTTCTAGTCATTCTTTTATATTTTGCAGCTATTCCTGAGGTCTAGCCTGGCGTTTAGCACATAGTAGGCACCTAATAAATAGTTACTGAGTTACTGATGATTAAGCTCTTTCATTTACAAAATGGAGCTGGTTAGTTTTTCCAAGGGATCAAAAAAAAAGGAGATAGATTTAGGAGTATACATTTTTCCTACGTTTCCTACATTTTCCTACAAGAAAGAGATGGCCTGGCATAGAATTAAATCATCTGTGAGAAGTGAACAAAGCAAAAGTAGTACAGAATAAGCCTGACTTTTACAAGACAAAGAAGAGGCTGTGATAGAGTTCGGTGCACTCCTGAGTGAGCAGGGATGGTGATGACGGGCAGCAGTGTAGCAGCTGGGGCTCTGGAGTGTATGGGATATCCTGAAGTCAGTTGTCAGTTTTAACTCTGCCTGTGTGTGCTAGGACCCAGATGAGGAAATGCGGCATATTTGAAACGTTCAGATTAAGTCTATTCCCATTAAATTTTATTAGACCGACCCTAATAGTTTCTCTGAAGAGCCAAGATATAAAAATCTATGCAATAATATGGGACAGAAATCCTAGAATGAGCTGAGACTCAGCATCAAGGGATTGAGAAAACCTTCACTACCAAAAGGGGGAAGAGAGAAATGAGACGAAATAAAGTGTCAGTAGCTGAGAGATTCCAAACAGAGTCGAGAGGTTATCCTGGAGGTTATTCTTATGCATTAAGTAGATATCACCTTGTTAGTCAAGGTGTAGTAGAGAGGCTGGAAGGAACTGCCTGAAAATATAGAGCTGTGATCCAGTAGCCATGTTTCTTGAAGATGATTGTACAATGATATAACTTTCACAATGTGACTGTGTGATTGTGAAAACCTTGTGTCGCATGCTCCTTTTATCTACCTTATCAACAGACAAGTAGAACATACGGAATAAAAACAAATAATAGGGGGAACAAATGTTAAAATAAATTTGGATTGAAATGCTAGTGATCAATGAAAGGGAGGGGTAAGGGGTATGGAATGTATGAATTTTTTTTCTATTGTCTTTTTATTTCTTTTTCTGAATTGAGACAAATGTTCTAAGAAATGATCATGATGATGAATATGCAACTATGTCATGATAATGTGAATTATTGATTATATATGTAGAACGGAATGATGAGTTAAGAATGTGTTTGTTGTTATATTTTTAAAATTTTAAAAAATTAATTAGAAAAATCTATGCAATAAACATATGTAATGAAAAAATAACTAATGAAATAATACAATGAATGCAGGTCCTACTCATCTTGAATGGTTTTTGTATTTGATCAACAAATTTTCTTCATTCTACTTCATATCATATTTATAAATCTTAGTTATTTTGAATAGTCCTAAATGGCATAGAATAGGTAATTAATAAATATTTGTTGAATGAATGATGATAAAATAGCTTGGACAATTTTCCATTTCTGTGGTAGGTATGTCTATGTTTAGATATGTAGGTATGTATTTATAATGTGCTTAAAGATGATATTAACTGATATTCCCCTAGAAGGAAAAAATCTATTAAAAGTACATTAGGATAAGAATGAAGCCAATCAGATTGGGGTTAAAGTAACTCAGAACACAGGGGTAAGGAAGACATTGTCTGTATTTTAGAACCACACATACTCTTTGAGACCAAAGGAAGAAAGGTTTATTTGGTCTGAAACAAATTTTTTGTACCACATAATCTTACTCAACCTGTCTGGATAGCTCATTTGAACAACTGAAACACAGGGAGCCCAGAATAAGAAAGAGGTCCTTTAATCCTGTATAGATTAATGTAATGCCTGGATACACCCTAGAGTAAAAGAAAAAAAAAGTACATTAGCATATTTATTCATTGTGGTTGTATTTATTTTTCCATTGGCTACTAAAATAATTGGCTTAAACTGAAGACTTTACTGCTTAGAAATGGAATAATATATTTCCCAGTTTGAAATTTATATGTCTAAATTGCTAGCAGAAGACTCACCTGGTGTCTTCCAATTTTGGAAGGGTGAAAGGATATATTAAATCTACCCAGGAAGAAAAATGGAATTAACCCTGCAAGTACATAGGATGAAGGATTTCACCAGAATTGTTTTCAGTTCTGTTCTGCTATGTTAATGTTTTTATAGTTCATAGACAGGTGTGGGGCTTAGCAAAGCTACCACACTACAACTATGAACCTTATCTTAATACCAGTGACAGTATCTAACCAAAATTGCTTTCAGGAAAGCCTTACTAAAAATTTATTGTAAGTTTTCCTCTGATAATTCTATTCTGAAGCATAACCATTTGTGAATTTCAGTGAGATCTGATGCTTTGATTACAGTTCAGTTTTTTTTTTAGAATATTGGCTTAGCTTCAGAACTCTGGTATACATGTAAGATTGTTAAACTCTAATATGAAATTATCACTCATTAACAGTCACTAGTAACTAATAAATACAGAAAATTTTCCGAAAAGCAACTGGAGCTGTTAGCAGAAACTTTGCTGTGAACCTAATAAATGAAGTTACTAGTTTCTTTTTCCTTGAATATTAGTCTAGTAGGGTCCTGAGATAACAGTAAATATAGTAGTCGCATGTCTTCCTATATTAAAATTTATGTCAGTGGTTATAATGTTTTAGAATTAAAGATCAAGTCTCAAAGAACATAAAGGTTTTTATTGTTATGTAAGTCTGAAAAACACTTCCAGGTGAATGAGGGCGCATAAAAAACTTCTCACAAGTTTTCCATTTCTGTATAAATTGTCTATTTTTAGAAAATATCTGTCCCTCAAACTCTTACAAAATAAAACTTAAAGTCATTTGTAGTCATTTTGAACTGAGAAAAAGGATTATCGGTGAAAGTCCTCATTTATACTTTGCTGGTTTTTACTCAGATTTTTAGGTACAAAATTCAGTTGTGGCACTTTCTAATTACAGTTAGAAATATATTTAAAATGGGAAATTTTAAGAATGGAATATATTGATTGGAAGATCCTTTAACATATACTGATGTCATAAAACATAACAAATTATATGCTTTGTGATTTATTATCCTCTGTGAAGGTAATTATAAATAATGTTTCTTTCTGGGCAGGGGGAGGACTTCTTAGAAAAAGCAGCTGTAGTAGAACTTTTAGCTGTACGTTTTTATTTTAAAATTTACATACAATAAGATTCAACCATTTTAAGAAAACGGTTCGATGAGTATTAACAAATCTATATGCTCATGTAACCTACTCATTTTTTAAAAATGAATCTTATAGGCCCAGTTATTGGCCACAGATGACTTTTTTCTTGCATGGACAGGCACTGGGAATCAAACCTGAGTCTCCGGCATGGCAGGTGAGAACTCTGTCGCTGCGCCACCATTGTCCATCCTGGATGTACTTTTTAAAAACATCTTTTTTTTTTTTAAATGATAGTCTTTATTTTTAGCGCAGATTTACAATTATAGAAACATAGTGCAGGATGTACCAAGTTCCCATATAGCCCATTCCTCATCCCTACAGTTTCCTCTATTGTTAACATCTTGCATTAGTGTGGTACATTTGTTATAATTGAGGAACCAGTATTGATATATTATTATTAGCTAAAGCCCATAGTTTACGTTAGCGTTCACCCTATGTTGTCTAGTTTTTTCCTTCTTTTTTTTTTTAAATTTTTTATGAATTAAAAAAAATTACAAGAAACACAAAAATTCCCAACACATACGCTCAGCAATTCACAATATCATCACATAGTTGCATATTCATCATCATGATCATTTCCCAGAACATTAGCATCCATTCAGAAAAAGAAATAAAAAGACAACAAACTAAATTTATTTTAACATTTGTTCCCCCTATTATTTATTTTTATTCCACATGTTCCTCTCATCTGTTGACAAGGTAGATAAAAGGCGCATCAGACACAAGGTTTTCACAATCACACAGTTGCATTGTGAAAGCTATATCATTATACAATCATCATCAAGAAACATGGCTACTGGAACACAGCTCTACATTTTCAGGCAGTTCCTTCCAGCCTCTCCATTACATCTTGGATAACGAGGTGATATCTACTTAATGCATAAGAATAACCTCCAGGATAACCTCTCAACTCTGTTTGTAATCTCTCAGCCATTGACACTTTGTCTCATTTCCCTCTTCCCCCTTTTGGTAGAGAAGGTTTTCTCAATCCCTTGATGCTGGGTCTCATCTCATTATGGGATTTCTGTCCCACGCTGCCAGGAAGATCCACACTCCTGGGAGTCATGTCCCACGCAGAAAGGGGGAGGGTGGTGAGTCTGCTTGCTGTGTTGGCTGGAGAGAGAGGCCACATCTGAGCCACAAAAGAGGTTCTCTTGGGGGTGACTCTTAGGCCTAATTTTAAGAAGGCTTGACCTATCCCCTGTGGGGTTAAGTTTCATATGAACAAACCTCAAGACTGGGGACTCAGCCTATAGCTTTGGTTGTCCACACTGCTTGTGAGAATATCAAGAATTCAACTTGGGGAAGGTGAGTTTTCCCCCATTCTCACCATTCCCTGAAGGGGACTTTGCAAATACTTTTCCACTCACTGATCAAATTACTCTGGGATTCATCAGGGCATCACCTGGACAAACCAACAAAATCTCATGTCCCATACAAAGTTCCATGTACTTAAGGTGTTCAATCAACTATCTACATAAGTTATATTAGGAGATGCACTAGTCAAAGTATAAATTTGTACCAAATAAACATTTTTTGCTTTAGTCTCATACATAAGTTGAAATTTTAAAATATTAATTACCATCTATTTTCAGCACACTGCTGTAATGACATTCTTTTGTTCTTCCTCATGCAAAAACATTTTTTAAATTTGTACATTTAGTCACTATCATTATACACTCTAGGCATTCCTAGATTATACCATCTCAATCTTTATCGTCTGTCTTTCTTTGTGATTTCATTTATGCCCCAGTCCTCCTCCCTCTATCATTCTCATATGCAGCTTCATTCAGTGTTTTAACATAATTATATTACAGTTAGGTAATATTGTACTGTCCATTTCTGAGTTTTTGTATTCAGTCCTGTTGCACAATCTGTATCCCTTCAGCTCCAATTACCCAATATCTTACCCTATTTCTATCTCCTGATGGTCTCTGTTACCAACGAAATATTCCAACTTTATTCACTAATGTCAGTTCATATCAGTGAGACCATACAGTATTTGTGCTTTTGTTTCTAGCTAATCACACTCAGCCTAATGTCCTTAAGGTCCATTCATGTTGTTACATACTTCATAACTTTATTTCTGTCTTACAGCTGCATAATATTCCATCTTATGTAAATGTCACAGTTTGTTTAGCCAACCGTTTGTTGATGGACATTTTGGCTGTTTCCATCTCTTGGTAATTGTAAATAATGCTGCTATAAACATTGGTGTGCAAATGTCCATTTGTGTCCTTGGCCTCGTGTCCTTTGAGTAGAGACAGCATATAGATGGGTCCTGTTTTTTAATCCATTCTGCCAGACTATGTCTTTTGATTGGAGAGTTTAATCCATGAACATTCAGTGTTATTACTGCATGGGTAGTACTTTCTTCTACTATTTTGCCTTCTGGATTTTATATGTCATATCTAATTTTCCTTCTTTTTACCTTTACTCATAGTCTTCCTTTCTACACTCTTCTCCACACCTCTCTCTTCTGTCTTCGTATCTGTCTCTAGTGTTCCTTTTAGTATTTCTTGCAGAGCTGGTCTCTCGGTCACAAATTCTCTCAGTGATTTTTTGTCTGAAAATGTTTTTTTTTCTCCCTCATTTTTGAAGGATAGTTTTGCTGGATATAGAATTCTTGGTTGGCAGTTTTTCTCTTTTAGTTATTGAAATATATTATTCCACTGTCTTCTCACCTCCATGGTTTCTGCTGAGAGGTCTGTGCATAGTCTTATTGGGCTTCCCTTGTATGTGATAGATTGCTTTTCTCTTGCTGCTTTCAAGATCCTCTCTTTCTCTTTGACCTCTGACATTCTGATTATTAAATGTCTTAGAGTATGTCTATTTGGATCTGTTCTCTTTGGGGTACACTGCACTTCTTGGATCTGTAATTTTAGGTCTTTCATAAGAGTTGGGAAATTTTCAGTGATAATTTCCTCCATTAGTTTTTCTCCTCCTTTTCCCTTCTCCTTTCCTTCTGGGACACCCACAACACGTATATTCATGAGCTTCATATTGTCTTTCAATTCCCTGAGTCCCTGCTCATATTTTTACACTTTTTTTTCCTATAGTTTCTGTTTCTTGTCGGATTTCAGATGTTCCATCCTCCAGTTCAGAAATCCTATGTTCTGTCTCTCGAAATCTACCATTGTAGGTTTCCATTGTTTTTTTCATCTCTTCTACTATGTCTTTCATTCCCATAAGTTCTGTGATTTGTTTTTTCAGACTTTCGATTTCTTCTTTTTGTTCTTTCCTTGCCTTCTTTATATCCTCCTTCAATTCATTGATTTGGTTTTTGATGAGGTTTTCCATGTCTGTTCGTACATTCTGAATTAATTGTTTCATCTCCTGTATGTCATTTGAATTGTTGGTTTGTTCCTTTGACTGGGCCATATCTTCAATTTTCCTAGTGTGATTTGTTATTTTCTGCTGGCGTCTAGGCATTTAATTACGTTAATTAGTTTATTCTGGAGATTGCTTTCACTTCTTTTACCCAGGGTTTTCTTGCTGGATAAATTTGTTGTCTATTTGTTCTTTGACATTCAATTCAGCTCTATCTGGACCTCTAACTTAAGTTTTGTTTGACAGAGGAGAATTTTTCAGTTCTTCTTTTCTTGTTTCTTGCCCTGCTTGTGTGGTGCCTTCCCCCCCACACTTAGGAGGGTCTACATAGGTATTATAGACCGCAGCTGGATTTTCCCAGACCAAATTGGCCTCCTATCAGGAGGAAAGAGTCACCTGCGTCAGTTTTCCCTGAGGGTGAGACCCACCAGGTTGACAGATTTTCCTGTGAAGTCTCTGGACTCTGTTTTTCTCATCCTGCCCAGTATGTGGTGCTTGTCTGACTGCAGGTCCCACCAGCATAAGATGATGCGGTACCTTTAACTTTGGTGGACTCTCCCTGCTGGGGGCATGGTGGAGACGGAGAAGAGGTTGTAGGCTGGTTTTAATGGCTTCAAATTACGAAGCCCTGGGGTCTGAATTCCTTGATGGAGGGATTCCACCTGAGTTGGGCTTCCCCCCTTCCCTGGGGAAGGCACAGGCTCCAGACAAGCCCCCAAAGGAACTCACTTCTGCCTATGCCTGGGGCAGTTGCAGCCTGAGAAGTCCTGCCGCTGTATCCAAAGGCAGTCAAGCCTTTGTAGATATACAGCCACAAAAACCTCTGTTTCCTTCTTTTTTTTTTCCCCCTTTTTCTGTCAGCCCTGCCCCCTTGGCACTGGGGCAAAAATGAGCAACCTCCGCTTTGACCAGGTTCACCTAAGCTGGGGGCCTATTTTTAGTAGTCAGAATTTGTTAATTAGTTCCACAATTGGCGTTTGGTTGGGCTCAGTCCCTGCTGCTGGTAAAAGTCTCTTTCCTTTCCCCTCTGGGAAGCGGCCTGTGGGGGAGGGGCTCCAGCCACCGCATCTTTGAGAATTCATGTTTCTGGGGGGGGGCTCTCACCTGGTCCAGCTGGTCCAGACTGGGGTACGCTGTGTGTCTGGTCACTAACGTGGCCCCAGGAGCTGTTCTGTTCTGTTTCTGGTTATTTAGTAGTTGTTCTGGAGGACAAACTAAAATGTGCACGTTGCTAAGCCGCCATCTTGATCCGGAAGTCTAAAGACATTTTTTATTGTGAATTACAACATTTACAAAAAAAGCAATAAATCTCAAAGTACATTTTGACAAGTAGTTATAGAACAGGTTTCAAAGTTTGATATGGGTTACAGTTCCACAATTTCAGGTTTTTTCCTTTTAGTTATTTTAAGACACTGGAGACTAAAAGGAAATATCAATATAATGATTCAGCACTCATACTCATTTGTTAAATACTAATTTATCTGTTATACCTCCTCCTTCTACTTTGATCCTTCTCCCAAATTTTTTGGGGGGTTATGCCTGTTCTAATTTTTTTCATGGGATAGGAGTGTGGAAGTGGTTCACGTTCTTGGAGAAACTGGTACCTCTGGGCTTCAAGACTTATCTGGCCTAGGAACAATCTGAAGGTTTTAGGTTTCTGTAAAGTAAATTTAGTGCGTGCAAGTTTTGTAGGATCTCATATAGAGCCCTGGGTGTTCTTTAGGGTTAATAGGAATGGTGTTGTTTGGGATTTGGCATACTGGCAATTAGCAGTATCTACCTGAAGCTTCCATAAGAGTAGCCTCCAGAATAGCCTCTCAGCTATTTGAACTCTCTTATCCCCTGATACCCTATCTTGTTACATTTCTTTTCCCCCTTTTGGTCAGGTAGGCATTGTCAATCCCTTGGTGACAGGGCCATATTCATCCCTGAGAGTCATGTCCCATCATGCCGGGGAGACTGACATCCCTGAATGTTACATCCCACGTAGCAGGGAGGGTAATGATTTTACTTTCAGATTTGGGCTTAAAAAAAACCTCATAAGAGCAAGCCTCAAGATCAAGGGCTTGGCCTATCGATTTGGTAGTCTCTAGTGTTTTCCAGGTGGGAAAGTTTAATAGTTCCCTGTTTTTTCTCCAGTCCTTCAAGGGACTTTGCCAAGACTTTTTAATAATCTGTCCAGCATACTCTGGGATGTATCTGGGTATTACATTACATTATACAAAATTACAAGCCATTGTTCCCATTCCATGCTCGATGTATTCGGGTTGTTTAAATGAACTATCCAGACAGGTTGAGTTAGATTGTTGCTACAGAAACTTTTGCTTCTGGACATAAAACTCTCTTTCCTTTGTAGGTGAAGTTCTAAAATACAGACAGGGTCATTCTTTGCCCTGTATTCTGATTTACCTTAGTCCCAACCAGATTGTGTTCATTCTTATCTCTAATTGAAGCCGGATCTTTTTTAGTTTCTTTAACAGTTCCTGTTTGTAGCAGTGCTGACTTTCAGAGCTGCAGAACTCCAACTCTGATTCTTAGGTGTCACACTGGTACCCAAAGTCCCAGGAAAATACCAGGTTATATACATATAGCACAGCATGTCAGAATCTAGAAATAACACTTACTGCTCAGGAATAAATGTGACTGCTATAAGAGCTTACAATTTAGGCCCTAATTTTCTTACAAGTATTTTCTAAAAGAGACCATACTATAAATATATACTATATATATCCTTTTGTTTCTGTCTTATTTTGCACATCATAATGTCCTCAAGGTTTGTTCACCTCGTTGCATGCCTCACGACTTCATTCCTTTCTGTAGCCGCACAATATTCCATTATATGTATATGCTACAGTTTGCCTTTCTGCTTCTCAGTCATTGTACCCTTCAGCCATCTCCATCCATTGGGCATGGATTGTGTCCAAAATAACCAATGTCTCACAGTATCCTCACTTAGTTGTATTATCATTATTACTCTCACTTTTAGACAATTTCATCACTTCAAAGAGAAAAATAACAGATAAATAAACCCTTACCAAAGAGAAAAGCCCAAACTCCCCTTAACTCTTGTCCATCCTGCTAAACATAGACCATAGCTTGCAATAGTAGTTTTCTCACATACCTCTCTATTATTGACTCTTTGTACAAGACTCATACCTTAGGAAGTGGTTCATGCAAAAACTTTATTATTTGTAGTTTTAATTGGTGACATCCCTTTCAATCATATTCCCCTTCAATATGACGCTGTTACTTTTAAACCCACTAATGAACTACCATGACTTCTATCCATTCCCACCTAGTTCTGTGTATCTGTAGGTCTCCTGTATTCTACATTATAAGGTTCTGAGTTTGTCTTTACCAGGGTCGTATTAGGGAAATCATACAGCATTTATCCTTTTGTGTCTGGCTTGTTTGACTCAGCATTATGTTCCCAAGGTTTATTCATGTTGTCATTTGCTTCAGGACCTCATTTTATTTACTGCTGCATAATTTTACACACACACACACACACACACACACACATACAGACACCAAATTTTGTTTATCCACTCGTCTGTTGATGGGCACTTGGATTGTGTCTGTCTTTTGGTCATTGGGAATAATGCAGCTATGAACATCGGTGTGCAAATTTCTGTTTGTGTCACTGCTTTCAGCCCTTCTGGGTGTATAGAGGCATTGCCAGCTCATAGGGCAACTTGATATTTAGTTTTATGAGAAACCACCAAGCTGTCTTCTACAGCAATTGTACCATTATACATTCCCACCAGCAATGCACAAGTATTCCAATTTCTCCTTATTCTCTCCAACATTTGTACTTTCCTGTTTAATAGCAGCCATTCTTATAGGTGTGAGATGATATCTCATGGTGGTTTTGATTTGCATTCCCCTCATAGCTAATGAAGATGAACATCTTCTCATGGGTTTTTTTAGCCGTTTGTATTTGCTCTTTGGAAAAATGTCTACTCGTATCTATTCAGATGCTTTTTTATTACATTTATTTCTATCTGTGAGTCCTGTTAAGAATGCAGATAAAATAATGGTAATCCCTGAACTTTTCTGACTTTTTTTTTTAACATGCAGGTATGTTTAATTTGTTTTCAGTTTAAGAAAATGTATTTGCACCTAAATTTTAAATTCGCAAGCTCTAAGAAAGGATTTCAGAAAGGCTCCTCCCACTGTCATTGTCCATTGGCAAATAAACTTACTTAAAAGGAAGGAAGCCTTATTTTTGAGTTTACTTTCTTATAATGAATGAGCAGCTTGATTATTTTATTTGTTTTTTACTTATGGGATGCTTGAGACTTCTCTTCTAGCTTAAGAGATATATTTCCCATTCCCACAAGCTTTTCCAAGAAAACTTTGAAATTAGAGATATTACTCAAGAGCACAGAGGTTAGACATAAAGGGCCTTTGAAATACATTATCAGCTACTTGCCGACAGACTTATTTATTCCCCTTTAAAATATTTTAGCTAGAAAAATGATGAGGGCTCATTCAATGCCCCAAATGACCTCTTCCTCTAGTTTTTTCCTCTCTCCACACTCCTCTCTATTTAAGTCACTGAACATGTTCAGATGACTCGCTTGGGTGATTGAATTTGAGCCATCTTCAAAGACACTCACTCATAAATTGGGAATATGAGATTTTTATACTGTGTATTAGGAAAGGGAATGCTGCCAAATCTCTGCCTTAGTTCTTTGGGAGCAGAGCTGAACAATCTTTTTTGGCTTTCTCTCCAGAATCTGAGCCAAGTACCACATTTTATGAAACTTCATAGCCAAAGTAACAGAAATCGTATGTGCCTAACTAATACTTTGAAGAGACATGAAGATCAGATATCCCACAGTTTGAACTATAAAAAACAGTTATTTCTTTATTCACTAAAAAATATCATTTAAGAGAGGGTGTTCGCATCATAAAAGCATTTGCTCCATTATACAAAATTTAGAAAAAACAAGAGTTGGGAGAAGAAGAAAATTAAGCATCTATAATCCCATCACTTAGAGGTAACCATTGTTATTTTTCTATACATAGGTTTTGTTTGTGTTTTTCTTTGCTTTTATGTTCTTGTAGTTATACTCTATTAGGTGGGATGATGGTTTTTATCATTAAAATATCCATGTTATTTGACATCCTTTATGAGCATTTTCATAGCCATTTGCCATATTTCATCAAGTCTAAGATGCATTGGTTGTAAGGTGTATTGTTAATTTATGTACTATCATGTAAGGAATAAACGAAATATGGTCAATTAATGTAAGATCCCATCAATTGTAAGACACACCTAAATTTTAGAGATGTTAAAATGTTTTTTAAAACGTATAAAGATTTGTGAAATACACTAATATTCCATCAAGTGGCTATATAATAATTTGCTTAGTTATTCCTCCATGTTAGGCATTTAGATTGTTCACAATTTTTTAGTATTATAATAAATGTTGCAATAAACATTTTTGCTTATAAAGATACCTCCTTATTTTAGTTTATTTTCTTAGGAAAAATTGCCAGAAGTGGAACTTCTAAAGGTTACTTATTAATAAAGTCTGTATCTGGGCAGTTTTGTTCCGTTGATCTGTCTGTCTATACTGTGCCACTGCTTAACTTACAGGATGCTTTAGAACACTTTTAATTTCATTCTCTCTAACTAATCTTCCTTTTCTAAATTTCTTATCCTTGCTTATTTGGTATTCTTCACTTAATTGAGTTACCAAAAATATTTTCTGGGACTTTTTAATTTGAGTTGTATCAAATGATGGACTTCAGGAATAATTAACATTTTAATAAAGTTATATTCAGTCTTTCTATTCAACAACAAATAGATTATTCCTTTCTTGATTATATATATTTTTTCCTTCAAGATCCTTCCTATTTTCAGAAAAAAAGAAATGTACTCATTGTGAAGAGGCCAAGTAATACAGAAAATAACAGTGTGAAAGAATTTAAATCCAGTAGTTCAGTTAATACTATTAAGATTAGAAAAACCACATTGAGAAAATCTATCTATGGACATATACCATTAAAAGGATGGCTGGCTGAGGGGATGAAAAGATAAATAGATACACTTTAGATATCTTTAAGTATGTCTTCAGTTCCATTTGTTAGTTTTCTACTTCAAGTATTTTAATTAGTTTTGTGTTTTATCATCATTCTCAGTTTTCCATAATGATTAGATTCTTTATTTCTGACTTTTTATTTTGAGATCATTATAGTTTCACATGCAGTTGAAAGAATATGGAAAAATCCCTCCTCCACTTTTCCACAGTAGTGATATTTTGCAGACCTGTAGCACAGAATCACAACCAGAGAATCGACAATGATATAATCCATGGATCTTATTCAGACTTACTGGTTTTACATACTTTCATTTGTGCATCTGTGCATATTTTGTGTGTGCTTATTTGCCTACTATATGTCCTCCAGTAAAATGCCCAATCACATCTTTTACCCATTTTCTAATTGGATTATTGGTGCTCTTTATTTTAGATATAAATCCTTTGCTGGGTATGTGTTGGTTCTGTGGGTTTGAAATGTAAAGCCTTGTCATTTTTTCACGTATGCATCTGGTATAGATATTTTGTGTCTTTAATTGTCAGTGTGATTGAGATACGTTTTTTCTTTTGTTGTAGATATTTTGTGTATTAATTGTCAGAGTGATTGGGATATGTTTTTTCTATTTTCTATTTGGTTATTGCTTATGTATGAAAGCTATTGGTTTATGTTTATCATGCAGTTGACAACTTTACCCAATTCCTATTAACTCGAGTTTTTAAAAAGTTTTTCATCTTAGCTTTTTGGGCATAGTGTGTATTGTCACATCTTTCCCCAAACTTGAATTTATATTGTAAGTACTGTCTTATATTTTAATGCGTGTACATTTTATGTAATATATATATAAATATTATTCAGTTTATGAAGGTAATTATCCTACATATATGTATTATATCTTTTGGACTTGAATTCTTCTTTGTTTTATGTTCATAGTATAATATTAATATTGCTTGGTATATAGTTATATATCCCTTTGTTTTATGTTCATGGTATAATATTACTATTACTTGGTATATAGTTATATATCCCTTTATTCTCTACATTTTTGTGTCTTTATTTATTTTTTTTTTTTAGTGGGGGGGCGGCGCATGGTCCAGGAAATTTTTATGTCATTTTGTTTCAGTTATGTCCCTTGCCAAGTTGGAGCTGAACTGTGTGTGTGTGTGTGTGTGTGTGTGTGCGCGCGTGCGCACGCACGTGTGAACTAATTTGGGAGTCTTAATTTTTTTAGTAGTGTAACTTACAGGTATGTATTTGTATATGTTATAATTACTGGTATTTTCTCTTATTCCTTCCATATTATTTAACATCCCTTCCCCCTTCCATTCCTGATTCTGGCTGATTTGGTCAAATTATTTTTATTCCTTTCCCCCTCTCTGATGATTGAAAGTTCTGCAACCATCTTCTATTCTTCTAGTACTCAACATTAAAATTTTAACAAAGATACAGGAGACAATATCTTATTTTGTGAACAGTGTGATTTTAGAAATCCCAGAGACTTAACCTAAAAGAATTTGACAAAATGGGTAAATACCTGACAAGCAAATATACTTAAATTTTCAAAGTACAAAGACTAAGAAAGAGTTTGCTTATTTGTATTTTTTCCAGATTGTTGTTATTTTTTACTTCTGTCAAGATACACTAGAAAAGCAGCTTTTTTTAAAACAATTGTATTCATAGACACATTATCAGCCTTCATTTAGACTTAACTATGAATTTCCTTACTCAGTTTTGTATCTTGTTTGCACTAGTGTCTTGTTTTCCTGTTCTCCTTCCTTTCTCTTTGCCCTACTCCTTCTTCATCTCTATCCTTATGAAATTTTACTTTGCCCTCGATACTGATCAAAAGCAGTGGATTCTCTGCCCAATGCACTCAAATGACCAGTTTCTGAGACGGTTAGGTTTCAAAGAGAAAGAGTTTGTTACATCCTGTATGAAGCAGGATGTGCTTTCTTTATCAAAGTACATCTTGTATATTTTATATACCCGCATACTTTAAGTTACCAAAAAAGATCTTTGATACTATCTTTAAACAGTGTCTTTTATATGTTACAAAATATATTTATGTTTTAAATAAAGTTTGTGGGAATAATAATTTCATTAAACACAGACTTGAATGTTTTTACCATAATAAAAATCTAATAGATATGATGCTAGATTATTTTATTGGTAAACTTGTATAAATTTAGGGAGAACATACTTAAGTAGAATAAAATTGCATTTGTTTGATTCAAAAAGTGATCATAAAAGCAGGAATAGGAATAAACTGTAACTGCATTTTTTTGTTCTGTATTTGATTTTTTACTCCTTCTATTAGAGGTTTAAAAAAACCTCTTTGTTTGCATAATATACTAAAATTATGAACAAACTCAAAGGTTGGAAAAAAGCTCTGGAAAATATATTACAGTTGTTTAACTTGTCCCAAGCATAAATCCAGGAAAGCTTTTCCATAGGTCTCTAGGACAACTTCTTTTCTTACCAAAATTTGGCAGTTAAATCTTATTCAATTATTCTTATCTGAAGGCTATTTATAATTTAATAATGATTTGTTTACAACTGCAGTCGGCTTAGGGGAGTGCCTTCTGCAATGAATGACATTTAATTTAATTAGCTGAAGGCTTAAAAGAGAGAGGTCAAAAGAGAGTTTGGCAGCTCAGCATACCTCATCTCCGCACTTTGCAGCTCAGTCCAGGTGTTTGGAGATGCAGAAAGGATTGCCCCAGGGAAAGCTGCTGGAACCCAGAAGCCAGGAGAGAAGGCCAGCAGTCATCACCATGTGTGTTCTTTTCAGCCTCCAGCTAATTAAATTAAATGTCACTCATTGCAGGAGGCACTCCCCTTAGCCAACTGCAGATGTAGTCAGCCATGGACGAAATTCACATGCTGATGATTTAAGTCCCCAGCAACAGAACAACAGGGTACCATCACCTGGCCAAGCGACACCTGAACCTAACTATCACAGACTCTGAAGTTGAAAAACAGGATAAGAAGTGTACAAGTGAGGGTCAATCACAAGTTTTTTTACAATCTAAGATGGAGGCTATATAGTTATACAACCACTATCAGAGATCAAGACAGTTGGGTTACAGTTCAGAAATTTCAGGTATTTTCCTGAGTCTATTCTAATATACTAGAAAATAAAAAGAAATAGCTATATAACGATTCAGTATTCATAATCATTTAATACTAACTTCTCAGTTACACCCTCACACTTGCCTAATAGTTTGGTTAAGTAGAGAATTCTGGGTTCAGATGCTTCTACCCTGGGAACTGTAAACAGTGTTTCTTTGTCTTTAGCATTTGGTGTCAAATTATAAATCCTACTTCCACTCCTAGAGACTGGTCTTTAAGAGCCATTATGGGTCCCTCCACCCCCCATGGAAGTTTGTAGGATTTGTCTTTAGTGTTTGAGTTCAGAAATTTCAGAATCTATCTTGGACTGGGCTTTTTTTGCATTCCCTTTGTATGATAAGCATTGTTTTATTTAATCTGAAGACTGTGCCTTTCTTCAGCCAAGGAAGTTACTGTCTGTTGTCTTCTTTGTTATTCTCTTTGTTCAGTTATCTCCTGTTTTTTCTTTAAGAATACCTCTGTTGTCAATAATGGCTCTCCTAGGTCTATCGTACATATTTCTCTGAATTATTTCTTCTTTGTTTTTTTTTTTTAAATATTTGTTCCCCCTATTATTTATTTTTATTCCATATGTTCTACTATTCTGTTGACAAGGTAGATAAAAGGAGCATCAGACACAAGGTTTTCACAATCACACAGTCACATTGTGAAAGCTATGTCATTATTCAATCATCATCAAGAAACATGGCTACTGGAACACAGCTCTACATTTTCAGGCAGTTCCCTCCAGCCTCTCCATTACATCTTGAATAACAAAGTGATATCTACTTAATGCGTAAGAATAACCTCCAGGATAACCTCTCGACTCTGTTTGGAATCTCTCAGCCATTGACACTTTGTCCCATTTCCCTCTTCCCCCTTTTGATGGAGAAGGTTTTCTCAATCCCTTGATGCTGAGTCTCAGCTCATTCTAGGGTTTTTCTCAATCCCTTGATGCTGAGTTTCAGCTCATTCCAGGATTTCTGTCCCACATTGCCAGGAAGATCCACACCCCTGGAAGTCATGTTCCACGTAGACGGGGGGAGGGTGGTGAGTTTGCTTGTTGTGTTGACTAGAGAGAGAGACACATCTGAGCAACAAAAGAGGCTCTTTTGGGGGTGACTCTTGGGCCTAAATTTTAAGTAGACTTGACCTATCCTTTGTGGGGTTAAGTTTCATATGAACAAACCCCAAGACTGGGGGCTCAGCCTATAGCTTTGGTTGTCCACACTGCTTGTGAGAATATCAAGAATTCAACTCGGGGAAGTTGAATTTCTCCCCGTTCTCACCGTTCTCTGAAGGGGACTTTGCAAATACTCTTCCACTCACTGATCGAATCTCTCTGGAATTCATTGGGGTCTTCTTTGTTTTTGCATTCATTTTTCTCTTTATTCCAGGAGATTTCAATGGCTAGGTCTTCAAATTGTTAATTTATTTTTCAAACCTGTGCCATTTCTACTGCATTTTTATTCATGCTGATTTTTGCCCTAAGAATGTTTTCTTTTTCACTATTTATTTCTTTTTCATAGCAGCTTGTTTTTTAAAATTTTTGTTTTTTAAATTTATTTTATTTATCAAACATACCAGCATACAAACACAAACATGCTTACCATATGATTATTCCATTTTACATATATAATCAGTAATTCACAATATCATCACATAGGTGTACATTCATCATTGCGATCATTTCTTAGAACATTTGCATCAATTCAGAAAAAGAAATAAAAAGAATACAGAAAAAATTTCGTACATACCATACCTCTTACCCTTCCCTTTCATTGCTCACTAGCATTTCAATGTACTAAATTTATTTTAACATTTGTTTCCCCTATTATTTTTTTATTTGTAATCCATATATTTTACTAATCTGTCCATAAGGTAGATAAAAGAAGTATCAGACACAAGGTTTCAATCACACAGTCACATTGCAAAAGCTATATCATTATACAATCATCTTCAAGAAACATGGCTACTGGAGCACAGCTCTACATTTTCATGCACTTCCCTCCAGCCTCTCCATTACACCTTAACTAAACAGGTGATATCTATTTAATGCATAAAAATAACCTCCAGGTTACCTCTCGATTCTGTTTGGAATCTCTGAGCCATTGACACTTTATTTTGTCTCATTTCTCTCTTCACCCTTTCAGTCGAGAACATTTTCTCAATCCCTTGATGTTGAGTCCCAGCTCATTCTAGAATTTCTGTCTCACGTTGCTGGGAAGATCCACACCCCTGGGAGTCATGTTCTACGTAGAGATGGGGAGGGCAGTGAGTTTGCTTGTCGTTTGGCTGAGAGAGAGAGGCCACATCTGAGCAACAAAAGAGGTTCTCTTGGGGGTGACTCCTAGGCCTAATTTTAAGTAGGTTTAGTCTATCCTTTCTGGGGCTAAGTTTCATATGTACCAACTCCAAGATTGGGGGCTCAGCCTATTGCTTTGGTTGTCCCCACTGCTCGTGAGAATATCAAGAATATGCCACTTAAGGAAGTTGAATTTTCCCCCTTTCTCACCATTCCCCCAAGGGAACTTTGCAAATACTTTTTTATTCACTGTTCAAATCACTCTGGAATTTATCAGGGCATCACTCTGGACAAACCTTCAAAATCTCATGCCCTACTCAACGTTCCATGTACTTTTGGTATTCAATTAAGCTGTCCACATAAGCTATATTAGGAAATTCACTAGTCAAATATAAATTTTGTACACAATAAACATTTTTTTGCTTTAGTCTCACACATAGATTAAAGTTTTAAAATATTAATTACCATCTATTTTCAACACCCTGCAGTATTGACATTCCTTTGTTCTTCCTCGTGCAAAAACGTTTTTAAATTTGTACATTTAGTTACTATCATTATACACTCCAGGCATTCCTAGATTATACCATCTCAGTCTTTATCGTGTATCTTTCCTTCTGATTTCATTTTTGTCCCCAGGCCTCCTCTCTCTGTCATTCTCATGTTCGGCTTCATTCAGTGTTCTAACATTATTGCATTATAGTTAGGTAGTATTGTGCTATCTGTTTCTGAATTTTTACAATCAATCCCGTTGCACAATCTGTATCCCTTCAACTCCAGTTACCCATATCTACCCTATTTCTATCTCCTGATGACCTCTGTTCTTAACTGAAATTATCTAAGTTCATTCATTGACCATACAGTACTTGTCCTTTTCCTTCTTTCTTAGTACTTGGCTAATCTCACTCAGCATAATATCCTTAAGGTCCATCCATGTTGTTACATACTTCATAACTTTATTCTGTCTTAAAGCTGCATAGTATTCCATTGTATGTATGTACCACAGCTTGTTTAGCCACTTGTCTCTTGATGACATTTGGTCTGTTTCCATCTCTTTGCAGTTTTAAGTAATGCTGCATAAACATTGGTGTGCAAATGTCTGTTTGTGCCCTTGCTCTCATGTCCTCTGAGTAGATACCTAGCAATGGTATTGCCAGGTCATATGGTAATTCTATACTTAGCTTCCTGAGGAACCACCACACTGCCTTCCATAGCAGTTGTACCATTTGACATTTCCACCAACAGTGGATAAGTGTGCTTCATTCACCACATCCTCTCCAGCACTTGTCGTTTTCTGTTTTATTGATAATGGTCATTCTGGTGGGTGTGAGACGATATCTCATTATGGTTTTGGTTTCGTAGCAGCTTGTTTTTAATTCATAGGCATATCATATCTTGGGAAATAATATATGAATATGAATATTTTTCTAGTTTCTTCTTTTAATACCTCCCCATCCACAGGCCTTTGCTTTTTTTTTTTTTTAATTTTTTTATTTCTCTTTCATTTTCTTGAAAATGAAAATTTTCCTCAAATGCCTCGTGATTCTTGGTTGTGATTTATAAGTCAGGTACTATATTGATTAGTATTAGCAGCTGGTATGACTTTTTTCCAGCCACCTAAAAGAAATGGGCAAAGTATAGGAATAGGAAATTTACAGAACAAGTAAGCTGAAAAGCCAATAAGGGCATGAAAAAGTGTTCATCTTGGTAGTTATTTGAGAACCACAAATTAAAACCGTAAGGAGATATGATTTTTTATATCCATCATATTGAAAAAAAATTAAAATTCTGGCAGTTTCAACTGTGGGAGAAGATAGAACACAACTAGGGCTCATGCATTGCGGGTGGGAAAGAGCAAATTGGTCTGACAACTTTGGAAAGCAGGCTGGCCATATTTAGTAAAGATGTGCCTGCCTTTTGACCCTGCTGAATCCACTTTAGAGTAGTGATTTTCACACTTTAGATTGTTATTAATTAACAGATAGTGAAGTCAATTTAATGCATAGTGATTTTTGTATGATGGAGAATAAAGTAAATAGAGTAGGATGGAAAACATCAAAGAGCAGGTATTCTTTCATGAAACAGGCGATTATACATTTCTCTGTACTGGGTCACGATGTAAAATGCATTTCTTGCTGCAATTCACTGTAAAAAGAAATGTTGAAACCACTTCTCTAGAGAAACTCTCATATAATAAAGAAGGAGATTTTCAAAAGAATCTGTATTATAATAATGTTTAATAGTAAACAACTGAAAATAATTGGAAATCAGAGAATTGGTAAATAAATTGTGGTATAGTCAGACGATGGAGATGCTATACAGCAGTGAAGATGAAGAAGCTAGAGATACATGTAATGACATGAATAAATCCATAAAATAGAGTTGAGCAAAAAAAGCAACTTACAGTGTGATACCATTTTTTGTAAAGTTTTAAAGGATACACTCTAATACCATATTTTGTCTATAAATAGTCAAAGTGTGAAACCATGTATAGGAAGGATAAATGATGAACATGCATAGAATGAGACAGGGGAATAGGGACAGAAGATGAATCAAGGATTTTGTTTCAAATTTTTTTTATAAATTTTTTAAACTGGGTGTAAATATATAGGAACTTGGTACATTTTTGTAACCAAGAAGATTATCATAATCATAATGATTATGATTTTTGAATAGGTATATAGATGTTTCTTTTTTCTTTTTATTGCAATAGCCAGAGGGAAATAAACCTGAAATTTCTAAACTGTAGCTCAGCTGCCTTGATCTCTGATAATGATTGTACAACTATTTAGCCTTTATCTTGTCATTGTAAAAACCTTGTGACTGACCCTACTTGTAACCCCTTATCCTATTTTCCAACTTTAGAGTCTTATGGATCCCTAAAGATAGTCCCTAATGTTTATTAATGAAGGAACTTCAGTCAGCCCAAAACTAACCGACTCCAATTCCAAAATTCTCTTACTAGACAGAGCTGGAACTAACTAAAACTGGCCTGCCTGACAAGTGCAGTAGCTTAAACCTTGACCTTAGATAACTTGTTCCTCATTACAAATGCTAAAAATCGTGTCCATCATCATATTAAAGCAATGATTTTCTTACATGTGTTCTGTGATTAAGCATGTAATTAATCTACTTATGCTCAATAATTAGATCATCTCTAAACTCATCATCTTGAGGCCTTTTGTTCATTATCCTAAAACCTGCCCATCTTTTGATATTATAAACTATCAGTTACTGCAGTTTGGGGAGACAAATTTCTAGGCCAATAGGTCATCTGATCCCCTGCTTCACACTTAGCAATAAACCTTTTCTCTCTTTGAAACCGTGGTGTCTCAGAATTGGCTATTTGAGTGCATTGAGCAGAGGACCCTTTGCTTTTAATTAGTATCAACATTTTTCTCTATTTCTTCTATGTACCTAAAGTATTTTACTTAAATTAAAATACCATGGGGACAAACCCAAAGGATTTTGACTAGCTTGACTGTGTCAGCTCTTCTGTGACCCAGTCACTATAGCCAAGGCAGATGGGTCTATCACTAGAAGAAGCAGGGTCCACATAAGTCAGAGATTTTCTTTTATTTTTCAGATTCAGTTATTTCTACTTCTATCCTTATTATTTCCTTTCTTCTTTTCTTGAGGTTTTTTGGGCAATTTCGTATAGATTCTCACTCTCTCATATGCCTGGTCAACATTATAAAGGTCTCCTTTCAAGAACTGTTCCTGAGTTTTAGCTTTTATTTTCTTCGGCTCTTTGTGGGCTTGATTACATCACAACTTTCTGGTAAAATTTTTAGTAAGTGTATACAATCTGTTCAAAAATAAATGATATGTTTGATAGAGATTTAATTCTTACAGTCTTCCCCTCTCAGAACTCTGTAATTTATAGCGTTTAGTTTTTTGAGTCTGAAGACAACCATTTTTTTTCCTGTTCTTTTATTTTTGGTCATTTTTTGTTGGAATGTGCTTTGAGAGAGAAATATTTGTTTCTTTTAGAAAGCCACAAAACATACAGAATTAATCTCAACTAGAGGAAAACCTTTCAATGATCATATTTAGATCCTTTTTCTGCTTAAGAAAATGTTCTTTTTCTTTTACGTCTGATTATTGTCTGCTGCATTTTTAGTTCAGTTTGTTGTTGTTGACTCCCTCTACTTGCCCCCTGCCCCCAGTTGTTGTAAATCCTGTGTCTTAAGGGATGATATATACTCCATCTTCTCCTTCTCTCTGAAGTGTATTGACATATCGCTACCTATACGTACTGCCTCTCCCTCTGCATCGTTTTAGTTCCTTTGACCTTTTCTGACATTCTAGAAGAACCTCTTGTATTTCTGTGTCTTCTGTAACATTGTAGACACTTTGAGGTATACTCATTTTGCATTTCAATGCCTAGCAGATTATAGGTACTCAGTAGATGGTTTTTATTTTGTTTGTTTTGTATAAGCAGGCACCAGGAAACGAACCCAGGTCTCCAGCATTGCAGGCAAGAACTCTGCCTGCTGAGCCACTGTGGCCCGCATGGAGTAGATGCTTTTTGAATGAATAAATGTGGGCTGACTAACTGGGTATCTTCCAGTTGCCCTCAGTTTTCTATCATGTATCTCTCCTCTGTATAGATTTGGAATACCATGTTGTGTTTGGGGTATGTGCGTGCATGCATGTGCGTGCATACATGTATGTGTTTTCAGTTTCCTGTCTTGCCCAAGTCACAGTTTGTCTAAGTCCCTTTCTCTTATTTTCGATCATATCTGTTCTGTCTCCTACAGAGAATTAATTTCAGAAGTAGCCTTTCCTGTCCAAGTCCACAAGGCATTATTCCCCTTTTCTTGTGCTGTGGTTGTTTGTTTGTTTTTAAATAGAGCCTACTTTATTTGTTCTTTATCTGGTTTAATCATCCTTGAAAGTGTAAAGGTACCCCTTGGCCAGTGTCAGTCCATTGACATTTGTGTGGTATGAGGTTCTCTCTCAGAGCTAACACTGGAGGGCAGGTTGATGTGCAGAGCCCCAGTTTTCACAAAATTTCTATGCAAGGAAATTCATCTAGTATCAATCTGTGGGACAATATGTGTCATCTCCTGTCCCTATTGCCTGTTTTGATGAAATATAACATATATTCTAAAAACTCTGAAGTGAACTTTATGGAAAAATTACCTCTTCTTCCCCTATCCTCAAAAGACTTCATGTCTGGACTCCTCTATTCCTTTTGTCCCCACCTGAAGCAATGTGTCTCTGGCCATGATGAATACTGAAAGCTAAGATGTGAAGTGGATATGGGCAGCAAGAAACAACACGGAGCCTGCAATACATGGCCTAATTTCTAAAGATGAGGCTCTGTCGAGCTTCAAGACCACCCTCATCTTACGGATAGAATGCACAGCACTCAGGCAGGGCTGACAACTTGACCTGATTCATGTGGTGGATAAGTTTCCAAATCAGGACTAAGGTTTGAATACCTGTGTTTGTTGAGCGGACAGTTTTGAGTGCCACTTGGTTCATTTCCCAAATGACCAGTGGGGTAAATGATATGAGGGGGCAGATGTCCCCGTGGCAGTGACCAGCAGGGGTGCCCAGACTGTGGTAGGGGCAGGGTAGAGTTTGAGGATAGCTGGGGAGGTGTTCTCTTGGGGGTGGGGTGGGGCTGGGGCTGTCCATGGCCTGAGGAGGAATGGGCAGGCAGGAGAGTTCCACTTTAACTTGCAGGGATATGGAGCCTGGAAGAGCATAGTTTGAAAGTATGGATTTTGATTTCCTTCAAAAGATGAGTCTCAGAATTGAAAAATAATGATCCTGTGAAATTGTAAAACACTGTTAAACTAATTTTATATTATCAGTATTACAGTAAATAGCCACATTTCCATACAATATGGAAATAATGAAATTCAAAAGAGTAATACTGTATTAAAGGCCCAGTAATGTGTTTTATATCCCCTTGTTATATATTCCCCCTTCTCCCTAAAACATTTGCTTTTCCCACTTAACAATAAGCTCCAAAGAGCAGAGATTGGGTTTTTCTTATTTGTGGCTCTGTCCCTTGTACTGAGCAAGGTGCCTGTGCTTATACATATTCAGATGATTTGTTCAATGAATGAATGAACAAGCCAACAGGCAAATGAAAAGTTGAGAGACAGTGAATCAGGAAATGCTGACTCTCTACCATATTCACCTGGAAGTCCTGAAGATGCTTGTGATTTCAGCAGAATTAGCATTTGTACAATGAGAACCAAGCAGAGCGATAGATAATAGACAAAAACACACTGTTGCATAACTTGTGCTCTGTTTTGATACCGGAGAGTATTTAGTTGAAATTCCTACAGTTAAAATAAAAATCTTCCCTGTAGTACACTATAATTATAACATGGAGAAAGAGAACAAATATACAAATGCATTCGCCTCCTTTAAAAATAACAACTTTGAATTCTAAACATTTGAACATTGAATATTAAACATTCAAAAAGTATATTTATATTTAAAAAACATATAATGAGAAAAATATATAATTGATTCAAGGAACCAGAGTGTCTAGGACATTTAATTAAGACAGAATAATATCTCGATGACCATGCCTTACTCTTAAGTGAAATAGTTCATTAACTATGTCATGGAACATTTTGCAATAATAGCACCTGAAAATTACAGTCCTTAACTTATAGGAGGCCCCGGGCAAGGCCCTTTACTCCTCATAACAGCCTTAGGAGGAAGGTGTTATCACCCCTAGTTTACAGATAAGAAGAACTTACAGGGTCTAAGATCACATGGTGTGCCCTGGGTCACACAGAAGCAAGCAGCAGATTGCTATATCTGCCCAGCTAGCCAATGCCTGTTTCAATCTTAGCACCTCCCCATCTCACTCTTTCTGGCCCCCAGGACTAAAACTTTTAAATGCATTCTACTTTCACTTATTTATGTTTAGGTCAGGTTATTAAAGAAAAGTCTAGTACGTCTTTGTACTTTTATCCTTGAATTTTATAAAAAGGCAAGACCCCATGTTCTGCTGATATTCTTTTTATTTTTTTTACACCTGCCACCTCCCCACTGAGAATCACAGCGTGATCTACACACATTTTATCTTTGAATGTTGTGTCAACTTTCACTGTCAACTGAAATCAACTCCAGCTTTCCAGGCTTTCTGCAGTGCTTAACCCTGATGAAAACAGGAATTGATTTTTTTTTTTTTTTTTTTTTTTTAATACATGGGCAGACACCGGGAAACGAACCTGGGTCCTCTGGCATGGTAGGCAAGCATTCTTGCCTGCTGAGCCACCGTGGTCCAGGAATTAATTTTTAAAGTCTTGTGTATCGTCATCAACATTCACACCAAGTTTTGATGTCTACTTCATATGTATTGGATTGGGGATTCTTGATGACAAACAACAGATACTGACTTTTGTTACCTTAAACAGAGAAGGAATTATTGCAAAAAAGAGAGAGCCAGATTTGAGAACTCTATGGGAAACTAAGAGAATGAAGACCTCAGAACCATAGCCAGAGTTCTACCATGGCAGGGTGCTGCTATTGACTGGTGTGTCTGTGTGTGCATATAATATTGTTTCTTCACTGATTGTGCAATTATTAATTAGAAACATATTAGGGAAAAATGGAAATGACCCAAATGTCCATCAGTAGGTGAAATAAATTATGTTGTATCTATATAATGGAATACCATAGTGCTCTACAAATATTGCATAAAATGATATCCAAGATATAAAAAATAGAGGGGAAAGTTGCACAATGCTGTATTTAATATAACTCTATTTTTATTTTAAAAACATATGTATTTGTGTTATATATATATAAAACATATATATAACATACATATATATATATATATAACATATAAAACATATATATAAAAATTCAGGGGGACTGTATGCCAAACTGATAGTGTTTGTCATCTGTGGGGGTTGGGTCATGGGAGCTTTTGATTTACTTCATCCTATTTCTGTAATGTTTGAAATATTTTTGTTAATAAATGTAAAATATATGCCTCTACTAATTGGGGCCTTCCGTTACAATTTTTTCACCTAATAGTTAAACAGTTGAAAGATCAAGTTTTAAATTTCAGCTTATGGTCTGAAAGTTCTCTTTTTATTCCATTCTTGCATAATCCTTATAATTTTACTGCGGGGGAAATTTTAAACAGAGCAAAAACTTTTCTTTAAAAATTTTTGATTATCTTAAAATATTTAAGAAATATTTAACTTTGGCATAAAACATGACTCATTTTAGCTTGACAGCTTTTGGTGTTTCAAATTACTGAATTGATATAATTGAAAATGTATAAGATGTTTTTATGTAACAATTTAAGCATATTGAGTTCTGTTTATCATTTTTGTTTATTTGTTTTTAGCATTCCATATTGGAAGAAGAAATTTCCATTAAAAAAATGCCTTTATTTAGTAAATCACACAAAAATCCGGCAGAAATTGTGAAAACACTGAAAGACAACTTGGCCATTTTGGAAAAGCAAGACAAGAAGACAGACAAGGTATGAATCAAAGCAGTAGCATTATTAAAATACACATATTCCAAGACCAAAACCAAAACCAATGTAAAAGCTCAATGAAGAACCCCAAATCTGGTTGATAATGGGCACATAGGATCTCTATAAATAAATTTTTAAATTAATTTCAAGCTTAACTGGAAGTTGTTGCATCTGTTGCCTTTAACTCTTGGTTCACTATCTAGAGCCTCTGACTGATCTTGGGTCCTTCCACACTATACAGCTTAAAGACTTAAGGGATGCATTGGTACATAATGTCATACTAACATGAAAGGCAAAAACATTTTATCTAAAAATTGATCATAAATTTTGCTCTACTGCAACCAATGAGGTTGATTATCATTTTTTTGAGGTTCTGGTGATCAGGACTACCTTACAGGAAGGAACTTTTAATATGCTGTTTACTGCTTGGAAGGGATGTGGGATCCTACATATTAGAATCCTTCTAAGGTGACTAGTTTACACAAGATTCAAGATATCTGTAAAATAAATACTCTTGAATAAAAAGTTGTCTTTCTATCTTGGTATGTGATCAAATCATGGATTCTATAAGGGACATAGGATTATTTGGTTTTTTTTTTTTAATATTTTTTATTGACGTCTTTGCACACATACACTCCACACATGGTATACGAGTGGCTCACAATATTGTCACATAGTTATATATTCACACCATGATCATCTTTTAGAACATTTGCTTCACTCCAGAAAAAGAAATAAAAAGAACAAAGAAAAAACTCACATATAACATACCCCTTACCCCTCTCTGTCATTGATCACTAGTATTTCCATCTAATCAATTTATTTTTCCCTTTATCTCCCCTATTATTTGTTTATTTTTATCCAAATTTTTTACTCATCTGTCCATACCTTGGATACAAGGGACATCAGACACAGGTTTTCACAATCATACAGTCACACTGTAAAACCTATATCATACAATCGTTTCCAAGAATCTAGGCTACTGGAGCACAGCTCAACAGTTTCAGGTACTTCCCTCCAACCATTCCAATATACTATAAGCTAAAAAGGGATATCTTTATAACATATAAGAATAACCTCCAAAGTTACTTTCGACTCTGAAATCTCTCAGTTACTAAAACTTTATTTTGTCTCATTTCTCTGTTTGTAACTTAACTTACAAGTTAAATTAGGTAATGTGAGACCCAAAATTTAAATTTTGCACCAAATAAAAATCTCTCCCCTTGGTCTCATACGGAAGTTGAAGTTTTAAAATAGGACGCTATCATCCTTTACCCTGTGTTTCTGATTTACCCTAGTCCTATCCAGATCTGCTTCCTTTGTATCTCTAGTCTAAGTCTGATCCCTTTGTCAACTTTTGAACAGTTTCTATGGGGTGCTGCTGACTTTCATAGCTTCAAGAGTTCCAACTCTGAGTCTCAGTTGTCACATAAATACCCAAAGTTTCTAGGAATGACCAGGTTAGATACAAATAGCTCATTATCTCAGAATTTACAATTAACATTTACAACTCCTGAATTTGTGTAAGTGCTGTAAGAACTTACAATCTAGGACCCTTTACAATAGGGTAATGCTCTTGACTTCAGTTCACCAAGTTTTTATATTATAGTTAGTCTATATGAGTGAGTAAGGCATGATAATATTTGTCTTTTTTTTGTTCCTGACATTTCATTTGATATATAGTCCTTAAGGTTCATTCACCTAGTTGCATGCATCACAACTTCATTCCTTCTTGTGGCCCCTCAGTAGTCCATTGTATGCATACACCATTGTTCCCCCTTCCATTCCTCAGTCCTTGTACCCTTAGGCCACCTCTTTCCATTGTGAATCTCGAACACTGATGCCATAAACACCAGTGAGCCAATATCCATGTGTGTCCCCACACTCAGTTCCTCCAGGTATACACTGAGCAATGCAGATGCAGGATCATATGGCAACCCTACCCCTAGCCTCCTGTGGAACCCCCACACTGCCCTCCAAGGGGCTGCTCCTCTCAGTTTTCCTACCAACCGTGTATAGGTACATCTCTTTCTCTGTATTTTCTCTAGTGCTTGTTTCTCTCTCATTTTTAAACAGTTTTATTCACAAATCATACAATCCAGCCTAAGTATATAGACATGACGTCGCCACCATAATCTATATGAAAACATTTCCTTTTCTTCTACAAAAAATCCATACTCTTCTCCGGTAGCCTCCGCCTATTGACATTTAGTTTTGGCATAATGCCTTTGTTACATTCAGTGGAAGTATATTACAATGTTACTGTTGACTATAAACCCTAGTTTGCATTGATTGTACTTTTTCCTGTATACTATCCATTTTCAACACCTTGCAGTGTTGACATTCATTTGTTGTCCCTCATGCAAAAACGTTTTTTATTTGTACATTTAATCACCATCATTGTCCACTCCAGGCATTCCTAAGTTATGCTGTCTTAGTCTTTATCCTCTATCTTTCCTTCTGGTTTCATATGTGCCCCAGCCCTTCTCCCTCAATCAGATTCACATTCAGCTTCATTCGGTGTATTTATATTATTGTGCTACAATCAGATAGTATTTCTGAATTTTTACAGTCAGTCTTGTACAATCTGTAGTCCTTCAGCACCAAAGGCCCAATCTCTACTCTATTTCTACCTGCTGGTAACCTGTGTTCTTAACTTTAACTCTCAAAGTTCACTCACTAATGGTAGGTCATATTATTGAGACCATAGAGTATTTATCCTTTTGTCTCTGGCTAATTTCACTCAGTGTAATATCTTCAAGGTCCATCTACATTGTTACATGCTTCATGACTATTCTGTCTTACAGCTGTGTAATATTCCATCCTATGTATATACCACAGCTTGTTGAGCCACTCATCTGTTGACTGACAGTTGGGCTGTTTCCATCTCTTTGCAATCATAAAAAATGCTGCTGTAAACATCGGTGTGCAAATGTCTGTTTGTGTCCTTGCCTTCAGTTCCTCTGACTATGTACCTAGTAATGAAATTTCTGGATCACATGCAATTCTATACTTAGCTTCCTGAGGAACTGCCAAATGCCTTCCAGAGCAGTTGTACCAATTTACATTCCCACCAACAGTGGATAAGTGTGCCTCTTTCTCCACATCCTCACTAGCACTTGTCATTTTTTGCTTTTTTGATAATGGCCATCCTAGTGGATGTCAGATGATATCTCAATGTGGCTTTGATTTGCATATGGGCTAATAGCCAGTGAAGTTGTGCATCTTTTTATGTGCCTTTTAGCCATTTGTATTTTCTTTTCTGAGAAGTGTCTATTAATGTCTTTTGCCCATTTTTTAATTGGGTTGTTTATCTTTTTGTAGTTCAGTTGAACAATCACTTTATATGTTTTGGATACTAAACCCTTATCTGATATGTGGTTTCCAAATATTGTCTCCCATTGTGTAGGCTGCCTTTTTGTTTTCCTGACAAAGTTCTTTAATGCACAAAAGTATTTAATTTTGAGGAATTCCCATTTATCTGTTTCTTTTTTCAGATCTCAGGCCTTGGGTATAAGGTCTAAGAAGTCACCTCCTATTACAAGATAATATATTTCCCTACATTTTCTTCTAAAAATTTTATAGTCTTAGTGCTAATGTTTAGGTCTTTGATCCATTTTGAGTTAATTTTTGTGTAGGGTGTGAGACATGGATCCTTTCTTTCTCTTTTGCATCTGGATATCCAGTTATCCAAGCACTATGTATTGAAGAGGCTGCTTTGTCCCACGTGGTTGGCTTGACTGCCTTATCAAAGATGAGTTGTCCATAGATGTGAGGGTCTATATCTGAATACTCCATTTGATTCCATTGGTTAGTATATCTGTTTTTATGCCAGTACCATGTTGTCCTGACCACTATAGCTTAGTAATATGCTTTAAAGTCAGGTAGTGTGAGACCTCCCACTTCTTTTTTCTTTCTCAAGATAGTTTTAGCTATTCAGGGCATCCTGCCCTTCCAAATAAATTTGGTTGATTTTTTCTATTTCTGAAAAGTAAGTTTTGGGGATTTTAATTGGTATTGCATTGAATCTATAAATCAATTTGGGTAGAATTGACATCTTAACTATATTTAGTCTTCCAACCCATGAACACGGTATTCCCTTCCATGTTTAGGTCTTCCATGATTTTTTTTAGTAATTTCTTGTCATTTTCTGTATATAGGGCTTTTGTATCCTTAGTTCAATTTATTCCTAAATATTTTATTCTTTTGGTTGCTATTGTAAATGGAATTTTTTTCTTCCTTTCCTTCACAGATTGCTCATTACTAGTGTATAGAAACACTACTGATTTTTGGGTGTTGATCTTGTACCCTTCCACTTTAAAAAAAAAATTTTTTTTTAATTTATGTTACATAACCACACACAAACACAAACGTTCTTACCATATGATCATTCCATTCTTGTTATATAATCAATAACTCAAAATATCATCACATAGTTGTATATTCATCATCATGATCATCTTAGAACATTTGCATCAATTCAGAAAAAGAAATTAAAAAACAGAAAAAAATTCATACACACCATACTTCTTACCCCTCCCTTTTCATTGATTGCTAGCATTTCAATCTATTAAATTTATTTTAACATTTGTTCCCCCTATTATTTATTTATTTTTAATCTAAATGTTTTACTTGTCTGTTGATAAGGTAGATAAAAGGAGCATCAGACACAAGGTTTTCACAAATCACACAGTCACATTGTGACAGCTGTATCATTATTCAGTCATCCTTAAGAAACATGGCTACTGGAGCACAGCTCTACATTTTCAGGCAGCTCCCTCCAGCCTCTCCATCACACCTTAACTAAACAGTTGATAGCTATTTAATGCATAAGAATAACCTCCAAGATAACCTCTCAACTCTGTTTGGAATCTCTCAGCCATTGACACTTTGTCTCATTTTGCTCTTCCCCCTTTTGGTCAAGAAGGTTTTCTCAATCCCTTGATGCTGAGTCTCAGCTCATTCTAGGATTTCTGTCCCACATTGTCAGGAAGGCCCACACCCCTGGGAACCATGTCCCACGTAGAGAGTGTGCCCTTCCACTTTGCTGTACTCATTTATTAGCTCTGGTAGCTTTGCTATAGATTTTTCAAGATTTTCAGCATATAGTATCATATCATCTGCAAACAATGAGCGTTTTACTTCTTTCCAATTTGGGTGCCTTTTCTTTCTTTTTCTTATCCAGTTGCTCTGGCTAGAACTTCCAGCACAATGTTGAATAACAGTGGTGACAGTGGACATCCTTGTCTTGTTCCTAATCTTATAGGGAAAGTTTTCACTCTTTCCCCATTGAGAATGATGTTAGCTGTGGGTTTTTCATATGAATTATCTGTTTTTAATTCTAGTGTATTTGGTAATATTGAGCCAAATTTGGGCTACAACAGAAAAAAGATAACCTTCATAAAAGAGTAAATCTACATGGCAAAAAAAAAAAAGAGAGAAAAGTGAAAAATCATAAAAATACTCATTTGCGTTAGTAATCAGAAAAGACCAATTAAAGCCACAATAATTTTACATTACAATACCTACCTACCAAATTGACAGAAATAACGTTAAGTGTTGACAAAGGTGGAGGTCAATGGAAACTTCCATACATTTCTGGTGAAAGTATAAATTCATGTAATCATTTTGGAAATTGATCTGCTATTCTCTGTCAAATATGAAGATGTACATGTATTAAAACCCTGCAGTTCCACCCCTAGGCATAAACTCTAGAAATATTTTTGCACATATCCACCAGGATATTTATACAAGAATGTTCATCACATTATTTGCTTGTACTAACCCCTCATTGGAAACAACTTAAATGTCCATCAACAGCAGAACTAAAGAGATGTGGCACAGCCATCAGTGGAATACTCTGGGGCCATGAAAATTTGCAAGCTGTCTTCCTGGGACACCTGGATGAATCTCACATTATAATGTCGAGTGAAAGAAGCAAATCACAAAAGGACACATGCACCATTCTATGAAATTAAAAGTCAGCAGAACTAAACCATATTGTCTTGTGATATAAACACAATTAATAAAACTGTAAAGAAGGATAAAGAAATGATTGTCACAAAAGCTGTAATAAGGTTTTTTTCTAGGCTAGAAAGAGGGCATTCGGGTGACTTCTGGAGCGCCTAGTATTTTCCTGACCTGGGGAATGGTCATAAGAGGTGTTTGCTTTATAATCATTCATAATCCCAAATATGTGTTTGTCTTCCTGTGTGGGTAGACCTTCCAATTTAAAAATCTTCAATGAATTCCAGCTTTTAGTAAAATAAGTATTACTTCAGTCAGACCATAAAAATATATCTGGAAATTACTTTTTAAAAGTAATGTCATGCTGCTATGAATTATCGCTATGTAATTTGCCTTATTGTGCTTCTTCCTTTCTTCATTTATAATAATTATAATTCTATACTGGAAAGTAATCAAACTACATTTCTTTAAAAATATTCAGCAAATAAAATTCTTAACTAAATTAGCCTGTTCTTCTTTCCCATCCTCTTGCCATCATTTAAGATTTTTTTAATTGTGATATAATTCACATCCCACAAAATCCACCATTTAAAATCACACACTTAAGTGTTTTTTTGTATTTTCAGAGTTTGTGCAGCCATCATCACTAATTCCAGAATAGTTTCATCACCCCAGAAAGAAACCCTATACCTGTTAGCAGTCATTTCCCATCCCTACCTTCTCCCTAGTCCTTTCAAACTATTAATCTACTTTCTGCCTCTTTGGATTTGCCTGTTGTTTTTTTCACATGGGCAGGCACCAGGAATCGAACCCAGGTCCTCTGGCGTGGCAGGTGAGTGTTCCTGCCTGCTAAGCCACCGTGGCCTGCCCTGCCCGTTGTTCTTCAAAATTAATGAGTTGTTTTTGTTTTTTGTCTTCAGGTTTGATAGATAGCAAAGAATTCAATGATTATATATGATGGATAAGTGGATTAAGAAAGTTTATAGGCTTTGCCAATTTATGATTTTATAAGTCTGTTAAATCAGGAAACTAAAGATTTGTTTAAAAAAACACACTCTAACACGACTTTTAATTGAAGACTAGTTGCTGTAGTCACTGCTGCTTCGTCTTCAAAACAGTCAGTGTAATTTCCATGTGTGAAATTGGTATTTGCTAGCTAAGCTAAACCATATCTGGGTACAGTTTGAAGAAAGCTTGTTTCAAATATGTTGCCTAAGTCGAAATACTAGAGATTATTTTTATATTATCTTAGTAATATATCCCAATATGAAAAAAAAACCAGTGCCTACTAAATTGTTTCTGTTTTTGTTTGCTTGTAGCTGTTCAGTGTTGTTTGATGATAAATTTAAACAGGTACTGATAAATGAGGCTTTGTTTTTTTTTACGCCCTGAAATTTCTTATTCCTTTTAACTTTTAGGCTTCAGAAGAAGTGTCAAAATCACTGCAAGCGATGAAAGAAATTCTGTGTGGTACAAGTGACAAGGAGCCCCCAACAGAAGCGGTGGCCCAGCTTGCCCAAGAGCTGTACAGCACTGGGCTGCTTGTGACGCTGGTCGCCGACCTGCCCCTGATAGACTTCGAGGTGAGCTGTCCGTCAGAGCGCACTTCTGCTCTGCCGTTTTAATAGGTGTGGCCCTCAATATTTAACTTCTGTCTTCTTATGATTGCTGTTCAGATATTCTAAGAAAAGGTTTTTCTAAAACTTCTGATGTCATGTTAATCTTTTTTTTGAAAAAGCAAGAAGATATCATTGAGTTTTGTGCTGTTAGGTAGCAGTGGCAGCGGCTAATAATAATAATTGTGATACTGATCATAGCTGGCATACATTGAGTACACATTACATGCCAGGTACAGTCCCAAACATCTAACCCATTTAACTATGAAAACAACGTTATGTGGTTGTTACTGTATTACTCGTCCCATTTTATAGATGAGGAAACTAAGGTTCAAAGAAGTTAAGGAATTTGCCCAAAGTCACTTAGTTACTAAGAGCTTAAACTGAGAGTCAAACCCAGGCCATGCCTCCCAAGTTGGTTCTTTTAATTAAAACACTATACCAAGAAATAGGGAGTTTTTTAAGTACTAGTAATATGAGATGTTTATGCCATTTAAAAAGAGCTTATATCGTTTTGGAAATAGGTAGCGGTGACAGGTGCACAATGTCATGAGTGCCGTTGATGCCCCGAAATTGTACATTTAAAAATGGTTAAAATGGCAAATTTTATGTTACATGTATTTTATCACAGTATAAAGTAAAAATATATATATAGATATACCTAATTTTCCTAAATAATAAATTAACTAAATAAAACAAAAAGCTAGAAATATGTGTAGATTATATGTAGGCATTTGGTATCTATGGTATATCTAACATAGAATGATAATTTTAAGTGAAAAATGTGTACCTAAGGTAATTTGAGGCATTGGCTATTTAAGTGACCAAAGCCCTGCTTTTGATTTGTTTTTTGTTCTGTTTCTACCATCATACCCAAAGGCTTTTGATAGTGTCTGACAACTGCTTGCCCTCCTTTAATTTCAGAGACGGAGGAGATGTGCAGATTTCTGAAGTAATTTGCTTTTAGTTTTATCCCTAAGCAAGTGGAAATAGGACTAATTGGCAGTGACTATGAGACCAGGTCAGGACTCTGGGTTCTGTGGAAATACTGGAACTCTGCCTGGCTGAGGTGGGCGAGGAGGCTCGTAGAGCAGGGTCGGGAGGGGGCTGCAGGGTCGGGAGGGGGCTGCAGGGTCGGGAGGGGGTGCAGGGTCGGGAGGGGATGCAGGGCTGCAAGCTAAGCGCAGAGGCCCAGGGAGGGCCCTGGAGGGCCCAGACATCGGCTCTGATGTCCCTCCCTTCAGATATACCAGCCTGTCTTTTTCTTTCTTTCCCTCCTTTCTTCTGTTGGTCACTTTTTTTTTTTATGTTTTGTGTCCTGTTTTTCTACTTCTTTTTCCTCCTTAGCTTGTTCCATTTCCTCCCACTACCACCCCATCTTCTTTTTACAGTGGCCATATGTGGAAATAAAGCAGTTTTATCCTTTCTGTTTATATACTTTTATGTTTCTTTTATTTAGTTTAAAATTAGATGCTGTGCATGTTTGTATTTATAGAAGCTGTGGCATAGTGGGAAAACACTCAGCTCGGAATTAGGATTGTTTAGAGTCCCCGTTCTGCCATTTGGTAATCAGTAACTTAATCTTTTTGAGCCTAAGTTTTCTCATCTCTTCACTAGAAATAATATGAACTTACAGCATTGTTTCAGATTACAGAAGAGCTCTAAATACAAATGCAAACTATATACAAATGTCAGGCCAATTTTATTTTCATTTCCTCTCTTCCTCAAACTAAAGTTAAATGCTAGCTGGTTTGTACTTGTCACAATCCTTGATTTGGGGGCACTTTTTATAACCATTGATTTTGTTTTTAAGTTTTACTTGGTCAGTGGCCCTCCATAGGAAAAAGATTCTACATTTCTCTGTCTCTTATTGTTTTATACATTTCCCTGAGAACAGCAATATATTAAGTTGTTATCATTAGTTCATACATTAGCTTGAGATACTTGCAGTAGAGTACTGGAAGAATAGTTTTGTTTTGAAGAATGAGTTAGGGCTGAGATGTAGTCAGTGACCTGGAGAAACTTTGAGCGACCACGGAATAGCGATGGGTATAAAGTGGTCTACAAGATTGAGAAATAGCAGTATACTAAAGTAGTACTTTGTCCCTTCTGCAACTTTGTATAGCATTAACTTTGTATAGCATTTGTGTAGCATAACAAAAGAGGAGCAGTAAGAAAGTTATGCATGGTTCCCTTATTTTACATGATGTGATGAAAATAAACTAGAAATATTGAGAAGAAATTTATTAAAAAAAATTTTTTTGGAGTTAAAACATTCAATTGTTAAAAATTGGCTCATATATGATCAAGTAGAGTAAACTCTCTGGACTCCTTGGGACAAAGAGGTATCCCTTTCTGGATATTTGAATTTTCTATATCAAATTATCTCTTCAAATGAAGAGAGTTAAATTGTTCACTTTTCTAGAAGTCGTTATGAAATGCACTATATTTATTCTTGCCTTCCCTCCAAATAATTTACTAGTACAGTAAGTGTTCTAGTTTGCTAGCTACTGGAATGCAACACACCAGAGATGGATTGGCTTTTAATAAAAGGGGATTTATTTCATTAATTCTTCAGAGGAAAGAAGCTAACTTTCAACTGAGGTTGTTTCTTACATGGGAAGGCACAGGGTGATCTCTGCTGGCCTCTGGGTTCCAACAACTTTCCCTGGGGTGATTTCTTTCTGCTGAGAGTGCTGAGATGAGGTATGCTGAGCTGCTTGGGCTGTGCTATGTTGAGCTCTCTCATTTAAGCACCAGCCAATTAAATCAAGCATCATTCATTATAGCAGGCACACCTCCTAGCCGACTGCAGAGGTAATGAGCAACAGATGAGGTTCACATACCATTGGCTCATCTCCACAGCAACAGAACTAGGTACTTTCACCTGGCCAAGTTGACAACTGAATCTAACTACCACAGTAAGGCTTTCTTTTCTTTTCTTTTCTTTTCTTTTGTATTTCTTCTATTTATTTTATTTTTTAAACTTTTTTATTGTATAGTATAGCATATATATACAAAGCAAAGAAATTAAAAAGCAATAGTTTTCAAAGCACTCTTCAACAAGTGGTTACAGGACAGATCCCAGAGTTTGTCATGGGCTACCACATGATCTGCTCATATTTTTACTTCTAGCTGCTCCAGAATTTAGGAGGCTAGAGGGCTTAAATATTTTTTATCATCACAACCGACTTTTTTTCCTTCCTTTTTGTGAAAAATAACATATATACGAAAAAGCAATAAATTTCAAAGTACAGCACCACAATTAGTTGTAGAACATATTTCAGACTTTGACATGGGTTATGATTTCACAATTTTAGGTTTTTGTTCTAGTTGCTCTAAAATACTGGTGACTAAAAAGAGATATCAATTTAATGATTCAGGATTCATATTCATTTGTTAAATCCTATCTTCTATGTATAACTCCACCATCACCTTTGATCTTTCCATACCTCTCTTTAGGGCTGTTTGGGCTATGACAATTCTAAATTTTTCATATTGGAGGCATCTGTCACTAGTATGGGAAAGGGAGATGGAACTGTCTGATGGTCTGGATAGGCTGGGCTAGGTTTCAGGACTTATCTGAAACAGGGACCCATCTGGAGGTTGTAGGTTTCTGGAAGGTTACTTTAGTGCATGGAACCCTTGTGGAATCTTATGTATTGTCTTAGGTGTTCTTTAGGATTGGCTGGAATGGTCCTGGTTGGGGGTTAGCAGGTTATGATAGGAAGCAAGGTCTGCCTGAAGCTTGCATGAGAGCAACCTCCAGAGTAGCCTCTGGACTCTATTTGAACTCTCTGCCACTGATATTTTATTAGTTATACTTCTTTTCCCCCTTTCAGTCAGCATGTAATTGTTGACCCCACGGTACCAGGTCTGGATTCATCCCTTGGAATCATCTCACATGTTGCCAGGGAGATTTTCATCCCTGAATATCATGTTCCATGTAGCAGGGAAGGCAATGATTTCACTTGCAGAGTTGGGCTTAGAGAGACTGAGGCCACATCTGAGCAACAAAAGAGGTCTTCCGGAAGTAACTCTTAGGCATGCCTATAGGTACTCTAAGCTTCTCCGGTACCTATGTAAGATTCACAAGAGTAAGCCTCATGATTGAGGGCATGGCCTATTGATTTGGGTGTCCCTAAAGTTTGACACAGTATCAGGGAATTCCCTGATGGTAAGGTTTAATAGTTCCATATTCTTTCTCCCCTCCCTCAGGGGACTCTGCCAGTACTTCTTGATTATCTGCTTAATATACTCTAGGATGTTTCCAGGCACTACAATAATCAATACAGGATCAAAGGACCTCTTTCTTATTCTGTGCTTCCTGTGTTTCACTTGTTCAAATGAGCTATACAGATAGGTTGAATTAGATTATGTACTCCAGAAAATTTCAGTTCCAGATCAAATAAACCTTTCTTCCATTGGTCTCAGAGTATGTGTGGTTCTAAAATATAGACACTGTCTTCCTTACCCCTATGTTCTGAATTACTTTAATCCCAATCTGTTTGGCTTTGTTCCTGTCTCTAAATATCAGGTTATATACATATATGTAAAACAGCCTCTGAAATCCAGAAATAATAATCACCACTGTGGACTTAATGTGTCTGCTCTAAAAGCTTACAATCTAGGCCCCTGTTTTCTTATAAGCTTTTTCTAAAGGTGACCATACCATTGTTGTTCTTTTGTTTCTGGCTTATTTTGCCTCACCAAATGTTCCACATGTTTGTTCACATCGTTGCATGCCTCACATGTTCCTTTTTATAGCAGCACATCCTTTGTTCATAAGTATACACCATTGTTCGCTGATCTACTTCTCTGTCAATGCATCCTTCACTGCACTGAGGTTGTTGGAATTTTAATTGGTACTGTGCTGAATCTGTAGATCAATTTGGGGAGAATTGACATCTTAACTATATTTAGCCTTCCTATCCATGAGCAGGGAATGTCCTTCCACCTGTTTAGATCTCCTTTGATTTCTTTTAGCAATGTTATGTAGTTTTCCGTGTACAAATCCTTTACAACCCTAGTTAAATTCATTCCTAAGTATTTAATTCTTTTAGTTGGTATTTTGAATGGAATTTCTTCCTTAACTGACTCCTCAGCTAGGTCATTGCTTGTGTATAGAAATGTTACTGATATTTAAACATCCATTTTATATCCCGTCACCTTGCTGAATTTGTTTATTAGCTCAAGTAACTTTGCTATAGATTTCTCAGGACCTTCCAAGTATAGTATCATATCATCTGCAAATATTGAGAGTTCTTTTCCAATTTGGGTACCTTTTATTTCTTTGTCCTGCCTGATTGCTCTGGCTAGAACTTCTAGCAAAATGTTGAATAATAGTGGTGACGGTGGGCATCCTTGTCTTGTACCTGATCTTAGGGGAAAAGCCTTCAGTCTCTCTCCATTGAATATGATGCTGGCTATCAGTTTTTCATATATTCCCTTTATCATATTGAGGTAGTTACCTTTGATTCCTGTCTTTGGGAGTGTTTTTATCAGAAACACTGAATTTCGTTGAATGCTTTTTCAGCTTCAATCAAGATGATCATGTGATTTTTCCCTTTCGATTTGTTAATGTGCTGTATTGCATTAATGGAGTTTCTTGGGTTAAACCATCCTTGCATTCCTGGTATAAACCCCACTTATCATGGTGTATAATTCTTTTAACCTGCTGTTGGATTCGATATGCTAATATTTTATTGAGAATTTTTGCATCTATGTTCATTAGGGAGATTGGCCTGTAGTTTTCCTTTCTTATAGCATCTTTACCCAGTTTTGGTATTAAAATATTATTAGCTTCACAAAATGAGTTAGGTAGAGTTCCTTTTCCTCAATTTTTTGGAAAAGTTTCAGCAGGATTGGTGTTAATTCTTTATGGAATGTTTGATAAAATTCCCCTGTGAAGCCATCTGGCCCTGAGCTTTCCTTTGTTGGAAGATTTTTGATGACTGATTGAATCTCTTTCAATCTTTTGTGATTGGTTTGTTGAGATCTTCTATTTCTTCCTGAGTCAGTATAGCTTGTTTGTGTGTTTCCAGGAATTTGTCCATTTCATCTAAATAGTCTAGCTTGTTGGCGTATAGTTGTTCATAGTATCCTCTTATGATTTCTTTCATTTCTTCAGGGTCTGTGGTAACACACTCTTCTCATTTCTGAATTTGTTTATTTGCATCCTCCCTCTTTTTTTCTTTGTCAGTCTTGCTAGCAGCCCATCACTTTTATTGATTTTCTCAAAGAAACAATTTTTACTCTTTCTTGTTTTTAATACAGGCATTTAAGGCAATAAATTTCCCTCTCAGCACAGCCTTTGTTGTATCCCATAAGTCCTGAGTAGTTGTATTCTCATTTTCATTCATCTCCAGATAGCTACTTATATCTCTAGCCATTTCTTCTTTGACCCACTGGTTGTTTAAGAGCGTTTTATTTAATCTCCATATATTTGTGAATGTTCTCATTCTTTGGTGGTTATTGAGATCCAGCTTCATCCCATTGTGATCAGAGAAAGTGCTTTGAATAACTTCAATATTTAAAAATTTATAAAGACCTGTTTTGTGCCCCAGCATATGATCTATCCTGGAGAATGTTCCATGAGCACTAGAGAAAAATGTATAACCTTGTGCTTTGGAATGCAAAGACCTATATATATCTGTTAGGTCTAACTCATTTATCACGTATTTAGCTTCTCTATTTCCTTGTTAATCTTCTTTCTGGTTGTTCTATCTATAGAGGAGAGTGGCGTATTGAAGTTCCCTATTATTATTGCTGAAACATCTATGCCTCCCTTCAGTTTTGTCAATGTCTGTCTCATGTACTTTGGAGCTTCTTGATTTGGAGCATGTTCTAGTTTGCTAGCTGCTGAAATGCAATATACCAGAAGTGGAATGGCTTTTAAAAAGGGGAATTTAGTGAGTTGCTAGTCCACAGTTCTAAGGCTGAGAAAATGTCCCAATCAAAACAAGTCTATAGAAATGTCCAGTCAAAGGCATCCAGGGAAAGATGCCTTGGTTCAAGAAGGCCAATGAAGTTCAAGGTTTCTCTCTTGGCTGGAAGGGCACATGGCAAGCAAGGTGTCATCTGCTAGCTTTCTCTCCTATCTTCCTGTTTCATGAAGCTCCCCAGGAGGCATTTTCCTTCTTCCTCACCAAAGGTCGCTGACTTGTGGGCTCTCTTCTTTTCATGGCTATGTCGTTCTTCTCTGCTGTCTCTGAATCTCTTTCATTCTCCAAAATGTTTTCTCTTTTATAGGACTTCATAAACTAATCAAGACCCACCAAATGGGTGGAGACATGTCATCACCTAATCCAGTTTATCAACCACTGAAGATGATCTAATCACAGACTCACACAGTATTGAATAGGGATTATTCTGCCTTTACGAAATGGGATTTTTTTTTATTAATTAAAAAAAATTAACAAAACATTTAGAAATCATTCCATTCTACATATACAATCAGTAATTCTTAATATCATCACATAGTTGCATATTCATCATTTCTTAGTACATTTGCATCGATTTAGAAAAAGAAATAAAAAGACAACAGAATAAGAAATAAAACGATAATAGAGAGAAAACAAAACAAAACAAAACCTATATCTCACATGCATCTTCATTCAATGTTTTAACATAATTACACTACAATTAGGTAGTATTGTGCTGTTCATTTCTGAGTTTTTGTATCCAGTCCTGTTGCTGCACAGTCTGTATCCCTTCAGCTCCAATTACCCATTATCTTACCCTATTTCTATCTCCTGATGGTCTCTGTTACCAGTGACATATTCCAAGTTTATTCACTAATGTCGGTTCATATCAATGAGACCATACAGTATTTGTCCTTTAGTTTTTGGCTAGTCTCACTCAGCATAATGTTCTCTAGGTCCATCCATGTTATTACATGGTTCATAAGTTTATTCTGTCTTAGAGCTGCATAATATTCCATTGTATGTATATACCACAGTTTGTTTAGCCACTCGTCTGCTGATGGACATTTTGACTGTTTCCATCTCTTTGCAATTGTAAATAATGCTGCTATAAACATTGGTGTGCAAATGTCCATTTGTGTCTTTGCCCTTAAGTCCTCTGAGTAGATACCTAGCAATGGTATTGCTGGGTCATATGGCAATTCTATATTCAGCTTTTTGAGGAACCGCCAAACTGCCTTCCACAGTGGTTGCACCATTTGACATTCCCACCAGCAGTGGATAAGTGTGCCTCTTTCTCCACATCCTCTCCAGCACTTGTCAACGAAATGGGATTTTGATTAAAACATGGCTTTTCTAGGGGACATACATCCCCTCAAACCAGCACAGAGTGTAAACATTTATGATTGTTATAGCTTCTTGGTGAATTGACCCTGTAATTAGTATACAGTGTCCTTCTTTGTCTCTTATGATGTCTTTACATTTAAAGTCTATTTTGTTTGATGTTAGTATAGCTACTCCAGCTTTCTCTTTTTTTTTTTTTTTTACTCCAGCTTTCTTTTGGTTACAACTTGCATGGAAAATCTTTTTCCATCTTTCACTTTCAATCTATTTGTATCCTTGTGTCAAGGATGAGTCTCTTATAAGCAGCATATGACTGGATTATCTTTCTTAATCCATTCTGCTAATCTGCATCTTTTAATTTTTAAATTTAGTTCATTAACATTCAAAGTTATTACTGAAAAGGCATTTCTTGATTCCACCACCTTATCTTTTTTAAATTTCATTTGTCAGCTCTATATGTTCTTTTCCCTTTTTCCCTTTGTATTCTTTAAAATACCCTTAGTGGTACTCTTCAGTTCTGTACTGTCCTCCAGACCTCCCTCTCCTGTTTTTTTTATTCAGCTGGCAGAACTCCTTTTAGTATTTCTTATAGGGCTGGTCTTTTGTTGACAGATTCTTTCAGGACTTCTTCGTCTGTGAAAGCTTTAATCTGTCCCTCAGTTTTGAAGGACAATTTGGCTGGCTACAGAATTCTTGGCTAGAAGTCTTTCTCTTTTAGGATCTTGAATGTATCATACTACTGCTATCTTGCCTCCGGGGTGCTAGTTGAGTAGCCTGAACTCAGTCTTATTTGATTTCCCTTGTATGTAGTAGATTGTTTTTCTCTTGCCGCTTTCAGCATATTCTGCTTCTCTTCAACATTTGACAGACTGATTAGTATGTGCCTTGGGAAAGGCCGATTGGAATCCATTCTGTTTGGAGTTCTTTGGGCTTCTTTGACTTGTATATTTATGTCCTTTATGAGGGTTGAGAAGTTTCCCCCATTATATCCTCAACTATTCTTCCTAGCCCTTTACTTCTCTCTTCTTTTTCTGGAACACCAATGATTGTTATATTTGTGCGCTTTGTTTTGTGTATCATTTCCCTGAGTTCCCACTCAATTTTTTCCATCTTTTTTTGCCATTTGCTGTTTTGAGTCTTCGAAGTCAATTATCCTGTCCTCTATATCACTTATTCTTTCTTCTGTCTCTTCAAATCTGGTGTTGTGTGCCTCTAGTATGTTTTTCATTTGGTCAACAGTCTTTCTTTTTTTCCATGGGCAGGCACCAGAGTCTTTAACCTCTGTGATTTCTGCTATTTTTCTATTTATTCTTTCAAATTCCTCTTTATGCTTTTCTACTGTCTTCTTGATCTCCTTTATATCGTTTGCTTTCCCACTTATTTTATTAGGTAGAGCTGTATGAACCTCTTTGATTAGTTGTTCCAACATCTGTGTCACCTCTGGTGTTTTAATTTGGTCATTAGGCAGGGCTATATCTGTCTGCATTGTGATATGCTTAGTGATCTGCTGTCTTTGTTGCATGTAAATATCTTGATTGATTTACTATGGGAGTTGGTTTCTTTTATTAGTCTAAGGCCTTGTGTTTGTGGGATGGTTGTACAGCAGGGAGCAGGGTATGGGGTGGGGCACTCAGTGCAGTGATTTGTTTCAGGGCAGGTATAGTCACAGGTTGGGGATGTTACACTGATGCTTGTGAATGTGGGTGCCCATTGGCCAGGGAGGATGTAGCTGTGCAGGTGCACAAGTCTTGGGGGCATAACTGTGGTGTGTGGTGGTCTAAGCTCAGGGCCCTTTGTGCACATACATAGACTTGTGGCAGCAGGTCGGAATTATGCCTTTGTGGATTGGGATAGATGTGACCCAGCTGTGCAGGTCGGCACTTTTTCAGAGCTGGGAAGTGTGGCTGAGGTCCATTCACATGCGTGGTTCTAGGACTGCTGTAAAGTGTGGTTCTCAGAGCTGAATGATGTGATTGGGGGCCCATATGCATACATGGTCCTGGGAGTGCTGTAAATTGATACACTGAGCTCAGGGATGGCGGGGTGAAGCTGTATGACACTATGGGTGGTAGTGGGGGGCAGGGGTAGCCTAGGTATGAGGTTAGTACCCACAGCCTTCATGTGCTGGCAACAGTCTGCAGGAAGCCCAAAGGGGGAGGTAGTGCTTGGGAGGGGTACAGGAGAGATGGGTTGGGCTGCACCTGGGGTGGGGGTGTGCAGCAGGCACGTGCCCCAGGGTCTCGTGGGGTAGGAGTGCCTGGAGTATGGAGAATGGGAGCCGATGACAGGGTTCGGGTGTGTGGGGTGTGGGGTGAGTTGCTGGCAATAGGGCTGTGCTGGTGAGGGTAGCGTACCCAAGGAATTCGTCCTGGCTATACCTCCCAGTCCCAGGCTCCCATCTGCAGACTCCCACAGGCTCTACAGCTCCGCGCCTCCACACCAGACCCCAACCTTCTGCCTCTCAGTTCTTCAACCTCTGCAACCAGGGCTGCCACATGTGGTGCAGAAGGCTCTCCCAGGTCAGCCGCACTCCCAAATCACCACCTCAGTCACCCTCCTATCCCTTCTCTGACTTTTCCATGGAGGAGGGCAAATCTTGAGCTGCTCTATTCAGCCATCTTCCCACCAGTAAGGTTTTCTTGATTACTCAAAATTGTCATTATGAAGATCTCTTATTGTAATAATAAAACAGCAGGTAGTTCTTGACTTTGAACTCAATTGATATAACAATTGAATTCAGTTGATGTAGCATATTCCCCGCACATAGTCGTGTTTGTGAAATTCAGTAGACAACAATTGAGTTACAGGTATAATGCAAGTTGATCTCCTCTAGCACATAGTAAATAAATAGTTGTAAGTATTTCTTGGTTGTATGAACAAAAAGAATGAGTGAACAAATGAAAAACAATTCAAATTTTGGACAGTTTAAGTTTTTAAAAATATGTTCTTTCTTATAAGAAAACAGGGGCCTAGATTGTAAGCTCTTATAGCAGTCACATTTCATCCAGAGTGATAATTATTATTTCTGGATTTTGAGAGGCTGTTTTATATATGTATAACCTGGTATTTAAAGATAAGAATGAAGCAATCGGGCCAGGATTAAGGTAATTTAGGACACAGGAGTAAGGAAGGCATTGTCTGTATTTTAGAAACTCACCTTCTCTTTGAGAACAAAGAAAGAAAGGTTTATTTGGTCTGGAACTGAAATTTTCTGTAGCACATGATCTAACTCAACCTGTCTGCATGGTTCATTTAAACAATCAGAACACAGGGACCCCCAAATAAGATTGAGGCCCTTTAATCCTGTATAGCTTAATGTAATGTCTGGATACCTCCTAGAATATATGAAGCAGATAATCAACAAGTATTGGCAAAGTCCCTTGAGGAATAAGAGAAAAAATATGGAACTATTAAGCTTTACCACCAGAGAAACCTGTGATACTGTGTCAAACATCAGGGACACCCAAATCAATAGGCCAAGCCCTAGATCTTGAGGCTTGCTCTTGTGACGCTTATGTGTATAGTGGAAAAGCTTAACCTACCTATAGGTATGCCTAAGAGTTACTTCTGAAGGACCTCTTTTGTTGCTCAGATGTGGCCTCAGTCTCTCTAAGCCCAATTGTACAAGTGAAATAACTGCTTTCGCTGCTACATGGGACATGACATCCATGGGTAAAAGTCTCCCTGATGGCATGGAAGATGACTCCCAGGGATGAATCTGGCCCTCGCACCATGGGATTAACAATGCTACCCTGACCAAAATGGGGAAAACAAGTGTAACAAATAAGGTATCAGTGGCTGAGAGAGTTCAAGTAGAGTTGAGAGGCTATTCTGGAGAGCAAGCTAAGTTAGACATTGCTACCCATCATAACTTGCCAAACCCCAACTAAAACCATTGCAGCCAATCCTAAAGAGCACCTAACGCAATATATAAAAGATTATATGCACTAGGGTAACTTTCTAGAAACCTATAATCTCCAGAAGGGTCCCTGAATCACGTAAGTCCTGAAACCTTTTAGTGTCCAGTATCTTACAGCAGTTAGAGATAAAAATGTGAAATTGTAAGCCATACCAAACTCTGAAATCTGTTCTACTGTGAGGTGCTTTGAAATTTTTTGCTTTTTTGTATATACGTTATTTTTCAGAAAAAGTTGATTGTGATGATAAAAAAGTATTCCTTCTAGCCTCCAATGTTCTGGAGCAGTTAGAAGGAAAAATCTGTGATGTTGGTATGGCAGCCCATGACAAACTCTGGGATCTGTCCTGTAACTACTTGTTGAAGAGTGCTTTGAAACTATTGCTTTTTTCTTTCTTTGCTTTGTATATATGTTATATTATACAATAAAAAAGTAAAAAATATATATATATGTACTTTCATTTTTCTGAACATCTTAAGACCCATATTATGAAGTTGTTTTGGATAGTCCTGTTATTTGTAATTCCTTGGGTGTGAAATTCATTATCTGCTTTCTCTCTTGTGATGGAGGGTTTCTTTGCAGGCTTTTTACCCTTCTGTGAATGAGTTCTTCTCCATTAGAAACTTCTGAATGTGTTCTATCTGTTGAGGGAAGTACATTTGTACATTCAAGTAATTTAGCATCAATATGGTACCGTGTCCCACTTCGTACCTGACACTTTCCACTTCCCATTCCCCAGTTCCCAAATGTGGCCATCGTAAACTGCATCAGTAATTTTGACATTGTTGCCGTGTATAATGTTGTAATATATATTATAGACAATCATAGACAATTCAACTATAAGATAATTCTGTTTTAAGCATTCCACCAACTACAGATTTACAGTATTTTCACGATGGAAGCAGGTATTAGTGGCATTATTAGTTTTTGCAGAAAGGTGTCATGAATCTGTATGGGCTGGCAGCAACTTTCCTTCTCAAGCCTGAAGTCTGCATGTAACTAGTGACAGCCTGATAAAAATCTCCTGACTTCAAAACTCAGTCTAATCATAGAATTCTTCCCTCTCTCCTCCCCCTACTCTTCCTCCCTACCCCTCACCTATCTTTTTTGTCTCTTGGCCCCTTGGTTCATAAATAGCACTGGTACAGCCCCTTCTGGATTGAGTCCTTTGAGTACAAGGAAAGTGTTTCCCATACCCAGCACCATGTCAATTGGTTGGTTGGTTGAATGAACAAATGTATATAGGAATGATGGAATGAGAGATGAAAGCAGATGATAGACAAGTAAAGGAATTGAAGAAAAGGAGGGTGTCCTGAGATTATACAATAGTATGTCACTTTTCTTGGGGAGTTAGGACATTGTCTAAAAGATAATTCAAACTGCTTTGAGTGATATGTCATTTTAGTAAGTGAATAATTTCTCATGGGGTTTTTTTGAAGAATATCATAATCATCTGTAAAATTTCTGGCATGCTTTCATAATAGGAAGAAAAAATATTATTTTAGGGAAATGCTATAGCTTTTGCCAAGTAATCCAGAAAGATGGAACTTTTGCTTGGAAAACACCTTAACAGGTTTTTGTTTGGTTGGTTGTTTGTTTCCAGTTATGAGAGGTAAAGACTGTAGGCAGTGTCTAGAAGGAAAAGACTGAAAGAAAAATAAAGTGACAGAAATTTGAGAAATGCCCTGTTTTTGGCTAAGGTTGATAATAGTGGGTAATAGAAGAGAGATAGGAGAGGGTTTGGAGTTGAGGGAGAGAGAAGGCTCCAAAATCTTGGTAGAAGAAAGAGGCTTAAGGATAGGGTGATCAGGAAGCCTGAGAAACTTTTAATAATGTTATGTAGAACTCACTTTGAAGTTGTTTTCTACAGTGTGCTATAATCACCCTTTGTTACCTTTAAACCTTCAATACACCAATTAGGTATTATTACTAGACTTTGAAAAATGAAAGAGGAGTGGTTTTCCACACTTGGGATAGAACAGGGTACTGAGAAAATAACCAGTTTCAGGAAGCCTGACAATAAACAGGGGTTGAGAATAGCTGGGAGCAGGGATTTGGAATCCAGGGATGATAGTGGTGGTCGCCAGAGGTGATAGCTTAGCTTGGGTAGCCTGGACTAACTCAGGAATCCATGTGACAATCCTATTTCCACTTCAGGAATCCAGAGAAAGGTGGCCCCTTGGGGTGGGGAGAGTACTTGAGGATACTGCTTTTAGGTATATAAGGGCAAGTTCGGAGGCAGACTTTGAGGTTAAAATTGTTTTAAAAATAATAATAAAACCAATCTCATTACTTTATAGTCATAAATTTCATCTAATCCTTTAAGCCTTAAAGTTATTAACTGAAAAGGACCACTTCGGCATCTTATTACGAGATTAAAAAAATAATTCGTGGCTGGAGTTGCAAGGCTTCTGATTTTGTAGGCTCGTGATCAAACTCAGAGCTGTGGTTTTTGAGGTTTGGCCACCATTCAAGACACAGCTTTAGACTCTTTGATGTTTTGAAACGCCATGTGATAAGCGCTCAAAGGATGAAGTTTTACTGCATTTAAGAGTCAATGCCTTCATTTTAAAAGCGTATGTGCCTTGCATAACTGGGGTGAATACAAAGTCAGCAGTTTGACCTGAATAAGACGGTAGCTCAAAGAAACAGAAAGCCTTCTACTGTGGTAACTTAATCTCTAATGATTATTTCTTGCTATGTTAAAAAAAAAAATCAGAAAAACAAACACTTCAGGATCAGCTTCTCATAAGCCATTTTATGGTCCTGTGTTTTTGAGAATTTCCTTCTCTGCCCAAATCTGTTTTGTGCCCTGGCCCTGACTGAATGGATCATTCACATTTGGTTTTATTATGGCAAAAATGAGACAGAAATCATGAAGCCTTATGGTAAAAATATTGACTGTGCTTCATGCATTTAACACTTTTAAAAGTTTACTTTGTGTATAGGGCTAGATTCTATTTGGTCTTGATTCTGTTTTGTTTGATTGTTTATATATTTTGGGTCAGTCGTAGACAAATTAAGTCAAAGAATTTACTGTCTCGGTATCATATAAAATAAATTGCTCGGTATCATATAAAATAAACTACCCTTTTAAATCAATGAATATAAACTTTAGAAATATTTATCCTATAATTTATAAGTGGTTAAAAAATGGTATTTGGCATCGGGCTTTTAATCGGAGGTGTAAACTGTTGTTAATTGTTTGTATTCCCACCATAAAAATTAGGACAATGACCGTTTTAGCTTGACCTTACCACAGTGTTTAAGAAATGTAACCTGCTGTAAAGATAAAGACTGCTCACGACAGGTATAATGTACAAAATGTTTTGTCTGCTCAGCCCCTTTGCTTTCCAGAGTTTCTTCCTCCTTCCCCTTCCACATGGTTGTGTGGAAGGAAACATACTGTCAACTTGGCAATCCTCACTCCTACCCCCAGCAGTGGACCTCTCATCAAAGCAGGGCCAAGGTAGATCTGCCAGAATTCTGGAACTAGAACTGAGACAGAACTACACTCGCTTATAGCAGGTGAAAAGTGTTAGCTAGAGATGCTCCATCTGTACCAGTCATGGTTCTCTCGAGAAACAAACCAATAGGAGATATGTGCGTGTGTGAACCATATCTCTATATTATATTATATAAAAGGCTCTGTTGGGCGGGCCACAGTGGCTCAGCAGGCAGTTCTTGCCTGCCATGCTGGAGAGCTGGGTTTGATTCCCAATGCCTGCCCATGCCAAAAAAAAAAGGCTATGCATATATGTATTAGGTGTACACACACACACACACACACACACGCTCACACTGTATAGATACTCCATTTATTTCAGGGAATTGGCTGAAGTCTGTGGGGAAGGCCAGCAGGCTGGGAACTGGGGTAGGAGTTGATGCTGGGGAAGGCCAGGCAGGCTTTCTTCTCCAGGAAACCTGCTTTTGCTTTAAAGGCCTTCAGCTGCTTAGATAAGGCCCACCTACTTTACTGAGAGTAATCTCCTTAGAGTTAAGCACATGCACAAAACATCTTTACAGCAACACCTAGATTAGTATTCACTTAAATAACTTGCTTCTGTAGCCTAGCCAAGTTGATGCATAAAACCAATCATTCACCATCAGTGGCCACTTTACCCCACCCCCCACCCCACGTAGACTAAAGAAGTTAGAGGAAGCAGCCTCCAGAGGAGGAGAGAAGAGTGAAAAAGGTACACAGAGAGAAACAGAGAGAGCTCTGAATGAAATTTATGTAATATGTGGATTTCGTTCTTTTAAAAAAAAAATTTAAAGCAACTAATTCTGAGTTAGACTGTGCTTAGGTTCTCTGAGACTTTCCAGTATCTGTAAATTAGTTTAATTTGAATTTCAGTTCTCTGCAAAAGAAATCTTGCTAATCCATCCAGTGACCTCTCCTTCAGAAAGCTCTATTCATCTGGTTCTGCTTCTGAAATTCAGGATATGTTTACCTTCCCCACCACAACCCCCCTCCTAACACCAGCAAAACAGAAAGGGCCATGACTCCAACTACTACAGTTTTTGTCCATTAAAAAGAAATTAAGGTCTAATTTGCGAACACTAACAATGAGTATCAAAACACTCTTTTGATATACCGGTCTGTGATATAAAACAATTCCATCACACCCCAAAGTTCTCCCATGCCCCTTTTTAACAACCCCTTTTCCTATCCCCTGCTACTACTAGCAACCCCTGATATGTTATCTGTCTTGTAGTTTGGCTTTGCAAAAATGTCGTGTAAGTGCAATCGAATAGATAACAGTCTGGCTTCTTCCACTTAGCATAATGCAGTTGAGACTCATCTATGTTTGTTGCAAGTATCAGGAATTTGTTTCTTTTTATTGCCAAGTGGTATTTCATTGCATGGGTATACCAGAGATCATTGATCCATCCACCAGCTGAGGGATATTTGGGGCAAGTTCAGTTTTTAGCAATTATAAATAAAGCCACTATAACTATTTGTGCCCAATTGTTTGTGTGAACATAGGTTTTCATTTCATCTAGGTAAATACGTAGGAGTGGGATTGTTAGATTATGACAGTTTTTTTCTTTTTTTTTTTAATTTTAGCCGTTCTTATTGTGTGTGTGGTATCTCGTTGTGGTTTTATTGGTGTTTCCTCAAGGGCTAATGATGTTCAGCATCTTTTTTTTTTTTTTAACTTTTTTAGTGGCAATATTTATGTAATTCAAAATCTCCCATTTTTGCCACTTTCACATGTACAATTCAATGGTATAAATTACATACATAGGGCAGGCCACGGTGGCTCAGTGGTAGAGTGCTCGCCTGCTATGCCCAGAGACTTGGGTTTGGTTCCCGGTGCCTGCCCATGAAAAAAAAAAAAAATTACACACGTAATATTGAGCTACCATCACAAACATCCATTACCCAAACCTTTTCATCACCTCAAATAGAAACTGTGCACCCATTACACAATAATGCCCCCTTTCCCCTTTCTGGCTTTTGGTAACCTGTGATCTACTATCTGTCTCTATGAATTTCCTTATTCTAGGTATTTCATGTAAGTGAGATCATACTATATGTATCTTTTTTGTCTCTGGCTTATTTTACTCAACATGTTTTCTTCAGATTCATCCATGCTGTAGAATGAATCAGAACTTTATTCTTTTTTTTTTCAGCTGAACAATATTCCATTGTGTGTATATACCACATTTTATTTATCCATTCATCTTTCGATGGACACTTGGGTTGCTTCCACCATTGGGTATTGTGAGCATTGCTGCTGTAAACATTGGTTTGCAAATATCTTTTTAGGTCCTTCCTTTCACTTTTTTGAGTGTACTAGAAGTGGGATTGTGAGGTCATAAGATAATTCTATTCAACTTTCAGAGGAACTGCCAAACTGATTTCCACAGTGCTGTCTTGTACCATTTTACAATCCCACTAACAGTGTATAAGGGTTCCAGCTTCTCCACATCCTCACCAACACTTGCCATTTTCTGTTTTTTTTTTAATGATAACCATCCTAGTGGGTGTGATGTGGTTTCTTGTTGTGGTTTTGATTTACATTGCCGAGATGGCCAGTGATATTGAGTATCTTTAAGTGTGCTTATTGCCCACCAATATATCTTCTTTTGTGAAGTGTTAATTGAAATGTTTTGCCTTCTTTTATGAGGCTGTTAATTCTGAGACATCTTTATATATTCCGGATGCAAGCCAATGGCTGCAATTTTAAAGTGGATGCCTTTGCCTCCTGTCCTTTCTGTTTTGAGTAAGGAACATCCCGTACCAGTAACTCCTTCTGATTGCTGTGATTGTAGCCATCACTTACTTCTTCCCTCTTTTCTCTTCTCTTATTTGATTCCAGTTATCTCATTCATTCATTCAATAAATAATTGCTGTGCATCTCATGTCAGGACTGACCTTTTGAATCTTGCAGCTAACACAAGTACTTCTTCAGATTTGAGATCTGATCACCTTGGAATTGCTGGCTAATTGCAGACATTTTGGTCATTTCTGGATGTTGTTTCTTTGTCGTTAAAGGTGTTTCAAAAGTCTTTCTTTTGTTTTCTGGCTACTTCTGAGTCCAGCTTGAGATCTGGCAGGCTGAGGGTTCCAGAAGACTGGTTTTGAAATAATTAAGGGTTTACGCCAGTTAAATTTAGTATAATGAGTAGATAAAGACTGCATATAATGTGGAGACCACTATTCATCATCTTGTACCTGTTTCATTTTTCTTTAATCTTTTTCATCCTAGTTCTTTCTTCTCTTTGGGAAGCTGTCCTTGGTAAGAGAAAGTGGTTTTCTTATCCACAGGGGACTTCCTTGCCTTTGCACACATTTGCTAATGAACTAGAAGAATGCTTTCCTCTGTGTAGAAGTTGGACAGAGTTCTGTGGTGCCTCATTTCTCCTGTTCACTGGAATGCCTTATGGAAATCTTCTTGTGGCATTTTACTGGAAAGTATGAAAAACATGCTCTGACATTTAAAAGAGGGCTGGTATTTATTCTGCAGTATCACACTGGCATCTAGAAAGATTTGAATAAAGCAGATGATTTCATTTTAAATTTCATTTGTATTTACAGCTCTACCTCTTTTGTACAATAAATATATTCTTTAACATCTATATAAATAACCTCCATGTGGTATGAACATTTTTTAGTACTTTAAATTTATAAGAGCAACTATTTCGGAAGTATCCTTTTAAACTGAAGATTTGCCTTTTACTTTTCTGTTAAAATTTCAATTTTATATTGAATTTTATTTCCTTTTTATTGGGATAGATTATGTATTCATATACCATATAATCATCCAAAGTGTACAATCAGTGGTTTGCATATTGCTATGCATTCTTCACAATCTATTTTTGAACATTTTCATTACTCCAAAAAAATTTTTTTAAGTCAGAATAAAGATAAAAGTAAAAAAGAACACTCAAAACATACCATATCGTCCAATCCCCTATTGTTTATTAATTTTTTGTCCTTTTTTTTCTTATTCATTTGTTCATATACTGGATAAAGTCACAAGGTTTCACAATCACACAGACACACCTTAGCAGCTCTATAGCTATTCAGTCATCTTCAGGAAGCAAGGCTATTGGATTTCAGTTCAACAGTTTCAAGTATTTCCCTCTTGCTACTCCAATACAACAAAACCTGAACAGGAATATCAATGTATTGCATAAGAATAACCTCCAAAATGACCTCATGACTCTAGTTGAAATCTCTAAGCCACTGAAACTTTATTTTGTTTCATTTCTCTTTCCCCTTTCGGTCAAGAAGGCTTTCTATCACATGTTGCCAAAGCCAGATTCATTCCTGGGAGTCATGTCTGTAATGGGGAGGACAGTGGGTTCACCTGCACAGTTGTCATAGAGAGAGATATCACATCTGAGCAACAAAAGAGGTTCTCTGGGGTAACTCTTAGGCATATTCATAAGTAGGCTTAGCTTCTCCTCTTCAGAACTAAGTTTCACAAGGGCAAGCCCCAGGATTGAGGGCCTGGCCCATCAAATTGGCATTTCCCAAAGATTGCAAGAATGTTAGGCTTTCTCCAGGTGGGGAAGTTTAATATTTCTACCTTTTTCCAATCCTTCAAGGGGACTTTGTAAATACTTTTTAATCTTTTGCCCATGTGATTATGGTGTTCAACTAAGCTGACCATACAAGTTAGACTAGATAGTGTGTTACTGAAAATATAAATTTTGCATCAAATAAACATCTCTTCATTTGGCCCTACACAGAAGTTGAAGTTTTAAAATACAGCCAGTATCAGCCTTTGCCCTTTAGTCTGATTTACCTTAGTCCTACCTAGACCACCTTCATTCATATCTCTAATTGAAGTCTGATCACTTTTTCAGCTTCTTTAACAGTTGACGTATGGGATAATGCTGACTCTCAGAGCTGCAGAACTCTCAGAGGTCTCAGGTATCACACAGATACCCAAAGTTCCAGAGGATGAATGATGAGGTTATACACAAAAAGTTCAACATCTCAGAATTTAGAAATAACAGTTACAACTCAGGAATAGATGTGACTGCTGTAAGAGCTTACAATCTAAGAACTTTTACAATAAGCCTTCCCCTGATAACCTATGCGCTCAAATTCATTTATCAGATTTTGCACATTATACTTGGCCCATATTAATGAGGCATTATAATATTTTTTTCTTTTTGCTTCTGGCTTATTTTACTCAACATACTGTCCTCAAGTTTCATTCACCTCATTGCAAGCCTCATACCTTCATTCCTTCTTGCAGATGCTCAGTAGTCCATTGTATATATACCCCACAGTTCCCCCTTCCATTCCTCAACTGATGTACCTTTAGAACTCCTCCATCCATTGTAAATTGTGAACACTGCCACCGTAAACACCAGTGTGCAAATGTCCATTCCTGTTCCAGCTCTTAATTCCTCCAAGTATACGCCTAACAGGAAGATATATAGTTTAGTTTCCCATGTACCTAATTTTTATCCTACTGTTCCCTTTGTCCTTTCTCTTTCTCTCCATTTTTCTCTTGTTTCCACCCATCTTTATTTCTTTTCATGAAATAAAGTGAAAACGGTGGATATCTATTTGTATTTCTTACATTTATATCATTGCCATAATTTTGATATTCCAGTTTCTAATTTCTATCAGTGAGGTATACCATAATTTCCTTAATGATTCCTCACTCTGGACATGTTGATTGTTTCTAACTCTTTATTACTACAGCTATTATAAAGATCTTTGTGCCTGAAACTATTTTCTGTATTCAGGATTTTTATTTAGAATTATTTTCTTAGGCTACATTTTAGTGGAATTGTAGGAAATCAATCCTAGAATTGTATTGCTACATTGCTTTATATCCCCAGCAATCAATGATAAGGAAATTCTTCATTTCACTGAATCAGTATTGAATTTTATTATTTAAAAAAAAATTCTGAATAAAAAAAGTGAAGTTTTTTAAATCAACCTTTTTATTTTGAAATAAATGTAGATTGGTATGTGGCTGTAAGAAAAAGTACAGAGAGAGACCAGGTACCTTTTACCCAGTTCCCCTCAGTATTAACATCTTGCAGAACTGTGTTACAATATCACCATCAGGATCTTGAAATTGATACAGACAAGATATAAAATATTTCTGTAAAAATCTCTTGGTTGTTCTTTTATAGCCACATCCAACCACCTCTCTTACACCCATCTTTACCCCATCCCTGAACCCTGGCAACTGCTAACCTGTTCTTCATTTCGCTAATTTTCTCATGTCAAGAATGTTATGTAAATGGAAACTTATAGCATGTAATCTTTGGGGACTGGCTCTTTTTCACTCAGCATAATTCCCTTGAGACTTATCCAAATTGTTGTATATATTGATGATTTGTTCTTTTTTGCTGAGTTATTATTTTTGAATAATAAACCATGGCATGGATATGCCAAACAGTTTGTTTAACCATTCTCCTGTTGAAGGGCATATGAGTTGTTTCCAGCATTTGTCTATTATGAATAAAGCTTCTATGAACATCATGTGTAGTTATTACATGAATAGAAGTTTTCATTTCTCTGTGATAAGTGCCAAGAGTACAGTTGGTGAGTTGTATGGTTTTTAGTTTTTTAAGTTTTTAATTTTTTAAGAAGCTGCCCAGCTGTTTTCCAAATTGACTACCATTTTACGCTCCACCGGCAATATATAAGTGGTCCAATTTCTCTGCATCCTCACCAGCATTTGTTGTTGATGCTATTTTTTCTTTTAGTCATTCTTATAGATGAGTAGTGATATCTCATTGTGGTTTTGATTTACATATCCCTAATGGTGTGCGATTGTGAATCTCTTTTCATGTGCTTATGTCTATCCTCTTTGGTGAAATATCTTTTGTCCAGTTTCTAATTGGATTTTTCTTTTTTTAGTTTTGAAATTTGAGAGTTCTTTGCCTATCTTAAATTCTAGTCTTTTGTTAGATATTTGGTTTGCAACATTTTCTCCCAGTCTGTAGCTTGTCTTTTCATCTTCTTAATAGTCTTTTGTAGAAAAAAGGTATAAATTTTGATGAAATCCAATTTATAAATTTTTCCCTTTATGGATTGTGGTTTGCTGTCATATCCGAGAACTCATTGTATAGCCCTAGTTCCTGAAGATTTTCTTCTATATTTTTTACTTAAAGTTTCATATTTCACATTAAAGTTTGTGATCTATTTTGAGTTAATTTTTAATAAGGTGAATGATAGCCTTTAACATTTTTTCTCTGTATTATTATTCTTAATTGGTACTAGTCCATATTTTATGTGACTAGTAGTTTCATTGAATAATTAATTAAATAATCACATGTGTCTTCTCTTCATTTGGGATTTTAGTTCTTTGACTGTCCCTGTAGTGTTAAAAAATGCCACATTAATAGATAAGAGAGATCAGCATCCCATGTTTGTGATAAGGGATTTATGAAATCGCTGTTCCTGTAAAGTGATAAATCAGTCCAGTAAATACTTACAAAGTATATACTATATTCTGAACCCTAATATGGCATTAACACCTGGCCTGGGTACTTGAGAGCTATGGTGTGATGATAGAGCCAAAACTCATTCATTTCAATGCACCGTGCTAAAGATTTTGAGTCAGTTTAGTATGATGAGTCAGAACCCAAGCTCTGGATTACCTCAGCCTGGGATGGAGTCCTGGCTCCTCTATAACCCATCGGGGTAAGATAGACTCACTAATTCTTGATTTCCTTATTTATACCATGTGCACTACAGGGTTGTTGTGAGGACTGGACAGAATGTACACTCAAAGCATAAGTGCCTGGCACAGAATGGGCACTCAATAACTGTTAGCTTCTATGAAAGTGGTGGAGGTGGAGGTGGAGGTAGTAGAAGAAGAGAAGGTCCTGACTGATGTAAACACAAGATGCTGTAGTACAGAGAGGGATATTATACCAGAAGAGAATACTCCTGAACTGGGACTTAAAGGAAGAGTAAAAGTTAGCTAGAAAAAGAATAGAAAGAAAAGTATTCAGGGCAAAGAGAATAGCATGGACAAAGGAGGAAACAGGATATGAGAACCATTAGTACAGCAATTTTGGTATTAATAGAACTTGAAGTAGGAATTGGAAAGGGACGGATAGCTGTAAAGACAAGGTCATGGAAGGCTTTGAATTTTTTCCTAAGCAAAGGGGAAGCACAGAGAAGTTTAAGGGGACAGAATGGCCTAGACTGCTTGACATTTTTAGCTAGCTTACCCTTCAGTGTGAGGGATGGTTTGAAATGGAGAGCGTAACTGGAGGAAGCTCTTCAATAGTTTTGTTGCACTATGAAGACCAGAAGCAGAGCAAATAGTGATAAGAGAGTGGAATGCCATTCTTGTCTTTTTCTTCCATAAAATACACTTCCAGGCCAGAGCTTCTTTTGTAGAACCAATCCAGACTCAGGTTGTCAGCTGCATAAGAGTGGACGCTCCCTGAGGGCTCTAAGAAGCCCTCTCTGAGGCTGACTCTGATTCCTCTGACTGAGGCTACTAACACTGAATGGTCCCTTCTATTCCTTTAGGCTAGATGTGATTTCTTACCAGCCCCTAAGTCAAACATATCCTCCTAATAGAAAGCTCACTTAAGAAAAAAAAATTAAGGTACCAAGAGGAAAGGAGGTTGGTAAAATGAAGGGAGAAAGTTACCAATGTATATGAAAAAGGAATTTGATTCTAACCTACATAATTTTACTAAAATTGTAACTTTATTTTCTTTGTCTATTTTCCCTCATTTATGCAGGTTTGAAAGTGTTCATTTTTTTCTTGACTTCAGTTTTGTCACATCCACTAGTATTTTATATCCTTTTGTGCCTTTTTGTTTATTACTGTGAGAAATGGACCTCCAGTTGGTCAAATTTCCTGCTGTACAAATCCTTTGGGAAAGTCCTGCATCCGTTTTGTAGAGTCTTTGTTGAATTGAAAGCACAACTCATTATAAAGATATATGAAAAGAGTAAATTATGTAATGTTTTTGCTAAAAAAGAATAGTGCTATTTCTGACATATATGTCAGCTTTATTGACCTACACATACCAGGCAATTTTCCCATTAAAGGTTTACAATTCAGGATACCAACATGAACAAGATTCTTCCACAAATTGGCTCATAAAATAAACTAGAAAAATCTGAAGCTGGCTTAGGAGGAGCTACAGCTTATACTGTATATGCTGTAAAGCATATGAATCTTCCTGAGCTACCCGATTATTAACAGTGATGACATCAATTTAGAAATGCCATACCTGCCCTCTTTTTTTTTTTTGACACACCTGCTGTCTTTTACATAAAGAAATTAAGAAGGCTATTCCCAGGTAAAATTCAGGGGAAAAGTCATCTAAGTTTATTTTGGAGTTGCTTACCAAAAATAGAGGAGGAAAGTCGTGACTTTGGTCCTTGCATTAAAGTCAAGGTGCTGTAGAGAAGCTGTGTAAAGTCAGAATGTGAACTTCACCGCTACTTTTCTTGCTCAGTGATTTTAAAGAAATCTAGTAGTTCCAGTGTGATTTTTTTTTCTTCTTTCCTAACTTGCACTCCTATGGCCACCTAAAACATGCCTCAATGTACTGCAACTTTGAAAAGTGTTTGAGATATTTCTTTTATTAGGTACAACCCAAAAGGTTGGTGTTTGGCATGGATCACAGTGCGGCATTCCTTACTTCTTTTATTTGTCGCAATTGTTATTTGAAGAACCAAATATGTATTGCCTGAAAACATTATGGATTCTTCTCTTAGTTTAAAAAAAACTCCAAGGTAACTGGGGGGGAAATGTGCAATTCAATGGTTGTTTGTTTCTTTAACAGGGAAAAAAAGATGTGACCCAGATATTTAACAACATCCTGAGAAGACAGATAGGTACTCGGAGTCCAACAGTGGAGTACATCAGTGCGCATCCTCATATCCTGTTTATGCTCCTCAGAGGGTAGGTCCAAGCTTAGAATAGTTGTTAAAAGTAAGCAGCCTTAGCCGCACTTGAGCTGTGAATGGTAAAGATATTTGCCGTGTTTGAGGTCAGCCCTCCAGATCTCTGTTCACTTAGGCTGCAGCCAAATCCTTTCTTAGCGCCTTTTTATTTCTAAATAAAGCACTTATTGACTATCTTTCCTCCACTTTTCTGTTATTTCTGTCTCTTTCCATTATTGGATTGCTATGCTTCCCAGCTTTTCCTTTTCCTAGCTGCCGTTTCATGAGACTGACTCCCTTACTACACATAATTGTGTGCACACACACACAATTATTCCACTCTGAAGGACCTAAATACAGATATAGGAATTATTCCAGGGGCTTGCATCTGCCAAAGTGACATCCTTCTCCTTGGGATAGGGTAAATACTACTGTATTCACATGGGCCATTAGGGAGCCAAGAAATTAAAGTCACGCTTAGGGTAGCAGAATCTCTGTGTTATTTTTCACATATACTTATTTACAAATGTTTTTTGGGCATTTGAGGCTCTTTTAATTCACGAGACCAGACATTGAAGTGTAGCAAGGCTTTGCTAAAGCAGACTGTCTTCTCCTTTCCTGCCTTTTCACTCCACCTGTTAAACCCAGAATGGCTCTTTCTATTCTGCAATGCTCTTCTTTTTGTTTTGTACCTCATCCAGCTCATCTGTATCCAATTCCCAATTCCTCCACTGTAATTTAGAAATACCATTCACCCAAAGGCAACCACTTTCATTTCCTTTATTTATTCATTTGATATTTACCACTACGTTATTAAATAGCAAATTTATACTATTCCTTTGATTTAGCAGTTTTAAACATTATTTTTGAAATTTTCATATGCTAGATGATAATTTTTTTTTTAGTTAGAGACATTGTAGATTTAAAGATCATGCAGAAAATACAGAGTTCCCATTTACCTGTCCCAGTTTTTAACATTTTGCATTAGTGTGGGAACTTTGTTAGAATTGACGAGAGAACTTTATTATAATTATACTATTACTATAGTCCATAGTTTACATTGGGGTTCACTGTTGTGTTGTACAATCCTCAAACAAGTCTATAGAAATATCCAATCTAAGGCATCCAGGGAAAGATGCCTTGGTTCAAGAAGACCTATAAAGTTCACGGTTTCTCTCTCAAGTGTAAGGGCACATGGCGAACACAGTCAGAGCTTCTCTCTCATCTGGAAAGGCACATGGCGAACATGGTCAGGGTTCCTCTCTCATCTGGAAGGACACATGGCGAACACAGCGTCACCTGCTAGCTTTCTCTCCTGGCTTCCTGTTTCTTGAAGCTCCCCAGGAGGCATTTTCCTTCTTCATCTCCAAAGGTTGCTGGCTGGTGGACTCTGCTTCACGTGGCTATGTCGTTCTGCTCTGCTCTCTCTGAATCTCTCATTCTCCAAAAATGTTTCCTCTTTTATAGGACTTATGAAACTAATCAAGACCCACCCAAATGGGTGGAGACACGCCTCCCCTAATCCAGTTTAATAACCACTCTTGATTGGGTTACGTCTCCAGGGAGATGATCTAATTACATACAGTCTTGAATAGGGATTATTCTGTTTTTACAAAGTGGATTTTGATTAAAACATGGCTTTTCTAGGGTACATACATCCTTTCAACCAGTACAACCACTTTCAGATATATAATTCAGTGATGTTAATTACATTCACAGCGTTGCATTGCCATCACATTATGCATTACCAAAATTTTTCCATTACCCAAACAGAAATTCTGCACTAATTAAGCATTGACTCCCCATTCTTTACCCCCACTCCACCCCCTGGTAACCTATATTCTAGTTTCTGGCTCTTTGAACTGCTTATTCTAATTATTTCCTTCTGTGAGTTCATACGCTATTTGTCCTTTTGTGTCTGGCTTACTTCTCTCAACATGATGTCTTCAAGCTTCATCCATGTTATATGTATCAGAACTCTGTTCCTTTTTTATATTAGGTTACTGTGATTACTGTTTTTTGGTGCACAATACTGTTTCTGCTGGGGAAGTGTGTCTTTTCATTTCAGGATGGGAAAGATACTTGTATTATGTATTGGGGCTGACTAAACTGCTCGAACAAACAGACCCCAAAATGGAATAGCTCAACCACAAAGTAAATTTATTTCTCACTTCATGTGGTGTTAGGTGTATGTCTCTGCCACATCAGTCATCCAGGAATCCAACTGATAGGGCTCTACCATGTTCGTCATGTCATTTCTAAGATCACATTGGTCATTCACTGCCATTTCAGCCACAAGAAGGTGAAAGTGCATGCAGGTTTTTTAATCAGGCCTGAAAGTGCCCCACATTACTCCCACACGCATTTCATATGTAGCACTTAGTCACATGGCCCCCTAATTCTTAAGGGAATCTGGGAAATGTAGACTGCTTATGTGCCCCAGAAGAAGGGAGAATGGATTTTTTTTGGTGAACAGCTCACTTATTGTTTCTTTTATAGTTTCCACCTTTCCATTTTCTGTTCTGACTTCCAGAACTCCTCTTATTAAAAGTTTTGGGGTATAATGATCTATACGTCTGTTAGGTCTGATTTATTTATCACATTGTTTAGGTTCTCTATTTCTTTATTGATCCTCTGTCTGGTTGTTCTATCTGTAGAGGTGGGTGGTGTATTGACATCTCCCACTATTATTGTTGAAACGTCTATTGCTCCCTTCAGTTTTGCCAATGTCTGTCTCATGTACTTTGGAGCTCCTTGATTGGGAATATGAACAATTAATGATTGTTATTTCTTCGTGGTGAATTGTCCCTTTTACTAATATGTAGTGTCCTTCCTTGTCTTTTATGACATCTTTACATTTAAAGTTTAGTTAGTCTGATATTAGTATAAAGTCTATTTTGTCTGATATTTGTTTTGATTATGGCTTGCATGGAACATCTTTTCCATCCTTTCACCTTCAGTCTGTTTGCATATTTGAGTATAAGATGAGTCTTTTTGTAAGCTACATATAGATGGATCATATTTTTGAATCCCTTCTGCCAATCTGTATCTTTTAATTGGTAATTTAGTCCATTAACATTCAAAGTTATTACTGTAAAGGCAGTTCTTGAATCTACCATCTTATCCTTTGGATTTTATTTGACAGATCAATATATTCTTTTCTGTTTCTCTTTTTTTATCCTTTAAGTTACCTTTACTGGTACTCTTCAACTCTGTGCCCTCCTCCAGACCTCTCTCTGCTGTCTTTTTTCCAGCTAACAGGACTTCCTTTAATATTTCTTGTTAACAAATTCTCTTAGCATGTTTATCTGTGAAATTTTAAATTTCTCCCTCTTTTTTTAATTTAAATTTAAAATTTTTAATTTTTTATATGTATTCACAAACTATGTAATCATACAAAGTGTACACTCAGTGGTTCATAGTATCAACAAATAGCAGTGCATTTATCATCACAATCAACTTTTTGTCTGTGTGTGTGAGAAACAACATATATACAAAAAAACAATAAATTTTAGAGCACATTGTAGCAATTAGTTATAAAACACATTTCAGAATTTGACATGGGTTACAGTTCCACAATTTTAGATTTTTACTTCTAGCTGCTCTAAGATACTGGAGACTGAAATAAATATCAATATAATGATTCAGCACTCATATTCATTTGTTAAACCCTACCTTCTCTGTATAACTCTACCATCACCTTTGATCTCTCTCCTACTCTTTAAGGGTATTTGGGCTATGCGCATTCCAGCTTTTTCATGTTGGAAGGGGCTGTTGATAAAATGGGATTTGGGGTTGGAACTAGTTGACGTTCTGGAGAGGCTGACCCCTCTGCATTTCAGGACTTATCTGGTCCAGGGATCCATCTGATCTCTCCTTCACTTTTTTTTTTTTCTGCGTGGGCAGGCACTGGGAATTGAATCCCGGTCTCTGGCATGGCAGTGAGTACTTTGCCTGCTAAGCGACCATGGCCCACTCTCTCCTTCACTTTTGAAGGACAACTTTGCTGGATAAAGAATTCTTGACTGGAAGTCTTTCTCTTTCAGAATCTTTCTACTGCCTTCTCACCTCCATTGTGCCTGTTGGGTAGTCCGAACTTAGTCTTATGTGGCTCCCCTTGTATGTGGTGAATTGTTTTTCTCTTGCTGCTTTCAAGACTTTCTATTTCTCTTCAGCATTTGGGAGTCTGATTTGTATGTGTCTTAGAAGGGGTCTATATGAATTTATTCTATTTGGGGTTCATTGGGCGTCTTTGATTTGCACATTTGTGTCTTTTATAAGGGTTGGGAAGTTTCCCCCAATATCTCCTGAGCTAATTTTCCTAGCCCTTTACTTTTCCCTTCTCCTTCTAGGACACTTACTATTCTTATATTCATGTGTTTCATGTTGTCCATCATTTCCCTGAAATCCACTTCCCATTTTTCTATCCTTTTTGTCATTTGTTCTTTTGTGCCTTTGAATTCAGTGGTCCTGTTTGCATATTCTTTCTTCTGCCTCTTTAAATCTGCTGTTGTGTGTCTCTAGTATATATATATATATATATATTTTTTTTTTAACATGGGCAGGCACCAGGAACCAAACCTGGGTCTCTGGCATGGCAGGTGAGAACTCTGCCTGCTGAGCCACCGTGACCCTCTAGTATATGTTTAATTCTAGTATATGTTTAATACAGTATCTTGCATCTCTGTGAGATCTGCTATTTTTCTATTTATTCTTTCAAATTCTTCTTTATGCTCTTCTTAAGTCTTCTTGATATCCTTTATGTCATCAGCCAACCCATTGCATTTCTTTAGGAGATTTGTATGAACATCTTTGATTAGTTGTTCCAAATTCTGTGTCTCCTCTGGTGCTTTAATTTGGTCATTTGGTTGGGCCATATCTGCCTGCATTTTTACATGCTTTGTGATTTTCTGTTGGCTTCAGGGCATTTGATTATCCTGATTAGGTTATTTTGAAAGTTAATTTCCCTTGCTCATCCAGGGTTTTGTATTTCCTTCACTTTGTGTTGAAGGTCACTTTTTCTCTTGATTTGTAATTCCCGACCAAACCAAGGCCTGAATCTCGTGCAGGAGATGCAGCTCTGCTTGAAGATCTGTTGAAAGCTAGACAGTTTGCCAGACTGTGCTTTCCATGTCTTCCCAGAAGATGGTGCCCTTGGGCCACCTCTTCTCCTCAGGTCCACGTCTCCCCTACCATGGCAACCAGCTGAGCAGAATGGAGACCCAGTGGAATTCCAACCAAGGCCACTGGTCTTGGTGCACACTGAAAACCACTAACCTTGGGGCAGGTAGGTAGGCAATGTGCACCTCAGCGGTGAATCCACTTGTAGGCCCGATGGGGAAAGGGAGCAGTAGCAGGACCAAACTAGTCTCTTTTGCCAGCCAGTTGTCAGACTGGCTCCACTCTGTGTCTCTCCTCCTTCCAAAAGGAGGATCCCCAGTCTCTGCCAAAACACCATGAGTCCACAGCCCCCTGTCTCAGGGGTCAGAAATAGGCACTGTGCAGTGGCTGGAAGGTTTCTGTGTGCATACAAACCAAATCTACTGGCTTCCAGGTTCCCTATAGGAACTTCTGGCTATGAAGCTAAGAGGGAAGATCGCCCAAGCTAGCTGCAGAGGCAGGCTGGACTGCAGGGGCATTCCATGCCTTTGGGACACACTCCTTCCTGCGTGCCATCACTCGCCCCAGGTGGAGTCATGATTGAGAACACTGACCCGTTCTCTCCATCTTAATTGCTCCCCTTTTTCATCCATCACCTCCCTGAATATTGTAGACGACCTTCTCTGGTCACTTGCACCCTGGAACTGCTGTCACAGTCATTTTTTTGTCATTTCTCTAGTTGTTCTATGAAGCAGGGGTAAACTCAGCCTATCCTATTCTGCCATCTTCCTGGAAGTCTCCTCTTACTCAAAGTTGAATGTCCTGGGTTGATTTCTTATCTCTTCTATTTGCTATCTCTTTGTTTTCTGTTTTACTTGTTGAAAGAGGTCCTTAATTTTATTTTCTATTTTATTTTCCCTTGAAGCGGGGAGGCCTCGGAGTAGCTACAGAGTGGGTTGAGAAAAGGAAGGGAATTTGAGATGCAATTCTGTAGGTTATGAATAGATAGTTTTGGACATATTAAAACTGAAACCTCTTAAGAACATTTTTTTTTATTTTTTTATTTTTTTTATTAATGGAAAGAAAAAAAAAAGAAATTAATACAACATTTAGAAATCATACCATTCTACATATGCACTCAGTAATTCTTAACATCATCACATAGATGCATGATCATTGTTTCTTAGTACATTTGTATTGGTTTAGAGGAACTAGCAACACAACAGAAAAAGATATAAAATGTTAATATAAAGAAAAGAAATAAAAGTAGTAATAATAGTAAAAAAACAACAACAACAAACAAACCAACAAGCAAACAAAAACAAAAAAAACCCTATAGCTCAGATGCAGCTTCATTCAGTATTTTAACATGATTACTTTACAATTAGGTATTATTGTGCTGTCCATTTTTGAGTTTTTGTATCTAGTCCTGTTGCACAGTCTGTATCCCTTCAGCTTCAATTACCCATTGTCTTACCCTGTTTCTAACTCCTGTTGGACTCTGTTACCAATGACATATTTCAAGTTTATTCTCGAATGTCCGTTCACATCAGTGGGACCATACAGTATTTGTCCTTTAGTTTTTGGCTGGATTCACTCAGCATAATATTCTCTAGGTCCATCCATGTTATTACATGGTTCATAAGTTTATCTTGTCTTAAAGCTGCATAATATTCCATCGTATGTATGTACCACAGTTTGTTTAGCCACTCTTCTGTTGATGGAGATTTTGGCTGTTTCCATCTCTTTGCAATTGTAAATAACCCTGCTATAAATATTGGTGTGCAAATGTCCGTTTGTGTCTTTGCCCTTAAGTCCTTTGAGTAGATACCTAGCAATGGTATTGCTGGGTCGTATGGCAATTCTATATTCAGCTTTTTGAGGAACCGCCAAACTGCCTTCCACAGTGGTTGCACCCTTTGACATTCCCACCAACAGTGGATAAGTGTGCCTCTTTCTCCACATCCTCTCCAGCACTTGTCATTTTCTGTTTTGTTGATAATGGCCATTCTGGTGGGTGTGAGATGATATCTCATTGTGGTTTTGATTTGCATTTCTCTAATGGCCAGGGACATTGAGCATCTCTTCATGTGCCTCTTGGCCATCCGTATTTCTTCTTCTGGTAGGTGTCTGTTCAAGTCTTTTTCCCATTTTGTAATTGGGTTGGCTGTCTTTTTGTTGTTGTTGAGTTGGACAATCTCTTTATAAATTCTGGATACTAGACCTTTATCTGATATGTCATTTCCAAATATTGTCTCCCATTGTGTAGGCTGTCTTTCTACTTTCTTGATGAAGTTCTTTGATGCACAAAAGTGTTTAATTTTGAGGAGCTCCCATTTATTTATTTCCTTCTTCAGTGTTCTTGCTTTAGGTTTAAGGTCCATAAAACCACCTCCAGTTGTAAGATCCATAAGATATCTCCCAACATTTTCCTCTAACTGTTTTATGGTCTTAGACCTAATGTTTAGATCTTTGATCCATTTTGAGTTAACTTTTGTATAGGGTGTGAGAGATGGGTCTTCTTTCATTCTTTTGCATATGGATATCCAGTTCTCTAGGCACCATTTATTGAAGAGACTGTTCTGTCCCAGGTGAGCATTTTTGATACTGGTTTATGCATCTTTGTTTGTGACTTTGTAAACCTTGTGGGGCCTTGAATTACTCTTCAAATTAGGATTACATATAAAGTTTATGGACTGTGAACAATATATTATTATCTTTATCATTTAAAATGTGTTTACAAATTATTCACCTTCTAAACAAATGTGAGCTTGAACTAGAGCTCTTCCTTATATTTAAAACATGAACTCTTGATTCTATTCATATTTATTTACCAGTGATGCTATTTTCATGGATCATTTGCAATATTTATATGTCAAAAGCTATTTTTTTCTGTGTTAAGAAAAGCTGTAAATAGCTTCCATTTTCCTAATATTATGTGGGAAAAATAATTTTGAATTGTTTGCCTGAAAAGCCACCTTCTTAATATACAGATTTTAAGTCTAAGATAGACTCCATTTTCATGTAATTTTAGCAAACAATAGAACAACAGGAATTCTGTAATCATAATGTGCTCAATTTGATTCATTAGGAAAGTTTTATAAAACATCTTTGCCTTTCTATTTCTTCTGAAAAATTAATATTTACTTTGTACAGCTAGAACTGCTTATTAACTCATTTATGAAATCCCTACAATAATAGTGATAGTAATAGTGGTAATAGCTGTTAACAGAAATTACTGCATTTTAGGTCCATCTACTTTTACATTTAATTTACTTAACAAAATAGTTCTGTAGGTGTTTTTATTATACCATTCGCTAGGTGGGGACACTGCAGCACAGGGAGGTTAACTAACTTACCTGAAGTCACATGGCTAGCAAGGTTCAGACCCAGGTGGTCTGGCCTCAGAGCCTGTGCTCTCAGGACTGTGCTATTCAGCTTCCTAGCCCCCAAGCAGCTATGGTTTACTGTGAGAATAGAGGCAACTCATTACAACTCAGTGTGGTCACTATTCTACTATATTCCGTGGGAGCTCAGCTAAAGGAGTCGTGACCTCTACTTGGGATGTAGAGATCAGAAATCAAGCAGATCTTGAAGTGGGAGAGTACCAAATAGGCAGAGGGTGAAGGGATTGGGTATCTCCTGTGCAAAGGCCCCAAGACATGAAAGTGCACGATATTTTTGGGAGTGACGAGAATTCTGATGTAGCAGGAGCCCAGTAAGACTGGAAGGGAGTGATGACAGATGAAGCTGGAAGTCTGAGGCCAGACGATGAAGAGCCCGCATTCTCCACCAATGCGTGAGAATGCCGTCTGTAGGCAATGAGGAGATGATGAGTTCTGGTGGTCATGTGGAAAATGGCTTGGAAGGTAGGAGACTGAGATTCCAGCTTTGATGCATCAAAGCAAGAAATGGTTAGGGCCAGAACTGTAGCAGTGTAATGGAAATGAAGAGAGCAAATATTTGAAAACATTTCAAATAATACATTCAAATAGCATGCTTATTATTGCAAAATCCAAACATTTTCGAAATGTATAATAGAGAAAGTAAGTAAACCCCATGATCCTTCCCAAAGAAACTGTTATGAACAATTTGGTGACTGCTCCTCTGGTTTTTATTCGCTGTTATGATGATTCTTTTGTTTTTTACCATCCTATTTTATAGCTACCATTTGTTATTGCTTGGTATATACCAGATACTGCACTCAATGACTTTATACTTATGTTAATTTCATCCTCCCGATAAAACCATGAGGACTAGGTATTATTGTTACCATTTTCCAGATGAGGAAATTGAAGCTCAGCGGTAGTAAGGATATTGGATATTGCTCAAGGTTTTGCAGCTAATAAGTCACAGAGCCAAGACTCTATTCCAGATCTGATTCTAAATCTCATATTTCTTTACTATTAAGATCTCCTTAATTAGATTTGAGGACCGTTCAGGTCTGAAAGGAGAGGGATTATTGATGATTTTAAGAATAGGGTAGAAAACAACATGCTCTAACTGGACCATCTGTGCCATAATCAGCTTTATCTATTACCATTTTCCAGTTTAGCATGTGAATACTAGGGATTTTGCCCTTTGTTAGAGGTCAGCATTTTTACTGGATCATCTTATGTTGTTACTTTGAAACTTGGATCATTATTTGATTGATGCATTAATATGCGTGTCAGACAAAAATGTTATTTGGAGCTCTGTTAATAATTGCTATATTTAACCTATGTTTATAATCATAAAAAATGAAAGACAGGAAGAAATTCATACTTGTCCATCAAGGAGAATCATCTGGATATGTATATGGGATCCAAAGCATGGTATGAAAGATTTGGAACCCAAGGTCTATGAAAAGATTATAAATAAGCACTTTCTCACTCTAAATGAATTTATTTCCCGGCCCAAATGACATTCCAGGGTACTGAAAGAACTTGAGGACTGCTCCCAATGATTCATGAAGAATCATGGTCCATGGAAGATGTTACAAAAGTCTAGTGTTAAAATAATCTATTTCTGAGTAAGAAAATAAAGACAAAAAATAAATAAATAATAGGGGGAGATAAGAGGTATGAGATGTTTTGGGTGTTCTTTTTTATTTTTATATTTTGGGGGAGTAATGAAAGTGTTCTAAAATTAATTGTGATGAACACACACTATATGATAATACTGTGAGCCATTAATTGTATACTTTGAATGAATATATCACAATAAAGTTGTATAAAGAAGAAAAAAATCATTTAAGGCTCTTCTTTGACACTGGTTCAGCTTATTCTAGACCTTTAGAATTGCCCATGTTTAACAGGGCTAGGTGCCCAGCCCACACAGGGTGCGTAGAATGACAAAGGGCTCTGGGGAGAGATTAAAAAAAAAGATGTCCAAACTTTTTGTTGGCCCCCTGAAGCTGCGCTTTTCCGGCCTGACCAGCAGATGGCCGTCTTTGACACCCAATTCCCTGAAGCCCTAAGGAGAGAGTGTGTTCTTATAATTTACCCAGTTTCTACCCCTAGTATGGGCAATGTTGAAACAGTAGCCATGGGGTTCCCTATCCTGGCAGTCTAGATTTACAATCTAGAGCTGGGGTCAGTGTTCCAAAGTTGCCAGTCAGAAGCCAAGCTAAGCACTCGTATTTTTGTGTGTGCACGCGTGTGCACACACACACACACACACATTTTGTTCCCAGAGAGGCAAGTATCCATGTGCCTCTTTGTCCACAGCAGCCAGCCACAGACCATACCGAGGCTGCTTACCATCAGGGTAGAGGATGGGCACCAGCCACTACTGCGGCTCAATTCACTCACAGTTTTTGTGCTGTAGCTTCTCAGTCTCCCTATCTTGCTCTTTCCTGGATGCTATCCAGTACCCCCCTGGCCTGTGGAGCCCCAGTAATATTATTAAAGATACTTTTTGCCTATCCACTAGCTGGTTTTAGAGGAGTATGTCCTTTGGCTCCGTACTCCGTCGTTTTCCCCAGAAGATTATAATTAATTATTTTTTATGTAAGCAAATGTTTCTAGATTAGAAATAAAAATTCTTGACTATCTTGAGGCTCTGTGTTTGTTGAATGGGATGTTACTAAAAGTTTTCCAAGTATTGACTAACATTGTTTGTTTCCAGCAATGATAGGAAAAAGTCATTCTTCCCCTTCTTTGTAATAAAATTTTTGTTCTTAAGAGGGAGATTGTTGTGCAGGATTTCTCCTTTAGCCATTTTCTTTGTGTTTTAGCTCACTGCTAGATAAGACAATTGTTCTCACATTTTGGCTTTCATTAAGATTTGAAAGTGCTCTTATGATACATGGTCTTTAATTGAATGAGCATGCCTTCTCCATGCTAACATAATTATAGTGCAGGCTATATGAGCTATGCTGTAAATCAAGAATTTTATACAATAACTGTATTTCTGGCTAATGTGCCCAACCTGATTTGTAAAATGATGGGTTCTAATGGAACCTCTAAAATTGGTTGTGGCTCTAAAGTTTTCATTTACTCTGATTTAAACATGAATTTTTGAGTTGACTTGAGATAAGGAAAGTATACTGGTAGTTTATTATAAATTAAGAAAAATTGGTAAGATGTTTGGGTGACAAAATTGCCTCCACTAGGAACAGATAATATGTTTGGGAATTCACCAAAATGGCTAAAGGACTATAATGTTTTCAACATTTTTTTCCTTTTTTAAAAAAAAATGCACGTTGATCCTGTAATCTATTAATTCTAGTTGAAGGTATCAAGTTACTTAGAAATGGCTGGATTTTATCCTAGAGAACATGCTGTAAGTCCAGAACCTCTAAAATTCTGAAGTCCACTGCAGTTTCTTTACTCTGTTATTATATTTCCTAAATTAAGTGTTTCATCTTTAAATAATAGCACCACAAACAGTATTAAAGAATAGGGCTATAGTACCTTATTTGTAATATAAAAAAATGCGCATCAACCAAAATGCTTAATAGTAGTGGCACTATATAAATAAACAATGGCATATTAACTAAATTAAGTAACAAAGATTGTGATTATTCAAAACTTTCACTTTGTTCCCAAGACCGTGACTTAATCTCCCCTCTTATGCTGAGCAATCCAGCTTTTCTCCTCTCCAGGTAAGAGATCCGTTGTTAACCAGAAACTCCTTCAATTCTCTGCCTTATGCCTACAAGTGAATCTGTTTATGCCTCTGTACACAGAGCTTTCATTTTATTTGAATGAGAGAAGAGTTTCTCTCTCTCTTTCCCCTGCAAAGCCCTTGGCCTCTGTGACCCCTCCTCTCCCATCTCACTTTTTCTTCTCCATCCTCCCAACTCCCTCACTCCAGGCTTCTTGCCCTCAACATAAGCAAATATTCAAGTCTCTTCTCCATCTGAAACGAAAATCTCTCTTTATCTTCTGCTCCCCTTCAGCTTCCATCCATAGTTCCCACAGAGCAACTAATGTATGCAAAGGAAATTTGCTTTTTATTGTAAATCAATACATGAATATAGTATATAACTTAGAAAATATAGAAAAATATAGTATAGTAAATGTCACCATATGTGCGCTCCCTAAGAGATGTATATTTCCTTCCAGTTTTCAAGTTCTGTGGAAACAGAGAATATGGCCCTGGTGCTGATGGTCAATTTCTCCTTCACCCTCTGTTCTTCTCTTAAATAGCTCTTAAACCTTACTCCACTGCCACTGCCTTAGTGCAATCTCTCATCATGATAGTGGCCTGATAAAATTCATGTATATTAAGTGTCAGTTTCACATAATAAGTAGCACTAGAGTGATAGTTTATTAAAGTAATCTATTAAGGATATTAGAGAGGATACTTAAAAGTAATCAAAGCATATTATTTAATATGTGTTACTTTTGCTAAAATAGATGCTAAAGTGTTATCTGTGTAGTTTTTTAAAAAGGTATTTTTTTGCTTTGTTTTTAATTTTTTTTTAACTGTAACGACATACAAACATGAACATTCTTACTATATAATAATTCCATTCTTGGTATATAATCAATAACCCACAATATCATCACATAGTTGTATATTCATCACCATGATCATTTCTTAGAACATGTGCATCAGTTCAGAAAAAGAAATCAAAAGAAAAAAATGCATACATACCATACCCCTTAGCCCTCCCTCTCATTGACTGCTAATATTTCCATCTACCCAGTATATTTTAGCCTTTATTTCCCCTATTTTTTTCTATACCCCTTATCAGTCCCTTTCATTGATCACTAGCATTTCAATCTACTAAATTTATTTGAACATTTGTTCCCTCTGTTATTTATTTATTTTTAATCCATATGTTTTACTCATCTGTCCATACTGTAGATAAAAGGAGTATCAGACACAAGGTTTTCACAATCACACAATCACATTGCAAAGGATATATCATTTACAATCATCTTCAAGAAACATGACTACTGGTACACAGCTCTACATTTTCAGGCAGTTCCCTCCAGCCTCTCCATTGTACCTTAATTTAAAAGGTGATATCTATATGATGCATAAGAATAACCTCCAGGATAACCTCTCGACTCTGTTTGAAATCTCTCAGCCATTGACACTTTGTTTTGTCTCATTTCTCTCTTCCCGCTTTTTGTAGAGAAGGTTTCCTCAATCCCTTGATGCTGAGTCCCAGCTCATTCTAGGATTTCTGTCCCACGTTGCCAGGAAGGTTTACACCCCTGGGAGTCATGTCCCACATAGAGAGGAGAGGGCAATGAGTTTGCTTGTCATATTGGCTGAGAGAGAGAGGCCACATCTGAGCAATAAAAGCGGTTCTCTGGGGGTGACAGGCCTAATTTTAAGTAGGCTTAGCCTGTCCTTTGTGGGGATAAGTTTCATATGAACAAACCCCAAGATTGAGGGCTCGGCCTATTGCTTTCGTTGTCCCCACTGCTTGTGAGAATATCAGAAATTTTCCACATGGGGAAGTTGAATTTTCCCTTTTCTCATCATTCCCCCAAGGGGACTTTGCAAATACTTTTTTATTCACTGTTCAAATCACTCTGAGATTTATCAGGGCATCATTCTGGACAAACTTACAAATCTCATGCCCTACTCAAGGTTCCATGTACTTATGGTATTCAGTTAAGCTGTCCACATAAGTTATATTAGGAAATGCACTAGTCAAATTATAAGTTTTGTACCAAATAAACATTTAAAAAGTTAGAGATGCCAAGTGAAGAAAACAGAATGCAAAACTATCTCATCAGTTATAACTATGTAAAACTATAGGTATTTATAAAAGCTAGAAGGTAATGTAGAAAAAAGGAATAATGAGGATTTGTGAATGACTTTTTTTTTCCTTTTTAAAGTCCTTTTATTTTGTTTTTGCTTTTTTTTTATTCAACGTTGACAATGACTCATCTTTTTTCTGTCACCTTTAACTGTCAGCAGTTGTTCCAATAACGTTAGTGCAGAAATGCCATCTCTATTACAAAACAGCAATAACCCATTTGCTAAATGGAATCAATGTGCTAACTTGAATGCATTTTAAAATATTCATTTTTAAATATCTTAGTACTCCTGAAGGTAGAACTGTAGGAAGATATGGTTCAATTCCATAAAATAGCAATTCGGCATTCGTTGGACTAATCTTTAGCTGGAGAGCCTGACGTAGATTAGTCATTGTGGAGAATCATGAGGGATTAGTCATGTGTGGTTCCTGCCCTCTTGAAGCTTATCCATTGGTAGAATAGAATCACTGAAATAAATACAGATTATTTACCAAACCAAAGGCTATTCATGTTAGCCTTTAAGACAGGCTTAATTTGGGTAGCATTTCCCTATATGGAAGGCAAAAAGCTATCAAAGTCAATAATCTAGAGGGCAATCAGGCTGATATGTACAATATATATGAATTACAGATCCTTTAAAGGGTGCTGAGAAAAAACCAGGAGTTTCCCCATTAACTATTAGAAGTTGTTATCTCAGAGCATGACATTTACACTACTGTAATTGTAAGGGCAAATTACTGGGATGGGATGACCATTGTCCTGACCCAGAGGAGTATTTTTTAGAATGGTCTCTTGGTTCTCAGGAATAAATCATCAGTCAGTGCATCACAGATGGTACCAATAAACTTGACCAAATGAAAGGAATAAAAACTAATTATACCCAAAAGATGGAAGGGAAACTTTTTTATAGAAAAAGTTTTGGAAGTTGAGCTAAGAAATGAGAAAATACTGGCTAGAGATCATACAGCTTTTTGACTATGCCAAAAATTGTCTCGTTAGTGTCCTGTGTTATTAAGAATGTCCAAGTTTGAGATTCGTTTATTTCATCATATGCCTAGCTCGTGAAAAACATTACACTAAGCATTTTTTGGAGATTGGGAGCACAATAAATAATATATAGATAGCATGTGGAGATGGGGTGGGGGAGGAGAGGAGAAAGTGAGAACCATATCCCCAGCAATTCAGTTGTTTATAATGAGGTAAAGAAAACAAGATTTATAACAACTTACTACAATGTAACATAATAATGAAAAAAGTGCTAAAATGGAGTTTTAGGAGTGTTAAGGACTGAGAGAATAATCTTGACTGGGTGGTTAAGAAAGACTTAAAGGAGGAGCAGACTTTTTAATTTTTAAAATTGTGGTAAAATACACATAACAAATTTACCATTTTGTCCATTTTTAATTGCACAATTCATTGGCATTACGTCCATTCACAATGTTGTACAATCATCACCACTAAAGTTCCGGAACATTTTCATCACCCCAAATGGAAACCCCAAGCTCTTTAACCAGCTAATCTTCATTCTCCCTTCCCCCAGCCTCTGCCAACCACTCTTCTTTCTGTCTCCATGGACTTCTCTATTCTGGATATTTCACAGAAATGGGACCATACAATATGTAACCTCTGTGTCTGGCTTCACTTAGCTGATGTTTTCAAAGCTCATTCTGAAATGTATCAGAACTTCATTCTTTTTAATGCCTGAATAAGATTCCATTTTATGGATATACCACAGTTCATCCATTGATGAGCCAATTGGCTTATTTATACCTTATGGTTATTGTGAAGAGCTGCTCTGAACCTTTATGTACAAGTAATTGATTTTGATTTGGGGAGTAAATACCTGTTTTCAATTTGACAGTGGGGAACACACCTAGGAGTAAAATGCTGGGTCATATTGTAATTCTATGTTCAACTTATTGAGGAACTGCCAAATTGTTTTCCACAGTGCTGTACTATTTTATATTCTCACCAGACTTATACAAGGGTTCTAATTTCTCCACATCCTCACAAACATTTCCCCTCCTTCCTTCCTTGACTCCTTTCTTCCTTCTGCCCATCCATCCATCTGTCCATCCTTCTGTCCACTCCTATTTTGGGTAATAACCATCCTTTTAGGTATGAAATGATATCTCATTGTGGTTTTGATTTGTATTACTCTAAAGACTAATGACATAAATTATCATTTCATGTGTATCTTGGCCATTTATGTATCTTTGCAGAAATGAATATTCAAATCCTTTGCTCATTTTTAAATTGGGCTGTTTCGTTTTTTGTTGTTTAGTTTTAAATGGTATTTATATATTTTGAATATTAAACCTTTATCAGATACATGATCTGCAAATATTTTCTTCCATCCCATGGTTGTCTTTTCACTTTCTGATAGTATCCTTTGATGCACAAAAGTTTTTAATTTTGATGAAGTTCAATTTATCTCTTTTCCTTGGTTGCTGTACTTTAGCATCATATTTAAGAGATTACTGCCAAATCCAAGGTCATGAGGATGTGCCATTTTATATTCCTTAAAGGATTTTATAGTTTCAGCTCTTACATTTAGATAGTTGGTCCATCTTGAGTTAATATTTGTATGCAGTTTGAGGTAAGGGCTCAATTTCAATCTTTTACATGTAGATAGACATCCAGTTATACCAGCAAAATTTGTTGCAGAGTCTGTTCTTACCCAAGGAGGTGGCATTTGAGCTAAGCCTTGAAAGATGAGTGAGTGCAAGCCTTAGAGGTGAAAAGTAAGAAAAAAGGCATTATTCTGGGTTGAAGAAACGGCATACTCCAAGGACTGGAGGCATATTTTACTTGGGGAATGTAAAAGGAAACTAATTTGTAAAGTTAAGCATAGGGCCAAATTATTAATGTCTATAAATATCTTACTACTAAGCCTGAATTTTAAATATCTGTTCCTTAGGTTCCTTCACTAGCCCAACATCTTTGTTTATACTCTATACTCTATCAGTAAATTGTAAATCACAGTGTTGTTCTTCACATTTCAGAAAACATATTTCTCTTTACAAAATTTTAGCAATACCCCGTCTTATAACTCTTCTGTATGTGCTATTAGGATGATTTTTACGTTCTCTTAAGAGAAATTGCTAACATGTACTATAAATTGGTTTTCTATATATTCTACAAAAAGTCAGGTCCAAATATATTATTAGCATTTGATTAATACCAGTTACTCAATGAATAGCCGAATAATATTTGTGAATATTATTAATCATAAAACAGGACATAAATGAATCAATATCACTCTGGTTTAATAAATTTGCTCAAACACCTTTGTTTGCTGTCTCCCCTACTGTATTTGTAACTTTGATATATTGCAAAGGAACTTATTTTCCCCCCTATTCCAAACACATTAGAAGAAAGCATTTTTTCAACAAATGAGGCATTTAAAGTCATGTTTTTTTTTTTTTTTTAAGGGCTTTGGATTAGAACTATAAAAACAAGTATTTTAGTCAACTGAAATGTTAAATGATACAGTATTTTTTAAAACTTGGTTATGTATATATTACCTATGCTCTTTTCATTTCCCAGTTTTTAACAACTATATCTTCCTTTGTTCTTTCTTCTACTGTTTACTGTGCAATTGTGAACTGTATTATTTCAATACAGGACTTGTCTTACTTGGGCTAAACATTGTTCACATTTCTTGAAATCTTATTAAACACTTGAATGTCTAATAAACCCAGATTTATTTTGATGTTGAATTTGACATTTGAGATATTGTTGTTAAATTAGAAATGAAACAGATCTGATATGCTAGCCCTGAATGATTTATTCAGTCCTCTTTTGCATATAAATTTATCAGTCCTCTTTTGTATATAAATCATTTACATTTCTGGTCCCTATTTTTCCCAAGACTTCAAATGGGTATCTTTTAGTATCTGGGAGACATCTGTACTTAGATAGCAGGCATCTCAAAACTAATGTGGTCAAAAACAAACTCTTGATTCTTGATTTCTTCACTAACTTGTTTATTCATTTTAATCAATAACCAAATTATTCAAGCTGAAAACATAGGAGTCATTCCTGAACTCTCAATTTCCCTCACCCTGAGTTTATTTCCTACACTAACCTCCTCTGATATCAGCAAGTTCATTGACCTTCCTCCACACACTGTGTCCCTAGTCCTCTCTCTTCCACACCCCTGTCCAAGCTACCACCCTCTCTGGCTGGACTTCTCCTCCTTTTCATAGCTGGTTTCCCTGCCTCCATCTTGGTTCCCAAGCCTGTTCCTTCCGCCTTTACGATGGGTTCTCTACAAGTAGTCAGAGTGAACTTTTTAAAACATAAACTTAGCTATACAACTGTCTTGCTTAACAAGATAATAGCTTCCTATCATCCTTAAAAACTGAACTCCTCGCCTTGGTTTACAAAGTCATGTATAGTCTGGCCCCTTCCCGTCTCTCCACTCCGGCTTGACTGCCCACCACTCACTCCTCTTCCTCCACATTTCAGCCATACCATCTCCTTTCTCTTCCTCTAGCCCACCAACCTTGTTCTTGCCTGGGGGCCTTTGCACAGTGGTTCCTCTTGCTCAGAACACTTTGTTCCTTCCCTGACCACTTAATCGAAATTAGGCCCCCAGTCTCATTCTGCAGTCTTACCTATCTTATTGTCTTCAGGTTTCACAGCACTTTCCATAATAAATGAAACGACTGTCTTCTCCCCTAACCAGATACACACTCACTGAAAAGTAAATGCTGTGAAGGAAGAGACCTTGTCATGTTTACTTCTGTATTCCTAGCATCTGGAATAGTGCATGTACAGAGCAGATATTCCGTGGGGTACTGAATGAATAAGGTTTGAATGAATTCAGAGTAATGGTATCTCTGTTTCCATTAACAACAGTATTGAAATGGTTCTTTTGATACCGTTAATAATGACAGGACTGCTAATGGGATAACACAGTACTCCATTTCTCTTGTTTATGCTTTAGGTATGAAACCCCACAGATTGCCTTACGTTGTGGGATTATGTTGAGAGAATGTATTCGACATGAACCACTTGCCAAAATCATCCTCTTTTCTAATCAATTCAGAGATTTCTTTAAGTATGTGGAGTTGTCAACGTTTGATATTGCTTCAGATGCCTTTGCAACGTTTAAGGTAAATTATTCTTCTTGTTTTTTTTCCTGAAATCAGCCAGGTTATTTAGTTTCAGCATTTACTTAAAGTCAGTTGGTCTTTGGAGAAGAAATTTAATTTACAAAGAAAAATTCTATTCATTCCTAAGGCCTGAATATGGTCAGCCATGTATAATGTAGATCATACAAGGCATCAGTGAAGAGAAGGTGATAATCTTATAAGCATCCAATACATTGTGGAAGATACAAATCAAAATACTTATTATGAGCTCAAATGGAATGAATTCGATTGTATATGGTTAAAGGAAAAAAGGAACTTGTGTATAGCATGTTACCATTTATGTTCAAACAACTTAAAGGGCCTAAGCTGCCGTGTAAGTTGTATATGCACTGAATTCCTCTGGAAAGACATATAAGAAACAATTACGACGGTTACCTCCAAGGAAAAGAGCTGGGTAGTGGAGGGAAAGAGAGGAATGCATCTTTGAACATAGGGACATCAAATCATTTTATCAGTGTAATGTTCAAATTCCCACAGAGGGAAATAAAGTTCTAATATCTTATATTGTTTTTTTAGTAACCATTTACATTTTTTACAAATTTGTTATCTACTTTGTTATTATGTAGGGAATAAATTTCACTTAACCTAATTGTTTTTACAGTCCTATGGTTTGTTTAACTTTTTATTCTAGAAACATATATACAACCTGAAATTCCCCTTTAACCACGTTCAAATATATAATTCAGTTGTGTTAAATTACATTTACAATGTTATGCAACCATCACCATCCTTCATTACCAAAATTTTTCCATCACCCCAAACAGAAACTCTATACTGATTAAATATTAACTGCCCATTTCCTAGCCCCACCCCAGTCCCTGGTAACCTGTATTCTAGCTTTTGAATCTGTAAATTTGCTTATTGTAATTATGTCAGTTCTGTGAGATCATACAACATTTGTCTTTTTGTGTCTGGCTTATTTTATTCAACAGGATGTCTTCAAGGTTCATCCATCTTGTCACATATATCAGAATTTCATTTCTTTTTATGACTGAATAATATTCCATTCTATGTATACATCTCATTTTGTTTAACCATTCACCTGTTGATGGACGCTTGGGTTGCTTCCACCTTTGGCAATTGTAAATAGTGCCACTATGAACATCAGTGTGAAAATATCTTCTTGCATCCCTAATTTCTATTCTTTGAAGCATAGATATCTAAATGGAATTGCCAGGTTCAATGGTAATTCTGCATTTAACTTTCTGAGGGCTTGCCAGAATGTTTTCTACTGCATTTGCACCATTTTTACATTTCCACCAATGATGAGCAAATATTCCTATTTCTTCACATCCTCTCCATACTTTTATTTTCTAGCCATCCTAGTGAAATGGTGTTATATTGTGGTTTGTTTGCATTTCCTAATGGTTGATGATGTAGAGCATCGTTTCATGTGCTTATTGGCCATTTGTATATCTTCTTTGGAGAAAATCCATATTCAGATCTTTTGCCCATTTATAATTGGGTTGTTTGTCTCTTTGTGGTTGAATTGTCAGATTGTTTTTTCACTTTCTTGATGAAGTCCTTTGTGAAAGGTTTTAAGATATGAGGTATTTGAGAGAAAGGAAAGTAGACGAAATGATTTTAAGTGAGTGTGCTTTATTGGTTGCACCCCCGGGCAGAGCACACCGAACCCAAGATGGAGTGAGGTGAGTCCACGCACGGGCTTTGGTGAGTGCAGTTTTTAAGGGCAGAGGTTAGGTGATGGCATGAAAGGGGCAGCATATTAAACAAAGGATTATTATGCTAGTGGGTTGAGCAGCGGGTGGTCAGATGTCCACTGAGCAATGAGTGGGCCGATGTTTGCTGCGTAGAGACCTTGGTTGTAACAATTCACCTCTGGTTCCGAAGTGACTTCATGAGTCCAGCCATAGAGTCCTCCCTTATTCCCCCGACCTAACACTTTGATGCACAAAAGTTTTAATTTTGATGAAGTCCCATTTATCTATTTTTTCTTTCATTGCTCATGCTTTTGGGGTAAAGGTTAAGAAAGCATTTTTCCTAGCACAAAGTCCTAATGATTCTTCCTATATTTACTTCTAGGAGTTTTATAGTTTAGTTTCTTATATTTACTCTGATCCATTTTTTTTTTTTTTACATGGGCAGGCACTGAGAACCGAACCTGGGTCCTCTGGCATGGCAGGGAAGCGTTCTTGCCTGCTGAGCCACCGTGGCCTGCCTGCTGAGCCACCGTGGCCTGCCCTCTGATCCATTTTTTAAATAATATTTTTTATTGACAAATCTTCACACATATACATTCCATATATGGTGTACAATCAGTGGCTCACAATATCATCACATAGTTGTGTATTCATCACCATTATCATTTTTTAGAACATTTGCATCACTCCAGAAAAAGAAATAGAAAGAATAAAGAAAAAACTCATACATACTGTTCTAATTTGCTAGCTGCCAGAATGCAATATACCAGAAACAGAATGGTTTTTAAAAAGGGGAATTTAAAAAGTTGCTAGTTTACAGTTCTAAGGCCAAGAAAATGTCCCAACTAAACAAGTCTACAGAAATGTCCAATATAAGGCATTCAGGGAAAGATACCTTGGTTCAAGAAGGCTGATGAAGTTCAGAGTTTCTCTTTCATCTGGAAAGGCACATGGTGAACATGGTTAGGATTCCTCTCTCATCTGGAAGGGCACATGGTGAACACGGCATCATCTGCTAGCTTCTTCTCCTGGCTTCCTGTTTCATGAAGCTCCCTGGGAGGCATTTTCATTCTTCATCTCCAAAGGTTGCTTGCTGCTGGACTCTGCTTCTCGTGGCTGCATCATTCTCTGCTCTCTCAGAATCTCTTGTTCTCCAAAATGTTTCCTCTTATAAAGTCCTATAAAGGACTTCAGAAACTAATCAAGACCCACCCAGATGGGTGGAGACACGCCTCTGCCTAATCCGTCTTAACAACCACTCTTGAGTAAATCACAGCTCCAGGGAGATGATCTAATTACAGTTTCAAACATACAGTACTGAATAGGGATTAGAAGAAACGGCTGCCTTTACAAAATGGGATAAGGATTAAAACATGGCTTTTCTAGGGTACATACATTATTTCAAACTAGCACACATACCATACCCCATACCCTTCCCTCTCATTGACCACTAGTATTTCCATCTACCCAATTTTTTTTACCCCTTATCCCACCCTACCCCCCATTATTTACTTTTTTTTACTCATCTGTCCATTCCCTGAAAAAGGGAATATCAGACACAAGGTTTTCACAATCACATGGTCACATTATAAAAGTTATATAATCTACAATTGTCTTCAAGAATCAAGGCTACTGTAATACAGTTCAACAGTTTCAGGTACTTCCATCTAGCCACTCCGATATATCATAAACTAAAAAGGAATTTCTATATAATGCATAAGAATAACCTCTAGATAACCTCTTGATTCTGTTTGAAATCTCTCAGCCACTGAAACTTTATTTTGTCTCGTTTATCTCTTCCCCTTTTTGGTCCAAAAGACTTTCTCAATCCCATGATGCCAGGTCCTGGCTCATCCCCTAGAGACCTGTCCCACAATTCCAGGGAGATTCACGCTGCTGGGAGTCATGTCCCACATAGAGGGGAAGACAGTGAGTTCACCTGCTGAGTTGGCTTAGAGAAAGAGGCCACATCTGAGCAACAAAAGAAGAATAAGTTGCATAGGGTTGAATCCCACTGCTTGTGAGACTATCAGGAATTCCCCAGATGGGAAATTTAATATCTCCTATTTCTTCTTTTCTCCCCTGTCCCCCAAGAGGACTTTGCAAATACTTTTTTATTCACTTCCCACATTGCTCTGGAATATATTGGGGCATCACACTAACCTGGACAAACCAACAAGATCTCCTGCCCTATTCAAGTTTCCATGTAATTATGGTACAAACAGCAACAGTGGATAAGTGTGCCTCTTTCTTCACATCCCCTACAACACTTGTCATTTTCTGTTTTTTTTTTTATTATGGCCATTCTAGTGGGTGTCAGATGGTAGCACGTTGTAGTTTTGATTTGTGTTTCCTTAACAGCCAGTGAAGCCAAGCATCTTTTCACATGCCGTTTAGCCATTTGTATTTCCTCTTCTGAGAAATGTCTGTTCATGTCTTTTGGCCAGTTTTTAATTGGGTTGTTGGTCTTTATGTTGTTGAGTTGTGGAATCTCTTTATATATTCTGGATATTAAACCCTTATCTGGCATGTGGTTTTTAAATATTGTCTCCCATTGCATAGGCTGCATTTTTTCTTTTCCTGGCAAAGTTCTTTGATGCACAAAATTGTTTTATTTTGAGGAGATCCCATTAATCTATTTCTTTTTACATTGCTTATGTTTCAGTGTAAGATCTAGGGAACCACCTACATTTATATTTATAAATGTCCTCCCAACAGTTTTTCCATATAATTCTTGGCTGTTTACTAGTTGCTCTGGAGGATGAACTAAATTCCACACCTCACTATGCTGCCATCTTGCCCTACCCCCAGAACATGCTTTTTAATCCATTCTTGTCTCTGCTTTTTGATTTGAGAATTTAACCCACTTATATTTAAAATAACTACTGATAATGCATTACTTTCTTCTGCCAAATGGCTATTAGATTTTTAAAGTCTTATACCTTTTTTGACACTTCATTCTTCCATTAATACCTACATTCATATTTATTTGATATTTTTGTATTGTGCCATTTTGATTTACCAGTTTCATTGTGCACGCATATTTCCAGTTATTTTCTTTGTATATTACCATGGGGCTTAAATTTAGCATCCTAAATTTATAACACTCATATTTGATTTGATAACAACTGAACTTCAATAGCATATACATATATTGTTCCTAAGCCCCTCTGCCCTCCACCTTTTTATTGTACTTCTTACAGATGATATTTTTATACATTATATGTCCAAAACCATACATTTATCATTACTTTTATACATTCACATTTTAGAACCTGTAAGAAGTAAAAAGTGGAGTTCCTACCAAGAAGTACAGTACAACAGTACTGGCATTTATAACCACCCATATAAGTTACCTTTCCGGAGGTGTTTATTTCTTTATGCTGTTTCATTCTGCTGTCTAGCATCCCTTTCTTTCAGTCTGAAGAACTCTCCTCTAACCTTATTTGTAGGACAGGTCTAGTAGGGATGAACCGCCTCAGGCTTGTTTATATGGGAATACTTTCATCTTGTCCTCAGTTTTGAAAGGCAGTCTCGCAGGATAGTAAATACTTGATTGGCAATTGTTTTCGTTCAGTACATGCATATTTCCTTCCACTGCCTTCTTACCTCCAACGTTTCTTATGAGAAATCAGATTCCTTAATCTTATTGAGACTCTTTTGAACATAACTTGTTGCTTTTCTCTTGCAGCTTTCAGAATTCTCTCCTTTTCCTTGGTAAAGACCTGGTTCTATTGAGTTTATCCTGGTTTTGGGTTCATTGGGCTTCTTGGACTTACATATTCATCTTTCATTAAATTTAGGAATTTTTTTGCCATTGTTTCTTTGTTGAATATTCCTTCTGCCTCTTTCTCTCTTCTTTTCATTCTGGGACTCCCATAATGCATATATTGGTATGCTTGATTATGTTCCATGGGTCTTTTAGGCTTTGTTTGCTTCTTTTATGTTTTTTTTTTTTTCCTGTCCTTCTCAACCTCAGTCATTTAAATTGTCTTGTTTTCAAGTTCACTGATTCTTTCTTCTTCCAGCTCTGATATGCTGTAGGTTCATTTTTTACAGTTTTTATTGATAGTCTCATATGTTCCTTCATTGTGTGCCTGTTATCTTTTAGTTCTTCTTCCATGTTTTCCTTTATCTTCTTGAGCATATTTGGAATCTTTTTTTTTTTGGAAGTCTTAGCCTGGTGAAAATATGGTCTTCATTGTAATTACTTTTTCATTGATAATAATGGATGGGCCATCATTTCCCATTTCTTTGTCTTGTAATCTTCTGTTGCACACTGTACAGTTTAATATTGTGAAGTGTTAACCATGTGCTTTAGTCCCTGAACTGTCTGTTCCTTAAGTTTATATCCATCTAGTGATAAGACTGAGATTTCCTTAAATGTTGTGCTAGGTGTTAGCAAAAACAAACCAACCAATGAAAAAAACACCCTTCAACATCTTTGCAAATTGGCTCTGTATCAGCTGGTGCTCTTCTTCAGAATTTAGTTCTCCTACCAAGAAGATCAACCCAAGATACATGCGAACTGTATTATCTTTTCTCTTTCATCTGAGCCTTCATAGAGCTTGCCTCTTGTCCTGGGCTTATACTTGCTCAGGGCCCTATGGATTTCCTTGTTTATGGAAATTCAAATGTCCTCTGTATTCCCTATGAAATACCCTTTGTCCCCCTCCTCAGTGCTCTACTGTATGATTTAAAGCAGGTAATCCATTTTCCCAGCTCACTTTGACTTAACTGCCTCTTATACTGCTTTAGCTGTTTGCAAACTGCTTCTGCCTTCAGGGAAAGTTCTGGGAGGTGAGCCAGAGATGAGTTTCCTGGTTCAATCTTTCACACAGCCACCCAAAAGATTGGCATCTAACTTCAGGCACCCCTTTATGCACATTGGGGTTATTCTGTGGTCTCTGAAACAGAGTCAGGGACCCACAATGGGAGCACAGGCTGGCTGCACATCATGCTGGGGAGGGGAAAAGAAGGGCACAGTAAGGGCAATAGGAGCTTCTGCTTCTGGTTAAAAGGTACCTTTTGTTGAATAGCAACTCGCCCAGTTACTGTACGCTTTAGCTGTTTTTCACTGGTGAGAAACAGGCTCTGCTAGTTTTTTATTAGTTGTTGAAAGATTCTGTTGGGAAGCAGGACCCTGGAGCATCTTACATGACCATGTGATTCAACCTGAAGTTCTCCTTTAACTTAATTTTAAGGACTCTCAAGATTGTTAATAAAACAATCAAAAATATATTCTGAGAGTGTAACAGAAAATAGAGGAGCTAGTTTGAAAATAAAAACACAACTTATAATGAATCTGGTAAGTGAGATAAACTTCAAAGTTTCTAATTTAGTAAACTATTCACTTATTCTTAGGTTCCTGCCATTATTTAATATGTTTTAGATTCGGTATCAGTGTCTGCAGCATGTTTCTTTCTCAATGATGGCAAATCTTTATCCTTTGAGGGCAGATGAAAGTTTTGGAAACTGAAAAGCTATTTGACATTAGAATTGGTGTATAAAGTAGTGACTAAGAAGTTAGAACTGTATTATGGTGATAATAATTATAATACAAATAAAAGAAACAAAATAGAGGCTCATTTTCTTCAGTATCTACCAATTGGCTCTGAGGGCCATTCCAGAAGAGAAATTCTAAAAATATTTTATTCTGTTGATAGCATCATTGGAAAAAATTGGTTTTCAAGTTGATTATAAAGTTCATATTCATATTCATTAAATACCTATTTCAATGATATTAACATAGTTCATACATTATTATTAAAAATACATTTAAGTTAATTGCTTTATGGGCCCAGCTTGAAATTTGCCTGTGAACTGAATGATAAGTTCTTTTGTAATAACTTTCCAAAGGTGGAGAAAAGGGGAAAGCAGTGATTTGCTGTGATGAAAACTGCCTTTAATGTATCGACTAGGAATTGACCCTGCCTATTCTGAAGAGATTCCGTAAATCTACTGAAAGTGCTATTAGCTTACATGGACCCAAGACGTATGAGAGAGTGTCAGGGAATAGATGGAGTCAATATATTGGTCAGAAATTAGAATGGGGGAGAATGAGGGGAAAGTAGGGAGACCTAGGGAGAAAATAGGGCCAAGCAAAGGGAAGGGCAGTAGGGTGGTCCTAAGGGAAATGAGGCTGCAAGCCAGCACATAGTGGCACTTGCTATGACCAAGAAAGCTGGATGGGGTGAGTGGGCTCTGCCCTGAACAGTGCCTCTGCAAGGGGCAAGCAAGGCTGGGCAGCTGCCTGGGACCCAGTCTATAAAGGGAGCCAAAACCTCTCTGTGAATAGAATGGAATGAGGAAAGTTGAACTGGAAGGAACTCCTGTGAGAGTGAGTTCTCAGAGGATGGTGGGGATATTTGGGAGCCATTAGGGGTGGGGCAGATGGTACGCCCCAGGGATAGGCTTAAGTGACAGCAGATGGTTGTTAAGCTGCCCAGTGAGGAGGGTGAGCCCAGTTAACTGTGAGACTTTTGTTTAACAAACGGGGTATGCAGATTTGAGAATAGAACTGAATTGCCTGAGAGGATAGAGGGAAAGAACTGTTGTGCCATCTTTCCCCAAGTGCGTCAGCCACGCCTGAAATAAACAGGGGCTGAGTCAAGAATGTGGGGGTGAAAGAGTGGAGGTCACCAGTCTGCTCAGGTTTTCCACGTCTGCATCCAGTACTGCCTGCCTCCTAGATTCTCCCTGAGAACAGACAGGAGAGAAAGAGCCAGTACTGCCAAATCTGGGCTAGACAGAAAAGGGCAAGGGAAAGAAAGAGAACGGAAGAAAGAGAATTAAAGAAAGAGCATATTAAGACAAAGACCTGGAGTTCAGCATAAAGAAAACTAGCAAGAGCAGCAAAGAGCAAGGGGTTAGGAAGGAAAAGAAAGGGCAGAAAGGCCAGCGAGCAGACCCTCAGGAGAGCTGGGCGGTGGATGGAGAGAGGGGAGCGAGGGAAATATAGTCAGGGTAGGTTGTGGGATCCCAGAGCTTCTCTGTTTCACAGGCCACCCAGTTTCACCCAACATCACAAAAAAATATATGGTGACTACAGATGAGCCTCCAAAAGGGGCGAGTCTGGACCACATGGTGATACAGATATATAAAGAGTAACATTTAATTCAAAGGATGCTTCGATTTCTTTCTGGCAAAATGTCAGTGCCTTAAACAACTCAGGAGGAGTTTTCTAATAATAGATACTGTTGTCCCATTTTTCCCCCGTTTCTATCAGATGACTCTTTGCTGTCATGGAAACACACAAGTTCCTTTTTGAAAAAAAAATAAGACTCTAAAATAATTATAAACAAAGAACAAACGCTAATGGAGGGGAAAGCAGTACTTAGTGATTTATTTTGAAAAATTTCCCAAAGATTTTTCATCGTTTAATAGAATAAAATATGCATGATAACAATTTCTTGCTATCATGTATTCAGCCCAATTTCATTTTCAAATTACTGAATCACAAAATTAAGTTCCAGTGTTAAATCTGTCTTAAGGTTAATTCCCATTGAACTTAAGTCAATTACTTGAAAACTTAAATAATCATAAAGAGTTTTCTAGTTTGCTACCAAAATTGGAAATACCCATTTTCCATATTTTACAAAAATGTTTTTGGTTAATTCAGTGATTCAATGTAGCAATGACTTTTTTTTTTTAAGTAACTGTTTTCAAGTGGGATTTTTTTGTTTTTCATGGGCAGGTGCCGGGAATCGAACCCGGGTCTCCAGCATGGCAGGCGAGAACTCTGCCCACCTTTAAGTGGGATTTTTTTGTTCACTTGTTTCTGGTTTGTTTGTTTTTTCTTAACCGCTTAGATTCACCTTTTTTTTGTTTTGAGCTCCAAGATGACTTTTACCCAGTTTAACCTCATTAATGTTTTAACATTGTAAGTTTACGTTTTTTCATGGTATTGACAACAAATAGTCCTTTCCAATCAAGATTCCTTGCACTCATAATCTCTCTCACCTCTTCCTCTAAGAAGCTAATTAATAAAAGTGGTTTGATTTCCATCTCTGCCTGCCACCTAATTATCTATGTCCTTGAGCAAGCTTAACCTGAGAGTTACATTTTCCTTGTCTGGAAAAGGAAGAAAATACCTGCTTTGCAGAGTTTCTGTGAAGGTTAGTGTATTAGTTAGGGTTCTCTAGAGAAACAGAATCAACAGGAAACCCTCGCAAATATAAAATTCATAAAGTGTCTCTCGTAACCATGGGAATGCAGAGTCCAAAATTTGCAGGGCAGGCTGTGAAGCCGACGATTCTGATGGAGGGTCTGGACAAACGCCCCAGGAGAGGCTTGCCAGCCAAAGCAGGAAGAGAGCCTGTTTCTTCTGAATCCTCCTTAAAAGGCTTCCAGTGATTAGATTAACCATCACTCATTGCAGAAGACACTCCCCTTGGCTGATTACAAATGGAATCAGCTGTGGATGCAGCTGACATGATCATGATTTAATTCTATGAAATGTCCTCATTGCAACAGACAGGCCAGCACTTGCCCAACTAGACAAACAAGTACCGTCACTTAGCAAAGTTGACACATGAACCTGACCATGACAGTTAGAAATAACACATGCATAGTGCCCAGCCCACTACAGGCACTTAGTGAGCCATCAGTAAATGACGGCCACGCTGGCTGCCCTTATTACCTCGTCCCTGCCACAGAGCACATCTGCTGAAAGTCGTACCAAGCTTCTCCCAGACTGTGCAGAATTCACTAACAATATCCATAGCACATTTATTAACAGAATTGTTAGAAGATAGGAAGAAAGAGTACACTATTTCAAATGTCTTTTTTTTATTTTAAATTCTTTAAAATTTGAAATTATTTTTCTTTGCAGTTTCTGGCTTTTACCTTTTTGGGGTAGGATCCTAGCTAGAGTTTCTTTTTGTTTTCCTTTTTTCATTCAATTATACAATCTATAATAATGCAGCAGTTTTATTTGTTTGTGTGTAGTGTATGTGTGTACTTAAGTATGTGGGTAAGTGTGTGTGGGGGGTGTAGATATACAGTACAATTCCTTCAGTTTTGTGCATACATTTTTTATCACATAAATTTGAGGATATGTCTATGAACATATAATGTTTACACACTCAAGTGTAGTGTGTGTATGTGCAGTGGGGGGTAGGAAGGCAGGATTTGCTGGCTGTATTCATCACATACATGCTGGAGGAATTATATCCTACCATACTATATTCTCATATTGTTGGATATTTAAATTATTTGGAGGTTTTTTTCTCCATTGGCATTTGAAAGTGCTGCTGCTAACAGAACTCCCTCCTGATTCCTTGTTCCTTGGGATAACACTGCTGTGTAATGAACACAGCTGTGGATGCAGCTGACATGATCATGATTTAATTCTATGAAATGTCCTCATTGCAACAGACAGGCCAGCACTTGCCCAACTAGACAAACAAGTACCGTCACTTAGCAAAGTTGACACATGAACCTGACCATGACAGTTAGAAATAACACATGCATAGTGCCCAGCCCACTACAGGCACTTAGTGAGCCATCAGTAAATGATGGCCATGCTGGCTGCCCTTATTACCTCGTCCCTGCCACAGAGCACATCTGCTGAAAGTCGTACCAAGCTTCTCCCAGACTGTGCAGAATTCACTAACAATATCCATAGCACATTTATTAACAGAATTGTTAGGAGATAGGAAGAAAGAGTACACTATTTCAAATGTCTTTTTTTAATTTTAAATTCTTTAAAATTTGAAATTATTTTTCTTTGCAGTTTCTGGCTTTTACCTTTTTGGGGTAGGATCCTAGCTAGAGGAAAACCTTGGCAGGCAGCCCTCGTGGCAGATCGCTCAGTGCCTGAGCAGGGCCTGCAGCGCGTGGGAGCCCAGGCCCCAGGGTCGAAGCTGACAGTGTCATCAGCAGGAGAACTCCCCCAGGTGGGGCACAGCGGGCAGCAACCCCCAGTGTCCACCGCAGCCCCTGAAGGAAGCCCCTTCTGAGAAAATCGCTGATCCTGCCTGGGGAGTCCTACGAGATGAGGCGGGGGGGGGACGCCTTAAGTAAGATCAGGGGCCCAAAGGCTGTTGTAGCTCTACCTTCCTCTCTCAGGGGGACCCTGATAATGGGGCATAGTTGACTCAGGATATTGAACAGTTCTAGAATGAAATGAACGCCCGTAAAGGGTTTTTCCATTTTAAAATTCCCGTTCCAGCATGGTACTGAGCAATCCACGGGAAAAGAAGTACCTTGTTTCCACTGAGATGTTCAGAGCCAATCACGTCGTGTGATGATAAGTAATAGGAAATTAATAGCCAGTCTCATTTCATGAAAATTGTTGTGGAAAAGCTTTCAGTGTTTTGCCTTTTCTTTTTCAAATTGATCCTTGTAAGTTTATTTGAATGGGCAGGCACTGGGAGTCGAACCCGGGTCTCCAGCATGGCAGGTGAGAATTCTGCCACTGAGCCACTGTCGCACTGCTCTTTTTATTAATTCTTTTTATTAATAAATAAAGCTGGTTTTGCCATTGCTGCTGCCACGTTTTTCTCTGTGAGGTTTTTTTTCCTTTGTGTATCTTCCAGTGCTTTTAGGAGGTTTTAATTAAATAAGTATTAAAGTATTTATTTTATAAAATAAATAATTTATTTTGGAAAAGTTTAAAATTCTTGTGATGTTTTTAATTAAATTCTGCATAGTACATGGGCAGAGTATTTGGCCTCAAAGCCCAGATAAAAGAGATTAGGTGAGGCTTGTATCCTTTGAACATTAAGGTAAATTAAGGATATAATTTAGGTCTGAGGTGAAGACAAACGTTTCTTTCTGCTTTTGTTCAGTTTCTGCAAGTTCGTGTCTGTAATAAGATAGGGCTACTTGTCTTCAGCTGTGAAAGGGCACATTGTGCTCAGACACTCGAGCTTCAGCCCCAGCCTGAGTGCACGATGATACTGATGAATGGACATGTTCCCTCCTGTGCTGCCTAATGTCCTCGACACCTTCCCTTTAAAAGAGGGCCAGAAAAAAACCGAGAGGTTAAAAGCCTCCAGAATCTGTTAACGTGTGAGATATGGTTTTAGGCCATTTGAAATTGTTTTTGAAACATGATTAGTGCTCAATGACATTTTTAAAGATCATTAACTTTATTTGGATATTTATTATATTGTATCACAATGTGGAATTATGGCATGAAGAAATATACTATAAAGGCATCTCTTAGGTACCATTTGTTTCACCACTGAAATTATTTCTACCATAAATCTAACAATGACATGAATTTGAAACACTAGGGTTGGATTTTTTTTTGACAGTTACAAAAAGAGAATGTCAGCATACCCCTACCCAGATACCCAGATCCAGCACCTTTTAATATTTTCCTACATTTGCAGTATAATTGTATCCATCCATTTATCTATTCATCTCTTTATCTGTTTCCTAGATATTTGAGAATAGATTGTATACATCATGCTCCCTGAACACTTAATACTGCCATGCTCATTTCCTGAGGACAAGAATATTTACTAATGGAACAAACTTAAGTGCAGTAATCAAGTTCAAGAAATTTTACATTGCTTATAGTCTATGTTCTCATTTTTTGTCATATGTCCCAGTATTGTCCTTTTAGGCATTTTTCCCTCTGTTCTTAGATCTCATCTAGTATCATGTATTCTATTTAATTTTCATTATCTCTTTATTATAATTTTCAAATATGGGAACGTATGTGCACCATAAATCTTCCCATCTCAGTCCCTCCCGAGCATACCATTCAGTGGGACCAATCATATTCACAATGTTGCAATACACTTACACCATCCATTACTAGAACTTTCCCTTCACCCCAAATAGAAACCATACAATGCACTAACTCTCCCTTGTCCCTAGTAGAATACCGGAAACTTGTGCTCTACTTTCTGTGTTTATAAATTTGCATATTCTCTGATTTTTGTGTGTGTGTGTGGTTACCATGGGGCTTAAATTTAGCATCCTAAATCTGAAACAATCTTGTTTGTTTTAATACCAACTTAATTTTAATAATATATACACCCTATGCTCCTATACCCTTCTCTTCCCCTACATTTACATAGTTCTTGGTACAAATTACATGTTTATTCATTATGAGTCCCAAACCACTCACTTATTAATACATTTTGTACATTTGCCTTTAAAAAAAAATTTTTTTAAACATAGCAACATACAAACACGAACATTCTTACCATATGATCATTCCATTCTTGGTATATAATCAATAACTCACAATATCGCATAGTTGTATATTCATCACCATGATCATTTGTTAGATCATTTGCATCAATTCAGAAAAAGAAAAAAAATTCATACATACCATACCCCTTACCCCTCCCTTTCATTGATCACTAACATTTCAATCTACTAAATTTATTTTAACATTTGTTCCCCCTATTATTTATTTATTTTTTAATCCATATGTTTTATTCATCTGTCCATACTGTAGATAAAAGGATCATTAGACGCAAGGTTTTCACAATCACACAGTCACACTGTGAAAGCTACATCATTATCCAGTCATCTTCAAGAAACATGGCTACTGGAACACAGCTCTACATTTTCAGGCACTTCCCTCCAGCCTCTCCAATATACCTTAACTAAAAAGGTGATATCTATATAATACATAAGAATAACCTCCAGGATAACCTCTCAACTCTGTTTGGAATCTCTCAGCCACTGACACTTTATTTTGTCTCATTTCTCTCTTCCCCCTTTCGGTCGAGAAAGTTTTCTCACTCCTTTGGTGCTGAGTCCCAGCTCATTCTAGGATTTCTGTCCCAGGTGGCCAGCAAGTATTACACCCCTGGGAATCATTTACATTTGCCTTTTAAATCCTGTAGGAAGTAAAAAGGTGAAGTTACAAATAAAAAAGACAGTAGTACTGGTATTTATATTTACCCATCTCATCATCGTTACTGGAGATCTTTATTTCTTCAGGGGACATCTGTTAATTGTCTATTCTTTCCTTTTAACCTGCAGAACTCCCTTTACCATGTCTTATAGGGCTGGTCTTGTAGTGATAAAGTCCCTCAGCTTTTATTTATCTGGGATGTCTTAATCCCTCCCTCATTTCTGAAAGACTGTTTTGCCAGATATAGAAGTATGTCTGCCCCTGCCTTCTTGCCTCCATGGTTTCCAATAAGTAGTGAGGGTCCCTTTTATGTGATGTGCTGCCTCTCTTTTGCCGCTTACAGAATTCTCTATCTTTGGCCATAACAGTTTAATTATAACATGGTGAGCTGTGTGTGTCCATCTGAGTTTATCCTGGTTGGAATTTGTGGAACATCTTGGGTATGTATATTCATGTCTTTTGTTAAACTTGGAAAGCGTTCAGCCATTATTTCTTTGAATATTCTCTCTGCTCTTTTCTTCTCCTCCTTCTGGGATTCCCACAATGCATATATTGGTACACTTGATGGTATCCCACAAGCTTCTCAGTCTGTCCTCACTTTTCTTCATTCCTACTTCTTTAAACTCTGCAGACAGGGTGATGTCAGTGGCTTTATCTTCAGATTCACTGATTTTTCTGGCATCTCAAATCTGATGTTGAACCCTTCTAGAGAATTTTAAATTTCTGTTACTGCGGTTTTTAACTCTGTTTGTATCCTTTTCATAATTTCCACCTTTTTACTGATACTATTTTTGTGCATCTATCATTATCCTGATTTCCTTCAGTTTTTTTTTTTTTTTTGTCCATGTTTTCCTTTAGCTCTTTGAGCATATTTAGGACCATTTTTATTCTAAGAAGTCTCTTATGTGTCCCAAATCTGGTCCTTGATGATTTCTAATACTTTAATTTTCTCCTTTGCCTGCACCATTTGCCTGTTTCTTTGTATGTTTTGTGACCTTTTATTGAAACTTGGACGTTTTGATACTTCAATGTGTTATTGCTGGAATTTAGACTCTGTGTCGTGACTCTGTGTCGTCTGTTTCTTAAGCTTGTTTCCAGCTAGTATTATGACAGAGCTTTCCTTCAATGCCAGGAGTTAACAAGAAAGAAGAGGAGAAGGAGGAGGGGAAAGAGGAAGGAAAGAAGGAGGAGGAGGAGGAAGAAAACAGAAAAAGAAAATATGTTTCTCAGTCTTGGCAGTTTGACCTGGGGGTATGCTCTCCTTCGGGTTTTATCCATATGAGTGTGGAACATAGCAACAGGCCAAATGTGAGGCCTCACTGGTCCTTTCTGCAGATGTACATGGGGTCTGGGCATTCTCCTGTGTACATGCTGTCCCAGGCATGGCCCTGTGTGTCCTACAACCAGCCATCTCTGGCCGTAGGTGCACCACTTCACTGCTCTCCCACAGTGTTCTGGAGCAGTCATTGAGCCATCTTCTACATGCAGGGCAAGCTCTAGGATGGTGAGTCCTGAGGTCGACAGATTGGGCCAGACAGACATGCTCACAGTACGTGCATGAGGGCCACTCGGCTCCATCTGGAGCTGGGACCAGGGATCCTCACTGGGAGTGCAGGCAGGCTCTGTGCTGAGCCAGTGAGGGGATGGAAAGGGGCCAGCCAGCTCATCATGAGATCCTACCACTTTTAAGTAGCCTTTTTCTAGATTTGGTGCTCTCCCTGTTACTGCAATCCTTTATTTGTTTTCTGGAGCTTTGAGAAAGATGTTTTCTGCCAGTTCTTGCTTATTGTTCAAAGCTTTTGTGGGTGGATAGAGCCCTAAAGTGTCTCACTCCACCATCCTGCCTCCCTTGCTTTTTTAAATTGCATATATGTAACATAAACTTTCCCACCTCAGTTACTCCCAAGCGTATCATTCATGGGATTAATCACGTTCACAATTTTGTGCTACTTTCACCATCATACATTACCAGAACTTTCCTATCACCCCAAACAGAGAGCCTGCACTCGCTATGCATTAACTTCCTATTTGCTACCCTTCCTATTTACCCCCTTCCCCGGTAAACTGTACTCTACTTCTGTCTCATGAATATGCATATTCTAGCTATTTCATAAAAGTAGAATCATACAATATCTGTCCCTTTGTATCTGGCTTATTTTACTCCATATGGTGTCTTCAAGTTCCTGCATATAGTGGCAAGTATCAGAACCTTGTTCTTTTTAAGGCTGAGTAATATTCTATTGTATATTTATACCACATTCTGTTTATTCATTCATCTGCTAATAGACAGTTGGCTTCCACATTTTGGCTGCTGTGAATAATGCTGCTGTGAACATTAATGTACAAATATCTGCTTGTATCATTGCCAGATCATATACTGGTTCTATGTTTAACTTTTAAGTAACCACCACTATTTCCCACAGCAGCTGCACCATTTTACATTCCCATCCACAATGCAGTAGGGTTCCTAATTCTCTTCATCCTCCCCAGCCCTTGTGATTTCCCACTTTTGTTTGTTTGTTTTAATAATAACCATTCTAGTTGATATGAGGTATATCTCATTGTGATTTTGATTTACATTTCCCTAATGCAATTTTTAAAAAAAGATTAAAAAATGAATAAATAATAGGGGGCAATAAAGGGTAAAAATTGGGTAGACGGAAATACTCTGGGTCAATGAGAGGGAGGAGTAAGGGGTATGAGATGTGTGAGCTCCTTTTTCTTCTTTTTATTTCTTTTTTGGAGTGATGCAAATGTTCTAAAAATAATCATAGTGAAGAATAAACAACTGTGATGATATTGTGAGCCATTGATTGTAAAATATGGTTGGACTGTATGCATGTGGATATTTCTCAATAAGAATATTTTTTAAAAAAGAATATAAGGGTACCTACCCATGCGAAAAAAAAAGAATATAAGACTTGCTGAAGTAAAAAAATTAATAACCATTGTCCTGTGTGGCTTCTTGTAGTGTATTTGGTTGATGAAAAAGATGATGGAGGAAAATTTAAAAGATTAAGAGGACCAATGGCAAGAGAAATTTACCATCAATAAAATAAAGTCATTATGCTGAAAATAACAACAAAAGTGATTAGTTATAATAATTTGTTTCATTTGGCTGTTCTTTTCTAGGATTTACTAACCAGACATAAAGTATTGGTAGCAGACTTCTTAGAACAAAATTATGACACTGTAAGTAGAAATCATTTTTAAAACTTGACCTTTGTTCTTCCTCTCACTCACTCCCTCTTAGATCTATGAGCACTTATCTCAGTTTAGAAACCAACCATATGCAGCTGTACCCTCAGTTCACCTGTTTACCTTGAATTCAAGCCATTGGGAAACCTTATGGAAAACTGAGATGGCAGGAGGTCGGGGCTTTCTCGGTTCTTACATCTCTTCCTGTTGTCTTCTGGAATTCCAAGAAACCACTGCTGCCTGCTTGCTTTGATCTTGGATTCTGAGCATCCGTGTTGCCCTAAGAGGCAGTAGTGACCCTAAGGAAAGAGCACCTACTGTTATAAATCATTTTACTTAGGTAAAACTACCAAAATAGGTCTTTCTACCAACTCCTTTCTGTAATGGTGAGCCCAGCTCAGCCTTACAATATTGAGGTTACAATATTGTAAGAAGCCTTCCCTGACCCCACCACTCCCTCCCAAAAACACACATGCACGCACGCACACATATACATTCTCTCTCTTCCTCTCTCTTGTTTTTCACATTACGTTAGTGCAGGATGTCTGTCTCTCTGGCTGGCCCTTGAGCTCCCTGAGAAAAAGGAACCTGATATGTAGAACCAAGAGTACAAATTTCAGAGTCTGCTTGCTTGGTTTCAAGTTCCAGCTCTGCCTTTTTCTAATTGTGTGACTGTGGGCAAGTTACTGCACCTACTGCAAAACGCAGATGATAATAATGCCTACCTCATAGGTTTGCTATGGAGACTTGACAGGATTTAAACTTTTTACCCTAGTAGCATGGCAAACACTCAATGCCACTTATTACAAGGTGTATCTGATAAATTTAATTGATCCATTAAATCTTTCTTGTGCTTCATGGCAATCAAGATAAATAATAAATAATTCATGTAAAATAATATAATTTCTCTAATGTGAGCTACACATTTTTGTGTTTTTTTTTTTTTTTACTTTTCACGCTCTTACATTCTCCATTGGTAATTATCGTGAGCGTGCATGGCTTGCCATCATCATGCGCATGCACCCCTCCCACGTGGCTCTCAGGGGACCAGGGCTGCTTTCCGCACTCCTGGTTTCCTGCTCTCCGTCGCCTTCACTGCCCTGCTGGGCTGCTTCTCCCATCCTGGTGGCCTGTGAGCAGTGTGTCCACCGTGATGGGTGCAGAGGGCTGGGCCTTGCAGCCTGGCTAATGACTACAGACCACAGTGGGAACAGGGGGGCCCCATGCACCAGTGTCCCCCACTTCTGGGGAGAGCGTGTGCTCAGAACGGCCAAGGGCTCAGAGCATGGCTGTCAAGCCACCGAGGCGGTCTCATTCCTGCCATTTGTGCACTCTGAATTTGAGGGTTCTGAGTTTTTGTGGGTTGCCACATGAAACGCAGCACATTTAATCTTTTCCCACATTTGTCATGGATTCATTGTACAGCAAGGATGAATAAACAGATTCCTTTACAATAGCATAAAACAAGTCATCTTGCAACTTTTAAAAGACGTTTTGTCCAAAATAATTTATCAGGAGAACTCATGACTCTCCGTTTTTCCACTCAATTTCTAATTTTCAGAACTAAAATAAAGTGGGAGCAGTATGTCTTTTGTGTCCCTTGATCTTCCTAACCCCCAGTATCCCTACTCCCCAGATGATAAATGGTGAAACATACCTATGACCCTGTTAATCAGCCTTGGGTTAAATATAGAGGAGTGCAAGCTATGGCATCCAACTCTGCTCAGCTAGAGGCTGGGCATTTACTCCCAAATCAAAAGAGCAAGCCAAGCTAAAACAGAGAAATATGAGAGAAATCATGTGGTTTTCCACTTTAATATTTTTTTTGTTTCTATTAGATTTTTGAAGACTATGAGAAATTGCTTCAGTCTGAGAATTATGTGACTAAGAGACAATCTTTAAAGGTAATATTAAATATCCTGAATATATATTAATTCTTAAACTGAAATCCCCATAGGTTAACATCTGAAAAATTCTTGTAAATGATTGATTGATCTGTTATCGGACAAGTAAATACAGAGAAATTAAAGCATCCTTCTTTTTGTAACTTAAGAAGTATTTTTATGTTATGATTGTTCTTTGTAGCAAAATAATGTAAGTGTCCTTTAATAGCCTCAATATTTTTTGAAGTAACAATATGAATAACAAGTAAATGATAAAGTAGAATTTAATATATTACTGCTAAGGAAGAAAAACACAGTTCTCTCCTAGGAGATATTTTCTAGAGTTGAAACAAGTTAGAAAAAATATATATACTAAGAGTGAAATTAAAATATGAATATATATATGAAGCGCTTTTTCATGAAGAAGAATCATGAGGTTTTCCTACAGTTCTCTTTCAGTATATCTTGAAACAGAATAAGCAGAAAGAAATGACCTTATTTATATCTTTTGTACATCTCCCATAAGCTAGACTTAGTATTTTGTAGAGAAGGGGAGAGGAAAAATTAATAATGACAAAATCCAGCACATAAAATACAAAAATAAAACATTCCCTGTAAGTTGTAAGCTACTTTGTTAATTTGTAATTAACAAATTCCTAATGTCTTTCTTTTTAATTGAGTAGGGAAATGATTTTCAACCCTGACACGGTGTTTATAGAGCTGAAATGTTATGGGATGTCCGCTTTCTGTGATGTGCTTATCTCACAGATTTGTAACATTTTTTCTGAAGAATATATTTTTTATCAAATTGCATTACTGAGTTCCATTTCCTGAGTGTTCTAGTGCATCAAGGTTTTACTGTTGGTCATTTCTGATATCTCCACCATTTAAAATGACATCTTCAAGTTACATTTACAAACAAGAATCTGAAATACGAAACATGACCGTTCCTGAAGAGTTAAAAGAATAATCCTTAAAAAAAAAAACAGCTCTGACAGATACAAGAAAAGACTACATGATCAAATATACAAAACTGCTTTTTCTAAAAACTACCAAGATTACACTGAAAGAGAATCTGGAAAAGTGATATAACTAGCTGGGAAAGAAACTTTTGAGTCAAGTCTCAATCGCTGGGTGAGCTGTTGGGGTGCGTCCTGCGAGGGGTTAGAGGGGCTGCCAGTCAGTCATCCGATGCTTACAATCCTGCACTCCAGACGTGATCCTTACAGCACAGAACAAAGTGGAGCCCCACCTCTAGTGACCTTGTGTTCTGTTGGGGGAGAACAGAAAATAGACCAATTAACATGTAAATATATTATTTTCAGGTTGGTTATAAGTGCTGAAAAGAAAAGTTGAGCAGAGTTAAGAGGGCAGAAAATGGTGACCAGGGTGAGGGGTGGTGTGTGTGCCACTTTAACTGGAGCTCAGGGAAAGTCCCTCCCGTAAGTGGACCTTTGAGCAGAGGCCTATATCTAAATTTGATTTTGACCTCTGAAAAATTAAAATTGCTCTAAGACAGTTGTGTGTGTGCGTGTTTGTGTGGGTGTGTGTGTGTGTGTTTGTCCCCTGTGGTATTCGCTATTTGCAATTATGCTTGCTATGAAATACCTGTGGGCATGTCTCTCTGCCTCCCCATACAGGCTGACCGAGGACAGCCCCTCCCTCAGGTAAAGGTGCCCTTGGGGAGGCGGGTGAACCCCCAAGGGGTGGAGCATTGGCTAGGGTGCTTTAGAGGTTCTTCTTGGGTATGCAGAAGAGGGAAAAGGTTTTTGACTGATGATAACATATCGAATGTTTCTCCTCAATGTATGTGATGTTCAAGATTGCTAAATACCAACCTTGTATTGGTTTCGCATATTGGGTTGATGACATCGGTTAAACAAAGCCTTTGTTTCTAAGCACTGGACACAATTATAAGCCAAGGCAATGAGTTTTGTCTGTTTGGTGCCATAGTTTTGCAAATTGACTTTTTTTTTGCGTTAGCCATGAACTGCTTGGCCTTTGAGTTGTGCCCTCACTGCGTAGCTTCACCCTGGTCCACAGAGACAGCAAAGGCACAATTTTCAGCTAGTCATTCAACACTCTTTATTGAGTTTCCCTTTTGTGTAGAAAACCATACAAGGTGACCTGACTAGAAAGAACCCTGGTGTGCTGCTTTCTGCATGGGAGCTGGCATACAAGCTATACAGAGACCTGAGCTCCAGAAGGCTGGTGAAGGGCAGCTGGAGATAAAGATCAGCCTAAGGCCAAAGCAGTATTCCTAAGGAGCAGAGTTCTTTATTTGCCAAGGGCTCCTCAAAGACTCTCTAATGGGGGGGGGGGGTGCCTGCCCATGTTACGGGGGACAGTGGCTCTGAAGGAGCAGTGGGAATGAGTACAGCAAAGCAGAGAGACAGTGCTCTGAAGGAGCAGCATGTGGGAAACCCCCCTCCTCAGTGGGGATTTGTACTGGGCCAGAGGAGGGAGCTTGGTGTGCACGCAGGGAAACACAGAAAACTGAAGACCATAGCCCTTACGATGAGCATTTTCAGCAGTGACAAGAACTCATGACAGTTTTTTTCTGTGACTGACAGTCTCCAGGCCCTTAAGCAAACTCACAAAACTGACAGTTCCTTTTTTATCCAAATGTTTCCTTTTCTGGACCCTCTTCTTGCTTTTCCTTTCCTACTTTCCTATCATCCCCTTCTATCCATTCTCCCATTGCCCACCTTCTCTTCTCAGGATGTCCTCAGCTCCGCTGCATCCTGTTCTCTTGTCGATGTCTGTAAAGTGGTCAGAGCAGAGCCAGGCCCATAGTAAGAACCCATATACGCTTGTTAAATAAAATAAAAATAAATCCTATACATAGTCCTCTTCTAGTTAGTATCCCTAGAGTTCCATCTCTGAAGGTGTCTTCTATTCTACGTGAATGGTTGGGACTAGGGAACAAAAAGACTTATCCTACCAGGATGTATCTGCATTTTGAAATAGAAGCCTGCTAAGCCAGGGAATATGTGGCTGGTACAATATGCAAACAGACTGGAAGAGCTGCAAAGGGGAGAGGAGAGGACTCCTTCCTCACTGCTCCCTGCTCCCCCACTCTCTCCTGCTCCACCCTCCCTTCCCCTTCTCCCAATGACATGGGCAAATAGCAGACCTTATTTGTATCAGACACTGAAACCATCCTTTAAACTCACCCTTTTCGAATGCCCAGCCTATCCAGAGGGCATCTTTCCTGTTCTCTGTTAATTCACCCAGACATACTCGCTGATTGCTATTTCTGTCTAAAATCCTCCATAGTTGTGTTTCTTGGAAATATTTGCATCACAGTATGGTAAAGCCAAGCACTGGTTGGAGATTGAAAAAAAAAAAAACAATAAAATACAGGTTAGATAAAGCACATCTAAGAATGCAGAAATTGTCAAAATGATGTCTGAGGAAATGACTCTTTTTGGACTCAAGTTCATGAGCAAAGGCATTGCTAAAATGGTCCTGTATCACTCTGCTCAAGGAATGAAACAGGAAAGTGACTGTGAAATGCATTTACATATAAACATTGAGTTCATTATTGTTCTAGTTTGCTAGCTGCCGAAATGCAGTATACCAGAAACAGAATGGCTTTTAAAAAGGGAAATTTAATAAGTTGCTAGTTTACAGTTTTAAGGCCGAGAAAATGTCCCAATTAAAACAAGTCTATAGAAATGTCCAATTAGAGGCATCCAGGGAAAGATACCTTGGTTCAAGAAGGCTGATGAAATTCAGGGTTTCTCTCTCAAGTGAGAAGGCACATGGCAAACATAGTCCCTGGACTGAGTTTCTCTCTCGGCTGGACGGGCACATGGCGAACACAGCATCATCTGCTTAGCTTTCTCTCCTGGCTTCCTGTTTCATGAAGCTCCCCAGGAGGCATTTTCCTTCTTCATCTCCAAAGGTCACTGGCTGGTAGACTCTCTGCTTCTCGTGGCTATGTCATTCTGCTCTGCTCTCTCAGAATCACTCTCATTCTCCAAAATGTTTCCTCTTCTGTAGGATTCAGTAAACTATGAAGACATGTCTCCACCTAATCCAGTTTACCCAATCGCTCTTGACTGAGTCACATCTCCAGGGAGATGATCTAGTTACAGTTTCAAACATACAGTACTGAATAGGGATTAGAAGAAACGGCTGCCTTTACAAAGTAGGATTACGATTAAAACATGGCTTTTCTAGGGTACATACATCCTTTCAAATTGGCACAATTATGTCACTTACTCTTTTCTATAGAAGGTTGGTTTAGAGAGCTCTGCTGTGCTACATTTTCTTTTTCCATTTGGGAGCTAGATCTGTGGTAGCAGTATGTTCTATATTTATATAATCACCTTTGTATGTCTGGATTATGTAATATTTTATATGTAGATGTTCCATAATTTGGAGAAGCAAGAGAGTTTAAGTTATTATAACACTGAACAACTTTAACAATTATCTCTAAGTAGTAAGACTACTACTACCTTAAGACTAGGCTATTTTCTGATTTCAAACAGTTGCTGACTGTTGCCTTTGTTAATCATATTCTAAATTTTCCTGCATTAACTTGGGGTGCTTAGATTCCTGGTGTCAATAAAAAATAATTGACATATGCAATCAGTAATTCTTAATATCATCACATAGATGTATGATCATCATTTCTTAGTAGCTACATATTTCTAGCATATGTAGAATGGAATGATTTCTAAATGTTGTGTTAGTTAATTTTTTTTAATTAATAAAAAAATAATAAAATAAAAAAATAAAAATAAGTAATTAACAGAAAAATTCCTTTTTCTCATGTTGACAGAGTTTAGGAATTTATTTCTTATCATCTTCAGAGGCCTGGCATTTAATTACTATTAAGAAAAATTATAGTTCAAAAGAAGCTTGGTGGAATTTTTTAATGAAAACTAAAATTTAAAAAAACTCTTATTATTTCCACTTGCCATACATGGCTTTACTATGTACTATGAAGCATATGAAGTGTGGAAATTAATGAAATAAATATGATTTTTTCCCATTTATTTAGTATAGTATTTTAAAAGCTTTGTATTATAATGGAATGCAGAATTCTGTTATTGCTAGTATTAAAATAGATTAAAATTTAATGACTGAAAAATTCAGTAGTGTTAGCCAAGTGATTTATCAAAATTGTTTCAGAAAATTAGTGAAAGTATATTAAAGTGTATTAGCAGAGGGTAGATTGAATAGAATTTATTTGTGTAGGTGTCCCTATGTAATAAAAATTGAAGTGACTTAATTGTGAACAAAACTACTGAATGAATTATAGATTGTGTGTGGGGGTTAATAAATTTTCAAAGTAAATTTTTTAAAAATGCATTTTCACTGTTGCTAAAAGGGAAAGAGACGTTTTCCCCTTTAAGAGCATATTTGTGAGAAACCTTGTGATTTTGAATCCCTTCTCTAACCTACTGATGTGTGTGTACTTCTGTCATGGTTAGGGACAGGTGTCAACTTGGCCAAGTTGTGGTACCTGTTCATCTGATTGGGCAAGCACTGGCCTGTCTGTTGCAATGAGGACATTTCATAGGATTAGGTCATGATCACGTCAGCTACATCCACAGCTGATTCCATTTGTAATCAGCCAAAGGGGAGTGTCTTCTGCAATTAGTGATGCTAAATCCAATCATGGGAAGCCTTTTAAGGAGGACTCAGAGGAGACAGGTAGCATTCCTGCTTTGGCTGGTTGAGCCTCTCCTGTGGAGTTCATCCAGGCCATCCATCAGAGTCGTAGGCTTCGCAGCCTGCCCTGTGGATTTTGGACTCTGCGTTCCTACGGTCACGTGAGAGACACTTTCATAAATTTTATATTTGCAAGTGTTCCCTGTTGATTCTGTTTCTCTAGAGAACCCTAACTAATACAACTTCTATCCATATATGTACATATATAAATATCCAAACACATGTGTGTGTATTTCGAAGGTAAATAAACCTATCAGCTTTATAACCCAGACATTTTTTTTAGAGTCTGGGAGCCATCCCTTTGAAATATACACATCTAGGATGATAGCGTTGTGTTACCAGGGGAGTTTAACCTAGGCTCCTGTCTCCAAGCTATAGGTGCTTGCTTGTCAGAGAGATGAGAGTGTTGTTTACTCTCTTTGCTGTTAGGGTAAAGGCAGTTACCTAAGGCAGAGGGCTGCCTCGGTGCCCGGGTAGGTGTGCTGTGAAGGTGCACAGCACACAGCACTGGCAAGTCCACTTCAGGCACAACAGCTTCCCTGCATCTTGATAACATATGTATGTAATGGATTATATATATGCTTGCCTGTATAAATGAGGTGGAATTGAAGACTTTATACTCCCTTTTTCGTGTTACTTGCACTATGGTACTCTAGATATGCTTATTCAGAAATAAAATTGCTTTCTTTTCTTTGTTTTGTGGAGAGGTTGGTAGGTTTTTTTATTTCCCCCAGCAGCACACACATACACACACACACACACCATACAGGTAGGTTGTAGGAGGATGAAATGAGCAAGACTTGACACATCTCACAAATCTAGATTTGATACATCTACATCTGGAAAAAAACCAAAGTGCTCAGAGGCAACAGAGGAGACGAGGGAAGGCCGCCTTAAACACATGGCATCTGAGTCAGTCTTGGAAGACAAAATGAGATTAAGTTTCTCAAATGGTTGGGACCAAGGGAGTGAAGCCCCAGAGAAAGAATGAGGAAGACAGAGGAAGGGAGCTGGGTCAAGGGAACCAGTGGAAATGACACCAGATCATAGAGGGCTTGGTATGTCATTCTAGGGGTTTAATTTTTTTGAAGGTCAGTGGGACTGTGGGGGATTTGTTTGTTTGTTCATTCAATTTATAAGTGGAGTTTGCAACACAAATAGACCTGATTTTCAGAAAGATTAATTTGACATGTTGTACAAAAAGGATTGGAGTGGATGAAGAATGAAGGAGAGACCATTTTGCATGCGAGAGGAAAGACAGTGAGGGTTTGAATGAGGGCATTGGCTGTAAACATGGAACAAAGTATGTTCAAGAGACATTTAAAAGAGCATTGGGTCAGACAGAGCAAGAACATTCCAGAGAGCTGTTGCGCAGCCATTGGTACCTGTATTGGGGAAACATAGCATATGAGCAAGAAGCTTGCAGCCTCAGTGGCGAAAATTTTTTCATATCAGAGACTGAGAACTCTTGCAGTCATTTATGTCATCCCTTCTCCAGATAGAACATACCAAAAAGTTGCAATCAGAGATCTCTTCATCTTATTGATAAAGCCACTAATAAGCCAAAGTGTCTGTCAGTGTCAGTCACAGTGTGTCAGACCAGTTTTATCACTACAAGGTGCACTGTCTGAGCACTAAGAGTGAGGGCAAAGGAAATGGAATCGAAACAGTTATAGGCAACATGGTTGATGTTGCAAAGGCACTTAATTGGCCACCAAATATTTTGGTTGTGAACTGGGAGCACAGACTCAGTTTGATGTTAAGAATGACCGTTACATTGCCAGTAGATCTCATGAGATGAATAAGGTGCAAGACATTTTGGATGGATTCATTTAAAAAAATTGTTCTCTGTCCTGAGTGTGAGAATTCATAAGGTGCAAGACATTTTGGATGGATTCATTTAAAAAAATTGTTCTCTGTCCTGAGTGTGAGAATTCTGAAACAGATCTGCATGTCAATGCACAGAAGCAAACAATAGAGAATTCTTGTAAAGCCTGTGGCTATTCAGGCATGCTTGACACATCATAAACTCTGTATATTCATTCTCAAAAACCCACCTGAGAATAGTGCTAGTGGTACAGGAAAGAAAGAAAAGGAAAAGAAGAATAGGGAAGGCCAAGACAAGGAAAATGCCTCTGTATCCAGCAGTGAGACACCACCACCACCACCAAATGAAATCAGTTCTCCTCCACATGCTAATAAAGAAGAAGAGGATGATGTTGGAGAGAAGATACAACTGAGGAAGCTCAAAGGCACAGAATGGATGAAATCAGTGACCATGCAAAAGTTTTGATGCTTAGTGAAAATTTGGAAAGGACTGTTGAAGAGCAAGTCAGCATCCTATTTGATTTTTGTTAAGAAAAAGAAAGAAGAGAGTAATATTAACTCATCTGACAAAGAAATTGTGGCTGAAGCAGAGACACTGGATGTAAAAGCCATGGGCCCTCTTGTTTTGACTGAAGTTCTTTTTAATGAGAAGATTGGGGAGCATATTAAGAATTACAAGTGCCATTTCCTCCAATTTTGTCATAACAACAAGGAGGCTCAATGGTACCTTCTTCATGGTTTGGAGTGTGTGGTAGCCATGCACCAAGCTCAGCTCATCTCAAAGATTCCACATATCTTGAAGGAGATGTATGACACAGACCTTTTGGAAGAAGAAGTCATCATCAGCTGGTCAGAAAAGGCCTCTAAAAAATATGTCTCAAAGGAACCCAAAGGGATTCATGTCAAAGTGGAACCATTTATTAAATGGTTGAAGGAAGCAGAGGAGGAGTCTTCTAGTGGAGAGGAGGAAGATGAAGATGAGAAAGAACGTTGAGGTGGTATATTCAGAGACTACCAGTGTACCTAAAGTTGAAACTCTGAAGTCAGAAAATTGACATTGATGCTATTTAAGATGATGGATGCACCCAGCTTAGCAGTGTAATACTGCAAATTGTTCTGCATTATCAACCAGAAGCGCAACATGTAATCGCAAGAGCTAAAATGACTTAACATCATGCTTACACTTTATACTAAAAGTGTTTTACTGTGAGTGGTCTGTAATTAAGCCCAGCGACACATCTATGGAGTCCCTACACATCAGTGGGCAAATGTAGTTTGCTTATTCATAGCATGTTTCTTTTTGAAGAAACTAATGGTGGACACATGGGTCACATTTATACAGTTATAACAAATAAAGATTTATTTTTGGTCATTCTTCAAAAAAAAAAAAGAATTGGCAGATGTTGGATGCAGATTTGATATGGAGAGCAAGAGAAAGATTTTGAGTCTCTGCTCTAAGGACCTGGTAGATAGTGATATTATTAACAAAGAAAAATTGGGAATTGGTTTTAGAAATGGTAAGTTTGATAGGCTTGCAAAATGTTCAAGAGGGGCCACCCAGTGGACAGTTAGAAAGATGTTGAACTAGAAATATAGTTTTGGGAGATATCTCCTACATGTTTGGTTGGAGTTATGGGCATAAATGATATTGTTGATAGATAAAAGGTAGGATATCCAAGTATACAGCTTAGAAAATTCTTACCTAGGTACTGCAGAACAGAGAGAGTCCAATAAATCAGGCTGCAAAGGTGCAAGCAACGAGACATAAGAAATCAGAATACAGAAATCTAAAAGCCAAGAGCAAAGAAAGTTTCCAGAAAAAAGGGTGTTCCATCAGCATTAGATGCTGTAGAGAGATTAAAAAGGATGAAGATTAACAACTTTAACACACCAGGACTATCCCGTATGAATGGGATGAACTGGTGACCAGCTAACTTCCAACAATGGTCATTATTTTTCAGGTTTAACAAACCTTGTTTTTGTGCACTAAAGTAACCTTAAGGTGTGTACTTTTTATTTGTTAAATGGACAAAAGATTTTTTTTTGTCCATTTTTTGCATAGTAGGCAGGCTGGTTGTTTACTTACACACACCTATATAGCAGACACACATATTTGAAATTCTGTTGCTGGAATCTGTTGGAGTAGACAGCTAGCCCTCAGCTTGATATGCCTTCTCTTCTCACCAGATTTCTTAACTATCTATACAACGTATTACAGTTATGCATCCTGAGTTGTCCAAAATAAGTAGGAAGATTGGAAAATAAATATATATTATGCATAAAATTTTGCTAGGCTGTGTTTCAGGTAGTGGAAAAAATTGCCTGGTTGCTGAAGCTTTAGGAGTTGCTACCAGTATGAGGTTAAGTAGCAATACCTTGTTATGCTGCCAGAGGGTCTTCTACCATTACGACTCTTGATGTTATTTTATAACTTATTTCTTGTTTTGGAGTAATGCCACACTTTGGAAACTAGTAATTTGTTATCAGAAAATGTTTTGCTTTTATTTTTTAATAAAAAACTTTTTGTACTTATTAAACTTCATATGAATTCTGGGTCGATGATCTTTTCAGGCTATGTCGGGTTTATTTTTCAGGTTTTATAAGAAAAATAAGAGGGAAGGTAAGAGTTACTTAACATAAACCATCTTTCCTGTAAATTGCTAGACTACATTTATTTCATTAAGTGAGGTATAATTGTAGCATCAATTTTGTTTGTCCTATACTACCTGAATGCCAGAGGAGCAAAATACATTCATGGGAAATATGATAAAGTAAATGATGAAAATAAATTTGGTTCTGGCTAACACTTGGTAAGCTACAATAATGACTGGCTGACACTATAAACTGGTGTTTATAGTGCAGGGTTCGTGATTCACAATGGATGGAGGTGGCCTAAGTGCAACAACTGAGGAATGGAAGGGGAAACTAGCGTGTGTACAGGCAATGGACTAATGAGCGGCCACAGGAAGGAATGAAGTTGTGAAACATGCAACTAGGTGAATGAACCTTAAGGATCAGAAACAAAAAGACAAATATTATCATGCCTCACTCATATGGACTAACTATAATATAAAAACTTGGTGAACTGAAGTCAGGAGAATGGATTATCAGGTTGAGTCATATTGTAAAGGGTCCTAGATTGTAACCTCTTACAACAGTCACATATTTTCAAGAGTTGTAGCTTATTTCTAAATTCTGAGATACTGAGCTTTTTGTATAATCTGGTCATTCCCAGAAACCTTGGGTATTTATGTGATACCTGAGTCTCAGAATTAGAGCTCTGAAGCTGTGAAAGTCAGCAGTACCCCATATAGGAGCTGCTTTAAAAGTTGAAAAAGGGACCAGACTTTGACTAGAGATAAGAATGAAACTGATCTGGATAGAACTGGGGTAGGCCAGAATACAGGGTCAAGGATAATATCATCCATATTTTAAAACTTCATCTTCTGTGTGAGACCAAAGGGAGAGATGTTTAGTTGGTGCAAAATTTATACTTTGGGTAGTGTGTTAACTAATTTGACTTTTATAGTCAGTTTGGTTGAACACCATAAGTGCATGAATCTTGAATAGAGCATGAGATCTTGTTGGTTTGTCCAGGTTAGTGTGATGCCCCAATATATCCAAAGTAATTTGGGCAATGAATAAACAAGTATTTGCCAAGTCCCCTTGGGGGACTGGGAAGAAAAGAGGAAATATTCGACTTCCCCATTTGGAGAATTTCTGATATTCTCTCAAGCAGTGGAGACAACAATATGAAACTTAATCCTGCAAAGGATAAGCTAAGCCTACTGTTAATTATGCCCAAGAGTCACCCCCAGAGAACCACTTTTGTTGCTCAGATGTGGCTTCCCTCTCTAAGCCAACTCGGCAGGTGAACTCACTACTCTCCCCTCCTCCCTCCCGACAAGGGACATGAATCCCAGGGGTGTAAATCTCCCTGGCAATGTGGGACAGGACTCCTGGGATGGGCCAGCATCTGGCATCATGGGTGGGGACCAAAAAGGAGAACACAGAAGTGAGACAAAATAAAGTGTCAGTGGCTGAGAGATTTCAAACAGTCAAGAGGTTATCCTGGAGGTTATTCTTATGCATTATATAGATATCCCTTTTTAGTTTATAGTGTTGGAGTGGTTGGAGGGAAGTACCTGAAACTGTTGAGCTGTGTTCCAGTAGCTCTGATTCTTGTATAACGATACAACTTTTACTGTGTGACTATGTGATTGTGAAAACCTTGTCTGATGCACCTTTTATTCAGAGTATGGACAGATAAGTGAAAAAATATGGATAATGAATAAATAAATAAATAATAGGGATGATAAGAGGTAAAATAAATTGCAGATTGAGATACTAGTGGTCAGTGAGAGGAACGGGTAAGGGGCATGGTACGTATGAGTTTTCTCTTTTTTCTTTCTATTTCTTTTTCTGGAGTGATGCAAATGTTCTAAAAATGATGAATTCACAACTATGTGATGATATTGTGAGCCACTGTTTGTACACCACGTATGGACTGTATGTGTTTGAAGATTTGTCAATATAAATATTTTTTAAAAATAGTAATGACAGGCTGAAAGAAAAATAAGAAAGATTCATCAGTGCATGAAACACCGACTTTAGCAAAACAGTGTGAAATACTTAAAATAACTTGAGCTATTGCTGTTAAACCTGTGCTTTAAGACACATGTAAGGGACTCTCACTTTTAAAGATAACATTCTTATCCACATTTACATTTTGTTTTTCACTGAGAAGGAAGTTATGTATCGCAGAAAGTGATTCTCAGACCAGTGGTCATTTTGCTCTTGCATTTTCTTGCAGCTGCTGGGGGAGCTGATCCTGGACCGACACAACTTCCCGGTCATGACGAAGTTCGTCAGCAAACCCGAGAACCTGAAGCTGATGATGAACCTCCTTCGCGACAAGAGCCCCAACATTCAGTTTGAGGCCTTCCATGTCTTCAAGGTACATGCAGGCTGCAGAAATGAGGCTGTGGGCGTTTGTTTTCCAAGTTCATAATGGAAACTCCCTACGCTCTTTCCTACCTGAGAGAAAATTAGTTTCTCTTTTGCATGATTGAAGTGACTTTAGAGTCATTACTGAATTTCCATTTGAATCTAAGGAGCTTGTCTGCCACCTAATCTACATCTCTAAATATTTTCATTTTTCTCACGGAGAAAAATACATAATCCTAGTTTCCCCAAAGCTACTGAAACCATATGTGATCGTGCTCAAACCCAACCCTGCAAATCAGACTCTGTTTGAACTTTAAGTGAAGCACTGAAGAAGCACTATGGGACCACACACTCCTTTTTGTTATTGGGATAAAGTGGTTCACAATATTCTTTGTTTAGTTGTGGTAAATATTTTTCACATAAAAGTCACCCTTTTGACCACTTTTAAGCATACAGTTCAGTGGCATTAATTACATATGCAATGCTGTGCCACCATCACCACCATCTTTTTTCAAAATTTTTTTCATCACCCCAAACAGAAAGTCTGTACCTATTAAATAATGACTCCTGTTTGCCCTCTCCTCAGCCCCTGGTAACCTCTAATCTACTCTCCATCTCTATGAATTTGCCTATTCTAGACAGTTTTCATGTAAGGGAATCAATATTTGTCCTTTTGTGTCTGGCTTATTTCACTTGGCATGATATTTTCAAGGATCACTCATGTTGTAGTATGTACCAGACGTCATTCCTTTTTATAGCTGTATAGCATACCATTACATGTATTTTTTTAATCCATTGTCTGTTGATGGGTACATGGGTTGTTCCCACCATTAGGCTATTGTGAATAGAGCTTTATAAATACTGATGTATCTATTTGAGTTCCTGTTTTCAATGCATTTCAGTAGATACCTAATGTGGAATTGCTGGTGCATATAGTCATTCCTTTTAACTTTTTGAGGAATTGTCAAACTGTTCTCTACCATATTAAATTTCTACCAGCAATGAATTTAGGTTCCAATTTTTCCATATCCTAGGGTAGTACTGGTTATTTTCTATTTTTTATTTGTAATATAGGCATCCTAGTGGCTAATGAAGGACTATCTAGTTGTGCTTTAGTTTTATATTTCCCTAATGACTAGTGATGTTGAGTATCTTTTCATGTGCTTATTGGCCATTTGTGTATCTTAGACATTGGGAGAAATGTCTATTCAAGTCCTTTGCTCGTTTTCAAACTGGGTTGTTTATCTTTTTTGTTATTACTTTTGGGAGTTCTTTATATATTCTAAATATTAAACCCTTATCAGATATATGATTTACAAATATCCTTTCCTATTCGGAGAGTTGTCTTTTCATTCTCTTAAGAGTGTCCTTTAATGACAAAAGTTTTTCATTTTAATGAAGCCCAGTTTATCTTTCTTTTTTCTTTTTTTTGGTCTGAGCTTTTGGTATCATCTAAGAATTCATTGCCAAATCCAAGATCAAGAAGATTCTTCCTTATGTTTTCTTCCAGGACTTTTATAGTTTTACCTCTTAAATTTAAATCTTTGATACATTTTTATTTAATTTCTGCATGTGGTATAAGGCAAGGGTCCAGTTTCATTCTTTTGCAGGTATATATCCAGTTTTCCCATCACCATTTGCTAAAAAGACTGTTCTTTGCCCATTGATTAGTTTTGGCACTCTTTTTGAAAATCAATAGATGCGGGGATTTATTTATGGATTTTCAATTCCATTCCATTGGTCTGTATGTCTAACCTTATGCCAGTACCACAATATTTGATTACTGAATCTTTACGGTAAGTCTTGTAATCTGGAGGTATGAGTCCTCCAATTTTGTTCTTTTTTGACAAAATTATATTGGATATTCTGGGTCCCTTGAAATTCCCTATTAATTTTTGAATGGGTCTTTTCATTTCTGTGAAAAAGCATGTATGGGAATTTTGATAGGGATTGCAGTGAAACTGTGTATCGCTTTGGGTGATAAATCTTGACAATATTACATTTTCCAATTCATGAACGTGTACTTAGGTCTTCTTTAGTTTCTTTTAGCAATATTTCATAGTTTTCAGTGTACAAGTCTTATACCCTTTTGGTTAGATTTATTCAAAAATATTTTATTCTTCTTGATGCTATTATAAATGGGATTTTTTTTAAAATTACCCTTTCAGGTTGTTCATTGCTAGTGTTTAAAAATATAACTGATTTTTGTGTGTTGATTTTGTATCCTGCAACTTTGCTGAATTGTTTTTTATTTTATTTTATTTTTTTGCATGGGCAGGCAGTGGGAATGGAACCTGGGTCTCCAGCATGGCTGGTGAGAATTCTTCCACTAAGGATCCATCGCACTGCCCCCGAATTGATTTTTTAGCTCTAGCAGTATTTTTTCATCCTATAGGGTTTTCTAGAAATAAGATCATGACATCTATGAATAGAGAGCGTTTTACTTCTTCCTTTCCAATTTGGATGCCTTTTATTGCTTTTCTTGCCTAATTGCTCTTGTGAGAACTCCCGGTACTGTGCTGAGTAGAAGTGGTGACAGTGAACATTTCTGTCTTGTTTCTGATCTCACAAGGAAACTCTCTCACCATTGAGTATTATGTTAGCTATGGGTTTTTCATAAATCCTCTTTATCATACTAAGGAAATTCCCTTCTATTTCTCGTTTCCTGAGTGTTCTATCATTAGTGGGCATTGAATTTAGTCAAAAGCTTTTTTTTCCCATAATTGAGATGATCATGTGGTTTACCCCCAACCTTTTGGATTCTATTAATGTATTACATTGATTGATTTTCTTATGTTGAATCACCCCTGCGTTCTTGGGATAAATCCCACTTGGTCATGTTGTGTGATCCTTTTACTGTGCCTGTTGGGTTCAGTTTGCCAGTATTTTCCTGAGGATTTTTGCATCTATATTAGGAAGGAATATTGGTCTGTAGTTTCCTTCTCTTGTGGTATCTTTATCTGGTTTTTGCATCAGGGTAATGCTGACTTCATAGAATGAGTTAGGAAGTGTTCTGTACAATTTTTGGAAGCATTTGAGAAGGGTTTGTGTTGCTTCTTATTTAAATGTTTTAGAATTTACCAGTGAAGTCATTTAGTCCTGGCCTTTTCTTTGTTGAAACTTTTTTGATTACTGATCCAATCTCCTTCTCTTATTATAGCTCAACTCAGATTTTCTGTTTCTTCTTTATCCATTGTCAGTAAGGTGTATGTTTCTAAGTATTTGTCCATTTCATCTAGGTTATCCAATTTGTTGGTGCACAATTGTTCATAATATACTCTTATAAACCCTTTTTGTATCTATAAAGTAAACAGTAATGTCTCCGCTTTTGTTTTTTATTTTTGTAATTTGAACCTTTTCTCTGTTTATCTTAGCCAATCAAAGCTAAAGATTTTTGTGGCTCTTTTCGAAGAACCAACTTTGTTTTCATTGATTTTCTCTATTGTTTTTCTATTCTGTATTTCATTTATTGCCATTCTGATCTTTATTATTTCCCACCTTCTGCTAACTTTAGGTTTGCACTTCTTTTCAGTTCCTTAAGATGTATAGTTATACTATTTATTTAAGATCTTTCTTCCATTTTAGTGTAGGCTTTATAGCTATAAATTTCCCTCTGAGCAATGCTTTCTCTGATTAGTTTTGATATGTTGTGTTTTCATTTTCACTTATATCCAGATATTTTCTCGTTTTACTTGTGATTTCTTCTTTGACCCACTGGTTAAGAGGATGTTAATTTCTACAGATTTGTAGGTATTCTATTTTTCTTACTGTTATAACTGATTTCTAGTTTCATTCCATTGTGATTGGATAAGGTACTTTATATGATTTAAATCTTCTTAAATTTAATATGACTTTTTGTGGCCTAATATATACCCTATCCTGAGAATGTACCATGTAAACTGGGAATAATGTATATTCTGCTGCTTTTACTTGATAGAGTGTTCTGTATATGTTGGCTACATTTAATTGGTTTATAATGGTGTTCAAGTCCTCTATTTCCTTACTGATTTTCTGTGTCATTGTTCAATCAGTTATTTGAAATGGGATATTGACATCTTCAACTATTATTTTAGAACTCTTTTTCCCTTCAATTCTGTCAATTTTTGCTTTATGTATTTAAGGGCTCTGTTGTTAGGTGCACAGATGTCTCTAATTGTTTTATCTTCTTAATGGATTGAACCTTTTGTAATTATATAATCTCCTTCTTTGTCACATACTTTTTTTACTTAAAATCTATTTTGTCTGATAATAATATAGCCACCCCAGCTCCCTTTTGACTATTATTTATATGGAATATATTTTCCATTCTTTTACTTTCAGCCTCTTTGTGTCTTTGTATCTAAAGTGAGTCTCTTATACACAGCATATAGATGGAACATGGTCTTTTTTTAATGCCTTCTAACAACCTCTGCCTTTTAATTGGAGAGTTTAACCATTTACATTTAAAGTAATTACTATAAGGAAGACTCCTGCCATTTTGTTGTTTCTTTTCTATATAACTTATATGTTTTTTGGTCCTCAGTTCCTCCATTACTGCCTTTTTATATTTAGTTTATTTTTTGTGTTGTACCATTTTGATTCCCTTCTTTCCTTTTCTACATATTTTCAAGTTATTTTTTTAATGATTACCTTGGTGATTACAATTACCGTCTTAAACTTATACAATCTACTTTATATAATACCAGCCTATTTTCAATACTATGCAAGCACTGCTCCTATATATATCTCTGTCTTTCCCTCTTTATATTATCATTGTAACAGATTACATCTTTATTGATTGTGTGCCTACTAACATAGATTTATAATTATTGTTTTTATGCATTTGTCTTTTAAATCATATAGGAAAAAAGAAATTATGAGCCAAAAGTATAATAATTCTAGCTTTTATATTTGCCTATGTAGTAACCCTTACCAGTGTTGTTTATTTCTATACATGACTTCAAGTTGCTTTCTAGTGTCTCGTCATTTCAGCCTGAAGGACTCCCCTTAGCATTTCCTCCAGGGCAGGACTACCAGTATCTTTTGTCTCTGAGAAAGTCTTTATTTCTCCTTCATTCTTTAAGGATACTTTTGCCAGATATAGAATTCTTGGCTGACAGTTTTTGTTTTTTTCAGCACTTTAAATACATCAACCTACCCTCTTCTGGAATCCATGGTTTCTATATAAGACACCAGCTATTAACTGTATTGAGGATTCCTTTTACACAATAAGTTACTTGCTTCTCTCTTGTTGCTTTCACAATTCTCTTGTTATCTTTGTCTTTCAACAGTTTAGTAATAATATGTCTCAGTTTGGATATTTTTGAGTTTAACCTCCCTGGAGTTCGTTGAACTTCTTGTATGTGTATATTCATGTGTTTGATCAATTTAGGGAATTTCACCATTATTTCTTCAGATATTTTTCTGATGCTTTCTCTCTCTTGACTCATTCTAGGACTCAGATAATTGTTATGTTGCTCCGCTTGGTAGTTTCCCACAGGTCCCTTAGGATCTGTCTACTTTTCTTCCTTCTTTTCTTCTTTCTGCTCCTCAGACAGGATAATTTCAGTCGACTCATCCCCGTGTCTGCTGATTCTTTTTTCTGCCTGCTCACGTCTATAATTGAATCCTTCTAGTGAGTTTTTCATTTCTGTTGTTATACTTTCTGCTCCGTAATTTCTGTTTGGTTCCTTTTTATAAGTTCTTTGTTTTGATCGATACCCTCATTTTGTTTGTACATTGTTTCCATGGTTTCCTTTAGCTCTTTGAGCATATATAAAAAAAAGGACAGTTGATTTAAAGTCTTTGTCTAGTAAGTCCGATGTCTAGGCTTCCTCAAAGATAGCGTTTGTCAATTTTTTTTCCTTTGAGTGGGCCATAGTCTCCTGTTTCTGCATATGCTTTGTGGGTTTTTGTTTGTTTTATATTGTGTCACATTTGAATATGTGATAGCTCTGGAAATCAGATTTTCCACCTCCCACAGAGTTTGCTTACTTGATTGTCTATTTAGTAACTTGCCCAGACTTTTGCAAACACTGTATGCTTTATCATGTGTGGCTACTGAAGTTTCTATTCCACCTGTGTTTTGACAGAGATTTCCTTGAATGCCAGAATTAAAAAAACAACACAAAAGGTTGCCTTTTTACTTGATTCAGCATCTACTTGTTTGCTGTAAACCTTTGACTGTGTTCTAAAAAAGTTGGTTCTGACAGTTCTGCTTGTTTTTCTGAAGTCCCCATTTAGGGATGGGTTTTGAAGCTGCTAACTTTGACATTTTACTGACATCACTTTGTACTACTCACTCTTATTACTTGTTTAGAAATATTATTTTTAAAAGCATTTTGCTATTATGAAAACAAGTACTATAACACTTTTTTCTTTCTAATATTTTTCTTTGATAGAAGAGAAATAATATCATCTTCCAGAAATATTAGAAAATAGTTTTTTTTTAATGGGAAAGAAATGTAATTCCATCCTCCTAACCTAACTACAGTGAACATTTTAGTAAATTTTGCCTTCCTATGCACATATTTTAAGTTTTCTGTTTTGGTTTTTTTTTTTTTTTTTACCATACAAACAATTGACTTCCTGATTTTATCACATAATGCTGTACCATAAGTAAACATTTTCAATGTCATTGTATAGTTTTGAAAGCCAACAAGTATTTTTGGCATCATATTTTATCCTAAAATATATTTATCCTAGTCTACATAAATATTCCTATCATTGATATTTAGATTGTATCCATTTTGTCCAACTATAAGTACTTGCAGTGAGCTTTTTATGCCCCCAGGTAGCTTTTTCCATATTTAGGAATATTTACTTAAGATAGCTCTCTAAAGTAAAATTAAGGCTTCAAAAAATTCTAAGTATGGGCATGTGTCTTTTGTAATTTATATTGAAGGGTAAAATGTAAAAGTCTCTAAAATGACAAATATGGCCATTTATAAGGTACATAATTGTTGCTTTGAGTGATTAAAAATAGTTGATCTTTCAGCCACGAGATTCTTTATTATACAAAAAGCCATTAGAGCAAGTCAAAGCCCAAATTGATTTATAAATTCCATTCAGTTCTATTCACAATCCCATCAGTACTTTTCCTGGAACTTGACAATATGATTCTAAAATGTATATGACAGAGCAATGGCCTTGAATATTTATGACAATTTTGAAGAAGAACAAGGTAGAGGAACCCACCCTACCAGATATTAAGAAATTATAGATTTATATTAAATTGAAGACAGTATTGTATTGGCACTGAGAGAGGAAGAAATAGAACCACAAAACTGAGCAAAGAGATTAATCTGGTGAAAGACTAGCCATGACTTATTCACTTCCTTAAGGGCCCATCTTCTGGAAACCAGCCACTCCAGTCATGGCTTGCCAAGTCCCAGTCTCCCACTGGAGAAAGTGATTGAGACGTAGGGAATCACCTGAGCTAATCACTTCCCTTTTCTTTCTCTCTTAATCTCCTCCCACATTTTAATGGCACAGTGGAAAATCAGTGTGGATCATTTGCCAACTTAATGTTTCATCAACCACTTTTAGATAAGGTAGAATGTTCAACTTCTTTACCATGTCCTCATTTGAGCTGATTTTGCCCCGTTTGCTTAATCAACAGAAGAGAAAAAGTAAAAGCCTTAATTAAGTCTTCCCTTCTCCTTTCTGCTTTCAAAAATACTGTCTTTTAAAATTCATCAAGTAATCAGCTCTGTGTTTATAGAAAGGTTTGCAATGGGTATTTCCAACCAACTTTCGCAACATCATCACACAAGTATATAAATATATTACTCATGGCTCTATTGCTGTATATTTAAATGTTATTATTACTTACTATACAAATATTTCTCAGTAATATGCGAGGAAGATGAAGCATTTATTTAGTGTTAGTGAAAAAAACATTATAGAATAAGAAAAGATTTTTAAGTTGCTTTTCCATGTTACTTTGGAATATGCAGTTGCCTACATGATTTCTACAATTGCATGTTGTTTTGGTTTACTAAAGCTGCCAGACTGCATTATGCCAGAAATGGAATGGCTTTTTAAAAGGGGCTTTATTAAGTTGCAACTCTATAGTCCTAAAGCTATAAAAATGTCTAAATTAAGGCATCCACATAAAGATACCTTGACTCAGGAAATGGTCATCAACCACAAACCACAGCAGAAGTTTTATCCTGTCTCACCTTTACACGTTTATCAGGGTTATGTTAACAGGTAGAACATAATTTATATACTTGCCTTGCTACTCTTTTTTTTTTTTTATTAACGGAAAGAAAGAAAAAAGAAAGAAATTAACACAACATTTAGAAATCATACTGTTCTACATATGCACTCAGTAATTCTTAACATCATCACATAGATGCATGATCATCATTCCTTAGTACATTTGCATCGGTTTAGAGGAACTAGCAACACAACAGAAAAAGATATAAAATGTTAATATAGAGAAAAGAAATAAAAGTAGTAATAATAGTAAAAAACAAACAAACAAAAAAACCCTATAGCTCAGATGCAGCTTCATTCAGTGTTTTAACATGATTACTTTACAATTAGGTATTATTGTGCTGTCCATTTTTGAGTTTTTGTATCTAGTCCTGTTGCACAGTCTGTATCCCTTCAGCTCCAATTACCCATTATCTTACCCTGTTTCTAACTCCTGCTGGACTCTGTTACCAATGACATATTTCAAGTTTATTCTCGAATGTCCGTTCACATCAGTGGGACCATACAGTATTTGTCCTTTAGTTTTTGGCTAGACTCACTCAGCATAATGTTCTCTAGGTCCATCCATGTTATTACATGCTTCATAAGTTTATCTTGTCTTAAAGCTGCATAATATTCCATCGTATGTATATACCACAGTTTATTTAGCCATTCTTCTGTTGATGGACATTTTGGCTGTTTCCATCTCTTTGCAATTGTAAATAACGCTGCTATAAACATTGGTGTGCAAATGTCCATTTGTGTCTTTGCCCTTAAGTCCTTTGAGTAGATACCTAGCAATGGTATTGCTGGGTCATATGGCAATTCTATATTCAGCTTTTTGAGGAACCGCCAAACTGCCTTCCACAGTGGTTGCACCATTTGACATTCCCACCAACAGTGGATAAGTGTGCCTCTTTCTCCGCATCATCTCCAGCACTTGTCATTTTCTGTTTTGTTGATAATGGCCATTCTGGTGGGTGTGAGATGATATCTCATTGTGGTTTTGATTTGCATTTCTCTAATGGCCAGGGACATTGAGCATCTCTTCATGTGCCTTTTGGCCATCCGTATTTCCTCTTCTGATAGGTGTCTGTTCAAGTCTTTTTCCCATTTTGTAATTGGGTTGACTGTCTTTTTGTTGTTGAGTTGAACAATCTCTTTATATATTCTGGATACTAGACCTTTATCTGATATGTCGTTTCCAAATATTATCTCCCATTGTGCAGGCTGTCTTTCTACTTTCTTGATGAAGTTCTTTGATGCACAAAAGTGTTTAATTTTGAGGAGCTCCCATTTATTTATTTCTTTCTTCAGTGCTTTTTGCTTTAGGTTTAAGGTCCATAAAACCACCTCCAGTTGTAAGATTCATAAGATATCTCCCTACATTTTCCTCTAACTGTTTTATGGTCTTAGACCTAATGTTTAGATCTTTGATCCATTTTGAGTTAACTTTTGTATAAGGTGTGAGATGCGGGTCTTCTTTCATTCTTTTACATATGGATATCCAGTTCTCTAGGCACCATTTATTGAAGAGACTGTTCTGTCCCAGGTGAGTTGGCTTGACTGCCTTATCAAAGATCAAATGTCCATAGATGAGAGGGTCTATATCTGAGCACTCTATTCGATTCCATTGGTCGATATATCTATCTTTATGCCAATACCATGCTGTTTTGACCACTGTGGCTTCATAATATGCCTTAAAGTCCGGCATCGCAAGACCTCCAGCTTCGTTTTTTTCCCTCAAGATGTTTTTAGCAATTCGGGGCAACCTGCCCTTCCAGATAAATTTGCTTATTGGTTTTTCTAATTCTGAAAAATAAGTTGTTGGGATTTTGATTGGTATTGCATTGAATCTGTAGATCAGTTTAGGTAGGATTGACATCTTAATTATATTTAGTCTTCCAATCCATGAACACGGTATGCCCTTCCATCTATTTAGGTCTTCTGTGATTTCTTTTAGCAGTTTTTTTGTAGTTTTCTTTATATAGTTTTTTTGTCTCTTTGGTTAAATTTATTCCTAGGTATTTTATTCTTTTAGTTGCGATTGTAAATGGGATTTGTTTCTTGATTTCCCCTCAGCTTGTTCATTACTAGTATATAGAAAAGCTACAGATTTTTGAATGTTGATCTTGTAGCCTGCTATTTTGCTGTACTCATTTATTAGCTCTAGTAGTTTTGTTGTGGATTTTTCTGGGTTTTCGACGTATAGTATCATATCGTCTGCAAACAGTGATAGTTTTACTTCTTCCTTTCCAATTTTGATGCCTTGTATTTCTTTTTCTTGTCTAATTGCTTTGGCTAGAACTTCCACCACAATGTTGAATAATAGTGGTGATAGTGGACATCCTTGTCTTGTTCCTGATCTTAGGGGGAAAGTTTTCAATTTTTCCCCATTGAGGATGATATTAGCTGTGGGTTTTTCATATATTCCCTCTATCATTTTAAGGAAGTTCCCTTGTATTCCTATCTTTTGAAGTGTTTTCAACAGGAAAGGATGTTGAATCTTGTCAAATGCCTTCTCTGCATCAATTGAGATGATCATGTGATTTTTCTGCTTTGATTTGTTGATATGGTGTATTACATTAATTGATTTTCTTATGTTGAACCATCCTTGCATACCTGGGATGAATTCTACTTGGTCATGATGTATAATTCTTTTAATGTGTTGTTGGATACGATTTGCTAGAATTTTATTGAGGATTTTTGCATCTGTGTTCATTAGAGAGATTGGTCTGTAGTTTTCTTTTTTTGTAATATCTTTGCCTGGTTTTGGTATGAGGGTGATGTTGGCTTCATAGAATGAATTAGGTAGTTTTCCCTCCACTTCGATTTTTTTGAAGAGTTTGAGGAGAGTTGGTACTAATTCTTTCTGGAATGTTTGATAGAATTCACATGTGAAGCCGTCTGGTCCTAGACTTTTCTTTTTAGGGAGCTTTTGAATGACTAATTCAATCTTTTTACTTGTGATTGGTTTGTTGAGGTCATCTATTTCTTCTTGAGTCAAAGTTGGTTGTTTATGTCTTTCCAGGGACCCATCCATTTCATCTAAATTGTTGTATTTATTAGCGTAAAGTTGTTCATAGTGTCCTGTTATTACCTCCTTTATTTCTGTGAGGTCAGTAGTTATGTCTCCTCTCCCATTTCTGATCTTATTTATTTGCATCCTCTCTCTTCTTCTTTTTGTCAATCTTGCTAAGGGCCCATCAATCTTATTGATTTTCTCATAGAACCAACTTCTGGCCTTATTGATTTTCTCTATTGTTTTCATGTTTTCAATTTCATTTATTTCTGCTCTAATCTTTGTTATTTCTTTCCTTTTGCTTGCTTTGGGATTAGTTTGCTGTTCTTTCTCCAGTTCTTCCAAGTGGACAGTTAATTCCTGCATTTTTGCCTTTTCTTCTTTTCTGATATAGGCATTTAGGGCAATAAATTTCCCTCTTAGCACTGCCTTTGCTGCGTCCCATAAGTTTTGATATGTTGTGTTTTCATTTTCATTCGCCTCTAGGTATTTACTAATTTCTCTAGCAATTTCTTCTTTGACCCACTTGTTGTTTAAGAGTGTGTTGTTGAGCCTCCATGTATTGTGAATTTTCTGGCACTCCGCCTATTATTGATTTCCAACTTCATTCCTTTATGATCCGAGAAAGTGTTGTGTGTGATTTCAATCTTTTTAAAGTTGTTGAGACTTGCTTTGTGACCCAGCATGTGGTCTATCTTTGAGAATGATCCATGAGCACTTGAAAAAAAGGTGTATCCTGCTGTTGTGGGATGTAATGTCCTATAAATGTCTGTTAGGTCTAGCTCATTTATAGTAATATTCAGATTCTCTATTTCTTTATTGATCCTCTGTCTAGATGTTCTGTCCATTGATGAGAGTGGTGAATTGAAGTCTCCAACTATTATGGTATATGTGTCTATTTCCCTTTTCAGTGTTTGCAGTGTATTCCTCACGTATTTTGGGGCATTCTGGTTCGGTGCGTAAATATTTATGATTGTTATGTCTTCTTGTTTAATTGTTCCTTTTATTAGTATATAGTGTCCTTCTTTGTCTCTTTTAACTGTTTTACATTTGAAGTCTAATTTGTTGGATATTAGTATAGCCACTCCTGCTCTTTTCTGGCTGTTATTTGCATGAAATATCTTTTCCCAACCTTTCACTTTCAACGTATGTTTATCTTTGGGTCTAAGATGTGTTTCCTGTAGACAGCATATAGAAGGATCCTGTTTTTTAATCCATTCTGCCAGTCTATGTCTTTTGATTGGGGAATTCAGTCCATTAACATTTAGAGTTAGTACTGTTTGGATAATATTTTCCTCTACCATTTTGCCTTTTGTATTATATATATCATATCTGACTTTCCTTCTTTCTACACTCTTCTCCGTGTCTCTCTCTTCTGTCTTTTCGTAACTGACTCTAGTGCTCCCTTTAGTATTTCTTGCAGAGCTGGTCTCTTGGTCACAAATTCTCTCAGTGACTTTTTGTCTGAGAATGTTTTAATTTCTCCCTCATTTTTGAAGGACAATTTTGCTGAATATAGGAGTCTTGGTTGGCAGTTTTTCTCTTTTAGTAGTTTAAATATATCATCCCACTGTCTTCTAGCTTCCATGGTTTCTGCTGAAAAATCTACACATAGTCTTATTGGGTGTCCCTTGTATGTGATGGATTGCTTCTCTCTCGCTGCTTTCAAGATCCTCTCTTTCTCTTTGACCTCTGACATTCTAACTAATAAGTGTCTTGGGGAACGCCTATTTGGGTCTAACCTCTTTGGGGTGCACTGCACTTCTTGGATCTGTAATTTTAGGTCTTTCATAAGAGTTGGGAAATTTTCAGTGATAATTTCTTCCATTAGTTTTTCTCCTCCTTTTCCCTTCTCTTCTCCTTCTGGGACACCCACAACACGTATATTTGTGCGGTTCATATTGTCCTTGAGTTCCCTGATACCTGTTCGAATTTTTCCATTCTTTTCCGGATAGTTTCTGTTTCTTTTTGGAATTCAGATGTTCCATTCTCCAAATCACTAATTCTATCTTCTGTCTCTTTAAATCTATCATTGTAGGTATCCATTGTTTTTTCCATCTTTTCTACTTTATCCTTCACTTCCATAAGCTCTGTGATTTGTTTTTTCAGTTTTTCTATTTCTTCTTTTTGATCAGCCCATGTCTTCTTCATGTCCTCCCTCAATTTATCGATTCCGTTTTTGAAGAGATTTTCCATTTCTGTTCGTATATTCAGCATTAATTGTTTCAGCTCCTGTATCTCATTTGAACTATTGGTTTGTTCCTTTGACTGGGCCATATTTTCAATTGTCTGAGCGTGATCCATTATCTTCTGCTGGCGTCTGGGCATTTAGTCAGATTTTCCTGGTTGTTGGACCCCACAGATTGAAAGATTTTTCTGTGAAATCTCTGGGTTCTGTTTCTCTTATCCTGCCCAGTAGGTGGCACTCGTGGCACACGTTTGTCTACGGGATCCACCAGTAAAAGTTACTGTGGGTCCTTTAACTCTGGAAAACTCTCACCGTAGGAGAGGTTCGGCAGCCGAAGCGTCTTGGAAGAGTGCCAGCCGGCCCGGGGGTCCGAACGTGGGGAGGGTCACCGGCCGCCGCAGCACGGGAGAGCGCCCGACCGAATTTCCTAGTCGGCCCGGGGCGCCAAGCGTGGAGGGAGGGCGCCAGCTGTCGCAGCCCGGGAGAGTGCACTGTTCCCAGCCGGACCTGGGAGTCATGTGTTTGGAAGGGACCCCCGGTCACCGTTCTCCGCAGTCTGGGGATTTCCGACCCAACTCTATCAGTTGGTCCGGGGGGCCTCGCGTGGTGGGGGCGCCAGCCGCCGCAGCCCAAGGGGACCGCCTGCCCAATTCTACCAGCTGGCCTGGGAAGGAGGAAGGGAGGGACTCCGGCCGCTTGCCGTCCCACCCAGGAAAGCCCGTGCCCCTTGGTGATCTCACTGGAGCTGATTCTCCCAGACAGTCAGCCATTCCAGGATGGGGTACACCGTCCCTTTGATCTCCGTCGTGACTCCAGGAGCTGCTCTGTATTGTCTCCACTCCCCCAGTAGCTGTTCTTCATGCTTGGGCCACACCCGCCCCCAGCCCTGCTACTCTTTTATGGTACCTTTTTGCTGATGATGAAGCTCTGATCTGTGGCTGACTGCATGCATTTTTAGAGAAGCATCAGAGCAAAACAGTGTAACTGACAAGGGAATTTGGATGTTTCCTGGCATGTAACATTCTTCTAAGGATTCTTCTAAAACCCTGACCGGTAACATCCTACCGTTGTATAACATCATGCATATCAGTGTCAGGACATAACGCGGACAGTGAGAACAACTTCAAGTTTTTATGAATAACATTTTGCCCATATAAATTGAACTAACAGAAGATGAGAAAGTCCCCTTTAATTATTATAACACTTTCCAAATACTTTCCATGTAAATATTTTTAACTATTTTTAGCACCTCACTTTTATAAAGTCAAAAATTGAATCATTTGCAGTAGTTTGAAATAAAAAGATGTCTTTAGATTTGATTTTAGGGAGGGCAAAATGACAAAAGTTGTTAAATTTGACTTAATTCCTTTAAAAGTGAGAAAACTTGTCTTCAAAAATAAAGGATGATAAGATCAACATAATCCTCAACAAGGGTATTATTCTGATATGGCATAGTATCTTTCTCTTCTAGGCAGAATATACAAATGGTTCCGAAAAACTTTTTATAACTATTAAGAGCAGACCAACAATCCACATTATTTTAACTGAGAGAAAACTAAACCCTAGTTTTATATGAATACCCAGTTTGACAAAAAACTCATTAAAAATATTATAAACAAACCTATCAAATTTTTGCTCAGCATTGACTACAACAAACAGAGTTCACTTTGACAAACCTTCTACAACTTTCCAAGCACATCTTGTATACTTTATATCCATGCATACTTTACATTACTAAAAAAATTTTGATATTGTCTTTAAACATCCTACAAAATGTAATTATTTTTTAAATAAAATTTGTCAAAATAATAACTCAATTTCATTAAACTAACGTTTTTTATAGCAAAAATCTTATCAATACAATGCTGGCTTATTTTATCGGTAAACTTTTAGAAATTTAGGGAGAACATACCTAACTAGGATAACATTGTATTTGTTCAAAAGTCATCATAAAAACAGGATTAGGACCAGATTTTATCACTGCATTTTTTAGAGATTTATTTGCTTTTGTTTTTTCAATTGAGGTTAAAAAATATCTTTATTTTCACAACATCCTATAATTATGAGCAACCTTAAAAGCATATTGACCAACAAGCTCTGGAAAATAAACTGCAATTGTTAATTTCGTCTTAAGCGTAAATCCAGGAAAACTTTTTCATAGCTCTCAAGGACATTTTCCTTTACTTACTGAAATTTAGCAATTAGATGTTATTTGATTTTCACTATCCCAAGGCTATTTATGCTTTAATAATGATTTGTTGTGATATTATTATCCCTATCCCAAGGCTATTTATGCTTTAATAATGATTTATTACAGTTACCATTGCAAAGGTATCACTAGAAAAAATAATTTTAAATGGGAAATTCTTTCAGGACAAGCATGGCCTATTCTGTAACATTCTTTTTGCCCTTATCATGTAATCTCTGGACCCAGTAGAAAGAATTTTTAAGTCAAACCTACATCTCTCTCATCTTTTCTGTAGCCCGCCCTTCTATAGCTGCCGTAACTGGTTCATTCGTAATCCACCAAGGTTTCTAGGCCGTGGGGGCAGGGATAGAAGGAATGAGGTGAGACAGAAAGAATGAGGCCTGGTTTGTTTTAAACCTTTTAAATGAGGGGGGTGGGATCTAAGACCTTTAACGTGGCCTTAGCGTTGATGAGAGTTCCTATGCCCTTTGAATTGTTTCCAGTTATTAGATCTATTTCACCTAATGCTGTGTGACCTGGACAGCTGGAAAAGTCTTTGCCATATCCTGAGGCAAAGGATATCCCTCTGCTGCCCTTGGGAAATCCACGTGGTTGTTTCTTTCCAAAGTCCAGGCTTGTTTATAGTAATTACAAGTACTAAGGCCTTGAACTATGATGCCTAAGGGGTTTTTTCCCCTTTTTTCTGGGAAAAAGGAATATATGAATATATATAAATTTATGTGTATAAGCACTTATTTATCTTTAAGCAATTTGAATAGAGCTCTTTAAGAACTTTTTGTTAATTTAGTGCTACCATCTGGAAGTATAAAAATATACATTGAACAGGCAGACAGACACAAATAGAAGTTAGACAACAAAAAACAAAAACATAGACATATACTTTTGCAAGACACAAATAAAGGATTGGATATACATTATCTCCCCTCATTTCTGCTCTCTTTTGCAGAACAAATCTTAGCTGTAATAATGTTTTTTTTCTATTGAACCATTTTCAGACCATTTCTTTCCTGATGAGGCCAGACTGTGTTATGGAAATAAACTCTTTTCCATAGATCCGTAACTGAAATCTTTCCAATTTTTCAAAATACAGCCCAAAGGAGTACATTCAGAATGCTATTAGAATCAGAGTTTCTATTTTTTTTAAAAGAATATCAGTAATCACTAACCAGTCAGGAACACCGAACAGCACAAATGTAGGAACACACCAACCAACAATTTATACAGACACTTAACACTTACTTTGTATTTAAGCAACACACCAGTTAATAATTAAAAGGACATTCACCACTTAATTTCATTAAATGCCAATTAATTGCTGCATTATTTATTTTTATAGAAAACGGGGGAAAAAAAAAGATGTAGAGGTCAGAGCAAGAGGGATCGTTCTGGAAGCAGGACCTGGTCCAGGGACTCGAGCCTCCACATGAACTCCCTGATCCACTTTTATCTTGGTGATCCACCACCAGTCAGATGTCCAGACCTAGAGCTGGAGACTGTTTCTTTCTTTGAAGCTTTAGGGCACCCAAGCATCTGAAGTACCAGCATAGCTGAGGAAAACCGGGTTACTGAGCCTCTAGGCTAAAAGAGTGTAGGAGCCTCAAAAGGACCAATTACCAGATTACCTGTCCTGCTGGGGCTCTAGAGCTTTGGGCAATCGGACTTCTTGCTTCTTAGGAACCTGGACCCATCTGGGGTCGCCAAATTGATCCCAATCAAAAGTAATGAGTTCTCTGCCCAGTGCGTTCAAATGGCCAATTCCCGAGACACTGGGGTTTCAAAGAGAGAAAGAATTTATTGCTAGGCATAAAGCAGGAGTCAGTCTGTCTCTCCAAACTGTAATGCTGATAGTTTTATAGTATCAAAACATGGGCAGGCTTTGAGATAATGAACACAGTGGCTCAAGATGCCGAGGTTAGAGATGATGAATTACTGAGCATGCACAGGTTGATTACATCCTTAGTCACAGAATGTATGTAAGAAAATGGCATCCTTAGTAAGATGTGGGCATGATTTTTAGTATTATAAAGAGGCATAGGTCACACACAGGTTAGCGTTTAAGCCACTGCTCATATCAGGCAGGCCAATTTGGGTTAGATCCAAAACCAAGATAGTTTAGGAATTGGGATGGATTCATTCTGCACTGACCCTTCATTAATAAATATTAGGGGCTGTCTTTAGTGATCATAAGACTCTGAGGTTGAAAAACAGGATTTGGGAGTACAAATGGGAGCCAGTCACAAGGTTTTTATAATCACAAGATAAAGGCTAGATAGTTATAGCATCATTATCAGATGTCAAGGCAGCTGCATTACAGTTCAGAAATTTCAGCTATTTCCCTTTGTCTATTCTAATATACTAGAAAGTAAAAAGAAATATCTGTATAAGAATTCAGTAATCATAATCATCTGTTAAATTCTAACCTCTCAGAGTATTTCTCTCAACTCTAGTGCAATTTATGAGTAGAGCAAAGCTTCTACTCATAAGCCAGGGGCTCTTGCGAGGTCACCCTGACTGAACCTCGGGACAGATAAATGGCTTTCGTTTAAGGGTCCCTAGGCAACGCATTGCCTTCTACCCCTGAGTGCTTTAGCAGCTGCAGTAGGGCACAGAGAACCACAGAGAGGCTAAAAGGGAAAAGACACAGAGAAATGTGAGTTATTTGAAGAATAAGACCTACCTGGAGAGACTTCAAATACTAATACACCAGAAAAAGAAAAGCCCAGGACATTTCATAGTGGTGCTTGAGGGCAGGAACTCACCATTCATAAACTATTAGAACCTTTTTGCTTTTTGTCACCTGGCGGGTCAGAACCAAAAACAACTTTCTCGATACGGAGGGGAGAGAATTAGACTATATATAAATAGAAAGTGGGAGTTACATACGTTAGAACAGTTTATTAGGGATGATTATAGAATCACCTTTCCAGGTGATCTAATAGAAAAGGATTCTTACCTGCTCCAGATTACCTGTGAAGTAAGAGGGTACATTAGCTAAATTCTTGAAGTCCCTCTCAGTTTTAAGAGTCTATTCTCTCTATGATCAGTTATGACAAAGCACTTTAGAAACATGAATACATCTCTTTCAGTCCACCAAGGGATATCCCAAGACACTCTTTCTTTGTGTAGAGGTTAATTCCATTTTTTTAACATTGTACCCCTGATATTACATTTAATTGTTTGCATTTTCTCACCTTGCATTGGTTTCTGTACTATAGTAACAGTATAATGGAGGAAAACCATTTTTACCATAAAATACAATTGCAAATAATAATTAACAAGCAAAGAATGTCTTTTAAACCAGAATAAAATTTCAAAATAGTGAATATGACCTATTAGATTCAATTACGAAAGCAGATATTTGGGGAAGCAATTAACTGTCATATGTGACGATAGTGGTGATTTGTTGTTGAAGAGAATAGCAATTGTGATTTATAAGTTAACTTTATAATTTAATGAGCAGTTACTCTGTGCCAGGAACTCTGCTAAACACTTTATATGCATTCTCTCATTTAATTCTTTCAAAACCCAATGAAGTTTTGACAATTAAAAGGAATGAAGGGCAGGCAATGGTGGCTCAGTGGCAGAGTTCTCACCTGCCATGCTGGAGACCTGGGTTCGATTCCTGGTGCCTGTCCATGTTAAAAAAAAAAAAAAAGGAATGAAGTACTGACATAAGCTTCAACATGGGAAGACCTTGAAAACTTTATCCATCACATCACAAAGGACTGTATTTTGTATGATTCCATTATATAAAATGTCCAGAAAAGTCAAACCTCTCAAGGCCGGGGACTCAGGGGGAAGGAGAAATGGGGAATGGCTGCTAATTGCTGTGGGATTTCTTTTGGGGTGATGAAAAATGTTCAAATTGACTGTGATAATGGTTGCACATAACTGTGAATATACCTAACAACCATTGAATTGTATACTTTAAATGGGTTGGTTATATGGTATGTGCACTATATCTCCCTAGAGCCATTAAAGAAAAACCTTTTTAAAAACTCAGTGAAACATTTCATCCCTAGGCAATATTCCTCCTACTAAACTGCCTAAAAGACTTGAATCATTCAACTCAGATTAATAAATTATTTAGGGATGTTTCCAGACATCCATTCTGTGTTGAGCTGTCTGAAGGCAATATGAAAATGTCAGGAAAAGTTTAGAATGAAGGCAAAGACAGGTTCTGTTTCTTAGACCCACAAGTGTGCTTGAAATAAACGTTTTGGAAATGCGGCATGTATGATGTACAGCTTCATCCCTCGTCCCTTTCATCTCGATTTGAACCAAAAGTATATCCCTGCCTCCAAAGGGGAGTCTGGGGAGGGGGATTGCCACACTGCAGTTTGAGCTGGGAACACAGCCCTGGGGGCAGTTGCTGTCCTGGATGACTGTTGACTTCTCTACACATCACCCAGGGCTGTGGTAAGGGTGAAAAGGATGCAAGATGTGTAGAATACTTAGTGCAGTACTCAGTGTACAGCTAGGACTCAGCAGACAAAGTCCACGACTATAGACATAACTTAAATACGTCTAATGTATGAAGAACCTATAAATGTTAAACTAGGTTACCAACTGAAAGCATAAGTTAATAAACCACTGTGTACAGAATGAATACATGTAGCCATAAGCACAGAAAAAAAAGAAGCTGGATGTACAGCAAATACAGTGATTACCTTTGGGTGGTGTAGTTATGTACATGACTTTCTACTTTATTCTTTGTGCTTTCAGTGTCTCCTGAGTTTCCTTTGTGTCCCTTTTGTAATCAGAAATGATGCTAAGGGTGGTGGCCCAGAGGGGAAGGGTTTCAGGGAAGTCTCGATACTCTGAGAGCATCCTGAACCTCCATCCCACTCTCCTTCTCCCTGGCTCCCTCTTCCAAGGCTCTTATTCCACCCCCACCCCCAGGTGCTCCAGGCCTGCCCCCGTCCTGCTGAGGGCCCCTCAGTGCCCAGACATCCAACCACCTTGCAGACACAGGGACCTGTATCCCTTCCCAAACAGGAGAAAAAGTTAACGTAGGTTTCTGATGAGCACAAACAAGCATTAAGTTAAAATATTCTACCTGGTTTACTCCTCAGATTTTATTCATTTGGGATGGCAAACTTTAGCGTACAGTGTTCTTATTTTACACTTTCAGGGAACGGAAGTTTGCTGTAGGTAACTTCCATGTGACTCTAATGGGAGCCAATTCCAAATCCATACACAGAGTATGCTTAGAGCAAGCTCCCAAGACGAGGTCAGCAATGCAGAAGACTCCCCTTCCCCAGCCTTGTTTGGCTCAGATCCTACTTGGCAAAATAGAATTTGAGTCAAATTCCTGAATATGAATGTATGGCTTTTCTACATTTCATTTTTCTTAAAGGCACTCAGGTCTCAATGGAAATTAAAATATTTTTAATTTCCGAGTTAAAGATACTTGAGTTGTGGCTATGGTTTTTATCTTTCTCAAACCATGATTGTGTGCTCCATAAATCACATTTTTCTATGTAAATTAAGGGATACAGACAAAAGGACTACTTTCTTGAAAGGGGAAATTACAGATAGTTTCATTTGTTTAACCTGTTTTGGGGTGGCTTGAAAATGCATTTAAAAAAATTTGGGGGGTTCCCCCATGCGGCCTTGGCATGGAGAGTGTGGGTGCAGCAGCTCCAGCCCTGGGAGAGCCCTGGCAGGAGCGTGTGGCCAGGTCCTTCACGATGAGACATTTTGGGATGCTCCTCCCTCCTCTGCGTAGTTGGTAGTTTGCGGGTGAAGAAATGGCTGATAGTGTCAAAGCCTTTCTCGGGGAGCTTGGCGGGGGAATCAGACTCGAATCCAGCGAAGGAGAGAGGAGCTGTGGCGGCAAAGAGCAAGTGGTGTCTTGCCCCAGCAGAGCCCCGAGCATAGGGCAGAAGCAGGAGTGTGGACACGTATTGTTAGTAGAATTTTCCAGTGCCACAATTGGAATGGCAGAGTCTGGTTCAGTCTCCTCTTGTTTTATCAAGTGTTTATTCCTGTGCTTCAGTCAGTAACAGCACAAATTATTGGTGGTCCATTGCTGCTTGGAGATGTTTGGTCATGGCTGGATTCTTCCTTACGTCAATTCTCAGTGCTCGTTTGGTGCCCCCCGTTTGTGCATAGCAGAGTTGTCAATGCCATTTGGTTTCAGGTTGTAGCTGATCTGGCATTTGATGTATCAGGCAGGAAGCCTCATCATTCCTTAGTGTCAGCAGAATAATTGTTGACATGCCTGTTGCTGCAGGCTCTTTTCCTCATACGGGGATGTGTTTGAGTCTCTTTCCATCCATCTCATTAGCCCGCTGGTTAGTCTCTTGCATACATCCCTTCTCTCCTCTCTTTACTGCTTCAAATAGTGCTGGTTCAGTAAAGAAATTGAAATGCCCTGGTGGTTGTCAAATATAGAAAGGAACTGGCCTTACTACTTTGGATTCGGTTTGCCCCTGGCCTTTCTCACAGCAGTGCAGTCCTCATACATTATCAGCAGCTGCCTCTTCTCTCTCTTCTTTCCTTTATTCACTATCAACGCAAAGCATACCTTTTCCTGTTGTGCCTCTTCTCCTTGGCGGTTCTCAGGCAACAGCCTCTTCCACGAAATGGTCTACCTGCCATCTGCCCTGGGGAGCTCAGCCTCTGCAGAGACGTTCTCTGCACCACATCCATCGCCTGCCAGACTGCAGGCTGCTACAGGCCTGGCACCTCCCGCCAGCTGAAGGGTGTGCGAGGGATTAGAAGGAGGGTTGCGGCAGACCTTTTGCCTGTTCACCCTCCCCTACCCAGGAGGGCAGGACCCACTCTGCCACGGAGCCCTCTGCATATCCTCTTCTCTCTGAGGAACTGGAATTTTTGTGCACACAAGGCAGAATCTCCTGACAACAGTATGTGGATTTTTAACACCACCATGAGTCTGAAAGGACCACTGGTTTTTCTGCAGTTATTTTCTAGCATTGCCAGCCCCTGTGTCTGGATTGATTTGAGTACTTTATTTTTATCCCTGTGCCATTTACATTCCTACCTCCCATTCCTCTTCCTCCACCCTTGAATGAATGGATTTTGTAAATCTAGCTGTTGTAATTTGTGAACTTGTTATTTTGGTTTCTTTTTCTGTGAAGCACATGCATCGGATGTGGGAGTAAAGGAATTGTTCCTTGTCACTCCCTTTATAGCCATCACTGTCTTGTTGCTTGTGACTCAGGTTAGGTTTGGTCTCTTGCTCCACTGCAAAAAAAAAAAAAAAAAAAAGTGCCTGAAGACATGGGACAGGAGCTGCTGGGTTTTGAGGAGTGATTTTCTTTCTTCCCCTTAATGGGAAAGAAGCTGTTTTCACTGGTACATTTAAAGTCCCCCAAGTGTGGGGAGGTTCCAATTCTGGACAAATGCCAGTACAATAACAGAATGGTCAGAGATCCGAAACTCTGAAAGTCTGAGAGGTCTGAAAGGTACTGATGGCCACTGCCATGTCTCTCTAGTATTTCAGAGGAAAATTGGGTGCTGCGAAGAGGAAATGACGCGGTAAACGTATTATGAATGTGGGAGATAGAGTGGGCAGGGTGTCAAAACAATTGTACACTTTAAAAATATCACAATTAAACTTCCCACCAAAAAAAAAAAAAGTGTTTACAGCAGTGACAGAAGCAAGAAAATCTCTGTACTGGACATAATATTCTAAACATTTGGTTCCGCACAGCTTGGATTTGAAGCGAGTTCCTGAGGAGAAAAGGCTCACTGCACGCCTTGACAGGCACCTGCCCTGCCCTGGCACCTTCAGAGAACCACACACCACTGCGTTGGCTTTAGCTGCCATCTTCAGAGGCAGCAGAGTCCAGGCAGTTTGCAAAATAAAAATAAGACATTTTCTAAAACTTGAAAACAAACTTAACCTTTTTCTCATATTTATGGTAGAGCAAGTGCAGTACATTTTACATTTGTTCTGGGTCAAGACAGAGAAGCTTAGTTTGTCCAATATAGTTCATCTGTTTTTTTTCAAGAACGAATGACTTTTACATCAGTTATTTATATAGTAATCACAAAATACCAGACAATTTTTAGCTGAAACTCCACAGCAACCCCCATGTAAACAACTGGTAAGCAGAGGAGCCCCACATTTTAGCCCAGGCATGCAATTTCCGAACATACCAATAGCTATTGTAGGGACATCAGACATGTCCTCTAATCGAGCAAGCCCACAGGTGTAGAGGCCCGTGGCCTCGTCACCACATGGCTGCCTCAGCCTCCCTGTGCCCGGCCTCGCAGGGGCTGAGCGTGGGCTCACCAGGAAGACAAGGGCTGCCAGGAGGTTGTTTCCTGGTGTGTGCTCTGTGCTGAGTGAATGGAATCCCCAAGTCCATTGATGGAAACAAATTGGCCAAATGAGCCGAGTACCAGACATCTGTGGGCTTCTGTTTGCAATTCTGAATCTCCTCTGGCAGAAGGTCATATTATCTCGTTCTCACAAATGCGGACACTCCTTGGTGGCTTCCTCCAGCCTCTGCACCCACGAGCCCTGTGGCCCTGGAGACAGCTAATGCCTCCTGCGTGCCTGTTACAGGCCAGAAGCTTTCCTAGAACCTGTTTGGACCTGTGGTGCATGGCTGACGTGGCGTAGGTTGCCGTCATCCCCATTTTACAGGCGGAGAAGCTGAGGCACAGAGAGGCAGCTACACAGCTCATAAGGGCTGGTGCTGGGATTCGGACCCAGGCAGCCGGGTTCCAAAGTTATGCTGTGAACCTTGATGCTGTGTGCAAGTTTCTTCCTCACTAAACCTCAACTTCTTTATTTATAAACTGGGGATAATGACAATTATACCCGAGGGCCACTGTAAGGATTAAATGTTCTCGTGAGCGTGAAGCCCTTTGGCTAGTGCTTGGCAGAGAGCTGCTCAGTACCTGGCAGCCGTTGTTGATGCTGTGAACGTAACCCACTGTTGGGATTGTCATTTACCTGTGCAGAAAATAAATTATTAAAAAAGAAACCAGAAGCACACTGAAACACCATATGCTGTTTATGTTTACATAGCTATGTAGTAGCAGGAACAGGTTAAAAAAATTGCTGCTGAGGAGGAAGAGGGAAGAGAGATGGAAAGGTTAGGGTTTGGTTCTATTTGTAATGTTTGATTCCACTGAAGAGAGATTTGAAGCAAAATGGCAAAATCTTTTCAATTTATGTGGTGAGTATAATAGCATTTGCATATTATTTTCTGTTTGAAAGATTTTTTCTTTCTTTTCTTTGTTTATATGTTATATTTTACAACTAAACAATGGTTTTATAAAAAAACTGTAGGCAGTGATAGTAATATTAGATAAAATAAATCCCTGAAATTAAAAAAAAACATGGATGTGATTGACACTGTTGAATGGTATACTTAAAGGTGGCTAAATTGGGAATTTTAGGTTGTATATGTTACCACTTAAAAATGTTAAACAAAAATTTAAAAGTAAAAGTGATTCCTCAGAAAGTTACCACATGACCCTGCAACTCCATTCCTAGATATAGACCCAAAAGCGTTGAAAACAGACACTCCAGTAGATACTTGTGCCAGTGCTCACAGTGGCATTATTCATAATTGCCAAAAGGTGGAAGCATCCCAAGTGTCCATCAACAGACGAATGAACAAAATGTGGTGTGTGCACACAATAGGATGGAATTCAACCATAAAAAGGAAGGAAATTGTGATGCGTGTGACAATAGTGGATGAACCCTGAAGACATCAGGCTAAGTGAAATAAGCCAGACATCAAAGGACAAACATACATTTGATTCTTCTTATATAAAATACCTAGAATAAGCAAATTTATAGAGTCAAAGCAGACTTCTGACTACTTTGGTTTTCTGGTTTCCAGGAACTGGAAGGGAGGGGAAGTGTGGAGCTATTGCCTAAGGGGTACAGAGTTTCTGTGTGGGGGGATGGAAAAGTTTTGTTAATGAATGGTGGAGATGATAGCACAAATTGTGAATGTAATTAATGCCCCAGAATTTTTTATCTAAAATGGATAAAACAGCAAAGTTCATTTCATGTATATGTTACTGCACGTTTTAGTTTCCTAGGCTGCATAAAGCAAATACCATGAGATGGTTCAACTTGAACTTATTAGCTTCTATTTTGGAGGCCAAAAAAATGTCCAAATCAGGGCGATGTTTTCTTCCTGGAGACGGGCTGCTGGTGATCCCGGCTTCTCTGACACACGGCAAGGCACCTGGCAGCCTGTGCTGGCCGCCCCCTCCTCTTCCAGGTTTCATTGCTTTCAGCTTCTTGCTTCCGTGGCCTTCTGTTCTCTCTCTGTGTATTGATCCTGCTTATAGAGGACTCCAGTAGTAGGGTTAGGACCTGTCCTGACTCAGTGAGGCCACATGTTAACTGAAGTAGCTAAATGGTCCTCCTTACAATGGCTCCCACCCACAGAGTGGATTAGATTTGAGAACATGCTTTTCTGGGGTACAAACAGCTCCGAACCACCACACCATGATTAAAAATAAAAAAGCAAAAGTTAAAAAACAGTTCCCAGAACTCCTGGCAAGCCACCAGGAAACTGCTATGGAAGGTGAATTACTGACTTTTCTCCCGGAGGGAATACTATAGGGAAGGGGCTTGGTACACAGTAACAGCACGGGCAGTACAGGGGCAGGGGCAGGGGCAGCATCCCTGGCCCTGGCACTGCCTGCTCTAGGCGTGTGTGTGTTTGTGTTTCAGGTGTTCGTGGCCAGTCCTCACAAAACACTGCCTGTCATGGAGATCCTGTTAAAAAATCAGCCCAAACTCATTGAGTTTCTGAGCACCTTCCAGAAGGAAAGGACGGACGACGAGCAGTTCACTGACGAGAAGAACTACTTGATTAAACAGATTCGAGACTTGAAAAAACCAGCCCCCTGAAAACACCCGGCCGGTCCCCCACCGCAGTCCCCGTCTCCCTCTCACCTGCATGTTCAGTGTCATTGCAGGAAGCGATGGGGCTTGGGAAGGTTGTGCAGGTGCCTTTTTTCTTTCTCTATTCGTTCTTCAGGGTAGATGGAATATAAATGTTCAAATGGAAAACAGATTTAATCTAGAATAATATATTCACTTTAGTCAAATCTGAGATTATTTACATGAAATCAGAGCTCTTGTAGTAGACGCTGATAAAATCAATTTTGTCCCTATGTGGAGAAACCGCGGCAGGGCTATGGCAGGAGCCTCCGCCCCATGGAGGCCAGCTGGTGGGCTCTGCTGAGGCTGGGGGAGCTTGGGACAGGGCGAGGAGGCGCAGACTCACCTTGCTTCCCTGCGCTCAGACAAATGCATTTCTTAAATAAGGCTCTCAGAGAGCCAAGAAAGCACAGCTGATGTTTTCGGTCATCGGTGTCCCTTTGTTCTCTTGTCTTTTGACTCTGATTGCTGGTTCCTGCCTTCCTGGGACCCAGTGCCCCACCTCTGGGCTCACCACCGTCATTCCTCCCCGAGACCCCCTAAGCGCCCCTGAGCCTGGCACCCGCCATCGGTGAGCCTGGGAGCAGCGAGCAAAACTGGGAGGGATGGGCGGCCGTCCCGGGCACAGGGGGCCCACAGAGGGGCTGCAGGCATGGGGCAGGGAGCACAGTCCCCTGCAGCCGCTGCTGGTGCACATCGACCCAGTGTTCAGAATATTTCTTTCGGCATTGTCAGTATGGGGAAAATGTGTTGTGGTAAGAGTTTTAGAGTGGGGAGCCTGTCATCGGGATGCCCTGAACCCCAAAATCCACGTGTCCAGAGAGCTGCACAGGTCTTTTGGCCACTGTTTAAAAGAGGGGCCGTTGTCTTGGAAGGGGAGATGATTAAATGCTTGGAAAAACACCGAATGGCTAAAAATTCTTTCTTCTCTGTTTTCTAGTAAGCTGTTGCTCAGTCAAAAGGCAGAAAATGTAAAACTTTGCTCCCAAATTTTTGCATACTAAAATAATTAAGGAGTTAATTTGTATCCTTTCAAATAGGCGTGGAACCAAAATAAAAAAAAAAGAGAGCAGGGCACGCATAGTTTGTTTTCAGACATCAGGTTATAAATAGAATTTTAAAGCTATATTTACAAGGCACTAAAAAGCACAATTGCTAATCCGTATGTTTTCATAATTCTGTTTTTAAATCACATGCTCTTGCCTTCCATAAGTACACTTGCTGTTAGAATACCCGGGTGCTGTTCTCCTTATTTTTCTTCAACCACATATCTCTCCATGCAGGGAGGGAAGGAGAAGCATGTTCTCCAGGACAGGAGCCACTTGTAGATTTTGTATCTGAAGAATCACGTGGCAGGGGTCCCCCTCCCTCTCGCAGGGGGTACATGGCGTCCCTTGGCGGCTTGGCAGCTAGTGCCCACAGGGGAGGTCAGCACACAGCTACTGCAGACCACGCACCCCAACCACTTCATAACCAGGAATCAGGTTCACTTTATAACATCTCCTGACCATCCAGAGTCCCTTAGAATTTGACTTTTCTGATTTTGCTTATTTGATGAAAACAGAAGAGTATACCTATTTTGAAAGTGAAGGCAAAATAACCATTTGAAATTATTTGATTGCCTAATAGTCTTCCACAGCACCAGGGGACATGTGTTTTCTATTGCAAAGCAAAGTGCATCTTTTTTGATAAAGAAAGCATACTTTATTTCCTCTGGGCTTGAATTAGCTCTTTCTTAGCAGCCCTTTATCCTAGCTTAGTATCCGCCCAACAGAAAGCTAGGGTCTAAGAGTCAAGAAAAGAAGCAGCTGGGGTTGCACTGTGATACAAATTTGTGGATTATCAATGTAAGAGGAAAAGCAGGAAGTGCACAGTCAAAATATGTTTGCACAAAGTTCACTGTAAATATTGTGGGAACTGAATTTTGAAAAGGTCATATTGAATAGGCTTTTCAAAAGCACACATTTAAAATGGGCTTGGGCAGCCCTCACTGGGTGGCGGAGGTGACCATAGCTGATCCTCGCAGATCTGTTAGTTCAGGGTCAAACCCGGGGGGAGGTGGCGCCCTAGAGCCCGGCCCTGCTGGGTGGGGGGGTGGGGGTGCAGGGTGGGCACCGACCATGCCGGAAGTGACCAGGGCTCTCCTGCAGCGCTGGGTTGCCAGCTACAGGAGAGGTGTCAACTTAGACTCTTGGGGCGAGCTGGGGGAGACGATAGACGAGTATCAGATATTAGCAAGACATCTACAAAAAGAGGTCCAAGTTTAACAATAATTCCGAATTCACAGATGAACAAGAGAAAATAATAGACAAAATTGCAGCATGCTTGGAATTATGAAGCACAGCTCTACAGTCCACACAGACCCAAGAAGAATTTAAACTGGAGGACTTGAAGAAGCTAGAATCAACCTGTGGTAGTTAGATTCAGTTGTCAGCTTGACCAGGTGAAGGCCCCTAGTTCTGTTGCTGTGGACATGAGCCAATGGTACATTAACCTCATCTGTTGCTGATTACATCTGCAGTCGGCTAGGAGGCGTGCCTGCTGCAATGAATGATGTTTGAGTTAATTGGCTGGTGCTTAAATGAGAGACTCAATGTAGCACAGCCTAGCAGCTCGGCATTCCTCACCTCAGCACTCGCAGCTCAGCCCAGGCCTTTGGAGATGCAGAAAGGAATCATCCCAGGGAAAGTTGTTGGAACCCAGAGGCCTGGAGAGAAGGCCAGCAGAGACCATCCTGTGCCTTCCCACTTAAGAAAGAAGCTCAGTGGAAAGTTAGCTGCCTTTCCTCTGAAGAACTAACAAAATAAATTCCTTTTATTAAAAGCCAATCCGTCTCTGGTGTATTACATTCCAGCAGCTAGCAAACTAAAAACACAACCCTAAAGAATTTTCTTACATATAATAAAGAATTCCCATTTGATGTTCAGCCTGTCCCATTAAGAAGGATTTTGGCACTTGGTAAAGAAGAGAATTTGGAATGTAAAGCACATGAAGAGGAGGTTGGTGCTGGACCTTGGTCTCCTGATTCCTTTCCTGCTGGAGTTCCTGGTACTTGGTTACCAAGGTTGCCCTCAGAACCGATGCTACCCACTGTGAGAATTGAGAAGATGGGGCTGAAAGACGCGGGGCAGTGAGTGCCTCGATCCCTACATTACAGTTAGTGGTTAGGAGCTGAATGGCTTGGATTTAACTTCTAGGCAAGGAACTCCTGTGGCTTCAAGGAAAGAAAATAGAGATATGTTCATTTTAATGTGGGCATTGAGCTCCAGAAGCATGTTGAAAAATTAGCCAAAGGTGCAGCTCTCTTCTTCGAATTCAAATACTATGAGCCTAAGAAAAGGTTTACCAGCACCAAGTGTTCTGCATTCATGGAGATGGATGAAATTAAACCTGGGCCCATTGTAATAGAACTATACAAGAAACCCACTGACTTTAAAAGAAAGAAATTGCAGTTATTGACCTAAAAACCACTTGATCTTCATCTACATCAAACTTTGCACAAGGGATGATTCTGACATGAATGTCCTGGAATTTCTGTCAACGTTACCACTCAGTAGGAACCATCACAGCTCTGTGTAGCACATTCACCCTTCAGCAAGCAGGACGTGAGCTCTACCCATGCCAGCAGGCCCGAGTAAGTCTGATACTCAGACATATCACAGAATTTCAATGCAGCACCGCACTGACATAGAAGGCTCCTTTGGATATGGGGTTAATATAGATTTGGAGACATGTTTTTACTTTTCTATTAATTGTGCAATGAATAGTCTATTTCTAATTTACCACGATTCCTACCCTGCCTCTTAGAACAACACTGTTGTGAGTAGGGCGTGTTCCTCCTCAAACTTAATACAGCAATAAAAATGTGCTAGTTTACACATCTGCTCACTTCTGCACCAGTGTGCTGTTTTGGTTTTGAGTTCACTGCAAGCTTTGGGTTGATATGGGTAGGATAATATGAAGCTACTTTGAGAAGAATTAATTGGACCAGATATGCTGCCCAAGAAGGTCAGTCAGTAAATGTATAAGCTGTCCTCAGAGGTGGTTTAAACTCGTCCTGATCTGAGTGCTCCTGCCTGAAAGTCGTGTGCCTTGGTCAGACCAGCATCCCCTGTGGGACCGTGCCCCACATTGTAGCAGGGCGAGTCCAGGCGACTGGATTGTTTTGTGAAAAGTGAGCATTTTTTTAGTTTATGTTTATTAGCTGTTCTTCTATATCACATTGTTCTTTCTGATAATGATTCTAGGGTCAATGTTGGAATCGTCTCAGAATAATTATAAATTTTTATGAGCATTCAGCACCCATAAAATAGCTGACAGGTGGTTTTATAAAGTCTATTAAATCATGTAATCTAAAAATAATGGGTCAGATGCTAACAAGATACTACAGGAATAACTGTAGTTTTTCTGACATCTGGTTGTGAAACCTTAAAACCTGCACACCTTGTCCTATAGCGAAGACTATGCGTATCCGGAAAGATACTCTGTTTTATTTTCTGATTTAGGTAGATACTTGCCATTTATTTCCTATTTAGATACATTGACATCCAACTGTAGGAACTTATATAAGTCATTAGCTTATAATTTGACTATTTGCATTACTTTTGACTAAATAATGGGACATAACTAAAACTTCCATGGTACACATGAGGTGGACATTGTTTTACACAGCTTTGACCTGTGGTGGGCTTTCTGTGAGTTAGAGCTGGAACCCACATATTTTATTATTCACTGTTTTAAACAAACAATGCTAGCATGAGGGGAATGCAGTGTCAATACTTGGCCTATTTTTAAATTAGTGTAACCCTAGTTATACAATTCAATATGTTTGCTTTTTAAATTAAGGAACCATGGTAAGTTGTTTTAGCCCTCACATGTCAAGACATCTAGACTTTACTTTCAGTTGTCTGTTTACTAGATAGATGTTAATAAAAACTATATGTGCCTGAAAGGTTCTCAACTAGATCTAGTCTTGTCTCTTATCTTGGTTGGATTAATTCCAAATTCTAAAATGGTTCAATCCACACTAGCACTAGAGAATGAAGAACCTGCCTTAATAAATCAGTCTATGGTCCATGCACCATTTACACCGTCAGTTGTCAGGGCCGTAGACTGTAAAGCTCCTCAAGAAGCAAGAACCATATTTTCTCTGTGTCATGTAAAGTTTCTAAGGAGCTTGGCAGCACTCTGACCCTTGGGGAGTACTCAGCACCTTTTATTTGATGTAGCTGAAGAGACCTAAAAAATACTCCCTTAAAAAAACTTAAAATGTAGCAAAATTGTTTAAATAAAGGCTGACAAAATAAGAAGGTGCCGCCTACTCGCTTCCCTTGCCCAGTTTCATTCCTCCGCAGCCCCAGCTGGGACTTCGCGTGTCCGTGTCCCCATCACCTCCCTGGAAAGAGTGGGCCTGGGTGGGGGGGCTCGGCCTCTCCGCGGGCATCCACCCCTCACCCTGCAGCCGTCACATGATGCTGGCACCAGGCACCGATGCCCGTCCCATAACTGAGGCCTCACCACGGCTTGGTGAGGAAACTGAGGCTCTGAGAGGTATGATGAGGTCTGGGACCCAAACCCCTGCTTTTCTGCCCTGTTCATCCTCAAGGCAGTGAACTGGAGAAGGCGGGGGTGGGGGCAGGAAGTGTCGTGTGCTCTCCTGTGTGCAATCTGGGCAGCTCCGTGGGGCCGTGGCACAGAGTGAAGCCAGCTTGGGGCTGAGACCATAATGTTCTTGGATGAGGCTCCGGGTGAAAGCCGGGCATTCGCCCAAATGTTAGGATCACTCTTCGCCGGTGGGCCCAGCAGGGCACCAGTGCCCAGAAGTTACCGTCCTCTCACGTGGGTCAGCGATGGATGGCGGGCCCGGGGACAAGCTTCCGATGCCCCCCTCACTAGCCGCACCGGTGGGTCTGTGCATTTCCCACGAGGCGCAGCTGCTCCAAGCCATCGCACTGTCTGGGAATTAGACAAGATTTGAAAATGATTGTGATAATGTGAAAGGGAAATGAAATGCAAACACCACTTGAAACCTTTTTAATTGGCAGGAGATAGTTGCTTCAAAATAGATTTACAGATCTTGCTAGATTACCACTATTAGAGGAAATCAGATTTTTTTTTTTTTTTTTTTTTTTTTTTTTTAAAGAGAGAGGGAGGAAGGGAAGGAAAGACAGAGAGAAGGAAGGAAGGATGGAAGGAAGGAAGGGAGGAAGAAAGGGAAACATCTTTAAACATTTTCTTGTTTTATTATATTTTGTTTGTTTATTTTTTTTTTACATGGGCTGGGGCCGGGAATCGAACCGAGGTCCTCCGGCATGGCAGGCAAGCACTCTTGCCCGCTGAGCCACCGCGGCCCGCCCGAAATCAGATTTTTAATCTTGTTGTTTTATCCAAAATCATATTGTGCACAAGGCATAAATATTTGACATCTTTTCATGCATGTTCTTTCAGGAATGTTTTGAAATGCTTTAATGAGGGTCTGTAGTTGGGTAAAGGACTGGGGAGCATAAAAGGAGACCTTGAAAAACTAGAACTGAAATGATTGACGATGGATGTGAAAGAGGACACGGTTCCATTTTTGAGATTTGCAGAGCGCTGTTAGGTAACTGCCATAATTAAAGCAAAGCAAAGCTGTAAGCCTGGCCACCACTGAGCAGAAACTGGCGTCGCATGAACCGCACCCGAGTCTACACTTTTCAGAGGAGAATGTGGACTCACAGGAAGGTGGAGCAGTGCCCTAAGGACAGACAAGCGGCAGCAGAGCCGGAGCCAGGCCAGGTCTGCCTGGCCCCAGAGTCCGTGTCCCGGGACTCATGGGCAGGAAACCCAGGCTGCAAACCCAGGCCACCTCCTGCAAGGCCATGCTCTTCAGCTCTTCCTCACCGTGACATGGCCACCAGGAAAAGCAGCAAGTCCTGGCTTCCAGGGCACAGGATAGCTCAGCTGGAGGATTTCAAAAGTTAGGCTCATTTAATGACTCCTCTTGATCATCTGAAGTTTGGAAGCTAAATTAGACCCCTGAGTAGGGTGGGTGCATGCAACGGTGAATTTTCCAGACTTCTGAACCATCCCTTGACTCTACACAGGTTTTAATTAGAGACCGAAACTCTGCCACCTGCTTTTTTTAAAAATTTATTTATTTATCAATTAAAAAAATTTAATTAACAGCAAACTGACAGAAACATTAACATATGATCATTCTGTTCTACATATATAATCAGTAATTCACAATATCATCACATAGTTGCATAGTCACCATTTCTTAGAACATTTGCATCAATTCAGAAAAAGAAATAAAAAGACAACAGAAAAATAAATAAAATGAAAACAGAAAAAGAAAAGATTATACATACCATACCCCTTATCCCTTGCTTTCATTGATCATTAGCATTTCAAACTAAATTTATTTTAACATTTGTTCCCCCTATTATTTATTTTTATTCCATATGTTCTACTCGTCTGTTGATAAGGTAGATAAAAGGAGCATCAGACACAAGGTTTTCACAATCACACAGTCACATTGTGAAAGCTATGTCATTATACAATCATCCTCAAGAAACGTGGCTACTGGAACACAGCTCTATATTCTCAAGCATTTCCCTCCAGCCTCTCCATTACATCTTGGATAACAAGTTGATATCTACTTAATGCGTAAGAATAACTTCCAGGATAACCTCTGACTCTGTTTGGAATCTCTCAGCCATTGACACTGTCTCATTTCACTCTTCCCCCTTTTGGTCAAGAAGGTTTCCTCAATCCCTTGATGCTGAGTCTCAGCTCACACTACGATTTCTGTCCCACATTGCCAGGAAGGTCCACACCCCTGGGAGTCAGGTCCCACATAGACAGGGGGAGGGTGGTGAGTTTGCTTGTTGTGTTGGCTGGAGAGAGAGGCCACATCTGAGCCACAAAAGAAGCTCTCTTGGGGGTGACTCTTAGGCCTAAATTTTAAGTAGACTTGACCTATCCTTTGTGGGGTTAAGTTCCATATGAACAAACCCCAAGACTGGGGGCTCAGCCTATAGCTTTGGTTGTCCCCACTGCTTGTGAGAATATCAAGAATTCAACTTGAGGAAGTTGAATTTCTCCCCGTTCTCACCATTTCCCAAAGGGGACTTTCTGCACCTACTTTTGTATCTTGTCCCGCTTTCTCAGTGGACATAGCATTAGCTTAGATTTCCTGCTAGGAGAAACTACCACCAGCCAGTTGCTCACTCCTCAGCAACTATGCCACGTGTTCTGGATGGCCTCTTCCCCAGGAAATACCTAAGATAAAGTCCCCATAAAGCACCCGTGCACACAAAAGGCCACAACCCCTTTAGCACCACTTAGTCAATGTCAGTGGTAGTTTAATCACTGCTCGGTGGCCATTTTTAAAAGCCACAAGCACAGCTTCCCTTTGGAAGAGCATATCGTTGTACTATGCTTTAATACTTCATTCTTTAGGGAAGCTTAAAAATGATGAGTTCACGTTGCTTGAATTCTGAAATTTAAAACCAAAAGGTGGCTAAGATATTTACTTATTCAGCCCCTCATCTGTGCATTCATCCAACCTTTGCCGCACTCACCCTCGGTGCCAGCAAGGGCTGAATCCGAGGAAGAGACCTGCTGGGCGAGACCCGGGTTCCCTGCCAGGATCAGAGGGGACGTGGTTGTGGGAGCTGCGCCGGAGGTGGCCTGACATGGGGGAGCCCGGGAGGGAGGGCTGCAATCCCTGCAGACGAAGCCCAGATTCCTGGAGGCCGAACGAGCAGCCCACAGGGACCACCCCTGGTGACCGGGGGACCCCACACCAGCCCTCCCCGCCTCAGGGTGGCCGCCATGCCACCTCCCCTTGCGATCGGCCCTGATGCCTTGTCGTGCTGTAAAGGGACTTCAGGAACCATGTCCCAGCCCAGCTCCGTTGACACATTCGAATCCCCCTGTGTGCGTGTGCTCTGTCCTGAGGTGGGGTCTCCTCAGCCGCCTAGTGTCCTCCCCCCCGCCCCAGACCTTTGGCTCTTATCCCTCTCAGCTTCCATCCACTCATGCGCAAGCTGTGCAGAGTAAGTGGAGAGGCACGGACGTGGGGGACCTGGATGAAACCCTGGTGTGCTCTTAGCTGGCTCTTAGATCTTGAAAGTCACTGGTTTCCTTTCCCACCTGTAAAACGAGGAGGAGAAAAAGGCCTGCGTGGGGTTGTGTGGGAACCAGCAGGCACGAAGCACATGCGGTACCCGTGTGTTAGTGCCCCACCACTCCAAGGGGCCACCTGGCTAGTGGGAGGAAGAGAGAAAGACCCCACTCCAGCCTGGACGTGGGCTTTGAGGGAAGGCCTTGAGCAGGCAGGGACTTGGTCACTGAGCTTGGGAGAGACTGTGCATCTCCAGTTAGAGGAGAGGGGCATTCCAGACAGAAAGCAACAGGATATGGAGCATGGCGTGGTCAGCAGATGGGGAGGGGCTCAGAGCCTGGAAACCTGCACTGAGCTCTCACCCTCATCTGGGAGCTGGACTTGAAGCAGGAAGTGAGAGGAGAAATTGCACGTCTGGGCAAGAAGCTTCTGGAGACAGTAGAGAAGGCTGCTGGGGTCCAGGTGGCAGAGGCGCTGACGAGGCCCGTCTCCTAGCAAACCCTGCTCGTTTGGTGGCTGCCGGGCCTCGGGCCTGCACTGATGCACCACACCACTCACCCCAGGCCTCAGAACGGCACTGTGACCTGTCTTCATCCCCGTTTCACAGACACGGGACAAGGCATGGAGAGGGTGGCTTGGCCACACTGGCAGAGAGCGGATGGCAGGGCAGGAGGCAGGTCCCGAGCCCAGAGGCCGGAGCCATGGAAATGGGCCAGCATCTCCAAGCCACTCAGGACCAAGTCGGCTCCCAGGCTGGGCACAGAAGGGCCACCTCACGGCACGAGGCACCCAAGCAGGTGAGTCCAGACTGGGTGTCGGAACAGCCACGGCGGGAGTAAGAGAACAAGAAAGAAAGAGCTCGATTTTGGACAGATCAAGTGTACTGAGTCCAGAGGCGCTTGCAGGGAGATGCCTGGGCAGCAGCGGGTGAGCGAGGCTGGGACCCCAGGCAGGTGTGGGCCGGAGCCATGGGCCTGGGTCCCTGAGGTAGGGAGCAGCCACACCTGAGCCAGGAGGGAAGGACCTGTCCTCTCTGACTGGAGCCTCAGGATGCCCCTCTCCCCATCTACCTGTTTTCCTTTGCGCTTTAGCCTCATCTGTAGCTGTCACCCACCCGAAGCTGTCCTCCCCTCTGCTGTCGCTCCGCCACCTCTGCCCTGTGTTCAGTCCAGGTGTGAGAGCCCCGGCCCCATTTTCCTTCCAGGACCCAGGCCAAAGGCTTTGTTCTTCCCAGTGATGTCACAGATTTGGGAAACCCCCTCCCCGAAGACGAGGCTGACTCGGTTTTTTTGTTTGTTTGTTTGTTTTGGGGCGTGCATGGTTCGGGAATCAAACCCCGGTCTCGCAGACGAAGGCGGGCATTCTACCGCGAGCACTGAACCACTCGTGCACCCGAGGCCGACTCATTTCTAAATAGTGCCACCGGGACAGAGGGTGGCTCTCGGGGCCTGGCTGTGTCCCCCGAGGACACAGCCAGGTCCCCCCCCCCCCCCCCCGCCAGGCAGACGTGAGCAAGACCCCAGCCTCAGCAGCAGGCGGCCCCCTCCGGGTCCTGGGGAGAGGGGAGAGACCCTGGTCCCTTCTGCCCTTTCCCGGGCCCTGGGTGTGACATCCGCATGACGAGGACCTGGCAGCCTCTCTGAATGAGACTGTGCAGCTGAGGGTGTGGGAGGAAGCCGGCCGCGGCGCCTGGCAGCACCAGGCGTGCCCTTCACCTTCCCGGGCCCCGGCCAGGCCGCAGTGGCGCTCGCTGTCCAAGCGCAGCCCCCTCTGAGCCCCGGCTTAGCTCCCTGACTGATGGCCAAGGGCCCGTGTGGGACCAGGAGGGGGGCCAGGCTCTCCCCTTCTTTGCTGCTAGGAAAGGCCCAGCGGGGGCCCCACCTTGAGCAGTGGAGCCAGAAGCCGGGCTGAGCTGCCTAAAGAAGCACGGCCGAGCTCCGTGGGCTCCGTGGGGCCCCTCGGCTTAAATCACTCAGAACCCAGCTCAGCTTCGGCCGCGCTGCCCGGAGGCAGACATTCTGAGCCATCAGAGGAGTGACAGCGAAGTCAGAACAAAAAGTAACAGACTTGAATCAGAGCAAGGACAATTTAGCACGTTAAACCATTTGTTGGGAGGATTCTTATTTAGGTATAGCAGATCCCCTTGCATACTTGCCATTCATCCTCCTAAAACCTCCCATCTTTCTTCACTTCAGACCCCCTCACTTTGGATGGTGGATGTGGTTTCTGTATGTGTATTCGTTTTCCGGGGTTTACCACAAACTGGGCAGCTGAAAGCAACAGAAATCCATGCTCACAGTTCTGGAAGCCAGAAATCAGAGCCCACGGTGCTGGGGGCCGTGCGCCTTGTCCAGGCTCGAGGGGAGGGTCCTTCCTGCCCCCTCCTCACTTCTGGTGAGGCCACAGTCCTGGCTTCAGCGCCTGCCTCCATGTGGCACGGCTTCTCCCCTGTGACTGCGTCCAAGCATCCCTCCTATAAAGACACCAGCGTTGTTGGGTCAGCACCCCCTATCCATTCTGACCTGATCTTAACTAATCACCTCTTTAAAGACCCTATTTCCAAGTAGGGGCACATTTTGGGGGGCAGGACTCAAATATGTCTCTTGACAGGGAGGACACCGTTCAGCTCAGCCCATAACATGTACAAATACCGACAGGGTTGAGACCTTAGACATTGCTGTCTTCGTCTCCCCTCTCTTCTCTAAGCTGAGTAGAGATGCACAGTCCAGTGCCCAGGCTACCCATCTGCCTTTGCCCTGACGCCTTTCCTTCATCTCTTTCATACGTAAGTTACTCTCCGGTTCATCAGAATCTACCATCTTCCATTGCTCTCTCTTCACCACCTTCTTTCTGGCTCTAACATCAAACCTGGGCAGGTCCCTACCTTAAGGAACCCATAATTTGACTTTGTGACTCTTACTAGCCACCGTCCTTTTGCTGCCAGCCTTTTACAGCCTCCGAATGGCTTATACTTTAAACGATTTCTGCTCTTGGCTCAGGATGACAAAATCACAGGATTGGAAGGGACCTCTATTAGTCAGAACCCTTTCTGTGTGTTTCAAGTGATAAAAACACACCTCAAATGAAGTTACACAAGATAAATAAAATTGTTCATGTAACTGGAAACTCCAAAGGTAGGGCCAGTTTCAGGCATGGCTGGATCCAGGGATGCAAACCACAGCATCAGTGAGCTCTCTCTGTCTCTCCACTGCCCTCTGTATGGGGTTCCATGTCCACCTGGTGAGAAGGTGTCCACTGATGTTTCCAAGCCACCCCACTTAGGGAACATGATGGAAAAGGAAGAGAGACATCTTCCACTTGTGAAATCTCCGGACACCTCCACGAGGGGCCCTGAGACCCACCCAGCTCTTCATGCTGAGTCCTCCTTCCCTCTCGCTTGCACCCACCCCCTCAGCATCCCCACCTCCAAAACACGTGCCTCCAGAGTGGTCTGTTAATAGGTTCCCCTGGTTGTGGCTCGCCCCTGCCTAAATCCCTCCAAAGGCTTCCCCTTAACCCCCCAAATCGAACCCAAAGCCCTGACGATGGGACCTGGCTCAAACCTCCCCCAGCAACCTTATTTTGTTCCCTCCACCCCACTTACCCCGACCCCCCATAACCATACGTCCCCGCAAATCCAGCTGCCTTCCTGTTTCCACTGGCGGTCCTCCCCCCTCACTCTTCCTTCTGCCTGGAACCGTCTCCTTAACATCCTTCGTAACCCTGGGTCTTGTTCTCATCTACGTTCAAATATCCCCTCCTTGATTTCTGGTACCAAGTCATCTCAGAAAGGAGCCTCCCACCCATGCTACTGGCCGCAAGCCCCCGGGGGCCAGGAGATGATAGTCTGTTGTATTCAGGGACTGAGCCCCGCCCAGCCAAGAGCCCGGGTCACAATAGACGCCCAGTCAACATTTCCAGATGGACAGATGACCTGCTCTATCAATCCAAAGTGCACGTGTGTCTTTCCCGCGGCCCCACGGGGCATCTGGGTGGTCCAGCCAGGCCTCCAGCCTGTGCTCACTGCCTCTCGCCCTGACCCTATCCCTGGGTCGATTCTAAACCTGCTCAACACCTGCACCCCCAGCCCTCTCTGCGTAATGCAGTTACCTGCTTTTGTCCCCTCCTTTCATACCCCACGATGTCACTTTTGCTCAGACTCTCATTTCTTAGCCTGAATCCACTGCCAGCCGTCAGTCCACACTGCTGGATTCTCCATGCTGAGGTTGCAGTGGCTGCTTCAAGGGACAGATCTGACCTGCTGCCCCTCTGCTTAAAGTCTTCCGTGGCTCCCTAGTGCCCCTTGGAACCGCTCCAAGACCCTTCCTGGTTTCTCTCTCCCTCCCCAGCTCCTCTGGGTCCTGGCTGGCCGATGCTACAGCTGCTTACAGTCCCCAGATGTGTCCTTCTCTTCTTCTACGCCCCTCCTCCCCACCCCACCCCACCAAATCCCAACCCCATAGGACACGACAAGCTTCAAATTCCTTTCCAAGCTGCACCTGCACCAATTTCTGGGGCATGCAGCCCTCTGGTGGCTGAAATAGGTAATGGTCTTGGCTGTGTCCTTTCTGCAGGGCCCTATCAGCCGTATTGGTGACTTGGATGGGACAGAAAGAGCACATCGACCGAAAGACTGGGTGAGTGCCGGGAGTGCCTAATTAGTGCATATGTTAAAACAGAACAAGGAGCCCCTGACTAGAATAAGGAGAAATGTGGAGCCCTACACCTCAGTCCAAAGGCAGAAGTCCAGCCCCATGGCGACAGACGGCGTCACAGAAGCAGGGGCCCGCAGACGGGGGCTGACCTGACTGAAGCCCTGCATCGGCCGTGTCATCTCCGGCCCGGACTGTGGCCGTGGCTTCCCGTCTGGAGTCCCAGCCATCCACCTCACCCGTGCTGGAGTCTCCTCCATCGCTGCAAAGACTCCTGCTGAAAACCATCAGGACCCCCTGGTAGCCCCGTCGGGTGGCCACATGTACACACACAATCTGAAACCTCACAGAGAGGGGGGTGGCACGTGGTCTGGGAGAAGGTGGGGACTGCTCCAAGGCCCTTCCTGGTTTCTCTCTCCCTCATCACCTCCTCCTCCTCTTCTGGGGAGAGAGAAGCAAAGCAAGAGGCAAAGAGACCCCAGGGGCCCCCCTGGGAGGAGAGGGGAGAGATGAGAAACAAGGGACATTGACTGGGGCAAACAAACCTGAAGAGGGAAGTGCCATGAAAGCTGAGGAAGGAGGGTGTGCCAGTTAGAAAGTATTATGTACCCCAGAAAAGTCATGTCTTAACCTGGATTCAATCTTGTGGAGCAACTGTTTCTTTTAATCCTGATTCAATACTGTAGGTTGGACTCTTGTGATTAGAGTACCTCCATGGAGGTGTGACACGCCCAATTGTGGGTGTGACTTTTGATTAGATGGAGATGTGACCCCACCCATCCCAGGTGGGTCTTGATTAGTTTACTGGAATCCTTTTAAAAGAAGCATTTTGGAGAGAGAAAGAAAGTTTCTCAGAGCAGACAAAAACTTCACAGCAGAGCTGACACTTGGAGAACAGAGTCATGGAGGCTTGGAGATGCTTGGAGCTCAGCAGATCTTCTCATAAGATATTAAGCAAGCCAGACCTGGAGAGAGCCAAGGGAAGCCAAGAGAATACAGCCAGCCCCAGAGAAGCAAAGCAAGGAGCCCCCACAGGAACAGAGGCTGAAAGCAACAGAGCCCAGGAGCAAGGGACCAGCAGACCAGCCACGTGCCTTCCCAGCCGACAGAGGGGTTCCTGACCCATCAGCCTTTGTTGAGTGAAGGTCACCTCTTTTTGGTGCCTTAATTCGGACACTTTCACATTCTTTGAACTTGTAGCTTATTAAATTCCCCTTTATAAAAGCAGTTTCAGTTCTGGTCTATCGCACTCCGGCAGCTTGCAAACTTCTGAAACAGGGTTTCAGAGGACAGGACGACAGGGAATTTGGCCACCTGGAAATGGGAACACCTTCCCATGGGGACCGTGACGAGGGAAGAGACTAGCGGTTTGTGGAGTAGATGAGGAGGAGGACGCTGAGAAAGCTAGAAGAGGCTTCATCAAGTAACGAAGGGAAAGGAAAACAATGGGTGAAGGAAGACCTCAGTTTTGCAGGCCAGGAAATCAGTAATTGCTGCTTAAGAAATCCCCCAAAACTCAGTAACCTGAATAAAATCAGTGGCTTTTTCTCCCAGGTCTGTGAATGGGTTGGTCTGGCTCTGCTCCATGAGTCTGATGATGACAGAAATGGAAAACAGCAAGTGACATTTCTGACCAATGCCACCAAACCCAGAGTCCAGGGGGCAGAGATAGACTCCGCCTCTTAATGGGACAAATCTGCAAAGTCCTGAGGGAGAGGATGTGAGTACAGGAAAGGGTGAAGTACTGGGACCATTGACAGATTCTACAGCAAGGTGGTAGGTGGAAAGAAAGAAGACATTGGAGAGGGAGAGGCTTGAGAAAATTTTGCAAATACTGGAAAAACCGCGACAAGGCCTGAATTTGGGCAGATGTGTATGGCTCTGCCAATTTCTAGAAGCTCGACTTTGGGTGAGTCATCCTACCTCTCTGAGACTCCACTTTGTTCCCTATAAAGTGAAGAAGACTCCTGCATCATGGTGTGAAAATGAAATGTGGTCCTGTAAAAAGGGCTTTACCGTGAAGCACAGACAGACCTGTGCGCGGTGACACAGAGGCTCCCGCACGCGGCACACAGGGCCCAGAGGCTGCTCTCAAGGCCTGGGGCGTCCGTGTGGAGGGCATGACACCAAAGGGGTTTGTGTTGCTGACCAGAGACTGGTGGCAGACATGGTGAGGGGCTGGAAGGTGGGCTTTTATTCCCCCAAAATAGCCCTGTCACCATGGGGGTGGTTCCAGAGTGATCTCTGCATTTCTGGCACATAGACCAGAGCCAGCTGTCCCACCCCCTTTAAGGAGACCTGAGGAGGTGCCATCCTGGGGGGTGGTTGGACGGAAGGGGGGGCTCGACCAGAGGTAGTCCTGCGCCCCACCCAGGGGGCATTCTGGGGCGGCCACGGATGTCTGGGTGACTCAGTTGGCCTCTGGTCAGTGTGGGCAGGGGCCTAAATGGTCTCTGTTTAGTCTGCCAAAGCTGCCGGAATACAGTATACCAGAGGTGCGCTGGCTTTTATGAAGGGAATTTAATAAGTTACAAGTTTACAGTTTTAAGGCCATAAAAAATGTCCAGAATGAAGGCATCTAGAGAAAGATGTTTTCGTCCGCTAAAACTGCCAGAATGCAACATACCAGAGATGGATCAGCTTTTAATAAGGGGATTTATTTAGTTAAAAATGAGTAATTCTTCAGAGGAAAGGCAGCTAACTTTCATCTGAGGTTCTCTGTCTCATGGGAAGGCATGGTGACGTCTGCTGGCCTTCTCTCCTGGTTTCTTGGCTCCAATAGCTTTCCCCGGGGTGATTCCTTTCTGCCTCTGGAAACAAACATCTGGACTGAGCTGCGAGTGCTGAGATGAGGTATGCTGAGCTGCTTGGGCTGTGCTGCGCTGAGCTCTTTTAAGCTGCCAACTAATTAAATTAAACCACTCATTGAAGAAGGCACCCCCTCAGCCGACTGCAGCTGTAGTCAGCCATGGACGGACTTCACATGCTAATGATTCACGTCCCAGCAGCAGAACCATGGGGCACCTTCACCTGGCCAAGCCGACCCCCAAACCTATCACAGATACCTTGACTCAAGAAAGACGATGGGTCTGGAACACATCTGCCAGCACATGCCTGGCATCTGCTGGTCCTTTGGCTCCTGGTTTCAAACAGCTTCCTTGGGGACGTTTTCTTTCTGCATCTCCAAACATCTCTCTTTCAACTCTGAAGATTTTTTTCAAAGTGTCTCCCTCTTTAAGGACTCCAACAGGCAGATTAAGACACACCTTGCATAGGTGGACACACATCTCCATGGAAACAACTTAATCAAAAAGGTTCCACCCAACAATACTGAATCAAGATGGAAGAACAGGGCTTTTCTGAGGTACACAACATTTTTTTTATGCTGGCACTGTCCCAAACAATGGAAAACAGCCCTCTCAAAATGCCATCAGTGTCCTGTTGATAAACGCTGGGCCAGGTGGCTTCAGAGCTCTATCCTTGAGAGTCCAGATACATGCCCTGCTGTTAGCAAAAGTAACCCAGCAAGTTCCCTCTTTTTGCACAGTGCCTCACTCTGAGCTGAGCAAGTATGTGGCTCCAGAAGCATCTCAGATGGGATTAAATAAGCCAAGTCCTGCAACACACTACCGCAGTTCCCTCGCAGAGTAAAATTCTATTCCCTCTATAAAACATAGCTGCACATGGTGATTGTGTACAAGGCTATTAAAAAATTGCCAGGTGCAGAACTCTATGATTCTGCCGTGTAAAGAGAGCAGACTGCCTGCTTGCAGGTGCCCAGTGAACCGGCACAGTCAACCTGCCAGCTGAGGGACACAGCCGGCATTCAGTGAGCTCTTATCCTGCTTGTCCCTTAGAGTGCACAGAGGCTCTTGGGAGGTGTCTGTTTTCTTAAAAATCTGGCCAGGCAGTTTGAACTGGTGCCTGCCTTCTTTTCCATCAGCATTCACGGCTTCCTGATTTGGGGCTGGGATCAGGGCAGGAGGTTTGGAAGTATTTGCTGCTGATGGGAAACATTTTCCCAGGGGCCGCCCTGTCCTCCCCTCCGGGCCACCTGCCTCCTGCTCAGCCCATACGAATCTGTCCTCGAGCAGGTGGGGGGAGTGGTGGCTGGAGGACGGCTGCACAGCCTTTCCTCCTTCCTCGAAGCTGGGTCAGGTGTGGCCAAGTCACAGCAAAGACTTTTACAGGAGCTTTTAGAAAACGCACTATCTGTAGTGGCCCGGCTGGCAGCTGGTCCACAGGAAACAGGGGGCAGGGAGAACCGAGGGTCACAGGTCACTGGGGCCGTGCCCTCCACCCCAAAAGGAGGACTCCCCCATGCCTGGACTCCTCTTAAAATGCAAGCTTCATCCATCGGTCGGGGGTGGCTTAGGTACCATGAGAGCAGTTACGGTGGCTTTCCCTAGCATATTTTAGATACCTTTTTTTAAATCCTTATAATAGGTATGTTTTTTAAATGCAGTTTTATTGAGATATATTCATACCATATAATCATGCAAAAAGTACAATCCGTGGCTCACAGTATCATCACATAGTTGTGCATCATCATCACAATCAATTTTAGAACATTTCCATTACTCAAAAATAAATAAATAAAAGCAAAAAAGAAGGCCCCAAACATCCCATGACCCTTATCCCCCTTATTATTTATTTTTTGTCTTCATTTTCTTACTCATCTGCCCATACCCTGGATAAAGGAGGTGTCAGTCACAAGGTTTTCTGTCACACGGTCACACAATAAAAGCTCAATAGTTATACAATCGTCTTCAAGAATCAAGGCTATTGTGAAACCCACAGGGGACAGCCTCTCCGAAAACATCAATCAGTTCCATCCCCCATCCCATACTGCTGACCTCCCTTTTCAACATACAAGAAGTAGCCTGGGCATAGCCCAAATATCCCTAAAGATTGGGAAAAGAATCAAAGGAGAAGAAGGAACTATAACAGAGAAGTTAGGATTTAACAAATGAGTATGACTGCTGAATCATTATATTGATATTTCTTTTAGTCTCCAGTATTTGGAGCAGCCAAGAGGAAAAACCTCTTAAAACTGTGGAACGGTAGTCCAAACTTTGAAATCTGTTCGTAAACTATTTGGTGAAATATATTTTCAAAACAATTGCTTTTTCACATCTATGTTATATTTCACAATAAAGAAAACATTTAAAAAAATCAAGGCAATGGGATTACAATTCAACAGTTTCAGGTATTTCCTTCTAACTATACTAACACACTAAAAACTAAAAAGGGATATCTATATAATGCATAAAAATAACCTCCAAGATAACTTCTCATCTCCATTTGAAATCTCTCAGCCACTGAAATGTTATTTTGCCTCATTTCTCTTTTCCCCAGTTTTGGTCAAGAAGGCCTTCTCAACCCCATGATGCCAGGGCCAGGTTTATCCCCAGGAGTCATGTCCCATGTAGGGGGAAGGGCAGTGAGTTCACCTGCCAAGTTGGCTGAGAGAGAGAGACCACATCTGAGCAACAAAAGAGGTTCTCTGGGGGTGGCTCTTAGGTATAATTATAAGTAGGCTTAGCTTCTACTACTTTGCAGGGATAAGTTTCATAATGGCAAGTTCCGAGCTCAAGCTTGGCCTATTAAATTGACAGTCCCTAGTGCTTGTGAGACTATCAAGAATTCCTCAGGTAGGAAAGGTCAATATTTCCTCATTTCCCCCAGCCCTTCAAGGGGACTTTGCAAATATTTTTTAATCTTCTACCTAAATTACTTGGGATATATTGAGTATTAAGATACTTTTTTTTTTTTTTTTTTGCATGGACAGGCACTGGGAATTGAACCCAGGTCTCTGGCCCGGCAGGTGAGAGCTCTGCCTGCTGAGCCACTGTGGCCCTCCCTTAAGATACCTTCTAAAATAAATTTTCAGGAATGCTCTTGTGCAGCAAAACACAGTTATCTAGACACTCAGATTTACCACCTAAAATTTGGGTTTGTGGATATGAACAATGGCATCTTCTTAGGAAACTCTGTCAAAGCTTCATTGTGAAGGTGCTTGGACTGTTTTCACGGCTGCAGCAGTAAGGGGGGGGGAAGAGTTCTGCTAAAAGCAATGGTTTTGGGTACAGAACTCTTCCCAAGGGCCAGGTGGGTGGCTCAGTTCTCAGCTGGCCATGTGCTCAGCCCCGCGGGAGGCTATCTCTCAGTGGCCCCAACTTCCAGCCCTGAGTAGACCCTGCTCGGGTCTCTGCCCGATGAACGCCTGCATGCTGGGGCAGTTTTCTCAGAATTCCAAGGTGTCTGCCCTGCTGGAGGGTCACAGGGGGCACCTGACCAGTCCCCTTGCCAGCCCAGGTCCCAGGAATGGGAACGGAGCCCCCCAGGAGTCCTGGGTTCAGTCGCCCTGCCAGTGGCAGGCAGCTGTGAGTGATTCTGGCTGGTCCCACAAGAAGCAAGACTGCCCGGCTGAGTCGTGTCCAAATTCCTGGTCTGCAGAGTTGAGAATATTTTGGATGTTGTTTGAAGCCACTAAGCTTTGGAAGACAGTTTACCACTCACTAACAGAGAACTGAAATAGCCACCCCTTTGTCCCTCTGTGGAAACTTTCTCTTTTTTTGTAAAATGAAACACTTCTTTCCACCCAATACCTCATCCAGCATCATGAGGTCTTCCTGAGTTCACTCTGCAATGTGTCCCCATCTGCAAAAGCCTGTTGTCCTTGCTCCGGACCACATTACTTCACGACAGCAAAACTCCTGGTCAGCAGAACCCTTGTGTCTAAGGAGTGCAACTGTTTGCATTTGGAAGAGCATTGTTTTCTCTCTTTCCAAATGGCTTCCAAAATCTTTCCTGTGTAAGGAAGAGGCTGGGTCTTCCCGGCATGGCTTCTTTCATGAATACTTGGCCTATGTCTGACTCCCCTACTGGATCGTAAGCTCCCCAAGGGCAGGGCTCATGTCTGGTTTGCTCACTGCTGTCTCTACGTCCTAGCAGAGTACCTGGCATTTAGTCATCACTCATAAATATATTTTTTAACAAGTTGTGGGTTTTCAAATCCCATAAGGAACAACCACTGGTCATCATCACTGATGAAACAAAGTTGGCGAGCAGATGGGCTGTGCTGAGTAGTAGGCTCCATACTAGGGAGCTCAGCTTTCTTGAGACTTGAGCAGCATCACAGCCCCGTGGGACTTTGGACCCCTGGAAATGGGGACACTGCACCTCAGGCTGTTCAAATCACCACCACACCCCGCACTCATCAGAAACACTGACTCTGTTTCCATGTGCTCTGTAGAAAGAGCAGTCCCCTTCTCCATCTTTTGCCAGAAAATCTGTGGGTGTGGGTGTGGGTGTGGAGTGGAATGAGCCATGGCTTCTCCTTCGTTTGGCTTGGCCTGGATGCCAGTTTCTGAAGGTGAAAGTTTGTGGAAACACACTGGCTTAACCTCCTAGCATGGCTGGAGGATGGGAGGTGGGAGGGGTGGGCAAGTATTCCAGGAAAGTTCTGGCTAATGAATTTCTGGAAGGACATATGCTTTCCCTAAAAAATGACTGTGATACACTCACCAAGGCAGTCCCTTTCCAACTTGGATTCCCTTCTTTCTTTCTTCTCCCCAAAAGGTTATGTGGTTTAGAAATACACATCCAGGAAAATTATGGACAATGTCACCATAAGTTTCACAGATGTATCCTGATGTCATTAAAGATAGAGTTCATGCTTACAAAGAAGAGCACAAGCGCCATTCACTGAGCCAGAAATAAAGCTGATGAAAGGCTAGGAGGGGAAGGGGACTGCAGGAGTAGTAATTTGCTGGTTTATAGTTTCCTTATAGAAATAAAAGCTATACTTCTAAGGGGTAAATTAAATTTAAAAATTGCTGCATATCTATTAGTCAGTATTTATACTCACTGGTCCTTTACTAATGAGTTATTTCTACTAGCAATAAGAAATAGAGGTTTGATGGTACCACTATAAAAGTAGACAATATTTCTTCACTAACGTTCTCTATACAAGATTAGAAAACATAAACTATATTGTCATTTTACACAATCACAAAAAAACATTAAAATTCCATGAGTTTCATTGTTGCACACTAAAACTATTCTTTAATGTGTCATAAAAGATTACAAAAATATTATATCAATCCCTTGCCAATGATACTAAGTGTAAAGTGGAAGCCTGCTTTATTCCAGTCTCATATTTCTAGTATCTGCCAGAGATGTTCATAAAATAAAAGGTTAGGTCTCATGGGAAGTTGAGCAGATAATAACCAAGGTAAATGGATGGGAGGGTCCAAATGAGTCAGCCAGCCCATGTTTAATGCTAGGTCTTAATAACACTGGCGCTGAAGCCACCCAGTGAGCTAACTCCAGTCGAGGTCAGGGTGAAACACTGGAACCAAAGTAGATTGTCAGCCAGCCAAAGGGTTTCCATTCTAAAGCCTTTTAAAATATACAATCAGAAGTGACAAATGGGAAGCCACCCAAATGATAAAGAGATGTACAGTGCACTTAACTCTTTATCCATAGGCTGCTTTTAAGAAAATCTGTGTTTTCAGATGTACCTCAAATCCATCAAAAATAGCCTTTGGAAAGAGAATATGTACTCCTCAGACACAATATCTTTGGGGAAGGGGGTAAGAAAAAAATGCATATTTGTATTAAAATATATTAATAAAATATTAAGTTAATAATGGCTATGGGGCATTAAAAATGGGCAAAAGATGTGAATAGATGTTTCAAGTCTCTTCACGAGGATATGCAAATGGCCAAAAAGCATATGAAGAGATTAGCCACTGGGGAAATACACATCGAAACCACAATCAGATAACCACTTCACACCCACTAGAATGGTTAATATGAAAAAAAAAAATTACAAGTGTTCGAGAGGATATGGAGAAATAGGAACACATTCACTGCTGGTTGGAATGTAAAATGGTGAAGCTGCTATGGAAGATGGCTTGGCAGTTCTTCAGAAAGCTAAGTCCAGAACTACCATATGACCTGGCAATCCCACTGCTAGGTATATACCCAAAGGAAGTGAAAGCAGGGACCGGAACAGATATTTGCACACGAATGTTTGTAGCAGCATTATTACAATTGCCAAAGATGGAAGCACCCCATGTGCCCATATTATTCAGCTGTAAGGAGGAATATGACAACGTGGATAAACCTGGAGTGCATCATGTTGCAGGAAATAAGCAAGACACAAAAGCACAAATACTGATATGAAATAATTAGAAAAAGCAAACTCGTAGACTCAGGATCTAGAACACAGGTTACTGGGACAGGGAATGGGGTGTTAATACTTAAATTGTACAAAGTTTCTATTGGGGATGATGAAAAAGGTTTAGTGATGGATGGTGGTGATGGCCTTCACACTCATACAGTCCATACATACATGGGACATACTTCCCAGGGGTGTAATGGCTCACAATATGATCACACAGTTGTGTATTTATCACATGATCATTTTTAGAACATTTGCATCACTCCAGAAAAAGAAATAAAAAGAAAGGACTCATACATCCTATATCCCTTACCCCCCCCCTCACTGACCATTAGTATTGCAATCTGCCCAATTTTTAACCCTTAATCCCCCCTATTATTTGTTTATTTTTTATCCTTATATTTTTACTCCTCTGTCCATACCCTGGATAAAAGGAGCATCAGACACAAGGTTTTCACAATCACAGTCACATTGTAAAAGTTGTATCATTATACAGCCATCTTCAAGAATTAACACAGTTCAACAGTTTCAGGTACTTCCCTCTAGCCACTCCAATGAGCCATAAACTAAAAAGGGATATCAATATAAAGCATAAGAAAACTCCTCAGGATAACCTCTCAAATCTGCTTGAAATCTCTCAGTACTGAAACTTTATTTTGTCTCATTTCTCTCTTCCCCCTTTTGGTTTAGAAGCTTTCTCAATCCCACATTGCCAGGTCCTAGCACATCTCAGGAGTCCTTCTCAACACTGCTATGGATATTTACACCCCTGGGAGTTATGTCCCACATAGGGGATAAAGGCAATGAGTTAATCTGCTGATCTGGCTTGGAGAAGGAGACCACATCAGAGCAACAAAAGAGGTTCTTTGGGGGTGACTCTAAGGCACAATTATAAGTAGGCTTAACTTCTTTGCAAGAATAAGTTTCTTAGGGTGAATCCCTAGATTGAGGGCTCAGCCTATCGAATTAGTTGTCCCTAGTGCTTGTGAGAATATCACGAATTTCCCAGATGGGGAAGTTTAATATTTCTTCCTTTCTCCCCAGCCCCACAAAGGAATTTGCAAATACTTTCCTATTCTCTGCCCAAATTACTTTGGAAATTTTCAGGGCATCACACTAACCTGTGCAAACCAACAAAATCTCAGGCCCTATTAGGGATTCCATGTAAGTATGGTGTTCGAATAAACTGACCATACACGTTAAATTAGATAATGCTCCACCCAAAATAAACTTTTGTACCAAATAAACATCTTTTTGGTCTCACATAGAAGTTGAAGTTTTAAAATATGAACCACATAGGTAATATTATCATATTGAAGGTGAACACGATTGAAAGGGGCTGTATAGACTTATCCCAATGTCCCAATGATTAACACTAGAAATATAAATAAGTTCTTACAAGAAAAATATGTGAACCAGATCATCCTTTACCTTACAGCACTGAATTATATATTTAAATATGGTTAAATGGAGAAATATTAGGTTGTATATTTGTTACTCAGAATAAAATTTTCTTTTAAAATCCATGGAATTCACAACAAGAACACTGAACCTAAGTTAAACTATTGACATTAATTAATAGTACAATTGTAAAAATGTTCCTTCATGAATTGTAACAAATATACCACACGAATGCAAGGAGTTGATAATAAGGGGGTGTGATGGTTAGGTTCATGTGTCAATTTGGCCAGGTGATGGTGTCCAGTTATCTGGTCAAGCAAGCACTGGCCTTACCATTACTGCAAGGACATTTTGTGGACTTAAATCATCAGCCAGTTGATTGCATCTATGGCTGATAACGCTTATGATCAACTGAAGGACATCTCTTCTGCAATGAGATATGTTTAATCCAATCAGTTGAATGTTTGTAAGGGGGAGATGACAAGTTCAGCAGTCAGAAGAGAGAACTTTCATCTCTACTTCAGGCAGCCAGTCTCTCCTGGAGAAGTCATCAAAAACCGCCATCGGAGTTGCCAGCATGCAGCCTGCTCTATGGAATTTGGATTTGTGCAGCCACTGTTTGCATAAAACACTTTAAATTCTCATATTACTGATATCTCTTGTTGGTTCTGTTTCCTGCCTAATACAGCTTTGGTACCAGCGGTGGTTCTTGAGAAACAGAATCTTTAAAATGGATTTTTGCAATTGGTTTTCTACTCTGATTAAACTCAAAGGGACTAATGACTCTATTTTCAATAATCAAAATGGCACTGACAGTCCACAGTGTGAGTTAGAAATAAAGATACACAAAAATCACCATTTGATTCTGCTAATTGCATGCTTTTATGAAGCAAGGCTCTGGGTGACAGTGTTTTGTGGAGTTTAAAGGTATAATGATGTTGGTTAGTTGTTTCAAGATATGCTGCATATGGTTATAAAAGAAAGGGATGAGCTGAAGGTTTCAAATTTGCAGCTTAATCCAATATAAAAGATGTAAAAGTTTTGAAAACAAGACCCAGAGTCTCATTGTGTGAATAGCAGATTTAGAACATAAACTAAAATCTCAGCCTTGCAGAGTGTCTGCTATTAAAGTGAAGGCATTGATTGGGAAGGAATGGGATCCTGAAAATTGGGATGGAGCCATATGGGTTGATAGGATGGCAATGGGGACATTGAAACCCTAGATTCTTATGAGTCTTTGCTAGATAAACCTGTATTGGTCTGCCCAGAGGAAACAGCTGCCCCACCTCCAGCCTGCTCTGAGAGAACAGCCATACAATCAACCTCCTGTCTGCCCTGAAAAGTCCGCCATCCAATCTCCACCTGAAGAGATTAGTACTTCAGTGCTTACTAACCTGTAACCACCTCCCCTAGAGAAACAGCCCTCCTTCCTCTGTCTGGAGAAATTAATCCTGTTTCACCAGATGAAACTACAAGGGAATTCACTGAGGTAATTGGCTTGAAAGGCACTTCTAATTCTTTTCACGACCCCCCCCCCCCCCGCCGCCCCATTACCCTTCTTTTCTTCCAGACCTATAACTAAAGTCCCAATGGGCTCTGAAAGGTGAGGTACAAAGTGTGACCCATGAGACGGTACATTATATTCCAAAATAATTGCATGAGTTTTCCAATTTATATAGACAGAAATCAGGGGAATATGTGTGAGAATTGATATTAAGGGTGTGGGATAATGGTGGAAGGAATATAAAGGTGGATCAGGCTGAATTTATTGATATGGGCCCACTAAGCATAGATTCAATGTTGCAATGAGAGAGGTTAGAAAGGGCAATTAACAGTGTGTTTGGGTGGTTGGGCGAAACATAGATCAAAAGGTAGCCAACGTCACTTGAGGTCGAATGCCAGAATGCCCTGGTATAATGTGGAGTGGATCCAAAGGCTTAGAGAGATTGGAATGTTAGAGTGGGTTTATCAGGGAAGACCTCCTCAAACACCGCAAGTATTTCCAGAGGACACACCTTTTATCAGGACTGAGAGAATAAATTTGTGAGACTAGCTCCATCATCCCTGAAGAGCTCTGTAGTCACTCTTCTCAGTAGGTCAGATATTACTTGGGGGATTCATGTAACTTAGTTGAAATCCTTAAACACAATGGGGATAACTGGATCCTGAGTTGGAAGAAACCACATGGCAACAATTAATTGCCATAGACAAGGTGGGCATGGCCACCATAATGGACAGCAGACTCAAAGCAACAGTCAAAATAATCTGACTCACAGGGACTTATGGCATTGGCTAGTAGATCATGGGGTACCTAGAAGTAAAATAGATGGGCAGTCTACTAAACTCTTGTTTGAGCTGTATAAACCAAAGTGTTCTAGGGCAAATGAACAAAAGTCTAACTTGAATTTCAAAATCAGAGAGTCATGGTCTCTTAAGTCCCAGATGAGACAGTTTACAGACCTAGAACCCCTTGAATGAGGGAAGGCCAGGTACACTTGGAGAGGATTCTGTTATACTGCCAAAAATTTATACTGTTAATCTTCCTCCCGGCCTTCCCCAAGGAGACCTACAGACTTTTACCAGAGTTAACCATGCACTGGGGAAAAGTAAATGATTAGATATTTCAGGGAATTAGTGACATTAATTCCTGGGAAACCAAAATGTCACTTTAGTCCATCAGTCAGAGTAGGGGCTTATGGAGGTCAGGTGATCAATAGAGTTTTAGCTCAGTCCATCTCACAGGGACCCAGTGAGTCCCTGGACCTATTCTGTGGTTAATTTCCCAAGTTTCTGAATGCATAATTGGAATAGGCATACTCAGCAACTGGCAGAATTCCCACATTGCTTCCCTGATTTGTGAAGTGAGGGCTATTATGGTAGGAAAGGCCAAGTGGAAGCCACTAGAACTGCCCCTACCTAGAAAAATAGTAAATCAGAAGCAATACCATATTGCTGGAGGGAATGCAGAGATTACTGCCATTCTTAAGGACTTGAAGGATTCAGGGGTGGTAATTCCCACCACATCCTCATTCACTCTCCTATTTGGCCTGTGAAGAAACAGATGGGTCTTGGAGGATGTCAGTGAAATATCATAAACTTAACTAGGTGATGATTCCAATAGCAGCTGCTGTTCTGGATGTGGTATCTTTGCTTGAGCAAATCAGCACATCTCCTGGCACTTGGTATGTAGCTATTGATCTGGCAAATGCCCTTTTCTCAATAGCCATTAGTAAGGACCATCAGGAATAGTTTGTATTCAGCTGGCAAGGCCAGCAGTATACCATCACTGTCCTACCTCAAGGGTGTATCAACTCTTCATCCCTACGTCACAATCTTGTCCTCAGGGAACTTGATCATGTCCCCCCCACACACAAGATATCACACTGGTCCATTATACTGATGATATCATGCTTATTGGACCTAGTGAGCAAGGATTAGTAACTAATCTAGTCTTTTTGGTAAGCCATTTGTGTGTCAGAGGATGGGAGATATCTCCAACAAAAATACAGGGGCCTTTCACTTCAGTGAAATCTAGATGTCCAGTGGTGTGGGGCATGACAAGATATCCCTTCTAAGGTAAAGGATGAACTGTTGCATTTGGCCTCTCTTATGACCAAAAAAGAGGCACAATAGCTAGTCAGCTTCTTTGAATTTGGGTGACAACATATTCCTAATTTAGGTGTGCTACTCTGGCCAATTTAACAAATGACCAGAAAAGCTGCTAGTTTTGAGTGGGGACTGGAACAAGAGGAGGCTCTGTGACAAGTCCAGGCTGCTGTGCAAGCTGACCACCATTTGGGCCATATGATCCAGCAGATTCAATGGTGCTGGGAGTGTCTAAGGAAGAGAAAACTCTGATCCAGGAACCCACTTAAAAGCAAAAATAAGTGTGGCAATGGGCAAATGCTTATGAAATTCTCCGGTCTTACTATTCTCCCCATCATCCTGAAGCAGCTGGATTGATAGAATAGTGCATTGGCCTTTTGAAGACTCAAATATGGCACCAACTAGGTGGCAATACCTTGCAGGGCTGAGGCAATGTTTTCCAGGCAAATAGAGTTGCTGTCTGGAGCCTTTGGCAGACCCTTATAGAAGAATCATAATTCAGGCCCTTAGGATTTTGGAGTAAAGCCTTGCCGTCCTCTGCAGATAACTACTATCTTGAGAAATAAGTTTTGGCCTGCTACTGCGCCTTAGTAGAACCAAATGCTTAACCAAGGACCACCAAGTTACATGAGATCTGAGTTGCCTATCATGAGCTGGGTGTTGTCTGACCCACCAAGTCATAAAGTTGGGCATGCACAGCAGCACTCCATCATTGAATGGAAATGGTAAATACAAGCCAGGGCTCAAGCAGGTCCTGAAGGCACAAATAAGTTACATGAGGAAGTGACCTAAATGCCCATGGTCCCCACTCCTGCCACATTCTTCTCTTTCTCAACCCAGGGCTATGGCCTCTTTGGGAGTTCATAACTTCAATTGACTGAGGAAGAGAAAACTCAGGCCTGGTTTACAGATGGTTCTTCATGATATGCAGGGAGCACCCAAGAGTGAACAGCTACAGCACAGCGGTTCCCTTCTGGGATGTCATTGAAAGACAGTGATGAGAGGAGATCCCCACAGTGGGCAGAACTTTGAGCAGTACACATGGTTGGTTATTTTGCTTGGAAGAACTGGCTAGAGTTGTGTTGGTTTTATACTCTTATGAGCTGTTACTAATAGTTTGGCTGAATGGTCAGGGACTTGGAATGAGCTTGATTGGAAAATTGGAAACAAAGTGATCTGGGGAAGAGGTATGTGGATAAAAATCATGAGGATATTTGTGTCCTTTATGAATGATGACCAGAGGGTGACTTCAGCACAGGAAGTTTTAATAATCAAGTGGATAAGATGACCCATTCTCTGGCTATCAGTCAGCCTCTTTTCCCAGCCATTCCTGCCACTGCATAATGGGCTCATGAACAAAGTGGTCACGGTGGTAGGGCTGGAGTTTATACATGGGCTCAGCAACATGGACTTCTACTCACCAAGACAGACTGGCTACAGCCACTACTGAGTGCCCAATCTTCCAGCAGAAGAGACCCACACTTGTTCCCCAATATGGCACCATTCCCTGAGGTGATCAGCCTGCTATGTGGTGACACACTTATTACATTGAATCACCTCCGTCATGGAAAGGGCAGTGATTTGTTCTAACTAGAATAGATACATACTCCAGATATGGGTTTGCCTTCCCTGCACACCACACTTCTGCCAAAAATACCATCATGGACTTATGGAATGCTTTATTCACCATTATGGTATTCTACACAGCATTGCTTCTAATCAAGGAACCCAGTTCACAGCAAATGAAGTGTGGGAATGGGCAAATGCTCATGAAATTCTCTGGAAAATATATATTTTTCCCTTCCTTAGACACTTGGAGTGATCAAGGAACCCACTTCACAGCAAAAATAAGTGGCAATGGGCAAATGCTTATGAAATTCTCTGGTCTTACTATTCTCCCCATCATCCTGAAGCAGCTGGATTGATAGAATAGTGCATTGGCCTTTTGAAGACTCAAATATGGCACCAACTAGGTGGCAATACCTTGCAGGGCTGGGGCGATGTTTTCCAAGAGACTGTGTATGTTCTGAATCAGTGCCCACTTTATGGGGCTATGTCTCCCATAGTCAGGATTCATGGGTCCAGGAACCAAGGGGTGGAAATGGGAGTGGCACCACTTACTATTACCCCTGTGATCCACTAGGAAAATTTTTGCTTCCTGACCCTGCAACCTTGAGTTCTGCTGGTCTACAGGTCTTAGTTCCATAAGGAGGAATGCTTCCACCAGGAGACACAATAAACTATTCCACTGAGCTGGAAATTAAGACTGTCACCTGGCCTCTTTGGGCTTCTCATGTTTCTGACTCAATAAGCAAGGAAAGGGATTACTGTTCTGTCTGGGGTGATTGATCCTATCAAGGGGAAATAGGACTGCAACTACACAATGGAAGTAAAGAAAAGTTTTCTGGGATATAGGAGATCCCCTTGGGCATCTCTTATTACTACCATGCCCTGTGACTAAAGTCAATGGAAAGTTGCAACAACCCAATCCAGGCAGGACTACCAATGGCCAAGAAACTTAAGGATTGATGGTTTGGATTACCCCACCAGGCAAAGAACCATGGCCAACTGAAGTGCTTGCAGAGGGTAAAGGGGACATAGAATGGGTATGTGCTGATTCAAAATGATGTACGTCCCCTAGAAAAGCCATGCTTTAATCAAAATTCCATTTTGTAAAGGCAGAACAATCCCTATTCAATACCGTATGTTTGAATCTGTAATTAGATCATCTCCCTGGAGATGTGATTTAATCGAGAATGGTTGTTAAACTGGATTAGGTGATGACATGTCTCCACCCATTTGGGTGGGTCTTGTTTGGTTTCTGAAGTCCTATAAAAGAGGAAACATTTGGGAGAAAGAGATTCAGAGAGAGCAGAGCAGAACGACATTACCATGAGAAGCAGAGTCCACCAGGCAGCAATCTCTGGAGATGAAGAAGGAATATGTCTCCCAGGGAACTTCATGAAACAGGAAGTCAGGAGAAGAAGCTAACAGATGATGCCATGTTCCCCATGCACCCTTCCAGATGAGAGAGGAACCCTGACTGTGTTCACCATGTGACTTTCCGGATGAGAGAGAAACTCTGACTATGTTCACCATGTGCTGTCTCACTTCAGAGAGAAACCCTGAACTTGATCAGTCTTCTTGAACCAAGGTATCTTTCCCTGGATGTCTTAGACTGGATGTTTCTATAGATTTTTTTTGGCTTGGGCGGGCACCGGGAATCTAATCCAGGTCTCCGGCATGGCAGGCAAGAACTCTGCCTGCTGAGCCACCGTGGTCCACCCAATGCCTAAGTTGTTGTTGTGTTTGTTTTTTTTTTGCCTGGGCAAGCACTGGTAATTGAACCCGGGTCCCTGGCATGGCAGGCGAGAATTTAGACTTGTTTTAATTGGGACATTTTTTTGGCCGTGGAACTGTAAACTAACATCTGGTTAAATTCCCCTTTGTAAAAGCCATTCCATTTTTGGTGTATTGCATTCTGGCAGCTAGCAAACTAGGACAGGGTAGTAGAAGGTAGTGATAATGTGAACTACAACCACATGACCAGTTACTGAAACAAGGGCTGCAATGGTATGAATATTTCCTGATTTTTTATGCGTATGTATTTGTACATAAAGTAAATATCTCTTCTTCTTATCATATGACATAAGTTGCATTGTTCATGTCATAGTATTTAAGTTATAGGACATCGAAGTGAATCGGGGTGGGCCATAATCCAATGTGACTGGAGCACTTATAACCAAAGACTTGGACACAGAAATAGAAGCCACAGGAGAAAACCAAAGGAAACAGATCACTATGCGATGGAGGCAGACTGTGGGCAAACCAGCACCAGAATGCTGCAGACTTTGGAGAAGGCAGAGCCCGCCAACACCCTGATTTGGACTTCTAGCCTCTAACACCACGAGACAATGTACTTCTGTTGTTCAATCCAACATAAATTCCTATTTAGCACCCCTGGCAATTAAGACACCAACCAAACTTAAATGGGAGGGTAGAATACTGTTCGGTGAAAATATCATGTTTATAAGTTAGTATTTGTACAAAAATAATATAAAAAGACATTTATACTTGCAAAAGATGATTATACCTAAAAATGAAAAATTATTAATGGATTATATAAGCACATTATTTGGAGATTTGGAAATATATACAGAAGAATCAGCTAGAAGAGTTGAGCCTGGATACCTCCCAGGAGAGTGATATACTAGTTTTGTGAAGTAAGGTTTATAAACTATTTTTAAAGTGTATAGACAGAATTCTGCTTGAAAGTGGCTAAATTTAAAATAATGGCAGTCCAATAATTTATTCTTGTAACAAGCCTGTTTAAACCAACAAGCACATTTATGTGTATAGAACACATATACAGTTACATTAAAAACACAGCTGAAAATAAATCTCTGCTGCTGCTTGATTTAGCCCTTGAACACTTTGAACTAGTATTTTCAATATTTCATGAACATCATCAGAGGAAGAAAAGGTGAAAGGACACTGGTAAATCAGAAGATCAAATAAGACTGCTGGTTATTAAAGAAGTCATTTCACCTTTCTGGACCCTTCTGTTTCTAGACCTGAAAAAGAAGTTGTGCAAATATATTAAGCAGATAATTAAAAAGTATTGGCAAAGTCCCTTGAGGGATGGGAGAAAAAAATATGGAACTATTAAACTTTACCATCAGGGGATCCCCTGATACTGTGTTAAACATTAAGGACACCAAAATTAATAGGCCAAGCCCTGGATCTTGAGGCTTACTCCTGTGGAGCTTATGTAGGTAGCAGAGAAGCCTAGACTACCCATAGCCATACCTAAGAGTTGCTTCTGGAGGACCTCTTTAGTTGTTCAGACGTGGCCTCATCCTCTCTAAGCCCAACTCTGCAAGTGAAATCACTGCCCTCTCCACAACGTGGGACATGACATCCAGGGGTGAAAGTCTCCCTGGTGGCATGGGAGATGACTTTCACGGATGAGTCCAGCCCTGGCACTGTGGGATCAACAATTTCATCCTGACCAAAAGGGGGAAAAGAAGTGTAACTCATAAAGTATTAGTGGCTGAGAGAGTTCAAACAGAGTAGAGAGGCTACTCTGGAGGTCACTCTTATACAAGCTTCAGTTACACATTGCCACCTATCATAATTTGCCAAATCTTGATCAAAACCATTCCAGCCAATACTAAAGAACATCTAGGGCAATATATAAGATTCTATAAAGGTTCCATGTACTAGGGCAACTTCCCAGAAACCTGCAACCTCCAGATAGGTCCCTGGACTAGATAAGTCATGAAACCTAGAGGGCGCAGCTTCTCCAGAACATCAACTAGTTCCATCTCCCTACTCCATATCATTGACAGCCCCTTCCAACGTGAAAAAGAATGGCCGTGGCCCAAATACCCCTAAAGTGTGGAACAGAAAGATCAAAGGTGATGGTGGAGTTATACAGAAAAAGTAGGGTTTAACAAATGAATATGATTGCTGAATCATTAAATTGATATTTCTTTTAGTCTCCAGTATCTTTTTAGAGCAGCTAGAAGTAAAAACTTATAATTGTGGAATTGTAACCTATACCACCCCCTACAATCTGTTCTACAACTAATCGCTGTGCTGTGCTTTGAAACTTTTTGCTTTTTTGTATATATGCTATTTTTCACAAAAAAGAATAAAAAAGTCAATGGTGATGATAAAAAAATATATATTTATTTCTTCTAGTCTCCTATATACTGGAGCAGCTAGAAGGAAAAACTTGAGGGGATGGTATGGAGCCCATGACAAACTTTGGGATCTGTCCTGTAACTACTTGTTGAAGAGTGCTTTGAAAACAATTGCTTCTTTCTTTCTTTGCTTTATTTATTTATTATATATTTATTTATTATATATTTATTGTATAGTATATATGTTATACTATACAATAAAAAAGTTTAAAAAAAGAATTTGTGCAAACCAGATGAGCTCTTCAAATCTAACTCTATTTAAATATATTTCATTGAACACAGGTTTTTTATTGACTAGTTTCTAAATCCAATTAGACATAGAGTGTCCCATTTTAAATGGGCCTCATTTTCAACTGGTCCTCATTAATAGGGCTTGCTTTCCTTACAGAATATTCAATAAATTGGTCTAAAGGATCAAAAAACCGATGCAATAAATTTTTATTGGTCAAGATAATTGCATTAACAATAGCAGTGACCTCGGAGGTAACATAAAGGCCTACCTGGTGAAGCAGTAAGAGAAATTTAGGTCCTGTTGAACAGTGGCTCCACCCTTGCAAAGAAACCACAGTGCATATGCTCACAGGGGCACATGGTCCAGATTCCACTTTTCTGTGCTGGGAATCAAATATAATACATTCCATCCTCTGCCCCAGAGAGAAGCGAGTAAGGCTGGTGTCTGCAGGATATCTAGCTGTGACCAACCCTCATCACACAAATGAACTTTGGGCTGCTTTAGGAATGGCCCCATTAAGTGTAACAACTTTATAACTTTACACTCTTTAGAAACAGAGAGGAAAACTATTGCAGGTGAAGCATGTTAACAAAGTGGTCTGATTCATGTGTATAAGTTACCTGAAAAACACAAAAACTATAGGTTATAACGTTTTTACCTCCAAAATTAGAATTGGAGAAGTGCTTTTTACCCATTTCACCCTAAACCTAACTTTGAGGTTGATAAATGGAATACCTCATCCACAAATTCTGATACCTGGCCATAAGAAAGTCTTTGGTGCCATAGTTATACTAGATGAGACAGATGGTCCTTAGTTCGGACAGAATATAGGATTTGTTGTTGAATTCTTACGTGTACTTGTTTAATGGTTTAAATCAGTAGATTTCAATGACATAAGGGGATATTTTTGGCTGTCATACTGGGGAATATGTCTACTGGCATCTACAGGGCAGAGGCCAGAAAGTGGCTAAACATCCTACAATGGACAGGACAGCCCCCCATAGACAAAGAATCATCTGGCCCAAAACATCAATAGTGCCAAAGTGTGAGAAACCTTGGAGATACTTTCTTGTCTTATAAAAATAAAAGGCAAAGTTATTGCAACTACTCCAGAATCAATAAAGGGTTTTTCTATTACCTTATTCAGATGGAATTTTGAATACCTCATAGCTTTAAATTGTGCTAGGAGGTAAATGTACATTATAATTCTGGAAGATGATTTTTTTCAGACTGCTATTGGAAAAATTTATTACATTTTTCAAAATCCAACTTTGTGAAATTTGGCATTAAGAATTCAATTTCCTCTTTAAAAAGTATCCAACAGGAGAGTTTGGGAAGATGGAAGAATAAGCAGCTGCCGGGCTCACTTCTTTTTTAAAAGCAGCTATTGGATATGCAGAAATGTTCTGAAACAACTCTTTTGGGGCCCTGAAGACCAGGGGAGTACAGCCCAGCATCCAGGGAACAGCACGACAAAAAGACTAAGAAACTGTGGTGAAAAACTGAATAATTTGCTCAGCCACAGTTCCTGGCATCCATTCCCCCTCTCAGGACAAACAGCTTTGGGTCAGTCCAATACCTGCCTGGCAGGCTGCTGAAGACTAGAAGGGTCATGGAAGTCTTCGTCTCCAAGAACAGAGGGGACACAGCCCAGTACTGATCCAGGTATTAGCCTGTCAATTTAGACAGTGGGTCCCACTGATTTAGCCCATCCCATGGGTACTGTCATGTCATTGTTTTGACTCACATTAGTGGTGGAGCTGCCAGAGGCCTAAAAATAATCTGCCTTCTTAGAGCTGTGGGAAATAGGTTGCTGAAAAGCAGCATCTGCTGGGAAGGCCAGGCAAACGCACTTTCAGGGAGCTATCAAAAAGGCTTCTTGGCAAAAAGTGCCATCTGCTAAGCAGGCCAGGAAAGTGCAACCTTGAGGAGTCTGAAAAAGGCTTTTTGGTGTTTTTCTTGACCCTCTCCCCAGGGTCATTTGTAACTAATATAAGACAAAACAGACTTTAAATGCAAAAATGTTATGAGATTAAGAAGGACATTATACATTAATAAAAAGTGCACTCTATCAAGAAGAAATAACAATCACAAATATTTATGCCTCCTAACCATGGTGACAGGGCCTCAAAACATATGAGACAAACACTGGCAAAACTGAAGGCAATAATAGATGACTCCACAATAGTTGGAGACTTCAATAAACCACTCCATCAACAGATAGAACATCTAGATAGACGATCAATAAAGAAACAGATAATTTGAATAATATGATAAATGGACTAGAACTAACAGACATATACAGAACACTGCCCTCCAAAACAGTAGGATATGCATTCTTCTAAAGTGCTCATGGATCCTTCTCTAGACTAGACCACATGTTGGGCCACAAAGCACGTCTCAACAAATTTGAAAAGATTGAAATTATGCAAAGCATTTTATCTAATCATAATAGAATGAAGTTGGTAATCATTAAATGGCAGAGGACTGGAAAAGGCACAAATATATGGAGGTTAAACAACAAACTCTTAATCAGTGGTTCAAAGAAGAAATTGCAAGAGAAATCAGTAAATATCTCAAGATGAATGAAAATGAGAACACAGCATATAAAAACTTACGGGATTCGCTGAAGGCAGTGCTGAGAGGGAAATTTATAGCCCTAAACACCTACATCAAAAAAGAAAAAAGAACTAAAATCAAAGACCTAATTTCATACCTGGAGGAACTAAAAAATAACAGCAAACTAATCCCAAAGCAAACAGAAGGAAAGAAATAACAAATGTTAGTGCTGAAATAAATTGAGAGTAAAAAAATACAATCAACAAATCCAAGGTGGTTCTTTGAGAAGTCAGTGAAATTGAAAGATCCTTAGATATACTGACAAAGAAAAAAGAGATAAGATGAAAATAGAGAGACTTCCGGAGAAGATGTCAGCTTAGTAAGATGCGCGGATCTTAGTTCCTCTTCCAGAACAGCTACTGGGGGGTAGAAACGATACAGAACAGCTCCTGGAGCCACGACAGAGATCAAAAAGACAGCGTACTGCATACTGGAACGGCTGACTGGCTGAGAGACCCGCTCTGGTGAGATCGCCGAGGGGCGCGGGCTTCCTGGGGTGGGGCGGCAAGCAGCCAGAGTCCCTCCCTTCCTCCTTCCCGGGCCAGCTGGCAGAATTGGGCAGGCGGTCCCCTCAAGCCGCGGCAGCTGGCGCCCCCACCACACGTGGCCCCCTGGACCAACTGAGAGAATTGGATCGGAAATCCCCAGGCCGCGGAGAACGGTGACGGGGGGGTCCCTTCCAAAGACGTGACTCCCCGGTCCGGCTGGGAACGGTACACTCACCCGGGCTGCAGCGGCTGGCGCCCTCCCGCCACGCTTGGCACCCCGGGCCGACTAGGAAATTCGGACGGGCGCTCTCCCGGCCTGCGGCGGCCAGCAACCCTTCCCGCGTTCGGACCCCCGGGCCAGCTGGCACTCTTCCAAGCCGCTTCGGCTGGCAAAACTCCCCCATGGTGAGAGTTTTCCAAAGTTAAAGGACCCACAGCACCTTTTACTGGTGGGACCCGCAGACAAACGTGTGCCACGAGCGCCACCTACTGGGCAGGATAAGAAAAACAGAACCCAGAGATTTCACAGAAAAATCTTTCAACCTGTTCTGTCCAACACCCAGGGAAATCTGACTAAATGCCCAGACGCCAGCAGAAGATAACGGATCACACTCAGAAAATTGAAAATATGGCCCAGTCAAAGGAACAAATGAATAGCTCAAATGAGATACAGGAGCTGAGACAACTAATGCTGAATATACAAACAGAAATGGAAAATCTCTTCAAAAATGAAATCGATAAATTGAGGGAGGACATGAAGAAGACATGGGCTGAACAAAAAGAAGAAATAGAAGAACTGAAAAAAAAATCACAGAACTTATGGAAGTGAAGGATAAAGTAGAAAAGATGGAAAAAACAATGGATACCTACAATGATAGATTTAAAGAGACAGAAGATAGAATCAGTGATTTGGAGGATGGAACATCTGAATTCCAAAAAGAAACAGAAACTATCGGGAAAAGAATGGAAAAATTCGAACAGGGTATCAGGGAACTCAAGGACAATATGAACCCATATATATATACGTGTTGTGGGTGTCCCAGAAGGAGAAGAGAAGGGAAAAGGAGGAGAAAAACTAATGGAAGAAATTATCACTGAAAAGTTCCCAACTCTTATGAAAGACCTAAAATTACAGATCCAAGAAGTGCAGCGCACCCCAAAGAGATTAGACCCAAATAGGCGTTCTCCAAGACACTTACTAGTTAGAATGTCAGAGGTCAAAGAGAAAGAGAGGATCTTGAAAGCAGCAAGAGAAAAACAATCCATCACATACAAGGGAAACCCAATAAGACTATGTGTAGATTTTTCAGCAGAAACCATGGAAGCTAGAAGACAGTGGGATGATATATTTAAACTACTAAAAGAGAAAAACAGCCAACCAAGACTCCTATATTCAGCAAAATTGTCCTTCAAAAATGAGGGAGAAATTATGATTGTTATGTCTTCTTGTTTAATTGTTTCTTTTATTAGTATATAGTGTCCTTCTTTGTCTCTTTTAACTGTTTTACATTTGAAGTCTAATTTGTTGGATATTAGTATAGCTACTCCTGCTCTTTTCTGGTTGTTATTTGCATGAAATATCTTTTCCCAACCTTTCACTTTCAACCTATGTTTATCTTTGGGTCTAAGATGTGTTTCCTGTAGACAGCATATAGAAGGATCCTGTTAGTATTTCTTGCAGAGCTGGTCTCTTGGTCACAAATTCTCTCGGTGACTTTTTGTCTTTTTGACTTTTGACAAAAAGTCACCGAGAGAATTTGTGACCAAGAGACCAGCTCTGCAAGAAATACTAAAGGGAGCACTAGAGTCAGATACAAAAAGACAGAAGAGAGAGACACGGAGAAGAGTGTAGAAAGAAGGAAAGTCAGATATGATATATATAATACAAAAGGCAAGATGGTAGAGGAAAATACTATCCAAACAGTAATAACACTAAATGTTAATGGACTGAATTCCCCAATCAAAAGACATAGACTGGCAGAATGGATTAAAAAACAGGATCCTTCTATATGCTGTCTACAGGAAACACATCTTAGACCCAAAGATAAACATAGGTTGAAAGTGAAAGGTTGGGAAAAGATATTTCATGCAAATAACAACCAGAAAAGAGCAGGAGTAGCTATACTAATATCCAACAAATTAGACTTCAAATGTAAAACAGTTAAAAGAGACAAAGAAGGACACTATATACTAATAAAAGAAACAATTAAACAAGAAGACATAACAATCATAAATATTTATGCACCGAACCAGAATGCCCCAAAATACGTGAGGAATACACTGCAAACACTGAAAAGGGAAATAGACACATATACCATAATAGTTGCAGACTTCAATTCACCACTCTCATCAATGGACAGAACATCTAGACAGAGGATCAATAAAGAAATAGAGAATCTGAATATTACTATAAATGAGCTAGACTTAACAGACATTTATAGGACATTACATCCCACAACAGCAGGATACACCTTCTTCTCAAGTGCTCATGGATTATTCTCAAAGATAGACCATATGCTGGGTCACAAAGCAAGTCTTTACAAATTTAAAAAGATTGAAATCATACACAACACTTTCTCGGATCACAAAGGAATGAAGTTGGAAATCAATAATAGGCGGAGTGCCAGAAAATTCACAAATATGTGGAGGCTCAACAACACAGTCTTAAACAACAAGTGGGTCAAAGAAGAAATTGCAAGAGAAATTAGTAAATACCTAGAGGCGAATGAAAATGAAAACACAACATATCAAAACTTATGGGACGCAGCAAAGGCAGTGCTAAGAGGGAAATTTATTGCCCTAAATGCCTATATCAGAAATGAAGAAAAGGCAAAAATGCAGGAATTAACTGTCCACTTGGAAGAACTGGAGAAAGAACAGCTAACTATCACCACTATTATTCAACATTGTGGTGGAAGTTCTAGCCAAAGCAATTAGACAATAAAAAGAAATACAAGGCATCAAAATTGGAAAGGAAGAAGTAAAACTATCACTGTTTGCAGACGATATGATACTATACGTCGAAAACCCAGAAAAATCCACAACAAAACTACTAGAGCTAATAAATGAGTACAGCAAAATAGCAGGCTACAAGATCAACATTCAAAAATCTGTAGCTTTTCTATACACTAGTAATGAACAAGCTGAGGGGGAAATCAAGAAACGAATCCCATTTACAATTGCAACAAAAAGAATAAAATACCTAGGAATAAATTTAACTAAAGAGACAAAAAACCTATATAAAGAAAACTACAAAAAACTGTTAAAAGAAATCACAGAAGATCTAAATAGATGGAAGGGCATACCGTGTTCATGGATTTGGAGGACTAAATATAGTTAAGATGTCAATCCTACCTAAATTGATTTACAGATTCAATGCAATACCAATCAAAATCCCAACAACTTATTTTTCAGAAATAGAAAAACCAATAAGCAAATTTATCTGGAAGGGCAGGGTGCCCCGAATTGCTAAAAACATCTTGAGGGAAAAAAAAACGAAGCTGGAGGTCTCGCGCTGCCGGACTTTAAGGCATATTATGAAGCCACAGTGGTCAAAACAGCATGGTATTGGCATAAAGATAGATATATCGACCAATGGAATCGAATAGAGTGCTCAGATATAGACCCTCTCATCTATGGACATTTGATCTTTGATAAGGCAGTCAAGCCAACTCACCTGGGACAGAACAGTCTCTTCAATAAATGGTGCCTAGAGAACTGGATATCCATATGCAAAAGAATGAAAGAAGACCCATATCTCACACCCTATACAAAAGTTAACTCAAAATGGATCAAAGATCTAAGCATTAGGTCTAAGACCATAAAACAGAGGAAAATGTAGGGAGATATCTTATGAAACTTACAATTGGAGGCGGTTTTATGGACCTTAAACCTAAAGCAAGAGCACTGAAGAAGGAAATAAATAAATGGGAGCTCCTCAAAATTAAACTTGTTGTGCATCAAAGAATTTCATCAAGAAAGTAGAAAGACAGCCTACACAATGGGAGACAATATTTGGAAATGACATATCAGATAAAGGTCTAGTATCCAGAATTTATAAAGAGATTGTTCAACTGAAGAACAACAAAAAGACAGCCAACCCAATTACAAAATGGGAAAAAGACTTGAACAGACACCTCTCAGAAGAGGAAATACAAATGGCCAAAAGGCACATGAAGAGATGCTCAATGTCCCTGGCCATTAGAGAAATGCAAATCAAAACCACAATGAGATATCATCTCACACCCACCAGAATGGCCATTATCAACAAAACAGAAAATGACAAGTGCTGGAGAGGAGGCAGAGAAAGAGGCACACTTATCCACTGTTGGTGGGAATGTCAAATGGTGCAACCACTGTGGAAGGCAGTTTGGCAGTTCCTCAAAAAGCTGAATATAGAAGTGCCATACTACCCAGCAATACCATTGCTGGGTATCTACTCAAAGGACTTAAGGGCAAAGACACAAACGGACATTTGCACACCAATGCTTATAGCAGCATTATTTACAATTGCAAAGAGATGGAAACAGCCAAAACGTCCATCAACAGAAGAGTGGCTAAACAAACTGTGGTATATACATACGATGGAATATTATTCAGCTTTAAGACAGGATAAACTTATGAAGCATGTAATAACATGGATGGACCTAGAGAACATTATGCTGAGTGAGTCTAGCCAAAAACTAAAGGACAAATACTGTATGGTCCCACTGATGTGAACGGACATTCGAGAATAAACTTAGAATATGTCTTTGGTAATGGAGCCCAGCAGGAGTTAGAAACAGGGTAAGATAATGGGTAATTAGAGCTGAAGGGATACAGACTGTGCAACAGGACTAGATACAAAAACTCAAAAATGGACAGCACAATAATACCTAATTGTAAAGTAATCATGTTAAAACACTGAATGAAGCTGCATCTGAGCTATAGGTTTTTTTTTCGTTTTTTTTTACTATTATTATTACTTTTAATTTTTTTCCTCTATATTAACATTCTATATCTTTTTCTGTTGTGTTGCTAGTTCTTCTAAACCGATGCAAAAGTACTAAGAAACGATGATCATGCATCTATGTGATGATGTTAAGAATTAGTGATTGCATATGTAGAATGGTATGATTTCTAAATGTTGGGTTAATTTGTTTTTTTCCATTAATTAATAAAAAAAAAAGAAACAAGTAATTTAACAATAAAAAAAAAATTCAGGTCTAAGAGTCACCCCCAAGAAAGCCTCTTTTGTTGCTCAGATGTGGCCCCTCTCTCCAGCCAACACAACGAGCAGTCTTACCACCCTACCCCTCTCTACATGGGACATGACTCCCAGGGGTGTGGACCTTCCTGGCAACGTGGGACAGAGATCTTGGAATGAGTGGAGACTCAGCATCAAGGGATTGAGAAAAACCCTAGAATGAGCTGAGATTTAGCACGAAGGGGTTGAGAAAACCTTCTCCACCAAAAGGGGGAAGAGGGAAATGAGACAAAGTGTCAATAGCTGAGAGATTCCAAACAGAGTCGAGAGGTTATCCTGGAGGTTATTCTTATGCATTAAGTAGATATCATCTTGTTATTCAAGATGTAATGGAGAGGCTGGAGGGAACTGCCTGAAAATGTAGAGCTGTGTTCCAGTAGCCATGTTTCTTGAGGAAGATTGAATAATGATACAGCTGTAACAATGTGACTGTGTGATTGTGAAAACCTTGTGTCTGATGCTCCTTTTATCTACCTTGTCAACAGACGAGTAGAACATATGGAATAAAAATAAATAATAGGGGGAACAAATGTTAAAATAAATTTAGTTTGAAATGCTAGTGATCAATGAAGGCAAGGGGTAAGGGGTATGATAGGTATAATCTATTTTTTTTCTTTCCTGTGTTCGTTTTATTTCTTTTTCTATTGTCTTTTTGTTTCTTTTTCTGAATTAATGCAAATGTTCTAAGAAATGAATATGCAACTAGGTGATGATATTGTGAATTCCTGATTATGTATGTTGTTTTATTTTGTTTCTTGTTTTTTAATTAATAAATTTTTAAAAATAGTATAACATGAAAAAAAAAGATGAAAATAGATAAAATCAGAAATGAGAAGGGGAACCTTATTACTGACCCCATAGAAATAAAAAGATCATAATAGGATACTAAGAACAACTGTATGCCAACAAATTAGACAATTTGGATGAAATGGATAAATTCCTAGAAACACACAAGCACCTACACTGAATCTAGAAGAAGCAGAAGACCTCAATAAGCCAATGACAGTTTGCAGGGCTGGATGGGTGTGCTGCTAATGATAGGCTGATAGAGTCAGTCATTAAAAACCTCCCAACGAAGAAAAGTCCAGGACCAGAGGACTTCACAGTTGAATTCTACCAAGCATTCCAAGAAGAACAACAATCCTGCTCAAATTCTTCCAAAACCAAAGAGGAGGGAACATACCTAACTCATTCTATGAAGCCCACTTCAACCTAATACCAAAGTCAGATAAAGATACTACCAAAAAAAAAAAAAGAGAAAGAAAATTACACATCAATCTCTCTAATGAATATAGATGTAAATACCCTGAAGAAAATATTGCAAATTGAATCCAAAAGCACCATCCAAAAAGCACAATCCAAAAGAATTATATACCGTGATGAAGCAGATTTTATCCCATGTATGCAAGGGTGGTTCAACACAAAAAAATCAATTAATATAATACATCACATAAACAAATAGAAGGGGATAAGACCGGCAATTTTATTCTTAGCTTCCTGAGGAACTGTCAAATTCTCTTCCACATTGGCTGTACCATTTTACATTCCCATCAGCAGTGAATAAGTGTTCCTATTTCTCCATATCTTCTCCAACACTTGTAGTTTTCTGTTTCTTTAATAGTGGCCATTCTAATAGATGTGAAATGATATCTCATTGTGGTTTTGATTTGCATTTCCCCAACAACACATATCTAGGAATAAACTTAACAAAGGAATGTAAAGAATCTGTATTCAGAACTCCAAAACATTGCTAAAAGAATCAAAGAAGATCTAAATAAATGTAAGGACATTGTATTATGTGGATTGGAAGACTAAATATTATTAAGATGTCAATTCTACCCAAATTGATTTATAGATTCAAAGCAATCCCATTCAAAATTCCAGCAGCCTACTTTGCAGAAATTGCAAAGTCAATTATCAAATTTATTTGGAAGGGTAAGGGGCCCCAGTTAGCCAAAAACATCTTGAGAAGGAAGAATGAATTCAGAGGACTCTTATTTCCTGGCTTTAAAGAGTATTACAAAGCTACAGTTGTCAAAACAGCATGGTATTGGCATAAAGATAACATATTGACCAATGGAACACATCTCACATCTACAGTTAACTGATTTTTGACAAGGCTGCCAAGTCTACTCAACCAGGACAAAACAATCTCTTCAACAGGGAGAACTGGACATCCATATCCACAAGAATGAAAAAGGGCCCCATATTACACACATACAAAAATTAACTGAAAATGGATCGATGACCTAAATATAAGAGCCAGGATCATAAAACTCCTAGAAGAAAATATAGGAAGCCTCTTCAAGGTCTTGTGTCAGATGGTGGTTTCTTAGACTTTATACCCAAAGCACAAGCAATGAAATTTTAAAAAATAGATAAATGGGAACTCCTCAAAACTTAAGACTCTATGTTTCAATGGACTTTGTAAAAAAAAGGTGAAAAGGCAGCTGGCTTAATGGGAGAAAATATTTGGAAACTACATATCTGATAAAGGCTTAATATCCAGAACATATAAGGAAATCCTACAACTCAACAGTAAAAAGACAAACAACCCAATTAAAAATGAGCAAATGTTTGTTTTCCTATGTCTAAAAAGTACATGAAAAGATGATCAACATTAGTAGCTATTAGGGAAATGCAAATCAAAACTACAATGAGATATTATTTCACATCTACTAGAATGACCACTACTAGACAAACAGAAAACTACAAGTGTTGGAAAAGATACACTTATTTACTCCTGATGGGAATGTAAAATGGTACAACTACTGTGGAAGACAGTTTGGCAGTTCTTTAGGAAGCTAAGTATAGAACTGCCATATGATCCAGCAATCCCACTGCTAGGTAAATACCCAGAAGATCTGAAAGCAGGGACTCAAACAGACATTCACACACCGATGTTCATACTGGCATTATTCACAATTGCCAAAAGGTGGAAACAATCCAAGTGTCCATCAACTGATGAATGGATAAAATGTGCTATACACACAATGGAATATTAATTCAGCTGTAAGAAGGAGTGAAGTCCTGAAGCATGCAACAAACATGGATGAACCTTGAGGACAGCATGTTGAGTGAAATAAGCCAAACACAAAAAGATAAATATCATATTATCTCGCTAAGATGAACTAATTATAATGAGCAAACTCACAGCATTGATATCTAGAATACAGGTTACCAGAAACTAGAATGAGGGTGGAGAATGGGGAGCTGATATTTAATTTGTGCAGTTTTGATAAGGTTGACTGTAAATGTTTGGAAATGGATTGAAGTGATGGTAGAACATTATTTTGAGTGCATCTAACAATGCTGAATCATGTGTGTGATTGTGGTTGGAAGGGGAAGTCATGGATGTCACTAAAAGGAGAGCCGGAGGATAAAACATGGTCTGTATAACATAGTGCACCCTCTTGTGGATGATGAAGGTAGTTAATAGTACAGATACAAGAATGTTCTTCCTTGAACTACAACTGTATGTCACTATTACAAGGTGTTAATAATAGGGTGGTACGTGGAAAAATACACCTAATGAAAACCACAGACTATAGTTAACAGTAATATAATATTCTTCTGTCAGTTATGACAAAAGTACCTCACCAATGATGTGTCTATAGGAGATGATAGGGGTGTGGGGTTTTTGTATTTGGAACAATAAAAATGTCCTAAAATTGACTGCGGTGATGAAAACACAATTGTGTGATTAAGCTGAGAGCCACTAATTGTACAGGTTGGACGGATTATATGGTATGTGAATAAAACTGCTTTTAAAAAATATTGTCCAAGGTATACAGGTGGGTCAGTGGTAAGATGCTCGCCTTCCATGCGGAAAACCCGGGTTCAATTCCAGAACCATGCACCCCCCCCCAAAAAAAGAAAATGGTCCAAAGATAATTACACCATTTCCATTTCAATCTCAGTCTTGCACAGTGTTTGGCATGTAGGTACTCAGAATCTACATGTAATAGTAATAATTACTATTATTATATGGTAATTACTACTATTATCCATGGGCAGTAAGTTATGAAGTTGGGCAAAGCCATAGCTCAGACGGGCTCCTGAGAGTAGCTTCGGCCGTCCTCCATCACCCGGGGGAGAACAAGTCCTGACCTATGTTGCATAACAGACCACAGTGCAACTGGGAAGAGGCATGTTCAGCTACAAAGAAGCTAGGAAACCTCAAAAACTCTGGCCCAGCCATGGGTGCCCCATATAACAGCAGCCGGTTCTCTTTTCCTATGATGATAATCATTATAGGTTAAAGAGAATTGTAAAATTTGACAAGCTAAAGGTAATAAAGTAAATGAAATAGACTGGCTAGAGAGCGTCACTTAGATGGAGGCAGTTACAGATCTCTTGGTGACAGCTCTGAGTGACTCATGGTTGGACTTAAAAACCTTGCAGTCCTCAAAAGGATATTCTTTCAGAAATCCAGAATACACCCTTGAAAGCAAACATCAAAAAGATGCAAAATAAAATGCTAACCCAGTTCTCAAGAGAACTAAATTACATATTATTAAGATTTCACATTAATGAACAATAATAGGTTCTGCATAATAGGTACATGTGTATTGTTAAAACTTATACTTTGTAATTAAAATGACAGCAAAAAGATTTCAGAAATGTTGCACAGAATATGAAGGTATAAATTGATGCTTAATCCTAAAAAAAAAAAAGCTTCAGCTAAATGCCAAGAGGTTGCTATTGGCAATACCACGAATTTTCTTTTAATGGTATTTAATGCCACTTGCTCTTAAATATGTCAAAAGCAGACTGTTGTGGCAGATCCTCAAAAAAAAGTTATTCATGCAAAAATGAGGAAGACTTGCAAGTGAATGGTACGTTTTCAAATCCCATTATTTAGTGAGGATGTAAAGGCATAGAAAAAAATGCCACACAATGAAACCGTATGCATACACCTATGGGTACTGTCCACTACTGATACGGAGTAGACCAGCCTAATACTAATCCCACTTCATGTCTGCTTATGCCATTGTCACTTAAGTAAATGAATCATAGGACTATTTACAAAATGTGAATTTACTATTATACTCCTAATCGTAAATTAAGGAAGGCACTCAATTTTTTGTTCATTTTTAAATTCTGACCTCTTGGACTAAGCGATGAAGTTTCTTGCACTGTTAGAGCTTATTCGATATTGCTACACACAGCTTCTCTAAATTTGGGTGGGCTCTAGGGTCCCCAGTCACATCCATTTCCCATTTCCTGATGTGGCTACTTATCCCCATTACTTTCTCTTAGAAGTTCATCTTCCCCTACAGTTCACCCGGCAAAGCATAGTACCTACTTCAGCACCCACCTCGGGCATGGCCACCTCTTCATGACTTGACAGCCTTTATGTGTCCTCTTCTGGCCACCTCCATTCCCGTAGTTACACCCACAGCATGATTCCCTCTCGGGAAATCATCAGAATCACCTGGAGGTGATTCTGGCAATACCACGAATTTTCTTTTAATGGTATTTAATGCCACTTGCTCTTAAATATGTCAAAAGCAGACTGTTGTGGCAGATACTCAAAAAAAAACTATTCATGCAAAAATAGGGTTTGTGATTGCTCGATCTCAATGCCAGAGCTTCTGATTCCATGAGTATGGGGTGGACCCTAAGAATATACATTTCTAACAAGTCCCCAGCTGATCCTATCCAGGGACCCCACTCAGAATTTCTCTTAATTACTCGATTCCATGATTTTACCTTCCATAAACTGAGCTTCTGGAAATGAGGGAGCATTTCTTACACATCTTTGCATTCCCAGGGTCTAGCAGTCATTCAATCAATCAATCAACAAATATTTATTGACGGCCTGTCACATGCCAGGCATTATTCCAGAACTTGGGAGTCAGGAGTTAAAAATATATGCATATAAGGACATCCTTGCCCCCATAGAGCTTATTTTCTGGTGCGACAAAATAAAATCATCAATAATTGTTTGTTGAAATCTGGTCAACAGTACAGAAGAAAAAAATTATCATGACCATTTTAATAAGATTATGGAAATAACAATTTTTCACTTCTTAATTACAGCTTTTCCCATTTGTATGTTTACTCTTCTTATATCCCCTGACATCTAACATATAAATCAATAAACCTGGCAGCATATCAGAAAGAATTATAAAATGTTTGCTGATTGATTTGTGAAATAGTTGGTGCAGTCAACATATGAGCAAAAAAGCAATAAATCCAAGAACGTAAGCATGTACAACACATTAAAGCAATCTGGGAATAAACAATCTCAGTATTTTTATATCAATAAATATTAAAGAGTCACTTAAGTAGTGTTTCCCCAATTGGCATTAGTTAAGTATCAGGGAACTCCTCCCCACCCCACCCCCGTTCCATGACCTACATCTTCTGTTAACACACTGACGGTAGTTCTCAACTCTTTGTATGAGGACTCTGAACTTCCAATGGACCTAAGCAAACTGTGGACAAGCAGGGAACATTAAGCCAACATGTGCATTTAATCCTGGGGGTATCCTATGTGCAATTCTGAGAAACTCGTTGGGAGGCCCCAAGAGGCCATGGGAGACCACAGAAAGGTTGAGGCCAAAGGAAAAGCCGATTATCTCCACACAGCCAGGGATGTCACTTCTCATGATGCCATACCCTAAGCCAGTGGTCTATGGGCCATTGAAACTTCCTAGGAAAGAACAAAGCTTGCACATTCAACTCAGGACAAATTTTCTGAGAGTTTCTCAGCAAATAAAAATGAGAGGCATCACAAAGAGCAATCAGGAATGTAACTGAACCGACTACAATGTTTACCTACAAGACTTCCAGTATTTTTGAAGTTTGTAATGTTTATTTAAAAGGCCATCCTTTTTAAGGTCAAAGTGTTCAAACACTCCAGGAGTGTTACACTGAGGGAAAACTAGCATTTGTAAATGATTTCCTAAAAAGGATAGTTTCAATATTCCAGACTAAAATATTTCTTCTCTGTTAAAATTACACTCATATTTGAGGTTCATTTTTTAATGGATTCAAGAGTCAGTGACATCAAATAGCAGTACTGTTTCAGAATAATAGTCTCTATTGCTATCCAAAATCAGTAATCTAAAGCCCAACAAATCACTGTGATTTCTGCATATTGAAAGATTTAAGAAACATTCATAATCTTTCAGAAATATACTTTTAAAATGGAGATCAGGTCTACCGATTTTATTTTTATAAAACTAATTGAGTACATTCTGATTATCAAAAAGCTGTGAGTATAAATGTGGCTTTTGGTTATCCATACACTGACCTTTAAAAGATGGCAAGGTTGTTATTTATTTCTCTGGAGCAGTTAATTGGCACCCTCGTAACCCAAGGAAGTCAATATTTCTAAAAACGTGCATCATTCCTTGCTGAGACGTAACCTTCAATGACCAGCCCATTTCAAATTAGATAATATAAAGTCAAGATAAATAGAAATTAATCATCCTGTTGGGTGATTAAATTAGTCTCATTAAATTATGGATATCCCATTTAGTGTAATAAAAGAACACACTATGACATTCTGGAAAACACACAAATAAATCTAAAATATTCTCATTAACATCATTTATATCCTAGCAATAAATTAATTCCTTAAAAATCTTTTCAATTATTCACAAAATCCATCCTTATTTTCTGAGTGCAATAAATTTTGAAAGTGCAATAAAAATTGTTGAAGCCTTCACTCCAATTTAATCGGGACTTCTTAGTGGTTTCCAAGACACAGCTTCTTGTTCTGGTGCTGTTCCTCCAGAGGTTTGGGGTTCAACACACCATCTAGGGTGCAAGAGGAAATACCAGGAAATGTCACTTTAATTTTGGGTATTTATTTCAGCAATATTAATTTTAAGATCAAAATATTGCTCAAGTTAGAGGTATATTTATTTTCTCTTCAAACCCTCAGCAGTTGAATAACAGGTTCTAGATAATTCACTCTTGGGTCCTACAGTACCTGACCTTTTAAAAACTGGATCCACTCAGCAGTGTATGGCAAATGAACACATCATAAAATTGGTTTCAACCTCTTCCTGTCTCTTGTTCTGAAAAGCTTTATTGGGATATAACTGATGTACAGTTAACTGTATGTGTTGAAAGTATATAATTTGACGAGTTCTGACATACATATATATCCACGAAGCCACCACCAGCCAAGATAATGATCATACCCATCACTTCCCCAAGTTTTCTCTGCCCTTCGACTCCCATCTTTTGGGGGATCTGCTCCCCCTCCCAGCATGTGAGTTCTGCTCTGCTCTAATGTCCTGGTTACTAGGACGCCTAAGCCTGCCTTCCACAGGCAGAGCTAGAAAGTCACCTCTCCTCTCTTAAAAGTCTTATTATGTAAAATGTGAAACATAAAAGAAGAATATAATGTATAATATTATATTTAGATTGGTCTAAATCCTAATAATAAAACAACCACTTGAGAACCTACTACCATACCTAAAAACTAAACATCACTGATTCCTGGGTCCTCCCTTCTGATGCCACCTTATCTCAACCCCCTCAGGGGTAACCACTGTCCATTGCTTCTGAACAATGATTTTAATCAAACATTCTAAACAATACATTACTTGGCTTCTGCTTGAACTTTCTATAGAAATAGAAATGGTATTGTAATGCATATCACCTTCTGCAATTTGCTTTTCTCATTCAATATTATATCTCTAAGGTTCATCCATGTTTAAGGTCACTGTAGCTTATTTATTGTCACTGCTATATATCCCCATTGTGGGAATATACTATAATATTTGTATTCAATTTCCTGCAAAAACATTTGTATTATTTCAAGGATTTTGCTTTAAAAAACAATTATACTATGAATTATCTGCCTCTGTCTCTCATTCAATAAGCACAATTGCTGGGTTATAGGATACATGACTTGTTCACTTTGCAAGATAATATCAAATTATTTTCCAAGGTAGATATATAAATTTATAGTCCAACCAGCAATAAGTAAAATTTTCTAATATTCCACATTGTCACCAGCCGTTGGTACTGGCAAACTCTAACTTACAAATCCAATGGGTGTAAAATGTGGTTTCAATGTGATCTTAATTTGCATTTCTCTGACTACTACCGAGGTCGAGCTATTATTATTATTATTATCAAAGTAGACTAATTTTCTTGATTCACTGATTTGAAACCATAGATAGTAGCTTTTGACGAAAGTCTAGCTGTCTCTATATTCATTTTCTGACATTTCCTTTCTTTTTAAAATTTCATTAAAAAAATTTTTTTGAACAAACTCTCCTCTTTCCACCATCCCCTGGTAACCTCTAATCTGCTTTCTATGTCAGTGAATTTGTTATTTATGTTCATCTAAGTAATATGCAATTTTTGTCCTTACATGCCTTGCTTAAGTTGTCTTTTTCTTGATTTGGTGCTCCCCCTTTAACTGCTTTCTTGAGCTCTGGGAAAGATGATTTTACCTGTGTTTGAAACTTCTGTGCGGGACAGAACTATAGAGAGTTCTTACTCTGCCATCTTGGTGCTGTCACTCCCCTTCAGACTTTAAGATCCGAGCTTATATGGACATATGTTCCCAAGGTAACTCTGGCTTTTGTATTTGCTTATTGCCACTATTCAGATTTCGACGAAGGGTTCCTCTTATTTTTTTTTTTCTTTCTCTATGTATATAGGTTGGAAAGGAATAGGGAAGGGATATTTCCTTCATTTTCTTCAAAGCCCAACAATTCTTTAAATAAAAACATTTATGATTTATTTGTATTCCACTTAAATTGAGTGGAAGTACACTCAGTCACACTACCTGCCTCCCTTCTCTTCTTGTTCTTGCTATTGGAAGCAAAGGACATGAAGCATAAGTCCCCTTGGAGCTGGCCAGACTCTCCCCTGAGTACCCTGTACAAGACTTTATATATTAAATATAGTATTATATATTATGACGCAAGGTTTGTGACTATTTTCTCCCTCTCTGTAGGTTGCTTTCTGCCATGAGGCTGAATGGTACAGACACACACGCACTTTTTAGAAGGGGAGGGTGGTGCAGATAGAGGAGGTAAAGAAGGACAGACATCGTAGAGAGTAATCCGGTCAAATACCAAGCCTCAGTCTGGCAATAAAGCTGGTATTTTAATTTTCTTCTGCTTGATTCATGTGTCTATTTCTCAAATGAATCCCAAATTGGAAAGGAACCATATATTGTATGATTCCATTTCTATGAAATTCCCCAAACAGATAAATCCAGTAAAACAAAAAGTAGATTAGTGGTTGCCTTTGCTATGGGTAGGAGGAAATGGGGAATGACTGCTAATCAATATGGGGCTTTTTTTCAGATGATGAAAATGTTCTAAATTTAGATGGTGGTAATGGTCGCAGAACTCTTTTTGTAACCATCTTTGGCATAGACAAATTAATTTTTTAATAGTTTTTTGAAGTCAATGCTTTTTATATCCTTTTCCTAACAACAGGGAATTATTAATTGACCTCCCTCAAACACTGTTATTGAGTACACATTCTTTAATCAGATTCATATATTTCTTTTCTTTTTTTTTCTGATGAAGATTTAAAAATAAATATACAATGCAAATGTATTTTTCCAGATTGTAAATAATAAATTAACTATTTGAATAAAATAAAGGTTATTCAGAACATAGAAAAATCAAGATATTCACATAGAAATTATTTTTCTAGAGACCTTATGTTACCTAACTGTTCAAGATAATGGAATCATTATTATCAAGTAAACTCTACTTATATTAAATTTCCATTTACCTAGAATCCAAACAGTCAGAAAGATAATATAGCTAATTTTTAATAAAATTGTGCAACTGATAAAACATCAGTTACACTGGTAACTAATGCTACACATGACATGCCTACAGGTCTCCCAAAGATTACTTTCATTCAAAATACCTGCGTTAATATTCAAATAATATAGTTTTTTTTTTTGGATAGGCAGGCATTGGGAATCTGAATTCTGTCACTGAGCCACTGTCGCACTGCCCCAAACAATGGTTTTGAAGACTGGTAATTCATTTATGATAACGGCAATTACTTTTAGAGTATTCAAATAACTGGAATGTTTTTTATTCTCTAAACAATTCTGGCAAATATGGCTTTATGCTAGAAAGAATTTGTTTATCCTCATAATTTGGCCCTAAATCTATTTGTACAAATTCTACAGATTCCTACTTTCCAGCTGGCCAAGAAGCTTTCATTTTGGTATAGAAGAGCTTTATTGTTTATTGTTTCGTGTCATTAATTTATAAATTCAATTAGTCCAAGATTATTTATATTAAACTGTAGATTCTATAAGAATACTTATTAGTCCACACTTTCCGCAGTACCTAGCATGTAGCAGATGAAAAAAGATTTATGAACACATTGAATAGCAAAGTCTAACCTGCAAAAGGAACACACCCCATCTATTACCCCAGCAGCGCCCATCACCTGACCACTAAAATGCACTGCATGTCCTTTCATCTTGGCAGTAAAGTCAACATCAGTACGAGACTTGTAAATACTTACTCTCTCTTCTTTCAGGTTCATTGTGTTTAAGATCATAAGTTGCTGATGGATTCAGTTGCCACTGTAAGAGGGTACAAATATTTTATATGTTGAAAAAGGATTCAGTAAGTAGATTTCAGACTCTGCTTTTTTTGGAGGGTGCATGATCTGGGAATCGAACACGGGTCTCTTGCATAGAAGGTCAGCATTCTACTACTGAACCACCTGTGCAGCCTTCAGACCCCGCTTTTTAAAATATCAAAACATCGTTAAAAAGAAAAGCACATCCATACCAACAAAGCCCTATTGAGGCCACTCAGTGATCCTGCATTCTTTGATTCCTGGCATCAGGATCAATACTCTGAAAAGAAGGGGCTTTCAAGATCCTTCATATCTGTTTTTTAGGTAAGGAAGTGGAAGGCCAGAGAAGGGTGGTCACTTGTCTAAGCTACACATAATTAAAGTCAGCAAAAGAATTGGAACCCAAGTCTTCTAATGCCCAGGTCCAGTGGAATTTCTACTACATTTTATTATATCTCTAGGTTCTAAAGAATTTTATAATAGCTAGAGAAGGCCTGGATATAAAACAATGAAAATATAATCAAAGTTCCCTTTTCTTTTAATATAGTTATTATATATTACACAATATTTACTACTATTTACATCATTTCATGCTATGACATATTCTGATTATAATCCCATCTCCGTCATTTGGAAATAGATAGGGAAGCCGAAAGATTCTCAGATATTACAGAGAAGACTGGAACAGCAGACACGTGTAATTAATAGCTCATGGCATAGCCCTGCTTGACTACCTGCATTAGAGTCTAATGACTGATCCAAAAGAACCCTGGCACCATATCCAGAAAGACACAATGAAATGCTCATTATCTTGGAGCCTTTTCCATAAACCTCAGTTAGTTCATCAGATGAACTAGCTACCATCTTGGGCCCTGAGGGGAGGTGAGCTATAAGTCAAGCTTTTTACCATGTACAAACAGGACTTGGAAAGGGAGGACATTGAGAAGCAGCTGGTTGCCTATAGAAACAGGATGGCCAGGGTCAGCACTAGGAAAGGAGAAGGGGATTTATAAATTACACCTTCTCCAAGAGAGTATGTTTTAAACCACTAAAATCTGTTAATTTGGGCACACAAACAACCCTGAATTTTAGAACACAAAAACAATTTGAGCATCAAAAAAGCCATATTAACAGATACTTCAAGGCTATTTCTTTTACATCTGTATTTCTCAAGCTTAAATAATAATATACATACTGCCTTTAAAAACAATTCTCAAAAAAACAAAAACAAGCAAGTCTCCTGAACTCTAATAATATGTCTATGGAATTGCATCTGAGAACACTGACTTTAAAAATTAATGCCTTATGCAAATTGTGTTTTGACTTTTTAGTTATCTCTAAAGAAAGTAATTTTCTAATCTATAAGAGATAAGAAATATTTTTTTAGATTACCTTTAAAGTAAAAACAAAGTTTAAAGTTACTGCAGAAAACACGGAACCCTTTTAGGTCATCAAGGACAAAATGGAAAATTACATTGATCTTTTTAGCCTTTGATTCCTTTGAAATTTATTTCTAGAAATGTATGTTTCCATAACATTACCTTTTCAAAAAATATATACTACCTATCTAGTTTAGCTTACAGGTCTGAGAAACTTTTGTAGTATTCTAGTAGGATTTACATTGATTGAGCTGAGTCTGAGACTCTGGATTCAAAAACTTATAAAATGGCTAAGCATTGAGTGAGGATGTGCTCTCGAAGATAGCCAAAGTTTTTATAGCCAAAGGTTTATAAGCAACCTTATAAACCACTATCTCCCTAGCAATATGGCTTGATATTTTAGTAGAAATTCAATAAAATGAATTCAGTGAACCAATTAATCAATGGAAGAGAATAAATAACCCAGCGACAGATCTCAAGGGAGAAGGGAAGGATTACTAAATAAACAGAGCTGAGAAAATTTATTAATTTTTTTAAATTAAGTTAAAACCACACTTAAAACATCAAATTAATTCCAGATTGTTTCAATCTTGTTTTCTCTCTCTACAATATTCACAGTCACAACATATAATCATCAGTAGCATTTTTCAATAATGAAATGACCATCAAAGTGAAGTACATCAGAATTTCCAAGGTTAAGAGGAGGCCTTATATAGTGTGGAATCTCCCACACCACCCAGCCTCAAACTGAGTTAAAAGGTTAAATGTGGTACATGAAACTCAACCAAAAATTGGAAGAAAACCACCTCCAAAAAAAGAAGGCACCTAAGTATAATGGTAAATAATAAAAATGGTAGATGTTAAAAAGGAAAAGATCAATAGGTTGAATCACATAAAATATTAAATTTCTGTATATCAAATAAAAAATCAAGAAAAGGGCAGGCCACAGTGGCTCAGCAGGTAAGAATGCTTGCCTGCCAAGCCCAAGGACCCGGGTTCGATTACCGGTGCCTGCCCATGTAAAAAAAAACAAAAACAAAAATCAAGAAAATATCTTTGTAACAATTATGAAAAAGATAAAACTATTACATATCTGTAATAAACACTAAAATGAGCAAACAGCATACAATTGGGTACTGGAATACAAATGGCTTAAAAAAAAGGAAAACAAAAAATGTTTTAAGTCATAAAAAAAAAGAAAGAGAAAGAAGAGCAGTAACATACCAATTTTTAACCTATCAAATTTAAATGTTTTAAAAGATGAAAAATAATCTACAACCTTAGTGTTGAAACAGAAGACAGTGAAATAAAAATTGTTGCATTAAAATTGGTATACCCTCATGGAAAGCAATTTAGCCAAATACATATCAATACTCTAAAAGCATCCTTTAACCTAGAAGTTCCACTTCTAAGAATCTATTCTAAGGAAAACGTCTTTTCTCATGAATGTGCACCTGAATGAGGGGACTCCTGGTAGGTCTCAGACCAACTAGGCAATTCTGGATACCCTCTTTGCCTGAAAAGCTTTCCTCTGTCTTCCTGCTCTCTTCAGCTTCTCTTGTACAATGTTATGTTCTTTTGAGATTACATTCTCCTTACAATCGAACAGCTACTAACAGCAAGGTATTTCAGTATTTACTATAACACATCACTTACAGTCCTGGAGATGTAGGTCACTTAACGTTTATAAAGGGAATTACAGAACTAGAGATTTCTCTTTGATTCATTGGATCAAGCCTTTTTGATTTTCTACAAAAGAAACGCATCTTCTTCAGGTCTCATTTCTTTACGTGCCATACAAGCCCTTCTCTTTTAAACTGTGATAAACTTCATATGAAACAATTAAAAATTAAAAAACAAAAAAAATGACAAAAATTAAAATGGTAATTATTTGTATAAACATTCAGATGCAGAAGCTGGATACTTTATTCTTACATTTAAAATATTAAACATTTATAGAATAAATTTAACCAAGGCCGCAAAAGACCTATACACAGAACTACAAGAAATCGATAAGAGAAATCAAAGAAGACCTAAATAACTGGAAGGATATACCATATTCATGGATTGGAGACCTAAATATAGTTAAGATGTTAATTTTACCCAAACTGATTTATAGATTCAATGCAATACCAATTAAAATACCAACAACTTACTCTGTAGAAACAGAAAACTAATAACCAAATGCATTTGTAAGGGCAGGGTGCCCCAAGTAGCTAAAAAATATCTTGAGAAAGAGGAATGAAGTGCAAGGTCTCACACTACCTGACTTTAAAGCAATTATGAAGCTACAGTAGTTAAAACAGCATGATATTGGCATAAAGACAGAAATATTGACTAATGGAATCAAATTGAGTGTTTAGAAATAGATCCTCTCATCTAGGACAGTTGATCTTTGATAAGGCATTCAAATTGGGACAGAGAAGCCTCTTCAATAAATGGTGCTTGGAGAACTGTATATCTATATCCAAAAGAATGAAAGAGGACCGCTGTCTCACACTTGTACAAAAATTAACTCAAAATGGATCAAAGACCTAAACATTAGAGCTAAGAACATAAAACTTTTAGAAGAAAATGTATGGGAATATCTTAAAGAAATAGATAAATGGGATTTTGAAAAAAACTGAACACTTCGGTGCATTAGAGGACTTTGTCAGGAAAGTAAAAAGGCAGCCTACATAATGGGAGACAATATTTTGAAACCATGCTTCAGATAAGGTTTAATATCCATAATATATAAAGAGATCCTACAACTCAACAACAAAAAAGATGACAACCTAATAAAAAATGGGCAAAAAACATGGACAGACATTTTTCTGAAGAGGAAATACAAGTGGCTCAAAAACATATGAAATTCACTGGCTATTAGGGGAATGCAAATCATCTCACACCTACTAGAATGGCCATTATCAAACAAACAAACAAAAACAGAAAACTACCAGTGCTGTATAGGATGCTGAGAAAGGTACACTTATTCACTGTTGGTGGGAATGTAGATTGGTGCAACCACTCTGAAAGACAGTTTCATGGTTCCTCAGGAAGCTAAGTATAGAACTGTCATATGAATCCAGCAATCCCATTACTATGTATATATTCAGAGGAACTGAACACAAGTACACCAATGGACATTTGCACCCCAATATTTAAAGCAGCATTATTCACAACTGCCAAGAGATGGAAACAGCCTAAATGTCCATCAATGGATGAGTGGATAAACAAACTGTGGTATATACATACAATGGGATATTATGCAGCTGTAAGACAGAATAAAGTCATGAAGCATGTAACAAGTGTGGACAGAGCTTGAGGACATTATGCTCAGTAAAATCAGCCCAAACAGAAAGACAAATACTGTATGGTCTCGTTAATATGAACTAACATTAATGAGTGAACTTTGAGAGTTAAAGTTGAGAGCACAGGTCATCAGGAGGTAGAGGGTGGACATTTGATACTGAAAGAGTACAGAATGTTCAAGATAATTGATTATAAAGATCCAGAGATGGATAGCACAATACTATATGATGGAAGAACAATATTGTATGTACACAGAACAAAGCTGGTCATGGTTACAGTTGAAAAAGGAAGGCTAGAGGTATGTATGACAACAGAAGGAAAGATAGAAGATAAAGACTGTATAACTTAGACAATGATGAGTGGACAATGATGGTGATTACATATACAAATATAAGAAACTTTCTACATGAGGGAGAACAAATGAACGTCACCATTGCAATGTGTTGAAAATGAAATGGTAAATGAAAAAAATACAATCAGTGCTTACTAGGGTCTACAGTTAACAGTAACATTGTAATATATTTCCATTAAATGTAACAAAGACAATATACCAAAGCTAAATATCAATAAGAGGGGGATATAAGGGAGGAGTATGGGATTCTTGGTGGTGGTAGCGTTTTCTCCTTTTTATTTTATTTTATTTTTTGTTCTTCTCTTTTTTTCCCTCTTCTTTGCAGAAGAAATAGAAATGTACTCATATAGACTGTAGTGGTGAATGCATAACTATGTGATTGTAATGGGAACTAATGATCATTTATTTAGGATGGATTGTATGACATATGAAATAAAACTGCTTCAATAATAAACAGAAAGATAAAAGCGCCGGAGAAAATGTGGGAAGAGATGTACCTATTCACCGTTGGTAAGGAAATAGAATGGCACAGCCCCTCTGGAGGGCAGTGTGGTTGTTCCACAGGAGGCTAAGTATAGGGTTGCCATATGATCCTGCAATGTTATTAGGTATATACTTGGAAGAATTGAAAGCAGGGACACAAATGGACATTGTACACTAGTGTTTATGGTGGCAGCATTCAAATTGACGAACAGAAGGATCAACTGTGGTGCATACACCAATGGAATACTGAGCGGCTGCAAAAAGGAATAAAGTTGTGAAGCACGCAACTAGATGAATGAACTTTGGGGACAGTATGTTGACTGAAATAAGCCAGAAACAAAAATACAAATACTGTAATGCTTCACTGATATGAACTAACTATAATGTACAAACTCTGAGAACTGAATTTGAGAACACAGGTTATCAGATGAAGACCTGTTATAAAGGTTCCTAGATTGTACGTCTTACAACAGTCACATCTATTCTGGAGTTGTAACTGTGATAACTAAATTCTGAGATATTGAGCTGTTTGTGTATAAACAGGCTGTTCCCTGGAACTTCAAGTTTTTGTGTTCCTGAGACAGTTATGCAGCTACAGTACCCCAGAGAGCAACTGTTACAAACACTGAAAAAGTGATCAGACAGCCTTCAGTTAGAGATAAGGATGAAGCTGATTTGGGTAGGACTAAGGTAAATCAGACTAAAGGGTAAAGGATGATACTAACCGTATTTTAAAACTTCACCTTCTGGGAGGGACAAGAGTTAAGGGGAGGTTTAGATTTTCTATTTGGTGCGGGTGTGTTTATTGGTTATCTTTCTCTTGGGAAGAATGAAATTATCAAAACTGAGTGTCATTGGACTGTTGACTTTGGACACTATACAGGATGCCCAATGAATGGAGGTGGCTGAAGGATGCGCTGACTGAAAAGCAGATTGGAGAATGATGGTAAAATATACATATGATCGAATATTGTGCTGCTACAAAAAGGAAAGAAGTGAGGCAAGCAACGTTGAGAATGAACCTGTGGGACACATTTGGTGAAGAAAAATAAGCCAAAAACAAAAGACCAAATATTGTATGGTCTCATTTATAAAATACTTATAAGAAAACAGAGGCTTAGATTGTAAGCTCCTATAGCAGTTACATTTAGTCCAGAGTGGTAATTGTTATTTCTGGATTTTAAGGGGCTGTTTTATATATGTATAATCTGGTATTTAGAGATAAGAATGAAACCAATCAGATCAGGATTAAGGTAATTCAAAATACAGGCATAAGGACGACATTATCTATATTTTAGAACCTCATTCTACTCTTTGAGACCAAAGGAAGAAAGGTTTATTTTGTCCAGAGCCTAAATTTTTGTAGCACATAATCTAACTCAACCTGGATAGATCATTTAAACAATCCAAACACAGGGAGCCCAGAATAAGAATGAGCCTTTAATCTGTATAGTTTAATGTAATGCGTGGATACATCCCAGAGTATATTAAGTGGATAATCAAAAGTATTGGCAAAGTCTCTTGAGGGACTGGAGGAAAAAATATGGAAATGTTAAACTTTACCACTGGGAAAACTCTGGATACTATGCCAAACATTAGGGACATCCAAATCTATAGGCCAAGCCCTTGATCATGAGGCTTGCTTTTGTGAAGCTTATATACATGTAGCAGAGAAGCTTAGACTACCTGTAGATATGCCTAAGAGTCACCCCCAGAGAACCTCTTTTGTTGCTCAGATGTGGCCTCTCTCTCTCTCCAAGTCCAACTCTGCAAGTGAAATCATTGGCCACCCCCTATGTCGGACATGACATTCAGGGATGAAATTCTCCCTGGTGGTCTGGGAAATAACTCCCAGGGATGAGCATTACCCTGGTACTGTGGATCAACAATGCCATTCTGACCAAAAGGGAAAAAAGAAGTATAACAAACAAGATATCAGTGGCTAAGAGAGTTCTAATAGAGTCAAGAGGCCACTCTGGAGGTCACTCTCATACAAGCTTTAGTTAGACATGGCTATCTACCATAACTTGCCAAACCCCAACCAAAACCATTCCAGCCAATCCTATAGAGCACCTAGGGCATTATATAAGATTCTACAAAGGTTCCATAACTCAGGTAACTTTTCAGAAACCTACAACCTCCAGATAGGTCCCTGGACCAGATAAGTCCTGAAATGCAGAGGGGCCAGACTCTCCAGAACATCAACTAGTTCACTTCCCCTATCCCATATTATCAATAATCCCTTCCAACATGAAAAAGACTGGGCATAGCCCAAATACCCCTAAAGACTGGGAGAAAGATCAAAGGTGATGGTGGAATTATACAGAGAAGGTAGGGTCTAACAAATGAGTATGATTGCTGAATCATTATATTGGTATTTCTTTTAGTTTCCAGCATGTTAGGGCAGCTAGAAGTAGAAAACCTAAAATTGTGGAATTGTCAGCCATATCAAACTCTGAAATCTGTTCTACAACTAATTGTCATGATGTGCTTTGAAATTTATTGCTTTGTTGCATATGCTATTTATCACAAAAAAGAGAAAAAAGTCAATTATGATGATAAATGCAAAGTTATACGATGATATTGTGAACCACTGATAGATAGTACACTTTGGATGATTACATGGTATGTGAATATATATCAATAAAAATAAATAATTAAAAACAAAACAAATGGAATGATTTCTAAATGTTGTGTTAATTTCTTTTTTTTCTTTAATTAATAAAAAAAAAAAAACAAAATAAAACTTCATCTTCTGAGGGAGACCAAAGGAAGAGATGTTTATTTGGTACAAAATTTATATATTTGGTAGCACAATATATAATTAGACTCAGCTTCTTTGAACACCATAATCACATGGAACCTTGAATAAGGAATGAGATGTCATTGGTTTGTATGGGTTGGTACGATACCGCAATATATCCCAGAGTAATCTGGGCAGATTAGATTAAAAAATATTTACAAGGACCCCTAGAGGGGCTGGGGAAAAAAGGTGAAAATATTAAACTTCTTCACCTTGGAAATTCTTGATATTCTTGCAAGCATCAGGGAATCTAATTTAATAAGCCAAGCCCTTAATCTTGGGGCTTGCCCTTATGAAATTTACTCCTGCAAAGCAGAAGCTAAGCCTACTAAGTCACCCCCAGAGAACTCTTTTGTTGCCCAGATGTGGTCTCTCTCTCTCTGACCTCCCCTCTACGTGGGACATAATTCCCAGGAATGTAAATCTCCCTGGCAACAGGGTACATGACTCCCCGGGATGAGCCTGACCCTGGCATCATGGGACTGAGAAAGACTTCTTGACTAAAAGGGGGATGAGAAATGAAACAAAATAAAGTCTCTGTGGCTGAGAGATTTCAAATAGAGTCAAGAGGTCATGCTGGAGGTTATTCTTATACATTATATAGATATCCCTTTTTAATTTTTAGTGTTATTAGAATAGCTAGAAGGCAATACCTGAAACTGTTGAACTGTAATCCAATTGCCCTGATTCCTGAAGATGATTGCATAACTATATAGCTTTTATGGTGTGACTGTGTGATTGTAAAAACCTTGTGACTGACACTTTCTTTATTTAGTGTATGGACAGATGAATAAAAAAATAAAGACAAAAAATACATAAATAATAGGGAGAGATAAGGGGTATGGGATGTTCTGGGTGTTCTTTTTTATTTTTTATTTTTTTGGAGCAATGAAAATATTAAAAAATTGATTGTGATGATGAATGCATAACTATATGATGATACTGTGAACCAATACTTTGGATGATTATATGATATGTGAGTATATCTCAATAAAATCACTTTAAAAAGAATATATATACAGTTTAACATTTATTAGGTGCCTCCATATGCTCCAGGCACCCTGGACTCACAGAGATGTATGTGTAAAGCAGAAATGTAAAGCTGAAATTTAGACCTTTTTAACTCACTACAAATTCTAGTATATAATGTCTACCATTATTGTAACTGTGTCCATAGAAAATCTAAATGAGTCCACAAATTGTTAGAACCAATAAGAAAAAAAAAAGTCCAAATAGAAAGACAATTAAGAGTTAAATTTCAGTGTTTTCCATGAACGACCTCAGTTCTTTTTTTGAAATAACAAGTATGAAATTCCTTATAAATGTTTTCAGATTTATCTCATGAGCAAATGCATGTGAATGCGTGTATGCGCGCGTATCTCCCTGTCTTGTAAATAATCTGAAACTATTTATACCTCTTTCCACCACTCCAAGCCAGAAGGGAGGGTAAGGAAAGAGAGGCTGAGTTAGAGATTTTCTTTCATCAGCCACCAGATGGCACCAAAAGGGTCCAGAGTTTCAAATACGTGAGGTCAATACACAACTCTCTCAATAGAAATGTATATTCATAATGCAGAGATCCTAAGCAGAGTATTTGTAACTCTTGTACCTAAAATAAACTCAATAAAAGTTTGCTGAAACTCTTGAAAAGGTGGGAATAACAAAGTTAAAACATGCAGCAGGCTATCTAATAACATAATAGAAAGTATATCTTGAAAAAATGTTTATCTACTTACTGTAAACTTGCTAACGCCCTCAAGTTCCTCAAACCTCATGTAAGAGATGTCTGCCTTCTTCTTTCCAACATCTACATCTCCTGCATAGATTTGTTTTATGCCTGCGCCTTTAATTAAAGGTACACATTCATCACATGGGCACTTTGTCACAAAAATCATACTTCTTTCTTCTGGTTTTATTTCTTGACACCTACAAAATAGTTTTAAATATTAGGAAGTTAGTTTCTAAAAGGATAAATTAGTTTTTAGAGAAATCTTTAAACATGAGAATTGAGCTGCTTTAAAAAACAACTTAAGGGTGCGCAGGTGGTTCAGTGGTAGAATGCTCGCCTTGCATGTGGGAGACATGGGTTTGATTCCTGGACCATGCACCCCCCCAAAAAAAACCAATTTATAACATTATAAACAATAACCAAGTCTTATTCTTGAAGAATTAGTGAAAATTTAAAATATATAAACTCACAAAATGTTGCAAACAACCTGAACATGGAAATTTTTATACTTAAAATTAATTCGAATCTAAATATTTGGAAAAAAATGTTTGGTATTAGATTATAGAGTAAATGAAAAAAGAGGCAGACAGCAAAAAAGAGAGAGATAAAAAGGGGAAAACAATGCTTTTGAGGTAAGAACCTCTTTATAATGTTAGAAATAGGAATAAGAAAAAATTCCCTCTTAAGATCTGATCATGTATGATTAGACATTAACTCAACATGATGGCAAAGTATCTGTCGCCTATCTTGAACCTAATGGGTATTTAATAAACGTTTACTAAATGATAAGTTAATAATAAAATTCTGTTTTGAGTTATAGTTCCCTTACCCCTTCCTTAAAATAGGATAATTTTATTTAACAAGGTTTTGGATCGGATATATTCACAACTTCATTTTACAAATGAAGCAAATAAATCTGTAATGAAGAGTACAAGCAAAAGAATACAGAAGTCTGGGTGACATTTTGCACGCTGACAGTAGTTCTGGTCTGAGGAGTGCTCTCTTCTGAGGCAACAGCCATGGTGGCTCCAGGTTCCGTGTTTCACACTGTTCTCCTTCAGTCGTCTTCTCCCCCAGGCCCAGCCTCCTGTACCCATCTCTCATTACTCTTCACCTGAACAAGGACAACTGAACTCTGTGTACCGAATCTGTTCAAACAATATACCTGCTACCTGACCCACGTGTGCAGTGTGGCCCTGTCAAGGCCATTTCATCTCCTCCACTGCCTAACAAGTAAAGTCTAAACTCAAATCTATTGCCCTGTCTCAACCCATCTTTCTGAGCTTTGATTCTCATGTACTCTTCATTCTAGCCCAACTGAATTGCTCAAGTTCCCAAACACACATTGCATTTTCCAACTTATAGACCACTGTTTGTGCTGGAAGCAAGAATGGTCTTCCCTTCAAGTGAGCATCTCCAATTGCCATAAATCTGCCAATACCTTAAAACTCAGTCCAAACACTAGTTCTTCCATGAAACTTTTCCCTTGCACTACCCCTCCCAGTCTGTAGCAGCCCCTGAATTTTCACAGTGCTTTGGAATTGAGCAGTTTAGGTGGATGCTGCTTATACCTTCTACTACAGTATAAGCTCCCCAAGGGCAAGAGCCATGTCTTATTCAACTTTTAATCCCCCAACACCATCCCCTCAATAAATGCTGGAAACTGTTTACGATCAAAATTAATGTTAGAAGGAAGTAATGCCAGTTATAATCCCCAATAAAAAACTATTTTAAAGCAATCTGGTTCATAACAAAAACTATACACTCATATACATAAATACATGTGCTCCTGATCTAGATAACTAGGGATTAACGTTCAGAAACACAAGAGGCCATAAAAGACCCTAAGGACAAACTTCAAGCACTTTTAAATTGGAGAGCGAGAGAAGAAGAAAAAAAATTACTTGCTCCATAAATTTGAAAGCTTGAAGAATCCCTGATAATGGCCTGGGTCAGGAATCAAGGACCAAATTCCATCAAAGTCATACAAGACTATTTCTTGGAATTTGCAAAGATGAGATAAATCATAAATGAAAGAAAATGAATTTCTACTAGCCCTTGCTGCATTTGAAAGAAAAATACCTGCAAGAGAATTCCATACCTGAATGTCAAGGCATTCTGCTCTGCATGTATAATGTATCTGAATTTCCTGATCTCTCTGTCTTTCTGCTTGTCATCCATGTGGGGAAAGTCAGCATACTCGGATCCAACAGGAAAAGCATTATAGCCACATCCTAGGAAGTACATTGCTCCTGTGCCATCACAATTTCTCTACGAATATGAGAAAACCAACAAAGCTTAGCTTTCAGCATACAGCAAAGGCACATTACAATACATTCTCAAAGCTGAATATCACCGTGTATACTGAATATTCAATAAATTTTCTATGACAAACTGAGCCATCAAAAAATACAATATTCAATTTACACACTCCAATATGGTCTTGTCAAAGACAAGTTTCATGAAGGCTGGGGTCCTCCTAATCTTTAATCTTGAGGCAGTGTGCCGGCTTATATCTGTGGTGGACTCCAGAAAACCCATACCCTTTAATTCTTATTCAATATTGCTGGGTGGGAGAATTTTGATTGCTTCCATGAAGATGTGATCCACCCAGTTGTGGGTGATAACTTTTGATGATTTCCATAGAGGTGTCTCCACCTACTGAAGGTGGAGTTGCTTACTGGAATCCTTTAAAAGAGGAAACATTCTGGAGAGAGTCCCTTTTTGGTAGAGCCTTAAGAAAGCCAGCAGGCACCACCATGTTCGCCATGTGCTCTTCCAGCTGAGAGAGATGCTGAACGTCATCGGTCTTCTTGAACCAAGGTATCATTCCCCAGATGCCTTAAGTTGGACATTTCTATAGCCTTGTTTTATTTGGGACATTTTCTCAGCCTTAGAACTGTAAACCAGTAACTTATTAAATTCCCCTTTTTAAAAGCCATTTTGTTTCTGGTATATTGTATTCTGGCAGCTAGCCAACTAGCACAGGCAGTCCTTGGTTTTAGCAGTGAGTTAAATAATACCTTGTTGAATTCACAAATTGTTTCACTTGATTCAGACATCCCTCCCCAAACAGATTATAAGACCCTGGAGAGTAGAAACCATGTTTTATACTTCTTTTCTATTCCCTTAAGTATACCACGCCAGTTTGAAACTATTATGTACCCCACAATAGACACGCTTTAATCCTATCCAATCTTGTGGGGGCAGCCATTTTTAAAATTCTGATTCAGCACTGTAGGATGGAAACATTTGGTTAGATTATATATCCACAGAGATGTGACATGCCTAATTGTGGGTGTGGCCTTTTGATTAGATGGAGATGTGACTCTGCCCATTTACAATGGTTCGTGATTAGCTTACTGGAGTTCTTTAAAAGGGGAAAGATTCTGAAGAAACCTCAGATGCAGATGCTTAGAGAACAATTGCTTCAGAACCGACAGAGACATGGATATTTGGAGATGCTTAGAGTGCCAACAGCGAGAGCAAATGCATAGACACAGGCTGAGCCCAGCAGATGTTGACATGTGCCTTCCCATGAGATGCTAAGCAAGCCAGAACTCAGAGTTGTGTCCTGGAGGAACTAAGTGAAGACCATAGAAGCCAAGTGAGGAATCCCACTGGAAACAGAAGCTGAAAGCAAAAGAGCACAGGATAAAAGGACCAGGAAATGCCAGTCACATGCCTTCCCAGCTGACAAAGGTGTTCTGGATGGCATCAGCCCTTCTTAAGTGAAGGTAACCCCTTATTGGTACCTTATTTTGGACATTATCATGGCCTTACAACTGTAAACTTGTAATTTATTAAATTTCTTTCTTAAAAGCCATTCCATTTCTGGAATATTGCATCTGGCATCTTAACAAACTAATATTTTCATCTATTAAAGCATTAAGTACATAACAGAATGCTCAGTAAAAGACTGTTGATCAGTTTACTTTTTATATGTCCATGTGGTGTTACTTGTTGAGAAGCCAGGAATTTTTAAGACTTCGAACAGATAATTTCCTTTATCGGCCTAAAAATATGATTTAGTTGAAAAATAAAAAATCCACTTTTCTCTAATCTCCAATATTTACTGAGTCTATTGTATATATATATATATTATATCATAGGACTCCTTCTTTCAGTGGCTCTTTTTTATTTCTCTTGGTCAATGGCATATTCTTCGTTAATATGAATTAGAGTTTATCAATCACAAGTGTTTATAACAGTTTGGAATATGCCATAGCTCTCACTAAATTTCATTATATTATAATTACTCAAGTGATGGTATCAAGACTCTTACTGTAGAAGCTTGATAAAAATCATAGTGTTATGGGTTGAGTTTATATGCATAATTTCATTTAGTCAACCCTGATGACAATCTAGAGAGTTGTACTATTTTTACCTCCATCCTACAGGTAGGTAAAATGAGTCTGAGAAAGACTGAATAACTTACCCAGAGTCACAATAGACAGTAACATAGTCAGAATTCAAACTTAGGTTGCTTAACTGCAAATCTATATTTCTTTCCACTTTATCATGTTACCTACCCTAGAGATAACTTAACTGGAAACAAAGTTAGTTGAGAACAAGATGTTAAGCCAAAAGTCTGCAGAACATTCATATAAACATAAATGAGAATTTCTACCCTTGGCCAGGCACTGTGCTAGATGCTGGCAATACAATTGTAAACAAGACAGAGTCCCTGATCTCACAAAACTTACAATCTAGAGATGGCAAGAACCTGAACACATATTTTAACTGGAATGAGTGCTACAAATGAGAATGCAATAGGATCTACTAGCAAAGGAAAATATCCCAGTAGAAGTTAACAGTTTGGGGAGATATTAGTAGTGTCAAGAGGTATTTTGAAACTAGAATCCATAAGACTTGGTGATTGATTGCATGTGTGATGTAACAGGGAAAGAGATGCACTGATGAAGGAGTAGGTTAGTGGGGAAGATCCTGGATGTGTTGACTAGGTTCAACTTAAGGGACCTCTGAATCAGCCAAGGAAACAAATTACTTGCTATAAATTCCACAGAAGCAAAAGCAAACTCCCTATTCATATTTCAATCAGTTACATACTTACTAAATATTTCTTGATTTCATGCCCTGCTAACCCAGCCCCATAATCCACAGCCTCATTCATTTTTATTGTTCTCCATATTTCTTATCTAACTCCACTTCAATCTTTTTATAATGTAAATCTGATCATTCTCTTGCTTAAGATACTTTCGGACTGCATTGTCCAATACAGCAGTCACTAGTCACATGTGGCAATTGAACACTTGAAATGTGGTTAGTACAACTGAGAGTAAAACATAGAGGATTTTGATTATTTAGTATTCCCCCAAATAATGCAAAACAGTTCATTAGTAATGGTTTGTATTGATTCCATGTTGAAATGATGTAAATTTTGGATATATTGGATCAAATAAAATATATTAAAATTAATTCACCTGTTCCTTTCTATTTTTTAATGTGGCTCCTGGAAAATTTAAATTATATGTCGTTTGCCTTATATTTCTACTGGTTAGAGCTGTGCTAGGATATCCTACTGTCTAAAGGATAAAGTCCAAACTCTTTACATGGTGCACAAAGTCCTTCACAGCCCAGCCCAAGTTTTTGCCTCTCTACCATACATAAGGAAGGTGGCCTCCGACAATGCATTTTGGCATTGTACCCCTTTCTCTCACCCGCTATCTTTGTATGTTACACTCTGTGCCAGTTTGTAGCTATTATGTACCCAGAATAGCCACACCCTTCTTCCTGATCCAATCTTGTGGAGGCAGCCTTGTGTTTCTTTTAACACTGATTAAATTGCGTAGGGCGGAAACTTTGATCGGAATGTTTCCATGGAGATATGACACACCCAGTTGTGGGTGGGAACTTTTGATTAGATTGTTTCCACGGAGATACAATACACTCAACTGTGGGCATGGTCTTTTTTTTTTCACATGGGCAGGCACTGGGAATCGAAGCCGGGTCCTCTGGCACGGCAGGCAAGCATTCATTCTTGCCTGCTGAGCCACCGTGGCCCGCCGGGCATGACCTTTTGATTAGATGGAGCTATGACTCTGCCCGTTTAATGTGTGTCTTGATTAGTTTACTGGAGTCCTTTAAAAGGGAAAATATTTTGGAGAGTGTTCAGAGCCAAGAGAGTTGACAGAAAAAGCAGATGCCTAGACACAGATGTTTGGAAATGTAGAGCCCAGCAGACATCGCTATGTGCCTTCCCATGAGATGTCAAGCAAGCAAGAACCCACAGTTTTGCCCCAGAGAAATTACATGAAGGTCCACAGTTGCTTAGAGAGGAAAGCTCTGGAATCAGAAGCTGAAAGCAATGGAACTGGCAACATGGAACTGGCAACAAGGACAAGCAGAGCCAGTCACGTGCCTTCCCTTGTGACAGACATCAGCCTTTCTTGAGTCAAGGTATCTTTCTCTGGATTCCTTAATTTGAACATTTTTATGATCTTAGAACTGTAAACTTGGAACTTAATAAATTCCCATAGAAGAGCCATCCCATTTCTGGTACATTGCATTCCAGCAGCTTTAACAAACCAAAACATCCTTCTAGACCCACTAACTTGCTTGCCTGATGAACTCCTCCTCAATCTTCAAGAGTTACCTGTACCAAGTTACCTCTACCTCATCCCTCCAAACAGAGGCAAAGTTCTGCCTCTCGGCTCTCCTGGAGTCATGTTATATATACACTTATATATCAGTCTCCTTTTCACTCCTCTGTCTCCACAACTAGACCACAAGGCCACGAAAAACGGCAAATGTGGTCCTTAAATCCCCAATACTCATTGTACCCCAGAGCCTACCCTCACGAAGGTGTTTAATAAACGTTTGCTAAATGAGTGAATCTATCTAGAAAATTGTCAGGGGAATGAGAGCATGTCTATAGAATTTAATAAAGGACCGATATAAAAATATTCATCCCAATGAGTCAGTAAAATGTAATTCCCCTAAGACTGAACCATGTTTAAGCAAAATCAAGGTTAAATGTTTAAAAATTGTTTTCATACTTACAGATTTCCCTTCTGCCCAAATGACTGCTCCAACTCCTGTCTTATGATCCTCTGAAAGAGACATGACATTAAACTTAGTAAAAATCAAGAGTCCTTAGTTGCAAAAAAACATTTTTCCAGAAATAATAAAAACATTTTTTTCTATATACTTCATAAATGTAGCAGCAATTGTTGACAGCATCACTGATTACAGAAAAGTATTTAAATACATGCTGTAAAGTTTGGAATATGGAAACTAGATACCGAAGAACTAGACAGTGTCCCCAATGACCCAGGTACAAATGATCATGGTGAGGGCACTGCAAAGCTGTAACCACAACTGAGTGCAACTTCACTGATTCTCCACTAATAAGTCAGTTTCTAAATCACACCTTCTAACAGATGAAATCGATGATAATGGAAGTTTCTAAACTAAAAGATTTAGTGTAATAACCATTTACACAATGATCAAATTTGACTTCTTGCATTCTATACATTCAAATCATGGAAAATACATTTTGTGAAAATGTTCCTGCTAAGAAAAATGTTCACATTCATAACACAAACATGTACAAATTTATATAGGCTTTTACATATATTTCTGGAAAGTATATGTGAAAGGGATTTTGGTTCAAAAAAATTTTTATTTCTTCCCTGGCCTTCAAAGTTTCCTTTGGTGGGTAGGGGAGCCAGAATGCTAACTTTAGTGATATCATGCTCATTTCTAAAGCAACTGGCAGAAGTTATAAACATAAGCTTTTAATGTCCCTGTAAAATCATAGCCTTTGCAACAAGGAAAGCTGTTCTCCCTAAAAGCATTAATCTGAAAAGAAAATAGAAACTCAACATATTAAGCATCTACTTTTCCTTCTATTCACACAAGTATGAATTTTAAATTTCTTAGACTAATACACATTAATTATGAAAATCACATTATTTATCACAATCTTAAGGAGGTACATTTACACAGGAAAAAAACTCTCTATGAATTTACCTTAGGGCATTACATGGTGGTAAGGATTAAATGAAACTGTGGCTTCACCCTAAAATTTCCTAAAAGTTAATCCTTACAAAGATAACAAATTTTACTTTTACTAGGAAAAGTACAAAAAAAACAAACTTGTGCCACTACTCATTTTTACAAGTAAAATAAGTTAACTTTTAAAATATTCTTACACAAAGCTCAGGTTTGCAAAAATTATATATGAAGCATTCGTAAATTTATTTTAAGTACTTTTTAAAAAACCGTTATCTCCTTTTTACCCTAAAGGTAAAGCAGATAAAATCTCCCATTCTAGATGAGAAAAGAGACACAGAGAAATTAATTTAGTCCTCAAAATTTAGTCCTCCAGAACCAACCTATTTGTCTTTCCTCCACCTCTCCATTTGACACTAAAAGTTTCAAAATCAAGATTTTCATCTATATACTCAACAAATTTTTATTGAGTGCCTAATATGTGCCAAGTACTGTGATAGCAGTGAGGGACCAGGAAGTGCCCGGATAAAGGGCACAATCTGGTGGGAAGGACAGTAACAGACACAAGCAGGCGCTTAGAACATATGTATGCTGCATGGTACAGGAAAGGAGCATGATGCTGAGATACAGACTACATGGGAAAATTGATTTCTAGAGAGTGGAGATGGTCATGAAATGGACTGTGATGTGCGCAGAACTGGGTTCCTTCAGAGTTTAACATGAAGGGAAAGAATAGAAATCCATGACTTTATGCCCACACCTAAAACAAGTGCATAAGATATTTCCCTGCACAACCAAAACCTTTATAGTAAGTAAAATTGTACTTAATATATGCAGAAAGTGAAAAACTGAAACAGAAATTCTTCATATTAAGAATCTACTTTTTCTACCATCAACACTAGTGTTTTGTCATATGCTCTGTTTTTAGTGTCAGGAGCCACTTTTTTAGTTTCAGCCTGGGGACAGGCTAAACCTTGTCAGGAGGAAAACAATATGATTTTCCATTAGCATGCAGCTCTACTGGCTAGCAAAGGTTGGTTACACCGTGAGAATATTCTTTACTATGTATCTTTAAAATGCGGAATACCTTTTCATTCATATGAAACGGATCAGATTTTGGCTATTCTAGGTGAGGTAACTTCTCAAAAATCTTTTCATTTCTATAATTTTTACAGACATTGCTCCCCATGATCTAGTCATTATAAGGCTTTCTCTGTACAGTTCTGAAGAGATGTCAACTTACAATCACTGAGCCACATTCTTGGGTCACTGAAAGTCAGAGGATAAGTGTTTGCCCTATGATTCTGGAGCACAGGCCTGGTTATCTGAGCCCCTGAATTTGGGGTTATGTGTTTTTCTGAGTGAGAACACTTGCTTCAGAAGCATTGGGATGCCTGTTAAAAATGTACCCTGTCTCCCAATCAATCAACCTCTCTGAGGGAAGAGGAGCAGGGCTTGGAAATCTATATTTCTTTCTACTAAGTGTCCCACGTGATTCTTAGGCATACTAACATTTGGAAATCAGGGTGTTATGATTGGAAAGTTAACTTGATCTTGGCTACTCGAACTTAATCTCATCATCAACACTGTGGTCCACAAGGAAGACATAACCCCTCGCTTTGGAAAACACCCAGTCAATGGTATAACAGGACACAAAAAGAGATCAAACATCAATACCTAAATCAGGTAGAGAAGATGAGAAGTCCTTCTACTTTTTTCCAAAAAGTATCTTCAAATTTTGTCACTTTTTTTTTTGCTACCCCCAAAGCATCCTAAAAACATATTTTTAATGACATTTCTGTGAACCCCATGTATTTATCATTCGAAAAGCAAATATGAAACACATATTTTCAATTAGTCTTAAAACTCCATTAAGAGGTTTCTAAACTCATTTTAATCATATGTATATTTTTTAATGAAATGTTCCTTCATCTTCCAATTAGAGAGAAATAAAGTTGTCAGAACTGAATAATGTGAAATTAAAAGCTTCAGTAATTAGAAGCACACTACATCATGGGTATATCTACCTTGATTATTTTCAATGGTAAATATAGATCGCCTAGTTCACTGCCTGATACATGATCAACAAATAAATGCTATTATTATTTATCACCATTGCACAATGCAGCTCCAGAATCCCTCATATCAAGTTTTCTCAACAGTTTGGTACAAACTTATTTGGGGGCAAAACCTGACCTGAATTTTGCTAGCCCTTAATTCATCATACATTTCACTCCATGTTATTAGTGTGTTTGATGACAGGGTACTTTCGCACACCCCATCAGGAGTGTTGAGAAATATGCAGTACATGCACCGTATTCTTACAAAATCTGAAAAATTCTGAATTTCTTTTCATCTGTCTCCAAGGATGTAGGATAAGGATAAGGGACTGCGAATCATTTATCTTTGTATGAGATTCCTTTTATCCATTCAATACACATGTTGCTTGAATTGATGATAAAACATGGTGTCTTCCCTGAAAGAGCTTGCAGTGTAATGGAATGCATGACAGGAAAGTCACATCCTGTACATTTGGGTTCTAGGCTCCCCAAAGTCATCCACAGGCAAAATTAACCTTGAAAAATCTTTTATATTTCCTAGCAAGTGCATAAGCTTTATATATAAAACTCAGCACAGCAAATGCACTTATAATACAAATACATGAAGTCATGTAGAATACCTAATACAGAATATATATGAACATTTATATTTACATGTGCATTCTGGCACATCAGCAGGGATCCCCTGAATCCTAACCAGCAAAGGAGTAGGAGTACATTATAGCTACAATAGGGGCTCTCATTTTTTTGTCCTTCTAAAATGGTGTAGAGAAAAATACTTTATAATGCTGGTAGAGCAAATAGACCAACATCAAACCCATGATACAGAGTAATTACATTAAATCAGACTTCTACACACAATACAGCTGTTTGAGGCATAAAGTCTGATCCTGTAGTAGAGTCAAATTCTTTAATAAGAATTGTATGATTGGGCGGGCCACGGTGGCTCAGCAGGTAAGAATGCTTGCCTGCCATGCCCGAGGACCCAGGTTCGATTCCTGGTGCCTGCCCATGTTAAAAAAAAAAAAAAAGAATTGTATGATTAACGTTGTTGAATGTAAGAATCACATGCAGAATTTTTTAAGAACATAGGCCTACACTACACCCTTAGAGATTTTAATTTAGTAGCACTAGGTTGGGGTCAGATATCTGTATTTTCTACAAGTTTTAACAGTGATCCTGATATGATGTCAATTGTGAGCCTCCATTCTACAGAATTAACTACAGTCTGTAGTCTTTGATTAAAATATACTGCAGACAGTTGGCATCTTATGGACCTTTTCTGAAAAGTTCTCTTTCCCCTTCTTTCTTGAACTAATTCAAAAATCCTGCTTATAGCCTGCTTCTTACTGTTTCCCTGTCAACATTTTTTTCCCCTCATTTCAAAGTTGCACTTTAAACAGTGATTATGATTACATTTTGAAAAAAATTACATGTAAAAATACAGTTCCATAATTGGAAATATAGATGTCGTTTTTTTATCACAATAAAGAGAATTCCAATTAATATTTTCCATTTTCACATACACATTTATATACAACTTAATAATGCAAATGTTTTGAAGACATACCAGCAATTGGAAAAACCTGCGATAACCATCATTCCTTTGACTATGTTATAGTTATTTTGCACTCATTTTTATGTTTTCGTTAAATATTGAAAAATGCAAAAGAAAAATGATTTTGTTCTCTCTCCTTCCTTTTTTTAATACCCTCTCTAGTGAAAGGCTCAATGAGCAGTAAAATGATAAAAGCAAGAGGCAAAAAGAAGGGTCGACATAACAGGCTCTGATTTGTAAATGCACTGCTGGATACAATGCCACAAATCCTAGCATTGCTATAAGGAAAGCATTATCTATTTGAGGGTCTCACAAATTTCTCTATCTTGTATGAACAGTAAGTGAACTCTACTGCAGATGAGACGGACACTTTACTTCTAAGACAAACACAACCCAACCAGGCAGTCCCCGTTTATGAACTAAGCATTTAACTCACCAGTTCGATATGCCAATAACCTGGCCTGAACCATGCAGTGCCTTGCAATTTCTTGTGGCAAACTCTGATTGTGAATTTCATTAATCTGTTCTGGATTGCTACAATAAAATCCGAAGTGCTTAAAGTTGGGCACACTGGAAGCTACTGTGGCCAAAAGTAGAATGAGGTCTTTCATGTTTTGTCTTAGATTGCTAAAGTATGGGTTTTCACACAAGTTCTCCAAACCTATAGTCATCAGTATCTGCTTATGCATTTCTTCATTTGAAACCAAAAATAACATTTCATATTCTTTTATTCTTTCTTGTTTACATTCAGAATAAAAGTCAGTATTAGCATCCGGCAGTGATTTTGTAATTTTTTGAATAAAGTCACATTTGTAAGAGGTTTCCTCTACAAACTGCACCATATAACACACCAAAGGTTGAAGTAAAACACACACATGGGCTCGACTGTTTGACTTCAATCTTTCCACTGCTTTGGCATCTAACTTTGCATCTTCAGAACTGGAAGCCTCAGTAAGCAAACTTATTTCTGGATCAGCAGGCCAATAAGAAATTCGGTTAACTCCAGCTGAAATACAAAATATGAAAAGTAAATTATCTGATACAAGCTGAAATTTTGTTTTTTTTAAATAAATCCATCATATCACTGCAGATTTGGATGGCTTAACATAACAAATGTTCATTATCAGGTCACCTGTAAAATGGCCCATGGACCAAATGCAGCCACTGTTTTTGCGCAACTTACGAGAAGTTTTTACACTTTTAAATGGTTGAAAAACACAACCATTATTTTGTGATGTGCAAATTATTATGTCCATAAATAAAGTTTTATTGGGACACACGAGGCCTATTGTTTATGTATTGTCTGTGGCTGCTTTTGCACCACAGTAGTCACACAGCTGCAACAGATGCTATATGATTGCAAAGCCTAAAATAGTTACTGTCCACCCTTTTGCAGAAGAAATTTGCAGACCCCCAACATAGCCTATGGGAAGGCACCATGAAATCACCCTGGTTATAAGAGTGTTCCCAAAGCTACTGGGACTGCAGCTGAACCCTACAAGAGACCAAATCGCTGCTTTAACGATTGCTTAGTCTACAACTGGTGGTGTTCAGAATTTTATATTTTGAATAAACAATTCATCCATGTATTAAAAATGTTCCTGTGTTAAGCATTCTTCTGTGACATTAATAGAAAATTCTAAACAAACAAAAAGTTTATGCATGCATATGTTTAGTGCAGCATTATAATAGTAAAATTATAGAAAACCTGAATGACCAAAACTGGGTAATACTTAAATTATGGTCCTCCTCATAATAAAATATTAGTTATCAAAAATGTTCAAAGAATTTATAATGTAGAAAAAGTCTCGTCATGTGATGTGGGGGCAAAGTTGGGTAAAAGTAAATTTATTTTAAGCCTACACAATTAAAAACGAAACAAACTAGAGGAAACATTTTTCAATGTGACCAAGGAAAGGTTAGTAATCTTTAATATACAGAGAAGTTTTCAATTTATTAAGAGCACATATTGACAAAACAACAATACCTCAAGAGTAAAAAAATATGGAGTTTACAAAAGAGAAAACTGGACAATATATGAAAAATATTTTAATTTACATTTGAGGTTGAACAATAACATATTTTCACCTATCAAATCAGAAAAAATTTCAGCACTACCATGCTGAAGAGGACAAGGTAAAATGGGGTAGTGTCATATGCTGTCAGAAGGGAAGGGGTGGGTACAGAGAAGGTATAAAGTGGTAGTTAGAAATAAATTTGAGAATATCAAGAGACCATTTGTTAAAACATATTTAATAAGCAAGTTGAATTTACAGAAAAAAGAGGTCTTTCAGGCCCTGGCACTCTATTTGATTACATATACATATTCCCATGAAGGAATGTGAGCTCCTAGGAATGAACCATGTTTGGGGTTCAATTTGATACCCTCATCACCAGTGCCTTAAGCATAGTTAAGTATTCAAGTGTTCATCAAATTAATGGGTATTTTAACAACAAAGAGACTTTGCTATTATCTAATTTCAGCAAAGGAGCAATTTTTTTGTGTGTGATAGTGCCCAGAAGTGAAGAGATAGATAGAAGGCCCAAGAGTGTTCTACAAACTAAAAGGTCTGAGCGGACCCAATGTGCACTGGCATTTCTTCCCTGCTACTTCTAATTCATTACAGCTTGAACGGCAAAACAACTTTGAAGGCCTCAAAGCTTCTATAAGAATGTTTCCTCTGGCTGCATTTCATCTCCCTTCTTTTGGAGTTCTCACAGTCCATTTCCGAATCAGTGGTGAGGGCAATTCTAAGCATCTTGGTTGCTCCTAGTAATCCTGATCCAGGAGAGCAGGAAAGGAATAATCTTTAGTCAAATGTTCACACACCATTAGCAGATGTTTTTTAACAGCAGCAAAAATTTATCAAATTTTCTGGTCTCAGGACCGCTTTACAACTCTCTTTGCTTTATGTGGATTATATCTATCAATATATACTATATTTGAAAATTAAAACAAATTTTTAAAATATTGATTTTATTATTTCAAAAATAATAAAAAACCTATTACATATTAACATACCACATTTTTAAGAAAATTTACTGTATTTTCTAAAACAGCTATAAAAATTAGTGAGAAAAATGACATTGCTTTAAATTTTTTGCAGATCTCTTTAATATCTGGCTAAAAGGAAGACAGCTGGATTTTCGAATCTGCTTCTGCTTGCAATCTCCTGAGATAATGTTTTTATTGAAGTATGTGAAAATTATCAGATATGTTTGAAAGAAAAGGCTATTTTAACAGCCATTTCAGATAATAGTACATTTTCTTCTTTGACACTACACAAATATTCAATGAGGGACAGTTTCTTAAAGGTTAGTTGCAACGTGGTTCTGAAACCATATCAATGAACTTTTTGTTCTGTTTCATCTGGAAAATATTGGTTTACTGATTTTACAATATTAAGAAAAATCATATTATGGCATGTACGAGTTTTTTCTTTTCTCTTTTCTTTTCTGGAGAGATTCAAATATTCCAAAAAATGATCACAGTGATAAATGCACAACTATGTGATGATATTGAGAGCCACTGATTGTAACCATGTCAAAAATGTTCGCATGTCAAGAATGATTGTATGTCAAGAATGTTGGTATGTCAGTTCATTGTTTATAATACAAATATTAAAAAAAAAGAGAAATCATATCCATTAATCTCACCACTAATCTCATCACAAGAGTCTAAGTATTCAGAAACTGACAAGCAGAAGACAGTGGATACAAGTTTTCCAAAATTCTAATTCTCACTTGAAAGTGGAAATTTTATAATTTACAAAAAAATAGTCATTTTTCCTTGACATGACAACTTTACTTCATTTTTAAGAAAATGTCTGTCAAATATCAAGTCTAAATTAACTATAGTTTGCCAGTTCATGGCATTCCATGAAAAGAAATGGCTAAGTCAGTTCACAATCCAATCACACAAGAACATTTCCTTAAGGCAACTGCCACACTTTGGTGCTTTATGTACACATCCTATTGCTTCACACAGAATATTAAGAAGATGGGATTTAATAAAATTAGTTGTTTTCACTCTTTCACCAAGGCCATTCTTAAGTGCAGGTGGTTTTTCTCTGCATGCATGCAGGGGTTGCAGGTGCACTCTGGCCCCACTGCCATGATTCATGCTGTATCATCAAGAGTTCACCCACCGTTGTTGGAGTAGCCCTTGTGTAAATGTGGTATTATCATGAACATAGTTTCCACCACTGTGCCACAGAAATGTCTGCTTTGTGGTGAAGTAACAATAATAGTGACTGTCCATAAAGTATCTATACCATGATACTTTAGTATGAGATCAAGTAACTACCATCATGGGATTACACCACAAAAAATATCTGGTATATTAAGCCACTGAAATTTTGGGATTTATTTATTACAGAGCTACATTGGAAGTTATTTCACTAGTGATACAACTGAGGTCAGAATACACGTCTTCCAACCCTTATTATAAAACTGTTCTCAGACAAATACTATAAATTCCCAATAAAGCCTTATCCACACTTACTGTTGTGGGTTGAATTGTGTTCCCCCCAAAAGATATATTCAAATTCTAATCTCCAGTACCTGTGAATGTAACCTTTTTGCAAAAAGGGTCTTTGCAGATATAATCAAGTTAAGATGAGGTCGTATTAGATTAAGGTGAGGTCTGAGCTAATGACTGGTATCCTTATTAGAGGGAAATTTGGATACAGACACACACAGGGAAAATGCCATATGATGATAGAGGCAGAGACTGGAGGGATGCATCTACAAGCCAAGGGCATGCCACGGCTTTCCAGGAGCCACCAGAAACTAGAAGGGGCAAGGAAGGATTTTCCCCTGCAGGCTTCAGAGGGAGCTTGACCTTGATTCTGGATTTCCAGCCTCTAGAATTGTGAAAGAATATATATTTGTTTTAAGTTACACGGTTTGTGGTACTTTATTATGGAAACCCTAGGAAACTAATAAACTTACCATTTACAATCATTTTCAAACAAGCAGAACATGGTTTTCTGGAAAAATAAAGATCACAGCTTTTCAGCCTTGACCCATGTTTAATTAGAGCAATTTGCCCAGCATGTAAATCTTCACTAGAACAGTGGAGACCAACAATTTTCATGTTTTTCACCACCACAAGACCAGTTCTCTTCACCTACGTTAAACACAAAACAATAATTCATTAGTTAAAATACTTAAGATCATATCACAGATTATACTTGATTTATAAACAAAATGAAGTTTTATTTAGTCCTTTATCTGAACTAAACAAAACTTCTTTGAACAAAAGCATGTGTGAATAAAAGCATGTATCTCCTAAGATTCAAAAAAATTTCTGATAGTGTGGATTTCATACCAGAAATGTTCTAGTCCGAGGCTTTCTTTACCAAACAATTAAGCATGCAATTACTATTCATTTGTCTTGTGAATAATGAGTACATTTCAGCCTAATAAAGGGTAAGGACCAAGTCGATTTGACTTGTTACCTGTAGCATGTAGTCTAGGACTACCTGGTGTTAAGTTTCTAGGTGATAATAAGGACGAACTTCGAAAACCTCTGATTTGACACATGGATAAGTAAAGGCCAGAGTGTTTACGTGACTTTCTGAAAGATCCACAGATGGTAAAAGAAGAGGTCATCTTAAATTTTAAAATATTTAAAACATTGACTATACGATATTTCTTAATTCCTTTCTAAAAACTGGCTATACCAATTTTTAGCAATATGGTAGTCTAGACTAATTGTGGTTGGGTCCCACCTACTGCAAGTATATAGAAATGCTAGATAAATTATATTAAAAAAATGTTTTAAATGAACAATTGAATTCAAAAGGAAGGAAGGCAGATTCTTAGGTGTCAGAAAGAAAAAGAGAACTCAAAGCCAGAGCAATAAGCTTGAGCTATCTTAGTAGTACTCTATAGGTAGGGCATTGGTCTGACCCAGATTTAAGCCCTAGAGGCTGGGATTCTACAGAGCTCTACTGACTCCTTAAGTCAAGGTTTTCTATTACTTTGAACATCCTAACTTATACAAAAACTAATTTTAAAAAAGTTTATATAGAAATAGTAATATCAGATAAAACAGATTAAGGTAAAGATCAATTCTAAGTAAGGTACAAAATAGTCTATACTGTTTTTGCAGGTGAACGACTGAAGCAAAGAACATAAACCTAATCCTTAGGTCCGGCACTGACTGTTGTAATATGAGGAAAACCTGGGCTGAGGAAAAAGTACCTCATCCCCTTCCTACTGCTCTATGGTAATCTACAATAAAACATATTTGAAATCATTTTACAGATTAGACTAAAGCAATATTAACTAAAATACTCATCTCTCAGTTTCAGATGTCAGTATAAAATATGTTGGAAACTATGGAGAATAATCCTTTGTGAAATGCCTAAACAGATGGAAAAGAGAAGGTTTTATGGAATTCCCTTTCTAAGTCAACCAGCCATCTCATAATTGTAAGGATGTTTAAAAGGAAGAAAATCTTTCCTTTACAAAATATGAATTAAAGAATGTATCTAGCATACGAAAAATCTATGTACCTTAAGTTTAAAAATAAGTTTTTAAATTTCCTTAGATTTGTGAACTCTTTTCTCCCTTTCCCCTCCCTATCCCAAAATTTCTTAGTTTCACGTACCTCAAATGCAAAGTTAGTTATAAAAGTCACTTTGAAAAATAACTGATGTGGCCTTATCAAAATAGCACTAGAGCCCATTTTATTAAAATGAATCATTTGTGACAGGTGGAAATGGTTGCAATTGGATTTTTTTTTTTTTTTTTTTTTTTTGGCACAGGCAGGCTCCGGGAATCAAACACAGATCTCTGGAATGGCAGGTGAGAATTCTGCCACTGAGCCACCGATGTCTGCCCTGCAACTGGATTTTAGGTTTAGATTTTATAAGTAAGCAGAGAGAAGAAATGAAACCACAAATGAGCAGCATTCTCCTCAATTTATTTTTTAGTAGTTCAATCTTTTGGGTCAAGTTCATATATCATCTTAACACGAATTTTTTTTTTTATCTTGGAGAATAACTAACTTGTAATGTTTTTCACTTTCCTTCTAGCTAAAGCAGAATATTAAGTTTGAGAGACAAAGATTTTTCCATCCCAACCTTAAAACAAAACAAAGAAAAGCCTAAGTCGCATTCCGTTTTGGCATGTCCACTTAAGTGCAGCTCCCAGAAGACTGTCTTTTCAGTCTTCAGATCAGACTCCCCTGTTTTGGACTCTGACTTTGCTTCATTTCACTAGTACATTGGCAAATCATCCATGTAATCCTAGACACAGAGTTTTACATACAAACATGGGCAAAATAGGATATTCTGTTTTGTATATGAACTAGTACATTTACTTAAATGGTGATTCACTGCTTTTTTCTTCCTGACTTTCTTATAATGAAATCACCTAAATATTCTGAGACAAATTATTACCATATTCTTGTTGAGCATTTCAGAGACTCAGTCTCAGAACTAATTAGGAAATCGTCAAGAATTTTTATCAGTATTATCAAGCTGACCTCTCTCAAAATACACTTGGTTAGATGCCACTCCAGGCTCACTGAATTAGAATCTTGGGAAAATTCAAGGTTAAAAGTAACAAGGAAGTGATATTCAATACTAAAAAGAGCAAGGTTCATCTTGTGAAGTCTGGATTTAAGAGTTTTACCCTACTGACGGCTATTAAGTTAGCTTATCATTCTTTCATGGGTGCTGGCAGAAGGCATGAGGGTCCTGGGCCAAAGACAAATGGCTTTATTATTCCAGACACAACAAGCATCTTGTTTGTGATGGTTGCCTTTATCTGTAGGTCCTATCGGGACAGTCAGATAGGCCCAGGTGGATGCCTGCACACCCGGTGTGTTGTATTATGGTAGAGGAACATCAAGCATGGGGATCCTGCTGTTTCATAGCAAGCAGTAAAAAAAAAAATCTGCCCTTTGTCCAGAGGGAGACACGACTTCATATTCTGAGGGTTGCGTGCTGCAAATCCAACTCTGAGAAATGGCCCAGGTTGAAGGTAGTCAGGGCCTTGGATTCTTGGCCTACCAAACAAGACAGGCAGGAACGTGCACATGCCATGGAATGTTTCTTTTCTCATCTATGTGAATTAACACTGAAAGGTCAAGTGTTTAATTGAACACAAGTACATGGAACCTTGAATAAGGTATGAGATTTTGTGGGTTTTCCAGGTTAGTTTGATGCCCTGAAAAATCCCAGAGTGATTTGAACAGTGAATAAAAGAGTATTTGCAAAGTCCTCTTGGGGGAATGGCAAGCAAGAGGGAAAATTTAACTTCCCCATTTGGAGAATTCCTGATATTCTCGCTAGCAGTGGGGATAACCAAATCAATAGGCCAAGCCCTCAATCTTGGGGTTTGTTCATACGAATCTTATATCCACAAAGGATAGGCTAAGCTTACTTAAAATTAGGCTAATAGTCACCCCCAAAGAACCTCTTTTGTTGCTCAGATGTGGCCTCTCTCTCTCTCTCTCAGCCAACACGGCAAGCAAACTTACCGCCCTCCCCCTTTCTATGTGGGACATGACTCCCGGGGGTGTAAACCTCCCTGGAAACATGGAACAGAAATCCTAGAATGAGCTGGGACTCAACATCAAGGAAATGAGGAAACCTTCTCGACCAAAAAGGGGAAGAGAGAAATATGAAAAAATAAAGTATCAGTGGCTGAGAGATTTCAAACAGAGTTAAGAGGTTATCCTGGAGGTTATTCTTACACATTTTTTAGATATTTCCTTTTTAGTTTAAGGTGTATTAGAGAGGCTAGAGGAAAGTGCCTGAAACTGTAGAGCTATGTCCCAGTAGCCATGTTTCTTGAAGATGAATGTATAATGATACAGCTTTTGCAATGTGACTATGTTATTGTAAAAACCTTGTGTCTGATGCTCCTTTTATCTATGAAATTGACAGATGAGTAAAACATATGGATTAAAAATAAATAAATAATAGGGGGAACAAAGGTTAAAATAAATTGAGTAGATTGAAAACTAGTGAATAATGAAGTGGTAAGGGGTATAGAAAAAAAATAGGGGGAACAAAGGATAAAATCTATTGAGTAGATGGAAATGTTAGTGGTTAATGAGAGGGAGGGGTAAGAGGTAAGGTGTGTGAGTTTTTTCTTTTTCTTTTTATTTCTTTTTCTGAATTGATGCAAATGTTCTAAAAAAATGACCATGGTGATGAATATACTACTATGTGAGGATATAGAGAGCCAATGATTGCACACCATACACAGAATGTTTGTATGTTAAGAATGTTCATGTTTTATGTTGTTTCGGTTTGATAATACAAAATAAATTAAATTAAAAAAAAAGAGTTACATGTGAAAATTAAAGAAAAAATGTTGCAGGAGCACCATCTACATTTTTTTCTTTCCTTCTTTATTTTAAAATAAGACAGACATGCATAGTCTTGTAAATACACAGACACAAAAAAAAACTATAGCAGAGTTTTAGAAGAAACTCCTTGGAAGTAGGAATGAGAGACATATTCTATTTAACACCATTCCATTTGTTTTGATTGTCAATATCAGCATATCTTTAAAAAGAAGTAAAAATTTACCTGTTTTTTGTCAACAGGTACTCTGGCCATGTCTTCATTATCTCCTAAGGGTCCATGCTTTCCTTCTTCCTTTTTCTGTTAAAAGTAGATTAAGAAAAACAAAAACAAAAAAAAAATTAGTGCCTGATACATATTCAATATTTCGATATAGAAATGGTTTCCTTGGCTTTGGACATATTTATTTTTAACTTGATGAAATCCTGCATTGACTTGACACTTTGTTTAAGATCAAGTTCTGATTACTTTAAGATCTTTACAATCTGCTCCCTCACATCTTTCCAAGAAAAAGGGTAGAAGAACTGAAATTGTGATAAGAAAATAAAGTTCTGTAGTTTAAAATTTCAGAGTTGGGTGCAGTCTTGAGCAATGAAAAAGTCCAGAGTGAAGCCATAGTTATGAATAACTAAAGTAGAATAGGGGTAAATTAATTGGAATTGAGAAAATCAAGGAACTATATAGCAAAGGCATGGATTGTGGTAGGCAGAATGTTCCCACAAAGATGTCTATGTCCCAATTCACGTGACTATGAAGCCAGTAGATGATTCAAACAGGGAGGGGTTATGGGTGAGGCAGCAGAATTCTGCAAGCCCCAAATGAGCAAAGTTATTTAATAAATTGGTGTAATGGGAAACTTGATGAATGTTGACTTCTTATTCATATGGAACAAGTGCTGGATGCTAGAAAAGGAGCAACTTTCAAGGAAAGGTTTATGAGAAATGTCTGGTTGTAGGAACAAGAACAGGAAGAGAAGGGAGTAATGGTAATGAAATGGTGTTGTTTCTTATAGTAGTAGTAATGATGATAATTCTATGAGTGAAAAATAACAGCATCTTAATTTCATTGAATTCTCTAGCATTATAAAGTAGCTGCCATTGTTGTTTCCATTTTACAAATGAGGAAACTATGACTGAGATAGATTAATTAACTCGATCATAGCCACACAGCTAATAAACAGGTAAACCAGCATCTGAGCCCAAAATCCACTGTTTTAAGAACTTTGCCTCATTGCTTCTGTTCAGGAAAAGTAAAGTGAGGAGGTTCAGCATGAAAATAAGGTACCAGAGAGCACAATAGTAAAAACTGGAAGAGTAGAACATCATGAGAATGTTGAGAAAAAAAGGGATAATGCAGTTATTCTAATTCCAAAGTAATATTTAAGCAATTTATATAAATCTAATTTTAACAAAAATGAAAAACTACAACTCAGTAGGATAGAGAATTATTCTTAAGTGATAGACATTTTCACAGAGCTTACCTGGTTGAATAATCCATAAGAAGCACCCATATAGTGTAAATATATGGCAACATTGAAAAACTTAGACATCAGATATATTTGGAGGTGGTTGTAAGTTAATACACTAAGACTGGTAAAAAGTGCAGACAATCTAAATGTCCAATAATAAGGGGATATGGTGTACCCACACAATGGATTATGATGCAATCATTAAAATGATAACAAGCACCCACATAGTACATAGCATGTGCCAGGCACTATTCTAAGAGTTTTACAAACATTAGCTCATTGAAGTCTTATAAAAGCCCCATGCAGTATGTTCTAGTAACATTCCATTTTACAGATAAGGAATTTGATGTCCAGAGTTAAAGTAACTTCCTCAAGGTTATACAACTAGTAACAAACAGTCAGGATTTGAACCCAGGTTGTACAACTACAAAACCATTGGCTACTCTTAGAGCACTAGATTAAGCTGCCCTTCCTATGTCTGCACTTGCATCACAGTATAAGGATCTTCCTGTGAAGAGGGCATGATTCAGAACTAAATGATCTCAAATAAGTAAAAGAAACAGAGAACAAAGATGGAAAGGAACAATATAAATATGTCAGTAGTCTGTAGATAGTGGAATTATGAGGAATTATTTTGCTTCTGTCCATTTCATGAATTGTGCATATATATTACTTTGATAACTCTTTTACTTTGCTAAGCTGTTCAAAGCAGACACTGTGAAATGTACTGGCTTCAACAATGGGAATTTGTTGGTTTATAAGCTTACAGTTTTTAGGCTGAGAAATATGTTCAAATAAAGGCAACATTGGGGACGCTTTCTTCCTGAAGACTGGCTGCCAGCAATCCTGGGCTCCTCTGTCACATGGCAAGGCACATGGCAACATCTACTAGTCTATTCCTTCTCTTCTGGGTTTCCTTGCTTTCAACTTGTTGCTTCTGTGGCTTTCTCCCTCTTTGTCTGAATTACATTCCCTTACAAAGGATTCCAGTAAAAGGATTAAGACCTGCCCGGTGGGTCATATCTTAATATGATTTTCTAGGGTACATACAGTTTCAAGCCATCACAGTAACCCATGAAAATATTTCACTTGGAAAGAACAAAAGGTCAGTGAAGTGTCAAAAGCAAATTTCCAATATGATTGCATGTCAATTACATCCTTAGAGCATCTGTGCTTACTTTGTATAGAAAAAGTAGGAAAAAAAATTATGCTACAGAAAATGGTAAAGAAATATTAGGCTCAAAAATAGGGTATCATTTTAAGGAATTTAATATTACCACAGTATAAAATAATGGTGTGGTGATTTGAAGCAGTATGTACCCTAGAAAAACACATTCTTAAATTTAAAGTTAATCCATTCCCATGAGTATAAATCCATTGTAAAGTAGGACCTTTTGATGAAGTGACTTCAGTTATGGTGTGAACCACCTCAATTAGAATGGGTCTTAATCCTATTACTGGAGTCCTTTATAAGCAAAGTGAAGTTCAGACAGAGAAAGCCACAACACAAAAGGTGGACACTGAGGGAATCCAGAAAAGAAGGGAGAGACCAGGACACACCACATGCCTTGCCATGTGACCAGCTAAGAACCAAAAATTGCCAGCAGCCAGCCCTTAGAACGTCTCAGTCTTTGGGGAGAAAGCATCACCTTCATGATACTCTGATTTGGACTTTCTTTTAACCTCAAAACCATAAGCAAACAAATTCCCATTTTTTAAACCAAACCATTACATGGTATTTGATTGAGTAGCCCCAGAAACTAAAACAAATAGCAACACAAACTACAGATGAAATACAGACATATATCTTATTGTAGAATTAAAAATTAACATTAAAAGTTTGTAATAGTATAAGAAACGTCAAATACAAAAGTGTATTTCTGCTATGATTATAGCTATCTGCAAAATTATAGTGCATATTAACTAGTATCAAAAGAGAAACTGGGACAGGGGAGGGCATAAATAATATGATTTTTTTTATTTTCAGGCAGGTAGGTAATACAGGTTAAATCTTCTTCAATGTCAGTGATAATGCTTGCACAAAAAATATTAATATAAAAGTAGAACACAATATGTTCCCTTGTATTTTGTGTTGCACCTCCACATTGTCATTGGTATGGTATCTTTGCGATGGTCATATCAGAAGAATTAATGAAATTATCATATACTTTTGCTTTATTGACATTAGATATAGAAATAGTTGACACCCTACAATTAACTATGTTCTAAATAATTGAAAATTTTGCTTTTTTTGGAATTTAAAACACATTTTCTCATAGAAACAATGTTAAAAACGTTAAAAACAGTTAAATGATCTTAACCCATAAGATCATTGCTAAGGAACTCTCAGCCCAAGTGTCTCTGAGTCCGAAGGCCTGTGGGTAAGCAACGGAAGTAGAAGCCTAACCAAGCTGTGGCTTGACAGATGTGGTCCTATCAAGATACGGTTGTGGGAAAGCAGCTGGAAGACACTAACTCAGTGAAGTTCGCTTCAGGACAAGGATATAAGAGTGATAACCTTTCATATGTACAGATTGACTGTTATTTCCAGGTCTCCGGCATTTCTAAAATACGGATTTTTGTTTTGTCGAGTTGTGATGCTCTTCATACTTATTTCTGTGTGTTATAACTTTTTAAGTTAAAATCTTCCAATACATATGGGTACTCAGATTTCTAAATAAGATTCCAAATAAAATATAAAACAAAACAAAGACTGATTTCTTTCATTTTTAAAGCTTCCATGGTACCTGCCAGATGAAAGAACATGATGCCAGATAATCTGTGAGTCATTCAGGGAAAACACTGAGTCATCAACCTGGTCTTCTGTTGAGCAAGATATAAAGTTGCATAAAATCTTGTTACAAATATAGTTTTATAACTCTGAAATTTACTTGGCCCATTTTTTTTCCTTAATGCTAATTGAAAGCCTTGTCTCAGTCCAGATAGTTTTTTCCATAAAACATGATACAAAAATAGGGTATATGTTATTTGCAAACAGATTTCAGTTAATTAGTTGGCCCTGACTTCATTAGAATTTAAAGAACATTGTTCACTAAATATAGTCTAAGCCTGTCTATCTAAAAAGAACTTAAATTTTAGCACAGGCTTAATTCTTAGTTGGGATGTGTGTGTGTGTGTGTGTGTGTGTGTGCGCATAAACAGAAATAAATTGAGATCAAATCTGGATTTTTTTTTTTTTTTAAAAGGCTTCTTTGAAATTAGTACCCAATCTCTAACATGCCCAGGTTTTTTGTTTTTTTTTTTTTGTTAACAAACACTCCTTTTATTTTAAACATTCCTTACTATGAAATGTGTATTTAAAAAGCAATAAATTTCAAATACCTTGTACCAAATAGTTACAGAGCAGATTTCAGAGTTTGGTATGGGATACTGTTCCACAATTTTAGGTTTTTGCTTTTAGCTGCCCAAAGACACTGGAGACTAAAAGAAATACCAACATAATGATTCAGCAGTCATACTCATTTGTTAAATCCTATCTTCTCTAACTCCTCCTTCTCCTTTAATCCTTCTCCCAATCATTAGGGGTATTTAGGTTGTACCCTTTCTAACTTTTCATGTTGGAAATGGGTTTTGAGTATATGGGATAGGGGATATGGAATTAGTTGACGTTCTTGGAGAGGCTGGCCCCTCTGGGTTTCAGGACTCATCTGGCCTAGGAACCCACATGGAGGTTGTAGATTCCTGGAAAGTAATCTTAGTGTGTGAAACTTTTGTAGAATCAGATAGAGCCCTACGTATTCTTTAGGGTTAACAAGAATGGTTTTGGTTGGGGTTTGGCAAACTGTGATAATCAGCAATATCTAGCTAAAGCTTGTGTTTAAGAGTAGCCTCTAGAATAGCCTCTCAACTCTGTTTGGTCACTCTTAGCCAATGATACTTTATTGTGCTACATTTCTTTTCCCCTTTTGGTCAGTAAGACATTGTTGATCCCATGGTACCAGGGCCAGGCTTGTCCCTGGGAGTCCTGTCCATGCTGCCAGGGAGACTTTCATTCCTGGATGTCATGTCCCATGCAGGGGGGAGGGTAATGATTTTAGTTGCAGAGTTGGACTTAGAGGGAGAGAAAGACACACATCTGAGGAACAGAAAAGGTTTTATAGAAGTAACTCTTAGGCATAACTATAGGTAGGCTTAGGTTTTCTGCTACAGAAATAGCTTCACAAAAGTGAGCGTCAAGAACCAGGGCTTGGCCTATTGACTTGGGAGTCCCTAAAATTTAAGATAGTATCAGGAGTTTCCCCGATGGTAAAGCTTAATAGCTCCATATTTTTTCTCCCGTTCCTCACAGGACTTTGCCAATATCTTTTAATTAACTACACAGCATACCTAGGATGTATCTGGGTATTACCTTAAGCTAATCAAAACTATCAACTCTCATTCTCATTCTGCGCTCCATAGGTTTGGGTTGTTTAAATGAGCTATCCAGACAGATCAATCTGTAGATTATGTGCTACAGAAAATTCTGGTTTTGGAAGAAATAAACCTCTCCTTTTGGTCTCATACAGTAGGTAAAGTTCTAAAATGCAATGTCATCCTTACTCCAGTATTCTGATTCGGGGACCTTAGTCCCAACCAGATCAACTTCATTCTCATCTCTAATAGAAACCTGATTTCTTTAATAGCTTTTGTATGTAACAATGCTGACTTTCAGAGCTGCAGAACGGCAATTCTAAGTCTTAAATGTCACACAGGTACCCAAAGTTCTAGGGAAATACCAGGTTATACATATACATATAGTACAACACCTCAAAACCTAGAAATAACATTTATACCTCTGGACTAAATATGACCGCTACAAGAGCTTACAATCTAGGCCCCAATTTTCTTATAGGTATTTTCTAAGAGACCATACAATATTTGTTCTTTTGTTTCTGGCTTATCCTGCACCACATCATGTCTCCAAGGTTCATTCACCTTGTTGCATGCCTCACGACTTCATTTCTTTCTGTGGACGGACGATATTCCATCATATGTAAATATCACAGCTTGTCATTCTACTTCTCAGTCAATGTATCCTAACACCTCCATTCACTGGGCATCATGTATAATGGCCAAAGTCAACAATCCATGTATCACAGTCACCTCATTGTACAATCATCAACACTCTTATTTTTAGATAATTTTCATTGCTCTTGAGGTCTTTTTATTTACATGATGATTTCTTTTCAGTATCCAAAACTCTAGCCAGCAGTTCTTGTGTTTCAGCTGTCAGTGGAACGTGAAAAAACTTGCAGTATTCTCCCTGATAACATTTTGTTCCTGTATGGTAAAACTTGTATGGATATTCAGTATACAAATACAGACCAGTTTTTACCTCTCGTACAAAACCTCTGTACATAAAATTTATACATTTCATTTTTCTTCTCTAGCTCTGCATCATGGTCAAAGTTACACTGGTCACCCTTAACACATTTCCTTTCAAGAAAATATTTACAAATTTGTTTCCTTTGCATTCTACTGTCTGTTGGGTGATGAATCCCTGGCTCATTTTCACATGCTGCCCCTTAGGTTTATCATCCTTTTCCTTAGGAAAGCACTCGATCTTTGTTTCCAGTGACAGCCCATTTTCGTTCCATTTTTTTCTGTTTCCCATTCTTGTGACCACCTTTAAGATTTCTACTTTTCTGTTTAGCAGCTTGCTGGATATCTTTCATCCCCCTTTTCTTCACAGACCTTTCAGGAAGTTGCAGTGTTTGCCATTTCTTTAGCTTGCATGAACTATTTAAGTTCTCCAGCAAAATTATCCTCTGATTCTGCAGAAATCATCATCACTATATATATTATAGTCTTTCCTTCGTGACTCTCTACGTAGCAAGCTCTTTTGTGACACTGCAGAGTTTCTTAAGGGCCTAAATTTTGGGCGAATTTGCTCACATTCCATATTTACTTCCCCTGTTTGGTTCTCTTCTCGTGTTTCTTCAAATTCTGAGTCCCTATTTCATCACTGACTCTGTAAAATAAGGACACGACCTATTCTTTTACAGAGGTTGTTGTGAGGAACTGATGAAATACTTCATACCCAATACGTGGTCAAGTGTTTGATGGTAACCTTTCATCAGAATCCATCGTCGATCTTTTGTTTGGAGAAAAGATTCTCAAAATCCATCACCCAAAAGGGATCTCATCTCCCAAGCCGCAACTCTGTCAGCCGCAGGGTAATAGCTCAAGCGTGAGCAAAACCCAGTTTTTATAATGCATTTTAAAAAAAACCTTAAAATTCTATAAACAATTTGCTTCTACAAAAATAAAACAAACAACCTCTCTCCCTTCTCCCTGACAGCTTGGATATCTTCTACTTTTATAAATATAAAGCTACAGAAGGAATAAAGGAACTTCAAAATTCTTGAAGGAAATGAAGAAAGCCAATAACAAAATGTGAAACTGGGGTAGGGAAATGGAGGTGTCAAAAATGGGGAAAAATGATGCATAACACTTTTAGTACTTTACTATTTATAAAATATTTCACATAGGAATTATCAGAGAAAGCTATCCTTGAGAGTTATTTTTACCGTGGAATGTGAATTCCCTCACTCCCTATAAAATTCCTCAATGCAATCCTCCTACTTATAAAATAAAATCTAAACTCCTTTACAAGGCATACAATGTCCTTCTGTGATTTGTCCCATCCAATTTTCCAAGCTCATTTCCAGTCTCCTCCCACCCCCCACCTCACCTTCCTCCTTGGGTTTGAGGCCCACAAGCATTTCCACATGTGGTGCCCTGGCATGGCAAATGGCTACACATCCTTCATGTCTCAGTGCAAATGCTACCTCCACTGTGAAACCTCCCTCACTTTCTCATGTAAAGTCTTGGTAGCATCTCTGTTTGTGTTCTCTTACTTTGTATTAGACTCCACCATCTAATTTTATCTTAACTGCTTAAATGCCTAGATTTCCCCCACACTGGAGAACAAGGACCACATCATTTCCCCTTTGTCTCTCCAGTGCCAAACACACATCCTCATCCACAGTACAGAAGAAGGCATCCAAAATGAACAAGGTGGTTGAGTGAGTTTGTAAGAGTACTGTGGGAACTTAACGAATTTACATAAAGTATTTCCACAGAAGTCTAAAGCAATCTTTCAGCAGATTATTGATAAGTGAGAAACCTCAATAAGCACTGCAGAAAAATAGAATTATAATTTTTAAGAGGGAAAAAGAAATCCCTATGGTTAAAAACAGAATGGACCTGAACAAGAACGAGGCCTTGTAATTCTGTAACTTGATGTGATACCAGGATGTATCTCACAATATGGTAAACCGATAATTAAAAAGTATTGGTAGAGTCCCTTGATGGTCCGAAGCAGGAGGTGGGGGGAATATATATATATTCCATATATACGTATGGAACTATTAAACTTTCCCATCTGGAAAACTCCGGGTACTCTCTCAACCACTGGGGACCCCTAAGTAAATGGGTCCAAGCCCTTGATTTTGAGGCTTGCCTTATGAAACTTATTTCTGTAGGGGAGAAGCTAAGACTACCCAATACAAGGCCTAAGAGTTGCTTCTAGGAAATCTCTTTTGTTGCTCAGATGTGACCTCTCTCTAAGCCCAAATATGCAAAGAAAATCATTATCCTCCCCCCTACTCAGGACATGACACTCAGGGTGAAAATCTCCCTGACAACGTGGGGTGGGAACTCCGGGAATGAGTCTGGCCCTGGCACCCTGAGATTGACAAAACCTTCTGGAAGAAAAAAGGGAAAAAAAGTGTAATAAAATAAGGCATCAGTGGCCCAGAGAGATCAAATAAAGTCAAGAGGCTATTCTGGAAGCTGTTCTTATGCAAGCTTCAGTTAGATAATTGCCATGATCTGCTAAATCCCAACCAACATCACTCCTGTTGATTCCTTTTTTTTTTTTTTTTTTTTTAACATGGGCAGGCACCGGGAATCAAACCCGGGTCCTCGGGCATGGCAGGCAAGCACTCTTACCTGCTGGAGCCACCGTGGCCCACCCTGATTCTTAAGAAAACATAGGGTTCAAACAACTGAGACTCTATAAAAGATTTGTGCACTAAGTTTGCTTCCCTGGAACCTATAATTCCCAGAGGGTTCCTAGGTCAGATCAATCCTGAAACCCAGATGAACCAGCCTCTCCAAGATTATCAATTAAGAACATCACCCTACCCTTTAGTGTCGACACCCCCTCTCAACATGATAAAGTCAGAGTACACATTGCCCAAAGATCCCTACAGATTAGGAAAAGGATCAAAGGAGGAGGAGATATAACAGAGAAAACAGGATTTAACAAACAAGTATGACTGCTGAATAACTATATCAATATTTCTTCTAGCCTCCAGTGATTTGGAGCAGCTAGAAGGAAAAACTTGAACTAGTGGACCAGTAACCCATAACAAAACTCTGAAATCTATTCTATAACTATTTGTTGAACTATATTTTGAAAATTATTCCTTTTTTCTTTGCTTTGTATATAGGTTATATTTTACACACAAAAAACGTTATTAAAAAAACAGATTGGCCCTCTAATGATTATGCCTAAGAGTCACCCCAAAGAACATCTTTTATTGCTCAAATGTGACCTCTCTCTCTAAGTCAACTCTGCAAGTAAACTTACTGACCTCCCCCCACTATGTGGGACATGACTCCCGGGGGGTATAAATCTCCCTGGCAACATGAGACTAAGTCCAGGGAAAGACCCTGACCCTGGCATCATGGGAGTGAAAAAGCCTTCTTGACCAAAAGGGGGAAGATAAATGAAACAAAATAAAGGTTCAGTAGCCAAGAGATTTCAAATAGAGTCAAGAAGTCATTCTGGAGGTTATTCTTATGTAATATATATAGATATTCCTTTTCAGTTTTTGATGTACTGGAGTAGCTAGAGATAAAAACCTGAAACTGTTGAACTATAATCCAATAGCCTTGATTCTTGAAGATGACTGAACAACCAGAGCTTTTAAGTACAACCATATGATTGTGAAAACCTTGTGACTGACATTTCATTTAGCCAGTATATGAACAGAGGAGTAAGAAAAAAAGAAATAAAATAAATTAATACTAAATAGGAGGGAGGGGGGATATGAGATGTTTTAGGTGTTCTTATTTTTACTTTTATTCTTTTTTGGGGGGGTGATGAAAATGTTCAAAAACCAACTGTAATGACAAATGCAGTTATACGATTGAACAATGTACAATCTGATTGATTATATGGTATGTGAATATATATTATATCTCAATAAAACAGGCTTTAAAAAAAACAGATTGGAAGGAAAGAATCAAAACGTTAACAGTGACATTGCTAGAACGGTGAGAAGCCATTTTCCTACTTTTTCCTGTTTTCAATGCTAAGTTGGCCTAACATTACTTCCATAATATGACCTTTGGCCCCATAAAAAGTTAATGACAACACTCTAAGCTTTCAAATCTACCAAATCGACATAATAAGGATCTAGGGCCATGGCACTGCAAGTGTGTGGGACAATGATGTGAACCTATTATATTGCTGACCCAACGGTGGGAGAAAGAAAAGATGTAGGATGTACATACTTCCAATACATTGGCTTCTAAATGATTATTCTTACTAAACATTACTAACTTGTTTTGTTCATCTCTTTCCAGATATAAAGAAGAGATTAATTACATGGAATAAGAAATGCATTCACATTTATGGACTACCTAATAAAATAGTAAATGCTAAGGGGTTTACTGAATAACATAAGACACATTTACAATTTGGCAGGAGAGGAAAAAACTACCTCAATGAAACACCAACAGTATACAACTGAATGCTAAATTATGTGGGATAGACAATAATCTTAGTGGCCGTAGCAACATATAAATACAAGTAATAGCTGATAAACTTGGCCCGGCCTAAGAGTAACTACTGAGTTAGAAGTACACTCTAATCTTTAAAGATAATTTTCAAATCTTAAGGTCAGCTGAATTTGTTTGCGTGACAGAAATCAGAGCGATAAAATTGAATTTTAATTGTTTTCTCAGGAGAAAAACTATCTAAGGAAACAAATTATACCTGATATTTTTGTCTTTGTGCTTCTGTAGCTGGGAAGAGCTCCATCCAGAGACTGAAGAGTGTGAAAAGGTTGACTTTGGAAAGCCTTGGTGTTTGACCTAAGACAAACACAAAAGAGAAGGCAAACGCTTTAAAATTTCATTCTTTGCACAATACCATTTGGGTGCTGCAGTCTTAGCTCAGGTGTTCTAACAAGGGGCAGAGAAAAAGGATTAGAGGACAAATCTGAGACTTCTTACCAGGAGGCGGTGACCTCGCGGTTCTTTTCCGAAGTTCAGCCCCTTTTTACAGCCCTTATCCGGAAGGGGGAAAAAAAATTGGTAAAACTCATCAACGTAACTATGGGAGAAAAACAAAGGAAACTATGGGAAAGTCCTTGTGCCTTACGTCGAAGTGGAGCATGTTTTTCTTTGGCCTGGGATGAGGCTTTGCTGTTAGGAGCGGTGAGTGGAACTATCAGTAAAACTGCAGCGCCCTCCGAAGGTATAGCAGTTGAAAGATCGGAAAGCGTCCTCAGCAGTTCATTTGAAAATCAAAGCCAAAGTAAGGTTTGGGGCATTCCCTCAGAGTCGCCAATCCCCAAGAGCCGGGCTCTAGGGCCCGGAAAGAGAAAGAAAAGGGGGCCATGAGGCGACTTTCAGAGCAGCTGAGGCCGGCCGAGGGGTCCCGGTGAACCAGGAGAGAAGAAACTGGGAAGAGCCAGCCAGGAGCGGCAGGGCAGGCCAGGAAAGGTAGGAGAGTCCGTGTTAAATGGCGGGAGACGCCCAGGGTAGAGCGAAGGGTCGAGGGTCCCAGGCACTCACCGGTCATACTGCCAGTCTGGGTGCTGACTGACCGAGCCGTCCCGGCATTCTCCAGATGTTGCATCTGCACCCCTCGCCCCGCTTCTTTCATCCCAGCTCTAGCGGCCTCTGCTGCCCAGGAAACCTCCCTCTGTCAGTCATGATGTCGGCCCGGGCGGCTGCCCTTGCCGCCTCCTCGCAGCAACGGTGAAAGCCGCCGCCACCTGGTCGCAGCCAGATGACACACAAAGCCCGACGGCCGCGTCCCGGCGCTCGTGGTGACGTCACGGCGGGCGCAGCCGCGGAAGCACCCCGCGGCCCCAGGGAAGACGGGATGGATGGGAGGGTTCGCGCCTCAGGCACTTTAGGCATCTGTTTTGGCCTTTTCTGGGTTTTGCCGAAGTCGGGTCGCTTGAGGATGTCCTGGCGGGAGGTCTCAGGTTGCGCAGATTCTGATGAGGTTTTGGAGACCGCGCAGAGTTGAGAGTTTGGCTCGGTGCGCGGAAGAGAATTCGAGTGGAAGCTTCCCCTTTCTGTCAGAGCCTAGGTCTTAGAAAAGCGGGGCGAGGGGTGGGCTGTGCGAAATGGGGAGGGTCGGTGGGCAGGCCAAGTGGTTGTTACTAGAGATTGGCTGGTCTTGGGGAAACAGTGCCAGGTACTACCCCAGGGTAGTACTTTTGTTTTAGTAGCAGTCCGTAAATTCATTATCATTCAGCATTTATAAACGCCCAGTGAGTTTTTTCTTTGACCTATAATTTATATGAAAATATTATTTTGCTACTGATTTCTAAGGGCAAGGTTTTGGTCAGGGAATATAGGATATATGATACCAGTTATTTGCAATTTGTTCAGACTTTGTTGAATGGCGTAGAATAACCCTGTCCAACAGAACTTTTCTCTGCTGAACCAAATGTTCTGTAGCTGCGTTGTGTGCTATAGTGGCCTTAGCTGCTCGTGGTGTCGAGCACCTGAAATGTGGGTAATGGGACTGAGGAACAGAACTTTTAAGCTTGCTTAGTTTTACTTAATTAAAATTAAAAATTTAAATAGCCACATGTGGCTAGTAGCTACTGTATTGGACAGTGTAGCGCTAGACTCTCCTGAAATTCTGATGTAGGTTCAACCAACTAAGGTTTCTTTTTCATTTTCCACCTCTTTGTTTCTCTGGGCCACGTTCTGGCCGATTCTTTCAGATCTGTCTTCTAGCTTGCTACGTATCTCTTTTGGCTGTGTTGAAGTTTTCCTGGTTCATCCATTCAAGGGTGCAGTGCTTCCGTTGGCCTCACTCTCTTCAGGGAACACCGTTGTGACTCTCCACAGTCCTTTCATGGCCATTAACACGAAGGTTTTAAAGAGATGCTAAAGATATTTGTAAAGCACATATCCAACAAAGGACTCATATCCAGAATAAAATACCCTCTAAACTCTAGAGTAAGTAAACAAACAATCCAATTAGAAAATGGATAAAAGCCTTGGGCAGTCACATCACCAGAGAAGATATACAGATGGCAGATAAGCATGTGAAAAGATGTTCAACATCATTAGCCATTAGGGAAATGCAAACTAAAACCATAATGGGATACGACTGCACACCTATTGGAAAGGCTAAAATAAAAAATACTGACCATACCAAATGCTAGTGAGGATGCTGCCCAACTACTCATACATTGCGGGGGGGGGGGGGGGTGTGGAATATAAAATAGTACAGTCACTAGGGAAAACAATATGATAGTTTCTTATAAAGTTAAACATATGCTTAATTTACCACTCAGCAACTGAAGTCCTGGATATTGATCCTAGTAAAATGAAACTTGAAGCCCACAAACCCTGTACGTGAATATCTATAGCAGCTTTGTTAGTAGTGGTCAAAAACTGGACACAAGCCAGATGACCTTCCATTTGTGAATGGAGAAACAGGCTATGGCAAGTCCATGCAATGGAACACTAATTAGAAGTACAAGTGAACTATTGATCCATGGAGCAACTTAGATGAATATCGAGGGTATAGTGCTGAGTGAAGAAAGCCAGTCTCAGAGGATTACCTATTGTATAATTCATTTACCTAACTTTCTCAAAGTAGGGAAATTATGATGATGAAGGACTGATGCATGGTTGCCAAGGGTGATGATCAGGAGATGGACATGACTGTGAAGGGGAAATGAGGAAGTTTCTTTGCTTTGATATTTATTCGTTTCGACACATGATCAAATTTCATGAAACTATATACCCCAAAACAAAAATAGTGCACGTAAGAGCTAGTGAAGTCTGAGTAAGGTGTATACCCAATTTCATAGTATTGTATCAACACCAATTTCCTAGTTTTCACAATGTACTGTGATTATGTAAGGTGTTATTGGAAAAGTTGGGTGAAGGATACATGGGAACTGTCTGTAGTGTTTTTGCAACTTCTTGTGAGTCTTAAACTTCTTAAGAATAAAAGAATATCTACATCTATCTTTACCTTTAAGTCCCCAGGAGTCAAAATGTGTCCTTAGAACAACCATTAATTTTTTTGCCCACTTCTCTCCAGAGTCCTGTTCTCACTTCATTTTTGGACCTTTAATATTCCAGAGTTTTTAAATACTCAGACTATTTCCTTTACTTTTGTCTGTCAGGAGAGACACAAAGAAGTGCCAATCTACTCCAATACAGGTGTTCGCCCACCAACAAATGCACAACTCACATGAGCACTGGAGGAAAAACATTTACTCCAAATGCTCAGATACAGAGCAAGGCTGGTTTTACTAATGGACACCGATCTGCCATACCAGCAGGTTTCGCTCTACAGCAGATGCAAGGAGATGGTCTACGCACACCCTGTTGTGTTTGTGTCATAGTGAAAGAACTCTGCTCCCTCCCTGTCGGGAACAGATAAAGCAGGGGAAGGGTGGGCCACGGGGCCATAAAACTTACTCTGGGAATGTTTATGTGTGCTCAGCAGGACTTGGTCTGGGAATGCAGACAGGAGTAAGAGTGTGACCAGATGGGGGTGGGGTGGGGAACACTGAGTCCTTGATGGAACTCCCTTCAGAGACAGCGGTGCATGTGGGGCAGGCAGCTTCCCTCCATGAGACCTGCCAGGGAAACCCCATCAAGCCCTCAGCTTAACAGAGACCCATGGCCTCTCATCATGCAGCCTCCTGCTGCATGTATAGTTCCAGTTCCAGTCCTTGGTTTCAGAGGGACCGTCTGAGGCAGTCTGTTACAAAAGGCTTCATTGGCCCACAGTGGCAGTTCGTTTGTCTCACCCATGTGGACAACATCTGGAGGTGTCCTGTGTGGACAGTGCAGCTGAAGCCATCTCTTGCTGTCTGGATGTGATAGTAGGTCGACACTCAGTCAAAACCACAGGATTTCCCGCAGGTGGGAAATTTTTCTCAGGAAGAACTCCCACGTGCCAGTTTGCTGTTTCTATCAAAAGATGGTGCAAATGGGAAGTGCCCTTTTAGGGAATTGCTGCACTGAGACCCCAGACTGCCCAGCTGAGTTGTGTGATCCAGGCTTGTCTCCTCCCTTCAGCAGCTAATCCTGTCCTTTAATTGTCCATCAAAACATTCAATCACCCTTGCGGCTTAGGTTGATGTGGAGCATGGCGAGTCCATCAGAGGTCCCACAGTTGACCTCTCCCTGCTCAGGATGTCCTGGCCTGCTGGCTTGCGAATCTGTCCCAGTGTTGCAGCCTTACCCTTGGCCAGGGTCTGGCAGGCAGGACAGCTTTCCATGCTGTTCCAGCATCTTCCAGTGACACAATGGCAGTCTGTGTGGACAAGCCCAGTCCAGGCATATCCACTTGCTTGGGGGTGGAGGACAGGTCAGTCACCACGTATAGTTGACAACCTGGTCTGCTTGTTGGTTCTGTTACCCCTCATCAACCACACAGGTGAAAAAAAGCTTGTGAGGAGTGGAACTGATCTTTATCTGAATATCTCATCCCGGGTCTATATGGCTCAGAGTTTTTCAAATGCCCCACTAAAAATGGCCCTAAGTGGAGCAATTCCATCAGGGCTGGTGGACATGTACACGTGGACAGTGCATCAGTGATTCATTCAGTAGTACACTGGAGGTTTATAGGGGCCCATAGGGACCCATCCATAGTCACTTTGTGCAAGAGTCCCACAGAGGTGGCCTCAGCCCCCAAACCAAAAAGCATCATTTGTTCTTCCCTCCCCTCATCCCCTACCCCATTCCAGCACCAGGGGCTGCCAGAATCACAGCATCCAAAGGCTGAAGCACTGCAATCCTCTCCCATCTCCCCACCCAACCACAGCTTCAGCCCAGGCCTTCCCTCCCTCCTGGGTTCAGAGGGACCTCAGTGGAAAGATCTCAATGATGAGGCTGCAGGAGCCCTCCAACCCCACTATGCTGGTTTGAAAGGATGTATGTACCATAGAAAAGCCATGTTTTAATCCTAACCCCATTTTGTAAAGGCAGCCATTCTAATCCTTATTCAGCATTGTATGTTTGAAACTGTAATCAGATCATCTCCCTGGAGATGTAATTTAATCAAGAGTCTGGTTGTTAAACTGGATTAGGTGGAGGCATGTCTCCACATATTTGGGTGGGTCTTGATTGGTTAACTGGAATCCTATAAAAGAGGAAACATTTTGGAGAATGAGAGAGATTCAGAGAGAGCAGAGCAGAATGACATAGCCATGAGAAGCAGAGAGTCTGCTAGCCAGCGACCTTTGGAGATGAAGGAAAAAGCCTCCTGGGGAGCTTCATGAAACAGGAAGCCAGGAGAGAAAGCTAGCAGATGATGCTGTATTCGCCATGTGCCTTTCCAGATGAGAGGAAAACTCTGTGTTCGCCATGTGCCTTCCCACTTGAGAGAGAAACCCCAAACTTCATTGGTCTTCTTCAACCAAGGTATCTTCCCCTGGATGCCTTTGATTGGACATTTCCACGGCCTATAAACTGTTAACTTGCAACTTATTAAATTTCCCTTTTTGAAAGCCATTCTGTTTCTGGTATATTGCATTCCGGCAGTTAGCAAACTAGAACACCCCCCAAGGCAGGGCAAGGTCCCTGCAGAGTTGCTCTTCTGGGCACAGTCCCAGAAGACTCAGGCTCAGGCCTCCCTGGGAGTGAGGGCAGCCCAGAAAGCTATGGGCCCAGCTCCGAGTGCCTTGGGGTGTCCCCCTCCCCCCTCTCCTTCCCCTCTCTGGAGGGCCTGGAGTCCTGAAGCGGGCAGTGTGGGTCACCCCCCTGGAGATGGCTTTTCTCTCACTTCCACCCCCATGACCTCCTTTAGTCCCTGGAATCTCCTCAGAGCTGCCCTAATGAGGCCTCCAGTTTCAGCAGTCTTTCTTTTATCCAGGAGCTCCAACAACTCGCTGTGCCTCAGGGTGTGCTGGGGGCCCACTGGAAGTTTCTTAGCTTATGGGCCTTCCCGCCCATCGCTGAATGCCCAACGAGAACCCCAAGCTGGGGGCTGCCCCCCTTGCCTTCCTCAGACCTCCCTGCTGCATCTCTAATCTGATCCTCCCTGTCAGGGACTCCAGAGGGCTGGAGAGAATAACCAGTGCCCTTTTGAGAACTCCAATCCACTAGCATTCCCCAAGAATGCCCTGCGGCCTCTGCCAGAACACCCAGAATTGCCCCCCAAATACCCTGGACCAGGCCCTGCTCCCTTCTCCAGGCCCCAGACTCCCCTGCAGTCCTCTGAGACCCTTGAGACCCTGTGGGATTCTTGACTCCAAGTTATCCCCATGTGGCCAGAGGGAGGCCAGCACCTGTCAGCCACACCCCTGGGAGAACTGAACTGGCCATCCCTTAGACCCCATCCTTAGCCTCTACCATGCCCCCAGTGCTTTGGTCCTGCTTGCTGAAGGGTAACAGACGGCCTAACAAGGCCTGCCGCCAGGAACCGCACTGGGTCCCAACCCACCCCGTGGTTTGCAGGTGTCAGGGTCACCCACAAAAGCATGGCTCACACAGGCACTGGATAGAAACATGTTTACTCACATAGAGAGAGACAGAGCCAGGCCAGCTTCACCCATGGGCATCGGCCCCCCATGGCTGGCAGGTCTCCATCTGCTGTAGATGCAGTGGGGTGGTCCATACATATCTTGTGCTTGTGGTTGTGGTTGTGGCAGAATTGCTCCAGCCCAGAAATCAGACACAGATGGGGAAAGGTGGGCCCGGTGTCACGGCACTCATATACTTAGTCTGGGAATGAGGCCATTCTGCCAGGGGATGAGTTTTACCCCCAGGCACTCCAGAGATGCAAGTCAGCCCACATTTACCATCCCATTCCAGGAGCCAGGACAACACACCTGGTCCCGAGTGCAGGGTTTACTTTTGGGGCTCAAAAGGAGTAGGCTGTACTCAGCTACCACAGCCTTCCCCCCAACATTTCTTGAGAGTCCAGCCAGACAGAGAAGCTCAGGGTAGGTCCCAGGGATAGATGGCAGGCCACATTCAGCTTCCACTACTTTCTTGCTAGCTTGGCCATATTTTTAGGTATCTTTAAGCAGAAATGTTTTGGGGACTCCTTGATCCACAATATTTCTGAAAATGAGGGTTCTACTGAAAGAAGAATCAAAGGACTAAAAAGGATTGTAGACAAGATGCAAACTAAATGCTAAGAAGTGGACAAGCTCAGAGCATCTGAGTCCTACAAAGAAAGGCCCATTTGATAAATAAAATGGTTTTACAATTAATAAATAGTTCTTCATAGCGAGTGGAAAAAGCATGGGCTTTGATGTCAGATAGACAACCTATATTCATACTCTAACCACAAGTTATTTACTAGTTAAGTGTATCACTCGGCTTATGCTAACTTTAGCATGGGTAACAAATGACCCCCAAATCCCAGTGACTCTGCCACACAGAGGTTGATTTCTGACTCTTATTACGTACCTGCAGCTCTGCTCCTGTGGATTAGCTCGAGGATCTGGGCTGAAGGAACAGCTTCTGAGACATTCTTTTCTCATGGCGGAAGGAAAAGAGATGGGAGAACTAAGAGATGGCTCTTAAAGCAAGTTGCATAGCTAAGCCCAACATCAGTGAAGGAGGATGTACAGGATGTACAATCTTCCTTTGGGGACCTGCCAGAAAGACAGGGTGGCAGATATTCTGAAGGTAATGCAGTCTCCCAATACTTGTAAGTCAGCCTACCAGAAATGGATCCTTGGCCAACTATTTAACCTATTGTTAGTAAAATGATGGTAATTAAAAAAAATTCACACTTACTTACAAAAAATGTACAGAACAGTACAAAGAGCTTTCATAGTGCCTTCTCCCAGAATCTACAGTTTTCAGCGTTTTGCCATATTTGTACTGTCTTTCTCATTATTCTCTCTCACACACACATATTTGCATGTCTCTTTCTTGCTCTCATTATTTTTCTGGTACTGAGTCTTATATTTAGGCCTTTAATCCATTTTGAATTAATTTTTGTATAGGGTATAAGGCAGGGATCCTCTTTCATTCTTTTGGCTATTGATATCCAGTTCTCCCATGCCCATTTATTGAAAAGACTATCTTGTCACAATTCAGTGGATCTGGGGGCCTTATCGAAGATCAATTGATAATAGATTTGGTGATCTAGCTCAGTACTCTTGATTCGATTCCATTGATTAATACATCTATCTCTGTGCCGTACCATGCTGTTTTGACATAGTAAGTTTAAGAGTCAGGAAATGTTAGTCCTCACATTTTGCTCTTCATTTTTTTAGGATATCTTTAGTTATTTGAGGCCTCTTTCCCTAACAAATAAATTTGGTAACTACCTTTTCCATCTTCCTTGCCATTTGCTCTTTTGTATACTCTAGTTCAATTGTTCTGTTTTCTAGCTCATTCATTCTTCTTTCCACTTCTTTGAATCTACTATCATGTATCTCTAGTATATTTCTAATTTGATCTACATTATTTTTCATCTCTGTGAGATCTGCTATTTTTCTATTTAATCCTTTGAATTTTTCTTTATGCTCTCCTAGGTCTACTTGATACCCTTTATTTCTTTATAAATATCTTTGATTAGTTGTTCCATATTCTTTGCCCCCTCAAGTGTTTAATTTGGTATTTAGCTGGTCCACTTCTGCCTGGATCTTCAAATCCTTTGTGATTTTCTGTTGTGTTTTTTTTTGATTATCTTAATAAAGTGATTTTGCAAGTTGGTTTCCCTCATTCATCTAAAGTTTTGTATTTACTTGGATTTGCATTGAAGGTCCCCTTTTGCACTGGGTTTGTCAGTAATTCCCTGCCAAACCAAGCCCCAGGCCTCATTTAAGGTGTGCTATTCTACTTGAAGGTCTATTAAAAGCTAGACAGGTAATTCAGTGGTAATTCAGTGGCAGAACGCCTGCCTTTCAGGTGGGAGACCTGGGTTCGACTCCTGGCCTATACCCCCCAAAAGAAAAAAAAACAACTCAACAATAGTAGACCCTGAAGCCAGAAGGAGATATCCTAAGATATATTGGAAATGAACTCAGTTGGTGCCCACAGAAGAGAAAGAGAAGAAAATTTTAAATAAAATTAAAATTAAAAATACCAAGAAAAGGGTGGTGCAATGGTGATTCAGTAGCGGAGTTCTCACCTGCCATGCCAGAGACTCGGGTTCGATTCCAGGTGCCTGCCTGTGTTAAGAAAAAAATACAAAAAATTAAAAATTAAAAATTGTGCAGATGGTTTTCCAGACTGCATTTACTGCTTCTTCCCAGAAGCTGGTGATCTTGATCTACCTCCTCTTCTCAGGAGCACCACTCTTCAACCACAAGATGGCATGCACGGTGGTGGGGGCCATCCTGATGCATGGCAGCAGGACAGCCAGTTCCAGCAAGGGACTGGGCAGCTGATCACAATGCTGCTGCTTGCAGCACCTGGTAGATCCGCTGCCCATGGCTCCCAATGGGATAGCTATTCATGGTGCCCAGCAGAGTGACTGATCCCAATGCCTGGTGGGCATGCCTTTTTCTGTAGGCAGCTAGGCATGCCTCTGGGCCCCCCACAGGTGCTGCTGGTTGTGGAGCCACACAGGAAAGTCTCCCCAGCTAACTTCTGAGGCAGGGTGGATTGGAGGGACAGTCAACTCCCTTGAATCCACACTTCCCCATGCACCACCACCTGCCATCGGTGGGGCTGTGTCTGAACAGATTCACCCTGCTCTCCCTGTCCCAATCTCCCTGCCTCTCTGTACCAGGACCTCCCCATGAAACACCAAGGATACTCTTTGATCACTGAGCCCTCATGACTGCAGTCCTCGGCATTTTTTCTGTCCCCTCTTTTGTTGCCCCACAAAGCTTGGGTGAAACCAGGCCACCCTACTCTGCTAACTTCCTCATTATTATTTTCCTGAAACATTTGAAAGCAAGTTATGGACACTATGCCTAAATCATCCTAAAAACACACCCATGTGCCTTTCCCAAAAAACAAGAGCACTCTCCAACATATGCTGATGCAACCACCCAAAATGAGAAGTTAACATGCTACAACACTACCAAAGCCACAGATCCTGTGGTGGCTTGAAGCTGTATATACCCCAGAAAAACATGTTCTTAAATCTAATCCACTCCTGTAGGTATGACTCCTTTGTAAGTAGGACTTTTGATGAGGCTTCTTCAGATATGGTGTGCCCCACCTCCATCAGGATGGATCTTAATCCTCTTACTAGAGTACTTAATAAAGGGAATGGCATTCATACAGAAAGAAAGCCATCTGTGCTGGTTTGAAAGGATGTACGTCCCCTAGAAAAGCCAGTTTTAATCAAAATCCCATTTCGTAAAGGCAGAATAATCCCTATTCAATACTGTATGCTTGAATCTGTAATTAGATCATCTCCCTGGAGATGTAACCCAATCAAGAGTGGTTGTTAAGCTGGATTAGGTGACAGTATGTCTCTACCCACTTGGGTGGGTCTTGATAATTTTCTGGAGTCCTATAAAAGAGGAAACATTTTGGAGAAAGAAAGAGATTCAGAGAGAGCAGAGCAGAATGACATAGCCATGAGAAGCAGAGTCCACCAGCCAGCGACCTTTGGAGATGAAGAAGGAAAATGCCTCCCAGGGAGCTTCATGAAACAGGAAGCCAGGAGGAGAAGCTAGCAGATGATACCATGTTCACCATGTGCCCTTCCACTTGAGAGAGAAACCCTGAACTTCATTGGCCTTCTTGAATCAAGGTATCTTTTTCTGGATGCCTTAGATTGGACATTTCTATAAACTTGCTTTAACTGGGACATTTTCTCGGCCTTAGAACTGTAAACTAGCAACCTATTAAATTCCCCTTTTTAAAAGCCATTCTGTTTCTGGTATATTGCATTCCGGCAGCTGGCAAACTAGAACACCATCGAAGCAAGAAGCTGAAATCAATGGAAACTGAAAAAGAAGGGAGAGGCCAACAGATACCACCATGTGCCTTTCCTGGATAAAAGAGTCCAGGATTGCTGGCAGCCAGTCCTTAAGGAAGAAAGCATTATTTTGATGATGCCTTGATTTGGACATTTTCTGGACTCAATTGTAAGCTAATGAATTCCCATTATTAAAGCTGAACCATTTCATGGTCTGTGCTTTGAGCAGCCCAGGAAACTGGAACAGACCCCGTTCAAATTTCACAAACTCTTCCAAAAAAGCATCTCTTTCCTTTCTGGTTCAGGATCAGATCCAGGATAATTGATTTGTTGCATGTTTAATTTTAGTTTCCTTCAACCTGGAATAATTCCTTAGTCTTTCCGTGTGTTCCATAACGTGACCAGTTTTAAAGGGCATAGGCCTTTCCTTCTGTAGGATGTCCCTCAACCAGTGTCAGTCAGGATTGCCTTATAGTCAAACCCAGACCTCCATTGTTGGCAGGAGGGCTACAGAATGATGCTGTGCTCTTTCTTTTGGTCACACCAGGCAATAGTGTGAATACCTCCCACTGGCAATGCCAGCATTAACTGTTGGCCAAATTACTGCCATAAAGTCATTATTTTTCTTTTTGCAATTGAGAAGTATTTTGTGGGGAGATACTCCAAAATTATGCCAATACTTTGAACCTCGTTAGACCTCCACCCACCAACTTTAGCATCTGTTGGTGATTCCCACATGAATTAACCACCATTCTTATGGTTGCCTAGTTGTGATTTCTAATTTCCATCATCCCTTCTATAAATATTAGTTGTAATTCTGCTATAAGGAAGAGCTTTCCCTTCTTCCCCATTCACTCACTTATATCAGTATGGATTTGTGAATTTCTGTTCTCTTCAGTGGGTTGTAAGCTGTTCTATCATTTATTTTAATGCTAAAACTTTCTCACATTTGGTCAGGAAAGCCCCTTCATATTTTGTCTTCTTTATTCTTTTGACATGTCCCTATCATTTGTTGAACACTTCCTTACATTCTGATTCAGAAAGTTGTCCTAGACCCATCAGGAATATTCCCTGCCTCCAGCCCTGGATCCAATCATTTCCCTCAGGAGTACTGATTCCTTTTAGAATCGAGAAACTGAGAATTAGTCACTAGGTGTGCTCATTGCTATTAGTGTGTCATTACTACCTGGCCCTCTGAGTAAATAGATCTAGAAAATATATGTACATGTATATATGCATATAAATGCATACACATATAAATAAATACATATAAAACTATCTTTCTCTGTTCGTGTGTTTGTCTCTCTGTCTCTCCCTCTCTTCTCTCTTATATATTTATATACATATATATTTGTATTTATATACATACACACACACACACACACACACACACACACACACATATATATATATATTTGCCAACTTTGCAATCTCCAACAGCAAGAAACCTGGATCCTTCGATCTTCAATATAGTTTTTTTTTTTCCTTCAAATCCCCTGTACGTGACTAATCTCCTAGTATCCTGGTGGCTTCCTGGGCTCCCCAGCCTCCCTGCTGCTGTCTCCACAGTCCTTTCTGCCTCCAAGGGAAGGCAAGGACTGTCAAACGGCTTCTGAGTGAATTATTCAGGGATAGAAGAAGGGAGATAGGGGGAGACAGAAGGCAGGCAGGCAGGAAGGACATAACATGTTCTGTTGGTTTGAAACTGTTCTATACCCCAGAAAAGCCATGTTCCTTTCATCCTAATCCGATCTCATGGGAGTAGACCTATTGTTGGGTGGGAGCTTTTAATTATGTTGTTTCCATGGAGATGTGACACACACACCCCCATTCAAAGTGAGTCTTAATTAATCTACTGGAGATGAAACCACAAAAAGATTTCCGAAGATGCTAAGCCAAGAGATGAAATCCAGAGTCTGCCCCAGAGAAACTAAATGAGGACTCGCAGATGCTCGGAGAGAAAGTCACTGGAAACAGGAGCTGAGAGATTCCAAAGAAATCAGAAGCCTTGAGTGACAGCCAGCAGACATCACCATGTGCCTTTCCCTGTGACAGAGGAACCCAGACACAATTAGCCTTTCTTGAGGGAAAAGAAACTTTCTTGTTGGTACCTTAATTTGGACATTTTCATGGCCTTAGAATTGTAACGTGTAACTTGATAAATCCCCATTGTAAAAGCCAGTACATTTCTGGCATATTGCATTGCAGCAGCATTAGCAAACCAAAGCACATGCTTATCAGAAATTGTCATGCACACTAAATGGTTCCAAATCACAGAGCTCCTGTCACAGATTATTTGCTTGGTACCATTATTATTGCCCACCCCCCTCATCCCACTGCATTCTTTCTTTTTTTTCTTTTTTCTCCATACTTAGCCTTTTGTTCTAGGTCCTATTTGCTGGGAGTGTAGTCCTAGCTGTGTAGTTGTTTGGATAGAATCTTCTCACAGTGAAAGAAGCTGGAGGTCCCACTGGAGTTGATCGCAAAGGCATTTTGTCTATAGCTGGGTTTACTGATACTGGTGGTGTTTAGTAGAGACTGAATACCTGCCTTGGAGAGGAATATGTGCCTCACACTCAATTTCATCCTTACATGGACCTCTCCATGACCCGTGCCCATGTCTTCTGACTGGAGAACAGAGGGCATCTGGGGGGCTCTCAGTGGCCAGTGCACCTTTGCAGATGGGAGTGGCCCTTCTTTTTGGTAAAAAGGAGAATTCAGAAATCAAGGTTTCCTAAACAGAACTCTCAGAAGGCATTTCCATGCAGCTCTTAAACTTTGAGGAGAGAAAGAGACATCCAAAACAAAATCCAGATGCCCTTCCTGGAACGTTCACTTTGTTACAGAGGACGATGCTGCCAAAGAGAAATGACTTCTCAGGCTTTCCATGTATTGCTCCCAAATGGTGTCCTCAGAAAAGTAAACTTGGTGCCATGTTGATTAATGTGCCACAGACTAAGAATGTGCAGGGAACATGGGAGCCTTTGTCCTCCCACGAAGTGAGAGGAACTGGTGAAGCCACTGCCCTGTGCTCTTCAGAGGCTCTCGACCATGGCCGTGGAGGGGGCTGGGCAGCACAGCTGGGGTCCCCACTCCTGCTGGGTCACCATTTGTGTGGCGCCGTCTGCACTATCAGGTGGGCCCACCTGGATTCTGGTGTTTCTGAAACAGCATCCCTAAAGAGGTTCTGTAATTGGACGTGATATAAACCAAACAGCAGGGAGCAGAGGGAGATAGTGGAATGAGAGGATGGATAAGAGTAAGAATGAGCCATAGATGTGCCAGACACTTTATGTAATGAAAATGACGGTGGCAGTATTAACAACATCTTACGTTACTGAGCATTTGCTTTGTTCCAGGTTCTGCTCAAAATTTTGTACATAAACGATCTCATGAAACCATCCCCCCCAGCCTTATGAAATGGGTAATATTACTGGAACCAAGACAAAGTAACTTCCTCAAAAAATATTGATCGAAAGGAAATATAAATGTACACTGCTCCATTCAACTATAACTGCTGGCTTCAGTGGTTTTACTTGTAATTGTAAAGTTATTTTAGCTTATTTCCATTCCTTGACTTGCAATCTCATGTTAATTCTGATTTCCAACACTGTTGTAACCTGTAACTGAAGACTTGCCCCAGCTGGTTGTCATAAAGTCAGGGCTTGCACCCCGCCTATTAATTGCACCTAAGACACAACCACTCAATGTATACCAACTTTATGTCACTATCTCCACCTCCCTATGTTTGCATCCCAAAAAACAGGAAGATCTTTAGACTCAGAGAGAAATTTGAGCTGGTTGGGGTTCTGGAGTTCATACCAGTTGACCTTAGCTTACAGCTTTCTTTTTGCTAAATCCCAATACATGGCATTGACGTCTGTGCATGTTGGCAGTGAGTCCTTCTATCATTTCCGTTTTCTAGGTGAAGCAACCAATGTCCTTGGACCTGCAGCATCGGCACCACGTGGGAGCTGGTTAGGAAGACAGAACCTTGGGACCCACCCAGATCTCTCAAAACAGAATCTGGTAAAGGTTTGATATCCTATGTACACAAAGAAATTATACAGCTCACCAACAAAAGAAGAAACACCCCAATTTTAAAGTCGGGAGAGCATATGAATAGACACATTTCTGAAGAGCATATACAGATAACTAAAAAACACATGAAGAGATGCTCATTTTCATTAGCTACAAGAGAAATGCAAATCAAGACTACAGTGAGATATACCTCACATCTGTAAACAAAGAGAAAACTACAAATGTTGGAGAGGATATGGAGAAATTGGAACAATTATGCACTCTACGTGGGAATACATAATACTACAGATGCTGTGGAAAACAGTTTGATGATTCCTCAGAAAATGAAATATTGAGCTGCCCTATGACCCAGCAATACTCAGTGTATACCCAGAAGAGTTGAAAGCAATGACATGAGCAGACAATTGCACACTGATGTTCATAATGACACTATTCACAACCACCAAAAGAAGAAACTATCCAAATACCATAAACGGATGAGTGGATAAACAAAATGTGTTATATACACATGATGGAACATTATGCAACAGTAAGACAAAATGATGTCCTAAAGCATATGACAAGATGGATGAGCCTTGATGACATAATGAGTGTAATTAGCCAGACACAAAAGGACAGATACTGTATGATTTCACTATTATGACTCTGGACCAATGAAAACTGTCTAAAATTAAGAGTGCTGTTGATTGTACAATGAGGTGAGGATACTGGAAGACATGGTTTGTTTATTTTAGACATTATCCATGATGCCCAATAGATGGAAGGAGCCAAAGGGTACAATGACTGAGAAGCAGAATGTTGAGCTGTGATACATTTATATGGTGGATTATAGTGTGGTTGCACAAAGGAAGGATGCTGAGAGGCACTCAATAAACTTACTAAATCTTGGGACAACATGCTATGCAAAATAAGCCAGAAATGAAAGAACAAATAGGCTAAGGTCTCTTTCAGGAAATACATATAAGAAAATTGGAGGCTAGATTGTAAATCCTTATAGCAGCCACACTTAGTCTGAAGCTGTAAATGTACTCCTAGATTCTGAGACATTGAGCTGTATTTGTATCAGCTGGTATTTCCCTAGAACTTTGAGTAACTCTGTGACACATAAGACCAGAAATAGAATGCTGCAGCCCTGAAAGTTAGCACAGCTATATATAATAGCAGTTCAAGTAACCAAAAAAGAGATCAGTCCTCAATTAGAGTTAAAAGTGAAACCAATCTGGCTATGCCTAAGGTAAATCAGAATACAAGGTAAAAGGTGATAGTGTGTGTACTCTAGACCTTCACCTACTGCATGAGACCAAAGCCAAAGAAGTTTACTATGTCTAGAACCTAAATTTTCTGTAAAAAAAAAATCTATATCAAACTGTCTGGGTAGTTCATTTAAATGACTCAAACTCCTGGAATTCAGAATGGAAACGAGGCCTTGTAATACTGTATAGCTTAATGTAATACTGTATAGCTTAATATAATACCAGGATACATCTCAGACTCTAGTGAGCTGATAATTAAAAAGTAATGGGGAGGATGCATGGTGGTTCAGTGGTAGAATGCTCGCCTTACATGCGGGAGACCTGGGTTTGATTCCTGGACCCTGTACCGCCTCCCCCCACCAAAAAAAATAATAATGGGGAGTTCTGGGAAGATGGCCGAATAGGGTAGCTCGAGTTCAGCTCTGCTCCATGGGAAAGTTAGAGAAAGGATGGGAAGGCAACTGAGATGGTAATTCGAGAGTGCAGCTGACCTGGGAGAGCCCCGGTTGCAGAGGCCAAGGAACTGAGAGGCAGAAAGCTGGAGCCTGGCTCGGAGGTGCAGAGCCTGGGGAGATGGGGACTAAGAAGTAAGCCAGGCTGCATTCTTTGAATGTCCCTCACCAGCACAGCCCTGTGACCCGTGACTCACCCCACACCCCATGCACCTGAACCCCATTACCCGCCCCCACTCCCTGCACTCCAAGGGCCCCCACCCCACCAGGCCCCAATGGTACTCACCCCATACCTCCACCCCAAGTGCAGCCCAACCCACCTCTCCTGCACCCCTCCCAAGCACTACCTCCCCTCCCTGTTTCCTGCAGGCCGTCCCCAATGCATAAAGGCTGTGGGTGCTCACCTCCATACCCAGGCTTCCCTCCACTGCACCCATAGTTTTGCACAATCTCACTCTGCCCCCCCACCCCACTGAGCTCTGCGCATCAGTTTACAGCACTCCTAGACTTGTGCATGTGCACGGCCCTCAGCCACGCTTCCCAGCTCTGAGAAAATGCTGAACTGCACGGTAGGGTCACATCTGCCCCCAGCCCATGAATGCAGCCATGGCTCTGTGCATGTGCACAAAGGTCCTCGCGCCCTACACCAGCACACCTCAGGGTTATGCTCCCCAGACCTGTGCACCCGCCCAGGTACATCCTCGCTGGCTGCTGGGCACCCACAAGACTAGCATAACATCCCCAACCTGCACCTACACCTACGCTACAATGCATCACTGCACTGTTGTGCCCTGCCCTATACCCGGCACCCTGCTACACATCCATCCACACATATAAGGCCTTAGACTACTGAAAGAAACCAAACCCAAAAGTTAATCAATCAAGATATTTACATGCGATGAAAACAACAGAAGATCATTAAGCATATTACAATGCAGACAGATACAGCCCTGCCTAATGACCAAATTAAAACACCAGAGGAGACACAGATGTTGGAACAACTAATCAAAGATGTTCGTACAACTCTACTTCAGAAAATAAGTGGGATGGCAAATGACTTAAAGGATATCGAGAAGACAGTAGAAGAGCATAAAGAGGAATTTGAAAGAATAAATAGAAAAACAGCAGGTATCACAGAGATTAGGGTCTGTTGACCAAATAAAGAAAACACTAGAGGCACACAATAGGAGAGTTGAAGAGGCAGAAGAAAGAATAAGTGATGTAGAGGACGGGATAACTGATTTTGAACACCCAGAACAGCAAATGGCAAAAAAAAGTTGGAAAAATTTGAATTGGATCTCAGGGAAATGATAGACAAAACAAAGTGCACAAATATAAGAATCATTGGTATCCCAGAAGGAGAAGAGAGAAGTAAAGGGCTAGGAAGAGTAGTTGAGGATATAAAGGGGGGAACTTCCCAACCCTTATAAAGGATATAAATATGCAAGTCAAAGATACCTGATGAACTCCAAACAGAATAAATCCAAATAGGCCTTCCCCAAGACACATACTAATCAGTCTGTTAAATGTTGAAGAGAAGCAGAAAACTCTGAAACTGGCAAGAGAAAAACAATCTACTACATACAAGGGAAATCACATAAGACTGAGTTCAGACTACTCAACAAGCGCCATTGAGGTGAGAAGGCAGTGGTATGATATTCTTAAGATCCTGAAAGAGGAAGACTTCGAGCCAAGAATTTTTTACCCAGCCAAACTGTTCTTCAAAACTGAGGGAGACATTAAAATTTTTACAGACAAACGAGTCCTGATAGAATTTGTCAACAAGAAACTGACCCTACAAGAAATACTAAAGAAAGTTCTGCTAATGGAAGAAAAAAAAAAAAGGCAGGAGAGGGAGGTCTGGAGGAAGGCACAGAATTGAAGAGTACCAGTAAAGGTAACTTAAACAATAAAAAGAGATAGAGGGAAAAGAATACATAGATCTGACAAATAAAATAAAAAAGATAAGATTGTGGATTCAAGAAATGCCTTTTCAGTAATAACTTTGAATGTTAACTGGCTAAACTTACAATTAAAAGATACAGATTGGCAGAATGGATTAAGAAATATAATTATATATATATATATATATATACACAATGGAAGGTCATGCAGCAGTAAGACAAAATATTGTCCTGAAGCAATGACAAGATGGATGAGCTTTGAGGACACAGTGCTGAGTGAAATAAGCCAGACACAAAAGGAGAGATACTGTATGATTCCACTTTTATGACGATAGAAAAAGTAAAATCAGAGGCTTATAGTACAGAACATAGGGGACTTAGAGATACATAGAAACTAGAGATGAGTGAACAGTTAGCAAATGAGGTTGAACTCCAATGTAAGGGAATAGATGGAAGTGAAGGTGGTTCTCTAGTGGGTCTAGAAGTAATATTACCATATTGAAGATGAACTAGAGTGAAAGGGGTTGTATAGACCTATGTGTCCCACTGACTCACACTGTAAATATAAATTCGTTCTTGCAAGAACTATTTCGAAGGTATGATTTGAGTACAAAGAGAGTTTAAGTCCAGGGTATGGGGGGATTATCTGCTGTTGCATGCTATGGGCTATGTATGAAAGGAAAACATCAGCATTACCACAGCAACAGCAGAGGTAAATAATGGGGGTGAACAAGAGTTAAGAGGAAGTTTAGATTTCGTATTTGGTGAGGGTGTGTTTATTAGTTTTCTGTCTCCTGGGAACAATGAAAATATCTAAAATTGAGAGTGTTGATGGACTGTGGACTTTGGGCGCCATACATGATGCCCGATGAATGCAGGTGGCTGAAGGATGCACTGACTGAGAAGTAGATTGGTGAACACTGATGCATACTTACAAACAAATATTGTGCAGCTACAGAAAGGGAACGAAGTCATGAGGCAAGCAACGATGTGAATGAACATGTAGGACATTTGTTGAGGTAAAATAAGCCGAAACAAAAGAACAACAGTGGTATGGTCCCGTTTAGAAAATGCTTACAAGAAAGCAGCGGCCTAGATTGTAAGCTTTTATAGCAGACACATTTAGTCCAGAGTGGTAATTATTATTTCTGAATTTCAAGGGGCTGTTATATATATACAACCTGACATGTAGAGATAAGAATGAAGCTGATCAGGTTGGGGTTAAATTAATTCAGAACACAGGGGTAAGGAAGACAATGTCTGTATTTTAGAACCACACGTACTCTTTGTTGTTGTTCTTTTTTTTTTTTTTTAATGTTGAACACACATACTCTTTGAGATCAAACGAAGAAAAGTTTATTTGGTCTGGAACTGAAATTTTCTGTAGCAGATATTCTAACTCAACCTATCTGTATAGCTCATTTGAAAAATTGGAACACAAGAGTCCAGAATAAGAAAGAGGTCCTTTAATCCTGTATAGCTTAATGTAAGGCCTGGATACATCCTAGAGTATATTAAGCAGATAATCCCAAAGTATTGGCAATGTCCCTTGAGGGATGGGAGAAAAAATATGGAACTATTAAACTTTACCATCAGGGAATTCCCTGATACTGTGTCAAACTTTAGGGACACCCAAATCAATAGGCCATACCCTTGATCTTGAGGCTAATTCTAGAGAAGCTTATGTAGGTAGCGGAGAATCTAGCCAACCTATAGATATGCTTAAGAGTTACTTTTGGAGGACCTCTTTTGTTGCTCCGATGTGGCTTCACTCTCTCTATGCCCAACTCTGCAAGTGAAATCATTGCCCTCCCCCCTAAATGAGACATGACATCAAGGGGTGAAAGTCTCCCTGGCAATGTGGAAGATGACTCCCAGGTATGAATCCAGCCCTGGTACCATGGGATCAACAATTCCATCCTGACCAAAAAGGGGAAAAGAAGTGTCACTAATAAAGTATCAGTGGCAGAGAGAGTTCAAATACAGTCGAGAAGCTACTCTAGAGGTTGCTCTTATGCAAGCTTCAGGTAGACCTTGCTACCTATCATAACCTGCCAACCCCCAACCAGGACCATTCCAGCCAATCCTAAAGAACACCTAGGGCAATATATAAGATTCCACAAGGGTTCCATGCACTAGAGTAACTTTCCAGAAACCTTACAACCTCCAAATGAGTCCTTGGACCAGATAAGTCCTGAAACCTAGATGGCCCAGTCTTTCCAGAACATCAGATAGTTCCATCTCCCTACCCCATATTAGTGACAAACCTTTCCAGCATGGAAAAGTTAGAATGGCCATAGCCCAAACATCCCTAAAGAGAGGAATAGAAAGATCAAAGGTGATGGTGGAGTTATACAGAGAAGATAGGATTTAACAAATGAATATGATGGCTGAATCATTAAATTGATACCTTTTTTTGTCTCCAGTATCCTAGAACAGCTAGAAGCAAAAACCTAAAATTGTGAAATTGTAACCCATGTCAAAGTCATATATTCTACAATTAATTGTGGTACTGTGCTTTGAAATCATTGCTTTTTAATATATGTTATTTTTCAAAAAAAAAAGAAAGAAAAGAAATTTATTGTGGTAATAAAAAATATTTAAACCTTCTAGCCTCCTATATTCTGGAGCAGCTAGAAGGAAAAATCTGAGAGGATTCTATGGTAGCGCATGACAAACTCTGGGATCTGTCCTGTAACTACTTGTTGAAGAGTGCTTTGAAAACTATTGCTTTTTTATTTCTTTGCTTTATATATATGTTATATTATACAATAATAAGTTTTTTTTTTTTTTTTAAAAAGTAATGGTAAAGTCCTTTGTGTGTATAAAGGAAAAAAATATATGTATATGAAACTATTGAAATTTTCCATCTGGGAAAACCCAGGTACCTTCTCAACCACTGGAGACCCCTAAGAAAATAGGCCAAGCTCTTGATTTTGAGTTTTGCCCTTATGAAACTTAATTCTGTAGGGGAGAAGCTAAGACTACCCAGAGAGATCAAAGAGAATCAAGAGGCTATTCTGGAGGCTGTTCTTATGCAAGCTCCAGTTAGAGCGTACTCCTTGCCCTGGTTTGCTATTCCCCAATCTATATCAGTCCTGTTGATTTTTAAGAACACCTAAGCTCAAACTGTGACTCTATAAGGGTGTCATGCACTAAGTGTTTTTCTGGAATCTACATTTCCCAGAGAGGTCCTAGGTCAGATCAATCCTGAAACCCGGAGGGACCAGCCTCTCCAAGATTATCGATTAAATACATCCTCCTACCCTTTGTGTCGACACCCCTTCTCAACATGAAAAAGCCAGAATGGGCATTGCCCAAAGATCCCTATAGAGTGGGAGAAGGATCAAAGGAAAACGAGGTATAAGAGAGAACACAAGATTTAACAAATGGGCATGACTGCTGAATCACTACATTAATATTCCTTCTAGTCTCTAGTATTTTGAAGTAGCTAGAAGGAAAAATCTGAGATTGTGGAACGGTAGCCCATGACAAACTCTAGGATCTGTTCTGTAAATACTTTTGGAGTGTGCTTTGAAAATTATTGCTTTTTCTTTCTATGTTTTGTATGTATATTATATTTATAATAAAAAGTGTTAAAACAAACAAACAAACAAAAAACAGAATCTGGGCTATTCTCAGAGGTTCTCAGGTTCCCAAAGTTGTATAAGCATCACTGGAGGCTATGTGAAAGCATGGATTCCTGGATTCCAGCCCCAGAGATTCTGAGTCAGACATTTAGCAATAGTTTGACACTGGGTAGAATCCATTCTAGCAACTAACTACCCTTTGATACAATGTCATCCACCTGACTGATGTTAGAAAGCGAAATTTTCATACAAAGTAATGAGCAGGTGTCAGAGTCTAGTCTAAGTCAGGGACCAGTAAACTTTTTGTGTGAGGGCCTAGATAGCAACTATTTTATGGCTTGTGGGCCATTGGCTCTCTCTTGCAACTACTCAAGCCTGCTGCAAAAGTAGCCATGCACAACATGTCAATAAAGGAGTGTGAGTGTCTTCCATTAAAACTATTTCCTGCCGACCCCTCATTTAACACGTGACTGAGGGAAGCCCCCAGTGACCGCTGTGAGATGGAGTTCAGGAATAGGGAGTTAAATATTCAGGGAGGAAAAGTGTAGTAAATTAGCTTAATATGATATGCCTGCTTAACCTTCTTCAGGGTAATTAAGGCTTTGGGGTTGTTTTCTATGGGGCTATAAAATACTAACATTTTATCACTTTCTGCAAGCAACCTCTCATCTACAGGGCTGTGAATTGCCATTGCTTGTGGGTTATTAATTTAAAAACAAAACAAAATGGTGACAACAAACTCACATTTCCGCAGAGTATCAAATAAGAGTCTCACCTAACATGGTCTTGTTATTCAAGCAGGTGTGTTACTTTCTAATAATAGAAAATGTGTTAACAACAACAACAAAAATTTAGTAATCACCGTTTTATTATTTTCCAAGTATAGGATTTTTTTTTTCCTTTTTCACTGGCATTGTGAGAAAAAGCCCTATGACATGCATAACTGTTATTTGCTGTAAAGATTGTGGTTGAAGACATTCCTTTCCAGCTTACATGCATTGTCTTGGAGCATTAGCCAGACGAATTCTCTGTCTCCTGTGCATCTTATAAATGTCCTAACCAGACCCCAGGGAATGAATTTTGAGTCCTCGCTTTCCCCTGGCATAATCTTATTTTACCTACTCTAATTTTTACTTAATTTCTACTTTTCCTATTTATTTCATTTTTATCTTATTTTGAGCAGCTTTATAAATTGCCTCAGATGCTCTTTGGAACACAGATTTATTTAAATAAAGGGAACATTTAAGCTTGAGGGTTCTTTAGTTCAATGTGCCTTAAAGAGGAAGAAGAAAATAAAGTTGATATTTGTGTACTTAGAAGACAAAAGATACAACATAATTAAACATAATTTATATTTATGTCATCTCTCAGATGACCAAGTTGGATGTTCTTACTTGGCATGTCTATCAAACATAGTCATCTGGCGGGGCCAAAATACTGCTATGTTACTATGCGGTGGTTCTTTTTGTTTTATTTTTCCAAACAAAATTCACATTTTAGTTGATTAACATCGACTGCATAAAATCCCTTTTCCACACCCCAAAGAGTATTTTCTATATTGTTCCTAGATAGAGCAGAAGACTCTGATTTTTTTTTTTTGCCAGTTTTCTTGATTGTGCATATAAAGCAAGATGAGGCAGCAAGCTATGGTGAGGGGAAAATCCCGAAGGAAACAGACGAAACCGAGAAGGCCAGCTGCCAGTATCTGTGGACTCAGGTTCTGTCTTGCCCAGGAAACAGGAGCATTCAGTGTACTTCTGCTAAGAAGCTGGAGTGGCACAGGGGAAGTCAGTGGAAACAAAAACCTTTGAGGAGTCCTTGGCAGGATCTTCCACTCAAACTAGCTGTAAATTGTTTACTTACATTCCTTCAAGGAAGACCAAATCTACACTCAAGCCTTTTTGAGGGGAGCAGATACTTCTTGGCATTTCCTGATAATTTCCAGAACCATCTATGATGGATTTTTCACAATGTTCGTAACACGCGTACTAGTCAATGGTGAGTTAAAGCTCCGCAGCATTTTATGATTTTTTTTCTTTGCCTGCCCCACCCTGCCCGCCCATCTTTAAACTTTTTACTTCTTTAAAGAACTGATAACTCAAATTCTGGTCATTTGATCAATGATAGATGTCACACCCAAAATAACTTAAACACCTCCATAGCGCCCTACCAGCAGGAATCACATAGAAATGAAATAGCATTTTTCAGTGCCATCATCTCGGAGAACACAAATGTTTTCAAAGCATTTGCGTTCAGGCCAATGACTAATGTGAACAAATTATACCCTCGGGGATTAAGTATCCTACAAATACCTTACAGCTTTACGTCTTCAAATCGAATAGGAGGAGGAACCCCATTTAAAACATTCTCTCAGCTCTTTGCCATGATTTCTGAATGACTTTCAGAAGCACTGATTGACCTGTATTGAACTTGCTACCTGTGACTGTCATTAAATGCAGATCATGTTTTATAGTGAACGTTATGTTAACAAAGCCATGTGATTTGACGTTTGTTGTGGCAGTGTCTGCCGGGTGGTACTTGCACTCATTTTCATTACACTCCTTCTCAGTCTTTATCCCAGAGAGAATCCACAGGGTCTTAAGCAATATATAAACACTAGGAAAACCTTTGCTAGGAAAATTTAGAACATCATAAATTGATAAATTGTGGACAAAATCTCTTATCTCTGCTTGCAGTGTTTTCACTTGGTTCTCCAACAAGGAGGCTCCACAGGGTGTATAGAGACTGGTAAAGCACTCTGCACACATCGGCATGGCGTTCCTCTGAATTTTGAGCTGTAGCTGCCCCGTGCCCCAAATCTTTGTGTAAGAGCTTTGCAGTGCTGCTCTGAGAATATCTAAGTCACTGAGTAACATGCTCTACCATTGAGTGTTTATAATAACTCAAAGGTTAGTTGAGATTCTAGGTTACTTTGACTTAGCTACGTTTCCATTTATATCTTCATATCTGTTGCATGGAAGAAAGTTGGAATCTTGGCATAGAGTTGCATGATATGTAAGATTTTGTGCATTAATAATTGTTAAAATCTGTGTTCCAAAAATGGACATAGCACGTACAGGCAGTTTTCTGTCCTGTGCACAAAAAAGTAAAAAAAAAAATTGTTTAATATTTGTTGTTGTATACCCAAATACGCACCGAATAAACTCTTTATATTCCTTCAAAGAAAAAAAAAAATTTTTTTTTTGCACCCAAATTTGATGAGTGCTAAAGGATTTCCTAGGAAGTTTCATTAGAATATCAAGTCCAGTTGCCACATTTATAGTTTCCTCACACCAAAAATTAATAAAATTCAATATTATCCATCATTTCATTTGTGAATGTTATACTACAGTCAAGCTGCTGGCTGCTGAGAAGACATCAGAAGTTTGCTGCTGAATATTTTTTTCAAAAGGCTCTCGTTAAAGATAGCACATTTTTAAGAACAACAAATGGAACCAAATGAAATAAAAATGTGTCCATGCACCACAAGAGCTCAAATGCTTGTCTAGCTATGAAGCTATCGCATCTATCGCTTGTGTCATTCTACATATAAACAAATGCTTGCAAGGCTCCACTTAACATTTCAAAAGCATCTGGCCTGCCTGCCTACCGGGAATGCACACTTCCTTTGGTTATTATGCCTTTCTTCACTGCTCTGAAAAAAGGCAGATACTTTTAAATTGCCTACTTTGAAAAGCAGTTGTGGTGAATGCTAGAAAAAGAACATTCTTTCTCAGTTGTTGCCAATGCAAGACACTCCCACAAGAAGCCTTGACCTTTTAAGAAGAGTGGGAGTGTGTAGATACCTTGGGGATATTCCTTGAAAAGCCCCAGTAGCTATGACTTTGGGGAGGGAAATCCACCCAGCACAACATATACCTGAGATGACACTACTCTATGATCATCTTCCACCCCATACGTATGGAGGATACCACCGATGTTGGAATCTTAAAAGCTAACAAATGGAAGATAACAGGTTACGAACGGAAGATGCTAAAGCCAGCTCGCTTTTACATAGCACTACTGCCTGCTGGTTGTGGTGGATTGAACTGTGTGTCTGGACAGGTTCTTGGTCTCTGTCTGCATTCTGGTGGGTGTGGGCCCATTGGCAATAAGAGCTCTTCATGATGTCACTTCGCTTCAGGTGTGGCCCCTCTGAATCAGGTTGGGCTTTAATGTGGATGAGTCCTTTATAGGGAGGGTGAAAGTCAGATGGAGAGAGAAGCTAGGAGAGGCCACCATGCCAAGGACCAAGGATGGCCGGCAGCCAGCCCAGAATGCCATGGTCTTTGGGCAGAAACCATCACCCTGCTACCGCAATTTTGGACTTGTAACCTCAAAACCATGAGCCAATAAATTCCCATGGTTTAAGGAAACCCATATGGTATTTGTTTTAGCAGCTAGTAAACCAAAACACCAGACAGTGTGCTAAGTACCCGGTGCTATTATATAGCATATATTTGTTACAATAATTATACAATTATATATACCATGATGCATTTTATAATCACGCGATGTCCTTAGTTTTAAAGAAATCAGTCTTTCTACCTACTCAAAATGTGTAGTATATTCCACGTGCATATAAATATACTTATTGGGATCTACTATGTGCCAGACAGAGCGCTAAATGCTTTGCACACATTTAAATATTATTTCATTATTCTCTATGGTCTCAGCTGTCACACAAAGTTCATTGGGAATCCCACATACACACATTGTGAACCAACTAGTCATTTAACAAAAGTAAACCTCTTTTACAGCAAGGAAAGATTAAATAAAACCTTCAAAACATTGCCTGAGCCCAAGTCTTCATAAACCATCAGGAAAGGACTACATGTAAATTAAGTGTATTCAGTTCAACAAATTTTGATTACTTGATATGTTCTAGGAGGGTCTGAATCTGACATTTATTTTTTCAATTTTATGATTTTAAAAACCATCGTTATGGACATAGAGTCTGGGTTGCACATATGCAGCACAGGGGGTGCTTTCTTCATTAAGGGGGCTTGTGGGGAGGCCAACGCAGGCGAGGCTGGCTCATGGAAGGAGGTACAAAACCTTGTTCAGGAGCTGAGCCCCTGATATTCAGCAGCCAATTCTCCAACTTTCCATCTGCCAATTTCTGCTCTCAGCACTCCACTGAAAGGCGTTCTTGAAGCTACTTCCTTTTGCCAAATTTCGTGGCTTTTCCAGTGCCCACATTCTAAGATTGTCAGATTTAGCAAATGCAAATACAGGATGCCCAGTTACATTTGAATTTTGGCTAAACAGCAAACGATTTTTTTTTTTAGTATGTCATACTTACTAAGTTTACACTAGAAAATCATTGGTTGGTTATCTGAAATTCATACTTAAGTGGGTGTCCTGTGCTGTAATCTGGCCACCCTACCTCATTCTCCTTGTGTTCTCTCTGGAATTTGACCTCATGTTCCTCAATCTCTTTGAGACTCTCTTCCTTTGAATGGTATCACCTACATGTGTCTGCTTTTCCTTTTTCTACTCCTACTGCTGCTTCAGTGACTTCTATAGCCAGTGCTGGGATCATTAGAGTATATCTGGAAGTATGTCCTTTTACATCTATAAGTTTTCTCTGGTGAGGTTATCTATCCTTGTCACTCTAACCTGTTCTCAAAGTGTGGTCCCTAGACCAGCATCAGCATGGCCTGGGAACTAGATGGAAACACAAATTCTCCCACCTCAACTCAGACCTACAGAATCAGAACTTCTGGGGTGGGGCCCAGCAATCTATGTTTTAAGAAGCCCTCTATGTGTTTTTTTTTTCCTCCGTGTGTTTTTGATGCAAGCTAAAGTTTGAGGACCAGTGTTTAGTTCAGTATCATTGACTCCCAAATCTTTACCTCTACCCTGACTTCAGACCCAAATGTCTCTCTTGTATTTCAAGCAAGAATGTTCCAGGGAATGTTAAAATGTGGGAAAAATGGTTCTGTGGTCAAAAGGGATTTATATAGTATTGCAGCATTTCTTAAAATTATTTAACTATTGAGATCTGTTTCCATGAGACTGTGGAAAACAACAGAACATTTCCAGCTGTGTGGCTTCATCAGAAATGTCATAAAGATGCAATTCGTTACCTTCTCTTATAAATCAACTCTACCTCTGACAGTCTATTTCTTTTGAATAGCACCATCCTTTCCCTAGTTCTGATAATAAAATATTGGAATCATGAGCTTTTTTCTCCTGTGTTGTGCTGGTTTGAATCTGTCAGGCACCCCAGAAAAGCCTATGTACTTTTGCTCCATCCCTGTGGGTGCAGACCTATTGTGGGTGGGACCTTTTGCTTAGTTTGTTTCTACGGAGATGTGACCCAGCCCATTCAAGGTGGGTCTTAATCCTTTGCTGAAGTTCTCTATGAGGGGATAAAAGGCAGAGACATTTTGGAGAGATCTCAGAGACAGAAACACCCTGGGAGAAACAAGCAAGGACTCAAAGAACCCAGAGATATTTTGGAGAGAAGGACCAGCAGACAAGCACTATATGCCTTCCCACATGACAGAGGAACCACAGATGCCAGCAGCCTTTCCTAAGAGAAGGTATCTTCCTCTTGAAGCCTTAATTTGGACATTTGCATGTCCTTTAGACTGTTAATTTGTGACCTAATAACTTTCCATTGAAAAAACCAACCCATTTCTAGTATATTGTATTCTGACATCTTTAACAAACTGAAGTATGTGTCAAGCTTCAAATGTTAGGGGTTCAATCACTGGAGTGCTGAAAGGGAGACCCAAGGTGACGTCTGTGGTTCAAGCAAGCTATTTTTGTGGTCTATCAGAGTCAAGGCTTGGGAGGTGGTCCCTTCACTGGGGCCTGGAGACCAGCCCATCCACCCCAAAGACAATTTGGTTTGATCTCACCAGGCAGAAGTTAAGGACGGCAGATAGATGACGCCAAGGCTTACCAGCAGTTGGCTGCAGGTGACACGGAGTCAAGCCTCCAGAGGGCAACAAAAAACAAAGTAGGACCTCTCCTGGAGGAATGGAGGAACAGGGCAAATAACTGAACCAGTATCAAGGTAAAAGGAAAACCAAACATGTTTTGGAGACCAGGAGATGTGGTGGAGGCCTGGGTACTGCTAGTCTGTGGACCACAACAGTGATTGTCAAAGTGGGGTCCCCAGCCCAGAAAAATCAGTTATCACCTGGAGCTTGATAGAAATGCAAATTCTCGGGCCCCAGCCCAGATCTACAGAATCAGACCCCCTGTGGTTGGGGCCCAGGCCTCTCCAAGTGATTTTGAAGCATGCTGAAGTTTGAGAACCTCTGACCTAGAGAGTTTGAGTGGGAATAAAAAACCCGAGGGAAGGGGGCTGATAGCCATGGTAGAGACAAAGCGATGAGTTATTGTGGGAGTGGGACAAAAGCAAAGAAAGAGTGGGTGTATCTCTGTTTGGGTTCAAGTTATCAACAGGCATCACTATGACTGTAGCACTGCAAAGACTTGTCACAACTTTGAGACCTGGGCACATTCACTATTTTTTATCTTATTCTAAGCCCTTATCACAGTAATAGAAATCTTAGACGGTTCCAGACCCATCACTTTCTTCCAAGCTGAGAAGAGATGGAAAGCAGGTGTAAAACAGTGACCCATCCCACTTTGGCTCTCCCTGCGGCTGGGGAGATGCAGAGTGGTGCCGATATAGTAAAATAAGGTGGGCTGTGCTGGGGGTGGGGGCTCAAGGACCGGGAACAGGAGCTGCTCTGAGTCTGACGGCCTGCTTAGGATCTCAGGATGGGCCATTTCAAACCTGGCACTGATGACTTCTCCACCATCGCCACTCTGCCCCAGAGAGCCTCGTGCCTGGTTATAACAAGCACCTGGGCCCAGTAGTGCTCCCAGACTGCCCTCCCCGATCCAGCTACCACTGTTTTACAGACTCCAGCTCCAGCGTCCATCAGTGCCCTTGCATCCCTCTTTCTCCTCCTCCTGCGACCTCCCCATCCTCTCTCTCTCTTCCCCCCTCCCCTTCCTCCTCTTTCCCTCTTCCATTCAGCTCCCCTCCCAGTGCATGCCACCTCCAGTCCTGTTTCTCTTTCTTGTATGCTTTGTGGTGGTGGTGGTGGGGAGGGGTCTCATTTCATTCTTTTCCATGTGATTACACTTGTTGGATTTTTTAAAACTTTTTTATTGTATAGTATAACATATATACAAAGCAAAGAAATAAAAAAGCAATAGTTTTCAAAGCACTCTTCCACAAGTGGTTACAGTACAGACCCCAGAGTTTGTCATAGGCTACCATATGATCTTTTCAGATTTTTCTAGTTGCTCCATAATATAGGAGCCTAGAGGGCTTAAATACTTTTTTATCATCACAATCGACTTTTTTGCTCTCTTTTTTGGTGAACAATAATAAATATACAAAAAAGCTATAAATTTAAAAGCACAATTTGCAAACCACAATTAGTTGTAGAACATATTTCAGACTTTGCACGCTTACAATTTTACAATTTTGAGTTTTTACTTCTAGCTGCTCTAAAATACTGGAGACTAAAAGAGATATCAATTTAATGATTCAGCATTCGTATTCATTTGTTAAATCCTATCTTCTATGTATAATTCCACCATCACCTTTGATCTTTCCATACTTCTCTTTGGGGTTGTCTGGGCTATGGTGATTCTAAATTTTTGCTATTGGAAAGGTCTGTTACTAATATGGGGTAGGAAGATGGAACTATCTGATGTTCTGGAGAGGCTGGGCCCTCTAGGTTTCAGGATTTATCTGGACCAGGGACCCATTTGGAGGTTGGAGGTTGCTGGAAAGTTACTCTAGTGCATGGAACCCTTGTGGAATCTTATATATTGCCCTAGGTGTTCTTTAGGATTGGCTGGAATGGTCCTGGTTGGGGGTTGGCAGGTTATGACAGGTAGCAAGGTCTAACTGAAGCTTGTATAAGAGCAACCTCCAGAGTAGTCTCTCGACCCTATTTGAACTCTCTCTGCCACTGATATTTTATTAGTTACACTTCTTTCCTCTCTTTTGGTCAGGATGGAATTGTTGATCCTACAGTGCCAGAGTTGGATTCATCCCTGGGAATCATCTCCCATGCCGTCAGGGAGACTTTCACCCCTGGATGTTATGTCCCACGTAGAGGGGAGGGCAATGATTTCACTTACAGAGTCGGACTTAGAGAGACTGAGGCCACATCTGAGCAGCAACAGAGGTCCTCCAGAAGTAACCCATAGGCATACCTATAGATAATCTAAGCTTCTCCGCTACCTACATAAGCTTCACAAGAGTAAGCCTCGTGATCGAGGGCATGGCCTATTGATTTGGGTGTCCCTAAAGTTTGACACAGTAGAGATTTCCTGATGGTAAAGTGTAATAGTTCCATATCTTTTCTCCCCTCCCTCAGGGGACTTTGCCAATACTTTTTGATTATCTGCTTAATATACTCTAGGATGTTTCCAGGCATACAATCCTGTATTATCTATACAGGATTAAAGGACCTCTTTCTTATTTTGTGTTTCCTGTGTTTCAATTGCTCAAATGAGCTGTACAAATAGGTTTAATTGGATTATGCACTACAGGAAATTTCAGTCCCAGATCAAATAAACCTTTCTTCCATTGGTCTCAAGGAATATGTGTGGTTCTAAAATATAGACACTGCTTTCCTTACCCCTATGTTCTGAATTACTTTAACCCCAACCTGTTCATCTTCATTCTTATCTCTAGATATCAGGTCATATATATAAAACAGCCTCTCAGAATCCTGAAATAATAATCACCACTCTGGACTTTTATGTGTCTGTTCTAAAAGCTTACAATCTAGGCCCGTTTTCTTATAAGCATTTTCTAAATGTGACCATACCACTGTTGTTTTTTGATTCTGGCTTATTTTGTCTTCCCAAATGTCACACATGTTCATGCACATCGTTGCATGCCTCAAGACAATGTTTCTTTTTGTAGCAGCACAACCATGGTTCATAAGCATACATCATCGTTTGCCAAATAAACACAATAAACACAATGAAACCAATAAACACACCCCCACCAAATAGGAAATCTAAACCCCCTTTTAACTCCTGTCCCTCCCCCCCATTATTTACCTCTGCTGTTGCTGTCGTAATACTGATGGTTTCCTTTTGAACATAGCTCATAGCATGCAACAGCATTTCCCCCCCTGTATCCCAGACTTAAACACTCTTTACACAAGAATCATATCTTTGAAGTAATTCTTACGAGAACCAATTCATATTTCTAGTGTGAATCCGTGGGACACGTAGGTCTACACAACCCCTTTCAATCTAGTTCATCTTCAATATGGTTATATTACTTCCAGACCCACTAGAGAATCACCTTTGCTCCTATCTATTCCCTTACATTGGAGTTCAACCTCATTAGCTAACAGTTCACCCGTCTCAAGCTTCTATGTATCTCTAAGCCTTCTGTATTATAAGCCTCTGATTATACACTTGTTGAATTATTATTATTATTTTTTGTTGCATGGGCCAGAAATCAAACCTTCTACATGCTGGGGGAGAATTCTTGTTGCTACCAGGTGGTTCAGACAAACACCCCAAACGTCTGCTTTTTCAGTCTCTCTGGCTATCCGGCCAGCCAGGTGAAGCTCACCATCTGCTCACTTGTGGGCAGTTGGGTCAACACGCACTGTCTGCCAGACAAGGGATGCAAAGCTGAATAATACACAGGGTCTGTCTTCAGGGAGTTTGGATCAGCCAGGGGGGAAAGGGACACCTGCAACGGAAGGTGTTCAGTGCTGTGAAACTGATTCACCGAGGGTGTCCCTGATCACCTGCCACACCTAATTGCCCTGGTGTAGCTGACACTTTTCAGCTCTCAATACCCAGGTGTCATCACTCCCTAAACACAGTGCATTGCTTTCCTAAGGAGGCGGTGAGGACAGTCTGCCCCTCTCACCTCCTGGGACAGGCCACAAAGAGTCCCCGTGGAGTGCACGCCAGCGAGGAGAGGATGCTTCTGTGCTCTCAAGGAAGGAAAAGCCAATTTCCAAGGCTGCTCAGAGCTGACTGGGATGGACGTCATATTTAGAGTTTGCAATCTTTAGAAAGTTGGCTCCCAATTAAAAATTGCAACAGATCGATCTATGTTTAAGCAAAACCTTTTAAAAGTTCACCCTCAAAACACTAGTGGGAGAAAACAGAATGGAAGACTGGAGACCTGTTGGTTCTGGTACAGGCTGAAGACGGAGCCAGGGAATGAGAATGCTTGAAGGCAACTGGGACGAGGCATCGTGTACTTGGATTTGTGTTTGCAGAAGCAATATACTATCATCAGCATGGGGGGAGACCCTTGCTGTTTCTGTAGTCACTATTTGCAGTTCTGTCAAATCAAAAGAGACCGTGGTGGTTTGGGATGTGAAATAATTTGGAAACTTGATAAGGCTCCAACTACGAGCTCTGAAGCAAAAGAGACCAACTGAGCCAGTGAGTAAACTTGGTTGACTCTCCAGCTTCCAAATTTTATTGTGCCCTGACTTATCTGTCACTGGAAGGATGAGAACACTGAAAAAGTCATATTTTATAGAATTGTCTGTTTTATTGGTGTTTGTGGGTTTGAAGATTCCAGAAGATCTCAGGACAAATTCCTCATAAATATCAAGAATCTACTGTAATTTAGATGTGAACTTCATCAACCTGAAAACCAGGGTCCCCCCATCTAACCGTGCAAGTCCTCGCCTGCCTACCATTCACAGACTGGCATGAAGGAGTCCTTTGGGATTAAAACTGTCAAAAACAAAATAAAATGACTGAGTCATTGGTCAGAATGTCCAACGTGCTCTTGCAGCAGCATCTGGGTGTGGGAGGGTGTCAGGTTCTTACATTAGATCCACTGGTTCCTGTTTGCATGGCCTCGGAAAGCTCTGAGACTCCGATTCATTGCTAGCAAAACAGAAATGACGCTAATAACTACCCACGCACCGAGCTGAAGTGAGATAAGGCATATCACAGGTCTTTACAAATATCAGTGGCACTCACGTTGGTAGCCAAGTTCTGCTGGAGCTCTGCATCCTCAGGCTTCAGCTCTCGGGTTTGCTGTGTCCTGGCCAAGGGCACTGAGGATCTCATGGGCAGTCTCAGGGAGAAGCAGGATGCAACACGGTCGTTTGTGCATAGCAGCTCTGAAAGGAGGGTACTGTGCCTAATCTCTACAATTGCTCCAAGCCTTGAGAAAGGTGGAACCCCTGAATAACAGAACCTACCCAGAATTCTCTTTACTTCTAAAAGTTCCTGCTGTCACATATAGGCATTAAACAATTTCTTGGATGGACATTCTCCTTGTCATGGGTTCCTTGTATATACAGTCTGGTATTTCTATCGACAACATGAAACCAAAATACACACATTTTGTGTGATTCATCCAATCACAATGCTAAAATGAACATCCCTTACGAAGTACATGCCAGAGGGAAAAGGAAGATGGGTACAGCTGTATTTCATTCCTTGGTGAAAAAAAATAAAGACTGATGATTTCTTAACCAACCACTCCCTCCATTTTTCTTAATAGCACCACCCTTCCCCCCCCCCCCCACTCCAGTCCTTATTTCCCTACAGACCTGTTTTCCCTGAAGTCCCCAGAACTGTGAGACATGGTGACTTTCCCGGCAGACCCTTTCGTGTCCTCGTCTTCACGTTAGCTGCTGGTCTACGTCCAGCCAGTTGTCACCCCCAGTGGCTCCTCTAGGGTCCCTGCTTCTGCAGAGACCTCTTCCTCCAGAAGGTTTGGCAAGCAGCAGTTTGCAGGCTGCTGCTCTGTACCTCTTTGAAATAAGGTTGTAGAGGATTGGGTTGATGGATGCACTCAGATAGAAAAGTTGCAGAGCAACGATGTTAAAATACTGGGAGAAATACATCATCCGGGAGTCTTCTGTATTTATGTAAATGATCCTGCCAACGTGGAAAGGCAACCAGCAAACTATAAAGGCCAGAACCACCACCACTGCAAAAGAAGACACAGGCACCAGAATTAGCAAAAGCCAGGGAAAACACACAACAGTCCCCCGGAAAGTATCAGAAGGAATGAGTGAGCAACAAAAGAGATGGGACTTGACCTAGCCCAATCCCCAGCCCAGAAAAACTACCAGGCTGCAGAGGGTGTCAATGTTTGCTTGAAAACTGCATCATAGTCCCACATACGTGTTATCCTTCTGGACATAAGCCAGAAGGAGCAAGCTCTACTAATGAGCTCTTTTGGCAGGCTTCCTTCCACAAACCCACTTCAGAGGCATGCTGTCGGTTCTCCGTTGAAAAGAATTCTGCAACAGGTCTGCAGTGTTTTTGCTGATGTTGATGTTTGTTTACTTTTTGGTATGGGCATGGTTCACTTTAGCCTTCAGGGTAATTGAACATTAAGGGAAAAGAAAAAACAATTAGCTTAATTGCCCGGTCTGAGAGCGGCGGGATTAAGAGCCTCCAGTTACCCAGCCCGGGTCAGCCCGGCTCACTGGTCACAGCGCCTTTGGACAATGAGCGCAGTTTCGCAGATACAGTGAGCGCAGTTTCGCAGATACGCCCTTAGAGGCGTCCTGGGGCCACCCAGAGCTCCGGGAGTGGAGGAGGAGGGGCGGGACAGGAGACGGTTTTTTTTCTGGAGACAGATGGAGGCTGGGGTAGAAACGGGACAGGAAATGTGGGTAGCAGCGGCGCCGAGGCAGGTGATGCAAGAGCCCGGGGTGGGCTTGGAGCGGGAGGTGGCGCCACTTACGGAGGACGCGGACGGTCTGCCGATGGCCCCTCTCCCGCCCCGAGGCGGCCGAGCCTCGCAGCGGCCCCCGGCTGGTCCACAGCTCGCGCCCGATGAGCCCGTAGAGGACGGTGAGGCACAAGAAGGGCAAGAAGAAGTAGGCGGTGGTGACCCACAGCATGACGCGCAGGGCGCCCAGCTGCGCGCGGCTCGGCCGGCACTCGCGGCTGAAGAGCGCGGCGGCCTCGGACCTCGACGGCGGGGTCGGAAACGGCGCCCGCGAGGCGGGGAGCGACGGGGTGGCCCGCGCCGTGCCATTCGGGGCCGGGACCGCGGAGGCGCCGGGGTCCTGCTCGACGTCCACCAGAAAGAAGAAGGGCCCGGCCGAGAGCAGCGCCACCGCCCAAAGCGCGGCGATGAGCGCCCGGACGCGGCGGCGAGTGACCAGGACGCGGGCCCGCAGCGGGCGACAGATGGCCAGGTAGCGCTCGACGCTGAGCGCCGTCACGTGCAGCAGCGTGGCGTAGGTGCCGCCCTCGCCCAGGTACAGCGACAGGCGGCAGAGCAGCGACCCGAAGACCCAGGGCCGCGAGCGCCAGAGGCGGTACAGGTCGAAGGGGAGGCCGAGCAGGATGAGCAGGTCGGACACGGCCATGCTGCCCAGGTACAGGTTGGTGGTGGTGCGCAGGTCGCGGTGGCGGCACACGAGCAGCAGGGTCACCACGTTGCCGCTCACCCCGACGGCGAAGAGGCCCAGGCACACTACCGTCACCGGCACCAGCGCGCCCAGCGGGAATGGCGAGCAGCGGCGCTCGTCGCACGGCGGCAGCGCGGGCCACGGCGGCTCCCGCGCGCCTTCGGGGCCGTGGCTGCGGTTCCAGGGGCTGCCCATGGGCGCACCGCCGCGCGTCCGCCCCGCCGGGCGGCTCCCTCACAGCCCCGAGCCCCGGCCGTACTGCTCCGCCCGTCTGCTGCCGCCCGGCGCGGGGAAGGCGGCTCTGCGGGCCGTGGGGACCCGGGCGCGCGCAGTCTCCGCCCACCCCCCACCCCCTGCTAATGCCCGCCCCCCGGCCGGGCCGGGGCCCCCTGCGGCAAGTCCCTCCCCACCCGCTGGAGCTCTGGGGACTTGGCAGCTGCGCTCGGCGCAGGAAGCGATTGCCCGGCCCCAGTGGGGTGGGCTCCCCGCGGCCGGGGAAGGCTGGCGAGTGCTTGCCCGGAATACCAAGGGGATGGAGGGGAGTCGACACCGAGTCCAGGGGCGCTTTGGGTTCTAGTCCGGTCCAGTCCTGAAGCGCGGGAGGGGCTTGGGTGCCGGGTGGGTCCCAGCGTAAACTCCCGAGTGCTGCACGATATTGGACTCAAAGAATTTCAGCCACCCTTGGCAACTCTGAACTGTTGCTCTCAGGATGATGTTTGCCCACATGAAAGAACCGCTCTTTGATCTTCACCTGGACATTTGAGTTCTTTCATAGGCGGTGAATTGGTCCAGTGAAACTATTCTATCAATTTGCAAAATCCAACTTATTAGTCGACAATCAGGAAAACAAACAAACAAACAAACAAACACCAGGAAATTTGGGAACTGGGACTAAAGCCGATTTGTCAATCAGTTCCTGGTGGGCTGAGTGACAAGAGCTGGTGATTGTGGAGGAGGTGGCTGAGGAGGTGGCTGGCCCTGTGCTTTTCATTCCGTCCTCACGCCCTTGTGAGTTCATTTCACCCGCGAGGAGAGTGGGACTCGCTTGAGGCCACGCGGGGAGTAAGGGTGGGGCTGGGGTTTGCACGCGGGTCGGAACCGGTAGGTTCCATATCCCGCCCCCCACAACGGCCACCTAGCCCGATGGGTTTTGCTTCTCTTTCTAGCTACTTAACTAATATCTCTAGTCTAGTAATTCTTAACGCACCAACGCCCCCGCCCCCCGCCCCTCCGGGCCTCCCACTGGCTCTTCCTCCTGGCTTTTCCTTGTCGCTCACCACCTCCTATTCTCACTTCCCTCCCTAGCCCAACTTCAACTCTATCGGCTAGCCAAGCTTGCAGGCCTACGCCCTCTCCTCCCCTGCTCTTTCCCCCATTAGTCAGGCAAATGGAGACAAGCAAAACTACAGCTCTGGTTAAATGGAATCCTCTGCTTACTCCACGCCTGCTCTGGAAGAGCTGATGAGTTGTTTCCCTTGAAATTCACAGCCTCTCACCGGGAACCGTGACCCCGTACCCTTCTTTTACCCCCGTCCTAACGTTCACCCCACTCCATTCGCTTTCCCAGCCTCCAGACTACTTTCTCCCAAAAACCCAACACCTCCTGTCCAGCCTCCCTCTCTGTTGGCTACCTTCCACCCTATTTCTTTAAGAAATAAAATAGAAGCAATCGGGAGAGAACTTTTTCATGTTCCTACTACAACTACTACATTCACTCGCCTTACTGTATTTTTATTTCTGTACAGATGAGTGAACTGGGGACATGGTGACTGAACCTGCTCTGCACCGAAAGTGTTCCATTTGCAGTTTAGCATCTCTCTCCCCACCATTCTCTCCACTCCCTCCTCTGTCCTCCCTCCATCCCTTGGTCACCTTTTCCCCCTCTCTTCTAGAAAACTCCTCCAAAGACTTTCTGTATACACTGTCATCATTTTTCTCCTTCCCTATTCCATTTTCCCCAGCAGAGGAAATGTAATTTCTTCATCTACAGCTGATCTGATTTCCCCCCAAGCTCTCACCTGCTAGGAAGCAAGTTACGATTAATAATCATATTCTCAATACAGATTAGTCCAGTCTGATAACTTAGTTCCTCTAGGTGGACTTCAGTTTCTCCTGGATAAACTGCATATTCTCTCTTTCAAGTTCCCCTCACTTTCCTACTTCTTTCCCTGAAGAGAGTCCAGGTGGATGGGGAGGGGAGGTCAGCTGACTTACCTGTCCTTATGGACTGAGAATGGGGAGCAGCACCTAGCTCCATACTGCTTTCTGGGGTGCCCTGTACCCTTCCTGCCTGGTCGCCAGTTGTCTGGCTGACCTTGGAGCCAGAAGTCTGTGGCTACTGAATCTGGGTCCCTCCTTTTATTTTTTTAATGCAATTTGATTGAGATATATTCACACACCACACAAAGCATCCTAAGGGTCCCTTCTTTTGACTCCCAGGGGCACAGGACAGCTTCCCTGTGGCTGTCACTGGCTGCAATCCCCACCCCGACCCAAGCCTCTTCATGATTTCTATTCTGTACATGATTCATGGTTTACCACGGCCTGGCCGAAGGGCCCCTTTCTCTATCCCCTACCCACGATGGCAGGCTCCAAGGGGCTCTAACTAGCTCTCAGATCAGTGCCACCTGTGTTTGCCAGCACCAACTCTACCGTCTCCTCCTCTGGCTTTTCAGACTCACCCTCTGTTCAGACACTCCCTATTCCCTTCTCTGTTGTATTTCTCTCTGTAGAACATATTACAATGGACATACTGTAGTTTCTTTAGTTATTTGTTTATTTTTTGTTCCCCTCTGCCTCCCTAACATGCTCCAGAAGGCAGGGCTTTAATTGGTTTTGTTTGTGCTCTTTCCCTACTGCCACAACCAGTAGCTGGCATGCACGAGAGCTTCATAAATATTAGTTAACTCAGGGAATGAATGAATAGGTTTCTCAGAGCCAGATACCATTATTTTCTGTACAATTCCCAGAAATTAAGTGCAGTACTCAACTTACGATGGGTGCTTGGAGAGGAGGAGGTGCAGCAGCCTTTTCCTTTAATATTATTTCGTTCAGATGCCAGTGTGTCTTGGCTCATTACAATGGTTTGGCCTTAAAACTTCGTCTTTTTTAAGGACGAAGTGGGACCAGAGAGCTGAAGAAGTGACTTAATTTGCTTTCGACTTTGTACTTCTCTGGTCACCCACCAGCTTACTGCCTTCATGTTTCATCAGAAGAAGGTCTCAGTGGACCAGGCGTGCGGCCACCTTTCTCCTTCTACCCTATGAAGGGGCCCTTGTTTTGGTTTTCCAGACACTGTGACAAATACCACACAGAGGATTGGTTTAAACAACAATTTACTGGCTCATGGTTTTAGAGGCCAGAGGTCCCCAAAGCAAGGTGTTGGCAAGGTCCTATGTCTTCTCCTCAAAGTCTGTAGTGTTTGGGTGCTAGCTTGCCACAGCAATCTGTAGGGTTTCTTGGCTTGCATGTCCACTTCCCAGTACATGGTGATGTTCTGTTTTTTGGTCCGCTCTTCTGATTTCTGCAGTTTTCCAGCTATGGCCTTCTCTGACTCCTTTCTATAAGGCCACCAGTAATGAGAATTAAGGCCCACCCTCATTCAATCTTAGACGATCCCGTTCACAAATGAGTCCACCCTTCACTGATAATACATCCTCAGAGGTTCCTATTTACAGTGGGTGCACAGCCCCAGCATTGTGGGCTGAGATTTAGAATACGCCTGTTATTGGAGTCCATGGTTCGATCTACCACAGCCCTCCAGAGATTGGTACTTGAGTGTTATTAATTGATAATCTTGAAGAGGCTGGTCCCTCAAGGTTTCAGGATTGATCTGATCTAGGAACCCTCCTGGAATTATAGGTTCCAGGAAGGCAAACCTAATACATGAAACCTTTATATATTCTCAGTATTAGAGTCAACAGAAGTGATATTGATTGGGGTTTAGCAAATGATGGCAATTAGCACTATCCAACTGAAGCTTGCATAAGAGTAACCTCTAGAATAGCCTCTTGATTCTCTTTGATCTTTTCTATCCACTGATGCCTTATTTTATTACACTTCTTTTCCCTCTTTTGGTCCAGAAGGTGTTCTCCATTCCACGGTGCCAGGGCCAGACTCAACCCCAGGAGTCATGCCTCATGTTGTCGAGATTTTCACCCCTGAATGTCATGTCCCATGAAGGGGTGGGGGTGGGGGGAAGATAATAATTTTCCTTGCAGAGTTGGGCTTAGATACTCTGCAAGAGGACACGTCTGAGCAACAGAAGAGGTTTCCTGGAAGCAATTCTTAGGCATCGTTATGAGTACTCTTAGCTTCTCCCCTACAGAAATAAGTTTCATGAGGGCAAGGCTCAAAATCAAGGGCTTGGCTTATTTTCTTGGGAGTTCCTGGTGTTTGAGAAGGTACCCTGGGTTTCCCAGATGGGAAAGTTTAATAGTTCCATATATATATATATGGAATATATATATATTCCTCCCCCCTACCACCCACCTTCAGACCCACAAGGAACTTTACCATTACTTTTTTTTTTATTAATTAAAAAAAGAAAAGAAATTAACACAACATTTAGAAATCATTCCATTCTACATATGCACTCAGTAATTCTTAATATCATCACATAGATGTATGATCATCCTTTCTTAGTACATTTGCATCGATTTAGGAAAAGAACTAGCAAAACAGCAGAAAAAGATATAGAATGTTAATATAGAGAAGAAAATTACAATAATAATAATAATAAAAAATATATATATAAAGGAAAAAGAAGAAAAAAAACAAAAGATACAAACAAACAAACAAACAACAACATCAAAACAAAACTATAGTTCAGATGCAGCTTCATTCAGTGTTTTAACATAGTTACATTACAATTAGGTATTATTGTGTTGTCCATTTTAGAGTTTTTGTATCTAGTCCTGCTGCACAGTCTGTATCCCTTCAGCTCCAATTACCCATTATCTTACCCTGTTTCTAACTCCTGCTGGACTCTGTTACCAATGACATATTCCAAGTTTATTCTCGAATGTCGGTTCACATCAGTGGGACCATACAGTATTTGTCCTTTAGTTTTTGGCTAGACTCACTCAGCATAATGTTCTCTAGGTCCATCCATGTTATTACATGCTTCATAAGTTTATTCTGTCTTAAAGCTGCATAATATTCCATCGTAGGTATATACCACAGTTTGTTTAGCCACTCGTCTGTTGATGGACATTTTGGCTGTTTCCATCTCTTTGCAATTGTAAATAATGCTGCTATAAACATTGGTGTGCAAATGTCCGTTTGTTTCTTTGCCCTTAAGTCCTTTGAGTAGATACCTAGCAGTGGTATTGCTGGGTCGTAATCCATTCTGCCAGTCTATGTCTTTTGATTGGGGAATTCAGTCCATTAACATTTAGTGTTATTACTGTTTGGATAATATTTTCCTCTACCATTTTGCCTTTTGTATTATATATATATCATATCTGATTTTCCTTCTTTCTACACTTTTCTCCATACCTCTCTCTTCTGTCTTTTCGTATCTGACTCTAGTGCTCCCTTTAGTATTTCTTGCAGAGCTGGTCTCTTGGTCACAAATTCTCTCAGTGACTTTTTGTCTGAGAATGTTTTAATTTCTCCCTCATTTTTGAAGGACAATTTTGCTGGATATAGGAGTCTTGGTTGGCAGTTTTTCTCTTTTAGTAATTTAAATATATCATCCCACTGTCTTCTAGCTTCCATGGTTTCTGCTGAGAAATCTACACATAGTCTTATTGGGTTTCCCTTGTATGTGATGGATTGTTTTTCTCTTGCTGCTTTCAAGATCCTCTCTTTCTCTTTGACCTCTGACATTCTAACTAGTAAGTGTCTTGGAGAATGCCTATTTGGGTCTATTCTCTTTGGGGTGCGCTGCACTTCTTGGATCTGTAATTTTAGGTCTTTCATAAGAGTTGGGAAATTTTCCGTGATAATTTCTTCCATTAGTTTTTCTCCTCCTTTTCCCTTCTCTTCTCCTTCTGGGACACCCACAACACGAATATTTGTGCACTTCATATTGTCATTCAATTCCCTGATACCCTGCTCAAGTTTTTTCATTCTTTTCCCTATAGTTTCTGTTTCTTTTTGGAATTCAGATGTTCCATCCTCCAGTTCATTAATTGTAGCTTCTGTCTCTTTAAATCTACCATTGTAGGTATCCATTGTTTTTTCCATCTTTTCTGCTTGGTCCTTCACTCCCATAAGTTCTGTGATTTTTTTTTTCAGATTTTCTATTTCTTCCTTTTGTTCAGCCCATGTCTTCTTCATGTCCTCCTCCCTCAATTTATCAATTTCGTTTTTGAAGAGGTTTTCCATTTCTGTTCGTATATTCAGCATTAGTTGTCTCAGCTCCTGTATCTCATTTGAACTATTGGTTTGTTCCTTTGACTGGGCCATATCTTCAATTTTCCGAGCATGATCCGTTATTTTCTGCTGGTGTCTGGGCATTTAATCAGATTTCCCTGGGTGTGGGACCCAGCTGGTTGAAAGATTTTTCTGTGAAATCTCTGGGCTCTGTTTTTCTTATCCTGCCCAGTAGGTGGCGCTTGTGGCGCTCGTCTGTCTGCGGGTCCCACCAGTAAAAGCTGCTGTGGCTCCTTTAACGTTGGAAAACTCTCGCTGTGGGGGCAGGTCACCAGCCGAAGTGGCTTGGGGAATGCCAATCCGAATCTCACAGTCGGCCCGGGGAACTGCGCGTGGAGGGGGGGGTGCCGGCCACGATGGCTTGGGGGAGTGCCGGTCCAAATTGCCCAGCCGGCCCAAGACTCCAAGCGTGGCAGGAGGGCCCCGCTATCCAACGTTCCCAGTCGGACTGGGAAGCCACGAGTGTGGAAGGGACCCCGGTCGCCAGCCGCCCTGGCCCGGGGAAGCGCGCGCCCCTCGGTGATCTCACCGCAGCGGATTCTCCCTGCCCGTTCAGCCGTTCCAGAATGGGGTACGCTGTCTTTTTGGTCTCTGTCGTGGCTCCGGGACCTGTTTTGTATCGTTTCTGTTTCTTTAGTTGCTGTTCTGGAGGAGGAACTAAGACCCGCACGTCTTACTAAGCCGCCATCTTCTCCAGAAGCTCTTTACCATTACTTTTTAATTATCAGCCCACCATAGTGGGCTGATATGTATCTTGGTATTACATTAAGCTATAAGTATGACAAGGCCTCATTCTTATTCTGTATTCCAGGGGTTTGGGTGGTTTAAATGAGCTATCCAGACAGGTTGATTTAGATTATGTATTATAGAAAATTTAAGCTCTACACACAATAAACCACTTGGGTTTTGGTCTCATACAATTGGTGAAGGTCTAAAGTACGTGCACTATCTTGTTTACCCTGTATTCTGATTTACTTTATGGCCAGCCAGATTGGCTCTGCTTTTAACTCTGATGAGGCCTGGTCTCTTTTTTTGGTTAGTTTAACTATTATTATATATAGCTATGATAACCTTTAGGGCACTCTATTTCTGGGTCTTAGGTGTCACAGAGTTCTTCAAAGTTCTAGAGAAATACTAGCTGATAGAAATATAGCTCCAGTGTCTCAGAATCTAGGAATAATTTACAGCTTCAGACTAGGTGTGGCTGCCATAAGGGTTTACAATCTAGGTTCCAATTTTCTTATACATATTTTCTGAAAGAGACCTTAGCATATTTGTTCTTTTGCTTATTTTGCACAGCATGTTGTCCCAAGATTTAAGTTCGTTGAGTGCCTCTCAGCATCCTTCCTTTGTGCAGCCGCACTATATTCCATCATAATAATGTATCCCAGTGCAACATTCTGCTTCTCAGTCATTGTACCCTTTGGCTCCTTCCATCTATTGGGCATCATGGATAATGTCTAAAATAAACGAACCATGTCTTACAGTATCCTCACCTCAGTGTACAATCAGCAGCACTCTTAATTTTAGACAGTTTTCACTGGTCCATAGTGATAAAGAACCAACAAATAAGTGTCATCAACTATCAAATCAAAAGTACCTCTTATCACTTGTCCCTCTCCCCTAATTAGTTGCCCCTGTAAGTGTTGTGGTATTGTTGATGTCTTCCTGTTAACTATCAACCATAGCATACATTTTTAGTTTTCCCTTTATGCCCCCTGTATTAGCTAAGGTTCTATAGAGAAACAAAATCAACAGGAGATATCTGTAAATATAAAATTTATAAAAGTGTCTCACTCAACTGTGGCGATGTAAGAGTCCAAGATCTGTAGGGCAGGCTGTGAGCTCATAGCTCCAATGAAGGTCCTCAGTGAACTCTCAGGAGAGGCTGGATGGCTGAAGCAGAAAGAGAGATTGTCTCTTCTGAATCCATCTTAAAAGCCTTCTGGTGATTAGATGAAGCACCACTCATTGCAGAAGACACTTCCCGTAGCTAATTGCAAATGTAATCAGTGGTGGATGCAGCCAACATGGTTATAATGAAGTCCATGAAATGTCCTCACAGCCACAGACAGGCCAGTGCTTCCCCAACCAGACAACTGGGCACCACCACCTGGCCAAGTTGACACATGAACCTGATCATAACAGTCTGTCCCTTGTCAACTTGGCAGCCACACACATCACCTTAAACCATACTTCATTTCTAAATAGAAAACAATAACAGACCCATTTTTTCCTCACCTAATAATACTCAACTGTCCTGTGTACAACCAGAAATGCATTAAAACTTTCCAGAATAGTGTGCAAGTCCTTGGGTAATATTCATTCTTAAACTTGATATCCTGCAACTTAAATAAAATAGCTCATGTTATGTAATAAAGGGACTAAAATAAAGAGGAAAACAAAGATATTTGATTTACGTATAAATACATAAATGATAATTACAAAGTGAGGAAGAAATATTTCTGTAACTGATCACATGGTCGTAGTTCATATTTATCACTACCTTCTTCCACTACCCATTCTATATTCTCTTTACTCTCAGCAAGCACCTCAGCTGGCTGTTTCTTTGCCTGGTTGGGTGACCCAAACCTTCATTCCTGAAGTTTCAGAGGCATTGGTAGTCCTGCCTGGATAGGGTTGTTGCAGTTTTCCATTGATTTTTAATCACAGAGCACGGTAGTACCAAGAAACGTCCAATGGGGATCTCTCATATCCCAGGAAAACTCCTCCATTTTGTAATTACAGTCTTATTTCCCCCTGATAGTCATGGCCAATTATCCCAGCCAGGGATGTTGTTGATCCAGGGGCATGAGTAGCCCAAAGTGATCAGGTGGCAGCCTTAGATTCTAGTTCAATGGAATCATTGTTGTCTCTCTTGGTGGAAGCAGTCCCCTTTCTGGAACTAAAATCCGTAGACGAGCAGAGTTAAGGAGCAGGGACAGCAAGCAAAAATTTTCCTAGTGGATCACCAGGGGTAATAGTGAGTGGTGCCATTCCCATTTCCACCCCTTGATTCCTGGTCCCATGGATCCTGGCTATGGGAGAAACAACACCATACAGTGGATGCTGATTCAGAACATACACGGCTTCCTGGAGCACATTACCCCAGCCCTTCAAAGTATTGCCACCTAGTTAGCACTGTAATTGAGTTTTCAAAAGGCCATTCCATCATCATCCAGCTGCCTCTGGATGATGGGGAACGTGGTAATACCAGAGAATTCAATGAGCACGTGCCCATTCCCACACTTCATTTGCTGTGAAGTGTGTTCCTTGATCAGAAGCAATGCTGTGTGGAATACCGTGATAATGGATAAGGCATTCCGTAAGTCCACAGATGGTAGTTTTGACAGAAGTATTGCATGTAGGGAAAGCAAACCCATATCCAGAGTATGTGTCTATTCCAGTTAGAACAAATTGCTGCCCTTCCCATGATGGAAGTGATCCAGTGTAATCAACCTGCACCACCAAGCCAGATGATCACCTCAGGGAATGGTGCCTTATCAGGGGCTGAATGTGGGTCTCTGCTGCTGGCAGATTGGGCACTAGGCAGTGGCTATAGCCAGGTCAGCCTTGGTGAGTGGAAGACCATGTTGCTGAGCCCATGTATAACCTCCATCCCTACCACCATGACCACTTTGTTCATGAGTCCATTGCGCCATAACAGGAGATGCTGGGCAAAGAAGCTGACTGGTATCCACAGCTAAGTGGTTATCTTAGCCACTTGATTATTAAAATATTCCTCTGCTGAAGTCACCCCCTGGTGAACATTCACATGGGACACAAATATCTTCATGTTTTTTGCCCATTAAGAAAGGTCTATCCACATACCTCTTCTCCAGATATCCTTGTCACCAATCTTCCAATCATGTTCATTCCAAGTCCCTGACCATCCAGGTAAACCATTAGCAAAAGCCCATGAGTCAATATACAAATGCACCTCTGCTCAGGTCTCCTTCCAAGCAAGTGTCTCACTCAACTGTGGGTATGTAAGAGTCCAAGATCTGTAGGGCAGGCTGCAAGCTAGCAGCTCCAATGAAGGTCCTCAGTACTCTCAGGAGAGGTTGGCTGGCTTAAGCAGAAAGACTTTCTCTTCTGAATCCTCCTTAAAACTTTTCTGGTGATTAGATTAAGCATCCCTCATGTAGAAGACACTCCCCTTAGCTGACTGCAAATGCACTCAGTTGTGGATGCAGCCAATGTGGTCATGATTTAAGTCCATGAAATATTCTCATAGCCACAGATAGGCCAGCACTTGCCTGACCAGATAACTGGGCACCACCACCCAGCCAAGTCAACACATGAACCTGACCATGACACCCCGCTACCATTGAATCTTTGTCCACTATCAAACTTTTGAAATAGTTCATGCGAGAATTTATTTATAATTGTAGATTTAATCAGCGGGATACATGGTACTATATATATCCCCTTTTAATCATATTTACCTTCAATATTGAATGTTACTTACATTCCCATATTGTTACCATCTAATTAGTTATCATCACTTTTATTCATTCCCTTGAATTTAGGTTCAACCTCATTGGGTAGCCTTTGCCCCATCCTAGCCTTTGTGTACCTTTAGGTCTCCTATATTCTACAGTGTAACCCCTGAGATTACCTTTACCAGAGTCATAATAATGAAATAATACAGCATCTGTCCTTTTGTGTATGGCTTATTTCAGTCAGCATTAGGTCTTCAAGGTTCATCCAGGTTGTCATATACTTTGTGACCTCATTTCATCTTACTGTTGCATAATATTCCATCATATGTCTAAACCACATTTTGTTTATCCATTCGTCTGTTGTTGGCATTTGGATTCTTTCCATCTTTTGACAGTTGTGAATAGTGCTGCTATGTCTGTCTGTGTCACTGCTTCCAGCTCTTCTGGGTGTATAATGAGCATTGGATTGCCGGGTCATAGGGCAACTTGATGTTTAGTTTTCTGAGGAACTGCCAGACAGTCTTCCATAGTGGCTGCACCATTATATATTCCCACCAGTGGTGCGTAAGTGTCCCAATTTCTCCACAGCCTCTCCAATATTTGTAGTTTTCTGTTTGTTTAATTGTAGCCATTCTTATAGGTGTGAGATGGTATCTCATTGTAGTCTTGATCTGCACTTCCCTTACAGCTAATGAAAATGAGCATCTCTTTATGTACTTTTTAGCCATCCGTATCTGGTTTTCAGAAAAGTGTCTATTCATATCCGCTCCCCATTTTATAATTGGGTGGTTTGTTCTTTTGTTGTTGAGTTGTACGCAGGATATCAAGCCTTTACCCAATATGTGATTTCCAAATATTTTCTTCCATTGACCTCAGCTGCCTCTTTACCTTTTTGACAAAGTCCTTTGAGGCACAGAAAATCTTGATCTTAAGGAATTTCCATTTGTTTATTTTTTTCTTTCACTGCTTGTGCTTTAGGTATAAAGTTTAAGAAGTTACCTCCTATTATTAGACATGGAAGGTGTTTCTCTGCATTATTTTTCTAGAGGTTTTATGATACTGGCTCTTACACTGAGGTCTTTAATCCATTTTGAATTAATTTTTAACATTTTTTATTGTGAAATATAAATACAAAAAAAGCAATAAATTTCAGAGTACATTTTAACAAGTGTTTATAGAACAGATTTTAAAGTTTGATATGAGTTACAGTTCCATTATTTTTTGCTTTTTCTTCTAGCTACTCCAAGACACTGGAGAACAAATATCAATATAACAATTCAACACTCATACTCATTTGTTAAATTCTATCTTCTCTGTTATACTATTCCTTCTCTTTAAATAATGTAAATACATAAAAGCAATAAATTTCAAAGTACATTGCAACACTTAGTTGTAGTAAAGGATCTCAGAGTTTGGTATGGGTTACAATTCCATAATCTTAGGGTTTAATTTGTAGTTGCTCTAAGGTACTGGAGGCTAAAAGAAATATCAGTATGATGAACACACATATTCATTTGTTAAATCTGACCTTCTCTGTATAATTCTACTATGACATTTGATCTTTCTCCCACTCTTTAGGGGTCTTTGAACTATGCTCATTCTAAAGTTTTCATGTTGGAAGGGTCTGTCGATAATATGGGATGGGGTAATGGAACTAGTTTATGTTCTGGAAGGGCTGGCTTCTCTAAATTTTGGGACTTCTCTGGTCCAGGGACCCATCTAGAGGTTCTAGGTTTGGGAGAGTTACCCTAGTGCATGGAAGCTTTGTAGAATCTTATATAATGCCCTAGGTATTCTTTAGGATAGGCAGGAATGGTTGTGGTTGGGGTTTAACAAGTTGTGATAGGTAGGAAGGTCTAACTGAAGCTTGTGTAAGAGTGACCTCCAGTGTAGCCTCTCAACTCTATTTGAACTCTGTCAGCCACTGCTAGCTTACATGGTACACCTCTTTCTCAGTTTTTGGTCAGGATGGCATTGATGATCCCATGGTGCCAGGGCCAGGCTCATCCCCGGGAGTCATCTCCCACCCCACCAGGGAGGCTTTCATTCCTGGATGTCATGTCCCATGTAGGGGGGAGGGCAATGGTTTCACTTGCAGAGCTGGGGTTAGAGAGAGAAGCCACATCTGAGCAACAAAAGAGGTCCTCTGGAGATTACTCTTAGGCAAACCTATAGGTAGGCTAAGCTCTGCTACATACATAAGCTTCACAAGAGCAAGACCAATATCAAGGGCTTAGCCTATTGATCTGTGTGTCCCTAATGTTTGGCACAGTATCTGGAATTTCCCCGATGGTAAAGTTTAACAGTTCCATAGTTTTTCTCCCAAACCTCAAGGGACTTTGCCAGTGCTTTTTGATTATCTGCTTAATTTACTCTGAGATGTATCCAGGCATTTCATTAATCTACACAAGATTAAAGGCTTTCATTCTTATTCTGGGTTCCCTGTGTTTGGATTGTTTAAATGATCTATCCAAACAGGCTGAGTTAGATTATGTGCTACAGAAAACTTAGGCTCTGGACAAAATAAGCCTTTCTTCCTTTGGTCTCAAAGAGTAGATGTGGTTCTAAAATACAGGCAATGTCTTCCTTACCCCTGTATTCTGAATTACCTTGACTCCTACCCAATTGGTTTCATTCTTATCTCTAAATAGCAGGTTATCCATATACAAAAGAGCTCCTCAAAATCCAGAAATAACAACTACCAGTCTGGGCTAAATGTGACTGCTCTATGAACTCACAATCTAGGCCCCAGTTTTCTTATAAGCATTTTCTAAATGACTCCATACAATATTTACTCCTTTGTTTCTGGGTTATTTTCCCTCACCAAATGTCCCACAGGTTCATTCACATTGTTGGATGTCTAACTCCATTCCTTTTTGTAGCAGCATTATGCTTGATCATATCTTTACACCATCATTCACCAATTTACTTCTCAGTCAGTACATCTTTCAGCCACCTCTAGCTACTGGGCCTCATGTATAATGTCCAAAGTCAACAGTCCATCAACCCTCTCAATTTCAGATAATTTCATTATTCCCAAGAGAAAGATTGCCAATAAACACTCCCTCAACAAACAGAAAATCAATACTTCTCCCTAAGTCTTATCCCTCTCCCCATTATGTATCCCTGGTATTGCTGCAGTACTGTTGATGTTTTCCTTAAGCAATATCATTTTTCCCCATATACCCTGAAATTATACACTCTTTGTACAAAATTCATACCTTTGCAGTTGTTCGTGCAAGAACTTATTGATATTTGTAGTGTTAATTGGTGGGACACATGGGTTTATAGAACCCCTTTCAATCATGTTCACCTTCAGTATGGTAATATTACTTATAGACCCACTAGTGAACCACCTTTACTTCTATCTATTCCCTTACAATTAAGTTCAACTTCATTAGCAAACTGTTCCCCTATCTCAAGCTTCTGTGTAGCTCTAGGTCCCCTATATTGTATTTAAGCCTCTGATTTTACCTTTATCGTGGTCGTAAAAGTGGAATCATACAGTATCTGGCTTCTTTCGCTCAGCATTATGTCTCAAGGCTCATCTCTTTTGTCTTGTGGTTTTGGACTTCATTTCATCTTACTGTTGCATAATATTCCATCATATGTATATACCACATTTTGTTAATCCACTCATCTGTTGATGGGAACTTGGATTATTTCCATCTTTTAGAGATTGTGAATAATGCTGCCATGACATCAGTGTGAAAATGTCTGTTTTATGTCACTGCTTTCAGATCTTCTGGGTATATACCGATCAGTGGTATTCCTGGGTCATAGGGCAACTCGATATTTAGTTTTCTGAGAAACTGCCAGATGGTCTTCCATAGTGGCTGTCCCATTATACATTCCAACCAACAGTGCATAGTGTCCCAATTTCTTCACATCCTCTCCAACGTTTGTAGTTTCCTGTTTGTTAAACAACCATTCTTACAGGTGTGAAGTGGTATCTCATTGTAGTCTTGATCTGCATTTCCCTTATAGTATCTCTTCATGTGCTTTTGAACCATCTGTATTTGCTCTTCAAAAAAATATCTACTCATATCTTTAGCTCACTTTATAATTGGGTTGCTTGTTCTTTTGTTGTTGAGTTGTATGATTTCTTTGTGTGTATAGGATATCCAGCCTTTATCTGATATGTGATTTCCAAATATTTTCTCTCATTTTCTCTCATCTCTCATGGCTGCCTCTTCAACTTCTTGACAAAGTCTTTTGAGGAAAAAAAGCATTTGATTTTAAGGAGTTCCCATCTGTGTATTTTTTCTTTTGTTGCTTGTGCTTTGGGTGTAAAGTTTAGGGAGTTATCTCCTTTTACTAGGTCTTGAAGATGTTTCCCTACATTTTCTTCTAGGAGGTTTATGGTACTGGTTCTTATGTTTTGGTGTTTAATCCGAGTTAATTTTTGTATATGGTGTGTAGTAGCTAGGGTTCTCTGAAACAGAATCAGCAGGATATACCTGCAAATATAAATATTTATATCCCAGTGGGAATGTAAGAGTACCAGATCTACAGGGCAGGCCAAGAACTGGCAGCTCCAATGAAGGTCCTCAATGAACTCTCAGGAGAGGCTGATTGGCTAAAGCAGAGTGATTTTCTTTTCTGAATCCTCCTTAAAAGCCTTCTGATGATTAAATTAAGCATGACTCATTGCAAAAGACACTCCCCTTAGCTGATTGCAAATGCGATCAGCTGTGGATGCAGCCAACTTGATCATGATTTAAGTCCATGAAATGTCCTCACAGCAACAGACAGGCCAGCACTTGCCCAACCAGACATCTGGGCACCACCACTGGCCAAGTTGACACATGAACCTGACCATCACAGGCTGTGAAGTAAGGGTCCTCTTTTATTCTTCTGGCTAAATTAATTTTTATATAGGCTGTAAGGTAGGGGTTCTCTTTAATTCTTTTTGGCTATTGATATCCAATTCTACCATGCTCATTAATTGAAAAGACTATTCTGTCTTAGTTCAGTGGATTGGGGGCCCTTATCAAAGATTGATTGTCCATAGATTTGGTGGTCTATCTCTGCACTCTCAATTTGATTCCATTAGTTAATACTTCTTTGTTCTAGTTCCATGCTGTTTTGACCACTGTAGGTGTATAATAAGCTTTAAAGTCAGGAAGTATTAGTTCTCCCATTTTGGTCTTCTTTTTAAGGCTATCTTTATCTATTTAGGGTCTCTTTCCCTTCAAAACAATTTGATAACTAGCTTTTCCAAGTCTTCAGAGTAGGTTGTTGGAGTTTTGACTGGTACTGCATTGAAGCTATAGATCAGTTTGGGTAGAATTCACATCTTTAATGACTCATCCTATCCATGAGTATGGAATGTCTTTCCATCTGTTTAGGTCTTCTTTCATTTCTTTTAGCAATGTTCTATAGTTTTCTGTGCACAAGTCCTTGACATCCCTGGTTAAGCTTATTCTTAGATACCTCATTTTTTGGTCACTATTCTGAATGGATTTTTTCCCCTTAATTATCTCCTCAGGTGGGTCACTGCTTGTGTGTAGAAACATCACTGAATATTGCACATTAATCTTGTATCCCACCACTTTGCTGAATTTGTTTATTAGCTCAAGTAACTTTGTCATAGATTTCTCAGATTTTCTAGGTACAGGATCATCTCATCTGTAAAAAATGAAAGTTTTACTTTTTCCTTTCTGATTTAAATGCTATTTATTTCTTTCTCCTGTCTAATTGCTCCAGCTAGGACTTCTAGTAAAATAATGAATAATAGTGGTGAGAATGGGTATCCTTGTCTCATTCCCAATCTTAGGGGGAATGCTTTCAGTTTCTTATCATTAAGTTTGATGCTGGCTATGGGTTTTTCATATATGCCTTTTATGATATTGAGGGCACTACTTTTGGAAATGTTTTTATCAGGAAAGGATGCTTAATTTGTTGAATGCTTTTTCTACAGCAATTTATATGGTCTTGTGAGTTTTCTCTTTCGATTTGTTCATGAGCTATATTACATTGATTGATTTTCTTGCGTTGAATCACCCTTGCATTCTTGGTATAAACACTACTTGGTCATGATATATTTTGTTGATAATTTTTGCATCTATGTTCATTAGGGGGATCAGTTTATAGTTTTCTTTTCTTATATTGTCTTTATTTGCCTTTGATAGTGGAGTGATGTTAGCATCATAAAAGGAGTTAGGAGTCACTCTTTTTTCCTTATTTTTTTGGAAGAGTTTGAGGATTGGTGTTGGTTCTTTTTGGAATGTTTGATAAAATTCCCTTGTAAAGCCATCTGGTCCTGGGGTTTCTTTGTGGGAAAATTTTTGATGACTGATTGAATCTCTTTACTTGTAATTGATTTGTTGAAATCCTCTATTTATTCTCTAGTCAGAATACGTAATTTGTGTATTTTTAGGAATTTATGCATTTCATCTAAGTTGTCTAGTTTGATGGTATATAGTTGTTCATAGTATTCTCTTATGAGTTTTTAAACTTCTCCAGGATCACTGCTAATGACCCCCTCTCATTTCTGATTTTCTTAATTTGCATCTTCTTACATTTTTCCTTTGTCAGCTTATGTTGTCTTTACATTTAAAGTCTATTTTATCTGATTTTAGTATAGCCACTCCTGCTTTCTTTGTTTACAACATGCATAGAACATATTTTCTTATCCTTCACTTTCAATCTAATTGTTTCCTTGGGTCTAAGATGCATCTCTTGTAAACAGCATATAGATAGGTTATATTTTTAAATCCATTCAGTCAATTTGTATCTTTTAATTGGTAAGTTCAGTCCATTAATGTTCAAATTTACTTCTGTAAAAGCAGTTCTTGGATCTACCATCTTATCCTTTAGTTTTTATCTGTCAGATCTATATATTCCTCTCCCGCCCTTTCCTTTTATCCTTTAAATTACTGTTACTGGTATTCTTCAATTCTGTGCCCTCCTCTAGAGGTGCTGAGAGTCTTGTCTTTTTTTCTCCAGCTGACAGGACTCCCTTTAGTATTTCTTGTAGGGCAGGTCTCTTGTTGACTAGTCCTCTCAGTCTTTGAAGATTTAATCTCTCCCTCAAATTTGGAGGGCAACTTGGTTGGGTAAAGAATTCTTGGCTGGGAGCCTTTCTCATTCACGTACTTAAATATATCCTACCACTGCCTTCTTGCCTCCATGTTGCATGTTGAGTAGTCTGAAATTAGTCTTACACGTGGTAAACTGCTTTTCTCTTGCAGCTGTCAGGACTTTCTGTTTCTCTTCAACATTTGGCAGTTTTATTAGTATGTGTCTTGGAGTATGCCTATTTAGAGATACTCTATTTAGGGTTTGTTGGGACTCTTTAATTTTCATATTTACATCTTTCATAAGGGTTGGGAAGTTTCCTCTGACTGTATCTTCAACTAGGTTTCCCAGCCCTTTACTCTTCTCTTCTCCTTCGGGACACCAGTGATTCTTATATTTGTGCATTTCTTGTTGTCCATCATTTCCCCAAGATCCAGTTTCATTTTTCCATCTTTCTTGTCATCTGTTCTTTTGTGTGCTCTGGTTAATTGTTCTGTCTTCTAGCTCACTTATTCTTCCTTCTGCTTCTATGGATCTGCTGTCCTGTGTCTCTAGTATATTTCTAATTTGGTCTACTGTATCTTGCATCTCTGTGAGATCTGCCAGTTTTCTGTTTATTCTTTCAAATTCTTCTTTATGCTCTTCTAGTGTCTTCCTGATATCTTTTATTTCTTTTTTTAAATTTTATTATTAATTAAGAAAAATTACAGAAAGAAACACATACATTCTCAATATGTGGTCATTCCATTCTATATATATAATCAGTAATTCACAATATCATCACATAGCTGCAGATTCATCATCCTGATTATTTCTTAGAACATTTTCATCAATTCAGAAAAAGAAACAAAAAGACAACAGAAAGAAAAAAACATACACACCATACCCCTTACTTCTTCCCTTCATTGATCACTAGCATTTCAAACCAAATTCATTCTAACATTTGTTCCCCCTATCATTTTTTTTCATTCCATATGTTCGACTCATCTGTTGACAAGGTAGATAAAAGGAGCATAAGCACAAGGTTTTCACAATCACACAGTCACACTGTGAAAGCTACACCATTATACAATCATCATCAAGAAACATGGCTACTGGAACACAACTCTACATTTTCAGGCAGTTCCCGCCAGCCTCTCCATTTCCTCTTAGATAACAAGGTGATATCTACTTAATGCATAAGAATAACCTCCAGGATAACCTCTCGACTCTGTTTGGAATCTCTCAGCCATCGACACTTTGTCTCATTTCACTCTTCCCCTTTTGGTCGAGAGGATTTTCTCAATCCCTTGATGCTGGGTCTCAGCCCATTCTAGGGTTTTTCTCAATCCCTTGATGCTGAGTCCGGGTTCATTCTTGGATTTCTGTCCCACGTTGCCAGGAAGGTCCACACCCCTGGGAGTCATGTCCCACACAGACAGGGGGAGGGTGGTGAGTTTGCTTGTTGTTTTGGCTGGAGAGAGAGGCCACATCTGAGCCACAAAAGAGGTTCTCCTGGGGGTGACTCTTAGGCCTAATTTTAAGTAGGCTTGACCTATCCTTTGTGGGGTTAAGTTTCATATGAACAAACACCAAGACTGGAGGCTCAGCCTATAGCTTTGGTTGTCCACACTCCTTGTGAGAATATCAAGAATTCAACTCGGGGAAGTTGAGAGTTTTCCCCGGTTCTCACCATTCCCCAAAGGGGACTTTGCAAATACTTTTCCACTCACTGATCAAATCACTCTAGGGATTCATCAGGGCATCACCTGGACAAACCAACAAAATCTCATGTCTTACCCAAGGTTCCATGTACTTATGTTGTTCAACCAAGCTATCTACATAAGTTATATTAGGAAATGCACTAGTCAAAATATAAATTTTGTACAAAATAAACATTTTTTGCTTTAGTCTCACACATAAGTTGAGATTTTAAAATATTAATTACCATCTATTTTCAGCACCCTGCAGTAATGACATTTCTTTGTTCTTCCTCATGCAAAAACATTTTTAAAATTTGTATATTTAGTCACTGTCATTATACACTCTAGGCATTCCTAGATTATACCATCTCAATCTTTGTCATCTATCTTTCTTTCTGATTTCATTTGTATCTCCAGCCCTCCTCCCTCTATCATTCTCACATTCAGCTTCATTCAGTGTTTTAACATAATTGTATTACAGTTAGGTAGCATTGTGCTGTCTATTTCTGAGCTTTTGCATTCAATCCTGTTGCACAGTCTGTATCCCTTCAGCTCCAATTACCCAATATCTCACCCTATTTCTATCTCCTGATGGTCTCTGTTACCAATGAAATTCTCCAAATTTATTCACTAATGTCAGTTCATATCAGTGAGACTATACAGTATTTATCCTTTTGTTCCTGGCTAATGTCACTCAGCATAATGACCTTAAGGTCCATCCACGTTTTTACATACTTCATAACTGTATTCTGTCTTACAGCTGCATAATATTCCATCATATATATATATACCACAGTTGATTAGCCACCCGTCTGTTGATGGACATTTTGACTGTTTCCATCTCTTGGTAATTGTAAATAATGCTGCTATAAACATTGGTGTGCAAATGTCCGTTTGTGTCCTTGCCTTTGAGTAGAGACAGCATATAGATGGGTCCCGTTCCCTAATTCATTCTGCCAGTCCATGTCCCCCGATTGGGAAGCTTAATCCATCAACATCAGTTTCTTACTGCCCAGGCCTTTTGCCTTTTGGCTTTTATATGTCCTTCTAATTTTTCTTCTTTTTACCTTTACTCATGGTCTTCCTTTCTACACTCTTCTCCACACCTCTCTCTTCTGCCTTCATATCTGTCTCTAGTGCTCCCTTTAGTATTTCTTGCAGAGCTGGTCTCTTGGTCACGAATTCTCTCAGTGATTTTTTTGTCTGAAAATGTTTTAATTTCTCCCTCATTTTGAGGGACAATTTTGCTAGATATAGAATTCTTGGTTGGCAGTTTTTCTCTTTTAATAATTTAAATATATCATCCCACTGTCTTCTCGCCCCATGGTTTTTGTTGAGAAATCTATGCATAGTCTTATTGGGCTTTCCTTGTATGTGATGGATTGCTTTTCTCTTGCTGCTTTCAAGATTCTCTCTTTCTCTTTGACCTCTGACATTCTGATTAGTAAATGTCTTGGAGTACATCTATTTGGATCTATTCTCTTTGGGGTACGCTGCACTTCTTGGATTTGAAATTTTAAGTCCTTCATAAGAGTTGGGAAATTTTCAGTGATAATTTCCTCCATTAGTTTTTCTCCTCCTTTTCCCTTCTCTTCTCCTTCTGGGACACCCACAACACGTATATTCATGTGCTTCATATTGTCCTTCAATTCCCTGAGTCCCTGCTCATATTTTTCCATTTTTTCCCTATATTTTCTTTTTCTTGCCGGATTTCAGATGTTCCATCCTCCAGTTCAGAAATCCTATGTTCTGTCTCTCATAATCTACCATTGTAGGTTTCCATTGTTTTTTTAATCTCTTCTGCCATGTCTTTCATTCCCATAAGTTCTGTGATTTGTTTTTTCAGACTTTTGATTTCTTCTTTTCGTTCTTTCCTTGCCTTCCTTATATACTCCCTCAATTCATTGATTTGGTTTTTGATGATGTTTTCCATGTCTGTTCTTATATTCTGAATTAAAAGTTTCAGCTCCTGTATGTCATTTGAATTGTTGGTTTGTTCCTTTGACTGGGCCATATCTTCAATTTTCCCAGCGTGATTTGTTATTTTTTGCTGCCATCTAGGCATTTAATTACCTTAATTAGTTTATTCTGGAGATTGCTTGCACTTCTTTTACCTAGGGTTTTCTTGCTGGATGAATTTGTTGTCTCTCTCTGATCTTTGACATTCAGTTCAGCTTTTTCTGGACCTCTAGCTTAGGTTTTGTTTAACAGAGGAGAATTTTTCAGCTCTTGTTTTCTTGTTTCTTGCCCTGCTTGTACGGTGCCTTTTTCCTCCCCACCCAGAGGAGGGTCTACATAGGTATTATAGACCCCAGCTGGATTTTCCCAGACCAAACCGGCCTCCTATCAGGAGGAAAGAGTCACCTGCATCAGTTTTCCCTGAGGGTGAGACGCAGCAGGTTGAAAGGCTTTCCTGTGAAGTCTCTGGACTCTGTTTTTCTTATCCTTCCCAGTATGTGGTGCTTGTCTGCCTGCAGGTCCCACCAGCATAAGATGATTCGGTACCTTTAACTTTGGCAGACTCTCCCTGCTGGGGGCATGGTGGAGACAGAGGAGAGTTTGTAGGCTGGTTTTAATGGCTTCAAATTACCAAGCCCTGGTTTCTGAATTCCTTGAGAGAGGGATTCCACCTGAGTTGGGCTTCACCCCTCCCCTGGGAAAGGCGTAGGCTCCAGACAAGCCCTCAAAACGAGCTTGTTTCTGCCTATGCCTGGGGCAGTTTCAGCCTGAGGAGCCCTGTCGCTGTATCCAAAGGCAGTCAAGCCTTTGTAGAAACACAGCCACAAAAACCTCTGTTTCCTTCTCTTTTTTTCCTTTTTCCGTCAGCCCTGCCCCCTTGGCGCCGGGGCAAAAATGAGCAACCTCCGCTTTGACCAGGTTCACCTGAGCTGGGGGGCCTATTTTTAGTAGTCAGAATTTGTTAATTAATTCCACAATTGGCATTCGGTTGGGCTCAGGCCCTGCTGCTGGTAAAGCGTCTTTCCTTTCCCCTCTGTGAAGCAGCTGTGGGGGAGAGGCACCGGCCACCACGGCTTGGGGAACTCACAGTTCTGTGGGGGCTCGCAGGCGGTCCAGCTGGCCCAGACTGGGGTACGCTGCGTGTCTGGTCACTGACATGGCCCCAGGAGCTGTTCAGTATTGTTTCTGGTTATTTACTAGTCGTTCTGGAGGATGAACTAAAACATGCACGTTTCTAAGCCACCATCTTGGCCCGGAGTTCTATCTTTTATTTCTTTATAAATACCCTTGAGTGGTTGTTCCATATTTTGTGTTCACTTTGGAGTTTTAATTTGGTTATTTGGCTGGGACATTTCTGTTTGGATCTTTACATGTTTTGTGATTTTCTTTTGGGTTTGGGGCATTTGATTATCTTAATAAGGTTATTCTGCAAGTTGGTTTCTTTCACTTGTCTAAATTTTGTATTTATTTGAGTCTGTATTAAGGTTTCCTCTTGCACTTGGTTGTGTCAGTAATTCCCTGCCAAACTAAAGTCCAGATCTCAGGCAGGGGGTACAATTCTACTTGAGTGTCTATTAAAATCTAGGCAGGGGACTTCTGGAGAAGATGGCAGCTTAGTAAGACGCGCGGATCTTAGTTCCTCCTCCAGAACAGCTACTAGGGGAGTAGAAACGACACAGAACAGCTCCCGGAGCCACAACAGAGATAAAAAAGACAGCGTACCCCATCCTGGAACGGCTGACTGGCTGAGAGAACCCGCTCCGGTGAGATCGCCAAGGGGCGCGGGCTTTCCCGGGTGGGGCGGCAAGCGGCCGGAGTCCCTCCCTTCCTCCTTCCCGGGCCAGCTGGCAGAATTGGGCAGGCAGTCCCCTCAAGCTGCGGCGACTGGCGCCCCCACCACGTGAGGCCCCCCGGACCAACTGAGAGAATTGGATCGGAAATCCCCAGGCCGTGGAGAACGGTGACCAGGGGGGTCCCTTCCAAAATGTGACTTCCCGGTCCGGCTGGGAACGGTGCACTCTCCCGGGCCACGGTGGCTGGCACCCTCCCGCCATGCTTGGCGCCCCGGGCCGACTAGGAAATTCGGACGGGCGCTCTCACGGGCTGCGGCGGCCGGCGACCCTCCCCGCGTTCGGACCCCCGGGCCAGCTGGCACTCTTCCAAGCTGCTTCGGCTGGCGAACCTCCCCCACGGCGAGAGTTTTCAAAAGTTAAAGGACCCACAGCACCTTTTACCCGCAGACCAACGTGTGCCACGAGCGCCACCTACTGGGCAGGATAAGAAAAACAGAACCCAGAGTTTTCTCAGAAAAATCTTTCAACCTGTTGGGTCCAACACCCAGGGAAATCTGACTAAATGCCCAGACGCCAGCAGAAGATAACAGATCACACTCAGAAAATTGAAAATATGGCCCAGTCAAAGGAACAAACCAATAGTTCAAATGAGATACAGGAGCTGAGACAACTAATGCTGAATATATGAACAGAAATGGAAAACCTCTTCAAAAACGAAATCGATAAATGGAGCGAGGACATGAAGAAGACATGGGCTGAACAAAAAGAAGAAATAGAAAATCTGAAAAAACAAATCTCAGAACTTATGGAAGTGAAGGATAAAGTAGAAAAGATGGAAAAAACAATAGATATCTACAATGATAGATTTAAAGAGACAGAAGATAGAATTAGTGATTTGGAGGATGGAACATCTGAATTCCAAAAAGAAAGAGAAACTATCGGGAAAAGAATGGAAAAATTTGAACAGGGTATCAGGGAACTCAAGGACAATATGAACCCATATATATATACGTGTTGTGGGTGTCCCAGAAGGAGAAGAGAAGGGAAAAGGAGGAGAAAAACTAATGGAAGAAATTATCACGGAAAATTTCCCAACTCTTATGAAAGACCTAAAATTACAGATCCAAGAAGTGCAGCGCACCCCAAAGAGATTAGACCCAAATAGGCATTCTCCAAGACACTTACTAGTTAGAATGTCAGAGGTCAAAGAGAAAGAGAGGATCTTGAAAGCAGCAAGAGAAAAACAATCCATCACATACAAGGGAAACCCAATAAGACTATGTGTAGATTTCTCAGCAGAAACCATGGAAGCTAGAAGACAGTGGGATGATATATTTAAATTACTAAAAGAGAAAAACTTCCAACCAAGACTCCTATATCCAGCAAAATTATCCTTCAAAAATGAGGGAGAAATTAAAACATTCTCAGACAAAAAGTCACTGAGAGAATTTGTGACCAAGAGAACAGCTCTGCAAGAAATACTAAAGGGAGCACTAGAGTCAGATACAAAAAGAGAGAAGAGAGAGGTATGGAGAAAAGTGTAGAAAGAAGGAAAATCAGATATGATATATATAATACAAAAGGCAAAATGGTAGAGGAAAATATTATCCAAACAGTAATAACACTAAATGTCAATGGACTGAATTCCCCAATCAAAAGACATAGATTGGCAGAATGGATTAAAAAACAGGATCCTTCCATATGCTGTCTACAGGAAACACATCTTAGACCCAAAGATAAACATAGGTTGAAAGTGAAAGGTTGGGAAAAGATATTTCATGCAAATAACAACCAGAAAAGAGCAGGAGTGGCTATACTAATATCCAACAAAATAGACTTCAAATGTAAAACAGTTAAAAGAAACAAAGAAGGACACTATATACTAATAAAAGGAACAATTAAACAAGAAGACATAACAATCATAAATATTTACGCACCGAACCAGAATGCCCCAAAATACGTGAGGAATACACTGCAAACACTGAAAAGGGAAATAGACTCATATACCATAATAGTTGGAGACTTCAATTCACCACTCTCATCAATGGACAGAACATCTAGACAGAGGATCAATAAAGAAATAGAGAATCTGAATATTACTATAAATGAGCTAGACTTAACAGACATTTATAGGACATTACATCCCACAACAGCAGGATACACCTTTTTCTCAAGTGCTCATGGATCATTCTCAAAGATAGACCATATGCTGGGTCACAAAGCAAGTCTTAACAAATTTAAAAAGACTGAAATCATACACAACACTTTCTTGGATCATAAAGGAATGAAGTTGGAAATCAATAATAGGCGGAGTGCCAGAAAATTCACAAGTATGTGGAGGCTCAACAACACACTCTTAAACAACGAGTGGGTCAAAGAAGAAATTACAAGAGAAATTAGTAAATACCTCAAGGCGAATGAAAATGAAAACACAACATATCAAAACTTATGGGACGCAGCAAAGGCAGTGCTAAGAGGGAAATTTATTGCCCTAAATGCCTATATCAGAAAAGAAGAAAAGGCAAAAATGCAGGAATTAACTGTCCACTTGGAAGAACTGGAGAAAGAACAGCAAACTAATCCCAAAGCAAGCAAAAGGAAAGAAATAACAAAGATTAGAGCAGAAATAAATGAAATTGAAAACATGAAAACAATAGAGAAAATCAATAAGGCCAGAAGTTGGTTCTATGAGAAAATCAATAAGATTGATGGGCCCTTAGCAAGATTGACAAAAAGAAGAAGAGAGAGGATGCAAATAAATATGATCAGAAATGGGAGAGGAGACATAACTACTGACCTCACAGAAATAAAGGAGGTAATAACAGGATACTATGAACAACTTTACGCTAATAAATACAACAATTTAGATGAAATGGACAGGTTCCTGGAAAGACATGAACAACCAACTTTGACTCAAGAAGACATAGATGACCTCAACAAACCAATCACAAGTAAAGAAATTGAATTAGTCATTCAAAAGCTTCCTAAAAAGAAAAGTCCAGGACCAGATGGCTTCACATGTGAATTCTACCAAACGTTCCAGAAAGAATTAGTACCAATTCTCCTCAAACTCTTCAAAAAAATCGAAGTGGAGGGAAAACTACCTAATTCATTCTATGAAGCCAACATCACCCTCATACCAAAACCAGGCAAAGATATTACAAAAAAAGAAAACTACAGACCAATCTCTCTAATGAACATAAATGCAAAAATCCTCAATAAAATTCTAGCAAATCGTATCCAACAACACATTAAAAGAATTATACATCATGACCAAGTAGGATTCATCCCAGGTATGCAAGAATGGTTCAACATAAGAAAATCAATTAATGTAATACACCATATCAACAAATCAAAGCAGAAAAATCACATGATCATCTCAATTGATGCAGAGAAGGCATTTGACAAGATTCAGCATCCTTTCCTGTTGAAAACACTTCAAAAGATAGGAATACAAGGGAACTTCCTTGAAATGATAGAGGGAATATATGAAAAACCCACAGCTAATATCATCCTCAATGGGGAAAAATTGAAAACTTTCCCCCTAAGATCAGGAACAAGACAAGGATGTCCACTATCACCACTATTATTCAACATTGTGTTGGAGGTTCTAGCCAGAGCAATTAGACAAGAAAAAGAAATACAAGGCATCAAAATTGGAAAGAAAGAAGTAAAACTATCACTGTTTGCAGACGATATGATACTATACGTCGAAAACCCGGAAAAATCCACAACAAAACTACTAGAGCTAATAAATGAGTACAGCAAAGTAGCAGGTTACAAGATCAACATTCAAAAATCTGTAGCATTTCTATACACTAGCAGTGAACAAGCGGAGGGGGAAATCAAGAAATGAATCCCATTTACAATTGCAATTAAAAGAATAAAATACCTAGGAATAAATTTAACTAAAGAGACAAAAAACCTATATAAAGAAAACTACAAAAAACTGCTAAAGGAAATCACAGAAGACCTAAATAGATGGAAGGGCATACCGTGTTCATGGATTGGAAGACTAAATATAGTTAAGATGTCAATCCTACCTAAATTGATTTACAGATTCAATGCAATACCAATCAAAATCCCAACAACTTATTTTTCAGAAATAGAAAAACCAATAAGCAAATTTATCTGGAAGGGCAGGGTGCCCCGAATTGCTAAAAGCATCTTGAGGAAAAAAAACAAAGCTGGAGGTCTCACACTGCCTGACTTTAAGGCATATTATGAAGCCACAGTGGTCAAAACAGCATGGTATTGGCATACAGATAGATATATCGACCAATGGAATCGAATAGAGTGCTCAGATATAGACCCTCTCATCCATGGACATTTGATCTTTGATAAGGCAGTCAAGCCAACTCACCTGGGACAGAACAATCTCTTCAATAAATGGTGCCTAGAGAACTGGATATCCATATGCAAAAGAATGAAAGAAGACCCATATCTCACACCCTATACAAAAGTTAACTCAAAATGGATCAAAGATCTAAACATTAGGTCTAAGACCATAAAACAGTTAGAGGAAAATGTAGGGAGATATCTTATGAAACTTATAATTGGAGGCGGTTTTATGGACCTTAAACCTAAAGCAAGAGCACTGAAGAAGGAAATAAATAAATGGGAGCTCCTCAAAATTAAATACTTTTGTGCATCAAAGAACTTCATCAAGAAAGTAGAAAGACAGCTTACACAATGGGAGACAATATTTGGAAATGACATATCAGATAAAGGTCTAGTATCCAGAATTTATAAAGAGATTGTTCAACTCAACAACAACAAAAAGACAGCCAACCCAATTACAAAATGGGAAAAAGACTTGAACAGACACCTCTCAGAAGAGGAAATACAAATGGCCAAAAGGCACATGAAGAGATGCTCAATGTCCCTGGCCATTAGAGAAATGCAAATCAAAACCACAATGAGATATCATCTCACACCCACCAGAATGGCCATTATCAACAAAACAGAAAATGACAAGTGCTGGAGAGGATGCGGAGAAAGAGGCACACTTATCCACTGTTGGTGGGAATGTCAAATGGTGCAACCACTGTGGAAGGCAGTTTGGCGGTTCCTCAAAAAGCTGAATATAGAATTGCCATACGACCCAGCAATACCATTGCTGGGTATCTACTCAAAGGACTTAAGGGCAAAGACACAAACGGACATTTGCACACCAATGTTTATAGCAGCGTTATTTACAATTGCAAAGAGATGGAAACAGCCAAAAAATGTCCATCAACAGACAGGTGGCTTAAGAAACTGTGGTATATACCTACGATGGAATATTATGCAGCTTTAAGGCAGAATAAACTTATGAAGCATGTAATAACATGGATGGACCTAGAGAGCATTATGCTGAGTGAGTCTAGCCAAAAACTAAAGGACAAATACTGTATGGTTCCACTGATGTGAACCGACATTCGAGAATAAACTTGGAATATGTCATTGGTAACAGAGTCCAGCAGGAGTTAGAAACAGGGTAAGATAATGGGTAATTGGAGCTGAAGGGATACACACTGTGCAACAGGACTAGATATAAAAACTCAAAAATGGACAGCACAATAATACCTAATTGTAAAGTAATCATGTTAAAACACTGAATGAAGCTGCATCTGAGCTATAGGGTTTTTTTTGTTTGTTTTTTTTACTATTATTATTACTTTTATTTTTTTCTCTATATTAACATTCTATATCTTTTTCTGTTGTGTTGCTAGTTCTTCTAAACCGATGCAAATGTACTAAGAAACGATGATCATGCATCTATGTGATGATGTTAAGAATTAGTGATTGCATATGTAGAATGGTATGATTTCTAAATGTTGTGTTAATTTCTTTTTTTCTGTTAATTAATAATAATAAAAAAAAAATCTAGGCAGGGTCCACAGGTAGTTCAGTAGCAGAATGCCTGCCTTTTCTACAGGAGACCTGGGCTCGACTCTGGTCCGTTCATCATCCCCCAAAATAATAATAATAATAATAATAATAATAATAAAATAAAAATATGAAAAACAAACTTAACAAAGAACTCACCTCAACAGTAGTAGGCCCCAAACTCAGGTGGAGACAGACTAAGATATATTGGAGATGAACTCAAACTGGTGCCCATAGAAAGTAGAGGGGAAAAACCCACTAAAACAAAAGAAATAAAATACAGCAAAATAAAAAATAAATAAAAACGAGTATGTAAATATGTATAAATAAAAATAGTAATACTAGGAATAGAAATATATATAGAAAAATATTTTAGAATGAAGAAAAACAAGCAAACAAAAAAAAAACCCTGGGCAACGGTGGCTGAATGGCAGAGTTCTCGCCTGCCGTGCCAGAGACCTGGGTTCCGTTCCTGATGCCTGCTCATGTTAAAAAAATAAAAAAAAACAACAATCCTAGGTAGATAGGGAGTTTGCCAGCCTGCATTTACTGCTTCTCACCAGCAGTTGGCGCGCCTGAGGCACCTCCTCCTCTCAGGCTCGCCCTTCCCTGACGGCAGCGGCGACTGGTGGATGGCTTGGACGGTCCGGGCACTGCTCTTGCCTGCAGCCGCGGGACACCAGCTGCGGGATGAGGGAGCCCACAGCAGCGCCAGGGGGAGCAGCGACCCGCAGTGCCTGGCGCACGATGGGGTCGCCACCCGCCGCGCCCGACGTAACGGCTATTTGCAGCACCCGGCCTGGGAACCGCTGCCAGCGCCCGGGCAGCAGGACTTTTGGCGGTGGACGGCCGGGCCCGCCTCTGGGCTCCCCACGACTGGGGACTTTCCCTACCAGCAGCTGCGGCGGGCTGCAGTGGAGGGACATTCAGTTCCTTCAGATCCGCACCTCTCCGCGCGCTTCCGTCCACCAGCATTGGGGGTGGGTCCTGGCCAATCCGACCCACCCCTCTTCCCCTGGAATCAGTGCAGACCCCTACGATCACCCCTCCCCACCACCCCGCCCCTGGGACCGCTGTTCTGGTCATTCTCTCTCCATCCCCAATCTTGTCCCACGGAGCAGGGGTGAATCCAATCCATCCCACTCCGCCCTCTTTTCCTGTAGGTGTGGCTTTATGTCTCAGGAGTTAGGAATATGGACGTTCCCACCCCATTTCTGGGGAACAGCAGGGGGATTGAAGGTTGCTTGTCTTCTTAAGCCTTATGTGTGGGGGTGGGGACTGGGGGTGAGCTTTCCTCAGGAAGGAGAGCAGGGTGGTTAGGCGGTGGAAGCTGCAGCCAGGGGCACAATTCCACCCCTTGCTATGTGGTCTTAGGCAAACTACTTAAGGTCCTTGAGCTCAAAACCCCATCTATAAAAAGGGGAGATAATACCAGGACCCACCCCACTGGGCTGTTGCAATGAGTAAACGTAAGGTTCTTAGTCCATTGCCTGGCGTGGTGCAAAACCTCTGTAACTTTAAGCTTGTATTATTATTATTATTAATAACAAAAGAAAGATTTCCTTGTATGTAAACTAGATGCCACCTATCTGTTCTTCAGTCAAGTCTTATACTTTCTGGTCCCCATGCTGGTTCTCCTGCATCTCTCTTTCCATCTCTGTCTGTCAAGATCCAAAACCGTTTGCCTCTCAAAGGCATCTAAAACATTCTTTGTCCAGGTGATGTTTCCCGAGCCCCTCGGCTGGATGTGTGCCTTGTCTAGTGTGCCCAGAGCCTTTGTTTCCTGCCCTAATACCCCTTACATTTTTATTTAATTTTTTTTATCACAGTACATTCCATACAACATGCAATTTCCCATTTTAACCACATTCCTGTGTCCATTTCAGTGGCATTCATCACACAATGTTGTGCCACCACCCCTACCATCCATTACCAAAACCTTTTCCTCACCCCAACAGAAACTCTGCATCCTTTTTTAGTTCCTTATTCTCTCCCTGTTTCCAGCACCTGATAACGTTCACTCTACTTTTGTCTCTATGATTTTACGTATCTTGGTATTTCATACATTATCTGTCCTTTTGTGTGAGTTATTCCACTCAGCATAATGTCCTCATGGTTTATCCATGTTGTTGTGTGAATCAGAATTTCATCCCTTTTCATGGCTGAATAATATTCCATGGTATGAGCATGTACTGCTTTGTGTTCATCCCTTCGTTTGTTGAGGGACACTTAGAGTCTTTCTGCCTTTTGACTCTTGTGACCCTTACCTTTTGGGCATAGGCATCGCTAAGTAGACTCTTGCTTCTTATCTTAGCTTCATGTAGAGACAGCAGCAGTGCCCCTGCTGCTCTGGCCTCTTCCTCACGTCTGCCCATGTGGCTCCTGCAGTGGAGGATGTCTTCTCTAACCAGGCCCTGCTCTGCCTGTGGAGTTCATTGTCAGTGAAGGGAGGCTGCTTTAGGCTGTCCAGACCAATAACTTCCAAATGGCAGTGGCCCCACACCTCGTAGGTCCCCTTCTTGCTCCCGTAAAGTCTGCCTCAAGGCTAGGTGATGGTCCAGAGCAGTTGCCTCCAGTGGGCGTCTCTCTGTTCTAGGTTGCTCTGGTCACATGGCATCTCCATAGCAGCACATACTCCCCTAATATCTAAGGCAGTGGGGCGGTGGGGGGGGGGGCACGGAGGGTAGAGAGAATATGGAGAATTATACACCACCTCTTAAATCCTTCTACTGCAAGCCACCGCGACAGTTTTAAACTGTTGTCTCTGGGCTCCAATCCCACCTTTCTGTGCTGTGTTTTGGGACTTTGTGGCTGGGACTCTGCCAAACTGCTCATCTGCTTTGTCTGCTGGCTCCCTGCTAGGCTCTGTCAGTGGGGTCCTAGAGAGAGCCTCCGATGCACAGGGGACCTTCCTCTCTGCTTCGCCTGCTGTCCTGGAGCACTGGCTCCAGTCTCTAGTTCTTTCCACACAAACAGAAACACCAAGCAGTAGTAGTAGCAGCAGCAGCAGCAGCAGCAGCAGCAGCAGCAGCCAGGTGGCAGCGCTCCTCAGAGGTCTGAGTCCCAGCCCCAGGGTCCTTCCTCTAGTCTTCTTAGGTTTGAAACCTTAGCACCTTCCTCTGCTCTCCCAACCCAAAGACTGGTAGCTTTCTTTTGCAGTTATTACTGGCCTTCCTGCTTTATTTTTTATAGTTCCCCAACACTTGTTAAACCAATTTCCAATATTAAATGATTTGTTAAAAACCTGGCATGATGTCTGTTTTCCTGATCAAACCCTACTGGATACAGGGACATGCATCTTTACTGCTTACATTTCATTTGCCAAAAGAACTCACATGGCCTCTTCTAACTTCAGTAATCTGAGTGGGGTGAGGGGTGAGAGAAGAGGGAAATACCCTAAGGAGAACCAATATTTGGCACTAATATTGGCCACAAGGACTATATTTTGAAATTTGAAAAGCTATGTGTTCCAGTAACTATTGCTAACAAATTATCCAAAACCGCAATGGGTTAAAACCTCATTTTATTGCTTGATAATTCCATGGGTCAGGAATTCAGGGACGGCTGGTCTCTGTTTCTGGGGCCTCAGTCGTTGCAAATGCAAAGGACTGGAATCATTCATTATTCATCCCCAGGCTGGTGCCTGGGCTGGAGCGACTCTGAAGACTAGTACTCCTGGCTGGAGTGCCTGTGTTTTATTTTGCACTTTGCTTTTTTACTTATGTTCTTGGAGTTCTTTTTATATCAATAAATAGAGGATAAATGTCTTGTTCTTTTTGCTGCAGCTGCAAAGTTCCATTGCTTGGATGTATGGTAATTTATTTAACCAGTCCTCCATTGTTGTCTGCTTAATTTCCAATTTTTCTTTACAGTTCTGCATTGAATGCTGTTATCCCTATGTCTTAAGTGGATGAATATGTCTAAAGGATAAATTCATGACAGTGGAACTGCCTATCAAAGGGTATATGCAATGTGAAGCTTCCCTCAATAGGGGCTGGACAGCTTAAACTCCACCTAATGTATTTATTTTTCTACAGTGTTCTTCACAGAGTGTGTAACAAAGTTTTGCATTTCTGCCAATAACAGTAAAAATGGGTTTCCAGCGTTTTAGGATATTGAGCATCTCGTCATGTACTTTGAGTTCTTCTGATTTCCTTTTCTGTGAACTGTCTGTACCTTTGCCTGTTTTGTACTGGGTCATTGGTAATTTAGTCTCCATATTTAGGACCGCATTACATTTTCCTTTATTAAAGAGAGATCAGTCCTTTTCTGGGATATGAGTTCAAATATTTTTTTCCTGGATTGCTGTTTGCCTTGACTTTGGTTATGATCCTCACTGCCAGGCAGTTTTTATTTTTTTTTATTTTTTTTTATTTTTATTTTTTTTTTTTTAAAGGAAAGACAGAGAGAAGGAAGGAAGGATAGAAGGAAGGAAGGAAGGAAGAAAGGGAAACATCTTTAAACATTTTCTTGTTTTTATTGTATTCTGTTTCTCCGTTTTTGTTACATGGGCTGGGGCCGGGAATCGAACCGAGGTCCTCCGGCATAGCAGGCAAGCACTTTGCCCGCTGAGCCACCGCGGCCCGCCCAGTTTTTATTTTTTTTGCATTGAAATGATAAAGCTGTCCTTTTATGGCTTCTTTATCTTGAGGCATTTTTAAAAGGCCGTCATCATCCCTAGATGATAAAGGAATTCTCTCTCTCACATCTTCCAGTTTATTTACTTCCATGTTTTACAATTAAATGTTTGACTCATTTGGGATTCATCATGGTGTAAGGTATGAATAGGGGCCCAATTTTTTTTTTAAGAAGGCTATCCCTTTGTCCCAACATCATTAATGAACTGTTTCATTTTTACTCCACTGATGTGAAGTACTGGCTTTATCAAACACTAAATTCCTCTATGTACTTGGGACCATGGGCTTTCTATTCAGTTCTTTGGTTTTTCTGTGCTAGTATTATATTTTTAAATTACTGAGGCTTTACTTATAATCTAGTGGAGCTAGCTCCGTGCTTTTTCAGTTTTCTTACCTTTTATTTCCAGGTGAATGGCAAGTAGTAAATTCTTATTTATGTTGCGTTTATAGTAGCATTTACAATTGAGTGGCCCCTTTTTAAAAAAATATTCCTACCTATTTATATTGTGTACCCCCTGGACCTTTTGCAGTTTCCCCTTGTCATCAACTCTGAGATCATTTTGAGCCACAGTGACTGACACACTGAACTTCATCGTGGTTTAAATGGGTCAGTATAAAAATTTAGAGAATCATAATTCAATTAGCATTATTACTTGAGCACCTAATAAATGAATGTTTCTCAAAAGGTTTTTACTCCAAGATTACTTTTCAGAATAAAGGCTGTAAGAACTCTGAGGCTACTGTATATGAAGCTTTCTTATTGAATAGCTGTATTTTTTAACTGTGAAGCTGTAAAAGATAATTTCTTGTCTAAGACCACTGGGTTACCCTAAAAATATTAAGAATGAGATAGGGCTGAAAACATAGGCCTGGGCAGACCAAATCAATCAACAGCTAGCAAGAATAACCATAAAAAGTTCAATTGTAAACCAGGAATATTCTGCAGTCTAGAAAAGTGAAAGGGGTAGGAAACCGAAGGAGGTCTGTAATGTTTGAAAAGTGAGAAGTTGTCCTGTGTCCTCAGTAAAATGCACTTATTGACGCAATGCCCAGGGTTCTCTAGTCTCACGCTGTTTATGTTTTTAATTTGATATGAAACACACATTAACATAAAATTAACTGTTTTAAAGTTGAACAAGTCAGCGCTATTTAGTTCATTCATGTCACACCATCACTATCTCCCTCAAAGTTCCAAAACATTTTCTGCCTCCCAAATAAAACCTTGTACCCACTAAGTAGACTGCTCAGGGCCCCACCCCTCCTTCCCAGCTCCAGTTATCAACAGGCTTCTTTCTGTTTCAATGGATTTACCTATTCTGAACAAGTCACATAAATGGAATCATATAACATGTGACCTTGTGTATGGCTTATTTCACTCAGCCTGTTTTTGAGGGTCCTTTGCCGTTGTAGCTGTATCCCCTTCTTGGACACATTAGTCTGTCTCATCTGTGGTAAGGGGCAGTAAAAGTATTATCTCTTGATGAATGAGGAGTAAGAGAACAGGTCATCCCGAGGGCTGAGGGTGGGTTCAAAATGGAAGTCAAAGGATCAAAGAATGAAACTCAAGGTGAAAGAAATTAGGGCTTCTCATGGAAGTCCAATACCCTTCCTGACCTGGAAATTCTCCTTGTCAGATTTCCTTCTGCTCAACCTGTAGAGGGACTGTGGGATGCTCTGGATATGTAGAGGTGCTTAGCAACAATGCCTGGCACACAGGAAGGACTCAATAAATGTTACCAGGAAATATAATATTAAAATCAATGTTAATTTTTACTTCCTTCCTAGAAGTCAGGACTTTTAGGACAGCTGAGGATAGCTGAATTGAATCAAATGTGGAGATTCAAATCCATTAGTCATTTATTAGCCACACAACCTCCGACAGTGTTTGACTTCTCTGTTTCTTTACAGTTAATAGTACATTTAAGATTACAAGAGACAGGGTGGGCCATGGTGGTTCAGCAGGCAAGAACACTTGCCTGTCGTGCCAGAGGACCTGGGTTTGATTCCCAGTGCCTGCCCATGTATAAAGAAAAAAGATTACAAGGGACAAGTACTCCTACTCGCTGAAAACAAAGCCTAGCACATATTAGGTGGTTATAGATGTCAGTGATTATGATTTGAATGAATGTGGCTTCAAAATCTATCCAGTTTTGTAACCCCTTTCTGTTGGCAAATTTGCCAGAGCAAGCAGAAACAGGAAAATCATATTATGAGATGAAAACAGCTATTTATAACATGTGAAGGCACCACTCAGGACACAAGATTTGATGAACACAACTATTAAAATTTTGGTGCCTCTGTCAAATTCCTTTTTGCTCTGAGTCTCTCTTTTCTCCCTTTTAAGAGCCCTAGGGAGAAAATGATAGAGACAAAAGGGGTACTTTTGGGGACATGCATTATCTTAAAAAATGTATACAAAAATAGAATATTTAAAAACTCTTTGAAAGTAGGCAGCATCATCTACTTTGCTGGCAGGATGCCTGCTTATTTTAAGTTTTTGGGAATTGTTTATTTTTGTTTGTTTGCCTTCTGGTACCAAAATACACACGGGACCCTCCTGCAGTAAGAGAATATGTTCCTGATGGCAAGGCATTAGAGTGTTGGAAAGCAATCCCTTAATTAATTTAAGCAATCAATGCTTAACCACATGTAAAACTTTCAATCTACAGAAAAAAATTATGGAGGTAACATGTACAATATTATATTATCATATCTATTCAAGGCTGAACTCATACTTGGTTTCCTTTGTGGAATAATGCATCTATACCCAGAATCTTTCTACTTCCCCATCTTAACATTGGAAACTTTGTGGTATACCTGCAGTTGTGGCAATGAGAGATTCAGCTGGATTTTAAAAAGCATATTCCCAGGAGGAAGTCCATAGGATGAATGAGAAGGAATGCTGAACTTTCTGGTGGAAGGCAGACGCTGGGGCAGACGGCAGTCCCAGTAAGTGCAAGATGCTGGGCCCCTGGAAATGGGAGTTAGAAGGTTCTGGAAAATGGGTGAGGAATGCAGGAAAGGTGAGGAGAGGTCAGAGATTTTCTGCCTAGTGGGAATTTTACCTCAGACCCATCCTTACTCCTAATATATGTAAAGGAAGCAAGACATTTAATGAATCATACAAAATCAAGTGACTACAATAAAACTCCTTACTTGTAATTTCACTCCTTAGTTAATTGGACTTTATCTTCTAATCTTCTATAATAAATATGGGTCCTCCCATATTGAAGATTTTGAATACTGTTGCAAAAATTTTAAGCCCATTGCAAAAGAAGAGACCTTAACATTGCATTTTCTGAAACAGGGAGCAAATAAGAACATATATGAATACAATAAACGTTATCTCAAAAAAGAATGATACAACTTTTATTTTCATTGGATTTTAAAGATACTTTCGCTACACAGTTCATGTATTTTTTATGAGAGTATACTTTTTCATTTGTATGAATTTCAACCTTATACAATTTTAAGGTGATATGTTTGGTAGTGTATCTATAATCTTTAAAAAGTTTAGAGTTTTTGGAATGTACAATATATGAGGTAAAATCAAGATTACATTAAAAATTTTCTCCTCTGCATTAATTTTACAGTGAGGTTCAAATGGCAAATACACTATTAAGTGACATTTACTATCAAAAATAGGAGTTCATTTGAGTTTACTATGAAAAACATAAGCCACTGTAACTTGCTGCAGTGGCACATTACACTGTTTTTAGACATTTAACTATATAGAAATCTCTGGGCTATTACACTTAAATGCATTTTTACTGCCAAATGTGGCACTTTTAAGAAATTTTTAGAAAACAATTATAATCACTGGTGTTCCGTGGGAAGTTTATCAGCCTATGCACAAGAGACTGAATTTAAATAAAATGTAAACATATAGTATATTATATTGACAGATCATTCTTACCACTTGGAAAGGCCAAGTTTATCCACGTCTTTTTGAACAAAATTAATGTTTCTTCTACAGCACGAATCATGTGATGTAAAACAATTACAATACATGCCCATTATAATAAGGGATTCTTCAGAGATCTTCAAAGCACAAAACATATATTTTTTCCAAAGACTGACAGAATGCTTAGTAATCACTAAAATGCTAACCTCAGCAACTAAAAATTAGTGATTCACTATCCTAAAATTCAAGTAATAAATTAAAAAAAGCTAGTTACAAGTGTTTTACAGATAACAGGTGTGAAAAGACAAGAATTTTCGATAATTTCATTTCAAACTGCATATTACTGGCAGTCATTGACATCTAGGCAAGATGTACAATGGAGTACTTGACAAAATTCAGTCTGATCATCCAGTAACTCACAAACTCAAGCTCACAAAACATTAGTGAAGTATGCAACTGCAAAGTGCTCTAATGCAACATTAACCACATGCAATCAACAATTTGGAACAGTATCCAAACAGACATTACATTAAACATTAGATTTTCAAGAAAGAAAGCAGCTCGAAGTTTACTGGTGCAAATTAATTTGTCTTCGGATTTGGTGCCCCAAACAAAAAAGTTAGGTTTGATTAGGAATTCTGATGGTGATGGCAGTAGTTATAGGAGAAGCAGCAAAACTGTGGAAGTTCTTCAAAACTGGCCTACATCAGACAGATCTAAGTATGAATGTGTGTCTATGGGTGTATTCACTTATTTATACATTTGCTACATATGGTTTATATATTTGCCCTTCCACAGACAGATGTAGCTCAAAGGGCTCACAAAACAGAATTAAATAGCTCTGAAATTTCAAATGGTTTTTATGATTACTCTTTCTTAAAAAACAACAATCCAGATGTCCTCTCTCTTCTTTCCCATGTTTTCAAGATCTGAAGAGGTACTTTATGAGTAAATACTGAAATATTTTTAGGCCAAGTAAACTGTCTGTGCTTTCCTTTAAGTGTCTTATCCATGAATTTATGAATATATATTTGTGATGAAGAACTCCACATTTATCAAACAGGAAGCTTTTTTTCATGCAAATTCTTTCATTCAGATTTTTGTTTGCTAAGGCCCTCCAGTTATTCATCATAATCCCACTTACCAAATAATTAAGACAAATGAGGAGGTAGAAATATAGCACTAGATTGCTTTCACAGCATCAGACTTTTAACATTTTCATATAGCATGTTAGTGTAAGATTTTTCATTTTGAATTTTTCACTTGGTAATAATCTTTAAAACAAGCAAATCAGGTTTTCATTGTTACACTCATGCTGACTGGTCAAAATATCAATTACCTACTCTTGTTGCCTCTTAGAAAGTTTGTTCTCTACAGAAGGCATGTAAAAAAAAAAAAAAAGAAAGAAAAGTAAGAGAAAAAGGAAGGGGGGGGGGGGGAACCTGAACCAAACAAACAAAACAAACTTTGATATTTCTGTGGCTTGCATTCTGATAAAGTGCCAGCCCCTACCTAACAATATAAGCATTGTCATGGCAAAAATGATTTGCTGTAGCCTCAATGCCAGTGCCAAATGCCACTGTTTTTGTAAAAGCAATATAGAAACAATTTTAGTACATGACAAAATAAAATGTAATAAAGTGTTGAAAAATAAAGTTATATTTTCACTTGATTACAAAGTACTGAATGATAAAGGCAATCAAGATGGAAAAGAAAGCAAACAGCACAAGGATAAGAGCAGCACACTGTTCATCACTGATTGCCCGTGGGCTCCTGCTGCTTTTCACAGTGTCTCTGATGGTGCCGACTGGCGGCTCAGTCCTCTGGGAGATGAAGAACGCGGTGCTGCTGTAGGGACCTACGAGGTCTTGATGCCCCATGGTGTCTTGGCATTGGCGAATGGCACACGCACGGAAACGATATTCACAGTTCAGCTGAAGGCTTGAATACCGGAATGAAGAGTCAGGGCCTTTGTAAATCTGTTAATAAAATACGAAAAGGAAGGATTATGTGTACAAGGCAGGCAGAAAGCGGTGTTAGAATTGGTCAGTTTTAGAACTATTTTTGATTGGAAAGCTAGTGAGTGCCATTCATTTTATCTTTTGAAATGACATTTAAAAAATACCTATCCACTGAAGTATTTCTCTGTCTGCTGTATAAATTTGAAAACTGATGTGAGATCTACCTTCACAGAACTTACAGTCCAGTCAAGAAGTAAAGACATGCCCCCAAAGCATTTAGAAAAAAGCAAAATCAGCTCACAGGCATTTTCTTGCCTTCCTCAATTACAGGATTTTTAGGAACTCATTCTGTGAAAGCAGGGGCAATGTCTAATCTTGTTCTCTACTATGTCTGGCATAACTGGTAAAATTTTCATTGCAACATGTTGTTGAACAAGACAAGGAAGGAATAAATAAGGGAAGCTCTTTTTAAGTGTTTATGGCAAATCATTTTATTAACTTCAGAGAGATCACTTAGAATCACACAATAGTACCTTAAAACCCAACTCCTCTGCCTATCCCTTAGAACAGAAATAACAAGAATGGAATCCCAAGGATTTTCAAAGCAGTGTGCTAGTGTTGGAATTAGTTACCCTAGGGTTTAAGTCCTCTTCTACCACTTCACAATCCATGTAACATCAATCAGCTACCTTAAAGTGGTATAACAGTAGCTATCTTGTAGGGTAATTATGAGGATGAAATGAATTATATTTGTTAAAGCTTATTAGCATAGTGCCTATTTCCACAAATGACTTTTAGTCATTCTATAAATGAGAAAATGAAGGTTCAGAGTCTGTGACTCACTCAATTGAGTCCCCCCGGTTAGCTGTAAGTCAGATCAGCTAACATCTGGGCTAGCATATTCTCAAGCACTTTCAGCTGCCTCAACTGTATCTGTGTGGAAAATCTAAATTTTTACATACTGGTTTGCTACAAAGGAACAAAGAAAGATTTTTATCTATTTATTACTGTGTCTCCAGAATCCAGCACATAATAGATACTTAAAGACCACTAAATCAGATTGACTTGTAAGTCAAAATTTATATTAATGGATACAGAGAAAAAGGAACATTTCATGAAAGAAGCCTTAAAATGAATCTTAAAGACGATGGTAAAAGGATTAACTGCAGTATAATAGATGGTTATATTAGAAAAGAATGTAAAATAGTACATATGCAATGAAGCCAATTTCGTAAAAAAAAAAAAAAAAGCGTTATTTGTCTTATGAATCTAAAGGGAGATTTTTACTTTTATTTTTATCTTTAAAATTTTCTTTCCTTTCATCTCCAAATGAGATGGTAATGCTATGTATGGGTAAGGGAAAAAAAAAATCCAGCAAATAGCACGAGGGTGACAGACGAAGACATTTGGCAGAAAGAGAAGGAATTAGTAAATACACTAGCTGCAAGAGTTTAGATTTGATTTCCCAGGGAGCGCCTTCAGGTGTGTTTCAGGAACCCCAATCATAAGGCTGTGTGAGGAACTAAAGGAAGTTGGGTAGGAGAGTGGCACTTGCAGTATGTAAGCATGAGGTTATGAGGCCCTGATAGAATTTTTATGGGTCTTGAAATGATTTTGGAATAAGAGTTGGGAGGCAAAAAAAAAAAAAAATTTCTTTTAAGGATCTTAAGCTTGTGGACCAACATGACACTGATGAAGTAAGGAAGAAGTTGGAGGGGAGAAACTGGAAAGGAAGATGATTAAGATCAAGTTTTCCATTTTGTGTGTCAAATGTTGGGAGGCTCTAAGTCCTAGAGGAAGATGTCTTATAGGCAACTGTAGATAAAGGGACTTTGGAAAACAGATGAACTTGCTAAAGCTATTTGACAAGGTATACATATTTAAGAGAGCTATTCAGATAAACCTTATATTTGAGATGAGCTGGCTTATGTCTTAGAATGTGAAAAAAAAGATTTAAAATGAAGGATGCCATTTTCACAGTACTGATTATTGTCAAAGTAACACTGTTGTGACCTTAACAAAGAGCAAGTAAAGAATCTAAACAGAATTTTTTTGCCTTTAACTATTATTCACATATGATTAAAATAGCCCCTTTGCTGCTAATCAATTATCCATTTAAAGGCAGCATATAGCAAGCAGCAATTAATGCAGAGCATGTTAAGAGAATGATAGATTACTGTTTTTGCTTTACATCTGAACTGAGAAATGCAGATTAAAATTTAAGATGGTGAAGCCTGGGCATTTCCAGATGGCGAAGAACTTTCAAATAGCATCTTAACTGCAAAAGAAATTTACAGTAAAATTTGTAAAGAAAATTTAGTTTCATAAAATGTTTTTGTCCTTATTTTACCTCTGTGATTACTTCACTACATGGAGAAAATACCAATTGTAGAATTGAAGACAATAAAAATGAAAACAGTATCTTATCTATTTGTATCTACTTCTAAGTCTTAAAAACCCATTTAATTGCTAGATGAATTTAATTTACCAAGTGTTCCTACTAAAATTCAAAATAGTTCTTGTTACCATTCAAGGATAAGCATATGTGTTTACTGTCAAACATATCCACCTTTGAAGATATCATTACAGAGGAACAAGTTTTATTTAATTATTATTACTTTCTATGTGCAACACATACCCATAATCTGATTTTGTACTGTTTAATATGGACAGTACTTATTATTCTCAGCAGTCAGTATAAGACATTGATTTCAGCAATACATTGCCTTGAGGGAATGCAAAAATTTAAAATTTAAAAATGTTGGATTACATTAAAAAATATTATTACATGTAATAAGACATATATTGCCATATAATTTGGCACATATAGTCACATAATCTGATCCTTCTGTAATTTATATATATTATTGCAAATAACTTTTTGTAATAAGTAACACATAAAGAGAACAGCAAATACCAAAGTGTTACTCAATCCTCACAAATACCTGAACATAAGTAACCACAAAGCTCTTGTCTCTACCCTTCTTCCTCTCCATTATTGCTGAGTGCTGAGGGAGATATGAAAACGTGACACTTCGAGAGCAGTATTTTTAAAGTTAGTGTACAGAAGAACCATTTAGGACTTCAAAAAATAAACACAATTGTGGGTCCCACTCCAGATATTCAGATTCATTAGGTCTGCAAGTCACTCTGAGAAACCGTTTTTGAGAACTTGAGTTCTGAGTTCAGACGTTTAAGGAGGGAAGAAGTATATTGTGTAGGTCCAGTGGGCTCTTGTCCAGGCACTCATTCCCTGACACTGCCAATAGTAACCTGATGTTTGATTCCCCCTCGCTTACCAGACTCTAAACAACTTCCATGGAAACAGAACACTAACTTATTAATATTATAGCCCCCCCATCATTCTTTATACGCAGTATTTAAGATGTGTTGAATATCCAATAAACTGCAAATAAAATAGTACAATCCAGGAGTGAAATGGAATTCTTAAAAAAAAAAAAAAGATCTCCAAATCATTTTGTAGTATAACTTGCAAATAAGTCATAGAATTTAAAAAGATGTAAGAGCTTTATATGAACATATATAGGATGAAATTCTAAGGAATTCAATATTTTAAGTTTTACAGCATGCTTATAATCCAAAGTAAGTGAAAGTGATCGTATTAGTTAGATTCAGTTGTCAACTTGGCCAGGTGAGCACACCTAGTCTTGTTGCTGTGGACATAAGCCAATGGTACTTGAACCTCATCTGTTGCTAATTACATCTGCAGTCGGCTAGGAGGCGTGTCTGCTGCAGTGAGTGACTGGTTTGACTTAATTGGCTGGTGCTTAAATGAGAGAACGCAACGTAGCACAGCCTAGCAGCTCGGCATTCCTCATCTCAGCACTAGCAGCTCAGCCCAGGCCTTTGGAGATGCAGAAAGAAGTCACCCTGGGGAAAGTTGTTGGAGCCCAAGGGCCTGGAGAGAAGGCCAGCAGAGACCATCTTGTGCCTTCCATGTAAGAAAGAACCTCAGTGGAAAGTTAGCTGCCTTTCCTCTGAAGAACCAACAAAATAAATCCCCTTTTATTAAAAGCCAATCCGTCTCTGGTGTGTTGCATTCCGGCAGCTAGCAAACTAGAACAGTGATGATATGGTTAGTTAAATTAGAATTAGCATTGCTGTTTCATGTAGTGAAAAAAACTTATCAAAATTCATACGCTACTAAAATGTGGGGCTCTTATTTCCTTTAAACATGCAATGTAATTACATTTTCTTTAATATTAATTTTGCTGCTTCCTTAGAAGGAAACCTGCTTATCTTTAAATTATATTTCAAATCTAATTATCATTAGTCAATTTGCAGATAGTCTAGTAAAGAAAAACAATCCAAAGACAAACTTAATCTGCATCTTTGGGGTCTTCTGTAATTTCAGTTAAGAAATTACATTTCCATATTTAACAAAACTTGAAAGTAAAAAATTGTATATGTTGAGTATACTGAAAAAATCCGATTACTAATATTTATAACAGCACATGACTGGAATAAAACAGGTAAATGTTAACATTTTCTAGTGGAAAAAGAAAATACAAGATGAGATATGAAAATGGAAAAAAAAACCCAGCTGAAAAACCCTCAAATCAAAAGCTGATAGCAAAAAAAGGAAAAACTAAATGAAATGTTTACAGAAACTTGGCTTCTGAGTTGTATAAAAGCTTATTCTTTATAAAAACTATAATGAACACTGACAACTCCCTACTTCATTTGAGTGCTCGTCATGCTTCAGACTCAGCTCATGCAACCCCCCTCTTTTGCGAAGCTTTCTCTGAAATCTCTAGCCCGGAAGGTGACACTTCCTCTAGGCTTCCAAAATAACTGTCTACTGTCATATTTACAACACCGTATTATAATATTTGATTCTTATATATATTTCACTATTATTATTATTGCAAAGACTCCTGTCCTACCCTGGTCAAGTTTCAACACTAGCCAAATTGACCTGTGTCTGATCATATGACCACTCTGTTTAAAATCCTCCACTAGCTTTTCATTTTGAACAGAGTAAAAGCCACAGGATAGCCTCTAATGCCCTACATGCCCTCCACACCACCCATAAACCCACCACCATGAACTACCTGTCTGCTTCTACAGCTCTCTCTCTCGCTCACTCTGCCCCCATGCTGCCCGCCCTTCTAGCTGTTCATCACATTTATTAAATACATTCCTGCCTCAAGGCCTTTGCAACTATTGTGCTTCCTTCCTGGAACCCTCTTCCCCCCATATTCACTTCCTTGGGGTCTCTGTTAAAAAATCAGCAGACTGCCCTCTGTAAAACAGAACTTGCCATCCCTGCCCCCCATTTTGCTCTCAGCACTCCCTATTTCTATTACCCAGCTTTTTTCTCCAGTTCACTTATCACTCAACATAACATATATTGACGTGTTCATGTGCTTTTAGTGTCTCTTCCTCCACTAGAATATAAGCTCCATGGGGACAAACGACTTTGTTCAGTGCTACTGAAGGCCTGGCACAGTGGAGCCAGCTGTTAATAGATAACTGCCAGATGAATGAATAATCTGTTTAAATGTCTTTCACCTCCAAAAGATTTTGAATCCTTAGATGCTATATGATTACTAATCTTTGCAACAGTAAGTACTGAATGAATGTTTTTGAATTACAAAGGTAAAGATGCCAAATCTTGCACTGAAAATACATAAAAATGAAAGAAAGTAAAAATATGTAACCATAGAATTACATTAGCACATACCTGTTTGAATTCTGAATCTTTTCCCACCATAACTTGAAGACTATAGATAACTGGATCACCTTTCATCGGCTGAAAACACTCCCATGTAATATCACAAATGTGATCATTTACTTTTTCTATTTTGGGGGCTGCAAGGGATAAATATAAATAAAATCTATACTTGATTTTTAACTTGGTACCTCACACAGACACTTGTTTATGCCCAAGTCAACAAATCTTTTAAAACATACAGTTATAAACTTGAAATAAAGATCAGTGAATTTTTGAAATTTGCACAGAAAAAATGCACTCTTATTGTCTCCAAGCTGTACAACCTACACATACTATTACAGCCAGACTGGGTAAAACATTTGTCAAGGTTCATGCTGCTTTCATTAAGCTAAGAGCCAATGGAGGGAGATGGAAGTTGTAAAACAGCTTCTATGGTACTTCTAAGTGCATAACTAGATGGAGAATTTTTAAATTTAAGTACTCTCTTAACAGAATGAGTTGAAATACTTTCATAGTTTGAGTATTTATGACTGCCTGACTTAATAGTGAGCACAAAGGGTTAATTAAAATCACTGTCATCTTAAGGCTAGGGACACTGAACCCCATAAGGGAAAAGAAAAATGACTCAGTGAAACTCAACAACATTGTAGAAAAATTAAACAAGAACAGTCCTGCTAAGAGGTTGTGACTTTTTTCTTTAAATAACAATAGCAGAAAAGGTAAAAGACTGTATAAAAAGAGCTGGCTTGTCTATTCAACTAAGTTTTTTCATGCTAGATTAGAAAGATCAGTGACAAAAATTGGACTTATATGAGAACAAATAAGCCAGATAAAACAGCTTTTGTTACTGTGTGAAACTTCCATATGGGTTTGCCTGCATAATTTCTTTTTTATAGTAAGTATAAAAAATTACTATACATTTTTTTATATATATAGTAATTTATAAATTATTAATTTATAGTGGACACACACTGAATGCTCAATGTTAATAAAAATAAAGCACTTTATGAAAATGCACTTAAAATAATTTATAAAGAACAACTGGAGGACGTATAATTTACCTTTCAAGGCAGCTGGGACAGATTTTGGAGTAGTGAAAATATATTCTTGGGAGAGGCGGCCCTCCCCAGCTTCATTGCATGCTTGAATACAGAATTTATAGGATGTTGACTCGTTGAGTCTTTGTACTTTGTATGTATGACATGGTCCTCTGTATAAGGATACAAACCTAAAATGGAAAAAACTATTAAATAAACCTTAGACTACTTTATGACAAATGTTTTTACGAGTATAACAGTACAGCTGGGGACATTACTTAGAAGAACTAAGTTATTCCTACAATTTAATGTCAGGAACATTTGGCCACTCCAAGTACATCTGTATATGTTTTCATTAGATACTGAAAACTAGAGTCAGCAAATTTTCTAATTTGACATGGTTCCCTCAAAATTTGTTGCTATATTTCATGTCCAACCATAGTAACTATTTTTTCTCAGGCTCTTGTATTTTAATATATATATTTTAGAGATATTCAGAGTATCAAACTTAATTTTCATTTAAAATTATTTCTAACTTAAGTCATACACATACAATCTGTCAACCACAGGATGGGACCTGAGCTATGAGGATTAAGTTTCTATTTTAATCTTCCTTGCTTTTATCTGGAAAGAAGCTAATTCTCAGTTCCCAGACAAAATTTTCACCTGTACTGGTGATGTTTACTAGAGATTTACACAGAGCAGTATGCAAGAAAATAGTTTCTAATAAATTATCCAACTTGGACTGTTAAATGGGAAATACACCCTTCTCCTGATACATTATCCGTATTTGAATGTTTCCAAGTATTTTTAATTGGTTGTTTTTAATTTTAGGAAATTGAGATATGAATAATGAATGCTCATATGGCTCTAGAAGTCTGAAAACTGTAGCCAGGTTAAAAATGACAAAATATTTAATTTTTTATATATATAAGATAAAATATATATAAGATATATATATATATATCTTCTTATATGGTAGGAAAAAAAAAAACCAGTGGTAATACCATTGGTGAAAAAAGAACTGAACAATGACAGAACCTGTGGCCAAGTAACAGCTAAAGTAGCATTTTGACACCAGCCCATTATAAGTGTAAATAGTTGGGAAAAAAATCAAAGTGAAGGAAAGTAAACAGCGATATTAAATTTGTATGTATTAGATTTGCAATATCATATAAAAGTTTGAATTTCTTTGTTTTCCAAAGAAAGTCAAGGGCCATGAGCCATATTCATAATCTACAATTCTCCACATGCCAGCTGAATATTAATTAAGTTTGGTGTTCCACAATGGAATAGAGAATAAAGAATATAATAGAGTCCATATTTAATAAAATCTTTATTCTATTATCTTTCAACCAACAATTAATTAGAACTGTCTCCAGTAAACCTTCATATACTGCCCCAAATGTAAATGCTAGGAAGGGAATGAAAAGAATTAAAAAAATTCACCTAGCAAATGTTAGATATATTAAAGATAAAGATAAACATGTTATTTAAGACGAAAATCCATGGCAAGGCAAAGAACTTCCTTTTAAATAAGGCTACAATGAATATGTAAAATTCTGCCAGGAACAACGGTAGAGTTCAAAGAAGCACAGATTTCAGAAAGTGGCCAAATTACTTATTCTACTATGTAATGCTATTACTGGTGATACAGTATGCAAATTAATATGCTATTTTACATGTGTAAATATTTCTGATAGAGAGTACTTAGGTACAAGCATGAATATGCTATTATCAAATAGTTGGCTGAGATGTAAACCTAACACAAAAAACTGTTACTAGTATTCTGTACCTATCAGCTATGCAAATATGCTTAATAAATTGAGTGAGAAGTAGAAAAGTAAAACTAAAAATTCTTAAAATATTAAAGCTTAATAGCTGTCGAGGGTACATGGCCGTGTTTATATGGTACATAATATGAATAAACAGCTCCATTTTAGCAGGATTTAGTGTGGTAGTATATGTGTATGGTATGAAGGTAACTGTAGGAGGTAAATATTGAAACTGAAAAAGATGGCAGCATAGATAATAACCTAAGTGAAAAGGAAAGCCACAAGGGAATTGCATATTAAGTCACAAAATCCAAGGAAGATCTGATGGTGAAGAACTGAAATATATCCAATTATTACACAGGGCTATGACAGAGATATGGAGGAGAAAGAGAGCTTATTTCTGCCCTACAAGACCTCAGAGGTCTTAAACCAATCAATCATTTACTATAAAAATTGCCTCCTGCTGGAATAAACATTGAAAAGAGCTTATTTTATAGCCAACATTTTTTACCAGCATAAAGTGAGTGAACAGGTTAGAGAGCCAAAAACTAGCTCCTAATTTTTTTCTCTTGACATTCCACTTACTATTACCAGTAAATCCTCATAACTCTTCTGAGGTTTTAAAAAAGCACACTTAAAAGTGTTTCTTACAATTTCAACTGTTTTTAAAAATTTACTTTATTTATTTGTACAGCTTATAAAACTTTATATACTTGATGAAGAGCAGGGGAAAGATTATTTCAGGCTGAAACAGGTAAAGGATTTGGGATGTCTGAAAGACCATTCTTCCAAAATAAATGTTTTTGATTAAAAAAAAGTGTACACTTGAAACGTAAGAAACCATATAGAGAAGTAATTTTAAAAACCCACCTTCCATTCTTATCTTCCATCTGAAGGTGGTACTGAATAGAATCTGTTGACAATGTCTTTGGGGTTCCTTCTCCCCATTTCAGTTTAAGGTTCTGGTGGCTAAAGGCAACACATTCCAGACGAGGTGGATCGGGAGGAAGGGGCTTAGTTTTTAATTTTATCATGTGGCTGAAAGGACCAGCTCCAAGGCTATTCAAGGCTTGAATTCGTATTCTAAGTGCCACATGAAAGAAAAGAGAGTTTTTTAGATTATGATTACTTTATCTAAAACGTCTCTAATCTAGGCAAAAATTAACATATAGGTTTTAGAGTGTACCTGTATGTTGTATCTGGTTGCAATTTGTCTACAATATAGCTTGTAACCTTTCCCACTGTTAAGGGCTGTTTATCTCCAAAGTCTATGCTGTAGGCAAAGATTTCAGAACCATGATCACAAGGCCTTTCCCAGCTGATTGCAAGGCATGTAGAAGGTGAATAATGGGGACTTTCTACATCATCATCACTTATTTCTTGAAGACATGTGACAATGGCAGGAACTGATGGTGGAGTCATACAGGCTACCACTTCACTGAATGGGCCTGCACCCACAGCACTTAAAGCCTGTTAACAAAGTTAACAAAGACAGAACTTTGAAAATGCTAAGGACACACAAAACTCATGTGCAAACCAAGTGACAAGGCACTGATTTACCTGAACCCTGCAATAATAGGTAGTTGCTGGAGAAAGTCCTTTTAATTCATAACTGAGACCAGGCCCACAGTAACATATCTGCATACTTCCTTCAACTCCTCCCCACTCCAATCGATACTCGGTCACATCAGTTCCATTACTCAGTGGGACCTTCAAATTAAGAAAAGGACAAAGGCATTATGTCTTGATTTTATTAAGTAGCTTGTGGGCAAAAATGTTCTTGAGCACACCAAAAAGTGGACTGCTTTTGAATTTCTTTAAAACATTTAACTATTCAGGTCTACATTCTTACTCACTGAGGCCTTATGAATTTAAGATTGGTCAAAAAATACAACTTTGTTTGAAATTAGAAGTAGGACTGACTATGAGTATCATTACAGAAAGAGAATTTAAAGTAAATATACTTCAAAATAATTCTATTAAGTAATATATAATGTTAAACCATACAAGGGCATTTTCTTTGTTAAATTTCAAAGGAAACTGAAAATGTAATCATCGCTACTGATTATAACCGTATACAATAAAAGCACTGCAGTTAATTAATGTAAGAGAAAAACAGTATAATACTAATTCCTGAGAATGTTTGTTCTGACATTAAAGCTCACCAGTGGTTGAAATATATCAGTAATGAGAGACAAAAGCCTTGGATAAAATACAAAGGATATCACAAACAAGAGTCTGAATACATGTAATACAAATATATCTTACTTAAAAGGTTGAAAGAAGAAAATTAATTCACTTTATACCATGTGATTTAATTAGGACTTACTTTCTGTATAACTTAAGAGACAAAAATGAATAGCTGCTTTATTCTTTTATGTAAATTTCAATATAAATTTATACAAATTCATATTTTATATAGCTTTTATATAAAATATTCTATTTATATAAGAAGATAAACACAAGTTAATGAAAATTATGATACCTCCCAATTCACTTGTGCACAAGTTGCAGATCTACATGTCACTTGAGGGGGTTTACATTGATCTGGTGGCCCAGGGGCTGTGGTAACATCACATTTTTCTGAAAATGGTCCAAACTAGAAAAACAAATATAACCAATTCTTTCATTTTTCACCCTTAAATGCCCACCGACTGCACAGTACTATATCATTTAAAAATTCACTAGTAATTAAGTACATCATCCTGGTCTTCCAAGATTAACAAGTCATAACAGAACTTTATAATCAATCACACAAGGTAAAAAGATTTATTGATCATGGAGGTAAAGATGGGGGCAATTTTTAAGTTTCATTTATTGTACTTTCACTCTTTTGCTCCTTATTCCTTCATGGACTTGTTTTGGTACGAAGGTCAAGGTGCCAAGTAATCAGGTAGGTGGGATAAGTCGGAAGAAATATGTAAGGAGTGAAGAAATGAACACCAATTGAAAGCAATAGGAAAAGGTGGGAATAAATTATATCTTAAAATTTAGAATTGCTTCAAAAGGGTCCAAAACATATATTCTATGGGAATATAGAAAGCAGATATTTACATAAGGCGATTATGACACATGCTTATAAACCCAACAATAGAGATTAGGGACATTAGCATTAAAGATGCTATCCCAAGGTACTGCAATCATGTGAGGCTGAAAAGTTAACTCCAGACAAAAAGGAGTATCTTTGGTAAGGAGTGCAAACAAAGTATATGAATTTGATTGATATAAGAAATTTAAAAATAAGTTTACAGATATAAACAGAGAGCTCAGGTGGAAACAGGTCAAGAAATATAGTACAGGCCACTCAAATCTGAAATAACAGGGAGGGAAAATACTTGTTACAGTTTAATTTTGTAAAACCTTAATTATAGAATAAGTTACAGAAACAGTGTTATTCGATTGGTTAAGAAATTACTGCCTTGTCCTTAGGGAAAATGCTTTATTGCAGTAAGATGAGAAACACCATAGCAGACTGGAAAGAGCTTTGGCTTTGGAGTCTGACAAAACCGGGTTTGTGGTTTCTCTTTCATTTATTAGTCTGTATGACTGTGGGCAAGATACTTAACTCTTCTAAGCCTCAGTTTTCTTACCTGTAAAAGGAAGCTAACATCTATTTTGGCTACTTTATGGAACTGAACAGATACAAAGATAGTAGTTTAAAGGACAGTTGAAAAGACAGTTTATAAGACAACCCTATAAAAACAGAAATGCTTAAGCAAAAGTTAAATTTTCTTCCTTAGGCAAAAAATGAATAATTAGTTGCCAACTCAAAGAAAATTCAGTTAAAAACTAGCCTAAAATGACTTAAGAACTGCAAGTATTTCACCATCTACTCTCAAATTTGCTAAGTAAACCACATTAGCAAAACCTGAAAGGCAAACTTCAGCTCACCTTAAGTCCAAAGTGTTCAGCTGTAAGAGGGGTTTGAAATACTGAGATCCCACAATAATTACTAATTACTTCTTATTTATCAATGTTGGCTTATTATAAATCTTAAGATTTAGAGTCACATATTGAAAGCAAAACGACTAAATAATGGGTTTAATAATAAAATGAAACAGCACTGTGATTATAATTCAATTAGCAGTCTCTTCCTACCCCCATTTTGTTAGCTGCACGCAGTCTGAAGCTGTATGTCTTTCCAGGAAGAAGGTTGCTCACTGTACATTCTACTTCAGAGCCCTGGTAAACTTCTCTGGGTTCATCTTTTTCTACAGGAAACATTTCCACACCATAACAGGAAATGGGTGCTCCACCATCAACCTGAGGGGGTCCTAAAGTAAAAAGATTTATGCAATTTAACAAGATGAATACATTTAGTACAAAGTTAATTATAATTTATTATCAAAATGGAAATTACCCCATCGTAACAGTATTTCTTTTGCTTTGGGTCTACCCTGTAATCTGGGAGGAAGGCATGGGCCAGGAGGTACAGCTGGAGTCTGCACAAGTAAAGATTCAGATACCTGCCAAAATAAAACAAAAATGTCCCAAAGCAAATAATCAGATTCCTTTTGTTGAAGGAAAATAATATCAACACAAAGACTGTACAATAACTTGGTTATCAAGTGAAAAGCAAAATTTTGAATAAAATAAAACCCAATTAATTCATTAAAACTCAAATTTTATACAAAGAAAATAGACATGTACTATGTAACTAATACACATAAAGCAAATTACTGGGGGAAAAAGCACCCTTTGCTTCTTTTCATAATTAAAAAAATAACCTCTAATACAACCTGACAGACATTAGTTTTGATCCTGTCCAAACTAATTCACCTCAAATCTCTTTCTTGATAAAGACGGTGTTTTAATATTCAGTAAGTGCTGTTTACCTCGTTTCCAGGAGGTTCAGACTATTTTAGTTCCTTTGCTATATACTTTTATCTTTTAACATTTTTATGGTTTGTCCTGACACATATAATTTGTGGAACAGTACATCAGTATATAATTATTTTATCTCTATTTCTGCCAGTTACAGTTATTGAGTAGTGTTATGATTATTGAACAGTATTACATTTATCATCATAAAACTTCTTCAATGTTTTCTTATATTTGTTTTTCCAAAGCTAAACCAGACAATAGGTATTCACTGTATCCTTATTATGAGCTAAATACTATGTTAGGATATCTTGGTTATATAAAATAAACCACTTAGATTATAGCTATTACTTTTATATATTTGTGGATATACTTCAGTATTTGAGGGGGGGCACCTGGTGATTGATCAATCCCATTTGGTCAAACTTAAAAAAGAAGAAGAATCTACACATCAGTATTACCGCACTCTGTCCTCCATCACTGATGCAGTAAACTCGTAAACGATAGAAGCAGCCTGGATTCAATCGATCACAAAGATGTTCCCTAGTAGCTCCACTGTATATCATGTCCCATTTGTTTCCTGAAAGGTGAAGAATTATGTGCAATCAGATACAGGGTAATGTTTAACATTTTGGTATCACAGACACGGCAGGTATCCTAGCTCCCCTAAATAAGTGTTTTTATGTAATTTGTCAGAAACAACGTAAGCTTGTTTCTAGTTTCCTGGAAATGATCTAATTTTCTTTATATGTGCAGCTTCCTAGACAAATTTGCAGGGCTCTGTTGGAGTGAAATATCTCTGTAACTCTGTACAGACTTTGGCTTAGATTGATAATTTGCTTTTAATTAAACATTTTAAATGTGTTTACTGGTCCAGTAATAACATTATAACACACAGTGTAGAAAGAACAAATAGCATAGGAAGCTTAATCTTAATTAAAAGATATCCTTATTTTTTGAAGGAAATAGATAATTTCATAGAAATAAAGACTGCTTAATGTGTGTGATTCAAGAATAAAGTTCACTAGGCATAAAAACAAAACTAGTATAATTTGAACTAAACACTGAAAGATAAATTTTTCTCACACATCTGGATATAAATCTAACTGAACAAACTAACCAACCTTCAGAAGACTTCATAGTATCTAATGACTTTAGTCTAGGATGCTGACACTAAGTATAATGTAAACAAATGAGAAGAAACAAGAAAATATAAAGGTAATAATATAGACATACAAGCAGTCATATTTGATTCAGTATATTTCTGGAGATCATAATTTAAAGTGGGCCATAACAGACAAAATCCTAACTGCTACAAAGGAGGAAATAAAGGACAGCCAAAAGTGAAGTAAAAACCTTTTTACCATAGGACAAAAAGCAAAAAGAGAGAAAACAGATAAACTGTAAATCATGAAGCTAGGACAGAATGACTGGTATTTATTTACATTAATCAAAACCCTTTTTAAGTTATTCTTACCATTTGAACCTTCTGCCATCTCCACTACATATTTATTGATGACCGCTCCTCCACTGTCTTTTGGTGGGTCTATCCAAGAAACAAAAATAGTATTAGGAAAAGTACATACAATTTTTAAACGATAGAAAATCATAATAAAAAGAATACAGAATGGTGGATTATTTTAAAAAGCATTGCATCACCTGCAAAGCTTTATTTTTAGTGTCAGCACTTCATTACTTTATGCTGTTATGTCACTGCTTTTTATATAATTTACCATATTTTTCCATGTTTATAAATATGGCTCTCTATAATATTTAAAAAAAACTTTTTATTGTATAGTACAACATATATACAAAGTAAAGAAATAAAAAAGTACAACATATAAACAAAACAAAGAAATAAAAAAGCAATAGTTTTCAAAGCACTCTTCAAAAAGTTACAGGATAGATCCCAGAGTTTGTCACGGGCTATACCATACGATCCTCTCATATTTTTCCTTCTTGCTGCTCTAGAATATAGGAGGCTAGTGGGCTTAAATACTTTTTTATCAACACAATCGACATTTTTTTTTGTGGACAATAACATATATACAAAAAACTATAAATTTCCAAGCACAGCATCACAATTAGTTGTAGAATGTTTCAGACTTTGACATGGGTTACAATTTCACAATTTTAAGTTTTTACTGCTAGCTGCTCTAAAATACTAGAGACTAAAAGAGGTATTGATTTAATGATTCAGCATTCATATTCATTTGTTAAGTCCGATCTCCTATGTATAATTCCACCATGACCTTTGATTTTACCATACCTCTCACTGGGGTTGTTTGGGCTATGGCAATTCTAAATTTTTGATACTAGAAGGGTCTGTCACTAAAATGGGGTAGGGAAATGGAACTATCTGATGTTCTGGAGAGGCTGGGCTAGGTTTCAGGACTTATCTGGACCAGGGACCCATCTAGAGGTTGTAGGTTTCTAGAAAGTTACTCTAGTAACGAGCACTTGTGGACTCTTATAAATTGCCCTAGGTGTTCTTTAGGATTGCCTGGAATGGTCCTCATTGGGGGCTGGCAGGTTATGATAGGTAGCAAAGTCTACGTGAAGCTTGCATAAGAGCAACCTCCAGAGTAGCCTCTGGACTCTATCTGAACTCTCCCTGCCACTGACACTGAATTAATTACACTTCGTTTCCCCTGTTTAGTCAGGATGGAATTGTTGATCCCACGATGCCAGGTCTGAATTCAACCCTGGGAGTCCTCTCCCACATTGCCAGGGAGACTTTCACCCCTGAATGTCATGTCCCATGTAGCAGGGAGGTAAATGATTTCACTTGCAGAGCTGGGCTTAGGGAGACTGTGGCCACATCTGAGCAACAATGAACATTGGGAACAATGAAATTATCTAAAATTGAGAATGTTGATGGACTGTGAATTTTGGACCCTCTACATGATGCCTGATGAATGCAGGTGGCTGAAGGATGCACTGACAGAGAAATAGAATGGCGAACAATGGTGTATACTTATAAACGAAGGCTGTGCTGCTATGAGAAGGAGCATTGTCGTGAGGCATGCAATGATGTGAATGAACATGTGGGATATTTGGTGAGACAAAATAATTCAGAAACAAAAATAACAATGGTATAGTCACCTTTAGAAAATGCTTATAAGAAAACAGGGACCTGGATTGTAAGCTTTTAGAGCAGACACATTAAGTCCAGAGTGATGATTATTATTTCTGGATTTTGAGAGGCTGTTATATAAAACCTGCTATTTAGATATCTAAGAGAATGAAGCCGAACAGGTTGGGGTTAAAGTAATTCAGAATATAGGGGTAAGGAAGACAGCGTCTGTATTTTAGAACCACATATACTCTTTGAGACCAATGGAAGAAAGGTTTATTTGATCTAGGACTGAAATTTTCTGTAGTGCATAATCTAATTCAACCTATCTGTGTAGCTCATTTGAACAACTGAAATACAGAGAGCACAGAATGAGAAAGAGGTCTTTTAATCCTGTATAGATTATTGTAATGCCTGGAAGCATCCTAGAGTATATTAACCAGATAATCAAAAAGTATTGGCAAAGTCCCCTGAGGGAGGGGAGAAAGACTGTGTAACTATTAAACCTTACCATCAGGGAATCCCCTGATAATGTGTCAAACTTTAGGGACACCCAAATCAATAGGCCATGCCCTCAATCATGAGGCTTACTCTTGTGAAGCTTATATAAGCAACGTAGAAGCTTAGACTACCTATAGGCATGCCTAACCTGTTCCCAAGAGACAGAAAACCAATCAACACCTCTATTTTCTTGCTGATCTTCTCTTTGGTTGTTCTATCTATAGAGGAGAGTGGCGTAAGTCTCCTATTATTATTATTGAAACATATATCACTCCCTTCAGTTTTGCCAATGTCTGACTCGTGGTACTTTGGAGCTCCTTGATTGGGAGCATAAACATTTGATTGTTATATCTTCTTGGTGAATTGATCCTGTAATTAAGAATACAGTGTTCTTTTTTGTCTCTGATGATGTCTTTACATTTAAAGTCTATTTTGTCTGCTATTAGTATAGATACTCCTGCTTTCTTTTGGTTACAACTTGCATGGAAGATCTTTTTCCATTCTTTCACTTTCAATCTATTCGTATCCTGTGTCTAAGATGAGTCTCTCGTAAACAGCACATAGCTAGATTATGTTTCTTAATCCATTCTGCCAGTCTGTATCTTTTAACTGGTAAAGTTTAGTCTGTTAACATTCAAAGTTATTACTGAAAAGGCATTTCTTGATTCCACCATCTTATCTTTTTTTTTTTTTTTTTTTGGTTTTAATATTTTTTTTTTTATTAATTAAAAAAAGAATTAACAAAACAATTAGAAATCATTCCAATCTACATGTACAATCAGTAATTCTTAATAACATCACATAGTTGCATATTCATCATTTCTTAGTACATTTGCATCGATTTAGAAAAAGAAATAAAAAGACAACAGAATAAGAATTAAAACAATAATAGAAAGAAAAAAAAACAAAAAAAACAAAAACAAAAAACCTATACCTCACATGCAGCTTCATTCAGTGTTTTAACATAATTGCATTACAATTGGGTAGTATTGTGCTGTCCATTTCTGAGTTTTTATATCCAGTCCCGTTGTACAGTCTGTATCCCTTCATCTCCAATTATCCCTTCTCTTTTTTTTTTTTTTTAATTAACGGAAAAAAAGAAATTAACCCAACATTTAGAGATCATACCATTCTACACATGCAATCATTAATTCTTAACATCATCACATAGATGCATGATCATCATTTCTTAGTACATTTGCATTGGTTTAGAAGAACTAGCAACATAACCGAAAAAGATATAGAATGTTAATATAGAGAAAAAAATAAAAGTAATAATAGTAAAATCAAAACAAAACAAAACAAAACAAAACAAAAACCTATAGCTCAGATGCAGCTTCATTCAGTGTTTTAACATGATTACTTTACAATTAGGTATTATTGTGCTGTCCATTTTTGAGTTTTTGTATCTAGTCCTGTTGCACAGTCTGTATCCCTTCAGCTTCAATTACCCATTGTCTTACCCTGTTTCTAACTCCTGCTGAACTCTGTTACCAATGACATATTTCAAGTTTATTCTCGAATGTCCGTTCACATCAGTGGAACCATACAGTATTTGTCCTTTAGTTTTTGGCTGGATTCACTAAGCATAATATTCTCTAGGTCCATCCATGTTATTACATGGTTCATAAGTTTATCTTGTCTTAAAGCTGCATAATATTCCATCGTATGTATATACCACAGTTTGTTTAGCCACTCTTCTGTTGATGGAGATTTTGGCTGTTTCCATCTCTTTGCAACATCTTATCTTTTCAATTTTATTTGACAGATCTATATATTCTTTTCTCTCTTTCTCTTTGTATTCTTTAATTACCCTTAGTGATACTCTTGAATTCCGTGCCCATCTCCAGACCTCCCTCTCCTCAGCTGGCAGAACTCCTTTTACTATTTCTTGTAGGGCCGGTTTCTTATTGACAAATTCTTTCAGGACTTCTTTGTCTGTGAACGCTTTAATCTTCCTTCAGTTTTAAAGGACAATTTGGCTGGGTACAGAATTCTTTCTCTTTTAGGATCTTGAATATATCATACCACTGCCTTCTCACCTCCAGTGTGCTAGGTGAGTAGTCTGAACTCAGTCTTATTTGATTTCCCTTGTATGTAGTAGATTGTTTTTCTCTTGCCGCTTTCAGGATTTTCTGCTTCTCTTCAACATAAGACAAACTGATTAGTATATGTGCCTTGGGGAAGGCCTATTTGGATTTATTCTGTTTGGAGTTCTTTGGGTTTCTCTGACTTGTATATTTATGTCCTTTATGAAGGTTAGGAAGTTTTCCCCCATTATATCCTCAACTATTCTTCCTAGCCCTTTACTCTTCTCTCTTCTTTCTGGGACACCAATGATTCTTACATTTGTGTGCTTTGTTTTGTCTATCATTTCCCTGTGTTCTCATTCAATTTTTCCATCTTTTTTGCAATTTTGAGTCTTCGAAGTCAATTATCCTGTCCTCTATATCACTTACTCTTTCTTCTGTCTCTTCAAATCTGGTGTTATGTGCCTCTAGTATGTTTTTTATTTGGTTAACAGAGTCTTTAATCTTTGTGATTTGGGCTATTTTTCTATTTATTGTTTCAAATTTCTCTTAGTGCTCGTCTACTGTCTTCTTGATCGCCTTTATGTCATTTGCTATCCCACTTATTTTATTAAGTAGGGTTGTATGAATATCTTTGGTTAGTTGTTTCAACGTCTGTCTCCTCAGGTGTTTTAATGTGGTCATTAGGCAGAGTATATGAGTCTGCATTGTGACATGCATAAGTGATCTTTCACTGCCTTTGCTGCATGTAGATATCTTGATTGATTTACTTTGGAAGTTGATTTCTTTCAGTAGTCTAAGGCTTTGTGTTTGTGGGATGGTTGTACAGCAGGGAGCAGGGCACGAACACTCAGTATGGTGATTTGTTTCAGCACAGGTTGGGGATGTTATGCTGGTACTTGTGAATATGGATGCCCAGTGGCCAGGGAGGATGCAGCTGTGTGGGTGCACTGGTCTGGGGGACATAATCTTGGTGTGTGCTGGTCTAAGCCATGGGGCCCTTTGTGTGCATGCGTACAGCTGTAGCAGCAGGTCGGTGTTACGCCTTTGTGGAGTCTCTACAGTATTTTTCATGGCTGCACAATATTCCATTGTATGGATAGTATCAATTTCTAAAACCAATCACTCAGTTCAGACTTCAAGGATGTTTAGATTTTTTGCATATTTTATAAATATCACCAAAATATTTTTATTGGCCTGAATCTTTAGGCAAGAACCAAGATCATCCATTCGTTGTTTTTCCAATAACTAATAAAGTAACTAATACATAAACAGGCACTTGATTAATGTTCATTTTAAATGATTCTCATTTCTCATCAAAGCCAGGAGAAACCCAGATAACTGGCTAAAAAAATCAGTTATCTGACATCACACAGTGCTACCACTGCTCATAACCCTATTGTGCCTCTTAAGTGTCTCCTGTCTGAATTCACAATGTATAAGTAGACAGCTTTCTACAGAAAGATTCCTAAACAATCAATGATTCATATTTCTTACTGTACTGGTTTGGGCTAACAAATTTACTCAAATATCTTAAAATTATCTTCATATTGAAATTACTTTAATCAAATTCAAAACTAATAATGCACAAGATGTATATCTTACCCCAAGTAATTTTAAAACTGTGTGAATGTATCTTCCCTTTAATGGAAGGCTTTACAGGTACTCCTGGTTTATCAGGGCATGTAGAAAATTCCACGACATCACTTGGATTACTTTTACCTTCTGAGTTGTAAGCAATAACCTATGATGAGAATACAGACATAAAATAGTAAGTTTGATACTTAAAAGATATTGGCTTAATGAATAAAGTGATGAGAGACAGATTCCATCAAACGATACAGTAATAAGTTTTCAGACTATGAAGACTTACGTGAGAACTTGTCTTCAACGAGATTCAGCATATATGAAAAGTACTCAGGAATAGTCCCCTATTAGAGTTAGTCCTGGGAATAAACGTATAACTCTAACATTTTGATACTGAACAGGAGAGCCATTACAGGAACAAGCTAGAATCTGACAGTTTGGGAGAGATTTTAGGCTTGCTATACCTATTCTTTTACTATTCTTTGGGGGTTTAAAAGCATGTTCATAAAAGATGATACATGTCAAATCCCTTGAGCATGAGTTGTACTTAATGACTTGGTTTTTTTTTCATAAACTGCATCTGTTTTATTTTAAATGAAATTTTATTGAGATGTATTAAAAAACCATAACTCATCCAAAGTATACAGTGGCTCACAGTATCATCATATAGTTGTGGATTCATCACCACAATCAATTTTAGAATACTTTCATTACTCTAAAAAATTAAACAAAAAAAATAAAGAACACCCCAAACGTCCCATATCCCTTATCCCTTCATCTACCTGTCTGGCTTATCTGTCTACCTACCTGTTTACCTGTCTAATCATTATTCTATTACTATGTACCATAGAGTGTCAATCACAAAGTTTTCACAATCACATGGTTACACTGTAAAAACTATATAGTTATACAATCATCATCAAGAAGCAAGTCTATTGGATTACAATCACAGCTTCATGTATTTCCTTCTAGCTATCTAATGCACTAGAAGCTAAAAAGGAATATCTGTATACTGCGTAAGAATAAACTCCAGAATGATCTCTGAGCTCTATCTGAAATCTCTTTGCCACTGAAATCTTATTTTAATTTCTTTTCTTCCTTTTGGTTTAGAAGGCATTCTCAATTCCATGATGCCAGGGCCTCACCCTGGGAGGTGGAGAGTAATGAGTTTATTTGCCAGAGTTGGCTGAGAGAGAGGTCACATCTGAGCAACAAAAGAGATTCTCTGGGGTATAATTCTTAGGCATAATTAGAAGTAGTCTTAGCTGCTTCTTTTCAGGAGTAAGCTTCATAAGGGCAAGCCCCAAGATCGAGGGCTTGACTTACTAACTGGGAGCCCCAAATGCTTGTAAGTATATCAGGAATTCCCGAGATGGGGAAGTTTAATATTTCCATACTGTTCCCCAGTCCCTCAGGAGGACTTTGCTAATACTTTTTTTATTTCTTGCTCAAGATGCTCTGGGATGTATTGGGGTATTTCATTAAACTGTAGAGAATAACAAGGTCTCATTCCCTATTTTAAATTTCATGTAACTATGTTGTTTAAATCAACTGACCATATAGATTAGACAGTGTGTTACAGAAAATACAAATTTTGTACCAAATAAACATCTCTTCTTTTGGTCTCACACAGGAGTTGAAATACAGGCACTATCATCCTTTACCCTATATTCGGATCTACTTTAGTCCTAACCAAGTCTGTTTTATTCATACCTCTAACTGAAGTTTGATCTCTTTTTCAGCTTCTTTAACAGTTATTGAACGGAGTAATGCTGACTTTCAGAGCTGGAGAACTCTTTTAACTGAGTCTCAGGTGAATGACTTATCTTTTTTTTTTTAACTGAATAAAATGTAGCAGAAATGATGGTGTGTAACTTTCCTGTGGAGAAGCCTAGAACTGAGGCTTCCAGCCAACAGAGGGTAACTGAGAGCTCCTGGCAATTACTATTTGAGTGAGCTTGAAGTAGCCCCTCCAGTACCAGGCAAGACTTCAGGTGGCTGCAAGTCCAGCTGACATCTTCACTGCAACCTCACAGAGACCCTGCATGAGAACCACCTAGCTAAGCAGGTCCTGAATTCATGACCCACACGGAAACTGGGAGTTAATAAATGTTCATAATTTTAAGCCACTAAGTTTTGGGGTAATGTTATTCAGCTACAGATGATCAAGCATCTGGGTATTATAATTTTTCATATTATATATTTACTTATTATTTACTGTGTCTCCCCTACTGAACTTAAACCTCCCCAAGTCCAAAATCAAGCCATGATCTTCTCTTTTCAAAACCTGCCCCTTCCCTTGGTAAAAAAGTACTACCATCTACCCAGTAACGTAAGCCAAATATCTAGGAGACAGCCTTGATTTTTCTTCCTCTAAACTTCCACTTCAAATCTGTTAGTAAATCCTGCCAAGTCTACCACCACAACTACCACCTTCATCAAAGCCTCCCATATCCCAGTCATTAAGTACAACTAATGCTCAAGGGATCTGCATTCCTGATAGAATGCACTAACTAGTTTACCACCTTCCATTCTACCCTCTACACTATCTACTTTCTACACAGCAGCCAGAGGGACCTTAACAACTCTCTGCTCACAACTCTCCAATGACTTTCCATCTTACTTAAACTGCAATCCAAATTCCTTATCATGGCCCATTAAGTCTATATAATTCCACTTACCTGACTTTAGGGTCTTTGCAATGGCAGTTATTTCCTCTGCCTGGAATGTTCTTCCTTCTAATCTTGACATGCCTACCTCCTTGTTATTCAAATTTGTTTAAATGTCACTTCAAAGAAGACTTCTTTGACTAACAAGTCATGCTCTACCACCTCACCTATTTTAATTAACATGCCCAGCACTTATCACTATCTGATATTTGTTTTCCTATGTGTTTTTCTATTTTCCCCAGGAGAATATTAGCTGTTTTCTAATATTCTGTATTACATTTTTAATATGCTACATTCTCAGTGCTTCGAGCAGTGCTTAGCATAGAGTAGATGTTTAATAATTATTGGCTGAATGAATGGCTCATAAATGGGGACTGCTATGCTACTACATGAATGATATGATATAGATAGGGATCTGAGTTATGTACTATGCCAAATAATTCATGCATCCCATCAGAACTCTGTAAAATTAAGTCTAATTGTTCAATTTTACTCAGGTTTCCTCATTTCTTCCACATATTCATATGGATTTTCCAAATGTTTTCTCACTCTGCTGATTTACAAATTAGACAACAAAGGGGTTATATTAGACAACAAAGGGTTTCAAAACACTTTTCAACATGGACAATATTTGCTTAAACCTTCTACATTTAAGAGTCGTCAAAAATAATCATCCTAAATTCAGGGATGAGGAAAGGATGGCTGTTTTACTACTACAATTCAATATCGCACTAAAGTTATTGCCAGATCAATTATGTAAGAAAAATAAACAAAAGGTATCTAAATTGCAAAGGAAGAAGTAAAACTATCTCCGTTTGTAGACAATGTGATCTTAGATATAAGAAACTAAAAAAATTCACAAGAAAACTATTAGAACTAATAAATGAGTCCAGCAAAGTGGCAATTGTGTTTTTTCAACACACAAAAATCAACTGTGTACCTATATTAGCAATGAAAAATCTGAAGAGGAAATTATGAAAATTCCATTTACAATAGCATCTAAAAAAGTGAAATATCTAGGAATAAATTTAACTTGTATTCTGAAAACTACAAAACACTGCTGAAAGAAATTAAAGAAGACCCAAATAAATGGCAAGACCTCCCATATTCAAAAATTTATTCCTGTGTGTTCTGTATGAAATACAGAATGGTTTATCTGGTTTACTGGTTTTTGTATTCTTTGATTTTGTCCTTGGTTTTGGCAGCAGATATTTTTGTTTGTTTTTTGCATGGGCAGATATTGGGAAATGAACCCAGGTCTCCAGCATGGCAGGTGAGAATTCTGCCACTGAGCCACCACTGTACTATTTAGTTTTACTTAGACAAGCTTTGTGTGGTTTATTAACAGAAAAACAGGTGATCAGTAGATCATAGAGATCATTTTGTTTGTGACATAAATTTTCCTGGGAGATCTCTTCCTTGAATAATGTCCATTCATAACTACTGCCCACCATGTCTGAGATGAGTTAACTAAAGAATAAACTTGAGAAAGAATTCTAAGAATGTAGGAGATAGGGCACTATGTGTCAAGGTCAACTCTTCTTTCGTGAATGATGTAAAAATTTTGTGGGTTTCACTGTGACAAATTACACATATTAGTTACTATTACAATAAGTGAACAGTTACCAGGGAAAGAAAAATTAATGAGAATTGCAAATTACATGTTATTCTGAGGTTGGACAATCTATATTTACAAAGTTCTGTCAGATTAAGGAATCTAATTGTTTCAGACAAGAAAACAATAAAAAAAACCCTCCCATATTTATGGATTGGAAGAGTTAATACCGTTTATATGTCAACATTACCCAAAGCAATATATAAATTCATTGTAATCCCTATAAATATTTCAGCAGCCTTTTTTTTTTTTTCTTCCAGAAAAGGAGAGACTGATCTTCAAATTCATATGGAACTGCAAGGGTATCTGAGCAGCCAAAACAATCTTCAAAGAGAAGAACAAGGTTGTAGGACTGACACTTGAAAATGTACTATACAAAGCTATAGTAATCAAAGCAATATGGCATAAGCATAAAGATACACCAATAGATCAATGCATAGAATTTAAAGTTCAGAAACAGACCTATTAATCTATGGCAAGTTGATTTTTTTAAAAAGGCATTTTTATTATAAAATGTAACATATGAAGAAAAGTGATAAATCTCAAAGTATTACCTAACAAGTGGTTAAGAGCAAATTTCAAAGTATGGTATGGGTTACAGTAACAAAATTTCAGGTATCTCCTTCTAGTTGTTCAAATATACACTAGAGACTAACAAGAAATATCAGTATAGTGATTCAGTAGTCACAACATTTGTTAAATCCTATCTTCTCATTAAAATGCCTCCCTCTCATTTGATCCTTCTCCCAATCTTCAGGAATATTTGGGCACTGACTGTTCTAACTTCTTCATGTTGAAAAGGAGTGTTGATATTATGTGGTAGGGGGATACAACCAGTTGATGTTCTTGGAAAGACTGGTGTCTCTGTGTTTCAGGGTTTATCTGAAATAGGAACCATCTGAAAGTTTTAAGTTTCTGAAAAATAAACTTAGTGAAACACATATAAGAGTAGCCTTCAGAATCACTTTTTGACTCTATTTGAAATCTCTTAACCATTGATACCTTATTTTGTGACATTTCTGTTCCCCTTTTGGTCAGGCAGGCATTGTCAATTCCATGACTCATCTCTGGGAGTCATGTCCCGTGTTGCCAGGGAAATTTATACCCCTGGAAGTCATGTTCCACATAGGGGTACAGTAATGAGTTTATTTGCAGTATTGGGCTTAGGGAGAGGGGCAATATCTGAGCAACAAGAGGTTCTCTGGAAGTGACCCTTGAGCATAATTATAGGTAAACGTAGCTTCCACATTACAGAAATAAGTTTCATAAGAACAAGCCTCAAGATCAAGGGCTTGGACTATGAACTTGGGAGTCCCCAATGTTTGAGAATTTCCCAGGTGGGGAAGTTTAATAGTGCCATATTTTTTCTCTAGTCTCTCAAGTGACTTTGGCAATACTTTTTAATTATTGGCTCAACATACTATGGAATGTATCAGGGTATTACATTAAGCTATACAAAATTACAAGATTTCACTCCCAATTCTAGGTTCCATGTATTTAGGCTGTTTAAATTAACTGGCCAGACAGATTAAATTAGATTGTGTGCTACATAAAATTTTTAGTTTGGGACTAAACAAACATCTCTTCCTTTCATCTTATACAGTAGGTGAAGTTCTAAAATACAGACAATACAATCCTTTACGCTGCATTCTGATTTACCTTTGTTCTAAACCAGATCAGCTTAGAAAGAATTCTAAGAATGTAGGAGACACGGCACTATGCGTCAAGGTCAACTCTTCTTTCGTGAATGGTGTAAAAATTTTGTGGGTTTCACTGTGACAAATTACGCATATTAGTTACTATTACAATAAGTGAACAGTCACTAGGGAATAAAAAATTAATAAGAATTGCAAATTACGTGTTATTCTGAGGTTGGACAATCTATATTTACAAAGTTCTGTCAGATTAAGGAATCTAATTGTTTCAGACAAGAAGCAAATAGATTGAACAATAAAAACAAAAAAAAGACCTCCTGTATTTATCATCTCTAACTGAAGTCTGATTTCATTTTAGACTTCTTCAACAGTTGCTATATGGAGTAATGCTGACTTTCAGAGCTGCAGTACTCTGAGTCTTAGGTGTCACACAGATAGAAAGTTCCAGGGAAATACTGGGTTATACACAGAGCACAGCATCTCAACATTTAGAAATAAGACGTAAAGCTCAGGAATAAATGTTACTGCTGTAAGAGCTTACAATCTAGGCCCTAATTTTCTTTAAAGTATTTTCTAAAAAAGACCATACAAGATTTGTCCTTTTGTTCCTGGCTTATTTTGCTCAACCGATGTTCTCAATGTTCATTCCCCTCACTGCATGCCTAACAACTTCATTCCTTTCTGTAGTTGCACAATATTCCATTGTACGTATACACCACAGTTTGTCCTTCTGCTTCTCAGTAGATGTACCCTTCAGCCTCCTCCATTCATTCGGTATTATGATTAACATAGCCATTAAACATCAGTGTGCAAATGTCTATTTGAGTTTCTGCTTTCTGTTATTTTGAGCATATTCCCAGTAATGGGGTTGTCTAATCATATGATGATGAAATATTTAGCCTCCTGTGGATCTGTTACATTACCCTTCGGAAGGGCTGCACCATTCTGGTAATCTACCAACATTTTCTTTAGCACTTGAGTTTTTCTGCTTATTAGTTTATTTATTTATTTTGAATCTGCAGATTTTGTTGCAATATATTCACATAACATATATTCTATCCCAAATAAACAATGTCTCATAGTATCCTCACTAAGTTGTACAATCATGATTTTAAACAATTTTCACTGTTTCAAAAAGAAACATACCCAGATCAAAGAGAAATTTCTGACTAGAGTGCAAAATACATGCAGTGAGGAAAGAACAGTCTCTTTAAGAAATGGTGTTTAGAAAATTGCTTATACATAATCAGGAGAATGAAGTTAAGACACTTTTACCTTACAACACATAAAAAAAAAATCAACTCAAAATCGATCAAGGACCTAAAAATAAGCTGGAAGTATAAAACTCTTAGAAGACAGTAACGGGCAAATTTTCATGGCTTGGGATTTGGCAATGGATTCTTAGATATGACACCAAATGCATGAGCAACATAAGAAATGATAAATCTGACTTCATCAAAATGAAAAACTTCTGTGCACTGAAGGAAATTATCAAGAAAGTAAAAGGACAACCTACAGTATGGGAGAAAATAGTTGCACACCATATACTAGATAAGAGCTGAAGATCCAGCACATATAAAGAACTTTTACAATGCAATAGCAAAAAAACAAACCACACAACTAAAAAAATAGGCACAGGACTTGAATAGATATTTCTCCAAAGACAACAATACAATTGGCTGATGAAACGATGCTCAACATCATTAGCCATTAGGCAAGTGCAAATCAAAAACCACAATGAGATGCCACTTCACATCCACAAGGATGGCTAGAAATAAATGCCGGAGAGGATGTGGAGAAATTGGACTCCAGCGCACTGTTGGTGGGAATGTAAAATGGTAACAGCCACTGTGGAATGCATTATGGCAATTCCTCAGAAAATTAAATACAGAATTACCATATGATCTAGCAATTCCACTTCTAGGTATATATCACAAGAGAGTGAAATCAGAGTCTCAAACAGATTCTTGTACACCCATGTTTATAGCACCATAATTTACAATAGCCAAAAGGTGGAAAATATCCAAGCGTGTTCACAAAAAGTGGTACAAACACACAGTGGAATATTATCAGCCATAAGAAAGGATGAATTATAAGACATGCTACAACATGGAAGAAACTTGAAAACATTATGCTCAGTGAAACAGACAAGGCACATAAGGACAAAAAATGTTTATCACTTATAAGAGATATCCAGAAGTAGCAAACCAGCAGAGCTAGAAAGATTAGAGGTTACCAGGAGAAACGGGGGATAGGGGTAGGGGGAATGCTTATAAAACAAAATTAAAGAAAAAAAAAGAATATAATTCAGATTGGAAGATGAGATGACACTCTGAATGCAGTTAGATACAGAATAGTTTCTCAGATTTAGTATTCTCTAGAACAGAAGTGACAGCTGAGAAGGCAGAGAGATGATGTATCTAAGAGGCAAAAGGATATACTACCAAGAAGAGCTAAAGACTAAATTTGGACAAACTTAGATTTAGAGCAGAGGAGAAAGGAAGGCATATCATAAAATGACACTAGGTAAGATGAGAAGTAGGAAAGGGAGATGACTATGTACTGTCAGAGATGCTGATATACAGCGAATTACAAGGACAGAACATAAAAGAAGTGGACAGATTCAGATACTAACTGTTTTGATTTCTCTCCATCTATGAAATGACCTCAAAAATGAGGAACCAGCTGAGGAAAAAGTGTCTAATGGTTCCCAGTTCAAAGTGGTCATATCTTGACCTTTAGAAGCCTTGCTTCTTACAAAGCTATTTCTCAGAAACTTCAGGAAGCAAGGCATCAGTTTTCTGTAGCCCAAAGTTATAGGGACTGGCCACTGGAGTCTGAAACCTTTAATCCTATTTTTTTTTTAATTGGACACAAGGGTCTACCCTAGCTTCCAATGTAGTTTCTGACGGGAATTAGAATTGCTTGTTTATTCCCCTCAACTTTAAATGATTTTAAGAATTTGACTACTTTCTTATGCTTTAAAATTTTCTCTCTTTTTTTTGTCCTTCAACTTTTTTACTGTTCCATTTTGTTCTAGTTTTGAGTATCTTAGGTTGTTCTCAGAACTTGGCACTCTGGCATTTCTTAAATGTGGTCATATTAGAATTATGTTTTATGTTAATCATGTGGTCATTAAAAAAAAACTTATCTTTTATCGAAATTATTGAAAAAAGGAAGTTTTTTTTTTTTGGTATATGCAGGCTCCAGGAATCAAACCCGGGTCTCCAGCATGACAGGGTGCTTATTTATTTATTTTTTGCAAATACTATCCTATCTAGTAGGATATAATATAATAATAACTAGTCATTATTTTCCGGATTATGCTTTTTAAAAATATTTTAATATTTTTATGTTTTTGTTTAGTATTCAAAGATTTCTTTAGAGTGTTAAGATTCTATTTTGGTATGCTTGTTTGAAAGAGAAGTCTGAAATGTCAAGCTAGAAATGGAAGACTGAGACAAGGCAATAGGATTTAATGATTCAAATCCCCCAGCACATAAATAAATAAATAAATGTTTGAGTTCCTAGAACTTTTATACAATCATTTTTAAAATTTCCTATTATTCTTTTTTCCCCCTCTAGATTAGGGTTCTCAAATTTTGGCAAGCTTCATAATCATCTGGAGGGCCTGCTAAAAAAGAAAACTGCTGAGCTCTACCCCAAGAATTTTTGAGGCAACAGATTTGGGATAGGGCTAGTGAATTTACATTTATAACAAGTTCCCAGGTGATGTTATATGATGGTCTGGTGACTACAGTTTGAGAACCACTGCTCTACATCTTACTAAAATTTTAATTTTTATTCAATATAAATAAAACAGCATAAAACCCCTTCCTCTAATTCAGTGATTTGCAAAGCAGTAGCTTAGGGGCATACTGTTTTCCAACTTCTACTTCAGTTTCTTAGGGGTGTCTTTTGAAGTAACTGACTGTTTCCATGCCGATTTTGATTGTATACCTCTCCTACCCTGTAATTTCAGTCTTAATTAAAAACTGTTATGTGATTTGTTTACAGTGAATCACTAAGTAACGTAACACATTTGTGTGTGTGCATGTGTGCATTTAGTCCTGCTGTAGCAGAATTCTAATCCTCAGAATTAGAATTATAAAGACATTATATAAACTTAATGAATTATAAAGACATTAACAACTTTTAGAAAACCTGTTGATATTATCATCATCACTGAAGCAAAAGTACAGTGCAACATGAGGAAAACTAGAAATTAACATAGATACTTCTTATATATTTTACAAGTTTTGTAAATAATAAAACTGTATCTGGAAATTAAGATGACCCAGAGTTATCAGAAATTTAAAAAATGAAGTGAATGGCATAAAATAAATCCTAACAAATAAAATTATGTACTGTATAATAAAATTCCCCACTATTAAAATTTTCTTTCTAAGGTATACTTAAGAGAAGGATTAAAATGTATCTTTAATAAGTTAAAAGAATTTGTAGTGGTTTCTACTATTTATTTAAAATTATTTGATTAAACAAGCACTAGTAAGAACGTAAATATTGAATTTACAACTAGAAGGCATCCTTTATATTCTTGGGAAAACTTCTGTATAAATATGTAAACTGGCTTATATTAACTGGTATATTAACTAATTCAAGCAAAGAAATCATTGTCTGCTAAGAAGTAGCAGTGTATGTAGCCAATAAAGTCATGGGGCTAAAAAATTTCCTAGAATAATCCTATACTAGGGAAGACAACAGAATTTCAGGAGTCTCCATAGTATAAGAATCTTCAAAGTCTGCTACTGCCTCAAGCAAGCTAGAATGAAATGTAGAATCTCCCCACCCTCCTAATGGAACTTTTCAGTCCAAAGACCAAAAGACAGGCTGAACAAGATGAGCATTTGTTTTAGTTGCCTAAGAGGAATTCAAGTACCCTGAACAGGACCTTAGTGAAGAGTGTGGGGGGAAAGGGAAGAGTTTGATTTAATAAATATACTGAACATAACTGGGTCAAAGTTTCTCGCTGATGACAGAGTTAGAAATACAGAAAGGGAGAAAACTACAATTCGGTTGTGGTGTTAACATTAGAGGATTCTGGTATGAACTCGTGATTTTCAAAATACCTCAGTATAGAAACACAGAAGTCAATGTGTTTGTATACAAAAATTATATACGTGTGTTTATTATGTGTATGTGTGCACAAACAAAACATATCTATATTGTTCCTAGCTCTGTCCACTGAGAGGGTGCCGGGAGCAGCAATACCCCTATAGTAGTAAATAAACCCAAGTCCTGACTGAACTTGGCTTCTAAATACTATTGCCCACTAAAAGGAATCACGGTGCTTCAAGAAATGGCCAGTTCCAGGGCTCAAGCAAGGAAAGAACAAGATGGGCTGGAATATCTTGGGCCAGAAAGAATGATGGGGACATGTCTAGAAGATTCAGAAGCCATCTTGAAGAAGCTCCTCCTAAATATGAGGCAATTTGAGCTTCAAAACCAATAATAATAGTAAATAAAATGTAACCATTGAATGAATAGGAATCCATGAAACCAAACTGATATAAATAAATGGGGAGAAGAGAAAGCTTCTTCTTAGAGTAGAATGACAACTAACAAGTGGAGAAGAAATGATAAAATTAAAAAATCATCATTTGGCAACCATCAATCACTTCATTCAGGCAAAAATTGTCAATGGGTATTAAAACTTATGAGAGAAAAGTTAGCTGAGGAACAAGATATTTACACAGTACATGATATCTACAGTGAAGAAACACCAGGTATCAGCTTTATCTAATGGCTACTAGTAATGGGAAAGGATTGACACTGTGCATCACTTGGTATAATGCACTGAAACCATAGTATTACTTTGTATTAAAAAAACATGGTATTGTTTTCTGAGATATCCCTGCCAAAAACAGAGTGGATATGCTCTATCTTTTTTTTAAAAGATGTCTGCTTACTTTATGTAAGTAAAAGTCCAGCAAAACATTAAAACTGGTTTTGAATTTAAATATGTAAAGTTTAAGAAGCATTGTTGTAACACTGTTATAAGACAGTAAAACAGTAAAGCTCATTAGAAAAGGCCAAAAATACTTAAGACTTAAAACCAAAGGAGTGAGGTATACATATGGCTTTAAAATGAAAGGAGAACAATAAGACTAAGAACAGGAAGCAAGTCTTTTAACAGCTTTCAAAGCTTACCTTAAATTTATACTTTGTACTACGTCTGAGATTTTTCACTGTGTAAGCAAGATCTTCTCCATCATATTTAGGTTTAAAACCATATCCCTGGAAAGGGAAAACAAAGACTTCACAAGATGCCTGACAGCAGAAACAGGAGAGAGCAAGTATTTGTGAGAAGACCCAGGACCTTTATCATCTCCCATGTGCAATATGGTTCAAGCCGTTGGGTGTAATCTTCACTTGGACACTTATCTTGAATGGATGGACCCAGAACTGTTACTAAACACTTGTGGGAGGATGAAGGAAACCACTTGTCAGTAAATAGAGTAAACAAAAGAAAATCTTTGTGTTGAGGGAGTAAGTAGGTTTGGAAAGAGTCAGAGCTGATGGTAAATTCATCATCAGTTAGCTTATCCCTAGAACCAATAGGGATTTCTCAGAGAGATACTGCAGGAGCTTAATAGAATTATTAACTATTTAACATGCCCTGAACAGAGTTGTGTTTAGATGAATAAATAACTGGTTGGTTATGTCAATTCAGTTTGGAATTACTATTTTTAGCCCCAGAGACAATGCAATGCTGTCATTATTTTACTGAAGCTTTTTAAATTTTTTTTACATTGAGACATAAATCACCTATCATAAAATGTACCATTTTGAAGTGTACAATTCACTGGTTTTTAGCATATTTACAAGGCTGTGCAACCAACACCACTATCTAATTCCAGAAGATTTTCATCACCTAAAGAGAAAGGCCACACCTGTTGTGGATATTTTATCAGCCCACCCACTAATACCCTTTTCTGTCTTTATCACGTTACCTATTCTGGACATTTCATCTAAACAGAATTGTATAATAAATACATGGTCTTCGGTAACTGGCTTCTTTCTTTGGCATAATGTTTTCATGTTGCGGCATGAATAGTATGTCATTCCTTTTTATCTCTGAACAATATTCTGCTGTATGGTTAGACCACATTTTGTTTATCTATTTATCAGTTGAAGGACATTTGAGTTGTCCCCACTTTTTGGCTACTGTGTGTGAATAGTACTGCTATTCATGTCCAAATTTTTGTGGAACATGTGTTTTGAATTCTTCTGGGCATGTATCTAGGAATGGACCAATGCTATATTTGAGTCTACTGCCTCAAAGTAGCTCTGTAAAGTCATGAAACTATACCCAGAACTAATAAGATACATCCTAACTCTCATTCAGCTGGATTCTGTATCATAGGAGAGGAGCCCCTAGTATAGAACTATATTCATTTGCACTACAGAGATGCATGTGGGGCTTTAAAAATATTCTGTGGCACTGCGGGAAGCAGTGTGAAAAGGGAGAAAGCAGACACATAATTCCCTTATATTTTAAAGCTGCTTAGCCTAGAGGGTATGGTGCTATTCTCCTCTATTTTTACCAGCACATATCCATATATTTAAAATGAGTCCATGCTGTTATCTGACACAAACATACATGCAAAGATGCAAAAAAGAGAACCATTTCCTATATGTCAAGGAAACAGAAACTCCTTATCCCTCCCAAACAAAAACAAACCAAGACTTCAAAGGATCTGGGGAAAAGCTAACTACTGTGGTATAATGGATTACATATATATAAGAATAATGCCACACTAAAATATATTTTAAATGCCCTATTATAATTCATACTTACTGAAGTCTCCTCCTCCATCTCTAAAATGTAAGAAATTCCTTCATCTGACGGTGTTCCTGAGGGTTTACTCCACTGTAAGGACAGCCAAGTAACTCCAGCCTTAGTTAATACAGGACTTGGTGGCATAGAAGGGGCACAGCCTGAGGTGTAATATAAGACTTCTTCACTAAAACCACTGTTGAAACAAATGGTTTTGAACAAGGAATGAAAAAATATATTTTTATAACTAAAGAATTGATGTTTGATAACTAATTACAATCCAAATAATATATCTTGGATTTGACAGTACCTTTATGGTAACTAGATCAGATACCTACAGTGCATTAGTATTCTTTTAAAAAATGCTGTTATGTTCAGATTTTTAAACCTTTATCTTAATTTATCCAGTGAAAAAAATTTAAGATTAGTTTATAGAAAAAGAATGAGCACCCTAACACTCTTCTACTAAAATATACTTTCATATAATGTGTTTATATGAAACAGAAACCTCAATTCTCAGTTGTATAATTAAACCTATCTGTCTCCTTAAACGGGAGCAGAGAAAGCTACTTAAAAAAAATAATTTCAACACAACTCAGACTTGGCATTTCTATTTAAATTGGTTATCTCTGATGTTCTTAGAGTTCACTGGATTTTTAATGATATAATGAAATCACATGTTGAGGATCAATAGAAAAACCTCTTGGTCATATATAAAGATATAATTTACAATATTATTTGAAAATCTTGGTAAAGTTGCCAGTTTTTGCCCTTCCAGTGGTCCCTGTGTAATTAAGGCATTCTCTTATAGCTTTTGCTAGGCTAATAACATGTTTTAAGTATAACAGCACTATATCAACAAAATGATAAACTAAGCAGAGTTTTTACTAAATAATTCGGACTATGAATAATTTATACAAATGAAGTTGACTGGATAATCTAAAATATCTATTATTACTTTATAAAATATACCTTACCTTGTACCATAGTCATTTTTGGCCGAGAGTCTAAATTTACAACCCAAGGCTGGTGACAGTTTAGTAATCTTAAATTGCTTCTGTGGGCCCATGTAACACTGACAAAATTCTCCATTTCCTTTTCCCTAAAATAAATGGCTGATTACTATGTATCATGTACATTATTGTAAAAAGATAAATGTACATCAATGCCTACTTGATAGTAACATATTAGCTAGTATATATTAAAAGTCATCTTTAAGGCTGAGATACCTTACATCTTTATATAATTTAGTTCATCAAATGCAGAATTCAGAAACTATTGAGTACGTAGTACGTATCTTTGAAAACCCTCTTGAATTATGTGCTGTGTTTCAGCAAATGCTAAGCCTCTGGTTTTAGCAAAATAAACACTTCCCAGGTATGGACCTTGCAATCTCTATGGGGGACTAGTAGTGTCAGAAATAAGGTGATATTTGATAGGGAAAATTATGGTTTTTCAACCTATAAAAAGTTCCACACAAACAGTTTTAAGACAATGTCTCTACCCCAACCCTTCACCTAGACAGCTGATAAGTATCAATGAAGTAAAAACTCTGGAGCTGGTACTTCTTAGGTTTAACACTGAAGCTCAGGATAATTACCTGTTTTAGAAACTTAAGGTTCTAAGTAAAATGGACAAGTTTCTCCTTCCCCCTCACTTTCCTTTATTGTGTTGGTAGAGGTAAAGACTGATTGGGGTGTCTTCTGCTTTAAAGAAAAACTTAAGTCTGTATCTGGCCATCTTACTGAATTCCCATTAGTTTTAATAGTTGTTTAAGTAGAAAATGCTGTTATCACTAATACTGTTTAGTAATGGTGGTTATTTTTATAAAATAAGGAATTATCTTTCTAATTTGCTTCTAGTTTTAATTGGGATAGGTAGTAAGTTTTATCAAATATCTATCATTTATCAAGATGATATGGTTTTTTTCTTCTACATTAATGTGGTAATGTGGTATATTAATATATTTCCTAATTCTGAACTCTCTCAGCACTTTGAGAATAAAATCTTAGTTGTACCTCTTTATGCCTTTACATATACTGCTGAACCCCAAATTATTAAAGGGATTTCTTCCACTCTCTATAGTCCCTCCTCTAAGCCACGATGTAAAGCATCAAGGCAGGAAAGAACACGATAACTGAAAGCAAAACAATGAACTAAACCATAAGCCCAATATCCTTGCTGTGGTAGGCTGAATAATGGCCCCCCAGGTATATCTAGGTTGTATTCCCTGGAATCTGTGAACAGTATCTTAAAAGGTAAGGGGGACTATGCAGATATGATTAAACCAAGGATATTGGGATGGGGAGATTATCCAGCATTATGCAAATGAGCTCTAAAGGTAATCATGTCTTAAAAGTGAGGCAGTGGGAAATTTGAAGACAGAAGAGGAAGGTGGTGATGTGACAATGGAAGCAGGGGGAGAAGAGGTGATATGATGCAGATTCATGAGCCAAGGCATGAGGACAGCTTCTGGGACCTGGAAAAGGCAAGGAAGTGGATTCTTCCCTAGAGAATCCAGGAGAACATGGTCATGTGGACACCGTGCTTGCAACCCAGTGAAACTCATTTTGGATGTCTCATTTCCAGAACTATGAGAGATAATGTGTATTGTTTTAAGCCACCTAGTTTGTGATTTTTTTGTAACAGCAGCCATAGGAACTAAATATATTTGCCTTTAAGGCTGATTTGAAAAAATGGTTACCATCCTCAAGGTAATTATCTCAGTGACAGCTTTGATGATGGTTTAGTTGAAAAAACGAAATGAAACAGATATTTAGTCATTTTTTTAAAGAACACTAATTTATTCTAATACCACATGGAAATCATTCATAGTTTTTATTTTTCTATGTAAGTACCCCATTATGCAGCATCAGTTGTTGAATTTTTGTTTGTTTTTTTGAAAGTGCATGGGCTGGGAATCAGCCCAGGTCTTGCATGGCAGGCGAGAATTCTACCCTTGTACTCCCTAAGAGGTGTTCTTTGTTGTTGTTTTTGTGGGGGGGAGTCGCATGGTCTAGGAATATTATTTTAAAGAGGAAAAAAAACCATTACAACAAATAGTTCTTTCTGCCTGGGGAAACACACACAATTTAAACCATTCTGAGGAATTAAATATAAAAAAAGATTCATAGTACTTACCTCATCCCATTCTAAAATAAAGCTTTGAATTTTAGAACCATTGTCACAAGGTGCCTAAAAAAAAAAAAAAAAAAAACAAAGACACAAAAACAAACAAAATGAATACAATTAGTACTTCCGCAAATGTTAATGTGATGATCTATCTAATCTAAAGATATTTGTGTTGCAGGTGCTCTCTGACATAATTCTAGAAAAATGTGTATTAAGAATTAAAAATATAAGTATGTCTCATATAACACACATATTTAATCCTTCCACCAAGTCTGGTGTAATACTGTTCTCATTAAACAGATGAAGAAAATGGAGTTCTAGAGCACTACCCAAGATCACAGAGCTAATAACTACAAGTTAGAATTGAAGTCAAGGCTGTAGACTGACTGCCATAGCTATTAAATAACAAATACACAGTAACCTATCTCAATCGTTGTCATGGGGATTAAAATGAGATGATCTATAAATGTGCATGCTTTAAGTACAAAAGAAGCAAAATAAATGTAATTCACTGTATATTTGGCACATTATAGGTGTACAATAAATATTTATTGAATGAATGAATGAATGGTTTACTGCTTTGGATTTTGTGGTTCCTATTTCAGTTAATTAGCATCTTTTCTCCTGGGTCTTGACTTCAAATACTCTAAGAAGATGACATAATACATGAAGTTTTAACTAGGAAATTTTTTAGAAATATTTACTTAAAAATATCAAAATGTACAAAATATTAGTACTTAAATGGCCAACTTAAATTATCAGGAAAAGTTACTTGCTGGGAAATATCTCAACCCCACTTAAATATAACACAGGAACTCAGTGAAATTTATTATAATGCCATGTTGGGCAGGAGCTCTGTTATATCATGGAAGATGCAGTCATGGTGGTGAATGGGGTGGTGGGGTTAGAGTTTGGGACCCATTGTAGCCTCTGGAGAAGTACTACAAGCTGCAGCCAGGATGTATGAGCAGCACAAGAGTGAGTAGATTCTGTAAAAGCCCCAACCTTAGCAAGTGTGGGGAAGACTGGGCTGCCTCAAGCTGGTTCTGCTGAAGTTCAGCTTCCTGCCCACACAGGAACCAGGCTGACCAAACAGCAGCTGACTCTCACTGATGACATACTGCAATTTGGAGACAGCAGAATATTCTATACAAGGACATACCCTCCTGAGAGCACCATACGGCCTACTTTGATTACAAAGAGCAGCTCCCTGAGTCAGCCCACATATAAGCTCTCAGGCTTCAACCTCCTCTTCCTGCTGCCTCAGAACTGGTGGCTGAGTTCTACCCAGAGTTGGAATGGCTTCCTGACAAGACATCCTGACCAACATCTACATCAAGCACACTGTGTGCCTCAAGTAGCAACTGATGGAGGGCAGCCACAGCAAGTGTTCCTGGACAAGGGCAACACCTTCTTCACTGACATTCTGCTTGATGCTATCTGGGATCAGATTGCTGGGGGCACAGAAAAGGCCTAGAAGAAAATCTTCATTGTTGAGGCCTGGATCCTCTTCTTGGACACACCCCAAAAGTTGACAGAATATGCCAAGAAGTAAGAGTGGGTCCTGGACCCCACAGCTGCAATAACTTTGTGACCCAGCAGCAGAAGCTGGAAGAGATGACCATTCCCTCCATGGAGCTGGCCAAACAGGTCACAGAGTTTGCCCAGCAGGTGGAGATGACAGTCTGAGCCCCTTGCCTCTTCCCCCTCACCCCCTGCATTGGAGAGGGACAGGACATGCATTATTTAATGTAGTTGCAGTAAAGGGATTCCTCTCATAAACAAGGCTTGGCATTCTCTCTTCTAGACCCTTGTCTAAGCCCTTGGGTGGGATGGTGGGAGACAGTGATTTCATTATAGGGTTTTCTTATATCTGAAGAATTTATAACTTTGGGCACACTGAAGAGTCTGCAATATAACCCCTCATCTGAATTGGCTTCTATCCAGCAGCCATTTCTCAGGTCTCAAACATAGATGCTTACAGGTGCCCAGTGAGATAGGGACCTATGGGTTGAAGGACTCTTCCAGATGTGGACATTCAGGGACACTGGGCCAGGGCATCACGTTTTTTTTTCAGAGAAGGGTATGAAACATTTTGATTCTTAAAATGTTGGCAACTGATTAAACAAGCTTTTGAAATGAAAAAAAAAAAGCTACATTGGCATGTGCAAAAAAGTCCTTTTTAACACCTTATTTGATAGAGAAAAACTCCCATCTGTCCTGGCAAAAAAGCATCTCATATAGTTTTCACAAAGAAACACCAGAATGTTTTATTTTTAAGGAATTGCTGCTAAAAGCAATTATTATTACATTATATTCTTCCAACTAGAACACAGACATTTACTATTATTCATTTTCAGTGATTCTTGGGTCTATAGGGGAAAAAACCACCACTAACCATTAACAATGATATATATGTATCAACCATGCTGATTATGTGTATATATAGGGACATTTTTAGAAAGGTGCATGCCTGGGCAATCAGTATGGGCAACTTGAAGAGAAAGCACTGTTGGCATCTTTTATAGGCTTACTGGGTTACTGTTAAAGATAGAAATTTCAGAATTAAATTTTAATTAATTTTCAGAATAAAGAGCAAGTGTTCTTTAGAAGACCCAATCTACATGAAGGACACTGAACTTTTATCCTAACTCTCCAACCAAAGCAAAAGATCTGAGCATATTCATAAATAAAATGCTACTACAAGTGACATGATATTAGTCATACTTTCATAACAATGAAAATGTATATATACCAAATTTATTTGCATAATTTACATGTACTAATACATTTTTTAAAATACACATAGCATGTAATATACTCAGAAGAATTAGGGACTGACATGCTGCTGAGCAATTAATAAGCCACAAATTTTCCAAAGATGTAGAAGATGCTAACATCCAAAGATGTTAGCCCTGAGTTTTGCTCTTTAGGTAAGAGTAGAAAAATAAAGCAAGATACTATTTTTTCCCTATAAATCAACAGTTGCTAACAGGGGTGGTACGCCTTTCTAGGGGCTGTTTTGAAAATTTGGGGGAATGGTTTTAGACCATCACACTGGGGGAGAGGGGCTGATGATTAGGGTGTGGGATAAGTGATACTAAAAGCCTTTAAGAGTGTTAAGACTTCTAAGAAAAACTTTAGTCTAATTAAGTTATCATGAATTTCATTATAGGATAAAATTCAGTATAGTAAAGACATCATCATAAAATAATACAAAATGGAGTGATGACCTTAAGAATCACTGCTACGAATCTCAATATTACATTTGTGGTTTAGTTAGGACAGTTAGTTATAAATCAATATTTTCTGCTATATTTACATATAATAAGAAAAACTAGTATTATTTTACGATATGAGAAACAAATGCCTATTTAATATAAAGAGCAAGTGTAAGTTGGCATAAACAATATTCTTACCTTCCATTGCAAAGTAAGTGAATTTTTGGTCCGATTGGCTATCCTTGGTGGATTAGGTATATCAGGTTCACAGCTCAAGGTGGTAAAGGCTTCAGCTTCTGAAGGACTTCCCTTTATAGAATTGTATTCTGCTTGAACTCTATTTGTGATAAAATAAACAGTCTTACCCCGTGGAAACATCCAACAGTAACACCCTTAATTACTTGCAAGTTAATAAGGTGCTATCTAGAAAATATATTACAACAAAGATGTTCGTAAAATAGGAAAAAATGGATAGACCAGTGGTTTTCATACCTTGACTGCAACCCAAAGTAAGAAGCACATTGTGTGTCTGTGTATATATATATATATATATATATATATATATATATATATTTACTTTAACACACAGAGAGGAAGCAAGTTTCCTGAAGCAAATTCTTAACTAGAGATATATTACACTGATACTCTGTATTCTATTTGATTCTTTTTCATTTAAAAAATGTTGATTATAAACCTTAAGTTAATTTTATGATTCACTAATGGTTGTGATCTGCAGTTTGAATAAGAATAGGTTAGGTAATGGTTTGAGTTAATCTATACTTGAAGACTTAATAGTTTAATAGGAATAAGCACAATACAAATCCTTTTTAAAAAAATAGAGGTGATTAACTGTGTTATATTGATGCCCAGCGGAAGAGATCTTAGAATCTATAAAATTTTAGTGAATTATATTAAAAGAAAAACTGTATGGGACTGATTGTACAAATTTAGAAATGGATAGCACAATACTACCTGATTGTAGCACAATAATGTAAGCACACTGAATAAAGCTGAATGTGAGAAGGATAGAGGGAGGAGGGCTGGAGGCACATTTGAAACCAGAAAAGACTGAGATGGCATAATCTAGGAATGCCTAGAGAGTACAATGATAATAACTAAATGTACAAATGAAAAAATTTTTATGCAGGAGGAAGAACAAAGGAATGTCAATGTTGCAGGGTATTAAAAACAGATGGTCCTTCATATTTTAAAACTTCAAAATTCTGTGTGAGACTAAAGCAAAAAATGTTTATTTGGTGCAAAATTTATATTTTGACTAGTGCATTTGCTAATATAGCTTATATGGACAGATTAATTAAGTACCTGGAACCTTGAATAGGGCATGAGATTTTGTAGGTTTGTCCAGTGTGATGCCCCAATAAATCCCAGAGCGACTTGAACAGTGAATAAAGAAGTACTTGCAAAGTTCCCTTGGGGGAATGGTGTGGGGGGGAAATCCAACTTCCACATTTGGAGAATTCCTGATATTCTCACAAGCAATGGGGACATTCAAATCAATAGGTCAAGCCCTCAATCTTGGGGTTTGTCCATATGAAACTTATCCCTGCAAAGGATAGGCTAAGCCTACTTAAAATTAGGCCTCAGAGTCACCCCCTGAGAACCTCTTTTGTTGCTCAGATGTGGCCTCTCTCAGCCAACATGCAAGCAAACTCACTGCCCGACCCCTCTCTGTGTGGGACATGACTCCTGGGGGTTTAAGCCTCCCTGGAGGCGTGGGACAGAAATCCTGGAATGAGCTGGGACTCAGCATCAAGGGATTGAAAAAACCTTCTTGACCGAAAGGGGGAAGAGAGGAATGAGAGAAAATAAAGTGTCAGTGGCTGAGAGATTTCAAACAGAGTTGAGAGGTTTTCTTGGTGGTTATTCTTATGCATTATATAGATATCCCCTTTTTGTCTAAGGTGTCTTGGAGAGGTTGGGGGGAAGTGTCTGAAGCTGTGGAACTGTGTTCCAGTAACCATGTTTCTTGAAGATGATTGTATAATGGTATAGCTTTCACAATATGACTGCGTGATTGTGAAAACCTTGTGTGTGATGCTTCTGTTATCTACAGCATGGACAGATGAGTAAAATGTATGGATTAAAAATAAATAAATAATAGGGAGAACAAATGTTAAAAAAATAATAGTACATGATGAAAAATGTAGCTATTGCAAATTATGGACTATGGTTAACAGTAATATTTCATTAACAGTTAACAAATGCACCACACCAATACTATCAGTCAATGGGTGAGTGCGTGGGAGGGATAAGGGGTATGGGAGGATTTGGGTTTTATTTTTTATTTTTATTTCCTTTCTGGAGTAATGAAAATGTTCCAAATTGATCATGGGGATGTATACACAACTACAAGATGATACTGTGAGCCAGTGATTGTATACTTCAGATGGTCTGTATGGTGTGTGAATGTAACTCAATGAAATCGTATTAAAAAAAGATAGCAATACAAAAGAGGAACTGTGTATAGTAAAACAGTGTTTAAGTTAGCCCACTATCCCAAAACTCTTTCCAAAACAGTATAAGCCAAATTTTATTCATGATTCTGATTTGTGTCTTCAAAAGCTTTGACACATTTCCAGTGTTAAATCAGATATTGTAGAAATATTCACAGATTTATTCTAATCCCTAGACCCTACAAACAAAGCGATTAATATTTCATTATAACATGGGTTAAAATTTTATTTTGGAAAAAGCTGGGAATTGTACCAGTAGGGAAATCAGAGTCTACAAAGTCTACCTTTTTAATCCAAAATTAGTACTTACATTATACTCTAGATTTTTAAGGACATCATTAAAAAAAAAAAAAAAGAAAGCCCAGTGCTATGCTATAGAAGAGCAACATATTGGCATTCCTTACTTGGCGTGGTAATCTGTAGCTGGCTTGAGATCACTCACAGTGACACCTGTTTCTTCTCCACTAAGGGAAAAAAGGGTAATATTTCTTTGTCAGGTAAATTAAGCAGTCACAGAGGCTGTGCATTATGTTCATTATCAGTTTGTGTATCAGTTTATAAAACTATACCACTCCTTACTTTCCCAACTGTAAACTAATTCAGAGACCATCAAAATGGAATTTGTGCAAATAGGATATATATCAAACTTAAGCATGCACTGATATAACACTACAAACAAAAAGGTGTGCTAAGGAAATCAAATGCATAAGCCTGACCTTTTTTTTTTAAGTTGGGGAAGATACTTAGCTTACTAAAGAAATGAGCCATTTTTCAATTATTAAAAACCTATTTTGTAAAGAATTAAAATGCTAAATAAAACATCTATTGAAAGCAAAACTGACATAGTTCTACATATGGTTTGCCACTGTTTTGTTTTACTCGAACATCACACTAAAATTTACTTAAAATGTTACAGTGTAGATTAATAAGTAGATATGAAAAAAAGTAAATCATTTAAAGGAAAGCATTTCCCATGCCCACTACTTAGTTTTCAAATATATCAGCATATGTCATATAAAAATAATCAGATACCATTTTATACAACAATTATTTGGGCATGTAGCCACAGACCAGCCTATTCTCTATTTCTTTTTTAATGATCTTTCCCTGTTCCTTTTCAAAGAAGTTCCTCTTCTCTCCTCTTAATGAACTTTTTTGCTTACCTCTCTTGCCTGTTAGCTATCTTCTATCTCAAATTAAAGCCAGCAAATATTATGGAAAAAAGAACATGTTTTGAGAATGTACACTTCAAGAGGGCAACTGAAAGAGCATCTTCAGTGAGACCTCAGTTGGAGTAGGGGAGAGAAAGTAACTCATGTTCTTCCTGTGGTCTTGGGTCTGGCTGACATGGAAATAAATCTTTCTCCTAACAAGCTCCTATATCTAAGTGGAAATAGACGTTAATTTAAAAATAAACCTTTATGTTTATGCTCCTTTATCTCCTTAGTTTTAAAAAAACTCCGTAGTTTTGTCTCCTTTTAAAAAAAACAAACAAAAAACATAAAATAATCTCAACAGAGATGAGGAAGGAAATTTTTATAATTTACATTACTAGAGGATAGTCACTGGTGCAGTTTCACTTTCCTTTCTTTCCCATACTAGCTATTTTGTGGGGGGTGGGGAAAGATGGCTAGAAAACCAGAGAACCCAGTGTTAGTGTTTACGATGATCATTCAAATGACTAGTCACCTCCCTTTACAATCTTCCTGTGCTTAAATGCTAACTGATCATTGACATTCACCCTTTATTTTTTCATCAGAATATTCTGTATGAATAAAGACAAAAAAGAAGTTATTTTACAACTGTCAGTCATAAATGCCACAATTTTAGCCAATGAGTTTAATAAAGCTATATGATGTATAACAATACCCTTTTGGACCAAGGAAACAAACTATGATAGATTTTTCAAATATGATTATTCACATATCAATATACAAATGAGGAGCACTAGCACTAAATTCACTTATAACAGGACATGGACTTATACCTACTGTAAATCCAAGTCCTTAGAGGAACCATATCACTTCAGGAATTCATGATCAAGAGTTCTCCATTTCTAGTCCTGGTTGCTATACATCACAATTTATGTTTTTGCCCTGAGAGTATTTTAGTGCTGGAACATCTATCAAGGAACCTACTAAACTGCCAATAGTTCACTGACCAATGAAAACAGTTATTCTGAAGAAATACACACATAAATGTTGCACCAGCCTGCCTTTGGACTATATGCATTAAAATCACTATCAGTGGTGAACTTATAGATTTAAAATAACTGCATCAGTGAGGGAAAAATAGAGCAAAATTACGATATGCCTTTAACTTACATAATGGAGGGACCAGAACATAAATACCTACGCATATACACTTTTATATTTCCCATCTTTTCCAGTACTTGAAATCAGAATTTCATAACCATAGAGCTCTGGTACAGTAGTCTCATCTGTTTCGCCATTAATGAAGTGGGAAGGAGGTGTCCAGGTAAGTACTACTGTCCTTGCCTGAATGTCTGAAGCCTGTAAAAACATAACATTCAAAAGCTCTTTGAAAAAACTGTGATCTGCAAAATGAGCTACAGATTATCTGATGGGGATTCAAGATTAAATAAGTATGTATATACTTACATACAATGGCTCACAAATAGCAACCTGCCCATTTGGAGATGTGATATAATTTGTTGTGAAACAACAGACGGATTCACCAAGTTTAAAGACCATTTTGGGATGTTTAAAACTACTTATGCAAGCAGTCATAAACAGTCAAAAGACAAAACAGGAGGAAAAAAATACTTGTAGCATATTTGAAAGAGTTTTAATTTCCTCAATTTAGAAACTGTCTTACAATAAGACAAGAAAAAGACAAAAACTCAAGAGAGTAATGACAACTGGGCAATATGTAAAATGATGTCCAACTGCATTCATAATAAAATGAGTATAAATTTTTCATCCATTGGATATGGGAAGATGAAAAAGCTAATAATATCTAGTGTTAAGGGTCTGGACAGATGGGCACTCTCTTCAATGTAGATGGGCACATGCATTGGTAGAATCCTTGTATAGAGCACCTCGGGAATGATTACAAAAAGTTTAAATGTGTTTACCCTTTGATTCAGCAATTCCACTTCTAGGAACTTTTCTTTCAGGATAATATCCTATATACCTTGCATATATGCATTTAAGAATGTTCAATACAGCACTGTTAAAAATGGCAAAACACTATATCAGACTATTTAAATAATGGTACCGCCTTTTAACATATTATGCAGCTCTCAAAAAAAGAATGAGGCAGACAGAAATATACTGACATTTAAAGATGTTCTCAAAATACTGGTGCTACGTCATAATGGAAAAAAAGGAAAGTGCAAAGCAGTATACATGGTATGATCTCAGTTCTGTTAAAAAATTAAAGAAATGCATTAAAAACATCAGAAAATGTACTATACTAATGTACCGATTGTTACCTTTGGGGATTGTGTGTGTGTGTGCATACATATGTGTATAGGATGAGTTGTAAGAGAAAAACAGGAAATTTTAATCATGTTGTATATATTTCTGTACTACTGGAATAGTTATGAGTATGTATTATTTTTATAATTAAAACTTAAAGAAAAAACAAGTCTAGGAACTAGATAAAGTTTAAATTCAAGATTCGTAAGAAAGATATCAGACTATATGTACACATTTATTTCTGTGAAAGTTTGTTTTAAAGTCACCTGCATTTAATGTTTAACTATCTCTGTGTTAGTGAACATAAAACAAAATAAACCCCCTAACCGCGAGGATGAGGTTCACCCCATCTTGATTAAAGCAGACTTTAGAATTAAAATTTGCTTTTACATTCACCTCACTTGATTCTTACTAAAGTAAGCAAAACAAGCCTAACTATCTTTATTTTATAAAAAAGAAACATTCAGAAAGGTTAAGTGACTAGTCTGAAGTCACTCAAATAGTAACTAGTATCCATTCCAGTTAATGTTTCTACTACACAATTCTCCCATTCCAAATCTTCTAGGCAGCAGTGGAGGGTGGTCGGCAGGAGAAAGGGGAGGGAGGGAAACAAACACAACCATGTGAACCTATGGATGCGTACTGACAAATGACTAGATGATAGCAGACAAAATAAAACTAGCTGCTAATTAAGGTAGATGGATTATGTACAGTCTATCTTAATTTTTAATATACATCAAGATCTTTGTCAGGTAACAACTGAAACCATCCTGAGAGACTGGCTGTCTGATGTGTTATATTAAGTCTAGCTAGGAAGCTACTGTGAAAAAGTTCAGAATCATATATATGGTATGGATTTTGATAAAGATTATAGACATCAGAAATGAGAATGTCTCATTTCTGGATTTCCAGAAATATTAAAGTAGAAGAAATAGAGTTCTTGTTGCTTATCTGCATGTTAGCCCAAATGATAGGACAAACACTTCCAATACAGATTAACTATTTCAAACATACAGATTTACAACACTGTCATACTTCATGTTGCGGAAGAATAAGCAGATTCAGAAAGGTAAAGTGACTTGTCCAAGGTCACTCTACACGAGTGCACAACTGAGACTACAGCATGTGCCATGAGCCACCTGAGCTTTTTTCTTTCTTCTTTTATATCATCGCAGTGCTTCTCAAATGCTGGCCACTCTGCTAGGAATACTGTCCCCACAATCTCCTTCCCTTAGCCCCAGTGCTTAACCACTACTTTTTCTTAAAATTTCAGTTCAATAATTCCTTACGGAAATTTCCCTGATAACCCTGTCAAGATTTAAACCCCTTATTATGCTCTTAGAGCACTATAACTCTAATCTGGCACAGACATTTACTGTATGATGCTTTATCTACTGAGCTAAGCTCTAAGGGCAGGTACCATGTCTGTTCTTTGCTTTTCATTCTACCTCCAGCTTCTAGCATAGTATCTGACATTTTGATAATGGCCAAATATTTATAGAAAAAATAGGTGAATGAATACATTTAATTTAGTGCTCTAAATGAACTAGAACATGCAAAAACAATCACACAGCAAAACAAAACTCTGACCTGTACTTTACAGCTCACAAATAAAGAGACATAGTCCTCAAACTGTAAAAAAACAAACTAAAACAAAACAACACAAAACAAAAATCATCAGCATTACTTAAGTATTGTGACACAGGGCTAATTATCTTACTAAATTATATCTTTCCCATAATGCTGTGCAAAAGATTCTTTAAAAGAACTGTTTCAAGCCTTACTTTTTGTGGTTGAAAATTATACCTTTTAATATTATAAACTGTAACAAATAAATGCTGATAGCATTAGTTATTATGCTATTCAAATTATCAAATCTATTAAGGCTACTAAATTCCTTTTTTAGTACACCTAGAGATAAGACACTGGGATATACATAGATTTTGGAAGGACAATGTCTCAGTTTCTATCTCAGCTCCAGTACTAATTAAACCTCACTCTGCTTCAGTGTCCTCATCTGTAAAACAGGGAAAACAGTATGCAGAAGATTTTTGTAGGGATTAAAGAAAACAATACATGTAAGCATTCAGAGTGCTTTGAACAGAGCTTGGCACTAGTTAATTCATGTTAGGTATTATGAAATAATTCTATGTTCACATTAATTTATATGCTCAATTCTTAGAGAAAACAAATTAAATAAAGCTAAGAGCATTGAAGTTTATTATTTAGAGTCTTCAGAAAAAGCAGCCTATGAGGGGCTGGCTTACTCAACTTTCTAATGCAGGGCCTTTGTGGAGAAGGGATAACAACAACTTCCTCTGTTTTTTGCACCAAAAACTGAGCAAGTTCTATTTCAGGTAATTTAACAGAAAATATTTGATCATGGACTTATTTTGAGGGGAAGGAAGGGGGAAATAGAGTTTTTGTTTTATAAAGCAAGAAACATTTATTTTGGTGTTAATAAAGAACCTTATGGTCCTGACCTACTTTCTCCTGCACAACCTGTACTTCTTTTTGCCCCGTTTACTATCCTGCAGCGATAATGGTCCTATCTATCAACTACGTCATGTATATATCCCTGCTCTACATCTCCCATTCCTTCCTAGTTCTGCATTTTTTCTTACTCTTTTCTGCTCAGAGAAGATCGCTTTACTTAATACAACTCCCCTATCTTCAGTAATTCTCATCACATAACCCTATTTCTGTAACAGCACTTGTCACTCAAACATAATTTTTTGTACATTTGCTTTTTATCTATTAGCATATACTAAGAGCTCAATAAATATTGTCTCATTGACTAACAATGAATAGACTGTGTTGCTCTTCAAGGAATAATAACAAAAAGATTGGCAAAGCCATAGGACAAAACTGAAAGCAGTAAAACCAAAGCATAACAGAGAACAGTATGCCCCCAATTTTCATAAAAAGACAAAAAATAAATTTACACATATACACACTTCTGAACTGAAATAGGACTGGAAACAAACTGATTAATTTGGAGGAATGGGTAAAAGGAGGTTTATTTTTACTCTATGCATTACTTAAATACTTTAATCATAAGAGATCACATATTAATAATAAGAACATTCAGGATTCAATCTTAATCACTGACACTTCTGTTAGCTTCCTTTAAAAATGGAATCAAGTTATAGCTCTTAGAAAAGAACAGAGAAAGACTAACTAACAATTATTTTGTTAAATTTGTTTTTCCTTTTAGTCCTTTCCTATTTTTTCTAAAGCCTTTTATATATAAGGTTGTAATCACAGCGTAACAATAGTTTGGTCTCCAGTTTCCACCCCCTGCTTCTGTCAAAACTATCTTTGCATTTTTCTGCAGCCTGCAAAAAACATATTTTTAATGGCTATATCATTTATATGGTAAAATAATCAGAATTTATCTTTGTATCCCTTTTGTTTTTCACTTTTTGTTGAACATTAATGCTGCAACCAACATTTTTGCATATTTTGCTTTGCAATTGAGGAATGGGACCTCACAGTTTAGTTTATATTTCTTTTGATTACCAGTATAGAACCTTTTGGGGTCTTAAAGGGTTTAAAAATTGAATTTGTACGAACTTTTTACTTAATAGTCTTTTGTCATATCTGATGCAAACATTTTTCCCCGTAGGATGCAAGCCTTTAAGTTGTTTTAAAAATATGCAGAAACTTTAATAAAGCTAATTCTGCTGCCATATCCTTTTCTGATTTCTTCTATTACCCCTTATAAGGGGTTGGAAAATACTAATTGTCTATAGTTTGATTTTATGTAATTTTTGGCATCTGGAATTAATTGGGTATATTTTATGAGGAAATAATATAAATGGACTTTAAAAACTTATCAGTTGCACCCACATTATTTGTTAGCGAACATCTTTGCCTGCTTCAATGATTTCCAATGCCATGCAGCACATATTAAATCCCTATTTAAATAATAGATTCTTAACTGAATATTCTGTTCTCTCCTTATGTCAGATCTATAACGAATCACAGGTTAACTTTATATTCTTAATATATAGTTAAATTTTAAAGAAAGCCTGAATTAAAATATCCCTACATCTTACATAGAAATATTAAATATGAATGTTAAGGAAACATATAAACTACTTACCATTGGTTTGAGAATGCTGGAAAGAAGTGCTTCAAATGCTTTAGTTTCTTCATCTTTTTCTTAAAAATAAATTTTTTTTTTGATTATTAACAAAATGAACTTAAATGTAACCTGCTTCCTCCCACACCCATGTCTCCTGAAGCTAGGATGAGACTTGTTTTCTAGTTTCTGTTCCTTACTTCACACTCAGTTCAAAATTAGCAGTTGGCGGCTCTTCAGCATTCTTTTGCTTCAGTTTCATTTCCATCATAACCGTGACTACTAATTACACCACCACCACATAGATCTGAATCAGTCAATAAATGATCCTTATTTTTCCTTCTAGGAATGTGTATTTTTAGTAATAGTTGTAAACAAAACTCTTTCTCTGGAAAATTCTCATTTACCAATCTCATACCTCTTAATGATAAGTCAACTAACTGAGTATTTGTTTATAACATGTCTTAATTGTAGTTTCCCAAAACAGGAGTATAACTGGCTTGACTTTGATTTATAGCTGCCACCGTGATATCTGAAACTTAAGCCTAAATCTTCTGAAACATCAGTGCTGAAAAGAATGATCAGGAAGTCTCAAAAATCTGGGAGAAAATTTTTGTAAATACTGTTAATATTTATGCCATGAAGTTGTTAAAGCATATTTAAAATTTACTGGTGGAAATGGAAACTTTAAGAAAGAGGAAGGTGGGGAGATGTAAGATAGCCTACATTATTATACTTCCTTCAAAGTTTGTAAACATTCTCAGTCCCCAGTCACATGTTAATGAGCTACACTATTTGCTAATTCAATTAAGAATTAGGAGTATCAATTTAGGTAAATATAGTCAAAGACAGAGTTGTGGTTATTGGTGTTTGTTAAATGGTATGTTAACATGCTTTACAGTCATTGGCGGTGAAACTGTATTTTAAAATGGCCTTAAGAAAACTTAAAGCATAATAACAAAAATGGGTATTGAAAAAAACTTCCTAATAACATCTTGATACAGTTTATTTTATAGAATTTGCAAAAATGCACATTTTGTTCTAGATTCTGAAGCCACAAGTAAATCTGACATAGTCCAACCACAGAGGTTAAAACAGATATAGTCAGTATCCCAGAAACCTAAAAGGTACACAGAGAAGCTACAGAAGTCAATATAAGCAGTAGTAAGAGTTTTAACATTACAGTGAAAAGTACATGGGTACTTATAGTCCACACTGTGGGCTATTAATCCTGCTTAAATGTTTATCATATACAGACACCTAGTCCATCATGTACAAAGAGTAGTGTTCAGAGTTCACATGGCAGAAATCACAGGTAAGGGAAAGGATTCAAGGAAAACAAGGGGACTTCAAGAGAAAAGAACTTTTGAAAGGAAGGATGAATAATACTTTCTCCTGATCTATACAGTATAAAGACTGTTGAATGACATTAAGTAGTTGTTACGAGGGGTTTGCACATAAAGAAACTGGGAGAAATAAGTTTTGATAAAAACCAGCACAGTTAAAAAAAAAAAAAAAAGGCCTGGAAAGAGAAGAAAAGGAATCTGGATTAACTTTATCTGAGTTTTCCCATCAAACAGAATTTTCTCTAGGTCAATAAAATTTAGTAAACAGGTGATTATTACTGAGTTTCCCCAGATGGATAAAATGAAGGCCACTGGTAACAATTTAGTTCCTAAACTTTTTTCTCTTTTTTAAGTAGTGTTAGGCTATTTAATCTACAATTTATTTGAACTGGGAAGAAATGATTAAAGGATTAGAGCATACTTTTAGCAGGTTAAATAACTATGAAAAGGAATGACTAAGGGAAAGTTTCAATAAGAATAATATAGGATTTTAAATAGTTACCTTCTATTTCTGTATCAACTTGTGCACCAACTTTCCCTTTCCCTGACCTGTTCTTTGCTGATCCTGTATTTGTAGCACCAGCATTCTGCCCCTTTATAAGTCCATTATTATGTTCACTGGTGGGAGAAGGGCATTTCTTGGGTGATGACGGTGGACTGCTCATTTTATCTTTCTGTGTTCCTTGGCGATCCTTTAATTTTTTCTGTAGTCGTTCATATGTTTTACTAGATCTTTCATCTCTAAAGTTAGACCTTCCATGTGTAGTGTGAGCATCTAGAAAGAAAAAAATTAAAAATGTGAAAAAGATCACATTTTGCAAATATGTTTATGGCTTGAAGAAAAAATAGATAATAAATCTATCATTACCCTAAACAGAATTTATTAAAAAATATTTCACAGTAATTCTGCAAAACAAAGTTATTTCCGTGTCTCTACCAACAGAGTACCAAGCTTTGTGACCATAATTTTATATATACCAAATAAATCTACAGAGGCATTTTTTTCCTTTATCTTTTCCCAATTAACTACTGATTTCCCAAAGAAACAGCTTGGTGGTATGCTATGATTATTAGAGGTGGTGAATGAGATCTGAACTGAGTGGGATTATTTACTAATAGTAGAATTCTAGGCACAAACTTACATCTCTAGTTATTGTAAATCAGAGTTGTGATTTGGGCTCCTACCTGAAAATGGATCAAAAACCTAAATGTAAGGGCTAATACTACAAAACTCTTAGAAGGAAACATAGGTGTAAATTGTGTGGCCTTGGATTAGTAAATGGTTTCTTAGAAATGACAGCAAAAGCATAAGCAACCAGACAAAACATAAATTGGATGTTATCAAAATTTAAGACTTTCCTGCATCAAAGGACACGCAGAAGAAAGTGAGTGTGCAATTACCAATGCAAAATGGGGGAAAATGTTTGCAACTTATATCTCTGATGAGGGACTTGTATACAAAACATATAAAGAACTTTTACAACTCAATAAAAAGACAAATAAACAAAATTAAAAAAACAGCGAAGGCTATGAATAGCTATTTTATTCAAAGATAGACAAATTGCCAATAAGCATATGAAAAGATACTCAACATCACCAAGGAAATGAAAATAAAAACCATAATGAGGTAACACTTTACACTCATTAAGATGGCTATGAGAAGTGTTCGCAAGGATGTGGAGAAACTGGAACCCTCACACATTGCTGGGGGAATGTAAAATGGTCCAGTCACAGTTTCTCAAAAAGTTAAACAATAGTATAATACTATAGCAACTGCACTCCTAGATACATACTCAAAGAGAAGTGAAAGCATATGTCTAAGAGCCAAATTGTGGAAACCACCCAAATGTCCATCAACTGATGAATGGATAAATGAAGGTAGAGCACCTATACAATGCAATATTGTCTAACCATAAGAAGGAACAACCTACTGCTACATGCTACAAGTTGGATGAACCTTGAAAACATTATGCCAAGTGAAAAACACTATACACAAAAGGCCATATATTATTTTATTTCATCTATATGAAATATGTCCAGCATAAGGACATCTAATGAGACAGAAAGTAGATTAGGGGTTTTAGGCACAGGGTTTCTCTATAGGGTGATAGGTAAGTTCTAAAATTAGACAGGGGTGATGGCTGCACAACATAGTCAATACACTAAAAACCACTGAATTGTATACTTTAAAATGGTGAATTTTATGTTATGTCAATTATATCTCAGTAAAAGAAAAATATGGAAGGACTATAATGAATTAATACACTTTTTTTTTTTACATGGGCAGACACTGGGAAATGAATGAATTAATATACTTTTAAATGTAGTTATCCAAATGTTTTTGTATTTTATCTATTACTCAAGATAAAATAAAAGCAATTATGGCAGAAAAAAAGAAAATATTATAGGAAAAAGAACAGGAGTTTTATTATCAAATAGATTTGAGAACAACTATCTAGCAGTGTTACTTTGTGGAAATATTTAATATTTCTGAGCCTCAATTTCTTCATCTGTATTTTGCAGGTTTTACTGTGGATTAAGTGAGACAATACATATAGAAGCATGGTGTCTAGCAAAGTTCAGGCTTAATAATGGTAGTGGCTGACAGTGAAATGCTGGGATCACGTCCCACTCTGGGAAAAGGGTCATGAAATCAACTGCTGGTCGGAACACTGACATTATCAGTTGTTGGGATTCAGTGATAGATGCCTTGTTTATGGCACCTCCAGTACAGTATGACTCTCGTCCTCCATTGCTAGATAGCAGGCTTGTGGATCTGTGCCCTTCACTTTCCTTTATGTCATCGTGAAGCATATCCATGTATTTAAAGAAATGCATATCCCCACTCAATGACAATTGGTTTTGTTAATGCAAAATAGTATTTGTCTCATCTAGTTTTTTCTTACAATTTTCTCAAGTACATTTAAAAAAATTAAGATACAACTAGCAGTAAACAAAACAGAAGAATAAGGCTACTGAAAAGTGTGTTCCTTGGTCTGCTGCACAGGCATCATATGGGAGCTTCCTAGGGAGGCAGAATCTCAAGACCCATCCCAGACCTACTGAATCAATCCTCATTTTTACAAGATACCCAGGTGTGGATATAGATTAGTTTGAGAAGTACTGCTCTAGAAAACACTTACCAACTCAACTCTCGTGAAAAGTACCAGATTTGCTACAGATTTTATCTGAACTTTATAGGTTCTTCCTGTACAGGAATGTATAGGTAATTCATTTGGCATTAAATTTTATAATGTTTCATTCATTAAAAAAAATGAAGGTCAAAAATATGATTTACAATCCCCTTTAAGAAAAAGATATTTATGAATGAAAAAGTCTGCAAAAACATACATAAAATGTTACTAGTTAAGTACTCTGGGTGGCATGTTTATGGGAAATGTTTGCTTATTGTATTTTATAATTTTTTTTTTTTTTTTTTTTAAAGGAAAGACAGAGAGAAGGAAGGAAGGATAGAAGGAAGGAAGGAAGGAAGAAAGGGAAACATTTTTAAACATTTTCTTGTTTTATTGTATTTTGTTTCTTTGTTTTTGTTACATGGGCTGGGGCCGGGAATCGAACCGAGGTCCTCCGGCATAGCAGGCAAGCACTTTGCCCGCTGAGCCACCGCGGCCCGCCCTGTATTTTATAATTTTGTTAGAATAAAAATGTATTACTTGGGCAAAAGAAATGTTTGAAAAATACCTATTAATTTCAGTATTTATTAATTCTACAAATTTACTAAGCACCTATCATGTGATAGGTGTAAGGGAAACAGTGATGAATAAAACAGTTTCAGTTCTCAGGGAGTTCATAGTCAAATAAGGGAGAAAGACATACGAATAAACACCCCTCAAAATCAAATTGCATTAAATTACATGAAAGAGCGAACAGGTTTCAGCACTACAGACTGATAAGGCAGGTTCAGGGAACTTCCCTCTGAAAGCTGAAATCTAAATAAACAGAAGTTTATCATGGAAAAGGAGGAATGAACACGGTGAGCAGAGGCCCTGAGGCAAGAAAAAGATTGGAAGTCTTGAGAAACTGCTGGAAGAGGGGATGTGGAATCTGTCAGGGCCACAAGCGGCAGGTCTTTGTCTAGGGCAATGGTCTGGAACCAGGACTGAATTTGCCTCCTGGAGGTCATTTGGCAATGTCTGGAGAGTTCTGGTTGTCACAACTGGGGTTGTTAGGATGTGTGTGTTAGGGGAACGGCTGGGGTTTTATTCTAAATGCAGAGGGAAATCAATGAAATCTTAAATAGGAGAAAGATTTATATTGATAAATGATTACTCTAGCTGAGAACAGACTGTTAGGGGCAAGAATGGAAGTAGAAAAACCAAACTGCTCTTGCAGTTATCTTGGCAAGAGCTGAATATGGACCAGATTTGAGTAGCAGTGGGAAAGGAAATGGATAAATTTGGGAAACATGAAAATAAAGTTCATACCAATTGTGCAAGGCTGAAAGAGGAGGAATCAAGTTTGACTGTCTGGTTCTTGATTGAACAAACTGAGTGGATTATGGTACCAAAATGACAACAACAAAAAGAAGGTTCTGGGGATCCAAAATTGAGATTTATGTTTTAGAGTGTTATGACTAAGTTTCAGGATATATCATCCAAGAGAAAACATCAAGGTGTAAGTTTTGGGCTCAGAGAAGAGGTCTTGGCTGAAGATAAAATTTGAGTTTGATACTGTTTTTAAAATCTCTTAAAGCACCTAGAAACTACTTTATGCAGGGGAATCATAGCCCTCAGAATTACCAAAAGCACAATTATTCCCAGCTGTAAGTCTCCTCAGAGCCTAGAACACAGGACAGAGGAAAAAACCTGGTGTTTTGTTTGAATGTGGTCTCACTAAATATTGCTTAGTGATGTAAGTTACTTCCCCTTTTGATTTCCTGTTTACCCATTCGCCTGAAGGGTAATCCTGAGGATGGAAACTAACAATACTTGGAGTAAAGAAAATGATTGCAACATCATTACTATTTGTTGATTCTTTTATATAATACCGTGACAGCATCTATTAATAAGCAACAAGTAACTACTTCGGTGAACAGGAGTCTTGCAGGATGCCTTACCTACATCTCCGTATACTTGAGAAGATTGGTACTGTGGCATATACTGTGCTGTCATGTCTCCAGCTCCAGTCACTGGTGAGTACATATGGCGTGGTGGAGGAGGCATCATGGTTGGGACAGGAATGAAGCCAGGCAGAGGAGGATGGGGAGAACGGTGTATCACTGGATGACCTCCAGGATGGAACTCTGGTGCCTGGGGAACCACAACAACTCGGCGAACACCATTGTCTTCAATGACCTACAAATGGAAAATTACATCAAAAGATTCTTACATAAGATGTGAGCCATTCTTGTGAAATAGATGAGAGTACATAAGAATTTTATACCATTTGAAGTTAATTTAAAAAATGCAAAGAATCAGCATGAAAAGAATTTATTAAATACATTAGGTACTTCTTAATTAGCATTAAATGATACAAAGTTGATTTAGTAGCTTAGATTCCTGAACACGATTGTATCAAGATATAACATTTACAAGGTGACTGACTGTGAGAATCTTGTATCTGATGTGCCTTATATTCGGGATATGGACAGATGAGTAAAAAATATGGACATAAATTAAAAAATAAATAATAGTGGGGTCAAGGATAAAATAAATTGGGTAGATGGAAACACTAGTGGTCAATAACGGGGTAAGATATATGGTATGCATGAGTTTTTTCTTTTTATTTCTTTTTCTGGAGGGATGCAAATGTTCTAAAAGATGATTATGGTGATAAATACAGAACTATGTGATGATACTGTGAGCCAATGATTGTGTACTATGTATAGAATGTATGTGTGTGAAGATTTCTCAGTAAAAAACCCTAAAAAATGCAATCCAAATGTTAAAACTGATTAAATGATAGTATAAACAAACAGTAAGCAGTGATATTAGGTATTTACCCTATGTGTTAAGTGCATTTAGTGATGTAATAAAAGTGAAGAGAGACTCGAGGAGTTTTTGGTTTAGACTTAGTAGGATTAAGCAAATACTTTCATTTTCTGCATTGTGGGTAGGGGTAGTAGAAAACTAGTTGTTAAAAGATGAAATAAAAATGGGGGTGGGGGGGCAGTACTCCATAAAACTGGATTCAGATTGCTAAAGATCAACCATGTATTAGAATTTTTAGGTACAAAAATTACCAGGACAACTTGAACAGCTGAAGATTATTTGTAGAGAGATAAATATCAAATATATCAATTCCTAGTTAAGAAAAAATATTTACGGTTCTGGCAAACTGATTTAAAAATAGAGAACAATTCATTCCCTTTGAACTTACTGGAGCTGTAAGTGCTTAGTATATACAGTGAAACCTAAAAGGCTATAAGATTTTATCTCAAAATCAGGATTCCCTAGTTACTCCACTACAATATGGCCTTTTCTCTTTGAGGCTTAAATGATTATCAAGATATAACGAATAGTTAATAATATCTTTCCTCATGAAACAGAAATGATTAAAATACAAAGTGCTAATTTAAAGGAAATGCTGGTAACATTTTCTGGAAAGAAAAGTTTTACTATGTTTAAGGATAGTAAAATTTATACATATGTATACATAACTTGATAAATATAGGCATACTAGAAAACACACTTATTTGTGTACAAATAAGCCTATATTACAAATATATGGTTTTGCAATAGGTGACAAATTGACTGTTCTATTAAAAAAAATTGTTGCTCTTAAATAGTTTATTAAACTATTGTGATAGTTAGGTTCTGGTGTCAACTTGGCCAAGAGATTAGGCCCAGTTGTCTGGTCAGGCAGGCAGTGCCCTGACTTATGCTGCAAAGATATTTTGTGGCGGCTGATCAACTGGAAGGTTGGTGTATTAAATCATCAGTCAGTTGATTGCAGCTGTGGTTGATTACATCTGCAATTAACTAAGGCATGCCGCCCATCAATGAGATAGCCAATCAGTAGCTTTTAAGGAAAAAGAGAGACTTTTTTCACTGCTTCCTCAGCTACTGAGCCTCTCCTGTGGAGTTCGTCCAGACCCTTCATCAGAACTGCCAGCTTCACAGCCTGCTCTATGGATTTGGACTCTTCCATTCCCATGGTTGCATGAGCACCTTTATAAACCTGCTGTTGGTTCTGTTTCTCTAGAGAACCCTGACTAATACAACCCTCCTCAGCTGCTATTAAATTATCCTTTTGTATTTGAGTAAGATATGACTTGGACTAGAAGACCAAATGAATTTACTGTCTTTTTAAAATTTGTTTTAATGCTGGATCTAGAACCATCATCCCTGCTTCCAACAAAATGAATGCCTCACTTCTCGTCTCCTTACTTAACGCAGTTTTGAATTTAAATCCCAGTCAAGTGTCTAAGAGTGGGAGAAATGAAACCAGATCTGGAACCCTAGCGGCAGGAAATCTGGGAACTGTTTCTAGCTTTTCAGCCTCTGCTCTGCAGAAAGATACATTAGAAGAAGACTGGAATAGATTATGAGTGAGCCAAACCACAAAATCTCTCACAACATCACTCTCACATTTATCATACTCCAACTTAGAAATTGTAAATGTCTCCCCAATTTTGACAGGATTACAGCCACAGTCTTCAACTTGGCATTCGATTTGGTTACAACCTATATTTTTAGCCATACACTTACTGTATACCAAATCCCAATTCCTTAATTCTGGCCAGGTTCATAATATCAAAGCACCATTTTCACACTGATCTCTGCACTTTCTTATTTTGTATCTGTGTTCATTCTCTTTCCTTTCAATTTGCTTTCCCCTTTAATTTATAACTATTTGAATCCTATCATTCCTTTCAAATCTAGCATAACTTTATCTCCTCCATGCGTTAAAAAAAAAAGTTATTGACACCTACTACATTCCAGGCACTGCTGTAGTGAACAAAACAAAGAAAGTTATGACGCAGAAGTGGAAAAATATTACAGTGATGCCACTGCAGGGCACCATACCAACAGAGGTAGACTAACAATAAACAACATAAGTAAATTATTTAGCATGTTGCAAGGTGAAAAATTCTATGAAAACAAAAAGCAAGTAGAAGTACTGTGGGAGGGAGACAGGCTGCAGTATAAAACTGGGTGATCAGGGTAGGCCTTATTACTCCAAACTATGAAATTTAAGCAAAAACTTGAAGTAAGAGAAATTGCTTCAGGCAGAAGGAACTAACAGAACAAAGCTCCTAAGGCAGAAGTGGGGCTGAGTACGCCAAAGGGATGGAAGGAAGCCAGTATAACTGGATTAGAGTAGAGGAGGAGAAAGGATAGAAGCAGATGAGGTCTCAGAGATAACCGAAGGTGGTGGTAGTCAGGATTTATAGAGCTGTACAGGTGATTAAAGACTTTAAATTCAATGTTTACTCACAGAGAGACAGGGAACCACCACAGAGTCTTGAGCAGAGGAGTGATATAAACCAGTGATTCCTAAATAGGGGACATTTTGCCTCCGTGGGGGTTATTGACAGCGTCTGTAAACATTTTTGTTATCCTAACTAGGGGGATGCTGCTGGCCAAGAATGCTGCACAACATTCCACAATTCACAGGACAATCCCCTACAATAAAACTAACTTGGCTCAAAATGTCAAGATTGAGAAATCATGATATAACCTTATAATTGATATAATCACTCTGGCCTCTGAGTTGCGAATACGTTGTAGGACAAACGTAGGGAAAACATTTATGGAAGTTATTTCAGTAATCTAGGCAAGAGATGATGGTGGCTTGCACCGAGGTGTTAGCAGTGGAGGTGGTGAGAAATGGTCAACATTCTGATTATATTTAAAGACAGAACAAGATTAGCTGATGACTACATGTGGGAAGTGAGGAAAAGTCACGGATGACAGTTCATCAATTTTAACAAGGAAGGCTGGAGTTTCGGTTTTGGAAGTGCCTATAAGACATTTATGTGAAAATGCTGAATAGGTCGTTAGATCTAGTCTGAAGTTCCATATAGATTGGGAAGGGACAAACAAATGAGGCTGTAGTATCATGAAGTCTGATGAATTGTATTAAAGAGGAAAGATCCACTTTGTCAAGTGCTGGAGACAGATCAAGTAATATGAAGAACTGACCACCAGACTTAGCAACATAGACATCTTTATGACCTTGACAAGAGCTTTTCGGTGTAATCACAAGGGCAAAAGCCTGATTAAAGTGAGTTTAAAAGAGAAAATAGGGAGAAAAATTGGAAATATCTAATAGAAAGCACAACTTTGGGAAGTTTCACTGCAAAGGGAACAGAGAAATAGGATGGTTGCTGGTAGGAATAGCAGAGTTGAGAAACATTTTTTTTTGTTTTTTGGTGAGAGCAATTATAACGTGCTGATGTACTAATGAGAACAATCCAAAAGGGAGTAAGAAATTGATGATGTGGACGACAGAGGAAAAATGCTAGCGTGATATACTGGAGTAAGCAAATGGGGATGGGATCTAGTACCCCAATGGGGGTACGGCATCTAGACAGGAACCAGAAAGTCTGTCTCTTCCTCTTACAGATGGGGAAGCAGAGTATGTGGGTAAAGATGAGAAGCAAGAGCATTCTGCTGCAGATACTGGTAGAGATGTGGAGCTAGAAGTTTGTGGAAGGTTTCTTCTAGTTACTCCTCCATGAACTTTTTCCTGGTCACAACAACCTCATCTCTCCTTCCTCTAATTTTGTATTGTATTTATTCTGAATCATTTGTTTTGGTATTTGCAGTCATGCAGTATTTGCTTCAAATTCATATATCTTACTCTAAAACTCAAATTAAGTTTCTCAAGTGACATATTAACTTACTTAATTCTTTTAAGAATGCTAAAAACAGCTACTATTATTCTCACCATTTTTCAGAGGCGAAACTGAGGTTTAGTAGTAGAGAATTAGTCTTTGAACTCAGGCAATCTACTTCAGATTCCAAGCTCTTATCTACTTTGTAGGTATAGAACCCACAGGTATTTGTTTTCTAGTATCTTGTTTCACAACATAATTGAGATATCATTTGGATAAAAACAAAAAAAGAAATGTCTCAATTACTTATGAAATTAAAACCACTTTTTTGCTGAGAAAGAACATTTAAAATGCAAATATAGAATATAACTAAATTAATCTATGTTGACAAAAAATTAAAACACAAAGAAGAGAAATATAAGTAAGTGGGGTTCTCAGAATAGCCTGATAACCTAACCACATATGCCAACCAATTTCTTTCTTATTAGGGAAAACCCTGTTTTCTTTTCTTTCTTGAACATAGACATAACTAAGAAGGGCTGCAGAGAAAGGAGACTGCGTTTGCTATCTGACACTTCATACTGGTGTGTCTTCTCCACCAGAATATAAATTCCTCAACAAATTTGTTTTATTATCTCCAATCCCTGGAACAGTACCTAGAACACGGCAAACGCTCAAAAAATATTCACTGAATGAATATCATCAGAAATACATGTATTCTTTTAGTCTTACTGGAATGCTTTAACACCAAGCTTTTAGGATTCTGTGACAAACTCAATTTCTACAACCTTTGCCCCCCTGTTACTTTCTGCAACTTATTTTTTTTTTAAGAATTAAAATTGTCTTTATTTGCAGATGACATGATTATCTATCTAAAACATCTGATGGACTCTACAAACAAGGTACTAGAACTAATAAGTGAGTTTAGCAACAATCATAAATTGAAATTAAAATAATAACATTCACAATAGCATCATGTAACCTACTTTTAAGGTTTCATTCTGAATACAGAACTACTACTCAACTTCAAGTTCTTAAAAAATAATATATATGTGTAACAGTTTGAAAGTATTATGTACTCCAGGAAAAGCTATGTTTTAATTCTAATCCAATCTTGTGAAGGCAGTCATTTCTTTTAATCTTGATTTCTCATCACTGTAGGCTGGAAACTTTTGATTAGATTATCTCCACAGAAATGTGACAGAACCAATTGTGGATGCAACCTTTTGATTAAATGGAGATGTGACTCTACCCATTCCAGGTGGGTCTTGACTAGTTTACTAGAGTCTTTAAAAGGGGAAACATTTTGGAGAAACCTCAGAAACGACACAGCTAGCAGCAGAGCTGACAGATGCTGACACTCAGAGAACAGAGACATGGAGGTTTAGAGATGCTTGGAGCCCAGCAGACATCTCCATGAAATGTTAAGCAAGCCAGACCTGCAGAGAGCCAAGGGAAGCCAAGAGAAGAAAGTCAGCCCCAGAGCAGCAAAATGAGGAGCCCCCACAGGAACAGAGGCAGAAAGCAATGGAGTCCAGGAGCAAGGGACTAGCAGATGCTAGCCATGTGACTTCCCAGATGACAGAGCTGTTCCAGACATATGGGCCTTCCTTGAATTAAGGTATCTTTCCCTGGATGCCTTAGTTTGGACACTTTCATAAAGCTTAGAACTGTAAACTTGTAATTTATTAAATTCTCTTTTTAAAAGCCATTCAATTCCTTGTATTTGCATTCTGGCAGATTACAAACTAACAATATATTGGTTATATTGGTCAGAAATATATTTCTGACCATTCATTCAACAAATACATATATAACACCACAAATACATACATACATACATATATATATGCACATACATATATATAGATAGATAGATAGATAATCACACACATATATACAATGTCAGTTAAGTGACCACAACCTCATTTTCTCCAGTTCTTCCTGTTACTCTGACTATACCACACCTCTTTATCCTCATATAAACCTCTAAGTCCTGCTACCTTCCAGCCCCCAAACCCCCCTCCCTTGAGATTAAGACTGGTTTTCAGAATCTTTGAAAAATTTACTGACCTCAATGCTGCATGCTGAACGTAAAGGTGAAGTGAAATATTAGGCCAAGCTCAAAAGAGAAACTTGAAACTTGTCCTAAAGTTCATATAGGCCTTTCCCCCATATTATGAGATCTATAATACTTTCCCTGTTAGATCCCCTTTCATCACCAAAACAACTCACATTCCATAAAAAAAGTTAGGGGAGCCATTACAAGAAAGGCAGATGGAGGAAACTTTTGATGTTCCCTTTCAGGAGAGTCATATTCAGGTAGTCTATAATTTTTTCTTCACAAATCACTCACTTCATCACTAATATATAACTGTTACTCTTCCCTGTTCTACAACTGATATTCTTAAGGACTACTAAGTTAGTATTATTTGTCAGTGAATTAAGTTCCTTCTACTCCTGTTACCATTTCTTTCCATGTCCTCATTTGCTGTTTTTCTGTTTCCCCATTTGATACCTTAGTTCAGTTGAAACATATTTCTGTCTTCATTTAATACAGTATATCAATATCTCACAATCTACCTTTTTTGTTAAAACTGCAATAATAAGGCTCAATAAGAGGGAACAGATCCCCAAAATGGCTATTGTGCTTATCTATGAGTAAAATGAATAATCTTGGTATACGGACCATATATTATTATCTTTTCAAAAGCTCTGAGGCTTTTTTGTATTTTCTGTCTGGTATGCAACAACTGAGGTTGTTGGTTAAGTATAAGTAGAGGCAGAGACAAAGCATTAGTTATAGGTGATATTTGCGAATGATGTTTGAGAATTGTTTAAAAATATTCCAGCAATTAAAAAAAAAGGTAGTAGGCGGGCCATGGTGGCTCAGCAGGCAGAGTTCTCATCTGCCATGCAAGAGACCTGGTGCCTGCCCATGCAAAAAAAAAAGGGAAGGCATGTGTGATAAAACAAGATTGCCAACATGTTCCTAATTGTTGAACTGGATTATGGGTACATGGGAGTTAATTACATTGCTTGTTCTACTAGTGTATAACTTTGAAAATTTCCATAATAAAAAAGTGAAAAAGAGAAGATGCATAAAAGAAATAGTAATCTATATCCTATAATATATACATACATACATACATACATATATATATATATTCAGTATTTGTTAAAGTGAGTCTTTTCACTTAAATTTTCCTAAGGAAATAAGATATAATAAGATTTGTGCAAATATTCAAGATATTCAATGTGCCCTTGCAATTGTAAAAGAAAAGTTGAAAAGAGCTTAAACAATCACAAGATAAGAATGATATAAATCTCAACCTACTGATACCACAGATTATACAGCTTTTTAAAGTTATTTAAATATGTATATATTTAAATATGTATATATTTAAAAATATATACATATGTTTTAAAACGTATGTATTTTTGAAATATATTTAATTTTACAGGGAACCAGTTACATTAAATTCTATAAATATACCGAATACAGTTTTGTAATTAGATAAACAAGCTAAAGGAAATATGTTAAATATTCACAGAGAGTACCTCTGGGTTGTAACATTCAGTGCAAATTATTTTCCTTGCCCTTTTCTATACTTTAAGTTTTCTACAACAACCAGGATTTAAAAAATTTTAGTGATTAAAAAAAAGTGTTCTTTATTACTAAATATATTTTCCAATGTCCTGTTCACAATATAATTAATATTCCTTCTTTATGTTTAAGTTTATGGGGAGTAATTTCATTCTGCTATTTGCATATTATTTTAGCTTTAGTCTCTGTATATCATATTGGGCAGCATTTTCTATTGTCAGTTAGTAACGGACTTTTTAAAAAGTGATGTTTTAAAATGATCGATATTTCTGATCCAATGATAAAAGTTATGTGTATAACTGAAAAATTCAGTCTATTTTTCCCATTTACCCTTCTTTTGACAGAGAAATTTTATACCTATATAATATGAACTTTCTCTTCAAAACTTAAGATCAACAGAATAAAATAGTTCACATCTCCATTATTGTTGAATAGAATGCTAAAGTATCAGAGCAATAAAGTACAAAAATTGTGAAATTAACAATACTACAAAGCTCTTGATCAAGAAGAGAAGGGGAGTACAATGCAGCAGGCAATTTTAATAGCAGGTATGGACTTTGCAAATTTCAAACAGGAAAAAGAGAACCAACAATTCCTGAAGTTACTTAATGTTATTCTCAAAAATGAAGTTAAAATAGATATGAGATGATAAGTTCACATTTGAAGTGCTTCGCTACTTAACAGGGACATGAAATTGGTATGAAAATGACAAATTTGAATGTTAACACATCCTGGGTAAATCATATTTTCTTCATATGTTTCTCCTATTGAGTACTTTCATTAAATCTTGATCTTAACCTTAAATTATGATCTAAGTATCCATGTCACCTTTTAGGCCTTTCATTTTTCTGTCCAAATATGTTTCTAGGTATGTAGTAGTATTAGTTATTTCCTCAGTGATGGATCTAAGCAGCCACAACACTGGGTTTTTATTTTTATAGTCCCTGCATGTAACTAACCTTTTTAGGATATATAAATTTGCTGAATCTGGTTAGTCTGTACGAAGTTATCATAAACATGATGAAATAGCAAACACATCATTTGACCCTTCTGGGATCAATGGGCTTAAACAACAGATACACATAATTAAGCAAGGGATGAAAATGATAAACTTGTTGCTACAAGATGAGATCAGGGCACAAAAGTTTAAATGATGACTACAGATGGTAGCTATCTGTGGGTTTAGTGTGCATGTGTGCATGTACGTGTGTGTGTGTGTGTGTGTGTGCTCCTTGATGCCTGCCGAGCTAAATACCAGCTGCACTTATCATAGCCATTATGTATCTTAATATTTGACTCAACTTCCAGCTTAGAGATTTGCAAAAACTGTTGCTTATGTGTCAAGTTCTGGACAATTATCAAGTACTTAGCTGTGCCTAGAACCTGGCTCTTAATGGTTAAGTATTTTCTAATATCAGAAATTGTGTGTTGGGGTGGGGGTGGTTTTGACAGTGATACGAAAAAACTAGAATATAGTCTTGCGTAGTGTGTATTTAAATTACTCCGATAATTATGAAACTAATTTCTGTCTCCTTATTGCCCCATATGCTTGCAAATGATATATTTCTTGGGGATCATATTGATCTTAAGTTAAGACTGATAGCAGCAGCCCAGTAACCTCACTTAATACTTTCAGTAAAACTGCTGTTAAAGTTGATTCCTTTTTTTGAGCATTACTTATGGGACATGACAATTACCACAATATACAAAAATAATGAAAAGGCAACTCTTATTCTCAATGAACTCAAAATTCTGTAGGTAAAATATATATACAAACATACAATTATAATATTAGTGCACTACCAAGATGTGGTGCAAAGTACTTGATCTAGGCCTTCAGAATGGTAGAACTTTAAAAGGCTAAGATGGGGGAAAGCATTTCAGGTAGTGATAACAACATTGATAAACCATGGAGAAAAGAAAACACCAAGACAGCATGTGAGAAGTCATGTCTGGCTGCAAAAATGGCATGTAATTCCAAGTATCAATAAAAGGGTTTTACAAAGGCAAACTAGCACAGAACTGTGTAGGCCTTAAGCTTAAGAAATCTAGACTTCATTCAATGGACAAGAACCAACTAATGGCTCTTTAGAAGCACAAAAGTGAAAAGCAGTACCATGATAATTTTGGTGACTGTTGGTCTATAGATACAGGACTTCAACTTAAATGATTTGATTTACAAATATGTATGGAGTCCCTAAAAGATGACAGGACTGTTACCTCTCTGACCTCATTCTCTACTAGAACTCAGTCCAGGCACCCAGGCCTCCTTGCTGTGCCCAGGCACACTCTCATTTTAGGTCACTTGCACTGGCTGCTTCTGTTCCCAGAACCCTCTTTCCTCAAATATGTGCATGGCTAATTGACCCACCGGTCCTTCAAGACTTCGCTCAAATATCACCTTTTCAATGAAGCCTAATTTGACCACACTGTTTAAAATGAAACCAACTCTACTTACTGTTTTTCCTCAGTATCATTCACCATCTAAAACCTATATAATTTACTCATTTATTATGTTTATTGTTCACTTCTACCCACGAGAATGTAGATTTCACAGGGACAGGGGTCTTTGCTTCTTTTGTTCACGGAGATATCCCAAGCACCTAGAACAGTACCTGGCATTTGTGAGCACTCAATAAGTATTTGCTGAACACTATTGAATACAGAAACTGTAAGAATCCATAATCTTCTCAGAAAAGAAAATTAGTTATACAGTGTTATAAATACATTAAAAAGAGGGATATATTTAAGATGCTATGTCAGCTTGTGGGAGAGGCACCTGGAAAGGTTCAGGAAAGTTACTTCTAGATCATGACTGAGTGAAATGAGATTTGTCTTGATTGTCCTTATATCACTAGCACCAAATAGAGAGCTTAGTACATGGTGCCCTTCAATAAATGTTTGTTGAACTAAACTATGCCAGAGTGAAAGAGAACCAGGTATGAACTTTATGTGAAGAAAGGTCTGTAAAGAAGCAGCCAGAAGAAGGAATCACGATAGCATTATTTTAAGGAAGTCCTGGGGTAAATCAGATCAAAGGCATCAAATGTTCAGAAGTCAAGCAGGATGGATTAGGTTGGAGAGAAAATTTTTGGATTTGGTACTTAGCAGGTAGTAGTTTTAGAAGGGTAGTAAGGGAAGAATGCAGGCCACAATAAATATTCCAGCATAATCAGAGAGGAATTAAAAGAGGGCTTGATGAGAGCTTCAAGTGCAAATCAGGTGCCAGGAAAAGAAATAGGCTAAAAAGAACTTGAGGCAATGAGTGCACACTACAAAGAATCTCAATAGGGGAAGAAGCCAAACACCTATAGATCTTATAGCTTAATTCAGTTTGCTTGTTCAAGTAAATCAGCCATACTTTATTCTTTAAGTCAGAGCTTCCCAACAGGTGTGAAGTGATTTTGATCACCTTAGCCCTTAAAGTTGCAAGTATACATTTACATTCTCCTGTACTTCATCAACTTGCCATAGAATTACTGGCAGTTTCTGTGTGCCAGTGTCTGAATTAAGTTGAAAGCACTGTCTTGGGTTGTTTCTATACCACGAATAATTTAAAAAATATGTTAATGTAAGTACCTTTACAACTTAAGATTTTACTTACATTATTCACATTTTCAAGGAGATAAAGCTCTATAATGAATTCCCTTTTATAATTCAAAATTCAAAGACAAGGCCAAATGATGAGTGCTACCAATCTAATTTTTTTCCTTCTTTCCAAATACACTAAAATAATTAAAACAGATTTACTAAAGATATACTATACTGGACATATCTCTGGTAATCTAGAAGCACTTAAATGGTACCTATGCATTAGAATTAAAGTTAAACAGAATAACTTTACTAACACTTTTATATAGATATAAAACAGAAAATAACATAAAAACATACCTGTGGGGCATATCCAGGAGGTACATAAATAGGAGGTACAGAACCATTTGGGGACATCATTGGAACCTGAGCAGGACCTGAATGGGTTACAGAAATGATGTATAAATTCAAGATTGCTTAGCAAGCTAATCTGAATTACACTTAGAATAGTTCATCTAAACTAAACACTCAAGATAACAGCGACTGTATTACCATGAAAACAAATTCAGATTACTCACCTGCTACGAAACAGTGCATGGATTACCTTTTACCTACAGGTGTAATTTTCAAACTTGCCTGGTGATTATCACAGTCACCTAAGGAGCTTTTTAAGCACATCTATTTTCAGGGTTTCCTAGAGGTTCTTTTTGAGTATGTTTACAATGGGGTCATCAATATATTTTACTTTACAAACATCCAAGGTGATAATCATGATGCTACAAGCTTAGAAACACTGACCTAGAGGAAAAGTAAACTGAATATAAAATCAATGAAAGGTACAAAAGGTTTCATTCAAACACACACCTTTTGAATTCTATATTCTGGGCTCAAGAAAAATAAGACCAGTTTTAAACTAATGCTAGCTTACTTCGATTAGTAATTTAATTGTCTCTAGCTTTCTTGATCTTAATAGGTGTCTTAGTATTGATGAATAAGAAGTTTAGTTGAAGACCAAAAAGAAGTCCCTGAAATTTTTATTTGTAAGCTTAACAAAGGAAATAAACATTTATTAAGCTTCAACTGTAAGTGCCAGGGACTGTGGGTTCCTTTACATATTGTCAAATTAAATCCTCACATCAAGTCATTAGGGCAGGTTGTTTTTTTTTTTTTTAGCTAGAGTAAGTAAATTTAAAAAATTATTGCTGATTACGTTTAAAAATGCAAAACTATGTAACTGCTTTGAGTTGCTCTTTTTCTAGAACTAGCAACACATAAATACTATGCAGTTATAATTCTAATCATATTCTCTTCTGACAGCCACTAAAATAGTTTATAATTTAGTGGAACAAAGTTCTATTGTTCTACTTTATCCTTTAGTTGTACTTAAGTGTACTACTGAAAAAACCAACAAAACAAACCTAATCTAAGATAAACCAACAGTAAATATATTACTAGCTATAATCCAGGAATAATAATGATTAACTCACTTCCCTGCAAAGTAATGATTTCACTCTTGCAAACAAAATTTCATATGCTAAAGCAGAAATGGTACATTTAGATTTTTAAAGACAATTAATTAGTCATATTTAACATCTAAATTTTGATATAAAGTAACATTCAACACCAAAGACATAAAATCCCTTCAGTATAAATAAAGTAAAATCAAGTATTGATGTTTAGAACTAAAGCGTTTACAGCACCCTTTTTGTTGCTTTTCATGGGTTCAGGGAAGTGGAAAAGCTTTGTATATTTAATAATGCAAATGTATGATTATTTCCTTAGTTCTAACAATACTTTTCAATTTAGGAAGTACTGAAAGATTAACAACTAGCTCTAACAAATTCACAGGCAGTTGAGTGGGGGGACTGTGTTACAAGGAATAAGCCACATCAGTTACAGACTGTACCATTAAATGCATTACCTGGCAAAGAGTATCTTTGTCCCCATAATAATCTACTTGTTTGAGCAAAATCTATCCAAAATCATAAAGCTACTGACTATTTTTGTGGGCATACTTTCTAATTCAAAACAACATCCTGCAGAAGAGAAAACAATCCACCAATTATCCAGAGGAGAAATTTAGAAGACCCCCACCCCAATTCCTTAAAAAGTGCCATCAATAACTTGGAATATATTTCATAAGTAAAAACTGTCTTTCTTCCTTTATAAGCATATATTCACATTTAAACGGATTTTTAGAAATAAAACTATGAATTTGTCCAAGAGTTTAAATTCTTAAAATGCAACAGGGCTGATGAAGTACAACGTATGTTTTCTAAGCAAGCTTTCACAATGGCTTCCAAATATTCTGATGCCAATTTTCAGAATTTAGTTTAAAAAGAAAAACCTAGTAAAACAAAGGTGCTGCAAAGGTATAGTCTGCGTAATATAAATATAGCCCAACTCTAAATAAAGTCTAACCTTTTGAAAACTAAATGGCAAAAAACTTAAAATATTTTTGCAGCAATTATATTTGGCATGGATTCTATTTTAAAAAAACACACACAACATGATTTTAGATTAACACAATGCTTTCTATGTTTCAAAATAAAAGCAGAACGTTCAAAACAGTCAGCAAATCTTACCACTCATTTTGTTTTTAGAGCAGCAGCAGAGAACACGAAAATCCAACAAGGAAACAGCCTAGTACACGTTAACAGCTTTAATTGGAGAATGGTTTCGGGTTTTTTTTTGCAACGCTGTAAGAGGAAAAGATCCTTTGACCGAGTCACGTGATAGGATCACATGACCTGCGGAGACCCGAGGAAAGCGGAGAAAGCAGGGAAACGTTCTGGGCTGCAGCGTTTCTGAGAGAGAAAATGTTTTCTACTGTCACTGCCCTGAATTTGACCATCTCTCAGACTTCCTCATGAACCAATTTAAAAGCTCAACAAAATATATGTGCTAAAAATATATATTTGATTTAAAATGATTCTCCTTGTATTCACTTTCTTCCGGTAACACCCCGAACACTATCTTCTTATTGATATTTTATTTATTGAGCCCGCCTTTTTAATTTTAACCGTTTGGGATAAATATAATATTTATTCATTTAAAAGACTAGGATTGAAATATCAATATTTTACGTGATTCACTCTCCATACACAATCCTGAAGGAATGCCCACAACGTACAAAAAACTGACTAGCATACAAGCTTGATCAAGGCGTATGCCTCTCAAATCAATAAAGACTACTACTTTAATTGCCGGGCTTACTTTTTTTTTTTCCTCTAGATTTAACCTGGACGCTAATACAAATGCATGATAGATGGCATTCTCACTCACGTCCATGAGATCTAGTTCAGGCGGCAAAAAGGAAAAGGCAGGACAAGCAGGTGAGTATGGACACCTTCCCGAAGTTCAGAGATTTCTACTTAAGCAAAAGTAGAAAATAGGAAGAGACCAAAGATGAGTTTCAATAACAATATAAGGAGAGGAAGAGGAGAAGAAGAACTTTTAGAGGTTTTTTTCATTGCTTTAGTGCTATGTAAATTCAGAGGAAATTTATTAATAACTGACAATATACGGATAATGGTAATGATTTGTAACAAGTTTTATGATGGAATAGAAATGGACTTGGTAACTCAGAAGATGTAAGTTTTAATAACTACTTTAATATTTACTAACAAGACAGTTTACTTTTGAGTCTCAGTTTCCTTCTATAAAAAGGATCAAATAATCAACCTCATAGCACTATTATGAGAATCAAATTAAAGCACTGAGTACACTGGCTGAGAGCAATCAATAAATAATAGCTATTATTATAAGTAAATATATTATCACTCAGTGTTTTTTAAGAAGACAGTTATGGGCGGGCCATGGTGGCTCAGCAGGCAGAACCTGCCACGCCAGAGACCCGGGTTCGATTCCTGGTGCCTGCCCATGCAAAAAATGAAAAAGAGAGTTATATAGTGTTTACTATGTACTAGGCACCATTCGGAGTGTTTTTACATGTTATCTCAATCCTCACAATAACACTGAAGAAGGGACCATTTATATGTAATGAAAATGAAGTACAAAGCAGTTAAGTAACTTGTCAAGGGAATACAGTAAAAGGCAAAGTCAGGATTGTATAGTAAGGCTGTATTAAAGAATATATATAAACAATGTTCAAGGGCACTGTCTCCCAAAAGGGTGGAAATGAACTGGCAAGGGATAAGCTACAACAGTAGGTCTCAATAAATTCATGCCAGACATCCCAGAGGATGTGAAGATCCCAGAGGACTGAAGATACTAACGGACCATTCTTACAAATGGGACATGGTAACTGTTAACTTTTAAGTGTTTAACTAAAAGGCAGGGCTGTCCTAAAGAAAAAGACTTAAGACCAAAGAACTATCCTGGTCTCAACACAATCTGCTAGTAAATGTTACTCAGCCATCCAGTAAATCCAACCATACCTCTGATCATCAACCTTTAAACAAAAAGCAATACCCAACAGCTTACTTCATTTTATCTCTAGATCTTTGCACTATTATGTTCATATTTCCCAACTTTCTTTAAATGATGACTTTCCCAGTCCTTTCCATTTTGCTCACTAGAACCTTTTTTCATTATAAATAAATCCCTCTATTTCCTCTTTTTTTCCCACAGAATATGTTTTCGTGCTTCCCTTAAATGAAACCTGGCTCTTCCACAGGACACTTTTCCAGCAGCCCCGATGAGCAGAGACTTCCCATCCTCTCCTGAGGCAGTATTGATGGTCTCCAGAAACCCAAAGATTGGTTCCCAATAGTATTATTATATTCCTGTTTCAAGCTTGAAAGTTTCTTTTCCTTTGAAGTCGTGCTATATAGGATTATCATCCTCTACCCTTTCTCACTGCTGTCACATGCAGTCCTAATTTACTAAGAACTGTGGTGCTGTGCTCACAGATTTTTCTTTTACCTTGCCTATCAGCACAATGACATCAAGGTTCAAAACCCAACCCCAAATTTTCTTGAACTCTTCTTTGGCATTCTATTTTTAGCAACCCATATTCACAGACACATCCTGGAAACCGTCACTTAGAACTCCACTATTTCATTTCTGAAATCTTAAAAATTTCACGTTTCAGTCTCTGGCTACAACTCTCTCATTTCTCCAACTGTCTTTCTTCTACTAGATTTGTTCTTCTCTCTCATAATGATCACCTTTTTCTCCTGATCCAAAACAGCCTCATTTCCTTATCCATCAGTGCCTTCCTTTTGCGTCTTTTCTCCTGAAAATCCCCACCTTAAACCAATCCAGATAATTACCTTTTTTTCTTTTAGGCCTGAAATGTAAAAATCAATGGTACTCTGGTTATCCTTATAAATTTAGTATCTCCACTTTTAACTTGGCCTTTAGCATTGCTCAGGAATCCTTTCAGGAATCTGTCCCTCATCAATAACTATCCTGTTGTTTTTACAGTGATTATTAGAGATTCTTGCTACTCTTTAAAGGTCAACCTGACTTCAACCACATCTCTCAGTATGAAATCGAACTTTTCAATATCATTTACAAACATCTCACCCTTCCTTCACATTCAGAAGAAGCAGTTTTCTTTCATCAGATCAGGGCTTTCTCTTTTTCTATTCTCGATCTGATCTCCCTTTCCTCCTTCACTGGGACTCTGCTCTATTGGTCATTTTCTTCTTGTACATTTTTAATCTCTCCCTCTACTCAGCCTTTCTAAACTATTTCTTCTGGAAAGCCTACATACATGATATAACCACACACAAACATACACACACACACACTACCCATCTCTCCAACAAACATAACACCTCTCCTCTGCCTTTTGACACCATCTAATTAGTAATTTTTCAATTAATTTCTCAAAATAAGCTAACATTCAGAGTCTATTTCCTGACCTTCCATTCACTTTTATATTTTAATACAAATTTATTATGCAGTATTTGATACACAGAAAGGAAAATCACAAGCCATTAAACATATTAAAGTAAGTGCCTTCAATTAAAATATAGACCATATCAAACTGCTGCATTCATGTTCGCTCCTTTCCCATCCTTTGCCACTTATATCTCTGCCATCCTGAATTTTGAATTTATTATTCTCATTCTTTTTAAAAAAGCTTATTGAAAAATTCACGTTTCTCTAAAAAATTATATACTATATAGTCTTCTGTACTTGATTCTTTTTAACTGTTTTTAATTTTGAAGTATAACATATATACAGAAAAGCAATAAATTTCCAGATACATTTAACAAGCAGTTATAGAACAGATTTTGAAGTTGGCTACAGGTTACAGTTCCACGATTTTTTGTTTTTTCTTCTAGCTGCTTCAAGACACTGGAGACCAACAGAAATATCATTATAATGATTCAGCAGTCATACTCATTTGTCAAATCCTATCTTCTCTGTTATATTCCTCCTTCTCTTTACTTGCTTTTTATGTAATGTATTTCTACAATTCACCCATATAGTTTCACATAGCTGTGGTTTCCTCACTTATATTTATTCCTTCGTGTAACTATATTATAAATTGTTTATTCTGTCACTAACTGTCTTAATTTGCCAGAGCTCCTACCACAAATACTACAAATTGGTTTTTGCTTAACAACAGGAACTCATGGGTTTTGGTTTTGAGGCTCGAAGTTGTCCAAAACCAAGATATTGCTTTCTCCCTGAGACTAGCTTTTTCATGTTGACTGCTGACAATTTTTGGCTTCCTTGGCTTGTATCTCTGCCTCCTGTCACATGGTGATGTCTTCTCCTTTTGTCTGTTCTTCTGGTTTCCGTTGATTTCTGGCTTCTCCCTGTGGCTTTTTCTTATATCTGGCATCCAGTTTCTTGTCTTTAGAAGGCCTCCAGTAATATGGGTTAAGACCCAACCTCATTCAGTTGGGCCATGCTTTTAACTAACAATGGGTTTACAATAGGTTCACACCCATAGGAATGTGGATTAAGAATGTGTCTATGTAGGAGTACATACTTCAATCTAACATAGTGACTTTTGGGTTACCAAAAAAACTTTTGGGTTTTTTTTTATTCTCTTACCACTCACTCAACAAACATGTATTGACTATCTACAAAGTGCTGATACTGTTCTAGTTACTTAGGATATATCAGTGAGCAAAAATGAACAAATAGCCTTGATCCTGCAAACTTCACATTGCGGGAGGAAAATAAACAATACCATGATAAATAAGTAAATCATATTGTGTGTTTGAAGGTGATGCTATGACAAAAAGAAAACTGAGCAAGTTAAAAGGATGTGAGTACTAAGGTGGACTGGTAGGAAGGAGAGACTGAGAACTGCATTTCTAAATACGGAGATCAATGAAGGCTTCAATGTGCTGACATGTGAACAAAGACTTGAAAAAAGCATGGAAATGAGCTATATGGATATCTGGGGGAAAAGCATTCTTCACGGAATGAGCAACCAGTGCAAAGCCCTAAGGTAAGAACAAGCTTGTTATGTTTAAGACAAAGCAAGGATGCCAGTGTAGCCAAAGCAGCAAGAGTGAGGTCAGAGTAACTGGTGGAAATGAATTCTCTTCTCTGGTGTTGTTGCTAACCCTAACAACTTTAGTTCTGCTTTGAGTGAAATGAGGAGCCATTGCTGGATTCTGAGCAAGGAGAGCATGGGATTCTGCTTACTCCTATATATTGCTTGTGTAAATGTGGCACAGCCACTATGGAAAACTAGCAACATCCACTGAAGTTGAGCGTTTGCGCACCCTAAGATCTAATAATGCCACTCCTAAGTATTTGGGCATTGGAAATGCTTACATATATTCACCAAAGGATATGCATTAGAATGTTCATAGCAGCACTATCTGTAATAATCCTAATGTGGAAACTCTTCAGGTGTCCATAACAGCTGAATAAATGAATAAACTGAAGTGTATTTACATAATAGAATATACAGCAGTAAGAATGAATGAGTTACAATCGCAAGCAACAAAGAATCTCACCAACATACTGCTGAACAAAAGAAGCCACACAAAAGAGAACATACTGTGCAATCCAGTTCTGTGAAGTATAAAAACAGGCAAAACTGTGTTGTAGAAAGTCTGGATGGTGACCATCCTTGGGAATGAATGTAAAGGAGTTGAAGGGAATACAAAAGTTATTCTTTATTCTGGTTCTTGATGGGAGCACTGGATACATGGATGTGTTCAGTTTGTGAAAATCATTAAGCTACACATATATTTACTTTTCTATATATACGTTTGTGGGGGATTGAATTGTATCCCCAAAACAGCCATGTTCAGGTCCCAGTCCCTGGTCTTGTGGGTGTAAACCCATTTTTAAATAGGACCTTTGAAGATGCTATTAGTTAAGGTGTGCCCAAACTTAGTGAGGGTGGGCCTTAATCCAATAAGCAAAGGAAATTGGACACTGGAAGAGAAGCCACAGGGAGGAATCAGAAACAGGAAATCAACGGAAAGTGGAAGAGAAAGGAGAAGACATTACTATGTATGCTGATATGTGACAGAAAAGCCCCAGAACATCAAAGTCTCCAGGGAGAAGGTATCACTTTGCTGATACCTCAATTTTGGACTTCTCCTAGCCTCAAAACTGTGAGCCAATTAATTCCTGTTGTTTAAACCAACCCATTGTATGGTATTTGTTTTAGCAGCCGGGAAACTAATACAGTATAATACCTCAATAAAAAGATGTTTTTTAAAAATATCCTGCTGGTTACACTACAGGGGGGCAGTAGGTTCAAATGGGGAGACTAGTTAGAAGGTGAGTGACTTATACCAGGTAGAGCTATAGCAAGGGAAATGATGAGAAGTGCTTTAGTTCTGGATATATTCTGAAGGTAGTCAACAGGATTTTCTGATAGATTGGATGTGTAGTATGAGTAAAGGGAAGCATCAACGAGGACTCCAAAACTTTTGGGCTTGAGCAACTGGAAGGATGAAGTTATCTTTATCTGAGAGGGGGAACGCAGTGAATGGAGCAGACTTGGGAAGATGAAGTGTTCAGATTTGGATATACTTCATTTGCAATGTCTGCTAGGCATCTAAATGGAGATTTCATGTAGTCAGTTGATTTTACAATTCTGGAATTCATGCTTTTCACCCATTTTTCCATTGGGTTGTCTTTTTCTTATAGATCAGTAAGAGTTCTTTGTATATTCTGTATACTACTTTCTTAAGCTTAAATTGGTGCAAATATCCTCTTCACCACTGTGACTTGTCTTTTAATCTATTTTACAGTGTTTATACTATATAGAGGTTCTTAATTGTAGTGGAATCAAACTTACCAATCTTTTGATATTTAGCATTTTGCACGTGTGTGTGTATTTATGACTACTCCACAGTCATAAATAAAGATCATCTCCTTTATTATTATTTTTAATTTTACTCTTTCACATTTAAGTCTTTGAGCCTTTAAGAATTAATTTTTGGGTACAAAGAAAGGATCTAATTTCATTTTAATCCAAATGGATGACAAATGTTCCAACAATTGTTTCCTGCTCCTTCACTACCCTAGGATATTTTTCTTACTTCTTGTGGGTGCAGCAATACAATTTAAATTGTTTTATGGAGGATCCTGTTTTATAGGAGGAAGGTTCCCCAGAGCATACAGCTTACCACATGGCTGAATATGCGAATCTTCAAAATCACATGTCACCCACTGCAATCAGCTTTTTCCAGGCTACTCTACCAGACTGTTCAGACAAAAGTTAGTAAGATCATTCTTATTTGCCAAATCCAACTAATATTCCTGATAACTTTCTAATTATTCTTCCTTAGCTTCTGCAATATTAGTCTCTTCTGGTTACCGCTCTACCCCTGATCATATCTTTTCAGTTTCCTTCAAGACTTCTTATCTTCTTTCTTTAAATGCTGGTTTTCCTGGAGGTGGGCTCTTTGCCTCTCTTGCTTGCTCTACCTTATCTCCCAAATTCTCCCCTTATTACTCTCGTAAAAGCTCAAAATTCTGTCTCATCCAGAGCATTCTCTGGAGCTACAGGCCTTTACTACTCAATCCACAAGAAACAGAGTAATTTTTCCTTCAATATTCAGCACCCTCTCCTGTATTTCCCATGACAAATATATGGTTCTGCCAATGTAGAAACTTGAGAGTCATCCTAGACTCTATTTTTGCTCTCATCTCCTACATCAGCCAGTTAGCAGTCTGGTCAGTTTTATTCTCCCAATATCTCTCAAATCCATATTTTCTTCTTTTCTACCACTATTGCTTAGTCGTTGATATCTTTGTAGAACTATTCGATTAATTCCCTAATTGTCTAATTACCCTTGGACCCAGCAATCAATACATCTTTCACACTAATGCTAATATCATCTAAAAACCAAATCTCCTTGCTTTATTCCCTTGTAAACCCATAAATAATTCTTTATTACTTACGAGATAAAGTCCAAGTTTTGTTAGCATGGTCTACTGTGCTCACCATAAATCTGGTTCCTATCAGCTTCTCCAGTTTTAGCTCTGGTGGGATACCACATCTTCTCCTCTATTTCACCCCTCATTCCAGAATACTAAAATATTTGCAGTTCCTGGAACATGAAGTTTACCTCTACTTGGAAAGCCCTTCCTCAATGTGTACCAACCTGGCAAGCATTTACACATTCCTTAGAAATGTATCTTCCACTTCTCTTTGAAGACTTTTTAGCCTTTTCAGGTTCAACTGACCACTCCCTTCTTAAATCCTGATATAGTCTTTAATAATAGCAGTCATGCTTCATTATACCTTACCTATTTATATATAGATGGCTGCATTTTATGTAAATTTGAATTTTGCAAATTTGAAATAGTGTTATATAAACATAATAATAAAAATTTATTTTATACTAATTTTGAATAATACAAATCCCCTCCCCTCAAAAAAATCATGTCATTTAAAAGCTGGCAAGCCAAGTAAATTAAAAGTTAATATATGATGTTACCACTGGGTGGTGCCATTTAAGAGGATAAAAAACTGGCCTATCCTTTTCAATACTGCATGAATCACAACTTTTTCCCACTTGTATCAAAATATATTCAAATGAATTTTGGTATTATTGTGTCAGCATCTTGTCATAATGTATACAGAGTTTTATATCCTAAACAACCTCAGCAGGATAATGTAGTGGTTAAAAACATGGTTGTCAGAGCTAGATCATCTAAATTGTAATCATGGCTTTCTAGCAATTTTAATTTCATGGCTCCTAAAACAAATGCCATGCAGTGAGTCAGCTTAATCACCTAGAATTTACTGGCTCATCCTTTTGAGGCCTGGAGAAGTACAAAATCATCAACATGATGCTTCCTGCCACGAAACTATGGTGTTCTAGGGCTGGCTGCTAGTGATCCTTGATCCTTGCTTTTTCTGTCACATGGCAATGCTCAGAGTGACCCTTTCTAATGTATGTGGGTTCCACTAACTCCTTGCTTCTTCCATGATTTTCTGTGACTAAATTTCATTCTGCTTATAAAGGACTCCAGTAATAGGATTAACACCCATCCTGATTCAAATGGTTGCACCTTAACTGAAGTAACCTCATCAAAAGGTCCTATTTACAGTGAATTAGTTCATACCCACAGTTATGGATTAAGATATGTTTTTCTTGCATACATAGTTCTAACCTACTGGTATGTGGTGATCATTAGCTATATGACATAGCTAGTTATTACCTCTCTGTATCTTAGTGAAATAACTTAGAAAATGGGAATGATAGTTATTTCATTTTATAGGCTTTATATTATGCAGATTAAGTGAGTTAATATTTGTAAAGCAATTAAAACAATGCCTGTTACACAATAATGCTTACAAACAATTATTCTGTTTGGTTTAAGTATAGTGTTTGTGTTTGCATTGACAACCCTACCTGAAAATCATTCAGGAATGTTAATGTGTTAAAATGTTTGAAAGAATGTCATCCCATCCTCCTCACCATATAAAAAATTAATTCAAAGTGGATCAATATAAGTGCTGTAGTAGAAAAATCTTAACAGAAAACATACAGAATTTTCTTCAGGAACTTGTAACAGGCAATTGATTTTAAGATTTTAAACCTAAAGCAAAGCAGCAAAAGAAATACATAAAATGAAGCTCATCAAAATTAAACACTTTTGTGCATCAAAGGACATTAGCAAGAAACGGAAAAGAACATACAGAATGTGAGAAAAAAATTGAAAACCATGTATCTGATAAAGGCTTGACATACAGCATATATAAAGAACTCCTACAACTTAACAACAAAAGGACAAACAACCCAATTTAAAAATGGGCCAAGAACTGAATAGACATTTCTTTGAAGAAGATATTCAAATGACCAGTGAATATATGAAAGCATGCTTAACATTATTAGCCTTTAGAGAAATGCAAATTAAAGCTATAATGATATACCATTTCACTAGGATGGCTATTATTAAAAACTGAAAATAGTAAGTGTTGAAGAGGATGTAGGCTGTGGGTGGGAATGTAAAATGGTGCAGCCACTGTGGAAAACAGTTAGGTGGTTCCTCAGTTAAACACAGAATTACCAAATAACTTGGCAATTCTACTCCTAGGTATATACCAAACAAGTTGAAAGCAGGGATTTGGACAGATACTTGCATATCAGTGTTCATCGTAGCATTATTCACAATAGCCAAACGGTAGAAATTATCCCAAGTGTCCATCCACAGATGAATGGATAAATAAAAAGTGGATATCCATACAACAGACAACTATTCAGCTGTTAAAAGAAGTGAAGTGCTGGTATGTGATAACATGGAAGAACCCTGAAGTGAAAGAAGACAGACACAAAAGACACATATTCACTTAAATGAAATATCCAAAACAGGCAAATCTATAGAGACAGAAATTAGATTGGTGGTTCATAGAGCTGGAGAGGAGGGGAAACAGTGAGTGGCTGTTGAATGGGCACAGAATTTCTTTTGAGTGATAAAAAATTCTGAAAATAGACAGCGGTGATGGTCACACAAGTTTGTGAATGTAGTAAATGTCATGGAATTATTCACTTTAAAATGGCTAATTTTATATTTTGTGGATTTCACCTCAAATTATTTCTTAAAAATGAGATGAGAGTTTTATTTTTCCTGGATAAGTCCGGATATATCTATATAAATGATAAGTTCATAAGCATTAGAGTCCTTTAAGTCAAGGAACTACTATAAAGTATCCAAATATGCTAAGCCCATGGAGGCTTTAACTCAAACAAGGAAAGGTTATCAGGATATAATTAGAGAGTAGTCTGGGACTTTCAAAGATTGAGAAGTGAACTAAATAAATTTGGATCATGGTGTTCCAGAACCATCAGCAATCTAATGAACCATAGGGATATGTTAAACTTGAGTTTTAATAAGACAGTGAGACATTTTTAGTAGGCTATTTGGTAAAATTCAGTACAGTCTCTACTGATTTTCCTTCTTCCCACCACCCACCATGTATAACAAAGTTCCACTTGTATTAGGATTTCATCTCTTCCTCTTTTCTACTGATAATGCTTAGCAAATGTCAGAGTAGGAGGCCAAGTCCACTGTTTACTCGAACAGAGTATGTATAGAATAGGTTTGAATCTATCTACAAATTAAGGATAAGAGAGAAATGCTGCTCTCTTTCGTGCACTGAAAACAAGTTAATAAAAATTGAATTTATAATGTAATTCCTTCTAAAAATAATGTTTTAAAAAGCCTGGAATACATATTATCAACAGCCCCTTCCAACATGAAAAAGTTAGAATGGGCACAGCCCAGATACCCCTAAAAAGTGGGAGAAAGATTAAAGGTGATGGTGGAGTTATACAGAGATGGTAGGGTTTAATAAATGAGTAGAGTTATGAATTATTAAATTGTTATTTATTTTAGTCTCCATTACCTGAGAGCAGCTAGAAGTAAAAACCTAAAATTGTGGAACCGTAACCCATACCAAACTCTGAAATCTGTTCTACAACTAACTGTTGCAATGTACTTTGAAATTTATTGCTTTTTAAAATATATGTTATTTTTCAAAAAACAGAAAAAAAAGAGAAGTAGTACAACAGAGAAGATAGGATTTAACAAATGAGTATGACTGCTGAATCATTATATTTCTTTTGATCTCCAGTATCTTACAGCAGCTAGATGAGAAAAACAAAAAATCGTGGAACTATAACCCATACCAGACTTTAAAATCTGTCCTATAACTACTTGTTTAAATGTACTACTTGCAAATTTATTGGGGTTTTTTTTGTATGTATGTTATACTTCAAATAAAAAATGTTAAAAAATAAATCAACTAATTTTAAAAGCCTGGAATACAAATAACTGTAAGTAGAAAATAATAACCCTAATAACCCAAAATTCTACCACTCAAAAATAAATTACTGTGAATATTTCGGTTAATAACATCCCTGACATTTTGGGGTTTGTGTGTGTGTGCATGTGTGTGCATGTATGCATGAGGGCACATGCATGAAATTTTTCAAAATAGGGGTTATACTGTTATATACAATATTACTCAATATGTCATAAACATTTTCCTATGGCAGAAAATAAAAAACCAAATCCTTATTTTTAATAACTGCCTAAAATTCTACTGTATCACTGCAAAATAATATACCTATTCTCCTACTGAAGGTCATCTGCATTGTTTCCAATCATTAAAAACCTGTTTAACTGTAAGAAATGTTCTATATATCTTTGCACACTTAAGCAATGACCTCGTTAGGGTAAATTCTTAGATGTGTACTGGGCATGTACCTATAAAATTCCACTTCATATTGCAAAACTGCCCTCTAGAAATAATCTAATATAAATTTCCATCAAGAGTGCATGAGAGTGCCTTTGTATTTGCTGACAGGAAAATGAGAAGACTATGTTATGATTTGGGACAAATGAATGTTTTTTCACCCAATCTGATTATAACATCTATACTACTTTACAATTGGGATAGTAAAATTTTGTCATAAATATTACAAGTATTTCTTCTAGTTTGTCTTGTGTCTGTGGCATTTTTATCAGAAAAAGGCAAATCTATCAATCTTTTCATTCGAGGTTTCTCTTTTTGATGTCATGTTTAAAAAGGCTTTATCTATGCCCAAATCTAAAAACACTATTTATCTGTATTTTCAAACTATTTATTTACATTTAAATCTTTAATTCATTTGGAATATTTTTTAGTAAAAGGTAGTAGGGAAAGATTCAACTTTATGTTTTTCCCCAAATAGCTTTGTGGATATCTTAACATTGATCCACTAATTCATAATTTCTACACTAACTTGAACTGTTTGTGCCTCCCTGGTTATTTCTGTTTGGCAGAGAAGGTGAAAGAAATTTAAGGGAATAGATCACATGGTAACTCTGTTTCCTAGGCTTTTCCCATAGGCATGGATTAGATTTAAAAACATATTTTTCTGGGGTACATACAGTTCAAACCACCACACACCACTCTCTGGACCCCACAAAGACATATTCTTTCTATATCAAAAATATATTCATTCCATCACAACATTCCAAAAGTCTTAAGTCATCTCAGAAACAATGCTTAGTACAAAGTCTCATCAAAATGGGATATGGATGTGGTCTGTCCTGGAGCAGAACTCCCCTTGCCTGTGAACCTATGAAACCTAGAGAACAAGTCATCTAATTCCAATATACAAAGGAGGGACAGGATGGGTAAACATTCCCATTCACACAGAGAGAAACTAGAAGGAAAACAGGGGTCACGGGTCTCAAAAAATTCCAAAACCCTTTAGGGCATATTCTATTAGATTCCAAGATCTGAGAATCACACATGGAACAACGTTTTGTTCCCCATGTTGATGAAGCGGTAGCCCTAACCCTTCCAAGTGCTTTAGAGTGGCCATGTTCTCTCTAAACACTGGGGAGAAGTCTCCAAACTCTTCAAAGCATAGGGATGGCAGCCAGACTCTTGGATGCTGGGGCACAGTTTCACTCTCATCAAGCACTGGGGTGGTAACCAGACTCTCTGCAATCTGTGGTGTACCAGAATACTGGGGTGGGCAGCACTCTTGCTGAACAACTGCCCTCCAAGTGTGGATATTTCCATACACATGGGTAGGCCCGCTCCCTTGGTCTAAGATGTCCTAAGTCAAGACCTCAGCTTCCACGGCTCTCCCTTTAAATGATTTTTCCTTCAATGTGTCCCTTTTAGTCCAGGCTAGCAGTAATTCTACTCATAGATCTTGCAAAAAACTTGTCAGTTTAGCATGTAGTACACAGGGGTCTAAATCATCAGACAAAAGAACTGTCCTCAGATCCTTTCTGAATAATTGCATTTCCAGTCCTGAATTGTACTGAAATGGTTACCTGGATCATGTTCAATTAAATCCTCAAATGGAGCACTATACTTTGGGGGCTCACTTTTTGGAGCTCAGAATCTTCCATACCATCAATTTCTGGTTTCTATGTGCCCAGGAGTTCAGTTTTCAGCTTATCCCTTTCCTCTTGGATTTTACTATAAACTGCAAGGAGAAATCAGGCTGCAGTTTCCACACTTAGCTCGGAAATCTCCTCAGCTTAATATCCCAAGTTCACTACCCTCAAATTCTGCTTTCCATCTGACATCAGAACTCAATTTTGTCAAGTTATCTGCCACTTTAAAACAAGGATCAGAGGCGTGCAAGTCTCCCTGGTGATGTGGGAAATGACTCCCAGGGATGAATCTGGCCCTGGCACCATGGGATCCATCCTGACCAGAAGGGGTAAAAATAGTGTAACAAATATGGTATCAGTGGCAGAGTTCGAAGAGAGTCAAGAGGATATTCTGGAGGTTGCTTTTCCACAAGCTTCAGTTAGACAATGCTACCTATCATAACCTGCCAAACCCCAACCATGACCCTTCCAGCCAATCCTAAAGAACAACTAGGACAATATATAAGATTCTATAAGATTCTATGCACTAGAGTAACTTTCCAGAAATGTACAACCTCCAGATGGGTCCCTGGTCCAAATAAGTTCTGAAACCTAGAGGGCCCAGCCTCTCCAGAACATCAGATAGTTCCATCTCCCTACCCCATATTGGTGACAGACCCTTCCAACATGAAAAATTTAGAATGGCCGTAGCCCAAACACCCCTTAAAGAGAGAGTTGGAAAGATCAAAGGTGATGGTGGAGTTATACAGAGAAGATAGGATTTAACAAATGAATATGAATGCTGAATCATTAAGTTGATATCTCTTTTAGTCTCCAGCATCTTAGTGCAGCTAGAAGTAAAAATATAAAATTGTGGAATTGTAACCCATAGCAAACTCTGAAATAAGTTCGATAACTAACTTTGGTGCTGTGCTTTGAAATTTATAGCTTTTTTGTATATATGTTATTTTTCACAAAAAAAAAAAAGAAGTCGATTGTGATGATAAAAATATATTTAAGCCCTCTAGCCTTCTATATTCTGGAGCAGCTAGAAGTAAAAATATGAAAGGATCGTATGGTAGCCCATGACAAACTCTGGGATCTGTCCTATAACTATTTGTTGAAGAGTGCTATGAAAAAGATTGCTTTTTTATTTCTATGCTTTGTATATGTTATACTATATAATAAAAAAGTTGAAAAAAAAAAAAAACAAGGATCACCTTTCCTCCAGTTTCCAATAATAAATAAATCATTTCTTCCTGAGCCATCATCTGAAGTACCATTTGCATCCATATTTCTACCAACAGTTTTTTCATAGAAATCTAGGCCTTTTCTTTCAAGCACCTCACAATTCTTCCACTTTTACCCATTATATGATTTCAAAGCCATTTCTACATTTCTTATATTTGCAATAACAACCCCCCACTCTCCTGCTATCAAAATCTGTTAGTTTCCTAGGCTGTTCCGAGAAAATACCAGGAAATGGTTCAGCTTAAGCAATGGGAATTTATCTGCTCATGGTCAGAGTCCAGGATGTCCAAATTAAGGCTTCATCAAGGCTATGCTTTCTTTTTAATGTTTTTATAAAACTGTAACTTTTATAATTTATGGCTAATAAAGTTAAAGCTCTTGATAGTGTCATTTGATTCTTTTTGTCTAATGCTTTAAGACTATAATATTTCAAATTAGAAAATACTCTAATTCTTGGGTGCTGGTTTGCTAAGTAGAAGAATTTTATTTTATTTTTAATTTATTCTGAATTTTATTTTATTTTTTCTTACTGAAATGTGTAAATTTCCAGTCCAAACATGTTCACAGCAACTACAATATCTTCCTTCAAATATTTTCACAAACAAAACTCATTGAATGTTTCATCAAATTTAAGCTTTTTCCTTTGAGCTCATCGTTGAAGGGGTTTACCACAAAATAAAAAAGCATTACCAAAAATAAATATTTGTAGATTTGCACAATACAATAAATGACATACAATAAATACAATTGAAATACATACATACAATTGAATTAATACAATACATATTACATACATACATATTGAAATACATATTGAAATACAATACAATACATACATATTGAAATAAATACAATAAATTCTGACTATTTTACAGTGGTAAAAGAGTCAGAATAATTTTTATATACTCTGTGGCAGGAATGTTTAAACTCTTTCCTGCATATATATCTCTCAGTCATCTAACCTGTTATTTTCCTCCTTCCCAGTGATCTCTCCAACTAGTGGCCTAGTGATAAGCAGCCAGTAAGAGCAGCAACATCAAATACTTCTTCTGCTACCACCCGGAGACCAGAAGGAGTTAGGCTGTTCATGGTCCTTTATTTCTAAGCACACTATATTTTATTGCTAAAATACCTTGACTGCTATCTATGCTTCTAAAACGAGGGTCCAGAAAGGAGAAATGGCTTATTCTGATTGTCTTTAAGATTTAGCCATATGTTAAAGTGAATACTCTATTAAATGAAATTCTGGGACAAATGTTAAATCGGTTAGATACCAAGATGAGAGGCATAAACCAAGACTGTGTTAGACAAATTGGGATATAAGGTCACCCTATTAATAGAAGATGCTTTATTTATTAAGGCTGCAAAACACTGGACAACATTTATTCATACAAGACAACTAATTAGCACAGGTCTAGAGACCAAGAATTTAACAAATTGGTGACCATAAAGAGGCAGGAAGCTACAGAAAAAAAGAGAAAAGATCAAAGTCATCATTTACTGCTTAGGACTTTCTTTTCTTGGAAGACTGAACAAAATAAATTGCTTAAATTAGGAGCTTAAATATGGTTCAGAATTATGGATAATTTTATTTCTCTGTGTATAGATTCGTGAAAATTCGATAATTAAATTTGTTTAGCATATAGATATTTCATATAAATACAGTAATGGGAATAAGTTTGAAGAATGGCTATCATATTATGGTCGGAACCTACCTTTAGCACTGAACTGAACTGCACAGAGATGGAAAACTTGAAGTAGGAGCTGTGTTTATCAAGTACCTGTTTCTAAGCAAGAATGTATTTTTAGTGCTCTTGCTTAGAAAGCTGCAGAGGCTGTGATATTAATGTGCATGGAGGCAGCAGGTTGTGAACATTACTATTTTTAGTAGCAGTCTAATTGTACAATGATGCATCATTCTTTGTTATTGTAGTAGGAAATAGTGCTCGGAATTTACTGCAGCACATTAAGTTAACTATGTCTCAATAACTAAACACCCACACATTGACATCACATAGGCAGTGATATGGATCAATGACGCAAATCCTGACAGGATCAAACATTAAGGCTACAGTGCCTGAAAAAAAAAAAAAAAAAGCAAAAATGACAGGGCAGACCAGTCACCAGACATGCACATTAAGTGAGTACTCCCAATGTTGAAGTGGGTTGTGTGGGGCTCTTTTTACACAATAGCTGAACATTTAAAATTTTAATTCTAGATTTCCCACATTAGAGATTCTACCTTTTTAAGTTTTCCTCACAACTCTTAAAGTTTAAGGTTTGGACTTTAAAAAATATGTCTTAAGGTTCTCCAGAAATATGGACTCTCTGGAATATGGCCTCTATAACCAGGCTCTCTAGATAAGCCTTTTGGAGAATATGTTACTATTTAATTAGCATTTTCTGTAACACTTCATGATTGAGAAGTAATATTTAGATTGAGATCTGAAGCGCTACACAATAGGCTCAGTGGCCTCAGAATGTACGGTGTTGTTTGTTAACTGCTATCTCCGCGTCTACTTTCCACTGTCACAATCTTTGGACTTTAATATTTTAATGTAGCATTTCTGATGAAGGCTTATTATGCATAACCATATGTAAGATTTCAAAATACCTTCTTCTTGAATTAACTGTATCCAAATAGGATTGCAGAATGAAAGCTATGAAGATGCATCCTAGACAAGTTTGAGAAAAAATGATTTTGCCATTTCTATATATCTAAGTAGGTACTAAAAATCAGTTTCAACATTGTTGCTGTATGGGAAAGGGGAGCCAGGGAAGATCTTTTCTGCTTCCTGGGACACTCTGCAGATGGTACAAGAGTAGTAAATCAGATTACGTAAATTCATGGTAGTCTCTTCAGAATTTTATATGAATGTTCTCTGAACACATTAGCCTTATTCCAGCTATGCTTTTGGGGAAAAAAAGAGGTCTATGTCTGGGCTAGAATGCTTAATTAGTGATTCCCTGCAGCCAAAAATGTGGTTGCAGTTACTATGATGCAAGGTAAATCTCTGTGATTCAGATGCCTTTCTCACCATAAGATTCTTCTACTAAAGCTAACCCTGAAAAGTCTGGGTTTTAGTTTTAATAAGGAATATAATCTTTCTACACTTTTTCCATAGGGTTAAGAAAATGTATATAAAGTACAAGGTAAGTTTGTAATAAGTACTGGTTTCTTTCCACAGTATTCCTTCCTAATGATTTGGTTAAATGGAGAAACATACATTTTCTTTCCTAAATATAGCCTGGCTTATACTGACACTTTTCTTGCATTGATACAATCCTCAATGTCCACATTTTATTTATTTATTTATTTTTTGGTGTAGGGCTTTTAATTGTCCTGAGTGTCAAATTTCTTTAAGCCAGTTCAATATTATATCAAGCTTATATATTTCTTCTTTTCTTTACCTCTTGATTATTAGAAAATTGACTGGCTATTTAGGATATACTTAAGTTTGGTATGCCCCATACTGAAATTTTTACTAGTTTAGAAATCCATTTACCTGTACCAAAATACATGTATGGCCCACTATTTTCCTGAATGTGTTTAGGGACTAATGTTCTTAAAAGGCCATAAAACTATTAAGCTAGGGGTACTATATGCGTAAACAAATATTCATGACAAGTTTTTACCAAGTCTAGTTAGCTCTCTAATGTAGTTAATCTGTAAAAATATTTCTAATTTATATAACTAGTTAGGTGAATTTGATCAAATCATATTATCTCTGTATGGCCTTGTTTTCCTCAATCTAACCAGCGAAAGTTGCTAAATTCGCATTAAGTAGTTCTAAACTTACTAGCAAATAAATTGGCAAGATGGGTATTTCAAATCCACCCTCAATTTTATAATTGATGGTAGGGTTCTTCTGCTCACCAATAAAAACTGTTAGGGTACAAATGTTGTTAAAATAACTGTACACTACTTTTCCTATTATTATAAAATATATTTGAAAATATCTAGCACTTAAAATACCCAATATACTTAACCCTTGATATACCTAATGTGGCCTCCATTGGGCCATATTTATCTCAGGTTGGGTAAAGAGGAAGACTGGAAAAAAACACTAATCACAAAAGGACAAGTAAAATGTGACAGAAGACACATAGATAAGTTATCTTTTGGGTAAAAAGGAGCAGAGAGGAGAGAGCTTGTATAACAGTACTTTTTTTTACTTAGTTATTAAAAGAATTATTTTTAATAGGAAGTACATCTGCAAGGTTCAAAAATCAAGAAAATAAAAAAGTATAAACATTCCTCACCCTCCAGCCCTGTTCCCTATTTTATGTACCAGTAATAGGTGTAATTACTTTGGGAAGATCTTTCTAGATTTTTATTTTAAACATAAACAGTATTTATTGGTTGCCTCCCAGTATTCACTCTTCTGTTCTTCCACAGTAATAATCCCCTTGAATTTTAACCCTCTGAATTTCCAAGTTGGACACATGGTACCCCAATGAAAGGCATTCCTTTACCTTCTTCTCCAGCTATAAGTGAGCAACTAAGCCATTGGTAATGGGAATGTGAGGGAACATGATCTGTACAATTTCCAGGGTATTTCCTTAAAGAAAGAGGGCACATTTTACATCTCTTCTTCCCTTCCCCTTTTCTGTTCTCTTCAGAACATGGACATCCATCCTGTATCATGCAGTTGAAGGCAAAAGCAAAGGGATGGTAAAGATAGAAGAATGATCCAAAGAACAGAGATTCCACACAAGTACTAAATGCCTATCTCTGAACTATAATGCATGAGAGATTATTTGTATTAGCTTTCTATTGATGCCTAACAAATGACCAAAGTCATAGTGGCTTTAAAAAAACAACAACAAACCATCCATTTATTAGCTTAAAATTGAAGTCCAGGCATGGTATGACTGTGTTCTCTACTCAGGATCTTACAAGGCTAAAATCAAGGTGTCAGCCAGGGTATATTCTCTTCCAGAGGTTAAGGTCCACTTCCAGGTTCATGTGATTGTCGCAGAATTCAGATTCTTGAGGCTGTAGGACTGAGCTACCCATTTTCTTGCTGGCTGGAAGCTCATAGAGGCCACCCACATTCCTTTCCACATCCAATGGTCCCTTCCATCTTCAAAGACTTCAAGTAAAATCTTCCTCCCTGTTCCAGTTTGCCAGCTGCCGGAATGCAACACACCAGAAATGGATTGGCTTTTAATAAAAGGGGATTTATTTTGTTAGTTCTTCAGAGGAAAGGCAGCTAACTTTCCACTGAGGTTCTTTCTTATGTGGGAAGGTACAGGATGGTCTCTACTGGCCTTCTCTCCAGGTCTCTGGGTTCCAACAACTTTCCCCAGGACGACTTCTTTCTGCATCTCCAAAGGCCTGGGCTGAGCTGCGAGTGCTGAGATGAGGAATGCTGAGCTGCTTTGGCTGTGCTACCGTCCGTGCGCTCTCTCATTTAAGCACAAGCCAATTAAGTCAAACATCATTCATTGCAGCAGGCACACCTCCTAGCCAACTGCAGATGTAAATCAGCAACAGATGAGGTTCACGTACCATTGGCTCATGTCCACAGCAACAGAACTAGGTGCCTTCACCTGGTCAAGTTGACAACTGAATCTAACTACCACACTCCCCTTCAGTTTTTTCAATTCTCTGATTTCTGGAAGTGCCTAGTTCCTTTCAAGGGCTCACTTGATTAAGTCAGGTTTACTCCAAACAATTTCTCCTTCTTAAAGTAAACTGTGTCATTATATATATATATATATATATTGTGGTTGTACATGTCTGTTATATATACAATATACATAAAGGCCCTCACAATCTTGAGGGCTATCTTGGAATTCTGCCTACCACATTATTTAAACCCAAGTTTCAGGTGTCTGTTAGATACTCTTTTTTACATACGCTGGAAAATACTCCTGAATCTACACAGCAAAAACAGAGTGAGGAGTTGCTAGTGAGATAGGAGAAAAAAACCTAAGAATATGTAAACTATAGAAGGGAAGTCAAGAGAATAGTGTTTCAAGAAGAAGGAATAATAGACTATGCTAAACGCTGTTGTAAAGGTCAAGAAGAGAACTGAGAATTGACCATTCATTTTGGCAATACAGATCATACTCTTGATAAGAGTGGGGCACAATAAAACATGAATGATTATTTCTGTTTTCAAGAAGGAGGAGTATTACATGCTATCACTCTATGGATTATGGATTATTTCCCCATGGAATGGAAATTCTGCAGTCAGGTTGAGTGGTAAAAAGCTGAGTAAAATCCAAAGTAGGCTGAACACAACTCTCTCTTTGGCCTTAACTTCTAAGTCACTTCATGAGAAAATGGGATACTAAGAGAAATATTTCAGGGAAAAACATGGGTTGTGGAAAAAAATAACATATCATATGCTACATATAATTAAATTCACTAAAACTGTACATTTCCTGAATTAATATATAAAAGGTTAAAAATGTTAAGTTACTTAAAGAAATTTGCAATTGGCAGTAAAGACAATTATATCTGGGAGTGTGGGTGACTTGGGAGAGTCTTGGGAGACTTGGAAGAGCCTATGCCCCACAGAGGGCAGCTCTATACACAGGCTCAGGAACTGAGAGGCAGAAAGCTGGAGCCTGGTGCAGAGATGTGGAGTTCACAGGAGTGCGTGGAAGAGAGGCAGGGACTAGGAAGTAAGCCAGGCCTCGTTCCTTGGGCGTGCTACCCTCACCAGCACAGCCCTGTGACTGGCAACTCACCCCACACCCCATGCACCCGACTCTATCACCTGCTCCCATTCCCTGTGCTCCATGCCCCCACTCCACCAGAACCCAGTGCATGTACCTGCCCCACACCCCAAACCTAAGTGCAGCCCAACCCACCTCTTCCCTCTCAAGCACTACCTCCCCCTCCCTGTTCCCTGCAGACTGTTGTCAGCGCATAAAGGCTGCAGACACTAACTTCCATACCCAGGCTACCCCTGCCCCCCTGCCCACAGTGTCACACAGCCTCACTCCGCCCCACCTGCCCCCACCCCCAAGCTCTGTGCATCAGTTTACGGCACTTATGCCGGTTTAAAAGGATGTATGTACCCTAGAAAAGCCATGTTAGTTTTAATCCTAATCCCATTTTATAAAATCAGCCGTTTACAAAAAAGGCAGCTGTTTCTTCTAATCCCTATTCAGTATTGTATGTTTGAAACTTCAGATTACCACCATGGAGATGTGACGAACTCAGGAGTGGGTGTTAAATTAGATTAGGTGGAGACATGTCCTAATTCCCATTCCAGGTGAATCGTTATTATTTTACTGGGTTCCTATAAAAGAGGAAACATTTTGGAGAAAGCTGGAGATTTGGAGAGCGCAGAGAAAAACGACAGAGCCATAAAGCCACACTAGAGAATGCCATGGAAGCATGAAGCAGAAAGTCCACCAACCAGCTACCTTTGGAGATGAAGAAGGAAAACATTTCCTGGGGAGGTGGTGAAGAAGCTAGAAGATGACGTTGTGTTCCCCACGTGCCCTTCCAGCCAAGAGAGAATAGTGTTCGCCAGGTACCTTTCCACTTGAGAGAGAAACCTTGAACTTCATCAGCCTTCTTGAATCAAGGTATCTTTCCCTGGATGCCTTACATTAGACATTTATATAGATTTGTTTTAATTGGGACATTTCCATGGCCTAAAAACTGTTAACTTGCAATTCAGTAAATTCCCCTTTTTAAAAGCCGTTCCATTTTTGGTATATTGCATTCTGGCAGCTAGCAAACTAGAACAGCAATCTTAGACCCACACATGCACATGGGCCCCCAATCATGTCATTCAGTTCTGGGAAGCTTAATTTACAGCAGTCGTAGAGCCATGCATGCACACAGCCCTCAGCCAAAATTCCCAGCTCTGAGAAAGTGCTGACCTGTGCAGCTGAGTTGCACTAGCTCCCCAATCCATGAAGACACAACGCCAACCTGCTGCCACAGCTCTATGCATATGTACAAAGGGCCCTGTGCCTTAGACCAGCGTATACCAGGGTAACAGCCCCCAGAGCAGTGCACCTGCACAGATACATCCTCCCTGGCCGTTGGGCGCCCACATTCACAAGCATCAGCGTAACATCACCAACTTGCGCCCATGCATGCCCTGAAACAAATCACTGCACTATGTGCCCCACCCTGTACCCAACTCCCTGCTAAAGAACCATCCCACAAACACAAGGCCTTAGACTACTGAAACAAATCAACTTTCAAAGTAAATCAATCAAGATATTTTTATGGCACAAAGAGAGCAGAAAATCACTAAGCATACCGCAATGCAGAAAGATACAGCCCTGCTTAATGACCAAATTAAAACACCAGAGGAGACACGGATGTAGGAACAACTAATCAAAGATGCTCATATAACTCTACTTAATAAAATAAGTGGGACAGCAAATGACATAAAGGAGATCAAGAAGACAGTAGAAGAGCATAAAGAGGAATGTGAAAGAATAAATAGAAAAATAGCAGGTATCAGAGATTAAAGACTCTAACCAAATAAAAAACATACTAGAGGCACACAACACCAGATTTGAAGAGACAGAATAAAGAATAAGTGATATAGAAGACAAGATAACTGGCTTTGAAGACTCAAAACAGCAAATGGTAAAATAGATGAAAAAATCTGAATTGGATCTCAGGGAAATCCCTTTCAATCCAGCTGTATGCTGCTTACAAGAGATGCATCTTAGGCACAAGGATACAAATAGATTGAAAGTGAAACGATGGAAAAAGATTTTAAAGTTGTAACCAAAAGAAACAGGAATAGCTATACTAATATCGGACAAAATAGACTTTAAATGTAAACACATCATAAGAAACAAAGAAGGACACTAATTAAAGGTCAATTAACCAAGAAGATAGGACAATCATAAATGTTTATGCTCCCAATCAAGGAGCTCCAAAGTACATGAGACAGGCATTGGCAAAACTGAAGGAGCGACAGATGTTTCAACAATAATATTAGGAGACTTCAAAACACCACTCTCCTCTACAAACAGAACAACCAGACAGAAGATCAACTGGAAAACAGAGCAGTTAAATAACTTGATCAATGAATTAGATCTAACAGACATATATAGGTCCATTGCACTTCAAAGCACAAGGATATACATTCTTCTCTAGTGCTCATGGAACATTCTCCAGGATAGATCATATGCTGGGGCACAAAAAAAGCCTTTATAAATTTAAAAACATTTAAATTATTCAAAGCACTTTCTCTGATCACAATGGAATGAAGCTGGATCTCAATAACCACCAAAGAACAAGAACATTCACGAATATTTGGAGATTAAATAACACACTCTTACACAACCAGTGGGTCAAAGAAGAAATTGCTGGAGAAATTAGTAGCTATCTGGAGAGGGATGAAAATGAGAATACAACTTATCAGAACTTACAGGATGTGGCAAAGGCTGTGCTGAGAGGGAAATTTACTGCCCTAAATGCCGATACTAAGCAACAAGAAAGAGGAAAAACTGAGGACTTAACAGCACGCCTGGAGAAACTTGAGAAAGAGTAGCAAACTAACCCCAAAGCAAATAGAAGAAGAGAAATAACAAGGATTAAAGCAGAGATAAATGAATGGGAGAACAAAAGAACAAGAGAAAGAATCAATAAAACCAAAAGTTGGTTCTTTGAGAAAATAAATAAAATCGATGGGCCACTAGCAAGATTGACAAAGTAAAAAAGGGAGTGGATGCTAATAAACAAAATGAGAAATGAGAAGGGGTGCGTTACACGGACCCTGAAGAAATAAAAGAAATCATAAGAGGACATTATGAACAACTATACTCCAACAAACTGGACAACTTAAAGAAATGGACAAATTCCTGGAAACACACAAACAAGCTACACTGACTCAGAAAGAAATAGAATATCTCAACAAACTAATCACAACTAAAGAGATTCAATCACTCATCAAAAATATTCCAACAAAGAAAAGCACAGGGCCAGAGAGCTTCACAGGGGAATCTTATCAAACATTCCAAAAAGAACTAACATCAATCCTGCTCAAACTTTTCCAAAAAATTGAAGAGGAAGGAAACTAGCAAACTCACTTCATGAAGCTAAAATCATTTTAATACCAATATCGGGTAAAGATATCATAAGAAAGGAAAACACAGGCCAAGCTCCCTAATGAACACAGGTGCAAAAATTCTCAAAGAAATATTAGAAAATTGAATCCAACAACACATTAAAAGAATTATACACCATGACCAAATGGGGTTTATACCAGGAATGCAAAGATAGGTCAACACAAGAAAATCAATTAATGTAACACAGCACATTAACAAATCAAAAGGGAAAAATCACATTATCATCTCGATGGATGCTGAAAAAGCATTTGACAAAATTCAGCATCCTTTTCTGATAAAAACATTCCAAAAAATAGGAATCAAATGTAACTAACTCAATATGATAAAGGGAATATATAGCTAGCATTGTACTCAAGGGAGAGAGACTGAAAGCTTTCCCCCTAAGAACAGGAAGAAGACAAGGATGCCCACTGTCACCATTATTATTCAACATTGTGCTAGAAGTTCTAGCTAGAGCAATCAGGCAGGACAAAGAAATAAAATGCAACCAAACTGGAAAGGAAGAATCTCATTATTTGCAGATGATATGATACTATACTTGGAAGATCCGGATAAATCTAAGCAAAGTTACCTGGGCTAATAAAGTCAGCAAGGTGGCAGGATATAAAAGTAATGTGCAAAAATCAGTAACATTTCCATACACAAGCAATGATCTGAGGAGTCAGTTAAGGAAAAAATTCCATTCAAAATAACAATTAAAAGAATCAAGTACTTAGTACTGAACTTAACTAGAGATGTAAAGGACTCATACACAGAAAACTACATAACATTGCTAAAAGAAATTAAAGGAGATCTAAATAGGTGGAAAGGAATCCTCTGTTCATGTATAGGAAGACTAAATATATAGTTAAGATGTCAATTCTCCTAAATTGATCTACACAGCAACACAGTGCCAATCAAAATTCCAACAAACTAAACTGAAGATTTGGAAAAATAAATTACCAAATTCATCAGGAAGGGAAAGAGACCCTGAATGGCTAAAAGCATCCTAAAAAAAGAAGAAACAAGTGGGAGGATTAACACTTTCTGACTTCAAAACCTATCATACAGCCACAGTGGTCAAAATAGCATGGTACTGGTACAAAGATAGAAGCAGTGACCAATGGAATTGAATCGAGAGTGCAGAAACAGACCACCAAATCTACAGACAACCGATTTTTGACAAGGCCCACAAATTCTATAGCGACAAAATAATCATTTCAATAATTGGGCATGGAAGAACTGGATATCAATAGCCAAAAGAATGAAAGAGGACCCCTATTTTACACATTACACAAAAGTTAATTCAAAGCAGATCAAACACCTAAATATAAGAACTAGCACCATAAAGCTCTAGAAGAAAATGTAGGGAAACATCTTCAAGACCTAGCAATAGGAGGTAGCTTCCTAAACTTTATACCCAAAGCACAAGCAGCAAAAGAAAAAACAGATAAATAGGAACTCCTCAAAATCAAATGCTTCTGCATCTCAAAAGACTGTTAAAAAGGTGAAGAGGCAGCCAACTCAATGTGAGAAAATATTTGGAAATCACATATTGAACAAAGGTTTGACTTCTCTGTATATTACAAAGAAATCATACAACTCAACAACAAAAGAACAAACAACTGAATTATAAAAAGGGCTGAAGATATGCATAGGCATTTTTCTGAAGAACCAATACAGATGGCTCAAAAGCACATGAAGAGATGCTCATTTTCATTGGCTATAAGGGAAATGTAAACCAAGAAAACAATGAGATACTACCTCACACCTGTAAGAATGGCTGCCATTAAATAAACAAGAAACTTAAATATTGGAGAGGATGTGGAGACTGGGACACTTATGCACTGCTGGTGGGAATGTATACTGCTGCAGCCACTATGGAAGGCTGTCTAGTAGTTCTTTAGGAAATTAAATATCGAGTTTCCCGATGACCCAGCAACAGCACTACTTGGTATATAAACAGAAGGGCTAAAGCAATGACACCAACAGTCATTTGCACACTGATATTTATAGCAGTATTATTCACAATCGCCAAAAGATGAAAACAAACCAAATGCCCATCAACAGATGACTGGATCAACAAAATGTGGTATAAACACACGACGGAATATTATGCAACAGTAGGACAAAATGATGTCCTGAAGCACATGACAAGAGGGACTAACCTTGAGGACATAATGCTGAGTGAAGTTAGCCATAAACAAAAGAATAGATGCTGTATGATTCCACTTTTATACCAGCATAAAGGTATAATCAGAGGCTTATAATACAGAAATAGGGGACTTAGAGAAACATAGACGCTAGAGATGGGTGAACCATTAGCTAATGAGGTTGAACTCCAATGTAAGGGAATATATAGGAGTGAAGGTGTTTCTCCAATGGGTAAATAAGTAATATTACCATATGGAAGATGAACAAGATTGAAAGGAGTTGTATAGACCTATGTATCCCACTGATTAACACTAGAAATATGTATTCGTTTTGCAAGAATTACTTCGAAGATATCATTACTGCACAGAGTGTTTAAGTCCAGCGTACAGGGGGGAAACTGCTATTGCATGCTGAGCTATGTTCAAAAGGAAACCATCAGCACTACCCCAGCAACAGCAGAGGTAAATAATGGGGGTAGAGACAAGAGGTAAGAGGAGGTTTAGATTTCTTATTTGGTAAGGGTGTGTTTATTGGATTGTGGACTTGGGGCCTATACATGATGCCCAAGGAATGCAGGTAGCTGAAGGATGCACCGACGGAGAAGTAAATTGGAGAACGATGGCGTATACTTATGAACAAAGGTTGTGCTGCTACAAAAAGGAACAATGTTGTGAGGCATGCAACGATGTGAATGAACGTGTGGGACATTTGGTGAGACAAACTAAACCAGAAACAAAAGAACAAGAAGGGTATGGTCACGTTTAAAAAATGCTTATAAAAAAACAGGGGCCTGGATTGTAAGCTTTTAGAGCAGACACATAAAGTCCGGAATGATGATTATTATTTCTGGACTCTGAGAGGCTGTTTTATATATATAACCTGATATTTAGAGATAAGAATGAAACCAAACATGTTGGGGTTAAAGTAATTCAGAATTTAAGGGTAGGAAAGACAGCGTCTATATTTCAGAACCACACATACTCTTTGAGACCAATGGAAGAAAGGTTTGTTTGGTCTGGAACTGAAATTTTCTGCAGTGCATAATCTAATTCAGCTTATCTGTATAGCTCATTTGAACAAATGAAACAGAGGAAGCACAGAATAAGAAAGAGGTCCTTTAATCTGTACAGATTATTGTAATGCCTTGATACATTCTAGTAATATATTAAGCAGATAATTAAAAAGTATTGGCAAAGTCCCCTGAGGGATGGGAGAAAGATTATGGAACTATTCAACCTTACCATCAGGGAATCCCCCAATACTGTGTCAAACTTTAGGGACACCCAAATCAATAGGACATGCCCTCGATCATGAGGCTTACTCTTGTGAAGCTTATGTAGGTAGCAGAGAAGCTGAGACTACCTACAAATACGCCTAAGAATTAATTCTGGAGGACCTCTCTTGTTGCTCAGATGTGGCCTTTTTCTCTCTCTAAACCCAGCTCTGCAAGTGAAATTATTGCCCTCTGCCCTACTTGGAACATGACATCCAGGGGTGAAAGTCTTCCTGGTGACATGGGACATGACTACCAGGGATGAATCCAGATCTGGCATTGTGGGATCAAAAATTCCATCCTGATCAAAAGGGCGAAAAGAAGGGTAACCAATAAAGTATCAGTGGCAGAGAGAGTTCAAACAGAGTTGAGAGGCTACTCTGGAGGCTGTTCTTACACAAGCTTCAGTTAGACCTTGCTACCTGCCAACCCCAACCAGGACCATTCCAGCTAATCCTAAAGAATACCTAGGGCGATACATAAGGTTCCACAAGGGTTCCATGCACTAGAGTAACTTTCCAGAAGCCTACAACCTCCAGATGGGTCCCTGGTCCAGATAAGTCCTGAAACCTAGCCCAGCCTCTCCAGAACACCAGACCGTTCCATCTCCCTACCCCATATTAGTGACAGACCCTTCCAATATGAAAAACTTAGAATGGCCATAGCCCAAACACCCCTAAAGAGAGGGATGGAAAGATCAAAGATGATGGTGGAGTTATACAGAGAAGATAGGATTTAACAAATGAATATGAATGCTGAATTATTAAATTGAAAACTCTTTTAGTCTCCAGTATTTTGGAATGGCTAGAAGTAAAAACCTAAAATTATGGAATTGTAACCCATGTCAAATCATGAAATCTGTTCTACAACTAAATGTGGTGCTGTGCTTCGAAATTTATAGTTTTGTATATATGTTATTTTTCACAAAAAAAAGAAGGAAAAAAAGTCAGTTGTGAAGATAAAAAAAATTTAAGCCCTCTAGCCTCTTATAATATTCTGGAGCAGCTAGAAGTAAAAATATGAGTGGATCGTATGGTAGCCCATGTCAACCTATGGGATTTGTCCTGTAACTACTTGGTGAAGAGTGCTCTGAAAACTATTGTTTTTTCTTTCTTTGCTTTGTATATATGTTACACTATACAGTAAAAAAAGTTAAAAAAAAAAAGAATATTAACTATGGTTAGTAGTAAATAAATATTACTAACTCTAAAAAAAGAGACAATTACATCTATTGGGCTAACCTTAATTTAAGCAAACAATAAATGATCCTAACTCCGATCAGTGGCCTTTAGAAAATTTGATTCTAATAAGAATTTGATAATTGCTATCTAGGGAACAGTAAACTTCTGAGAAATCCAGAAAAGAAAGCAAAATCTTTCTTCTATAGAAAATATGGGATATTTATAAATAACTACTTTTAAACAAACACAGTCGAACATATGTATAACTTTAAAAACAAACCATCCCTCATAAAAATTAGTTACTGCTTCTTTGATTTACATATACTTATTTTATAATTGCTTAGTATAGATATTCAAAAGGCAGCTCTGAGAAAGAACTAAACAGACACTGCCCTAGGAACACAATTCCTAAGAATTACTGGTTTTGAATCTGCTTAAAATAAAGACCCTCTCTAATTCTTCTTTTTCTTTTGACTCCCCTAATAAATTAAAACATATAAATTCATTTTTCTCTCTTGCCTTTAAAATGATCTATTTTCTCCATTTTAAATCAATCTGCTTTCGTAATTACCTGCCTCATTTCCCAGCTCTTGCTTACCTTTTCTAAGTGGCTTCTTTCGTAAAAGGGAAAAACAAGGTAACTTGAAAGGAAGATAGAATTACACCTAAAATACATGTTTTATATTCCCATTTCTGCCAATTTGATAAGATATAATATTGTGAGATCAATTCAATAGAAGGTTCAGATCCTGACATGTCCATTTAGCAGTCACTAACCAAAATAAAAATTGGCAAAATGCAATAGGCTCATCAACATGTACGGAAAAGCTAACACAAGCTATTTCACATATTTATATGTTGGGGACTTAACTTTCTTTGGCCATCATTCATTGTAATTTTTTTAACTGATATTTTTGTCAAATACTTTAACAGAAGTTAAATCTAAACTAAAAATCTAAACTAAAGCTAGTTTAGATCTTATACGTTAAAGAGAATGACCATTAACAGTGATATTTTTTTTTTATTCATCAGAAACTTGAAGAATTGATGACAATTCTTCTGAATTTGCTTTTATGTTCCTTTTTAGCATAAATGTTGCATTTTTCTCTTAACAAAGTTATATATAACATGGTTTATCTTGAAAAGTAACATTTAATGGCTTTTAGGACAACCTGGGAATTATTACACAATATACTTAGGATGAGTCATAGTCATTCACTTAACCTGAATGGGCTGAATTTATGAATAGATGATCTATTATGACTCATGTTCCCAAAAAGGTCTCATCAGTGTTTAAAAACCAGTATTCTGAAATACTCTAATGGAAACTGATGTTTTCATCTTAAAAGGGGGAAAATCTGTAAATGTCAATTGATCCAATGAGATTTTCACCAGTATGAAAAATAGTTACCTATGTTTTATGAGTATTTTCTTAAGGCAATTAAAGCTTTCTAAATATTGTATAAAGGTTATAACTTCTCCATGGTTTAGTTTGCTATATTATTTAAAAATAGAGCGCTTAGTGTGCCAGTTTCAAAAGGTTTATGTACCCTAGAAAAGCCATGTTTTAATCCTAATCCCATCTGTGAAGGCAGCCACTTCTACTAATCCCTATTCAGCACAGCACAATGGAAACCTTGACTGGATTATCTCAGCGGAATTGTGGCTTGCTGAAGAGTGGGTGTTAAATTGGATTAGGTGGGGACATTGCAGGTGGGTCTTGATTACTTTACTGGAATCCTATGAAAGAGGCAACATTTTGGAGAAAGCTGGAGATTCGGAGAGAGCAGAGAAGGATGATAGAATGCTGCAGAACCACGAAGCAGACAGTCCACCAGCCAGTGACTTTTGGAGATGAAGAAGGAAAACTCCCAGGGCGCTGGAGAGGAAGCTAGCAGATGATGCCGTGTTTGTAATGTGTCTTTCCATTTGAGAGAGAAACCCTGAACTTCATCGGCCTTCTTGAATCAAGGTATCTTTCCCTGGATGCCTTAGATTGGACATTTCTATAGACTTGCTTTAATTGGGACATTTCCATGGCCTAAAAACTGTTAACTTGCAACTTATTAAATTCCCCTTTTTAAAAGCCATTGAGTTTCTGGTATATTGCATTCTGGCAGCTAGCAAGCTAGAACACTTAGTCATATAGGAATAGCAATCTACTACATTTCAGTAGAACTTAAAGAACTTGGTTAAATTCAGTCAGATTTACAGTAATGGAGAGTTAGTAGGCCAAAGATAACACTGATTTTGTTAAAAATTCTTAGAAATTTCATCTCCCTGTAATTAAAACAAATTTAAATTATTGAAAAATTAGCAGTTATGAATTCCTAAAATTTTGAGAGCTGGTGGATACTTGTAGAATTTACACTATCCCATCCTCATTTCACACATGCGTAAAATTGTGGTCAGAAGTTAAGCAATATACCCAAAGGAGTTAGAATCATAAACTATTAGGTTTGTGAAGAAAAAAAGCTATCAGCTCCAACCAATCACTCAGATGATATTAACCATTACCTCTAATGGCATCATTAATTGAATAGCCAGCATACGCATTATAACATGGATGTGGAACAGATCAACTCCTGAAACCTTCTATGATAGCTCTATTTATTAGAAAGCTTTTCTTGATGCTGAGCCCAGAATCTGTTTTCCTGTAACTTCCACCCAGACTGACTTACTCCCAGACCTGTGCCTTAACAACAGACTGTTCATTCATTCATGTATTCTCTTCCAACTCTGATTGTTTGAATTTAGGAAGAAAAGTTATACATACATAATATTTTATATTGCTTGCTATAGTAACTACAGCAGCAGACTGTAGCAGTCATGATATATAAAGCAACATACAACTTCTAATAAAGTTCAGAGGCATTTTTTAATATTTAAGCCCTGACAGAGCTAACAAGACTGACGGGCTGAGGTATAATTTGTACACATAGCTCAGGGAATCTAGTATAATGGAGGAGGTCACTAGGAATCTCTTGTGTGTAACAAACTCCTTCCTTTTTTCCCCCTCCTTGATGAAGACATTCTAGGAGAAGATGTCTTTGGGAACTGATCAGCTCTTAAAGGATTGGAATAAGGATTCACACAAGAACAGAGACAGAGGGAGCTAGGAGCTCTAACTTTTGGTGGGCAGAAAATTTCTCTGAAGTAATAGAGCTGGGACGAATAGGCTACAGGATCAGGGCTTTTAAGTATCTAACCAAGTACTATATGTATTACAGATCTCAGAAGGAACCTGGTTTAGTCCAGGGGACATTGCTAAAAAGTGTTCTGCTAAGCAGGTGGGCACCCTGGAGGAGTAGACTAGCTGTGGGGGAGGGAAAGGTATGTGGTTATACTTGCCATGGCCCCAGAACTCAGAAAGGAGAAAGTGGCACCTATTGGTTGGGATTAACCTTCTCTTAACTTTAAAAACAGGAAGAGAGACGATCAGGTATATGAGTAGACAAAGTGAGAACAGATAAGAGGGATGAAGAGCAGTAGCAGTGAAGACAAGAAAAAGTGGAACAGAGGTGCTGACAACTGTTACCTCAGGAGCACTTCTTTCTAAAATAAAAACGTTCTTGTCTCATTTCGCACATCTCTCTTTTAGACCTAGAACCAGTTGTTTCTCCAAGAAGTCCAAATGCCTTTTAGTGGAAAAATGGTATTTAAAAGCCAAGATCTAGGGCAAGCAAAGGTGGCTCAGTGGCAGAACTGTTGCTTGTCATGCCAGGGACCCAGGTTCGATTCCTGGAGTCAGCCAGTGTAAAAAAAAAAGTGCCTGCTAAAAGCCAAGATCTGGGTACTAGATGTGCTCAGTCTATTGGAATGTCGCTGTTTCCAGGTCGTCTCAATGGACAAGGCTTGGAAATGTATGTATGTATATATATGTTTTTATAAAATGTTTATTTATCTTTATATATTTAAAACCATAAGAAGTTCATACTGAAGCTTCCAATGCTAACTATCACAGGGTTTGTTCTAGTTTTCTTCATTCTGCATTTATAATTCTTTCTCTGATAGTAAGAAAGTTGGCTCTCACAATCCTTAATATAACTGCTTATATCCTGTGTCCCATCTTTGTTACCATTCTCTCCCCTGGCAGATGCTTTCCTAACCCCACTGTCTTTGGTTTTCTATACTGGACACTGGCCTCATCCTGATCAGGTTCTGACTTCCCACCTTGAATTGCACCCATGTGGATGCCCTGTTCTCTGGTTCTCCCTGGTTTCACATGGCCACATTCCTCAAGTGCTAATATCTTGAGCTAGGCTACCTATTCCCCTTCTGCACAGATGCTATCAGTCTGACTCCCCATCAGTCTGACTCCTCCCACACCAAGCCATCCCTGCATGTGCACTGAGAGTCTACATGAGACCCCACTCCATGAGTGGACAGATCTTTCTTGGGCTCTATACTTTCTGCCAGCCTGCCCTGTCAGGGAAAACTCTTCCTCACCACACTCAGTATCTCATTCTTCTTGCTGGGTCCCGTGTTCCTTCCCTCAATTGTATTTTGACAACACAAATTAGGCCATCTCACCTTCCATGAATACCCTTGACACCCTGCCTGGAACCTGACTTCTCATGATGACTACCTCCACTACAGAGACATCTTCATCACCCTGCTGGGTTCTGATACCCTATTCAGGCTGACCCTCTCTACCTCTTGAGTCTTGGTACTTGGTACCAGAAAAGCCTCTGTGTGGAAGCCTTTTCTACCCTACTTCAGCTCTGACTCTCCACCTACTGGAGCGCCAACAGAACAATGTCAGGCTACCCCTCTAAACAGATGGCCTCTTCACCATGCTTCAACAATGATTCTTTGCTCTCAACTTGCTGGGGACTGGTGCCCCATGCTGGGCCATCCCAGGCCACCCTTTCTCAAGGATACCCCTCTCATCCTGGCCAGGCTCTGACTGCCTACACTAGGCTGTTTTAAGTGGTACAGTCTTTACCCAATTTGGGCTATGACATTCCACTCTGAGGCATCGCAGTTTATCTTCCCCACTCTCACCACTGCAGTGCCTATATTATTCTGCCCCACTGTTTTGGCTTCCTGATGTAGCCATAATGCAATATACCAGAAATAGATTGCTTTTTTATTTGGCATGGGCAGGCTCTGGAAATCGAACCTGAGTCTCCAGCACGGCAGGCAAGAATTTGGATTGGCTTTTATAAAGGTGATTTATTAAGTTACAAATTAAGGCACCAACAAGAGGACACCTTCACTGAAGACAGGCTGATTGTGTCTGGGGTTTCTCTGTCACATGGGAAGGCACATGGTGACATCTGCTTGCCCTTTTGCTCCTGGGTTTCATTGCTTTCAGTTCCTGGTTCCCATGGCCTCTTCTCTGAGCTTCTCTCTCCAAGCATCTACAAACATCTATCACGTGGTTTCATTACTCTGCTCTCTGTATCAGCTCTTTTAAGAACTCTGGTAAACTAATTAAGACCCATCTTGAATGGGTGGGGTCACATCTTCATGGAAACAATCTAATTAAAAGGTCCTACCAACAATAAGTCTAGACTCACAAGACTGGATTACAAGATTATCTGGGGTACATAACAGTTTCAAACCAGCACACCCACCTAACTGCTTCATGACTGAACTATTAGCAAATTGGGAAGAAGAGTCTCAACACATCTTATTAAACTCCTTTTTTATTTAATCAACCAGAGTCATTTCAAAAAGGAACCCTGAACAATACACACCTACAGAGTACCTGTGGAGTTGATTTTTCAAATAAAAACGTACATCTTTATATTTATTTCTACTAAATTTCATTCTATTGATTTTGACCTATTATTTCAATGTTTTCAACCTTCTTGATTTTGACATTTCTCTAACGTTATTATTAGCTGTTCTTTGTTAATTTCCTGACACCAAATATTATGAACATGTCATTTATTTTTGTCAAAGCTACTGATTAAAAATGCTCAGAAAGAAAGCCCTAGAGAACAAAGACCTGGATACTAAAACAGGAGGAAAGGCTTTATATTGGCAATGGTTCAGTGATCACATGTTATTTCATCTTTGCATAAAGATACATAAGAACATCAGTTAAAGGAGCTTCAGAAAATAAAGAGTGTTGTTTATTCATTTCTGGCCCTCACTAAATACTGAATGAAGGAATGGATGAAAAATATAAGATCTTCATTTTTGTTGCAATGTGACTGCTGAAACCATGTCACAAAGCAATCATTCTAATACCAATCGAGTTTCTCCCTGAGCAACATAAGGGGTTATACATCTGATGTAGGTCTTAGTTCTTGGTTTCATCACTCCACAGATGTAAACAATAAGTCAAAAAAGGTATGGTTTAATAATAATCTTTATGACAAACTATGCTCCAGTCCTACATCATGGACACACACACACATAATTTATGCCATCAAGTGTAGAACAGAAAATAAAAAAATATCACTAACTTGCTTAATAAAATCTGACAGATACAGTAAGTGGTAGAGTTGGAATGCAAACCCAGGTAACATGTGCTTCATTACTGTCCTATTAAACAATCAACAGTATTTTTGCTTGTTGATTCTGAAAATACATAATTAATTTTGAGGTGTCAGGGAAGGAAAGGGAAAAAAACAAAGCCACGTATGCCTCTCACAATAAGGAGAAATGTTCAAGAAATGTTAAAAGTTTTTTCTTCTCCTCAATCATTTTAATTAATTTACTGAGAACTCTCTGTGTTGAGTGCTATGTAAAGAACCAGGGCTACTAAACCTATGTGAGACTTAATTTCTGCCCTCAATTATTTGTGTGTGCGTGTTCAGGGGTAGGAGAGAAACTATAGGAAAAAATGTTCTGGAAAGGCTTTACAGAATAGATGATGTGTGAAGGATCGATACCAATTTATGATGAGGAGAGCCAACTCTACAACACGAGAGAGTTTGCCAAAAGATTTTCTATTAAATATGCTTCTTTTACTTTTGCAGTAATCCAAATTTAGAAACCTTGTCTAATTCCCTATTCTGCAAACCTATCCCCCCAAAAAAATAAACTAAGGAGGGCATTTTTAGCATATGTTACAAAAATACATTAATATTATTCCTCAAAATTTACTCATTCAAGAAATTTTACATTCTTATGCATATTACAAGGCAAAAATGGCTTAATTTTCAATAATATCTTATTGTACAAGACAATTTTTTGACATGCTATAAATACATTTCTCTAAATAACCAAAAAAAAAAAAAAAAACAAACTCATTAAGTCGTAAGTTAGTTTCAAAATAGCTCGTAAGGGAGAGAAAAATAAAAAACAAAAACAACAGAAAGATATGGGACATTACTCTGACTTCAAAAGTAGTAATCATGTATTTGTACTAAAACCAATGGATACTGGTTTAAGATGGCCAAAAATGAGGTGTGGGTCAGAATTAGGCAGTACCTAATGAGGAGAATGACAACCTGGAAGGTGGTAACTATATTTTCAGATATTTAAGAACCCAAGCATTACAAGATCCAAAAGGATATGTAATATAGTAAAGAACCAAGAGAAGACAAACACCACATCCTATAGAGGATGCAGTACACAACAGTCAAAGATGATTGGATCAAATAAACAGTACATATTTTTGATTTTTTTCATTCTAATGTGAAATATATATTTTAAAAAACAAATACTGAAAAATCATTGTTTCTGTCCCATTTTTTCTGTTCCATTGTTTGTTTTATTTCTTTTTCCCTGTGTTTTTTTTTTTATATTAATTAACGGACAAAAATAAATTAACCCAACATTTAGAAATCATACCATTCTACATATGCAATCAGTAATTCTTAACATCATCACATAGATGCATGATCATCTTTTCTTAGTACATTTGCATCGGTTTAGAAGAACTAGCAACACAACCGAAAAAGACATAGAATGTTAATATAGAGAAAAAAAATAAAAGCAATAATAGTAAGAACAAAACAAAACAAAACAAAAACCTATAGCTCGGATGCAGCTTCATTCAGTGTTTTAACATGATGACTTTCCAATTAGGTATTATTGTGCTGTCCATTTTTGAGTTTTTGTATCTAGTCCTATTGCACAGTCTGTATCCCATCAGCTCCAATTACCCATTATCTTACCCTGTTTCTAACTCCTGCTGAACTCTGTTACCAATGACATATTCCAAGTTTATTCTCAAATGTTGATTCACATCATTGGGACCATACAGTATTTGTCTTTTAGTTTTTGGCTAGACTCACTCAGCATAATGTTCTCTAGGTCCATCCATGTTATTACATGCTTCATAAGTTTATCCTGCCTTAAAGCTGCATAATATTCCATCGTACGTATATACCACAGTTTGTTTAGCCACTCGTCTGTTGATGGACATTTTGGCTGTTCCCATCTCTTTGCAATTGTAAATAACACTGCTATAAACATTGGTGTGGAAATGTCCGTTTGAGTTTTTGCCCTTAATTCCTTTGAGTAGATTCCCAGCAATGGTATTGCTGGGTCGTATGGCAATTCTATATTCAGCTTTTTGAGGAACCGCCAAACTGCCTTCCACAGTGGTTGCACCATTTGACATTCCCACCAACAGTGGATAAGTGTGCCTCTTTCACCGCATCCTCTCCAGCACTTGTCATTTTCTGTTTTGTTGATAATGGCCATTCTGGTGGGTGTGAGATGATATCTCATTGTGGTTTTGATTTGCATTTCTCTAATGGCCAGGGACATTGAGCATCTCTTCATGTTCCTTTTGGCCATTTGTATTTCCTCCTCTGAGAGGTGTCTATTCAAGTCTTTTTCCCATTTTGTAATTGGGTTGGCTGTCTTTTTGTTGTTGAGTTGAACAATCTCTTTATAAATTCTGGATACTAGACCTTTATCTGATATGTCGTTTCCAAATATTGTTTCCCATTCTGTAGGCTGTCTTTCTACTTTCTTGATGAAGTTCTTTGATGCACAAAAGTGTTTAATTATGAGGAGTTCCCATTTATTTATTTCCTTCTTCAGTGCTCTTGCTTTAGGTTTAAGGTCCATAAAACTGCCACCAATTGTAAGATTCATAAGATATCTCCCTACATTTTCCTCTAACTGTTTTATGGTCTTGGACCTAATGCTTAGATCTTTGATCCATTTTGAGTTAACTTTTGTGTAGGGTGTGAGATATGGGTCTTCTTTCATTCTTTTGCATATGGATATCCAGTTCTCTAGGCACCATTTGTTGAAGAGACTGTTCTGTCCCAGGTGAGTTGGTTTGACTGACTTATCAAAGATCAAATGTCCATAGATGAGAGGGTCTATATCTGAGCACTCTATTCGATTCCATTGGTCGATATATCTATCTTCATGCCAATACCATGCTGTTTTGACCACTGTGGCTTCATAATATGCCTTAAAGTCAGGCAGTGAAAGACCTCCAGCTTCGTTTTTTTTCCTCAAGATGTTTTTAGCAATTCGGGGCACCCTGCCCTTCCAGATAAATTTGCTTATTGGTTTTTCTATTTCTGAAAAATAAGTTGCTGGGATTTTGATTGGTATTACATTGAATCTGTAAATCAATTTAGGTAGGATTGACATCTTAACTATATTTAGTCTTCCAATCCATGAACACGGTATGCCCTTTCATCTATTTAGGTCTTCTGTGATTTCTTTTAGCAGTTTTTTGTAGTTTTCTTTATATAGGGTTTTTGTCTCTTTAGTTAAATTTATTCCTAGGTATTTTATTCTTTTAATTGCAATTGTAAATGGGATTCATTTCTTGATTTCCCCCTCCGCTTGTTCACTGCTAGTGTATAGAAATGCTACAGATTTTTGAATGTTGATCTTGTAACCTGCTACTTTGCTGTACTCATTTATTAGCTCTAGTAGTTTTGTTGTGGATTTTTCCGGGTTTTCGACGTATAGTATCATATCGTCTGCAAACAGTGATAGTTTTACTTCTTCCTTTCCGATTCTGATGCCTTGTATTTCTTTTTCTTGTCTAATTGCTCTGGCTAGAACCTCCAACACAATGTTGAATAATAGTGGTGATAGTGGACATCCTTGTCTTGTTCCTGATCTTAGGGGGAAAGTTTTCAATTTTTCCCCATTGAGGATGATATTAACTGTGGGTTTTTCATATATTCCCTCTATCATTTTAAGGAAGTTCCCTAGTATTCCTATCCTTTGAAGTGTTTTCAACAGGAAAGGATGCTGAATCTTGTCAAATGCCTTCTCTGCATCAATTGAGATGATCATGTGATTTTTCTGCTTTGATTTGCTGATATGGTGTATTACATTAATTGATTTTCTTATGTTGAACCATCCTTGCATACCTGGGATGAATCCTACTTGGTCATGATGTATAATTCTTTTAATGTGTTGTTGGATACGATTTGCTAGAATTTTATTGAGGATTTTTGCATCTATATTCATTAAAGAGATTGGCCTGTAGTTTTCTTTTTTTGTAATATCTTTGCCTGGTTTTGGTATGAGGGTGATGTTGGCTTCATAGAATGAATTAGGTAGTTTTCCCTCCACTTCGATTTCTTTGAAGAGTTTGAGGAGAGTTGGTACTAATTCTTTCTGGAATGTTTGATAGAATTCAGATGTGAAGCCGTCTGGTCCTGGACTTTTCTTTTTAGGAAGCTTTTGAATGACTAATTCAATTTCTTTACTTGTGATTGGTTTGTTGAGGTCATCTATGTCTTCTTGAGTCAAAGTTGGTTGTTCATGTCTTTCCAGGAACCCGTCCATTTCATCTAAATTGTTGTATTTATTAGCGTAAAGTTGTTCATAGTATCCTGTTATTACCTCCTTTATTTCTGTGAGGTCAGTAGTTATGTCTCCTCTTCCATTTCTGATCTTATTTATTTGCATCCTCTCTCTTCTTCTTTTTGTCAATCTTGATAAGGGCCCATCAATCTTATTGATTTTCTCATAGAACCAACTTCTGGCCTTACTAATTTTCTCTATTGTTTTCATGTTTTCAATTTCATTTATTTCTGCTCTAATCTTTGTTATTTCTTTCCTTTTGCTTGCTTTGGGATTAGGTTGCTGTTCTTTCTCCAGTTCTTCCAAGTGGACAGTTAATTCCTGCATTTTTGCCTTTTCTTCTTTTCTGATATAGGCATTTAGGGCAATAAATTTCCCTCTTAGCACTGCCTTTGCTGTGTCCCATAAGTTTTGATATGCTGTGTTTTCATTTTCATTCACCTCGAGGTATTTGCTAATTTCTCTAGCAATTTCTTCTTTGACCCACTCGTTGTTTAGGAGTGTGTTGTTGAGCCTCCACTTATTTGTGAATTTTCTGGCACTCCGCCTATTATTGATTTCCAACTTCATTCCTTTATGATCCGAGAAAGTGTTGTGTATGATTTCAATCTTTTTAAATTTGTTAAGACTTGCTTTGTGACCCAGCATATGGTCTATCTTTGAGAATGATCCATGAGCACTTGAGAAGAAGGTGTATCCTGCTGTTGTGGGATGTAATGTCCTATAAATGTCTGTTAAGTCTAGCTCATTTATAGTAATATTCAGATTCTCTATTTCTTTATTGATCCTCTGTCTAGATGTTCTGTCCATTGATGAGAGTGGTGAGTTGAAGTCTCCAACTATTATGGTATATGAGTCTATTTCCCTTTTCAGTGTTTGCAGTGTATTCCTCACGTATTTTGGGGCATTCTGGTTCGGTGTGTAAATATTTATGATTGGTATGTCTTCTTGTTTAGTTGTTCCTTTTATTAGTATATAGTGTCCTTCTTTGTCTCTTTTAACTGTTTTACATTTGAAGTCTAATTTGTTGGATATTAGTATAGCCACTCCTGCTCTTTTCTGGTTGTTATTTGCATGAAATATCTTTTCCCAACCTTTCACTTTCAACCTATGTTTATCTTTGGGTCTAAGATGTGTTTCCTGTAGACAGCATATAGAAGGATCCTGTTTTTTAATCCATTCTGCCAATCTATGTTTTTTGACTGGGGAATTCAGTTCATTAACATTTAGTGTTATTACTGTTTGGATAATATTTTCCTCTAACATTTTGTCTTTTGTATTATATATATCATATCTGATTTTCCTTCTTTCTACACTCTTCTCCATACCTCTCTCTTCTGTCTTTTTGTATCTGACTCTAGTGCTCCCTTTAGTATTTCTTGCAGAGCTGGTCTCTTGATCACAAATTCTCTCGGTGACTTTTTGTCTGAGAATGTTTCAATTTCTCCCTCATTTTTGAAGGATAATTTTGCTGGATATAGGAGTCTTGGTTGGCAGTTTTTCTCTTTTAGTAATTTAAATATATCATCCCACTGTCTTCTAGCTTCCATGGTTTCTGCTGAGAAATCTACACATAGTCTTATTGGGTTTCCCTTGTATGTGATGGATTGTTTTTCTCTTGCTGCTTTCAAGATCCTCTCTTTCTCTTTGACCTCTGACATTCTAACTAGTAAGTGTCTTGGAGAATGCCTATTTGGGTCTAATCTCTTTGGGGTGCGCTGCACTTCTTGGATCTGTAATTTTAGGTCTTTCATGAGAGTTGGGAAATTTTCAGTGATAATTTCTTCCATTAGTTTTTCTCCTCCTTTTCCCTTCTCTTCTCCTTCTGGGACACCCACAACACGTATATTTGTGCGCTTCATATTGTCCTTGAGTTCCCTGATACCCTGTTCAAATTTTTCCATTCTTTTCCCGATAGTTTCTGTTTCTTTTTGGAATTCAGATGTTCCATCCTCCAAATCACTAATTCTATCTTCTGTCTCTTTAAATCTATCATTGTAGGTATCCATTGTTTTTTCCATCTTTTCTACTTTATCCTTCACTGCCATAAGTTCTGTGATTTGTTTTTTCAATTTTTCTATTTCTTCTTTATGTTCAGCCCATGTCTTCTTCATGTCCTCCCTCAATTTATCGATTTCATTTTTGAAGAGGTTTTCCATTTCTGTTCGTATATTCAGCATTAGTTGTCTCAGCTCTTGTATCTCATTTGAACTATTGGTTTGTTCCTTTGACTGGGCCATATTCTCAATCTTCTGAGCGTGGACCGTTATCTTCTGCTGCTGGCGTCTGGGCATTTAGACAGATTTCCCTGGGTGTTGGACCCAACAAGGTTGTAAGATTTTTCTGTGAAATCTCTGGGTTCTGTTTTTCTTATCCTGCCCAGTAGGTGGCGCTCGTGGCACACGTTTGTCTCACGTGTTTGGAAGAGATCCCCCCGGTCACCGATCTCTGCGGCTTGGGGTTTCCGATCCAATTCTCTCTGTTGGTTCGGGGGGGCCGCGCGTGGTGGGGGCGTCAGCCGCCGTGGCTTGAGGGGACCCTGTGGCTGGTCGCCGCCTGCAGCGGGCCCAGGAAATTCACCACCGGACCAGGAAGTCACCCGCGGGGGAGGGGCGTCGGTCACCGGCCGCCGCGGCCTGGTGAATTCCCCACCGGACCAGGAAGCCGCCCGCGGGGGAGGGCCACCACGGCTTGGGTAGCCCTCTGATCTGAGACTCCTAGCCGGACCAAGAAGCCGCCCGCAAAAGAGGGGCGCCGGCCGCCTCGGCTTGGGAAACTTGCCTCTCCGATACTCTCAGCCGGCCCGGGAAGGAGGGAGGGAGGAGCTCCGGCCGCCACAGCTGCCGCTGCTCGGGAAATCGCGCGCCGCTTGAGGATCTCACCGCAGCCGAGTCTCGCAGTTAGACTAGCCAGTCCAGACTGGGGTACGCTGTGTGTCCATTCCCTGGCGTGGCCCCGGGAGCTGTTCTGCACTGTTTCAGTTCACCTAGTAGTTGCTTTGGAGGAGGAACTAAGACGCACGTACCTTACTAAGCCGCCATCTTCAATTTCTGATTCCCCTTGTTTTTGTAGGGGAGGGGAAGAGAGAGAGTAGCTCAGCAATGCATTTAAAAGAATATTTGCTGTATTTTATTGAGAATGTCTAGATGTTTGTTGTAGGAAGACTTTTGGGTTATCAGGTACCACTTCTTAGCAGAACATAAAGATGTTGTTGCGCTTTCCAACCTGTAAATGGGATGCTAACTCTCGTGCATACACTCCTTCAATGGCTCATCTTCACTTTAACAATAAAGTTGAAGTTATTAATATGACAGTCAAGTCATTTCAATATCTGTCTATGATTTCATACTCCTCTTCAACCACATCCCCTTCATACAACTTTTTCTCAGTTCCAATCTATTTGCAGTTATTCAGATAAATCAAGTTATTCTTTCCTTCTGTTGCATTGGTTCATTTTGTTCCCTTTGTCTATAAAATTCTTTTCCAAGACCTTATCACCATTTGGTAGACTATTCTCCTTAAAGATAGCTCCTGTGTCACTTCCTTTTAGAAGAGCATTTTCTCTGACATAACACTGTGCTATAATATTCCTCTTCTATGCTTTCATGATCCCCTGTACATATCTCTAATAGTTCTTTTTTTGCTGTTGCTCCCCCTATTGTTTATTGTTTATCTATATTTTTTATTCATCTATCTGTCCATACCATAGATAAAAGGAGCATCAGACACAAGGTTTTCAAAGTCACACTGTAAAAACTCTATCGTTATACAATCATCTTCAAGAAACATGGCTACTGGGACACAGCTCTACAGTTTCAGGCACTTCCCTGTAGCCACTCTAATATACCTTAAATTAAAAAGGGAGGATATCTATATAATGCATAATGACAACCTCCAGGACAACTTCTCAACTCTGAATCTCTCAACCACTGACACTTAAATTTGTCTCATTTCTCTCTTCCCCCTTTTAGTCAAGAAGGTTTTCTTGATCCCTTGACGCTGAGTTCCACCTAATTCTAGGATTTCTGACCCATGGTGCCAGGGTGGTTTCCACCCCTGGGAGTCATGTCCCATGTAGAGAGGCGGAGGGCATGACTTTGCTTGATGCGTTGGCTGGGAAAGAAAGAGGCCACATCTGAGCAACAAAAGAGGTTCTCTGGGGGTGACTCTTAGGCCTAATTTCAAGTAGGCTTAGACTATCCTTTGCAGGTATAAGTTTCATATGAAGACTGAGGGCTTGGCCTATTGATTTGGTTGTCCCCACTGCTTGCAAGAATATTAGGAAGTCTCAAAATGGGGAAGGTGAATTTTTCCCCTTTCTCCCCATTCCCTCAAGGGGACTGCAAATATTTCTTTATTCACTGTTCAAATCACTCTGGGATTTATCGGGGCATCACACTTGACAAACCTACAAAATCTCATGCCCTATTCAAGGTTCCATGCACTTATGGTGTTCAATTAAACTGTCCATATAAATTAAATTAGGAAATGCACTAGTCAAAATATAAATTTTGTAACAAATAAACATTTCTTGCTTTAGTCTCATACAGAAGTTGAAGTTTTAAAATATGAACGACCATCTACCTAATAGTTCTTTTTAAAACCTTAATATAATTGTTCAATTTCCCCTTTTCTTCTTTACTATACTGTGTTCTTGAACATCAGAAAATATATCACAGTTTTCCCTGAATCCCCAGAAGCTAGCAGTGTACCTCAGTAGTGAATTCAGTACATTCACTTAAAAAATGATTAGGAATTTGTCTCTCTAGACTGTAAGATGTAGAAAAAGTACTGAAACCAGCCATAACTCCACAAATTCAGAACCTCCAGTAAAATAAAGGGGTTATTTAGATTTTTAAATTTTTCTGTAATTTTGTTAACATCAGTTTTTATTTCTATAAACTCTGGCAGGTAAAAAATTTCTATTTCTATAAATTGTGGCAGGTAATAAAATTACTCTTAAAAAGAAAGTCTTTAAATAAAAATCCTCTTCAATTTACACTGGGTTTATCTCAATTCTTTAGTATTTACAGCAGAAGTTTTCCTTTACAAGTACTGCCTATCAGAGAACAACTTTCATAACCTGATGGCCTGTGGGAAGAAGGATCCTTTTTTTCTTTCAGCTCTTCTGACATATAATTTTCCTCCCTTGAGACTTGCTCTTTCTCCTTGTTTTCTGTTGCCTCAACTTCTATTCCTACTCTCACTTTTCACCTAGCTTTAGAACTTGCCCAGGATAGGGAGTATCATGTGACAGAAATTAGTGATGGTAAACAGGAAGAAAAGAGAGGAGAGGAGGATCAATAGTAGTCATTAGACTTTTCTCTTCTTGTCTTTTTCTCTTGCTTGAAGTGGGGGTACACTGGTCTTTACAAAGACATTAACTCCAGTCTCTCACTCCTTCAACTCCTTCCACCAATTTCATCTTTATTAATTTTGGAGAAATAAAAAATGTGAAGTCTCCCTCTTTTTGGTGGGGGTTGGGGGTGGAAGGGTGTTACAATTCCATAATTTTAGGTTTTTCCTTCTAGCTACTTTAAGATACTGAAGTTTATTAAAAGAAATATCAATATAATAATTCAGCAATCATACGCATTTGTTAAACACTCCCTGACCTGAAACACTCTACCATCACCTATGATCTTTTACCACTCTTTAGGGGCATTTGGGCCATGCCTATTCTAACTTTTTCATGTTGGAAGGGGCTGTTGACAGTATGGGATTAGGGGGCTGGAACTAGTTGATGTTCTGGAGAGTAGCTGGCCCCTCTGAATTTCAGGACTTATTTGGTCCAGGGACCCATCTGGAGGTTGTAGGTTTCTGGAAAGTTAATCTAGTGCATGGAACCTTTGTATAATCTTATATAGTGCTCTAGGTGTTCTTTAGGATTGGCAGGAATGATTTTGGTTGGGGGTTGGCAAGTTATGATAGGTAGCAATGTCTAACTGAAGCTTGTGTAAGAGTGACCTGTAGAGTAGCCTCTCAACTCTATTTGAACCCTCTCAGCCACTGATACTATATTGGTTACAATATTTTTACCCCCTTTTTGATCAAGATGGCATTGTTGATCCCATGGCACCAAGGCCAGGCTTATCCCTGGGAGTCATATGGGATATGACTTTGCCAGGTAGACTTTCACTCCTGGATGTCATGTCCCACATAGAGGGGAGGGCAACGATTTCACTTGCAGTGTTGGGCTGAGAGAGAGAGAGTCTACATCTGAGCAACAAAAGAGGTCCTCTGGAAGGAACTCTCGGGCATAGCTATAGTTAGGCTAAGCTCTTTTGCTATATACATAAGCTTCACAAGAGCAGACATCAAGATCAAGACTTGGTCTACTGATTTGGGTGTACCTAATGTCTGACACAGTATCAGAGGTTTTTCAGGTGGTAAGGCTTAATAGTTCCATATTTTTTCTTTTATCCCTCTAGGGACTCTGCCAATATACATTTATTTTACATGGGTAAGTACCAGGTATCAAATCCAGGTCTCCAGCATGGCAGGCGAAAACTGTGCCACTGAGCCACCATGGCCTGTCCATGCCAATACTTTTTGATTAACTGCTTAATATACTCAGGGATTTATCCAGGTTATTACATTAGCTATACTGGATTGAAGGCCCTCATTCTTATTTGGGGTCCCTGTGTTTGGATTGGTAAACTTTCCTTTTAACTTTTTATATGATTTCGTTTTCCCTTCCCAGTGTTTTAAAAAAATTCTGTCTAGTAATTTCAAAGTGAGGAAGCCTCTATTCTTACAATATTTCAGAGAGAGAAAGGAATCTCCCTTTTCCACTGAGGCAGAGAAATGTGTACCTGCTCCAAAACATCTTCACATGGAAGTCATTTATAACTCTTAGGATTCTGTTAGTTCTACAACTTTACTATAAATCTGGTAGGTTTTTGGGCTTGAATAAAAGACAATTGCCATATAAAAATAATTTTAATTGATTTTATGGAGGAGATTTACAGATTATAGTTACATACTAAATTCTGAAATATAAGCTGTTTATAATTCAGAATCTAGTTATCCAACTGAGATTAGCAGATTTTTCAAGTCACACTAAAACAGTAATGAGTACTTCATTTGCAGATGTTTGAAAAGATCAAACTCATATCAGTTAAAATACTTAAATCAGACAGTATTTGTTAAAAACAAGTACACAAATAAACTTAAGAGGTGTGCTCCATTAGAAACTTATAGTCTAGGAGGCACCCATCAGAAAAATAAAATTATTTTCATGAAATCTAATTGATGAGTAAAGACCAGGCCTAAGTTTATTACATTGTCTGATTTATACCAGTTATCTTGCAGTAATTGGTAGGGCCTTCTTTCACTCTCAGAAGTATCCCAGTTTGGATGATGAAAGTATATTGGTCACCCTATCTCTAATGCTCTCCTTTCAAGTTAAAGAAACAACTATTAGTTAGGTACCCGATATGCAGATGTGTGTTGAAATGTAAGAAACGGGATCTGCCCTCCAAATGCTTGGAACTAAATTGGAGACACTGAATAAACATTTCAAGTTAAACAATACAAAATTCAGATAAACTTTGATAAATAAAAACAGAAGACATATCACAAGAAAAAATATAATTATTGGCTAAATGAACAGCACAATATCTGATGTTACATGGTTTCATAAGGAGACCAGAATTACTTTCTTTAACATTAACACCACAATACTTACCACCACATTTACCGAGTGCCTAACATGCATGTGCCAGTTGTGGTTTACAATGCATTACATAAATATCAGTCACTCCTCCCAATTATCCTTGTTGATTCCCTTTTTAATGAGGAGAAATTTGCTTACAGAGGGGTTACATAATATGCCCAAGATCATACAGTCAGTAAGTGGAGTGGCAGAGCTAGATTTACACCCAATTTCTCTCTCTAATTCCAAAACCAGTTATCTTTCTACAGCTATCCTTTTCATGTGGAATGGTGGTTCTCAACTGAGGAGTCTGCCCCTTAGAGGTATTTGGAAATGTCTGGAGACATTTTTGTTTGTCACAATTGAAGAAGGGACATAGCTCTTGGGGAGAGATTCTGCTAAACATCTAACAAGTCACAAGACAGCCCCACCGAAAAAAGAACTTCCCAACTGAAAATGTCAACGGTGTTAAGGAGATGTTCACTAAAAACTTTACAGAAAAACTTTTAAAGGTAAGACCTAAGCTCAGTCTTGAAGCATTGGAAGGATCTGGATAGACTGGGCATGGTGGTGATGGGGGTGAATTTTAGATGAGGAGAAGCACAGGGGAAAGAAAGCACAAGACAAGTTCAACAGACAATGAATAAGGCAATTTAACAATATTAAGGGAAACAGTATTGAAGAGTACTGAGAAGCAAGACTAAAAAGATAAAAAAAGATTTTTAGAGACTAAGGAAGCTGAACTATATTCACTGAACATTCTTGAAAAGAAAAGTGACATGAACAATATATTACAGTAAAATTTAATCATGAAACCAGGAGAAAGACTTATCAGGACAGAGACACTAGTGCAAATTCGGTTTATGCTTTTAGTCTCATGGCAGTGAGAAAGAAAGGAAGAAACCACAAGTGTTTATGCTTTAAATTTATACCTCATGTGTTTCTGTCTTGTCTCAAACAATAAATTATTCTTACCTGTAATGCACTGGAACTGTCCATCTTCTCTTCTTATTGTAAAGGCCTCCCCTGGGTTAACTTGTACCAGAATAACCTTAAAATGAGGAGAGGCGTATTAATCAAAAGAATAGAGTGAATCACTATATCAAAATAGTAAATGTTGCCAGTAAGAAAGCAGATGTGAAAAAAAAAAAAAAAGAAAGCAGATGTGTGCTATTTAATAAAACTGGGAGAAAAATGGGGATTACACACTTATAATGTGGGCTAAGTCGAAAGTGGGGAATAAAAAAAGATAGCGGCAAAGTTTTATTAGAAAGTCAGTAAATGGCATCAAACCACACAATATTTGGATCGTCTATCCTTAGCTCATCAGTTGCTAAGTACTGTGTTTTCTAAAGATAAACTATAAATTGACAGATGGGGCATGAGTAGGGCACAGTTACATTATTATGCTATTTCAAGTTATTTTTGAGAATGTGCTAAATTAATCCCATCATTTTAAGTAGGTTTTTGTACCCTCAGAAAGGTTAACATACTTATTTTATGACATTTGAACAATAGAAAACATAGAAAATGTTAAATATTGTTAACATTTTGATAAATGTTTTAGTATTCTTTTTTATACTAAGTTTGATTTTAATTTTTTCCTTAGAGTTCATTTCATATTCAATTTTGTATCCTTTTAACATTATTAAAAAAAGATTTTTCCATGTTATCAGATCAATGTATTCCATTAAATGACTATACTACAAACTACTTAAGCATCCCTTAATGCAAGAAGTTTAAGTGACTTTCAACTTTTCATTTTTTATAAACAATGCTGAAGTGAACATTTAGTATCTCGATTTTTGCTCTCTACAATTAGTATTATTTCTTTATGAAAGATTCCCAGAAATGGAATTATGATGACTGTTGCTAAACTGGTTTTTAAAAGGATTTTACTAATTTAATTTCCCCTCATAGTCTTTGAGCACACCCTTTTACTACCTTCTCTGCAACTCTGGAAATGATAGTTTTAAGATGTTTGCTACCTTGAAAAATGCACAGAGTAGATCACAACTGTTTTAATTTGCATTTCTTTGATTATTAAAGGGGTTATATGCCATCTTTATGTTTGTTATCAGCCCTTTTGTAAATTGCCTTTCTATGTCATTTTACCCATTTCACTTTTGTGGACTTAACATTCTTAGTGATTTGAATGAATTTTTTGCATTTTAAAAATACTACTGTACTAGCTACACTGCAAATATTTCCTCTTTATTTTTTAACATAGCTGTTTATTTTCCTGTAGTCAATGCTATTCAGTTTTTCCTTTGTGATAGACTCTATTACTTCTTAATTTATCTATAATCGTGTTGTCCAATATGCTAGACATTAGCCACATGTGATAATCAGGCACTTGATTTCTATGTAAAGAAATTATCATATCAATATCTTCTCTTTAAAGTTTCTAGCTTTTATTTCATGCTGAAAAAGACTTTTTTTTTTTTTTGGCATGGGCAGGCTCTGGGAATCAAACCTGGGTCTGTGGTATGGCAGGTGAGAATTCTGCCACTGAGCCACCATTGCACCGCTTTGAAAAAGACATTTTAATAAAAAATTATTTTAAAACCCCAACCCTGTATTATAGTATACTTATGGTTTCTTTTTCTTTTTGAAGTATGTAAATCTCTGATTAAACCTGAGGTTTTATTTGGATGAAAAGTGAGTTAAAGATTAGGCTTTAATTTTTCCAAAACAGCAGCCAGTTGTCTAAATACCATCTGTCAAAGGTATCATATCTATTATATCCCCTGGTAGTGCCTAGCAATGTAGTACGGTAAGCACATAACTGTTTATATTTGCTGGATCAAAACGCATTGATTAACATATACTGATTTTATTGTGGCGTTCCATAAAATACAAATAGTTCTTTAATGAATTAATTCACTATAAAATTGAGAAAAGTAATAAAATTGAGAAAACCAACCATGATATAGACCCAACTAATACACTCTGATATTAAACAAAAGGAGGATAGACAGGCCTACTTTAAGTAATAACAAGATGTTCAGGTAAATAAGAGAAAATGGATTCATTTATTTAAAAATCATTTATTAAACACCCACTATGTGGCACATGCTCCCGTAGGGATATGCACGATGCACTACAGACATCCACTCAGTCCAGGAGGCTCTTCTGAATCTCCTCCAGAAGGTAAAGACTGGGAGAGGACATTTCAAGAAGGGAGCACACATAGCATGTACAAAGTCACAAGGCAGAAGGAAAACACGGACAATTTGAACAAGGGGACATAGTTTGATATACAAGGGGTTAAACTAGTTTGAGAAATGCAATGGAAAGAGGTAAGATTGGAAAGATAAGCAGAGGCTGGATCATGAAGGTCCTTAAATATCAGGCTAAAGAATTCAATCATTATCCTTAAGCATCATAATAAAATTTCATCTTTCCCCGCACTTTCTATTTTGAAAATTTAAAACCCAAACAGAATACTGGCAAGAGTAGTTCAATGAACACCCATAATTCTCTTCATCTACATTTGTTAACTGTCAACGTTTCCACATCTTCTTACCCTCATGCTTCTCTCTCTTTTTGCTAACCATTTCAGAATAACTAAGTGGTGTTTAAGTTTGATCACATGTTTAGTCAGATGTTTCCAGTTTAAAGAAAGCATTTTTTTTGTTTGAAATTCATAAATAACTATGTGCTGATACTTTTGAGAGGTGTGAATATTTTGTCCTCCATCAGCTTTTCAACCACTGGCTTTAGCAATGATTACTAAATCAATTATTACTGTGATTATAAAACGGTAATTTTTGAAGAAAACAATAATTTTCTACACTTCTTAGTTGGATTCCTATACCAAGAAGAGCTTTCTTTTGTACACTCTTCTCCTTGCACTGTCTCTACTTTAATTTAATTTTTTTTTTTTAGTATCAAAATGGACTCGGGGATATTTTTTAAAATCATCATTATAATCCATTTCTGTAACTCTATCAAAGTGGAATTGATTTAACATATAAATAACCATTTCAAACTGTACAATTCAGTGATGTGGAGTACATTCATGATGTGCGATCATTTCTATCTGGTTCCAAAATATTTTCATTTCTCCCAAACAACACCCGATATGTGGAGAGCCGCCTCCCGGGTCTGGCCTAGTGGACACGCTGCGGCCTGCTCTAGAGTTCCCCCCGCCCATCGAGTGAGTCAAGATGGCGCCCGCATCCTGTTTCCGCGTATGACGTACGCGCCCACCAACCCTATCTTCCAATCACCTCTGTATACGTGGCACTAACCTATTGGGTTTGGGCACAGTATATAAGAGGTTACCCGGACAGGGTGGGTGGAGACGACCCACAGGGAGCCGTACCTGACGGCCGCATAGAGGTTGTCCCCCCGCGGGGTATTCTGTCCCGCGCGGAATCTGCCTGAGAGTATGCAAGCTTGACTCCAGTAAAAGCCTGTGCTTACGACCGCCGTGTGTCTCGAACCCGTTTTTACCGCCCGAGTCGTTTTGTTTGTGCCCGTCTCTCTCCCCCTGTCTCCCTCGCCGGCCGGGGACCTGACACCGAGCGAGACGGCTACGGACACCGATATACATTAATGAGTCACTTGCAGTTTTCCTCTTCTCCCAATCCCTGACAAACACCAAACTGCTTTCTATCTCTACAGACTTATCTATTTTTAATATTTCATAAAATAGAATCATAAAACATGAACTTCTGTGTCTGGTGTCTTTCACTTAGCTTAATGTTTTGGAGGTTCAACCACAATGCAGCACATATCAGTGTTTCATTCCTTTATATAGCTAAATAACAATCCACCATATTGATATACCACAATTTGTTTACCCACTCATCTGCTGATGAACATTTGGGTTGTTGCCACCATTTAGCTCTCGTAAATGGGGCTGCTAATAATGGCCATATACAAGCATCTGTTTGGATGCTTGTTTTCTATTTTTTCGGATAAATATCTAGGAGAACTGCTGGGTCAAAAGATACTTCCTTGTTTTAGTTTTTCTGAGGAACAACCAATTGTTTTCTAGAGCTACTGCATCATTTTATATTTCCACCAACAATGTACAAGGGTTCCAATTTCAGCACATTCTTGCCAACATTCATTATTTTCTGTTTATAAAAATGTCATTCATGTGGGTGTAAAGTAGTATTTTTCTGTTTTTATTTGCATTTCCTTAATGACTAATGATGTTGAGCATCTTACTTGTACTTGTTGGCCATCTGTACATCTTCTTTGTAGAAAAATCTATTTAAATCATTTGTCCATTTCTAATTGGGTTGTAAAAGTTCTTTATATACTCTGGATACTGGACCCTTAACAGATAAGAGATTCAGAAATAATCTCTCCCATTTCTACAGGCTTTCTTATCACAATTTTGATAACGTCCTTTGACTCAAGAAAGTTAAATTTTTTTTTTTAATTTTTAACTTTTTTTATTCTATAGCATAAACATATATACAAAGCAAAGAAATAAAAAATCAATAGTTTTCAAAGCACTCTTCAAAAAGTAATTACAGGACAGATCCCAAGAGTTTGTCCTGGGCTACCATATGATCTCCTATTTTGCCTTCTAGCTTCTTCAGAATATAGGGGGTTAGAGGGCTTAAATACTTTTTATCATCACAATAGACTTCCCCCCCCTTTTTTTATGAAAAATAACATATATACAAAAAAGCTATAAATTTCAAAATATAGCACCACAATTAGTTGTAGAACATATTTCAGACTTTGACATGGGTTACAACCCCCAAATTTTAGGTTTTTACTTCTAGCTGCTCTAAAATACTGGAGACTAAAAGAGTTATCAATTTAATCATTCAGCATTCATATTCATTTGTTAAATCCTATCTTCTATGTATAACTCCACCATCACCTTCGATCTTTCTATCCTTCTCTTTAGGGATATTTGGCCTATGGCCATTCTAAACTTTTCATATTGGAAGTGTCTGTCACTAGGACTCATCAGGATCAAGGACCCATCTGGAAGTTGTTGGTTTCTGGAAAGTTACTCTAGTGCATGGAACCCTTGTAGAATCTTATATATTGCCCTAGGTGTTCTTTAGGATTAGTTGGAATGGTCCTGACTGGGGGCTGGCAGGTTATGATAGGTAGCAAGGTCTGACTAAAGACTACCTAAGAGGAACCTCCAGAGTAGCTCTCAACTCTGTTTGAACTCTCTCTGCCACTGATACTTTATTAGTTACCCTTTCTTCCCCCTTTTGGTCAACATGGAATTGTTGATTCCATGGTGCCAGGTCTGGATTCATGCCTGTGAGTCATCTCCTGTGTTGCCAGGGAAACTTTCACCCCTGGATGTCATGGCCCATGTAGGGGGGAAGGCAAAGATTTCACTTGCAGAGCTGGGCTTAGAGAGAGTGAGGCCACATCTGAGCAACAAAAAGAGGTCCTCCAAAAGTAACTCTTAGGCACGCCTACAGGTAGTCTAAGCTTCTCTGCTACCTAAATAAGCTTCACAAGAGTAAGCTTCATGATCAAGGGCATGGCCTATTGATTTGGGTGTCCCTAAAGGTTGACACAGTATCAGGGGATTCCCTAATGGTAAGGTTTAATAGTTTCATAATCCTTCTCCCACCCCTCAGGGAACTTTGCCAATACTTTTTGATTATTTTCTTAATATGCTCTAGGATGTTTCCAGGCATTACAATACTCTAAATAGGATTAAAGGACCTCTTTCTTATTCTGGGCTCCCTGTGTTTCAAGTGTTCAAAAGAGCTTATACAGATAGGTTAAATTAGATTATGCACTACAGAAAATTTCAGTTCCAGACCAGATAAACCTTTCTTCCACTGGTCTCAAAGAGTATGTGTGATTCTAAAATATGAACACTGTCTTCCTTACCCCTATGTTCTGAAACACTTTAACCCCAACCTGTTTGGCTTGGTTCTTCTCTGTAAATATCAGGCTATATATATAAAACAGCCTCCCAAAATACAGAAATAATAATCACCACTCTGGACTTAATGTGTCTGCTCTAAAAGCTTACAACCCAGGCCCCTGTTTTCTTATAAGTATTTTCTAAACGTGACCATACCCTTCTTGTACTTTTGTTTCTGGTTTATTTTGTCTCACCACATGTACAACATATTCATTCACATTGTTGCATGCCTCACGACATTGTTTCTTTTTGTAGCAGTACAACCTTCGATCATAAGTATACACCATCGTTCGCCAATGTACCTCCTTCATCAGTGCATCCTTCAGCCATCTACATTCATTGGGCATCATGTATAGGGCCCGAAGTCCACAGTCCATCAACATTCTCAATTTTAGATAATTTCATTGCTCCCAAAAGAAAGAAAACACACCCTCGCCAAACAGGAAATCTAAACCTCCTCCTAACTCTTGTCCCTCCCCCCCTTTATTTACCTCTGCTGTTGCTGGGGTAGTGCTGATGGTTTCCTTTTGAACTCAGCTCATAACATGCAATAGCAGTTCTCCCCCTGTACCCTGGACTTAAACACTCTTTGTACAAAAATCACATTTTGAAGTAATTCTTGCAGAACGAATTCGTATTTCTAGTGTTAATCAGTGGGATACATAAGTCTATACCACCCCTTTCAATCTTGTTCATCTTCCATATAGTAATATTACTTATAGACCCACTAGAGAACCACCTTCACTCCTATCTATTCCCTTACATTGGAATTCAATCTCATTAGCTAATGGTGCACCCTCTAGCTTCTATGTACCTCTAAGTCCCCTATATTCTGTATTACAAGCCTCTGATTATAACTTTATGCTGGTTATAAAGGTGGAATCATACAGCATCTATCCTTTTGTGTATGGCTAACTTCACTCAGCATTATGTTCTCAAGGCTCATCCATCTTGTCATATGCTTCAGGACATCATTTTGTCCTACTGCTGCATAAAATTCCATCGCATGTATATACCACGTTTGTTGATCCACTCATCTGTTGATAGGCATTTGGTTTGTTTCCATGAAAGTTAAAAAATTTTGATGAAGTCCAATGCATCTATTCTTTTATTGATGCTTGTGCTTTTCCTGTCATATCTCAAGATCCACTGTCAAATTCAAGGTCATGAAGATTTACCATTATGTTTTCTTCCACGTGTTGTATGGTTTAACTATGGTGGGAGGTAGGGATCCAACTTTATTCCTTTGCATATGGTTATCAAGTTGTCCTAGAACCTTTTGCTCAAAAGAGACTATATATTTCCCAATGAATGGTCTTGGCATCCGTTTCAAAAATCAAACAACCACAGACGTGAGGGTTAAATTCTGGGCTGCCAATTCTCTTCCACTGATTTATAAGCCTATCCTTATGCTATTACCACACTGTTTTGATTTACTGTTGCTTTGTGGTGAGTTTTGAAATCAAGAATGCATGTCCTCATACTATGTTCTCTTTCAAAATTATTTTGGATATTTAGGGCCCCTTTTAATTCCAAGTAAATTCGAAAATTGATTGTTCTATTTCTGCAAAAAACATAAAGACCACTGAAATCCCAACAGGGATTACACTGAAGTGTATCACTTAAGATAATACTGGCATCTTTCTAAACTTAAATTTTCTAACCTACAAACACGAAATGCCTTTCCATTTATTTAGGTCTTTATTTCAGCAATGAGTCAGTTTTCCATGTGCAAAAATTTATCTCCTGTGATAAATTTATTCCTAAGTATTCCATTCTTTTGGATGTTAATGTAGATTGAACTGCTTTCTGAATGTCCTTTTCAGATTTTTTTTCCTTACTTGCTTATAGAAACACAGCTACTTCTTGTGTTTATGTTGTGGCTAGAATCTTTGCTGAATTAGGTTATTAGCTCTATCTAGTACTACTCTGTGGATTATTTGGGGTTTTCTATAGTAAGATCATGTCATCTACAAATAGAGACAGCTTTACTTCTACATTTACAATGTAAATGCCTTTTCTTTTTCTTGCCTAATTTCTCTGGCTAGACCTTCAAATACAATTTTAAATAGCAGTAAAGAAAGCTATTTATCTTGTTCTTGATCTCAGGGGGAAGTCTTTCAGACATTCACCATTAACTAGGTTGCTTTACCCGAGAATTTTCTCTAAATGCCCATTATCATGTTGAGGAAGGCCCTTTCTAACTTTAGTTTGCTGACTGTTCTTTGGTGTTTTTTTTAAATCATAAAAGGGTGCTGGATTTTGTCATATACTTACTTTATACCAACTAAGATGAATGTGCATCTTTTTCTTTGTCTTATTAATGTGGTATATTATATTTCCTGTCATTCTTATGACATTCTTGAATTCTTGGTGTAAATCCCACCTGTGAAAGGTGTATAATCATTCTACTATGCTGTTGCATTCAGAATGGTAGTACTTTGATGAGGATGCATCTGTATTAACAAGAGATACTGATCGATCACAGTTTTCCTTTCTTGTGGTGTCTTGCTTGGCTTTGATATCTGGACAATGCTGGCTTCATAGGATGAATTAGGAAGCACTACCATTTCTATTTTTTACAACAGTCTGAGGATTTGTACTCATTCTTCTTTAAATGTTTGGTAAAGTTCACCAGTGAAGCCTGGACTTTTCTTTGATGGGACATTTTTTAATCAATCTATTTACATTTTTTTTCTTTTTCAGGTGCTCATTTTTTTATTTTAATGCAATTTTATTGATATTTTATATTCACAAACCATGTCATCATCCAAAGTGTATAGTCTATGGTTCACAGTATCATCATACAGGTGTGCATTCATCATAATCTGCTCTTTTTTGTGTGAAAAATAACATACACAAAAAAGCAATAAATTTCAAAGTATATTACAACAGATAGTTGTAGAGCACATTTCAGAGCATGGTATGGGTTACAATTCTGTAATTTTAGGGTTTTACTACTAGCTGCTCCAAGACACTGGACACGAAAAGAAATATCAATATAATGATTCAGCATTCATACTCATTTGTTAAATCCTACTTTTTCTGTATAACTCCATCTCCTTTGATCTTTCTTTCACTCTTCAGAGGTATTTAGGCCAAGTCCATTTTAACTTTTTCACGTTGGAAAGAGCTGTCATATGGGATAAGAGGATGAAACTAGCTGATGTCTTGGAGAGGGTGGCCCCTCTGCATTTCAGGACTTATCTAGCCTAGGAAACCATCTGGAGGTTGGAGGTTTCTGGAAAGTAATTCAAGTACAAGGAACCTTTGTAGATGTCATATAAACCCTAGGTGTTCTTTAGGGTTGGCAGAAATGGTTTTGGTTGGGGACTGGCAAACTATGACAGGTAGAATATCTAGCTGAAGATGTAAGAGTAGCCTCCAGTGTGCCCTCTCGACTTTATTTGAACTCTCTGCCACTGACACCTTATTTGTTATACTATTTTTTCTCTTTTGGTTGGGATGATATTGTTGATCCCACAGTGTCAGGGACCAGGCTCGTCCCTGGGAGTCATATCCCACATTGCCAGGGAGCCTTTCACCCCTGGATGTCTTGTCCCAATTTGGGGGTGGGGTGGAGGTTAATTATTGTACTTGCAGAGTTGGGTTTAGAGAGACAGAGGCCACATCTGAGCAACAAAAGAGGCCCTCTGGAAATAACTATCAGGCATAACTATAGTAGGCTAAGCTTCTCTGCTAAATACATAAACTTCACAAGAGCAATCCTCAAGACCAAAGGCTTGGCCTATTAACTTGGGGTCCCTACTATTTGATACAGTATGAGGGTTTTCCCTAGTGGTAAAATTAAATAGTTCCATATTTTTTCTCCCATCCCTCAAGGGTCTTTGCCAATACTTTTTTTTTTTTAAACATGGGCAGGCACCGGGAACTGAACCTGGATCTCTGGCATGGCAGGCGAGAACTCTGCCATTGAGCCACCGTTACCCAGACAATACTTTTTGATTATCTGCTTAACATACTCTGGGATGTATCTGAGCATTATATTAAGCTATACTGGATTACAGACCCTCATTCCCATTCTGGACTCCCCATGTTTGGGTTGTTTAAATGATCTATCCAGACAGGCTGAATTAGATTGTGTGCTACAGAAAATTTAGGTTCTCAACAAAAAAACCTCTTCCTTTGGTCTCAAAGAATAGGTGAAGTTCTAAAAAACAATGTCTTCCTTACCCCTGTATTATGAATTACCTTAATCCTGACCTGATTAGGTTCATTCTTATCTCCAAAGGCCAGGTTATACATATATAGCACAACCTCTCAAAATGTAGAAACAATTACAGCTCTGGACTAAATATTACTTACTGCTGTAAGAGCTTATAATCTAGGCCCCAATTTTCTTATAAGTATTTCCTAAATGAGAACATATAATATTTGATCTTTTGTTTCTGGCTTATTTTGTCTCATGAAATGTCCCACTGGTTTATTCACAACACTGTATGCCTTACAACTTCATTCCTTTCTGTAGCAGCAAAATATTCTATGATATGTATACACCACCGTTTGCCACTCTATTTCTCAATCAGTGTATTCTTCTGCCACCTCAATTCACTGGGCATCATGTCTAACATCAAAAGTTAACAGTCCATCAACACTCACAATTTTAGATAATTTCACTGAATACAAGAGAAAAATAACCAATAAACACATTCTTACTAAACAGAAAATCCAAACCTCCCCTTAACCCTTGTCCTCCCCAATGTGAGAACTTATTTATATTTGCAATGCTGATCGGTGGAACACATGGGTCTATACAACTCTTCTCAATCATGTTCATCATCAATATGGTAATATTAGTTATAGACCCACTAATGAACTGTCTTCACTTCTATTTATTACCTTACATTTAAGTTCAACCTCATTAGCTGAGTTGCCCATCTCTAGTTTCTGCGAATTGCTAAGTCCCCTATATTACGTATTATAAGCCTCTGACTTTACCTTTACCATGGTCATAAAACTGAAATCACACAGTATCTATCCTTTTTTATCTGGCTTATCTCACTTAGCATTATGTCCTCAAGGTTTATCCATCTTGTCATGTGCTTTAGGACATCATTTCATCTTACTGCTGCATAATATTCCATTGTATATATACACCACATTTTGTTAATCCACTCATCTGTTGATGGACACTTGGACTTTCTACATCTTTTGGCAATTGTGAATGCTGCTGCTATGAACATCGGTGTGCAAGTCTCTGTGTCTCTACTTTCGGCTCTTCTGGGTATATACTGAGTAACGGTATTGCTGGGTCATAGGGAAACTCGATATTTAGTTTTCTGAGGAACTGCCAGACTGTCTTCCATAGCAGCTGTACCATTGTACATTCCCACCAGCAGTGAGTAAGTGTCCCAATTTCTTCACATCCGCTCCAACATTTCTAGTTTCCTGTTTAATAGCAGCCATTCTTATATGTGTGAGGTGGTAATTCATTGTAGTCGTAATCTGCATTTCCCTTATAGCTAATGAAAACGAGCATCTCTTCACATGCTTTTTTTTTTTTTTTTTCATGGGCAGGTACTGGGAATTGAACCTGGGTCTCTAGTATAGCAGGTGAGAACGCTGCCTGCTGAGCTACCATGGCCCATCATCTTCATGTACTTTTGAGCCATCTGTATTTCTTCTTCAGAAAAATGCCTATTCAAATCTTTAGCCCATTTTATAATTGGATTGTTCTTTTGTTGTTGAGTTATATGGTTTCTTTATGTATACAGGTTATCAAATTTTTATTCAATATGTGATTTCCAAATAGTTTCTCCTATTGAATTGGCTGCCTCTTCATCTTTTTTGACAAAGTCTTTTGAGGCACAAAAGCATGTGATTTTTAGAACTTTCCACGTATCTATTTTTTCTTTCAGATCTTGTGCTTTGGGTATGAAGTTTAGGAGGCTACCTCTTTTTACTAGATCCTGAGGATGTTTCCCTGCATTTTCTTCTAGAAGTTTTATGGTGCTGGTACCTATATTTAGGTGTTTGATCCACTTTGTACTATTTTTTGTATAGGGTATAAGGTAAAGGTCCTCTTTCACTCATTTGGCTATTGATATCCAGTTCTCTAATGCCCATTTATTGAAAAAAACTATTCTGTCCCAGTTCATTGGATTTGGGGGCCTTGTCAAAGATCAGTTGACCACAGATTTGGTGGTCTATTTCTGTGTTCTCAATTCAATTCCACTGGTCAATACTTCTATGTTTGTGCCAGCACCATGCTGTTTTGACCACTATGGCTTTATAATAAGCTTTGAAATCAGGAAGTGTTAATCCTCCCACTTTGTTCTTGTTTTTCAGGATGCTTTTAGCTATTCAGGGTCTCTTTCCCTTCCAAATGAATTTGATAACTCGCTTTTCTAAGTCTTCAAAGCAGGTTGTTAGAATTTTGATTGGTACTATGTTGAAACTGCAGATCAATTTTGGTGGTACAGACATCCTTTTATTTTTAATTGATAAATCTTAACATACAAATATTCCATACATGGTTTAAAATCATCGCTCACAATATCATCACATAACTGTGCATTCATCACCATGATGAGTTTTCAGAACATTTACATCATTCCAGAAAAACAAATCAAAAGACAAAAAGACTCATACATTCCATACCCTTTACCCCTCCCACTCACTGACTACTAGTATTTCCATCTACCCAATTTATTTTAATCTTTGACCCCCTATTTTTTGTTCATTCTCCATCTATATTCACTACTCATCTGTCCACACCCTACATAAAAGGAGCATCATTCATAAGGTTTTCACAATCACACAGTCACACTATAAAAGTTATATTGTTATACAATCGTCTTCAAGAATCTAGGCTACTGGAACATAGCTCAAATTTCAAGTACTTTCCTCTAGCCAATCTAATACACCATAATCCAAAAAGGGATATCTATATAATGCGTAAGGATAACCTCTTGACTCTGTTTGAAATCTCTCAGCCACTGAAACTTTATTTTGTCTCATTTTTCTCTTCCTGCTTTTGGTCAAGAAGGTTCTCTCAATCCCTTAATGCCAGGCCTGGTTCATCCCGCGATTTCTGTCCCACACTGCCAGGGAGATCGGCACCCCTGGGAGTCATGCCCTATGTATGGCAGGGAAGGCAGTGAACTCACCTGCCCTATCAGATTAGAGAGAGAGGCCATATCTGAGAAACAACAGAAGTTCTGTGGGGGTAACTCTTAGGCCCAATTTTAAGTAGGCCTAGACTATCCTTTGCAGGAATAAGTCCCACAGGGGCAAGATCGATCCCAAGATCGAGGGCTTGGTCTAATGCCTTGGTTGTCTCCACTGCCTGTGAGAATATTAGAAATTCTTCAAACGGGGAAGTTGAACACTTCCTCCCTTCTCACCAGTGCCTCAAGGTGACCTTGCAAATACTTCTTTGTTCACTGCCCAAATTACTCTGGGATATAACGGGGCATCATACTAACCTGGACAAACCAACAAAGTCTCATGTCCCATTCAAAAGTCTACATACTTAGGGTGTTCAACTAAACTGATCATGTAAGTTAAATTAAGAAATGCACTACCCAAAATATAAATTCTGCACCAAATAAATATCTATCTCTCCCTTTGGTTTCACACAGAAATTGAAGTTTTAAAATATGGACAATATCATCCTTTACCCTTTTTCCTATTTACCTTAGTCCTATTCAGATAAGCTTCATTCATATTCATTTATATCATTACTCAAAGTCAGATCCCTTTTTCAAATTTTTAAACAGTTCCTCTATGGAAGTGCTGACAACTATATTTATCTTCAAATCTATGAACAGGAAATATCTTCCTACCTATTTAGGTCTTCCTTGATTTCTTTTAGCTATGTTATGTAATTTTCTGTGAACAAGCCCTTTACATTCCTAGTTTTCCTAGTTAAATTCATTTCTAGATACTTGATTCTTTTAGTTGCTACTTTGAATGGAATTTTTTCCTTAATGATTCCTCAGTTAAGTCATTGCTTGTGTATAGAAACATTACTGATTTCTGCACATTATTTTTATATCTCACCACCTTGCTGAACTATTAGCTCAAGTAACTCTGTTGTAGATTTTGCTGTATTTTCCAAGTATAGTATTATGTCAGCTGTAAATAATGAAAGTTTCACTTCTTCCTTTTCAATTTGGATTCCTTTAACTTCTTTTTCCTGCCTGACTCCTCTAGCTAAAACTTCTAGTACAGTGTTAAATAATAGTGCTTACAGAGGGCATCCTTGTCTCATTCCTGATCTTAGGGGAAAGGTTTTCAGTCTCCCACCATTGAGTACAATGCCAGCTATGGGGTTTTCATATATGCCTTTTATCATATTGAGGAAGTTACCTTTGATTCCTACCCTTTGAAGTGTTTTTATCAGAAAAGGGTGTTGAATTTTGTCGAATGCTTTTTCAGCATCAAGAGATGATAATGCGAGTTTTCCCTTTTGATCTGTTAATGTGCTGTATTATACTGATTTTCTTGTGTTGACCCACCCTTGCATTCCTGATATAAAACCCGACTTGGTTGTGGTGTATAACTCTTTTAATGTGTTATTGGATTTGATTTGCTAGTATTCTGTTGACATTTTTTGCATCTATATTCACTAGGGAGATTGACTTGCAGGTTTCCTTTCTTACAGCATCTTTACCTAGTTTTGGTATCAGAGTGATATTTGCTTCATAAAATGTGTTAGGTAGTTTTCCTTTTTCTCATTTTTTGGGAAAAGTCTGAGCAGGATGGTGTTAGTTCTTTTTAGAACGTTTGATGAAATTCCTCTGTGAATCCATCTGGCCCTGGACTTTTCTTTATAGGAAGATTTTTGATGACTGATAGAATATTTTTTACCTGTGATCAGTTCGCTGAGATCTATTTCTTCTTGCGTCAGTGTAGATCATTCGTGTGATTCTAGGAATTTGTCCATTTCACCTAAGTTGTCTAGTTTGTTGGCATATAGTTGTTCAATAGTATCCTCTCATGATTTTTTATTTGTTCAGTGTCCATCATAATGACCCCCATTCTCATCTCTGATTTTATTTGCATCCTCTTTTTTTTTCTTTGTCAGCCTTGCTAGGGGTCCATAGATTTTACTGATTTTTTTAAAGAAACACGTTGAGTTTTACTGATTCTATTGTTCTTTTGTTCTCCCATTCATTTACCTCTGTTCTAACCTTTGTTGTTTCTCTTCTTATATTTGCTTTGGCTTAGTTTGCTGTTCCTCCTCTAGGTCCTCCAGGTGAGCAGTTCAGTCCTCAATTTTTGCTTTTTTCCTTTTTGATATAGGTGTTTAGGTCAATAAATTTCCCTCAGCAATGCCTTTGCCATATCCCATAAGTTCTGATATGCTGTATTCTCATTTTTATTAGTCTCCAGATAGTTACTGATTTGTGAAGCAATGTCTTCTTTGACCCACTGGTTGTTTAAGAGTGGGGTACCAGGAGTTGAGGGGTTGGCACACCAGTGTGTGGGTGCCAGGGTAGGCATTACACCGGTATGAGCGTGTGTGGATGTTGGGGGGCAGGGCCCTGGTGTGCACAAAGGTCAGGGGAGTCAACACGGGGTTGATCACCTGCATGGGCTGGTGTCAGGTATGGCCCAGATGTGCGGGTGAGCACCTGCAGAGAGCTGGGGGGGTGCTGTGCGTGTGTGTGTGCATGTGGTGTAAGGGTGCCGGGGTAGTGGGGTCAGGGCACAGATGTGTGGTTGTTGGGGTGGGCTGGATATGGGGATGTGCGTCCACTGATCTGGGGGTCCTGGGACCTGGTGTGCATGTGTGCAGAACTCAGGGTGGGCAAGTCTGGGTTGAGCTCTTGCATGGGCTAAGGGGTGGATGTGGCCTGGATTTGCTGGTGAGCACTTGGACAGCACTTGGGAGCAGATTAGGGGTGTATATGTGTGTAGTGCAAGTGGGGCGGACTGCAGGAGTGGAGGGGGTAGGATGTGAAAGCATGGGTGCCGGAGTGGGCAGGCCTTGGATGTGTGCATGCGTGGGTCAGGGAGCAGGGCTCTGGTGTGTGCTTGTACAGGGCTTGGGGTGGGGTGCGGCATTGGATAACTATGTGGTCTGGGGGCGAATATGGCACAGTTGCTGAGGTTAGCATGTAGGGGAGTGGGAGAGAGAAGTGGGGGTTGAGGGGAAGACACAGCTGTACAGGTCCCAAGGGTGGCTGGGCCAGAGCAAGAGGCTGGTGGGTAGGGTGAAGAGTTCAGGGTGGGAGTGTTTGGCACGCCGGGGTCAGGGGCTTGGGTATGTGATTCAGGTGTATGGGGCATGGGGAACCTTACGGGTGTGGTGGCTGTGGCTAGTGTGGTTGGGGTGTGCTCAAGGAATGCAGCTTTCTCACTTCCTAGTCCCTGTCTATGCATTCCTGAGGGCTCCAGCCTCCATTTGGAAAGGGGTGTGTTAGGCTGTTTGCACTAGCTGGATGGTCTTCAGTTGTTTGCATCTCAATTTCCCAGCTTTTGCAACCAAGACTTCCCTATGTGGTGTAGAAGACCCTTACAGGTTACTTACACCCTGGAATCACTGACCTGATCATTTTTCTGTCACTTCTCTAGATGTTCCTTTGAGCATAGTTGAACTTGACCTATTCAACTCCATCAACTTCCTGGAAGTCTCTGATCTATTTTTACAGATCTCTTGAGAGTTTCTACTTTTTCTGAGTCAGTGTAGGTAGTGTGTCTGTTTTTGGAATTTGTCTTTCATCTAGGTTATTAATTTGCCACCACACAATAGTTCACAGTATGTTCTTATAACCCTTTTTATTTCTGTAAGATAAGGAATAATGTCCCCATTTTCATTTCTGATTTTAATTAGTTGCATCTTCACTTTTTTTCTTGTTCAGTCTAAAGATTTGTCAATTATGTTGATCTTTCCAAAAAAACAACTTTCGGCTTTGTTGACTCCCTCAACTGTTTCCATATTCTCTAATTTTTCCATGCTATAATATATTTTTTCCTGCCTTCAGCTAGCTGTGGGTTTAATTTGCTCTTTTTCTTCTAGTTCCTTAAGATATAAAGAAAGGTTATTAATTTGAGATCTAATACAATCATTTACAGCTATAAATTTTCTCAAGCACTGCTTTCACTGCATCCCATAAGTTTTGGCATGTTGTGCTTTCATTTTGGTTCATGTCATTTAGTTTCATTTTTTTGTGGCCAGAGAAGACATTTTGCATGATTTCAATCTTTTTCAATTTATTGAGATATTTTTGTGGCCAAACATACAATCTACCCCAGGAAAATGTACATTCCAATAGTTAAGAATGTTGATTTAAAGTCTATCTAGTAAGTTCAATGTGTGGGTTTCCTCTAGGACAGTTTGTCAATTTCTTCTTTGTTTCCTTTGACTGGGCCATATTTTCTCATTTCTTTATAAGGCGTGTTAATTTCTTGTTGAAAAATTGGACATTTTGAATAGCATAATGCAGTAACTCTGAAAATCAGATTCTTTCCCCTTCCCAAAGTTCACTGAAGGTTTCAACTGTCTGTTTAGTGACTTTTTCAGATATTTTTGTAGATTACATTCCTTGTCAAGTGTGGTCTTTTAAATCTCTCTGTTCTATTATCTCAATAGTCAGCCAGACCTGACAGATTTCTTTAAACACCAAAGGTTAGCATCTTCTTCTGACTCTAAGTTCTAACCTGGTTGTTCTAAATTTTTAATTAGACTCTAGAGTTGCAAAAATGTTGATTCTGTCAGGTTTTATAAGCTTAACAGTTTCTGCAATGGAGGGTTTGGTTCTTGTAGCTCCCTACTTGGCCATTTTTCATGATGTCCTGTCATGATTAATTTTGATATTAAAAATGTCCCATATTTGGCCAGTGGAAGCCCCTTCAAGCAGGTTTCTGTGTCCTTCTAACATGTCCCTATCAATCTGTAAGTACTTCTCTGACTTTCTGATATGACAAACTGTTCTTGACTTACTTTGTACTTACCTTGTTTCATTTTGTGGGGAATGGTATTTAAAAATCAAAAGTTGGGAGCTAGGTGCAAATTTGAATTTACAAAGATTACTCTGGCAGCAAATGAAAAAAATGGGAGAATGATAAAAGAACAAAGCTACCAGGCTAGAAGATTATTCCAATAACCTGAATAGGGTAAAATATATAAAATATCATCAGCTTGAGCAGACAGTTAAGTGAAAGCCAAAGAAAATCCACTGACAGATAAATTCTGTTAGCAGATACTTGCATTTGGGAAAAAGATTATCTTACCAAAAGTCCTGTTTCTTTGTTGTTTTGCAGTGAATGGAGAGAACTGTTAATCAGAAGGCTGCTGGTTACCCAAATCAAAATTGAGTGGACACCAAATTTTCAATAATATGCTTTAATTAATACAATGTAAGTTAACAAATATAATTAGTCCACTACTGGTGAAGAACAGTATCTTTTTTTAAAAATTTATTTATTAATTAAAAAATTAACAAATGAAATAAAAATTAACATAGATAATCAGTAATTCACAATATCATCACTTTGTTGCATATTCATCATTTCTTAGAACATTTGCATCCATTCAGAAAAAGAAATAAAACAAAAACAGAAAAAAAAATTATACCTACCATACCCCTTATCCCTCGCTTTCACTGATCACTAGCATCTCAAACTAAATTTATTTTAACATTTGGAAGAACAGTATCTTGTTATTACAAAATCCATTAGTACACTAAATAAGATGAAAGAAAAATAATCTAATATTAAAAATGTTGTAACATGTTAGTGAGCTATTTGGACTTTTCTTTTGGCAACATGCACATTGGATAGCCTAAAAGTCACCCCACTACAAAACACCCAAAAATATAAGGTAAGAGAAAATAAAGATAACTTATAGATCAGCTTGTAACGTAAGTTGGACTAAGAACAAAGAGGAAATGAAAAAATGAGAGCGCTAAGTAGAAGTTCAGAGTTTATAGGGCTTAAGAGGGGTGCTGAAGTTTCAAAAGCCATTAGGGAATAGGAGATAAGGTCAACAGTCCCAAACAAAGCAGTAAATTTACACAAAGAAGCTCCCAGTAAAGCCAGATCCCCTGAAGACTGTATTGAATGTATAATTCAATGAAAGAGTACATTAGAAAATTTCTACCCTCAAGGAAGGCAATAAGGAAGCCTGTATGTATTGGCCTTGGAAAACATTCTCTTCCAAGAATTCAAGACTCTTAATATATACCTTCAAGTGGACCTGGGGATTAAACTTAAATTACCCATATGTTCTAGGGATTCCCAACAAGAAAAATTAATCACCAAGTTAGTTTATGGCTAAAGCAAATACAAATGTCTTTGTAGAGACAAACCATTTATAAATAATAAATAGGCTTTTGAGAAATTTCACAGATAAAGACTTGTGACAATGAACACCCAATCTCAAAATACAAAACATAAAGAATTAACCAACCATAAATCAATAAGCAGAAAAAATAAAGAGTAGGATTTGACCCTAAGAAATCAGGTAACAGAATTATTCAAGAGGCAATAAAATAAAGATGCTTAAAATTTTAAAATGTTTGAAGACATAAAAAGGAATTTAAAATATGAGAAAATAAGAAACTATAAAAATAAGACCACACAGATACAAGAATAATGAGTAATAATGAGTAAGGATTGCTTGAAATGAAAAAACGTGGTCATAATCATAGATGAGTGGGGAATCTTGATATATATATATATATATATATATTATCTAACTTAGTGACCACAGAACTCTTGTAAACAAACAAAGTAACTCTCAGAAGTGTGACAGATGAGGACAATATTTGGAAACCACAGATCAGAGAAGGGTCTAATATTCAGAAAGAGATTCTTCAACTCAACAACAAAAAGACAAACAACCCAATTTAAAAATGGGCAAAAGATATGAACAGACACTTCTCTGATGAGGAAATACAAATGGCTACAAGGCACAATAAAAGATGCTCAACTCACTGACTATTAGGGAAATACAAATGTAAACCACAATGAAATAGCATCTGACACCCACTAGAATGGCTATTATAAAAAAAGAACAAAACATAAAATGACAGTGCTGGAGAGGATGTGAAGAAAGAGGCACACTTATCCACTGTTGGTGGGAATGTAAAATGGTACAACTCCTCTGGAAGGCAGTTTGGCAATTCCTCAAGAAGCCATGTAGAGAATGGCCACATGATCCAGCAATCCCACTGCTAGGTATGTATTCAGGGGACATGAGGGCAAGAACACAAATGGACATTAGCACACTAATGTTTATAGCAGCATTATTTATGATTGCCAAGAGATGGAAATAGCCAAAATGTCCACCAAATATGAATGGCTAAGCAAGCTGTGGTATAAACATATGATGGAATATTATGAAGCTGTAAGACAGAATAAAGTCATGAAGGATGTAACAACGTGGATGATCCCTGAGGACATTATGATGAGTGAAATTAGACAGAAAATAAATGGTATTTGGGAAAAAGTACAATCAATGCAAGCTATGGTCTATAGTCAAAAGTAGCATTCTAATATGCCAAACCGAATGTCAACTGGTGGGGGCATGGGAAAAGGGTATAGATTCTTTGTAGAAGGAAAGGAAATGTCTTCAGAGAGACTGTGCTGGTGAAGGCATGTCTATACACTTTGGTTGGATTGTATGATATGTGAATAAAACTGTTTAAAAATGAGCAGAGAGAAAAAAGTGCTAGAGGAAATGCAGAGAGAGATGTACCTATTCACTGAGAGAAACTGACAGGTGCAGCACCTTGGAAGTAGTGTGGTGGTTCCATAGGAGGCTAGGGGTGGATTTGCTATACGATCCTGAAATGCCATTGCTCAGTATATACTGGAGGAACTGAATGTGGGGATAGGAATGGACTTTTGCACACTGATGTCATGGTAGTAAGTATTCCCAATCCATTACAATGGACTACTGAGGGGCCCCAAGAAGGAATGAAGTTGTGAGGCATGCAACTAGGTGAATGAACCTTAAGGACTGGATGTTGAATGAAATGTCAGGAATAAAAAGACAAATAATATCATGTTTCAATCATACGGACTAACTATAATATAAAAACCAGGTGAACTAAAGTTGAGAGCATACGTATTCAGGGTGGGACCTATTGTAAAGGGTCCTAGACCGTAAACTCTTACAGCAGTCACACATATTCAGGATGTGTAAGTGCTAATTCTAAATTCTGACATACTGAGCTGTTCATATATAACATGGTCATTCCCAGAAACTTTGGGTATTTATATGACACCTGAGACTCAGAGTTAGACCTCTTGAACTATGAAATTCAGCAGTACCCCATACAGGAACTGTTTAAAAGTTGAAAGTGATCAGACTTTGAGGAGAGACATGAATGAAGTAGATCTGGATAGGACTAAAGTATATCAGAATACAGGGTAAAGGATGATATCATTCATATTTTAAAACTTCAACTTCTGTGTAAGACTAAAAGGGGAAATGTTTATTGGGTGCAAAATTTATATTTTGGGTAGTATATTTCCTAATTGAATTTGTATGGTCATTTTAGTTGAACCCATAAGGACATGGAATCTTGAATAGGGTGTGAGATTTTGTTGGTTTGTCCAGGTTAGTGTAATGTTCCCATAAGTTCCAGAGTAATGTGGGCAGTGAATAAAGAAGTATTTGCAAAATCCCCTTGGGGGAATGGGGAGAAAGGAGAAATTAGTTAACTATCCCACTTGGAGAATATCTGACATTCTCACAACCAGTGGGGACAACCAAATCAATAGGCCAAGGCTTCGATCTTGAGATTCGCCCCTACAAAACTTATTCCTGCAAAGGATAGGCTAAGCCTACTGAAAATTAGGCCTAAGAGTCACTCCTAGAGAACCTCTTTTGTTGCTCAGATGTGGCCTCTCGCTTTAAGCCAACTTGGCTGGTGAACTCACTGCCATTTCTTGTACGTGGGACATGACTTACAGGGGTGCAGATCTCCCTGGAAATGTGGGAGAGAAATCCCAGGATGAGCTGGGACCCAGCATCAAGGGATTGAGAAAGTATTCTTGATCAAAGTAAGAAGAAAGAAATGAGATAAAATAAAGTTTCAGTGGCTGAGAGATTTCAAACAGAGTAGAGAGGTTATCCTGGAGGTTATTCTTATGTATTATACAGATACCCCTTTTTAGTTTATGGTGTACTGGAGTAAGTGGAAGGAAGTACCCATCTGTTGAACTGTGTTGCAGTAGACTTGATTCTTGAAGACAACTGTATAAAGATATGTTTATAATGTGACTGTGTAATTGTGAAAACCTTGTGTCTGATGTTCCTTTTATCTAGGGTAACGATGGATTAGTAAAAAAATAAGGATAAAAAAATAAGTAATGGGGGAACAAAGTGTAAAATAAATAGGGTAGATGGGATATACTAATGGTCAATGAGAGGTAAGGGTAAGGTATATGTATGAGTTTTTCTTTATTTTTTAACTTCTTTTTCTGGAGTGATCTAAATGTTCTAAAAATGATCATGGTCGTGAATACACTATGTGATGATATTATGAGCCATTAATTGTACACCATGCATGTGTGGAATGTATGTGTATGAAGATTTCTCAATAAAAACATTTAAAAAAATTATATGAGGGACATATTCTTATATAACAAGCTGCAAAATGCTGCAAATTAAACAGGGTGTAGTTCACATGTTTTCATCCAGATTGCTTAGTAGAATAAAATGTGGCAAATGGAATACCTTTCAAATAGCCCATATTCAGAACATCTTGTCACCACACACCCACTATCAATTTCACTAGAATTCCTTTTTTTTTTTTTGTAAGGGAAAAAATATTTGCTTTAGGTATTTAAGATATATTTAAAATATGATCAGTATATATTTTTAAAGGAAATTGTAAAAATTTGTTTAGAAAACTTTTTAAGTTGAATGTACACTGTGGTTTCACTATATATTGCTAGAGAGCTACATGTCAACTCCAAAAAGCTCTTATTTAGAGGATTTTTGTCATCATTTATTTTTCTAGAATCTTAATATGTTTTAACATTGGATGTTTATGTCCCATAAATTGTGATGAAAATTTGAAAATCTGCATTTTCAAAATGAAAATACTGGTAATTATTACAAGTATAATATACTACTTGGAAGTTATAATACTTTTATATACAGCCTATGGAGTCACAAAGAAAATATCTATGTTATGTCTCCAAATATCTGAATATTGTTTTCATGTATATCTACATTGTAAGTTATGCTTTTAATCAAAAACAGTGTAATTACTCATAAAACGTAAAAAAAAAAAAGTGAGCAGACAGTTGATAAAAGCAATATCTGAATATCTACCAGTAGTTCAATTTCAAAAGTTCTCAACATAGATAGTTAAAGACAGTGGACATTTTAAATATATTCTGCACTTAAGTATTCAGCACTACAAATATTTACATTAATTTCTTGAATAATGGATGAGCATATGCTTGAAAGATACGTTATGGGTTAAAAGGTGGCTACCAACAAAGGGCAGATTGGCATTTACGATGAAAATAACGGTTTACCATGAAGAATTTTTTTTTTTATTAATTAACGGAAAAAAGAAATTAACCCAACATTTAGAAATCATACCATTCTACATAAGCAATCACTAATTCTTAACATCATCACATAGATGCATGATCATCTTTTCTTAGTACATTTGCATCGGTTTAGAAGAACTAGCAACACAACCGAAAAGGATATAGAATGTTAATATAGAGAAAAAAAATAAAAGCAATAATAGTAAGAACAAAACAAAACAAAAACCTATAGCTCGGATACAGCTTCATTCAGTGTTTTAACATGATGACTTTCCAATTAGGTATTATTGTGCTGTCCATTTTTGAGTTTTTGCATCTAGTCCTGTTGCACAGTCTGTATCCCATCAGCTCCAATTACCCATTATCTTACCCTGTTTCTAACTCCTACTGAACTCTGTTACCAATGACATATTCCAAGTTTATTCTCGAATGTCCATTCACATCACTGGGACCATACAGTATTTGTCTTTTAGTTTTTGGCTAGACTCACTCAGCATAATGTTCTCTAGGTCCATCCATGTTATTACATGCTTCATAATTTTATCCTGTCTTAAAGCTGTATAATATTCCATCGTACGTATATACCACACTTTCTTTAGCCACTCGTCTGTTGATGGACATTTTGGCTGTTTCCATCTCTTTGCAATTGTAAATAACGCTGCTATAAACATTGGTGTGCAAATGTCCGTTTGAGTTTTTGCCCTTAATTCCTTTGAGTAGATTCCCAGCAATGGTATTGCTGGGTCGTATGGCAATTCTATATTCAGCTTTTTGAGGAACCGCCAAACTGCCTTCCACAGTGGTTGCACCATTTGACATTCCCACCAACAGTGGATAAGTGTGCCTCTTTCACCGCATCCTCTCCAGCACTTGTCATTTTCTGTTTTGTTGATAATGGCCATTCTGGTGGGTGTGAGATGATATCTCATTGTGGTTTTGATTTGCATTTCTCTAATGGCCAGGGACATTGAGCATCTCTTCATGTGCCTTTTGGCCATTTGTATTTCCTCCTCTGAGAGGTGTCTATTCAAGTCTTTTTCCCATTTTGTAATTGGGTTGGCTGTCTTTTTGTTGTTGAGTTGAACAATCTCTTTATAAATTCTGGATACTAGACCTTTATCTGATATGTCGTTTCCAAATATTGTTTCCCATTCTGTAGGCTGTCTTTCTACTTTCTTGATGAAGTTCTTTGATGCACAAAAGTGTTTAATTATGAGGAGTTCCCATTTATTTATTTCCTTCTTCAGTGCTCTTGCTTTAGGTTTAAGGTCCATAAAACTGCCACCAATTGTAAGATTCATAAGATATCTCCCTACATTTTCCTCTAACTGTTTTATGGTCTTGGACCTAATGCTTAGATCTTTGATCCATTTTGAGTTAACTTTTGTGTAGGGTGTGAGATATGGGTCTTCTTTCATTCTTTTGCATATGGATATCCAGTTCTCTAGGCACCATTTGTTGAAGAGACTGTTCTGTCCCAGGTGAGTTGGTTTGACTGACTTATCAAAGATCAAATGTCCATAGATGAGAGGGTCTATATCTGAGCACTCTATTCGATTCCATTGGTCGATATATCTATCTTCATGCCAATACCATGCTGTTTTGACCACTGTGGCTTCATAATATGCCTTAAAGTCAGGCAGTGAAAGACCTCCAGCTTCGTTTTTTTTCCTCAAGATGTTTTTAGCAATTCGGGGCACCCTGCCCTTCCAGATAAATTTGCTTATTGGTTTTTCTATTTCTGAAAAATAAGTTGCTGGGATTTTGATTGGTATTACATTGAATCTGTAAATCAATTTAGGTAGGATTGACATCTTAACTATATTTAGTCTTCCAATCCATGAACACGGTATGCCCTTTCATCTATTTAGGTCTTCTGTGATTTCTTTTAGCAGTTTTTTGTAGTTTTCTTTATATAGGGTTTTTGTCTCTTTAGTTAAATTTATTCCTAGGTATTTTATTCTTTTAATTGCAATTGTAAATGGGATTCATTTCTTGATTTCCCCCTCCGCTTGTTCACTGCTAGTGTATAGAAATGCTACAGATTTTTGAATGTTGATCTTGTAACCTGCTACTTTGCTGTACTCATTTATTAGCTCTAGTAGTTTTGTTGTGGATTTTTCCGGGTTTTCGACGTATAGTATCATATCGTCTGCAAACAGTGATAGTTTTACTTCTTCCTTTCCGATTCTGATGCCTTGTATTTCTTTTTCTTGTCTAATTGCTCTGGCTAGAACCTCCAACACAATGTTGAATAATAGTGGTGATAGTGGACATCCTTGTCTTGTTCCTGATCTTAGGGGGAAAGTTTTCAATTTTTCCCCATTGAGGATGATATTAACTGTGGGTTTTTCATATATTCCCTCTATCATTTTAAGGAAGTTCCCTAGTATTCCTATCCTTTGAAGTGTTTTCAACAGGAAAGGATGCTGAATCTTGTCAAATGCCTTCTCTGCATCAATTGAGATGATCATGTGATTTTTCTGCTTTGATTTGCTGATATGGTGTATTACATTAATTGATTTTCTTATGTTGAACCATCCTTGCATACCTGGGATGAATCCTACTTGGTCATGATGTATAATTCTTTTAATGTGTTGTTGGATACGATTTGCTAGAATTTTATTGAGGATTTTTGCATCTATATTCATTAAAGAGATTGGCCTGTAGTTTTCTTTTTTTGTAATATCTTTGCCTGGTTTTGGTATGAGGGTGATGTTGGCTTCATAGAATGAATTAGGTAGTTTTCCCTCCACTTCGATTTCTTTGAAGAGTTTGAGGAGAGTTGGTACTAATTCTTTCTGGAATGTTTGATAGAATTCAGATGTGAAGCCGTCTGGTCCTGGACTTTTCTTTTTAGGAAGCTTTTGAATGACTAATTCAATTTCTTTACTTGTGATTGGTTTGTTGAGGTCATCTATGTCTTCTTGAGTCAAAGTTGGTTGTTCATGTCTTTCCAGGAACCCGTCCATTTCATCTAAATTGTTGTATTTATTAGCGTAAAGTTGTTCATAGTATCCTGTTATTACCTCCTTTATTTCTGTGAGGTCAGTAGTTATGTCTCCTCTTCCATTTCTGATCTTATTTATTTGCATCCTCTCTCTTCTTCTTTTTGTCAATCTTGATAAGGGCCCATCAATCTTATTGATTTTCTCATAGAACCAACTTCTGGCCTTACTAATTTTCTCTATTGTTTTCATGTTTTCAATTTCATTTATTTCTGCTCTAATCTTTGTTATTTCTTTCCTTTTGCTTGCTTTGGGATTAGGTTGCTGTTCTTTCTCCAGTTCTTCCAAGTGGACAGTTAATTCCTGCATTTTTGCCTTTTCTTCTTTTCTGATATAGGCATTTAGGGCAATAAATTTCCCTCTTAGCACTGCCTTTGCTGTGTCCCATAAGTTTTGATATGCTGTGTTTTCATTTTCATTCACCTCGAGGTATTTGCTAATTTCTCTAGCAATTTCTTCTTTGACCCACTCGTTGTTTAGGAGTGTGTTGTTGAGCCTCCACTTATTTGTGAATTTTCTGGCACTCCGCCTATTATTGATTTCCAACTTCATTCCTTTATGATCCGAGAAAGTGTTGTGTATGATTTCAATCTTTTTAAATTTGTTAAGACTTGCTTTGTGACCCAGCATATGGTCTATCTTTGAGAATGATCCATGAGCACTTGAGAAGAAGGTGTATCCTGCTGTTGTGGGATGTAATGTCCTATAAATGTCTGTTAAGTCTAGCTCATTTATAGTAATATTCAGATTCTCTATTTCTTTATTGATCCTCTGTCTAGATGTTCTGTCCATTGATGAGAGTGGTGAGTTGAAGTCTCCAACTATTATGGTATATGAGTCTATTTCCCTTTTCAGTGTTTGCAGTGTATTCCTCACGTATTTTGGGGCATTCTGGTTCGGTGTGTAAATATTTATGATTGGTATGTCTTCTTGTTTAGTTGTTCCTTTTATTAGTATATAGTGTCCTTCTTTGTCTCTTTTAACTGTTTTACATTTGAAGTCTAATTTGTTGGATATTAGTATAGCCACTCCTGCTCTTTTCTGGTTGTTATTTGCATGAAATATCTTTTCCCAACCTTTCACTTTCAACCTATGTTTATCTTTGGGTCTAAGATGTGTTTCCTGTAGACAGCATATAGAAGGATCCTGTTTTTTAATCCATTCTGCCAATCTATGTTTTTTGACTGGGGAATTCAGTTCATTAACATTTAGTGTTATTACTGTTTGGATAATATTTTCCTCTAACATTTTGTCTTTTGTATTATATATATCATATCTGATTTTCCTTCTTTCTACACTCTTCTCCATACCTCTCTCTTCTGTCTTTTTGTATCTGACTCTAGTGCTCCCTTTAGTATTTCTTGTAGAGCTGGTCTCTTGATCACAAATTCTCTCGGTGACTTTTTGTCTGAGAATGTTTCAATTTCTCCCTCATTTTTGAAGGATAATTTTGCTGGATATAGGAGTCTTGGTTGGCAGTTTTTCTCTTTTAGTAATTTAAATATATCATCCCACTGTCTTCTAGCTTCCATGGTTTCTGCTGAGAAATCTACACATAGTCTTATTGGGTTTCCCTTGTATGTGATGGATTGTTTTTCTCTTGCTGCTTTCAAGATCCTCTCTTTCTCTTTGACCTCTGACATTCTAACTAGTAAGTGTCTTGGAGAATGCCTATTTGGGTCTAATCTCTTTGGGGTGCGCTGCACTTCTTGGATCTGTAATTTTAGGTCTTTCATAAGAGTTGGGAAATTTTCAGTGATAATTTCTTCCATTAGTTTTTCTCCTCCTTTTCCCTTCTCTTCTCCTTCTGGGACACCCACAACACGTATATTTGTGCGGTTCATATGGTCCTTGAGTTCCCTGATACCCTGTTCAAATTTTTCCATTCTTTTCCCGATAGTTTCTGTTTCTTTTTGGAATTCAGATGTTCCATCCTCCAAATCACTAATTCTATCTTCTGTCTCTTTAAATCTATCATTGTAGGTATCCATTGTTTTTTCCATCTTTTCTACTTTATCCTTCACTGCCATAAGTTCTGTGATTTGTTTTTTCAATTTTTCTATTTCTTCTTTATGTTCAGCCCATGTCTTCTTCATGTCCTCCCTCAATTTATCGATTTCATTTTTGAAGAGGTTTTCCATTTCTGTTCGTATATTCAGCATTAGTTGTCTCAGCTCTTGTATCTCATTTGAACTATTGGTTTGTTCCTTTGACTGGGCCATATTCTCAATCTTCTGAGCGTGGACCGTTATCTTCTGCTGCTGGCGTCTGGGCATTTAGACAGATTTCCCTGGGTGTTGGACCCAACAAGGTTGTAAGATTTTTCTGCAAAATCTCTGGGTTCTGTTTTTCTTATCCTGCCCAGTAGGTGGCGCTCGTGGCACACGTTTGTCTCACGTGTTTGGAAGAGATCCCCCCGGTCACCGATCTCTGCGGCTTGGGGTTTCCGATCCAATTCTCTCTGTTGGTTCGGGGGGGCCGCGCGTGGTGGGGGCGTCAGCCGCCGCGGCTTGAGGGGACCCTGTGGCTGGTCGCCGGCCGCAGCGGGCCTGGGGAATTCGTCACTTGACTAGGAAGTCGCCCGCGGGCGAGGGGCGTTGGTCACCGGCCGCCGCGGCCTGCGGAATTCTCCACCGGACCAGGAAGCCGCCCGCAGGGGAGGGCCACCGCAGCTTGGGTAGCCCTCTGATCTGAGACTCCTATCCGGACCAGGAAGCCGCCCACAAAAGAGGGACGCCGGCCGCCTCGGCTTGGGAAACTTGCCTCTCCAAGACTCTCAGCCGGCCTGGGAAGGAGGGAGGGAGGAGCTCCGGCCGCCACAGCTGCCGCTGCTCGGGAAATCGCGCACCGTTCGGGGATCTCACCGCAGCCGAGTCTCGCAGTTAGACTAGCCAGTCCAGACTGGGGTACGCTGTGTGTCCATTCCCTGGCGTGGCCCCGGGAGCTGTTCTGCACTGTTTCAGTTCACCTAGTAGTTGCTTTGGAGGAGGAACTAAGACGCACGTACCTTACTAAGCCGCCATCTTGGCCCCGCCTCCGAAGAATTTTTTTATTGTTACAAGGGGACTATAACGATGTATGGAAATATTTGCACAGAAATTTTACTTTTAAGAAGAAACACAACAAAAGGTGACAGAACTATGCAAATATTCATCACTGATAAAGCTATATAAATATAGCCCTAGTACATACATTAATGAAGATGACCACCTAGAAAAAGCTAACTAAAACTTAATGATAAATCCTTAGTAAACAATAAAAAATATACTTAAAATTGCTTAGAGAAGTTAAAGAAAAGAACAGGCAAAACTTAAGAATATCAAATAAAAAATTATTTACTCATGGAAGAATATAAGTTTCACAAAAACCAGGAGAGCAGAAAACAAGGTCCCTGGAAGTGAGGAAGAGAAGAGCTAGGGGTAGAGATACCATAGATCAGCAAACCTAATAAAGAAAACCTCTTAACAAATAGAGTAGATCATCGAAAAAAGCATTAAGATTTAGGTATTTATGCTTTGTCTATACAAATAAACTTGAGTCAAATGTCAGGGTATAACAATTTATTAATAATATTTGCATGTATTTTAAAGGAAATTCAACAATGAGTGAACAATATTTAAAAAACAAAGAAAACTAGATATAAGTTACACGCTATCTAATTTTCAACTGCTACTAATCACTGTTAAAATAACTTGGTTTTACTTATTTTATTTTGCATTCCAAAGATAACATGTAATTTCTTGGTTACTTGCTTCACCTTTACTTAACTGCTGTCAGCCTAAGTTCCTTACGTATAAAATGAGAATAAGAAAAGCAACAAACATATCTGCCTCACAGCACCACTAAACTGAATCGGATGAGAAAACGTGTGCCAGATAGAAGTTATCTTAGAGCCACTCTGGGACTTTTCCGAAATACTGCATACATATTTAGACCCAAGGGTAACTAAGGGGGCTGGTATTTTTTTGTCTAACCTGGATCTCAGGGAAACAATTATTCTTTCAAATGCATTACTTATAAGTTGTGAAGATGGGCCATCAGAAAAACCATGCTCTTATTAACTCCTTCAAAAAGCAACACTATTCTAAATGCTAAAGAATTCAGTAAAAGATACAAGGCTGTCTCTCTTTCTAAGCTCAACTCTTCAAATACAATCATTGCCCTCCCCCCTACGTGGGAGATCTAGGGATGAGAGTCTCCCTGGCAGTGTGAAAGATGACTCCCAGTGGTGAATCTGGCTCTGCCAGCATGGGATCAACAATCCTGACCAAAAGGGGGAAAAGAAGTGTAACAAATAAGGTATCAGTGGCTGAGACAGTTCAAATAGAGTCGAGGCTACTCTAGAGTTTACTCTTACACAAGCTGCAGTTAGACACTGCTACCTATATAGCTTGTCAAATCCCAACCAAAACCATTTATGCCAATCCTAAAGAACACCTAGGGCACTATATGATTCTACAAAGGTTCCATGCACTATGGTAACTTTCTAGAAACCCACAACCTCCAGATTGGTCCCTGGACCAGATAAGTCTTGAAATAAAGAGAGGCTACCATCTCCAGAACATCAACTAGTTCCATCCCCCTATCCCTTATCATTGACAGTCCCTTCTAACATGAAAAAGTTAGTATGGGCATAGCCCAAATAGCCCTAGAGTGGGAGAAAAGTCAAAGGTGATGGTGGAGTCATTCAGAGAAGGTAGAGCTTACAAATGAGTATGATTACTGGATCATTATATTGATACTTCTTATAGTCTCCAGTATCTTAGAGTAGCTAAAAGTAAAAATCTAAAACTGTGGAATCGTAACCCATACCAAACTCTGAAATCTGTTCTACAACAATAGTGGTGATGTGCTTGGAAATTTACTGCTTTTTTGTATACGTGCTATTTTTCACAAAAAAAGTCGATTGTGATGATAAATGCACAAGCTGTATGATATCATGACTGTATACTTCGGATGGCTACATGGTATGTGAATATATATCAATTAAAAATAGAACAAAAAAAGATACCAATATTGTCGTACAATTTTAAACAAAAAGATACAGGGCTGGTGATTGTGTTTTTAAACATCCAAAGGAAAAAAGTAGGAAAAAAACTGAATCATTTTAAGTTATTTTTTCTGTACAGTTAACAAAATGTTACCTTTTGTATTTAGGAAATAAAGGTTTGTTTCAACAAAATGCTAACAGTTTAAATTGATTTCTTTGACAGGTATTTACATAATATTTACCTAATTTTAAAATACATAATGTCTTAATTCTTAAAAATGTTCAACCATTAGTTTTGGAAAAAATCTACAAAAATAAAAATCATCATTGAAAAAATTAAAAAGATAAATGTTTACAGATGGCATCATTTTGCAGAGATAACTTTTTTCTCCTCTCTGCACCCCGCCGCCCACCCCATATCCAAAGCATACATAACTCACATTCTTCAATGTGACATTAAGTCTGAGGAGAACAAATTAAGTACTTCACAGTTCTATTCTGAAACTCAGTAGAGGATTATCCACTAACAAACAGATTATCTTGGCTACCCCAAAATTACCTAAAAGACATAAACAAAATCATCTGGAATGCCTAATCTTCCACCTCCCACCCCCAACACCTATCCTGGCTTTATGCAACTGTTTCTTGCTACTTTTTTGAGGGTGCTAAGAGGTTGAGAGCAATAATAAAAGGGAAAATCTTTTTGGCCTCACAGTCTTGAGTAACAGTTGATAATAATATATTTTTAGCAACATAGTTCCCTAACCCATGGTTGAAGGCCTTCAAATTAATCCAATACTCATGAGGTTGTTTTGATAATTAAAGGACTTAACATATATAAAATTCTTGGAACAGTAACTGGCATATAGTAAGCACTAACTATATACATGTTAGCCATTATTGTGATGTGCATACGTATAGCTCATATTCCCATCTGTTGCTTTAAGGACTTGTTCTTAACCTGACAGAAATGGACCAACTAACACATCAGAAAGATGATACCCTCGAGAACTCAATGTTAATGAGATTTGTCCTGAACTGGTCCTGGACCTTCCTTTAATTTCTATACTTTCCCTCTACTGATCCTTTAGTTTTCAGCTCTTCTGCTGTAGTCCTTTCAATCTAGGGTTCCAATGGCCAATAACGTCACATTCGTCTATTGGTTTGTGACTTGGCTACTATTCTCTAGCATGACATTTCATATGGACTTGATTCTCAACATTTTCCTATGCTGAATAAGGCTTCTCACCATCTGGTTTATGACTGAGGATTTAGCCTCTGAATGAAGAACCTCTTCAGGTCTACTCATTCTCCAGGAGTCTAACACTATAAAGCAGAGTCAGATTACTCTTCTTCTTGGGTCCTTAGTACTTTGTATCTACTTCTATTGTAACACTCAGCACATAACTGTACTTAACTGGATACAGGCTGTCACCTCAATTACAATGTAAGTCCTACATAATCAAAGACTTTCGATATATTTATTTTTATAGTAATGGGAGCTAGAGCATACATTTGCAGAAACAGAAGCTGAATAAATATTTGCTGAACTATTGTCTACCTCTACTAAATCTTTTTTCCTGTCTTCTAGAGCAGTGCTGACAGAAAACATTCTGTGATGATGAAAATGTTTTACATTTGCACTTTTCAATATGGTAGCCTCTAGCTACATGTAGCTACTGAGCACTTTAATTTTGTTTGAATATGCTGTAAATTCAACAAGTATAAATTATTTACAAATTATTAGTGTTATTGAATTGATTTGATCATATGAATTTTGAATCAAGCTTTATCTGTACTTGGCAGATCCTGTCAATCTGCAGAGGGGTTGCCTGATATTTACATTTCACCTGAAATCCAGATAGAAAGAAATGTTTATAAATAAAAGACAATTATCAAACCCAATGGATTTTGTTTTAGACCCATAAAGGATAATTATTTTTGTGAATTTATTACCAATATATTGTTGGTAACAGTATATAGACAAATAAGATCTGTCAACCACCCACCAATTCAATTCATTTATTTGACAAATAATTACTGAGTAGTTATATCCCAGATACTCTCTGAGAAGTTGGAGATACAATGATAAGTCAGACAAATGTTGCCCTTACCTTCTTGAGAGAGACAATTACAGCCAATTACAAAAAATACCAAAATAAAAGAGTAAAGAGTATGTGATAATGAGAAATTTACTATAAACTGTTTTTCTGTTTAGGCGTATTTGTCGTCATAATTTCTTTAGAGAGATAAAAACATTGTGACATAAAAGAAACAACATGGATTTGAAGTCAGATAATTCCATGTTCAAATCCTACTCTGTTATTCAATATCACACCTATTCAGTAAGTGTGTGATTTCGGGCAAATCATTTAACTGTGAATTTTAGTGTCTTTTTTTTCCTAAAATGGAAATAACAATAGTATTTTTGCAAGACTAAGGTAAGTATATATAAAAGCTCTGTGCTGTACTTAACATACAGCAGACTTTCAAAAACTATTATATTTCTTTGAAACCCAGTAGTAAGAGAATCCTAATTAATCATCTAGACTATGTGGAATACTTCAATTACTGACAATGTTAGATAAACGAAATAATTTCACATATATACAAATACATAGGCAGCATATGCATATGTGTAGGCATCTATGTGTGTTCATGCCTATATATCTGTGTGTGTACACAACTAAGGATATGCAACCTCACTTTTCAGAATTGTTTATAAGTGGATCTGTTCTTTTCTTTTTTATCATGGGCAGGCACCAGAAATCAAGCCTGGGTCTCTGGTATGGCAGGCAAGAATTCTGCCACTGAGCAACTGTGGGCCCCAGTAGATCTGTTCTTAATCCTACTAGAAAAAGTCACACATGCACAAGTGGGTTATGTAAGCCACTGAAAAGGTTTGTAGCAATTAAATCTTTAGTTTCTAAAACCTCTTCTATTAAAAGGTCATAAATTAAAGTTTTAAAAATCATTTTTTTCATTTAAAATAAAATAAAATTATCTCAAAGAAAAACTTTATGGACTTTACAATAATTAGAATGTCACTGTCAATTCAGATTTCCAGATGTCATTATTTGGGTTTGCGTGTACATATATTTTCAACCATTTTTCTTTTCTTTCATTCTGGGAAGTCCAGGGTATCAAGATTACTCAAGGTAATGACTGTAATAACACCACCTTAAAGTTGTGTTTTACTTTACTGTTAACAAAGCATTTTCATACACATCATTTATTTTGCTCATTTTAATATTGAGTTTACAATACTAAATCACTGTTCATATAAAATACACTTAAATAATAATACATACCCCTTTAAGATGTAAAACTTTCAGTATGAACTGCCTACATATGATACTGAATTACTTGCTTTTTAATAAAACCACTCCCTTGTGTTAAAAAATACAAAAGAAATAGTTTGCTTTAAATGCTGACAGTTCCCTGATGGAAGAATAAGCTTTCTTTAAAAAAAATTATTAGAGAAATTGTAGGTGTAAAGAAAAATTATGTATAAAAGACAGGATTCTAATATACCACGCTATTTTTTTTTACTCTCATAACTTTTTTTATTAATTAAAAAAATTAACAACAAACAAAAACGTTAACATATCATTCCATTCTACATAAATAATCAGTAATTCGTAATATCATCACATAGTTGCATATTCATCATTTCTTAGAACATTTGCATCGATTTAGAAAAAAATAAAAGACAATAGAAAAAGAAATAAAATAACAGAAAAAAAAAGATTATACATACCATACCCCTTAGCCCTCACTTTCATTTATCACTAGCATTTCAAACTAAATTTATTTTAACATTTGTTCCCCCTATTATTTATTTTTATTCCATATGTTCTACTCGTCTGTTGATATGGTACATAAAAAGAGCATCAGACACAAGGTTTTCACAATCACAGAGTCACACTGTGAAAGCTATATCATTGTTCAAGCATCATCCAGAAACATGGCTACTGGAACACAGCTCTACATTTTCAGGCAGTTCCCTCCAGCCTCTCCCCTACATCTTGAACAACAAGGTGATGTCTACTTAATGCGTAAGAATAACCTCCAGGATAACCTCTTGACTCTGTTCAGAATCTCTCAGCCATTGACACTTAGTCTCATTTCACTCTTCCCCCTTTTGGTCGAGAAGGTTCTCTCAATCCCTTGATGTTAATTCTCAGCTCATTCTAGGGTTTTTCTCAGTCCCTTGATGCTGAGTCTCAGCTCATTCCAGGATCTCTGTCCCACATTGCCAGGAAGGTCCACACCCCTGGGAGTCATGTCCCATGCAGAGAGGGGGAGGGTGGTGAGACTGCTAGTCGTGTTGGCTGGAGAGAAAGGCCACATCTGAGCAACAAAAGAGGCTCTCTTGGGGGTGACTCTTAGGCCTAAATTTTAAGTAGACTTGACCTATCCTTTGTGGGGTTAAGTTTCATATGAACAAACCCCAAGATTGGGGGCTCAGCCTATAGCTTTGGTTGTCCACACTGCTTGTCAGAATATCAAGAATTCAACTTGGGGAAGTTCAATTTCTCCCTGTTCTCACCCGAAGGGGGCTTTGCAAATACTTTTCCACTCACTGACTGAATCACTCTGGGATTCATTGGGGCATCACTCTGGACAAACCAACAAAATCTCATGTCCTACCTGAGATTCCAAGTACTTATGGCGTTCAATCAAACTATCTACATAAGTGCTAATATACCACACTATTATTAACACCTTGCACTGGTGTGGTACATTTGTTACAACTGGTAAAAGTATATTTTTATAAATGTACCATTAACAAGAGTACATGGTTTAACTTACAGGTTTTATTTTTTTTTGTATGCTATATGGCAGGGTCACATTTCATTATTTTTCCATGTGAGTTTCCCATTATTGCAGCACCGTTTGTTCAATTTTTTTGTTTTGTTTTATTTGTTTTGCTTGTTTGATTTTGGGGAATCAAAGCCAGATCTCCCGCATGGCATTATTTAATATTTTCATTGAAATAATTAATGCACCAAACAGTCCATCCAAAGCATACAAACAATGGCTCACAATATCATCACATAGTTGTGTATTCATCATCAAATTTCATGGATTTTTAAAAAAAGTTTTATCCTATTACTATATATATACAATATAACATTTCTAACATTTCCCCTTTTAACAACTTTCAGAACAAGCTTTCTTACATAAATCATTCTAAGGTGTCTAAGTCAATTCATTATACTGTTAAAACTCAGGCTCATTAGTTTTTATACTGTAATTGAGAATTCAAACAAAAAATATTGAGACTAGATTTAACATTTCACAATATGATAGGCTCAACAAAAAAGAAGTTATTTTCACTTCATTCTAAGTTTCAAAAGTTATATGGATGACAGATACTGTCAAGTTATTTTAAAATTTTCAATACATTATCCAAACTGTAAGTCTGTTTATGTACGAAACACAAAGATTTAATCATATTAACAAATACCCCAACTAAAATATAATTACTAAAAACACTCTTTAAGGATGAATAGTGAATTACCTCCTGTAAGAGTTAGGTTTCTTTCAGGTGTTTTACAATGGTCTATAAGAAAATACAGCTTCAGGAAATCTTGACTTGTACAATCTCACAAAGAAAGGAACCAATCATTTTAATAGCTTCAAAAACTCTGAGATTCTAAGCTGAAATTTTATAAAGACTTTAATTAGACTAGTAAAACATAGCAGTTATCAAGACTACAAATTTTAGCTTCATAGTAAAATGCTAAAATATAATTATCTCAGTAATAAATGTAAGCAATAAGCGAAAATATCTATTTACATATCTAAAGTATTATTCTTCTAAGAGTTTTAACTACAACGTAGGTTTTAAGATTCTTTTGTTTTTGTTTAAATCATGGTATTTTATCAAATTACAGGTTAACTACAGATTTTATAACTATTCTAGAGTAAAAATAGCCAGTAAATTTAATTTTAAATATAACCTAAAATGCGTAGCTTCTATTTGCTATTAGACTATTTTTTAAAGTACGTATAAGCATATATACTTCAGATGTAAATTTTGAAAGTAATTTGATTTGCTCAATCATTAATATGCTTACCTAGTAAAGCCACTTTCAAAACCTAAGCACTTTACTTACAGTTGCTTGTATTCTCTTAAATTTCTCTTACAACAGTTGCTACCACAGCTTCAAATGTTGCTGTTAAGATTGCACAGTTTCCACTCCAGATGTTCCAAATTAGTTTGGTTCACTAAATTCTGAGGTCTTCTTCATTGCCAAGTTGGACCTCAGAAACATTTACAAACCCCATTTTGGGTAGCATTTTATTTCTTTTTGCAACTATCTGGTGAAAATATATGCAGAGGCCCAGGATGTAAAAGCACAATCAATTACCAGTATATGCATCGATACTGACCCCCAAACTTTGCTATCAAACTGGCCAATGTATAGTAAGCTTCCTGCTTTATATGAATGTATCATGTCACCATGACAACTAAATCAATAAAATCAATAAAGACCTGCAGAAGCATGTGCTTCTGGATCATCAAATGTCAAGTCAACAGATTAGAAATTAACAGGATACTATTTCCAAATATATTCCATTTTAAACCCAGATTTTTAAATTTTTGCTCTCTGATCCCAGAATATTTCAGTATATTTACAGTATATATATATACAATATGTAGTTATATTTGTTAGGAAGTTCACACACTGATATATGTACCAATGTACTAACAATTTAACATCATAAACCTAAAAATGATGATCTATTGTTTTAATTGTGGAATCAACTCCACAAATGTAACACATTTATCAAAGAAAGCTTGATAATACTTAGTCACAACAATAATTTATTCCTGAATTATGAACAATCACATTTAATTTACTGAACACATACAAAAATGCAAGTTTTTTATTAAAGTACAATCCATATTCCATAAAATTAGTCCTTTTACAGTATATAATTCAGTGGTTTTGAGTATATACATGGAGTGTACAAACGTCAATACTATTCTAATTCTAGAATATTTTCATCACCCCAAAAAGAAACTCCATTTCCCCTCCCCACAACCACTGGCAACAGTGAATCTAATTTCTATTCCTATAGATTTGTCTCTTCTGGACACTTAATGTAAATGGAATCATAAACATGCCAGCTGTTATATTCTGCTTCTTTCAGTGAGCATTAATGTAATCACGGTCCACTCATGTTGTAGCATATAACAGCTCTTCATTATTTCTTATGCCTGAATAATTGTGCGGATATATCGTATTTAGTTTATCCATCCATCAGTGATGAACATTTTGGTTGTTCACACCTTTTAGCTATTATGAATGATACTATGAAAATCTGTATACAAGTTTTTTTGAAGACATGCTTTCAGTTGTCTTCCCAGAAGTAGAAATGCAGGGTCATGTGATAATTCTGTTTGATTTTTTGAGGAACCATCAAACTGTCTTCCAGAGCAGTCACACCATTTTACATTTCCTTCAGTGATATATAAGGGCTCCAATTTCTTCATAGAGTGGCCAACACTTGTTATTATGTTTCTAGTTATCCTAGAGAGTATGAAGTAGTATTTCATTGACTTTTATTTGCATTTATCTAATGGCTAATGTTTTCATGGACTAATTTATTAGACATCTGCAGATCTTCTTTGGAGAAATGTCTTTTCAAGTCCTTTGTCCATTTTTATATTGGGAATTCTAATTAAATTGGGTTCTATTGTTCACTTGTAGAAGGTTTCCTAAAAATATATATTCTGGACACAAGTCTCTTTTCAGATACATGATTTACAAATATTTTCTCTCTTTCTATGGGTGGTCTCTCACTTTCTTGATAGTATCCTTGGAAATACAAAAGTTTTTCAATTTTCATGCAGTCCAATTTACTCAAACTTTCCTTGCTCATGCTTTCAATGTCGTACCTAGAAAACTATTGTCTAATGCAAGAGTACTAAGAAAATTCATTGCTGTTTTATTAAATTAACTCTGAGATATTCTACAGTGAGAATTTATTTGAAATTGTCTAATAAGGTGACTTTAGTAAGTTAGCTCTCATACAGTAGAATATTGCAGAAATTGTTGACTTTTAAGATAAATGTTTTGGGTTGAAGAGAGGAAGTACTGAAGTAATAACCTGTAAGCTAAACTAAATAACAGAATCTAGAAAAATTATACACAGAAAACTGAAAATTCTATAAAGTGAATATGATGATAAACTTCTGTAATAAGATATTAAATCAGATGGAGGTTCTTTACAAAGATGATGTTCTGATTTTTGTGATATTAATATAAAGCAAAAATATTAATTTTGCTACCAACTGCATGCATATTTCTACAAAGGTTGAGTTTTGCTGCCAATTTTTATACATCCACCTTTCATGAACAAACAATAGTGATGATATATTCAAAATGCTATATAGGGCAGGCCACACTGGCTCAGCAGGCAGAGTTCTTTCCTGCTATGCCAGAGACCCGGGTTCAATTCCCAGTGCCTGCCCATGCCAAAAAAAAAAGAAAAGAAAAGAAAAAGAAAAATGCTATATAGCTGGACTTCAAGGAAAATGGAAGAATAGGGATGCAGCTGCAGGGGTCACTCTTTTCTTCAAAACAGTGACTGGACAGGCAGAAACTGTCCAAATCAACTGTTCTGAGACTCCAGAGACTAGGGGAGTTATGTTCAAGATCCATGTAAGTGCAGATGAAGGCACTGAGAAAGACAGTCTGAATAATTCTGTCTACAGAGCCTGTTGCATATCCCTCACTCTGGAAGCAAGCAGCCCAATCCCCATCTGGTGGGCTGCTGCGGACTGAGAAGGCCAAGGGAGTCCTCTGCCCTATGTACAGAGGTAGACACAGTCCACTACTGAGTCAGCTAACTGCCAGTGAATTTCAACAGATGGATCCTGCTGTTATAGCCTGTTCCAGTCAGACACTGATATACAATTGTTTCAACTGTGGCAGGGACAGACATGGCAAAGGGCCAAAAATAGTCTGTTTTTATAGCACTAATGGATATAGACTGCAGAAGAGCACCATCTGCCAGGCAGGCCAGAAAACTGCAGCCTTGGGTAGTGGAAGGAAAAAAAAAAGGCTTTTTGGAGTCTTTTCTGACCTTCTCCCCAGGGCTCACTGCATCTTGACTGCGCCTCCTGTGTGGGTACCAGGACCTCTTTTAGTTGAGAAATATGAACAAATCAACTATCAAAGAAGAACTTTGGCACAAACTTAATAAACAAGAAAAACCTAGACAACAGAGAGAAGCCAACCTTTAGAATACACCCATCAGGATAATCAGATGCCCAGATATCAGCAAAAACTTATAAGCTATACTAAGAAACAGGGAGATATGACCCAGGCCAAGGAAAAAATTAATAAGTCAGAGGAGATGCAGAATTTGCAACAACTAATAACATATGTTCAAAAAAATTTCCTAAATCATTTGTGCTACTTTGAAAGGACGCATGTACCCTAGAAAAGCTATGTTTTAATCAAAATCCCATTTCATATAGGTAGAATAATCCCTACTCAATACTGCATGTTTAAAATTGTAATCAGATTATCTCCCTGGAAATATGATTTAATCAAGAGTGGTTGTTAAGCCGGATTAGGTAGAGGCATGTCTCCACCCATCTGGGTGGGTCTTGATTAGTTTGTGAAGTCCTATAAAACAGGAAACATTTTGGAGAATGAGAGAGTCAGAGAGCAGAGAATGCTGCAGCACCAGGAAGCAGAGAGTCCACGAGCCAGCTACCTTTGGAGATGAAAAAGGAAAACGCTTCCCGGGGAGCTTCATGAAACTGGAAGCCAGGAGAGAAAGCTATCAGATGATACCTTGTTCACTATGTGCCCTTCCAGCTGAGAGAGAAGCCCTGACTATGTTCACCATGTGCCTTCTCACTTGAGAGAGAAACCCAGAACTTCATCAGCCTTCTTAAACCAAGGTATCTTTCCCTGGATACTTCTGATTAGACACTTCTATAAACTTGTTTTAATTGGGATACTTTCTCAGCCTTAGAAGTGTAAACTAGCAACTTACTAAATTCCCCTTTTAAAAAGCCATTCCATTCCTCGTATATTGCATTCTGGCAGCTAGCAAAATAGAACATCATTCAAGGAGATGTCTAAAGAGATAAAGGATATGAAGAAATACACTATATCAGCAGGAAGAACTTAAAAGCATGCAAAAAAGAAATAACAGATCTTATGGAAATGAAAAGCATATGAGATAAAATTAAAAACACACAGAAGGCATACAACAGCAGATCTGAAGAGACCGTATCAGTGAGCTAGAAGACAGAGCACCCAAATTAGAAGATTCAGAAGAGCAGACAGACAAAAGAATAGAAAAATTTCATCACGGTCTCAGGGAAATTACTGACAATATGAAGCATACAAACATATGTATCGTGAGTGTCCCAGAAGAAGAAGAGAAGTGAAAAGGGACCGAAAGCATATTTTAGGAAATAATAGCCACAAATTTTCCACTTACCATGAGAAAGACATAAATATGTATATCCATGATGCACAACAGACTCCAAACAATAAATCCAAACAAACCCACTCCAAGACACATACTAATCAGACACTCGAAGACACATATAATCACTATAAAATGAAAAAAATAAAGAGAAAATTCCCCAAAACAGCAAGAGAAAAGTAATTTGTCATATACAAGGGATACCAAGCAAGACTAACAGTTGATTTCTCATCAGAAACCATGGAAGTAAGAAGGCAGTGGTAATGATAGAGAAGACATCAACAGACTAATTACAAATATAGATAAATCACTCATCAAAAACCTTCCAACAAAGAAAAGCCCAGAGACTTAGAGATACATAGAAGCTAGAGATGGGTAAAGCCTCAGTTAGCTACTGAGGTTAAACTAAAATGTAAGGAAACAGATAGAAGCATAGGTGGTTCTCTAGTGGGTCTATAAGTAATATTACCATATTGAAGGTGAACATGATTGAAAGGGGTTGTATAGGCCTATGTGTGCCACTGATTAACACCTGAAATATAAATAAGTTCTTGCAAGAACTACTTCAAGGGTATGATTTGTATACAAAAAGTCCAGGATACAGGGGGAAAACTGCTATTGCGTGCTATATGCAATGTTTAACAGGAAAACTTCAGTCGTACCACAGCAACACCAACGGTAAATAATAGGGGGAGGGACTAGTTAAGAGGAGGTTTAGATATCCTATTTGGTGAAGTTGTGTTTATTGGTTATCTTTCTCTTGTGAACAATGAAATTATCTAAAATTGAGAGTGTTGATGGACTGTGGACTTTGGGCATTCTATATGATGCCTAATGAATGCAGGGGGCTGAAGGATGTACTGACTGAGAAGTAGATTGGTGAACAATGGTATATACTTATGATTGATTATTGTGCAGCTACAAAAAGGAACAAAGTTGTGAGGCATGTAACCATGTGACTGAAACTGTGGGATAGTTAGTGAGGCAAAATAAGCCAGAAACGAAAGAACAATTATTGTATGGTCTTCTTTAGAAAACGCTTATAAGAAAACAGGGGCCTAGACTGTAAGCTCTTCTAGCAGACACATTTAGTCCGGAGGAGTAATTATTATTTCTGGATTTTGAGAGGCTATTTTAAATATGTATAACTTGGTATTCAGAGATAAGAATGAAGCCAATCAGTTTGGGATTAAGGTAATTCAGAACACAGGGGTAAGGAAGACATTGTCAATATTTTAGAACCACACCTACTCTTTGAGACCAAAGGAAGAAAAGCTTATTTTGTCTGGAACCTATATTTTCTACAGCACATAATCTAACTCAACCTGTCTGGATAGCTAATTTCAATAAGCAAAACACAGGGAGCCCAGAATAAGAATGAGGGTCTTTAATCCTGCATAGCTTAATGTAATATGCCTGGATACAACCTAGAATATATCAAGCAGATAATCAAAAAGTACTGGCAAAGTTCCTTGAGGGATGGGAGAAAAAATATGGAACTATTAAACTTTAGCACTGGGGAAGCCCTTGATCTTGAGAATTACTCTTGAGAAGCTTATGTATGTACCTATAGGTATGCCTAAGAGTTACTTCAGGAGGACCTCTTTTTTGCTCAGATGTGACCTCACTCTCTCTTAGCCCAACTCCACAAATGAAACCACTGCCCTCCCCACTATGTGGGACATAACATCCAGTAGTGAAAGTCACTCTGGTGGCATGGGAGATGACTCTCAAAGACGAATCCGGCCCTGGCATCGTGGACCAACAATTCCATCTTGACCAAAAAAGGGGGAAAGAAGTGTAACCAATAAACTGTCAGTGGCTGAAAGAGATCAAATAGAATGAAGAGCCTACTCTGGAGGTCAATCTTATGCAAGCTTCAGTTAGACATTGCTACCTATCATAACTTGCCAACCCCCTATAAAAACCATTCTAATCAAACCTAAAGATCATCTAAGGTAATATACAAGACTTTACATAGGTTCCACGCACATGGGAAACTTTCCAGAAATCTACAACCTCCATATAGGTCCCGGGACCAGATAAATCCTGAAGCCTAGAGGGTCCCACCTCTCCAGAACATCAGCTAGTTCCACCTCCCTACCCCATATTACTGACAACCCCTTTCAACATGAAAAAATTAGAATGGCCATAGCCCAAATACCCCTAAAGAGAGGGAAAGAAAGATCAAAGGTGATGGTGGAGTTATACAGAGAAGGTAGGGTTTAACAAACAAATATGACTGCTGAATCATTAAATTGATATTTCTTTTAATCTCTAATAACTTAGAGCAGCTAGAAGTAAAAACCTAAAATTGTGGAATTGTAACCCACACCAAACTCTGAAATCTGTTCTAAAATCTAATTGTGGTGCTGAGCTTTGAAATTTATTGCTTTTTTTGTATATATGTTATTTTTCACAAAAAAGAAAAAAAAAGTCGATTGTGATGATAAAAAAAATATTTATTCCCTCTAGCCTCCTATATTCTGGAGCAGCTAGAAGGAAAAATCTGAGAGGATCATATGGTAGCCCATGACAAACTCTGGGATGTGTCCTGTAACTACTTGTTAAAGAGTACTTTGAAAACTATTGCTTTTTTCTTTCTTTGCTTTGTATATATGTTATATGATACAATTTACAAAGCTAAAAAAATGCTAAATAAATAAATAATAAAAAAAGAAAAGTACAAGGAAAAAGAAAAGGCCATGACTAGATAGCTTCGCATTCCTAGAAGAATTAATACCAATCCTGTTCAAAGACTTCCAAAAAATTGAAGAGGAGGGAATACTCCCTAAATCATTCTATGATGCCAACATTAGCCTGATACTAAAGCCAGATAAAAATACTACAAGGAAAGAAAACTACAGACTAATCTCTCTAATGAATATAGATGCAAAAATCCTCAATAGAGCACTTGCAAATCAAATCCAACAGCAACTAAAAAATTATATACCATGAAGAAGTGGGTTTTATACCAGGAATGCAAGGGTGGATCAACTCAAGAAAATAAATTAATGTAATATGTCACATAAAAAAAAAATAGAAGGGAAAAAAATGCCTGATCTTCCTAATTGATGTAGAAAAGGCATTTGACGAAATCCAACAGCCTTTCTTCTATTTTTTAAATCTTTTTTGTTTTGAGAAATCTTCACAAACGTACATTCTATACATGGTGTACAATAAATGGCTCACAATATCATCACAGAGTTATGAATTCATTACCATGATAGTTCTTCAGAACATTTGCATCACTCCAGAAAAAGAAATAAAAAGAAAACACTCATACATACCATACAACTTACCCTTCCCTTTCATTGACCCCTAGTGTTTCCATCTACCCAATTTATTTTATCCTTTGTCCCCCCTATTATTTATTTATTTTTTATACTCATCTGTCCATACCCTGGATATAAGAAGTATCAGACACAAGGTTTTCACAATCACACAGTCACACTGTAAATACTGTATCTTTATACAATTGTCTTCAAAAATCTAGGCTACTGAACACAGCTTAACAGTTTCAGGTTCTTCCCTCTAGCCACTCCAATATACCATAAACTAAAAAGGGATATCTATATAATAATGCAGAAGAATAACCTCCAGGATAACCTCTCAACTCTGTTTGATATCTCTCTCAGCTACTGAAATTTATTTTGTCCATTTCTCTCTTCCCTCTTTTGTTTGAGAAGGCTTTCTCAATTCCATGATGTCAGGCCCTGGCGAATCCTGGGAGTTCCGCCTCACACTGCCAAAGAGGTTTATACCTTGGGAGTCATGTCCCAAGTAGGTGGAGAGGGTAGTGAGTTCACTGGCCGAGTTGGCTCAGAGAGGCCATAACAGAGCAACAAAAGAGGTTCTCTGGGGGAGCGGGGGGGACTCTTAGGCCTAATTTTAAGTAGGCTTAGCCTATCCTGTGCAGGAATAAGTTTGATAGGGACAATCCCCAAGATCGAGGGCTCAGCCTATTGAATTGGTTATTCCCACTACTTGCAAGAATATCAGGAATTCCCCAGATGAGGAAGTTTAATATTTCCTCCTTTCTCCCCAGTCTCCCAATGGATCTTTGCAAGTATTTTTTTTTTTATTCTCTGCCCAAATTACCCTGGCATATATTGGGGTGTCACACTAACCTGTACAAACCATCAAGATTTCACAAGATTCCATGTCAATTATGGTGTTCAAAAACACTAACCACACAAGTTAAATTAGATAATGCTCTACCCAAAATATAAATTTTGTACCAACCAAACATCTCTTCCTTTCATCTCACACAGAAGTTGAATCATTAAAATACAGATCATATTATCCATTATCCTGTATTTTGATTTACCTTAGTCCTATCCAGATCACCTTTGTTCATAACTCTAGTCAAAGTCTGATCTCTTTTTAACTGTTGCTATATGGGGTAATGCTAACTTTCATAGCTTCAGAGCTTACCTCTGAGTCTTAGGTTTCCCATGGATACCCTAAGTTCAAGGGAATGACTAGGTTGTACACAAACAGCTCAGTATCTCAGAATTTAGAAATAACAGTTACAACTCTGGAATAGATATGACTGCTGTAAGACCTTACAATTTAGGAAACTTTATATAGGCCCCAAATTATCTGGCTTTTTCTGCTCAACATTATATGTGTGATATTTATTCAGGTTATTGACCATACCATAATCTTTGCTGAATCAATAGTCTACTGTATAAAAAATAACCTTAATTTCTGTATTTGCTGATGGAAATTTGAGCTTCTAGTTTTTGACTACTACAATTAATTTTTCAAGGACATTATTGTACATGGCTTTTGTTATACATTTGCATGTCTTTCTTTTGAATATATACTTAGAGGGGAAATGCATGGGTCATTGGGAATATGTGTATTAAAAATGTAGCTGCCGGGCAGGCCATGCTGGCTCAGCAGACAGAGTTCTCACCTAACATACTAGAGACGTGGGTTCAATTCCCAGTGGCTGCCCGTGCAAAAAAAAAAAAAGGTAGCTGCCATTATTTTTGTTATCTCTACTTACACATCCTCCAAACACCTCAAATTCACTTGAACTTCTTTCATATTCCGTCAACCCCCAAACTTGGTACTACTTCTGTCTACCTTACCGTAGAAAACCGTATTACTTTCCCCAAATATTTGCTGCCTTTCTTGAAGGTGAGATTATTTTTCCACACTGGCCAAAAAAGGTTTTCTACAGGTGGTGCAACAGTGGCTCAGTGGCAGAATTCCTGCAAGCCATGCCAGAGACCCAAGTTCACTTCCCAGTGCTGCCCATGCCAAAAAAAAAAAAAGTTTTCTACAGAGCCTAAAACAATTTACTTTCTTATCAGCATTATATGTTGGCAGCTGCTCTACAGTCAAAGCAATATCTGGGATTGTCAGTTTTTAATTTTAGCTATTACGGTGGATGTATATACTGTATGAAACTAAGAGGGAATATTCACACACCCCCTATATGAACAAAAACAAATGTGAAAGAGTGAAGGCACAGAAAAACATTTCTAAGTCTGTGTGTGTGGGATGGAGAAGAAAGTGTCATCTTCTCAGGCGTTCTTTTTTGGACACAACTTTGAAAATAATTGGTTTTGATGAATTCACAATTAGCTACCTCATTGACAATGTTGTTTAACAGTCCTTATTTTAAAGTAGTAGTACTTTATATTTTCCCTCTGCCTAAAAATGTAATTAGAAAAAATTTTTTATTGTCACTACTGATATTTTCTTCAATAATTTAAATATCTTGCTGGTATAGGCTCCACAGAGACAGGCAGGAATCATGAGTATGTGACAAATAATAAACTATTAGATTTTAAACTGCTTGGCTATGAAGCTTAGTGCCAAATAGTTATTACGTCTTCCTCTTAGGTAACGTCTGAATGAAATAACTATTCATTAAATAGTTAAGGATAAATACCAATGTCTCATATGTATCTGTAAACATGTTAATGACCACTTAATAGTGATATGTATATATAATCCAGAAACTCGTCTTTCAAGGCTAAAACAGCTGGTAAAATTAAACAGCACATTAATGACTGCCTGTAGTATATAGAAATAATTTTACATTAGCTGCAAAGTTGGCCACAAAGTACCTATACACAGACACTATCTTCTTGGGATGATTCATAAACCTAATCAAAGGTTTGGGAAGGAAAGGAGTTTGGACAAATATTTTGAAGGAGAGAAATGCAAATTAAAATTTCAATGAGGAAAATCATTTTACATCTATTTAGTAAAAATGAAGAGCCCTGACAATACAGTCTAGCTGTGAAGCAATGTGGTCTCTCATATACAGCTAGTATAACCATTTTGGGTCATACTATATGACAATATTTAATAAAGCTAAAAATATGCATACCCCAAATCTAACAGAAATGCTTCTAGGTATTTATCCTACAGAAACGCTTTTACAAGTATATAAGGGTACATGTACACATTGCAGAATTTTGTAATAATAAAAAAATGGAAACAATATAAATGTTCCAAAACAGGAAAATGGATAAACTTTGCTCTTTCATACAATGGAATACTGGAATACTGCATATTAGCATTTTGTTGTATGAATCTATAGTGTGGATAAATATCAAAAATACAGTACTGAGTAAAATAGGAAGTTGGAAAGGAATATATAAGGAGTGACACCACTGATACAAACTGTAAAACTCACAGAATAGTATCTGCTAATAATGGGTATATAAAATCATGTATATTAAGAACATTAAAACAAAGAAAGGAAAGATTTATTCTAACTTGAGAAGAAATGATCTATAAATCTGGATTCCTTTTTCAAAAGAGTACCTGAAAAAACATAGGACTATTAAACTTTCCCACCTGTGAAACCCCTCATACACACTCAAACACTAGGGACTCCCCCAAAAATAGGCCAAGTCCCTGATCTTCAGGCTTGCTCTTATGAAACTCATTTCTCTAGTGGAGACGCTAAGCCTACTTATAATTATACCCATGACTTACTTCCAGAGAACTTCTTTTGTTGCTCAGATGTGGCCTCTCTCTCTCTAAGCCCAACTATGCAAGTAAAATCCTTACCTTTCTCCCTATGTGGGACATGACATCTAGGGGTGTGAACCTCCCTGACAACGTGAGACATAATTCCCAGGGATGAGCCTGGCACTGGCTCCATGGGATCAACAATACCTTTCTGACCAAAGAGGGAAAAGATTTGTAACAAAATAAGGTATCAGTGGCTAAGAGAATTCAAATAGAGTTGAGAGGCTATTCTTGGGGCAAGCTTCAGCTAGATATTGCTAATTGCCATGGGTTTTACTAAACTCCAAACAACATCATTACTGTTAACACTAAAGAACACCCAAGACTCTATCTGAGATCCTATAAAAGTTGCACATGCTAAGTTTACTTTTCAGAATCTTAAAACCTTCAGATGGTTCTCAGCCCACTTAAGTCCTGAAACCCCAAGGTACCTGTCCCTCTGAAAACATCAACCAGTACCACCCCCCTATTCCATATTGCTGATACTCCTTTTCAACATGAAAAAAGTGAGCGTGGGCATAATCCAGATATTCATTAAGAGTGCAAGAAGGATCAAAGGAGAAGGAGGAGTTATAAAAGAGAAGTTAGAATTTAACAAATGAGTATGACTACTTAATCATATTGATATTTCTTTTTAGTAACCAGTATCTTGGAGCAGCTAGAAGGAAGAACCTGTTATTATGGAACTTAAACCCATACCAAACTTTGAAATGTTTCTATGGCTACTTTTTAAAATGTACTTTGAAATTTATTGCTTTTTTTGCATATATGTTATTTTTCACAATAAAAATGTTAAAAAATGGATTTAGACAAATTTTATGTTATATTTATGTTTCCACAATAAAAGAATTTAAATATATTTGGAAAAAAGAGCATCTGATGCCAATTTGGCAACATTATAATTCTGTTGATCCTAGAAAATGATACAACACTCCCTACTTTTCTGTATGTTTGTAACGTTTTATAATTCAAAAATTAAAGGTGTAAGATTAAATGTTACAGACAGGGTAGCTGATAAAAAAAGTTTTGAATGTTATATTCAAAGTTTGGGATTTGAGAGAATAAGTAATAGGTATTCAATAAAATCTGAAAATTAAATCACTGAAATCATGAGAATAACCCTTGAGAAAAATTATTCTGGTTAACTATATAATCAAGGGGAATGGAATGGGAGATACTGAAAGAAGGACAGATTAACTACCTATGTACCCAACCAAGCATAAAGTAACAAGGATATACGGGATACTAACTGTGGAAATGGAAATAAAGGGAGAAATCTGGGAATCTGCAATAGAAAGAACGCATATGATAAGATTATAGAATTTCAAAACTCAATAGGAATACAGAGAAAATAATCCAATTCCACACTTTCACAGATGGAAAAACTAAAGCTCACATTTAGGTGCTCATATTAGGTTACATATCAAGTAGCTGAGTTAAGATTAGAATCTAGGTTTTTCTATTTCCAGTCTATGCCATTTTGGAGTAACAAAGGAAGTTAAGTTTAAATTCAAAATTTGATAACATTTGGTTCTGGAAAAATTATTATCCAACAGACTTTAATAAACCAATCCAGAAATGAGAACACCTAATTTCTAAGAATGTAAGTGAATGATTTCTCAACACCATTTCCTTGTATTTCATAGGACTAGTCATAAAGTCAAGGTATAGTATAACTTACTCACTAGAATGTTCTGTCAGAAATTCCTAATATCCAACCCCCAACCCCAATCAAAACTTCCTCAGTATAAAGAACCTCATTCATTCCTATAACTTCAATACCCATAGAACTCTAATGACTTCCATATCTCTGGCTCAAATCAGACTTTCTTCTGAATGCTAATCCTATTCTTTTATCTATTATCATACTGATGAAGAGCATCATACATGATTAGGAGTCCTACAAACTTGGTTTTGAATACAGGTTTTTGCTTTTTAGAAGCAATGTTAGCTAATCTAGTAATATGTAACTTTATACATCTCTAATTCTTAGTTTTATAAAATGGGAATTTTACCTACCTACTGTCATGAAGCTTAAATGAGATAATGCATGTAAACGGCTTGACTCAGCATCTGATACATATTAAATGTCCAAATAGTAGCTATTATTTTTAATTATCTCTACTTATACATTCCAAACATCTCAAATTCAATTGAACTCATATTCAAACCCCAAAACTGCAATTTCTTCTGATTTTTTCTTACTGTAGACTATTAATTTCCCAGATAGTTGCTGTCTCTTCCGAAGGATTAACAAAATTCTCTCTAATCCAAAGACAGTGGCCAAGTAACTTACTCTGGTCAATAAAATGTAAAAGTGGAGATTAGCATGTAGTTCACGATGATCTCTGACATGACACAATAAACATTCTACATAGAGGCTGTTTTATCAGTCTCACCTTAAATGAAGATTATGCAGGGTAGAACCACAGCTAACCTGTGATTATAAATATAGAGTATGAGTAATAAACCTTTGGTAAATTATTGGGATTTAGAGACTGCTACCATAATATAACCTTGCATATTCTAATAAGACTTATCTTGGCATTGGGCCCTGCCATCCATCCAAATATTCAAAGAGAAACCTGGAGAAATTTGTATCCCCTTTCTCTCTTACTCTTTTGTTCCATGCCTAGTTGTTCACAAATTTCTGTCAGTTCTACCTCCTTAATATTTCTTAAATTATTCATCATTAACATGCCAAAAAGTTCCTGACTAGAGACAATGGAGTCCCATTAAGCTTTTCATTACCTCTAATTGTTATCTACCTTTGTTCAGTTGCTTACATTCTGTTAAAACTATCTTATCATAAGATAAAACTCTATCTTATGTTTACATTTTTAGAATTATTCTTCATAAATATTTGCTAATTTTCTGATCTAATGCTTACTATACCTATCCTGACTTTGGCATATCTATGGAGGTCTTTAGTCTTTTTTTTTTCCTTCAGTCTTTTAAACATGTATTGAGTGCTTCAACTCAGCAAACATTTACTGAGTTTCTTCAAGCTCATTTCACTGTCATCGCTATAGCCATTCTAAGAAGTTATTATCTCCATATTATAAGCAAACATGTTTAGAGAAGTTAAATAATCTGTCCTAGGTCATTTAAATCTATCAACCAACTCCAGTGTTTTTTCCACTGATCTTTCTCTCTCACTTTCAAACTACAAGGCACTCTGCTAGTCAAAATTCAAGGCTTTGCTCCAATTTATGAAATCTGTTTCTCAAACTCCATCTACAGAAACTATCCTCTAGTCCCACTGACTAATCCTTCAAATTTTGGTCTAGTAGGTTTTTCTATTTTCAGCTCCTTGCTCTATATCCACCTACACCACTAATGCTACATACTACCCATGGCACCCTCAAAAGGTCAAGAAAATTCTGCCAACAGAACCTACTTTTGGGGAGGAAAGGAGAGATAAGACTTTAGAGGGCATCCTGGTCTAATCGTTTCAGCCTGTTATATCCCCTGTAACAAACAAATCAGTGAACTGTAATTAATGGCTTAACAGATTCTTTTATGCATTAGACTATAAACAACTTGAAGCCAGTGACCAGCCTGAGGCAACAAGGATAACTGAAGACACTTCCAGAGTATTATAAATTAAATGAATATGTGCTGCATCTACTAATTTTGTGTGAGATGTCTTAACAGACTTAAATTTGACCATAAAAAGCAAGTTACTGAAATGAAGTTGCTGCTAGAGCTATCTGAACATATGTGAAAATTAAAATGAGGATACACTATTTATTCCCCAATCTACACCAAAATGGAAAAATTTGGAAACCAAGCTATTGGTTTTTCAATAACACAGTTAAGAAAGTAGCCCATTATATTGTAAGCAAATCATAATTGTTCATTATAGATGCTAAACTTTAATGCAAATATGACCTTTTTATTTTAAATAGTTTCCCAAGGAAGCTATATGAATAGTGATTAGGAGCACAAACTCCGTGTGACCTTGAGAAAATTATATAGCCTTTCTGAAATTTTTGTTTCATCTGTAATATAGGGACAGGTGTACCTACCCCATAGGATTGCCCTGAGAATTAAATAAGATCCTACATTAAAAAGTTCTTAGCACAGTTTGTTAAATAGTAAGCACCCTAAATGCTCCTTTTCATTATTTATTATGTGTTTATTCTATGTTAACTCACCTACAATATTACAACAACAACCATACAGAACAGTTCTGAGAATTAAGGTCACTGCCTGGCACATTATAGGTACTTACAAGAATCCATTATTCCCATTCTTTCAGGATTACTAGGGGAATGATGAGTCAATGGTACCAGAGAACTACATTTTTAAAGCCCTGGGTTGGGGGAAAAACATACCAGGTTTTCAGAAACTATATATTAGTTTTGGGGAGTGGAGAGTCAGGTAAGGACTGGAGAAAAAAATATGGAGCACTATTATTATGTAATAAGGCATTCATTTTATTACTTAAAGAGCCATGATTTCATAATGTTTTAAAGTAATGAATATAATCATTAGAGGACAAGGTTAAACTTAATTTAAGAAAATACTCAGGGACTAATACATTGTTGTCTAAACAAACAAAAACAACTTTAGTGACAATGAAATACAAACAAGAAATATGATGACTCGTTAATAAGACATTTAGAAATGATACTGAAAGCAGTCTCATTTGTTTCTCATCTTATAAAACCCAAACATCTTGAACTAGAGTTTAAAAACATGAATTAACAAGAACTCACTATTGTAAAGTTTGGTTGTGTTTTAAAATTTGCATTGTTTCAAAAGAAATACAGGTGTACCAGATATGAGGAAATAAGCATTGAAATTTCCTTACCTGTTGTGTTCCATCTGCACTTACAATAGGAGCTGACAGAAGAGAAATATCACTACTTAAAATCTGAGCTGTATCCAGTAGTGGTGGATGTTCTGCCATTATCAATAAGGCATTAATATACCGGATAACCCTCCAACTCTGAAAAACAGAAATGTACATACCCATTTGTATGTAAAACCTCAAATTATATTAAAATGCAACATAGCATTCAAGATCTGTTTCAATCTTTAACCTCAACAAATACTGTCAAAGGAAATTCTACAATACTCTCCTTGTTGATTACTTTTTCAGTCAACAGACCACTTTTATTTGTTATAACCTAACCGTCTTTCAATGTACACAGTAAATGAAGATATATTAAAAATTATATCAGCAGCCACTATTTCATTTTCTTTCTATGTATTTCTGTACAATATTTATTTAACTTATACACTACTTTAGCTAAACACTGGGACAGACCTTAAAAAACAATGACTGAGTGAGGCAAATGTATCACTGTTTTTTGTTGTTTTTTCACAAGCAGAGGTGATTTATAAAAACCAAATCATGACTTCCAGAAAGATGGTGGAGTGGGGTGGACTGAATTCATGCCTGCTCCATTGGATAAGATAGAGGACAGAGAGAGAATGACTGGGACTATTGTTCCAAAGGGTGAATGATCAAAGACAGTCTCCAAGGCTTCTTGGGGAGGAAAGAGGAGGGGAATCAGGATGGTGAGAGCAGGGTGGGTATGATCAGTTGTGATCCCAACTGGGGGAAGGCTGCAGAGCAAGGGGAAGTGCAGATCAGCTGTTCCTCCACTTTCCAACTGCTGGCTGGGAAGGCCTCTCTGTGGGGATCCATAGCTAGCTTGACCCATGGGGACCCTGGAGGCATGCCTGGATGCCAACCACGAAAACTCGTGTCCCCTCAGATGCTAGGAGTTGTTACCCAGACTGGCACTGCAAATATCCATTCCACAGGGCAAAGTTGATGGTGGATCCGCCAGGTTCGGGGCACTGCAAATACCTATTTGCAGGGTCCAGTGGACGGTAGATCCACCAGGCTCAGGGTACTGCAAATCAGCTGCATCCACTGCTCCCTGGCTGCTGCTGTTGGTTCCCTCATCCCAAGTGCTGGGATCAGCCATCTTGCTGCTGTGGGTCAGGAGCTGCCCCTCCATGGCACACTCCATCTTCCCAGCTGACTGCTACAGTGGCAGAGGGGGGGAACTGAGGGGAGGAGGTGCCTCAGGAGTGCCACTTGCTGGGAAGAAGTGATAAGTGCAGTCTGGCAAACTATTTACCTAGAGTTGTTTCCTTTTTAATATTTTTTCTATATATTTTTATTTTATTTGTACATATATATTTTATATATTTATAATTTTACTGATTTTGTATTTCTCATTAAATTTTTTTTTTTAATTTTCTTTCCTTTCTGTGGACACTCTGAGTTTATCCCCAATATAACTTGGGGTGACTCCTTCTGACGTTGGGGCCTACTACTGTTGAAGTGTGTTTAATTATTTATTCATTTATATATTTTTCATATTTATATATTTGTTAGGGGTACAAGGGTAAAGAATTGAGCCTGGGTCTCCCACATGGCAGGCAGGTATTCTGCCACTGAACTACCTGGGCACCCCTGACTAACTTTTTTTTTTTTTTAACTTTTTTATTCTATAGTTTAACACATATACAAAGCAAAGAAATAAAAAAGCAATGGTTTTCACAGCACTCTTCAACAAGCAGTTACAGGACAGATCCCATAGTTTGTCATGGGCTACCATATGATCCTCTCAGATTTTTCCTTATAGCTGCTCCAGAACATAGGAAACTAGAAAGGCCTAAGTATTTTATCATCACCACAATCGACATTTTCTCCTTGTGTGTGTGTGTGTGTGTGCGTGTGTGTGTGCGTGTGTGTGTGTGTGTGTGTGAAAAACATTTATACCAAAAAGCAATAAATTTCAAAGCACAGCACCACAATTAGCTGTGGAACAGATTTCAAAGTCTGACATGGGTTACAATTCCACAATTTTAGGTTTTTATTTCTAGCTTCTTTAAGATAATGGAGACTAAAAGAGACTCCAATTTAATGATTCAGCATTCACATTCATTTATTAAATCCTATCTTTCTGTATAACTCCAATATCACTTTGATCTTTCCATCCCTCTCTTTAGGGGTGTTTGGGCCATGGTCATTCTAACTTTTTCATACTGGAAGGGTCTGTCACTAATATGGGGTAGGGAGATGAAACTATCTGATGTTCTGGAGAGGCTGGGCCCTCTAGGTTTCAGGACTTATCTGAACAAGGGACCCATCTGGAGGTCAGAGGTTTCTGGAAAGTTACTCTAGTGCACTGAACCTTTGTGGAATTTTATATATTGCCCTAGTTTCTTCTGCCTAACTTTTAATAGACACTCAAGTAGAAATGACCCACCTTACATGAGATTCGGACCTTGATGGGGGCGGGGGGAAGGTGGGGGGAATTACTGACAAAACAAGTGAAAAAGGGAACCTTCAATGCAAAACCAAGTAAATACAAAACTTTAGATGAGTGAAGGAAACCAACAAGCAAAATAACCTTATTAATGTAATGAAATGCCACAAATGCAACAGAAAATCAGAAAGCATGTGAGAATTCAAACATAAATGGCCTTCCCAAGGATCAAATCAAAACACTTAAGGGGAGATAAAATATGAAACAACTACTAAGGAATATTTATAAAGAAATGCAGGATATCAGGAAGATTCTAGAAGAGCATAAAGAATTCAAAAGATTAATACAAAAATGGCAGGTATAAGATGAAAGACAGAGTAGACCAAAGTAGAAATATAACAGAGACACATGATAGCAGATTTGAAGAAGCAGAAGGAAAATAAGTAAGCTAGAAGACAAAACAATTGAACTAGAGTGTACAGAACAACAAATGGTAAGAAAGATGGAAAAAAGAAGCTAGATCCTAGGGAAAGGAGCACAAATGTAAAAATCAGTGGTGTCCCAAAAGGAGAAGAGTAAAGGGCTGGCGAGACTAGCTGAGGATATAATCTGGGAAAATTTCCCAAATCTTATAAAAGATATAAATATGTGAATCAAAGAGGCTCCACAAACAACAAACCAAATAAATGCAAACAGGCCCACCCCAAAACATATATCTGCGAAAATTTCCCAAACCTTATAAAAGACATAAATATGCAAGTCAAAGATGTCCAACAAACATCAAATAGAATAAATGCAAATAGGCCTATCCCAAGACATATGATAATCAAATTGTTAAATGTTGAAGAGAAGGAGAAAGTCCTGAAAGAAGCACAAGAATAGCAATCTACTACATACAAAGGAAAACACATGAGACTGAGTTTGAACTACTCAACAGGCACAAATAAGGCAAGAAGGCAGTGGTATGATATATTTAAGATTCTGATTAATAAAGACTTCCAGGCAAGAATTCTGTATCCAGCCAAACTGCCCTTCAAAATTGAGGGAGAGATTAAAACTTTCAAAGACAAAGACTGAAAGAACTCCTCAGCAAGAGACCTACCCAACAAGAAATACTAAAGGTAGTCCTGTCCAATGAAAAAAAAAAAAGACAGCAGAGGAAGGTCTGAGGAGAGCACAGAATTGAAGAGTACCAGTAATTTAAACCTTCAAAAGGAAGGACAGCATGAAGAATATATAGATCTGACAAAAACTAAAGGATAAGATGGTAGATTCAAGAACTGCTTTTACAGTAATAACGTTAAAGGTTAAAGGACTAAATTCACCAATTAAAAGATACAGATTGGTAGAATGGACTAAAAAAATATAATCCATCTATATGCTGTTTACAAGATAAGCATCTTAGACATAAGGACGCAAATAGGCTGAAAGTGAAAGGATGGAAAAAGATGTTCTATGCAAGCTGTAACTAAAAGAAAGTAAAAATAGCTATATTAATATCAGATAAAATAGATTTAAAATGTAAATGTATCATAAGAGACAAAGACATTACATATTAATAAAAGGAATGATTCACCAAGAGTAAATAACAATCATATATGTTTATACTTCCAATCAAGGACCTCCAAAGTACATGAGGCAAACACTAGCAAAACTGAAGGGAGTTATAGACGTTTCAACAATAATGGTGGGAGACTTCAATACACTAATCTCCTCTATTGAAAAAACAATCAGACAGAGGATCAATAAAAAAACAGAGCACCTATACATTGTGATAAAAGAATCAGACCTAAGAGACAGACATAGACCATTACACCCCAAAACACCAAGATATACACATTTCTGAAGTACAAACAGAATGTTCTCTAGAATAGATCATATGCTGGGACACAAGCAAGTCTTTATAAATTTACTAAGAATGAAATTAACCAAAGACCACAACAAAATGAAGCTGAAAAAAGTCACTGAAAAACAAGAGCTTTCAAAAGTGTATGGAGATTAAACACAGTCTTAATGATCAGTGCACCAGAGAAGAAATTGCTAGAGAAACTGGTAAATATCTGGAGATAACAGATAAGGAACACAACATATAGATGGAGGGAGCCAAAGAGTACAATGACTGAGAAACAATGATACATTTCTATGATGGAATATGGTGTGGATACAAAAAGGAAGAATGCCGAGAGGCATGCAATGAAGTGAACAAACCTTGGACAATATGGTGTGCAAAATAAGATAGAAACAAAAGAACAAATATGCCAAGGTCTCCTTCAGAAAATATAAGAAAATTGGAGCCTAGATTGTAAGCCCTTATAGGAGCCACACTTAGTCTGAAGTTGTAACTGTATTTCTAGATTCTGAGACACTAAGCTGTATGTTTATCAGCTGGTATTTCCTGGGAACTTTGAATAACTATGCTACCTAAGACTCAGAAATGGAGTGCTGCAGGCCTGTAAGATAGCATAGCCATATACAATAACAGTTAAAGTAACTTAAAATGAGATCAGGCCTCAATTAGAGATAAAAGTGAAGCCAATATGGCTGGAACTAAGGTAAATCAGAATACAGGGTAAAGGATGAAAATGCACATACTCTAGACCTCCACCTATTATATGAGGTCAAAGACAGATTTATTATATCTAGAACCTAAATTTTCTGTCACATACAATCTAAATCAATTTGTCTGGATAGCTCATTTCAGCAAACCAAGCTACTGGAGTCCAGAACGGGAACGAGGCCTTGTAATACTGTATAGCTTAATGTAATACTCAGACTATGGTGGCCTGATAATCTAAAAGTATTGGCAGAGTCCGTGGAGGGTCTGGAGGAAAAAAAAAAATTGAAATTATTAAACTTCTCCATCTGGGAAACCCCGGGAATCTTCTCAACCATTGGGAACTGCTAAGAAAACAGGCCAAGCTCTTGATTTTGAGGCTTGTTCTAATGAAACTTATTTCTGTAGTGGACAAGCTGAGACCATCTATAGCAAACCTTAGAGCTGCTTCTAGGAAACCTCTTTTGGTGCTCAGATGTGGCTTCTCTCTCTCTAAGCTCAACTCTGCAAGGAAAATTGTTACCTATGAGGGACATGACATTCAGGGATGAAAATCTCCCTCACAACATGGGGAGTGGCTCCCTGGGATGAGTATGACCCCAGCACCCTGGGTCTGACAAGGTCGCCTTCCTGACCAAAAGTGAGGAAAGAAGTGTAACAAAATATGGCATCAGTGGCTAAGTGACATCAAACAGAGTCAACAGGCTATTCTGGAGGGTAGTATTACACAAGCTTCAGTTAGATAGTGCTAACTGCAATGGTTTACTAAATCCCAACAAACACCACTTCTGTTAATTCTTGAGAAAACCTAGGGCTTGAACTGAGACTCTATAGTTTCATGCACTAGGTTTGCTTTCCTGGAACCTATAATTTCCAAAGGGTTCCTAGGCCAGATAAACTCTAAAACCCAAAGGGATCAGCCTCTCCAAGATTATCAACTAATTATATCACCCTATCCTTTAGTGTTGACATCCCTTCTCGACATGAAAAAGTCAGAATGGGTTTTGCCTAAAAATCCCCATAAATTGGGAGAAGGAACAAAGGAGAAAGAGGAGTTATAACACGGAACTACTATACTGATTTTTCTTCTGGCCTCCAGTGTTATGGATCAGTTAGAAGGAAAAATCTGAAATAATAGAATGGCAACCCATAAGAAACTGTGAAACCTGTTCTGTAACTACATGTTAAAGTATACTTTGAAAATTAGTGCTTTTCCTTTCTTTTCTTTGTTTATATGTTATATTTCACAGTTAAAAAAAGTTAAAACAAAACAAAACAAAACAATCCCCATCATCCTATCACTCTTTTGGGACTATATAAGAATTAAAATTTATCAGCGACTCCTCTGATCAGGAAAAAGGTAGGAAAATTTGTTCAGGATTAGGAGAAGAGTCTTCTATCTTTAATTTCAAGTTTTAAGCTCTAACATTAGTTATTCTATCATTCTTTTCTAAGCGGCATTTACTTCACAACAAACTAACACCTAAGTTTAAAAATCATTAACTGTAGCGTATCACTCATATAAAAAGTAAAAGAAAAGAAGCAAGAGACTTGGTGTAAGCAATATTAGTGAAACAAAAACAACATAAAAATTACAACTGACCTTTGATAAGGCAATCAAGTAGATTTAATTGGGACAGAATAGCCTCTTCAAAAAATGGTGCTTGGAAAACTGCATATCCATATCCAGAAGAATGAAAAAGGACCCCTATCTCACACCTTATACAAAAATTAACTTAAAATTGATCAAAGACCAAACAACAGAGAAAATGTAAGGATATATCTTAAAGATCTGGTAGTAGCAGGTGGTTTCCTAGACCTTACACACAAAGAGCAAATAATGAAAGAAAAAAACTGATAAATAGTATCTCCTCAAAACTGAATGCTCTTGTGCATCAAAGGACTTTGTCAGGCAAATAAAAAGGCAACCTACAAAATGGGAAACAATACTGGAAAACACATATCTGATTAAGGTTTAATATCCAGAATATATAAAGAGATCCTACAACTCAAGAACAAAAAGACAAGCAACCCAATTAAAAACTGGGCAGAAGACATAAATAGACACTTTTACAAAGAGGAAATACAAATGGCACAAAAACATATGAAAAGAAGTTCAACTTCACTAGCTACCAGGGAAAGGCAAATCAGACCACACTGAGATACCAATATCTCACACCTACTAGAATGGCCATAAAAACAGAAAACTACAAGTGCTAGAGAGGATTTGGAGGAAGAGGTATACTTATTCACTGTTGGTGGAAATGAAGAATGGTGTAACCCCTCAGAAGAGTGTGGCAGTTCCTCAGGAACCATATAACCAGCAATATTACTAGGAATATACTCAGAGGAACTGAAAAGCAGGGAAACAAATGGACATTTGCACACCAATGTTTACAGCAGCATTCTTCACGACTGCCAAAAGAGGGAAACAGCCCAAAAGTCCATCAGTGGACAAGTAGATAAACAAATGTGATATATACATATGCTGGAATATTACACAGCTGTAAGCCAGAATAAAGTCATGATGCATGCAACAACATGGATGAACCTAGAGGACAATATGTTGAGTAAAATCAGCCAGAAAGAAAATGACAAATACTGTGTGGTATCACTAATATGAACAAACTACATTGAGAAAATTCTGAAGTTACAGTTGAGAACACGTTATTAGGCATAGAAAAAGGGTAGAGACTGGGCAGTTGATGTTGAAGGAGTACAGAATGTTCAAAAGGACTTGATTGTAAAGATTCAGAGACGGATAGTACAACACTGTGTGAAGGTAGCACAATATTATAAGCATGATGAACAAACCTGAGGGTGACTATGACTGAAGAGGAAGGCTAGGGTCATGATGACATGAGAAGGAAAGACAGATAATAACTGGAACTGCACAACTAAGCAAATCCTAGAGTGGACAATGATGGTGATTACATGTACAAATAAGAAAATTTCTACATGAGGGAAAACAAATGAATGTCACTATTGCAAGGTGTGAAAAATGTGATGGTATATGGAAAAAAATACCATCAATGCAAACTAAAGTCTACAGTTAACAGTAACAGTGTAAAATTCTTTCATTAATAGTAAGAAAGGCAATATACCAAAGCTAAATGTCAGTAAGAGAGGGATACAAGGGAGGGGTATGGGATTCTTTGTTGTTCTTTCTCCTTTATATTGTTTTACTCTTCCTTTGCAGAAGAAATGGAAATGTCCTCATTTAGACTGTGGTGGTGAATGCATACTTATGTGATTATACCAGGAGCCACTGATTGCACCTGTAGCAACAATTGTATGGAATATGAATAAGACTTTAAAAGATAAACAGAGAGTTACAAGTGCTGCAGAAGATGTGGAGAGAGAGAGAAACCTATTCGCTGTTGATAGGTAAGTAGAATGGTGCAGCATCTCTGGGGAACAGCGTGGTGGTTCCAGAGGCTAACTTAGGGTTGCCATATGATCCTGCAATCCTGTTATTAGGTATATAATTGGAGAACTGAAAGCAGGAACACAAATACACATTTGCACAGTGGTGTTTATGGCAGAATTCTTTTCAATTTGGAATGGCTGGAGGTGGCCTAAGGGCATATGACTGATGAAAGGAAGGGCAAACTTGGCTGTATACAGACAATGGAATATTGAATGGCTGCAGGAAGGAACAAAGTTGCAAGGCATACTATGACATTAATGAATATCGAGGACCGTTATGTTGAGTGAAGAAAATCAGAAACAAAGGGTCACATACTGATGGTTTCACTAATGTGAACGAACTATGAGAAAACTCTAAGAATCCGAGCATGGGTTGCCAGGGGACAGAAATTGGGCAATCGATGATTAAAGAGTACAGAATGTTCAATAACATGCATTGAACGTAAAATCAAGGTTCCTAGGTTGTAAAATCTTACAGCAGTCACATCTATTCCTGAGCTTTAACTGTTATTTCTAATTCTGAGATGCTGTGCTCTATGTATATAATCTGGTAGTGTCCTGTAACTTTATGCGGCTGTGTGACACCTGAGCCTAAGAGTTGGAGCTCTGCAGCTCTGAGAGTCAGCATTACTCCATACAGCAACTGTTAAAGGAGCTGAAAAAGAGATCAGACTTCAATTAGAGGTCTGAATGAAACTAAACAAGTTAGGACTAAGGGATATCAGAATACAGGGTAATAGATATTAACTATATTTAAAACTTCAACTTCTGTGTGAGACAAAAGGAAGGATGTTTATTTAGTCCAAAATTTAAACTTTCTGTAGCATGCTATCTAATCTAACTAGTCTGGTCCCTTTAACTAAACAATATAATTACATGGAACCTAAAATAGGCAATGAGATCTTGCTATTCTGTACAGGATAATATAATACTCCTATATTTCAGAGTATTTTGGGTAGAAAATTTTAAAATATTGGCAAATTCCCTTTGAGGGATTGGGGGGAAAATGTGGAGATTTAAACTTCTCTACCAGCAGAATTCCTGATATTGTCCTAAGCATTAGAGGGGATAAATAAGGGGTAAAATAAATTGGGTAGATTGAAATACTAGTGGTTAATGAGAGGAAGGGGTAAGGGTTGGGGGTTGTATGAGTTTTTTATTTTTTCTTATTTCTTTTTCTATTCTAAAAATGATCATGGTGATAAACATATAACTATATGATGATATTGTGAGCCACTGATTATAAACCATATATGGGCTGTATGTCTGTGAATATCTGTCAATAAAAATATTAAGTTAAAGAAAAGAATTAAATATTCACTGAGACTCTTCCAAAAATGAGGGACATTAAGACATTCTCATATAAACAAAAGCTGAGGGAGTTCATCAATACTAGATATGCCCTACAAGCAAGGCTAAAGGGAGTTCTTCAGACTGAATGGAAAGGGTACTAGACAGTGGATCAAAGCAGCATAAACAAATAAAGACCTAAAGTAAAGTTAACTATTTGGGTAATTATAAATGTCAGCATTATTTGCATCATATTGTTTAGTATGTAACTCCACTTCTTACTTCCTACAGGTACTCATATGCAAATGCATAAAAAGTTAACAATCTAGGTTTTGCACATACAATGCACAAAGATATAAGCAGTAACAAGTACAAAAAGTGATGGGAGGACAGAAGGTATAGGAAGAGTATGTGAGCTTGCTATTGAAGTTATGTTGGTATCAACTCATATGTGACTTATATATTTAAAATGTTAAATTTTAACCCTAGGGTAACCACAAAGAAAATAGATGAAAAATAAATGCAGATAGAAATAAGAAGGCACTCAAAACAATAAACAAATAAATACAATAGTAGGCTTTAATGGAAGTGACAGACAAAAGAGGAATAAAATTTACAAAGGCTAAATAACAAAACTGCAGAAGAAAGTCTTATATCAATAATGACTTTAAATGTAAGTGGACTAAACTCTCCAGTCAAAAGGCAGAGATCAGCAGAATGAATTTAAAAAAAAGCATAACCCAAGTACTTGCTGTCTGAGTCAAAGATACAAGTAGGGTGAGGGTGAAAACATGGAAAAAATATATACCACGCAAATATTAACAAAAGAAGAGGTAGGGTGGCCATACTAATATCATATAAAATAGGTTTAAATAAAAAACAGTTGGTCATTAAATACTAATTCTGCACCTTAAAGCAGAGCCCCAAAATATATGAAGCAAACATTGACAGACATGAAAGGAAAAACTGATGGTTCTACATTAACAGTAGGAGACTTTAATATACTACTCTGAATAATGGATAGAATATCTAGTCAAAACATCAATAAGGAAGTACAGGACTTGAATGATACAATAAACCAACTGTACCTAACAGATATATATATATATATATAAACACTTCACACATACTACACACACAAAACAGAATACACATTCTTTCTGCATGCACATGGATTATTCTCCAAGACAGGCTACATCTTAGATCACAAAACAGTCACAATAAATTTTAAAAAATGAATACAATTTATATTCTCTGACCATACAGGATAAAGCTAGAAATCAATAACAGAGAGAAATGGAAAATTCACAAATATGTGGAAATTAAACAAAATTCTATTTGTCCTTTTGTGTGACTTATTTCACTCAACATAATGTCCTCAAGGTTCATCCATGTTGTCACATGTTTCAAGACTTTCATTCCTTCTTACTGATGAATAATATTCCATCATATGTATGTACCACATGTTATTTATCCACTCACCTGTTCATGGACACCTGGGTTGTTTCCATCTTTTGGCAATTGTGAATAATGCTGCTATGAACATTGGTGTGCAAGTGAATGTTCCTGTTCCTGCTTTCTGATCTTCGCAGTAGAGGGACTGCCAGGTCATAAGGGAACTCCACAGAAAGCTTTCTGAGGAAGTAGCAAACTGTCATCAACAATGGCTGTATGATTTTACATTCCCACCAGCAGAGAATAAGTGTTCTTATTTCTCCACATTCACTCCAACAACTTGTAGTTTCCTGTTAGTTTAATGCCAGTCATTCCAGTAGTTGTGAAATGTTATCGCATTGTGGTTTTTGATATGCATTTCCCTAATAGCTAGTGAAGTGAAGCATCTTTTCATGTGCTTTTTAGTCATTAGTATTTCATCTGGAAGAATGCCTATTCATACTTTTGTCCATTTTTTAATTAGATTATATGTTATTTTTATTGCTGAGTTGTAGGATTTTTTATATATTCTGGATATCAAACCCTTATCAATAAGTGGTTTCCAAATATATTGTCCCATTGAGTCAGCTGCCATTTCATCTTTTTGACTAAGTCCTTTGAAGCAGAAAACCATATAATTTTGAAAAGGTCCCACCTACCTATTTTTTCTTTCAATGCTTGTGCTGTAAGTGTAAAGTCTAATAACTACTGCCTATCACTAGATCTTAAAGAGGATTCCCTACATTTTCTTCTAGGAGTTTTACGATAATAGCTCTTATATTTAGGTCTTTGATCCACTTTGAGTTAATTTTTGTATAGGGTGTGAACTAAGGGTCATCTTTCATTCTTCTGTATATAGATATCCAGTTCTCCGTATACCATTTATTGAAGAGAATGGGCTTAGGAATTTTGTCAAAAATCAATTGACCATAGATTTGACAGTCTATTTCTGAGTTCATAATTTGATTCCCATTGATTAATATGTCTATTTTTATACCAGTACCATGTTGTTTTGACCAGTGTGGCTTTACAATATGCTCTAAGATCAGGAAGTATGAGTCCTCCAAAATCATTTTTCTTTTTCAAGATATTCTTGGCTATTTGCGGCCTCTTAGCCTTTGAAGAAAAATTTTATAATTAACTTTTCCATTTCAGCAAAGTAAGATGTTGGTATTTTGATTGATATTGCATTGAATCTATAGATTGTTTTGTGTAGAACTGACACCTTAACAATATTAGCCTTCCAATCCATGAACACGGAATGTATTTCCATTTACATAGGTCTTTTATGACTTCTTTTGCAAATGTTTTGTAGTTTTCCCAGTACAGGTCCTTTACATTCTTGGTTAAGTTTACTCCTAGATATATGATTATTTTAGTTGCTATTGTAAATGGAATTTTTTATTATCTCTTCACATACCTCATTAATGGTGCAGAGAAACACCACTGGTTTCTGCATGCTGATCACGTATCCTGCTACTTTGCTTAAACTCTTTTATTAGTACTAGTAGTTTTGCCATACATTCTTTGGGACGTTCTAAATAGAGGATCACGTCATCTGCAAAACAGTGTAAGTTTTAATTCTTTTCTGATCTGCATGCTTTTTATTTTTTTTTCTTGCCTAATTGCTCTAGCTAGAACTTTCAGCACAATGTTTAATAATAGTGGTGGTCATGAGCATCCTTAACTTGCTCCGATCTTAGAGGGAAAGCTGTCAGTCTCTAACTGTTAAGGACAACGTTAACTGTGTTGACCACAGATGTGACAGTCTATTTTCGAGTTCATAATTTGATTATGCCTTTTAATATGTTGCGGAAGTTACCTTCGATTCCTAGTTTTCGAAGTGCCTTTATCAGGAAAGAAAGCTGAATGCAGTCAAATTTTTCTGGTCAACTGAGACAATCACATGATTTTTCCCTTTCGATTTGTTAATGCGATATAGTACATTAATTGATTTTCTTATGTTGAACCACCTTTGGTTACCTGGAATAAAACCCACTTGGTCATGGAGTATAATACTTTTAATGTGCTGTTGAATTCGATTTGTAGGTATTTTATTGAGCATTTTTGCATCTATATTCATTAGAGAGGTTGATCTGTAATTTTCTTTTCTTGTTGCAGAGCTTTATCAGGCTTTGTCATTATAGTGATATTGGCTTCACAGAAAGAGTTAGGTAGTATTCCCTCTTCAATTTTTTGGAAGAATTTGAACAGGGTTAACTCTTCTTGGAATGTCTAGTAAAATTTGCCTGTGAAACCATCTGGTTCTGGCCTTTTCTTTGTTGGGAAGTTTTTGATGACACTGATTCAATCTCCTTTGTTTGTTGAGGTCTTCTATTTATTCTTGAGTCAGTGTAGGCTATTTGTGTATTTCTACGAAACTGTTCATTTCAACCAAGTATTTAGTTCGTTGGTATAAAACTGTTCATCGTTAACATCTTATGACCTTTATTGTTTCTTCAGGATTCACAGTAATGATCTCCCTCTCACTTCTGATTTTATTTGCATCTTCTCTCTTTTTGTCTTTGTCAGTCCAGCAAAGGGTTTGTTGATTTTATTAATCTAAGTGATTTTTCTTGACAAAATGGCAAAGACCTCTCACTTGGAAAAGAACAATCTCTTCTACAGATGATGTTGGGAAAACTATATCTCCTTTTGAAAGAAAACGGAGTACCCCTACCTCACATCATATAGAAAAACCAACTCAAAATGGGCCAAATACCTTAAGATAAGATCTAGAACTATCAAACTTCTACAAGAAAATGTCTGAGTAGGATCTTGCATTAAGCAATGGTTTCTTAGATTTTATAGCCAAATCAGAAGCAACAAAAGATAAAATAAATATGTCTCTTCCAAAATTAAAAACTTCGGCTCCTCAACCTATCATGAAACTAAAACCACAACCTATACAATGGGAGAACATATTTTGAAACCATATATCTGATAAAGGTTTAATATCCAGAATACAAAAAGAAATCCTTCAATTTAAACAAACAAAACAACAAAGATTCCAATTTAAAAGTTGGTAAAAGACTTGAACAGACATTTCTTCAAAGATATATACAAATGGTCAGAAAGCATTTGAAAAGATACTTAACATCATTAGCCAGCAGAGAAATGCAAATCAAAACCACAACAACGTATCATCTCAAACCTATAAGAATGGCTGCTATAAAACAACAGGAAATTACAAATGTGGAAGAGGGTGTGGAGAAATAGGAACACTTATAGATTGCTGGTGAGAATGTAAAATGGTAGAGCCGCTGAGGCAGACAGTGTGGTGTCTCCTCAGAAAACTAAATACTGAGTTGCCGTATAACCTGGCAATTTTGCTACTCGGAATATACACAGAAGATCAGAAAGCAGTGTCACAAACAGATATTTGCACACCAACACTCAAAGCGGCATTTTTTTTTTACAACTGCCAAAAGAAGGGAACAATTCATGTGTCCATTAACAGATGAGTGGATAAACAAAATGTGGTATATACATATGATGGAATATTATGCAGCAATAAGAACGAATGAGATCCAGAAGCATGTGACAACATAGATGAACCTTGAAAACATAATGCTGAGTGAAATAAGCCAGACACAAAACGACAGGTATTGTATGATTTAACTAACATGAACTACCTAAAGAATGTAAATTCAGTCTAAAAGGTAGAAGATAGAGAACCTAGAGATAAACAGAAGTTGGAAAAGGTGAAGAGGTTACATAATATGTATAGAACTGTTAACGAGGTTGAACTTGTTTCAGAATGGACAGATACAACAGAAGTCTGCTATTGGGATTATAAATAACAGTGCTTTATTGGAGGTAAATTTTATTGAAAACGGTTGTTTAAAGTCATGCATATCACCAGTTAACACTAAAAATAAAAAGAAGTTCTTGCATGAACTACTACTAAGGTATGACACATACAGAAAGTTAATAATAGAGTGGTATATGCGGAAAATTAACTATTATATGTTATGGACTCCATTTAACAGTAATACCTTAATATTCTTTCATCAACAGTTAACATGTATAACATACCAAGAGTGGGGTAAATACGTGGGGTGGGGGGGGAATAAGGGATATGGGTGTTATGGATTCTCCTTTTGTGAACATATGTGGGTCTTTGTTATTTTTCTCTTTGGAGCAATGAAAATCGTCTAAAATTGAATGTGATGATGATTGCACAACTAAGTGAGGATACTGTGAGGCAGACTGTATTTGCTGGATAGAATATATGATATGAGAATGTATCTGAATAAAATCTGTAGATTCAAGAATAATTAGATATTTTTTTAAGTTATAAAAATTAATCAACAGAAAACTACAAGTGCTGGAGAAGATGTGGAGAGAGTGATATACCTATTCACTGCTGGTAAGGAAGCAGACTGGTACAGCCTCCCTGGAAGGCAGTGTGGCAGTTCCACAGGGACTAAGTAACTATATGGTTGCTATTTGATTTTGCTATCCAGTTACTTGGTATCTACTTGGAAGAACTGAAAGCAGGGACATGAAGAGATATTTGCATACTGGTGTTTACCACAGATGTATTCATGACTGCCAATGGATGGACATGACCTAAGGGTACACTGACTGATAAGCAGGAGACACTGTGGTATATACATAAGATGGAATATTGTGAGACTACAGAAAGGAATAAAGGCATGAGACATGCAATGAAGTGAATGAAATTTGAGGACAATATGTTGAATAAAAAAGCCAGAAACTAAAGGACAAATACTGTATGGTCTCATCAGTATAAACTAACTATAATGAGCAAATTCTGAGAATTAAATTTGAGAGCACAGGTTATCAGGAGACAGAAAGTGGGCAGAGATTGGGCAATCAATGATTAGGAAGAAAGGAATGTTCTTTAAGTCTTCTTATAAAGACTCCCAGATTGTAAACTCTTACAGCAGACACATTTATTCCTAAATTTTAACTCTTATCTGTAAATTCTGAGATGCCTCACTCTTCATGTGTAACCTGGTAGTTACCTCGAACTTTGGCTATCTGTGTGACATAGAGACTCAGTTAGAGCTCTGCAGCTCTGAAAACCAGCATTTCTCCATACAGCAACAGTTAAAAAAGCCAAAAAAAAGATCAGACTTCAATTAGAGATACAAATGAAGATGAACTGGTTAGGAATAAGGTAAATCAGAATACAAGGTAAAGGATAATATTATCTCTATTTTAAAACTCCAACTTCTGTGTGAGGCCAAAGGAGAGATATTTCTTTTGTGCAAAGTTTAAATTTTCTATGGTACCCTATCTAATTTAACCTCTCTGGCCAGATTATTTAAACAGCCTAATTACATGCAACCCCAGAATAGGAAATGAGATCTTGGTATTCATGATATTATTGTAATGCCATGATACATTCTAAAGTATTTGGGGCAGAAAATGAAAAATGTATTTGTAAAGTTCCTTGAAGGACTAGAGGAAAAATGAACTATTAAACTTTTCGACCCGGGAAATTCCTAATTCTCTCAAGCATTAAGAACTTTCAATTTAATAAGCTAAGCCCTCAAATTTGCACTTATGAAACTTATTTCTGTAATGGCAAAGCTAAACCTACTTATAACTATTCCTAAGAATCACCCCCAGAGAACTTCTTTTGTTACTAAAATGTGGCCTCTCTCTCCCCAAGCCAAATTCTGCAAATAAACATATTTTATAATTAAAATTCCTAACTTTCTAATATTAAACCCCTCTTTAACACTATGGATAAACCCAGGTTGATATCATCTTTTTTACACATTACAGATATAATTTGTTACTACTTGCTAGAATTTTTTCACCTATACTCACAGTTTAAATAAGCCTGTAGTATTCATTTCTCATACTATTCTTTTAGTTTTGATACTAAAATTATACAGCTTCATAAAATGGGTTAGAGAGCATTCCCTTTTTTACTTCAGAAGACTTAGTTTACCATTCGAATGATCTGTTCCTTTAAGTGTTTAACTCTTTTATTTAAAAAATCATCTAAAACTGGTTTTTGGATTTGTGTGTGTTTGTGTGGCAAGATTTTAATCTATCGCTTCAATTTATTTAATAGATATAGGGCACTTAAGGCAATATCCTCTAAAACAACAAATATATTGGGATAGAGCTGCTCAGTCATTAAAATCTCCTTTATTCTCTTCACTGAATTGGCCTTTCAGGTTCTTAATTTAACAGAGATCTGACTCTCCCCTGAAAACACTGCTTTCCATGGAATGGAAATACATCAAGTGGTGATTTCTTTTTTCCTTCTACTACCCTTATATCTCTGAGCTTGGAGATGGAGTAGGTTCCCCCCATGCTCCTTGTTGCCACTTTCATACCATTCTCCCACACTTCTCCCTAAAATCCAGTTTGAATCTCAGGTCTCCAAATTACAACACTCATTTACCCTTCTTATTATAGTCATCTAAATTCTACCACTTATCCCCATTCTTAGAAAATTTAAATTTTAGTTCCAGGCTTGCTGTCATTTTTCCAAAACCATTGCTGTCATAATTTTTAGTGATATGTAATATTCCCATAGTTGAAACTTCCTAATACCCTAGGTATCTTATCTCACTTTCTCCAACAATCTTGTCCTTCCTTCTACCTTAGTATCTCACTCTCATGTTTATATCTCTGACCCTATCATTGTTAATTACTAGAAATTTTCCAAATCTTACCTTCAATCATCCAATTTTGTAATAATCAAGAGTTCGCACCATTTGTACTCTGACTCCAATACTTAGTAGGAAGATATAAAACTCATTGATTTTACTACCGTTTCCTGTTCCTTAAGACTAATCCCAAAGAAGTCTTCACTCCTTTCCTTTGCATATAATACTGGTTTGCTACTTTCTATCTTCTCTGATTTTGCCTGGTATAACCACAACCCTGATTAAACTCTGCACCTGCAGCTGTGCTACTGAATGTGCTCCAGATTAATAAAAAAAAAAAAAAAAAACTTGCTGACTGGTTTCACTTCAGGCAACTGAAAGATAACAACACCGAGATGAGAAAGATGTTGGAATTATCTAACAAGAATTTGGTAACAGCCATTATAGAAATTCTTGAATGAAAATTACTGAGAAGTCTATTTTTTTTAGGAGTCTATTTTTAAAAGTGAAAAAATTAAGTCTTACCAAAGAAATAGAAAACATAAAGAAGTGGTAAATGTGAATTTTAGAACTGAAAATTTAAAAAAACTCAAGATGGGCTCATTAGCAGAAAAGACATAACAAAGGAAAGAATATCAGTGAACCTGAAAACAGAAATTACACAGTCTAAACAAGAGAAAGAAAATAAACAAAAAAACTGAAAGAACAAGACCTCCTGTGGGACATTAACAAAAGAGCTAATAACTTTTGTGTTACCAGAGTCCCAGAGAGAGAGAGAAGAAAAGTGTGAGGCTGAAAGAATATTCAAAGAATTAAAGGTTGAATATTTCCAAATTTGGCTAAGGGCAAAAATTTGGTAAAGGGCAAAAACAGATTCAAGAAAGAGAGCAAACCTCAAAAAGAAAGCTCAAAGAAATGTAGATCAAAGCGTATCACAATCAAACTTTTGAAAACTAAATATACAAAAAAACTCTTGAAAGCAGTAAGACAGAAAAATGATGATTATGAAGGAACAGCAACTGAAATGACAACGGATTTCTGTCAGTGGATTTCCTGGAGATCAGAAGGAAGTGGCACATTTTCAAGCACTGAAAGAAAAGAATTGTCCTATATCTGGTGAAGATATTCTTAGGAATGAAGGTGAAATGAAAATATTCTCAGATGAAGAAATACTTAGGGAATTTGTTACCAGCAGTCCTACTCAAAAAAAAAAAAAAAAGAAGGCTAAAGAAAGCCCTTCAGGAAGATATACGATAAAGACTGAGATGGTATAGTCTAGGAATGCCTAGAGTGTATAATGATAGTGACTGAACGTACAAATTCAACAATGTTTTTACATGAGGAAGAACAAAGGAATGTCAATACTGCAGGGTGATGAAAATAGATGGTAATTATTATATTAAAACTCTAACATATGTGTGAGACTAAAGCAAAAAATGTTTATTTGGTACGAAATTTATATTTTGACTAGTGCACTTCCTAATATAACTTATGTGGACAGCTTAATTGAACACCATAAGGACATGGAACCTTGAGTAGGGCATGAGATTGTATAGGCTTGTCCAGAGTGATGCCCCAGTAAATCTCAGAGTGATATGAACAGTAAATAAAATAGTATTTGCAAAGTCCCCATGGGGGAATGGTGAAAAAGGAGGAAAATTCAACTTCCCCAAGTGGAGAATTCTTGATATTCACACAAGCAGTGGGGACAACCAAAGCAATAGGCTGAGCCTCAATCTTGGGGTTTGTTCATATGAAACTTAACCCTGCAAAGGATAGGCTCAGCCTACTTAAAATTAGGCCTAACAGTCACCCCCAGAGAACCTCTTTTGTTGCTCAGATATGGCCTCTCTCTCTCAGCCAACACGACAAGCAAACTCACTGCCCTCCCCCTCTCTATGTGGGACATGACTCCCAGGGGTGTGGACCTTCCTGGAAACGTGGGACAGAAATCTCAGAATGAGCTGGGACTCAGCATCAAGGGATTGAGAAAACCTTCTCGACCAAAAAGGGGAAGAGAGAAACGAGACAAAATAAAGTGTGAATGGCTGAGAGATTCCAGAGTCGAGAGGTTATCTTGGAGGTTATTTTTATTATATAGATATCACATTTTTAGTTAAGGTGTAATGGAGAGGCTGGAGGGAACTGCCTGAAAATGTAGAGCTGTGCTCCAGTAGCCACGTTTCTTGAAGATGATTGTATAATGATATAGCTTTTGCAATGTGACTCTGTAATTGTGAAAACCTTGTGTCTGAGGCTCCTTTTACCTACCTTATCGACAAACAAGTAAAACATATGGATTAAAAATAAATAAATAATAGGGGGAACAAATGTTAAAATAAATTTAGTAGATTGAAATGCTAGTGATCAATGAAAGTGAGGGGTATGGGGTATGTTATGTATGAATTTTTTTCCGTTTTCTTTTTTTGAATTGATGCAAATGTTCTAAGAAATGATCATGATGATGAATATACAACTATGTGATGATATTCTGAGTACTGATTATATATCAAGTATTAATGATCATATGGTAAGAATGTCTGTGTTTGTATGTTACATTTAATAAATAAATTAATTTTTTCAAAAAAAGAAAGCCCTTCAAACAGAAAGGAAGGATAAATGTAGAAACCTGGAACATCAGGAACAAAAAAGGTAAAGATATATACTGTTTCCTCTTGAATCTTTAAAACTGCATTTGAAGACTGAGGCAAAAACTGTAACATGTTCTGACGCAGTTCTCAAAATACATAGAAAAGGAGTTAAGACAACTATTTACAAAATGGGAAGGACAACAGAACTCGAATGGATATGAGGTTTCTATATTCACTGACAGTGGTAAAATGTTGACACCAGTAAACTAATAAGTATAATTTAAAATCTAGAGCAATCACTAAGACATCAAAAACACTATAAATGAATCAAAATGGAATCCTGAAAAATGTTCAAGGAACACACAGGAAGACAGGAGCAGGGAAACAGAGGAATGAAAAACAGAGGGAACAAACAAAAAATAAAAAATAAAGTGGCAAACTTAAGCTCTAACATACCAATAATTACATTAAAGGTAAATGGTCTAAACAAACAAACCTAAACAGAGATTTGCAAGATGGATTAAAAAAACATAGCTTAATGACATGCTGTCTAAAAGAAACTCCCTTCAAATATAATGATACAATTGAAAGTAAAAGATTGGAAAAAGATATACTATTCCATTAATCAAAAGAAATGGCAAAGAGAGAGATTACACAAAAGGATGAAGATGCCAATTCACAAAAACGCATAATTTTAAGTGTGTATGCACTAAACAACAGAGCTGCAAAACATATGAGGCAAAAACTGATATAAGTGAAAGAAAATGTAGACAACCCCATAAACATAGTCAGTGACCAACACCTCTCTCTCAACAATTGATAGAACCACTAGATGTAAAATCAGTAAGGATTTAAAGGAGCTGAAGAACACAATCACATCGTTATTTACAGAGCATCCACCCAACAACAACAGAATACACAGTTTTTCAAACACCCATAGATATTCACCACAATAGAGCACATTCTGGGTCATAAATCTCAAAACATTTAAAATAATTGAAGACTTACAAATTACTTCTCTGACCATAATGGAATTAAATTAGGAATCAATAACACAAGAATAGCAGGAAAATCTTCAAACACTTGAAAATTAAATAAGAGCAAACAAACCAACAATACTGAACTGAGTGAAGATTAAAAGACAATAAATAAGAATACGTGGAGTGTGACTAAATCAGTGGTGTAAGGGAAATTTATTGCACCAAATGCTTGCTTAGAAAAAAGAAAAATTCTCAAATCAATAGCAAGTTTCTACCTCAAGAAACTAGAAAAAGAGACAAAATGAACCCAAAGCAGAAGAAAAAAAACAGTAAAGGCAAGAGAGTTGAATTCAATGATGCTAAGAGCAGAAAAATAACAGGAAATCAATGAAATAGATGGCTCTTTGAGTAGATCTATGAAAGCGATAAAGCTCTAGCAAGATTTTCAATAAAAGATAAAACAGAAATTATCAAAGTATCTCACTACTGAACCTAGACATTAAAAGGATAATAAGAGAATACTGTGGACAATTCTACAAATATAAATTCTATAACCTAGACGTATGTAATGGACCAATTCCTCTAAATGCACAAACTACCAAAACTCCTCAATATGAAACAGAAATCAAAATAACCTTATAACTATAAAAATATAGATACATAGTTTAAAAACACTTTCATGAAAGAAATCTTCAGGACCAAATGGTTTCACTGAAGAATTCTGTTAAACATTTAAAGAAGGATTAGCACCAATTCTAAATAATCCCTTCCAGAAAACAGAAGAGGAAGGAACACTTTCCAACTCATTTTATGATGCCAGTATTAATCTGACACCCAAACCAGACACAGAGAATACAAAAAAAGAAAACAGATACCAAAACCCCCAAGAACGTAAGTGGAAATATCTTCAACAAAATACTAGCAAATAGAATTCAGAAACATATAAAAAGAATTATACCCTATGACCAAGGAGGGCTAATTTTAGGGCTGGCTCTATCTTCAAAAATAATTCAATGTAATCCACCATATTAACAAAGCTAAAGAAGAAAAAAAATCACATGATCATATCAATTGATGTAGAAAAAGCATTTCACAAAATTCAGCAGCCATTCATGATAAAAAACTATCAGAAAAAAAGAAACAGAGGGGAACTTCCTCAATTTGATAAAGAGCATATACAAAAACCCTATAGCCAATATACTTAATGGTGAAAGACTGAGTTTTCATTACTTTCATTACTCTTATTCAGCAAAGTACTGGAAGTCCTGGCTTCCTAGCCAGTGAATAAAAGGCACATAGGTTGGAAAGGAAGAAATAAAACTGTACCAATTTGCAGATGAGATGATTGTGTGTGTAGAAAATTCCAATGACTATACCAAAACCTTCCAGAATTTGTGAGTTCAGCAAGGTCACAGAATATAAGATAAACATATAAAAATCAATGATATTTCTGTATCTGTGGTAGACTGAATTATGTACCTCAATTAAGATCTGCTTGCAATCTTAATAGACATTCCTGTGGGGTTGAACGCACTGTAAATAATGCCTGTTGAAGAAGTTATTTCTAATTAAAGTATGGCCCAATTACTGAGGGTGGGTCTTGATCTGGATGACTGCCTTATAAAGAGGAGCATGAAGTCGCAAAAGTGGAAAAAGGAGAAGACATCTTTAAGTGATGCGAAGCAGAGATAAAAGTCAAGGGACTTCAAGAATTGCTGGCAAGCCAGGACTAGAATGCTAAAAATTTGGGAGGAGACATGCCATATTCATGGTATGGAAGGCTCAATATAGTAGAGATGCTAATTCCCCCAAAATTCATCTATAGGTTTATCACAACCCACAATCAAAATCCCAGCAAGATTTTTTGGTCTATATATACTTAGAAAACATAGACAGAGCGGCTAAGGTACTAAAACAGCTAGAATAGTTTAGGAAAAAAATAAAATGCAAGAAATCACTCTACTCAACACTAATACACTGCAGTAATCAGTAATTGTGGTATTGGAAACCAACGCCTGGCTCTGATCCACTACAGCCGCCAAGGGGTTTCTCTGGCCAGCGTTGATTATATCACTCTACAAGCATGGGGAATATTTTTGCTAACCTCTTCAAGGACTTTTTTTTTGGCAAAAAAGAAATGCACATTCTCATGGTTGGCCTGGACACTGCAGGAAAGACTACTATTTTATACAAATTGAAACTTGATGAAACAGTAACTACTATTCCCACTGTAAATTTCAACATGGAAACCGTAGAATACAAAAACATCAGCTTCACTGTGTGGGACATGGATGGCCAGGAAAAGATTCAGCCTCTGTGGTACCACTATCTCCAGAACACACAAGGTTTGATCTTTGTGGTCAACAGCAATGACCCAGAGCACCTGCAAATAAGCACATGAGGATGTTGGCAGAAGATGAGCTCAGGATGCTGTCTTAACAGTGTTCACAAGCAGGTCTTCCCAATGCCATGAATGTTGCTAAAAGCAGATCCTCTGCACCACAGAAACTGGTACATTCAGGCCACTTGTGCCACCAGTGGGGATGAGCTTTAGGAAGGACTGGACTCATTGTCCAATGAGCTCCAAAACTAGAAGTGAACTGAGAACGTGTCCTCCTGTCTCTCCATCCTCTCTCTTACTTCCTTCTCTTTGCCCTCTGCTTTACTATCATGTAAGTGCCAGAAGGTGTTTCCACGGGATTTGGTCACAGTACATATTGTATCATGCTGTGAATGTGGCAGAGGCAGCCTGCAAACAGGTTTCTTAATTTAATGTAAATAGTTTTTATTATCGATGAGGCAGTTTCTGGTACTCTCATGCAATATTGTTCAGCTTTTATTATTGTAAAAGAAGGAAAATAAATTCACTGTTTAGTACTGGGTAAGGATTTCAGGAGCACTGGCACCTGGGCTTCCAGGGGTAACTGTATTAGAAGACCCGAGGGCACCTACTTTTGACTTTAGGTCTGTGTTGAGATTCATTTTGGTGGCTGGTCTTTAACCCAAAAACTCACTGCATTTTTTAAATAGTTAAAAATAAAAGATAAGGAGAACACTTGATTACACAGAAGGGAGAAATATGGCTAGTGTAGGTTTTGTAGTAACAACCTGAATACTAGTTCATCTGATCGTTTCATTCCCTTTGGGGACGAGAGACAAAAATAAAATCCACGATCAAATTCTGCATGGTCACAATAGAGATCCCTGTAATTACGCTTTGTCTTTGGATCACCCTGTATTTTGCAGTTTGTGCTTGTACTTGTGCTCACACAGTTACCTAGGAAACAAGCTTTGAGACTGAGGCATGGCATCAGGTGTCAGGCCCTAGACTTCCCCACTGTGCCCAGGCCACTGGTGTTGGGGCCATTCAAGGCCTCACAGGAGGGCCTGTGCTCTGGCCATGGGCATGACAACAGCCTCTGGCTCTCAGTTTAGAAGAAAGCGAGGAGCCACCAGCCTTTTATTTTGGTCAGGTGTGTGGTGTTTTTGTTTGAAACCACTTGCCAGAGCAGACAGCCTAGGTTTTTCCCAGCATTTACACAGAGCAGATCTCTTGGGGCCCTAGGGTCTCACCACCAGAAATACATGCAAGTTTGGAGAGTCATTTCATTCTAGAATGCACATCCTGTCTTGGAGCACCCCTGTCTGTATTCATGTAAAGGATGTAAAGGCTTTCACTCCTTCCTCCTGCCAGTCAGATTTGCCATAGGGAAAAGACGACCTCTATCCTTTTTTTCTTTTGTATTTTGATCAAACACTGAAGAAACCGGAGCTGTTCAACTTTATTTCAGGGGAAAACACCCTCAGAACTGGTATACAGGTGTTGTGGAATCTCTTACTGCTTTCAATACACAATCAATAATAAAAAAAAAAATTGTAGTATTGGTGAAGAGTGAGACAAGCAGACCTATGCAAAACAATAGAGAATCCAGAGATAGTTCCATAGAAGTATAGCCAACCGATTTTAAGCAAAAGTAGAAAAGCAATTTAAGGAAGGAAAGGTATTCTTTTCAATAATGGTGCCAAAGCAATTAGACATCTATAGATTCATCAAAAAAATGAACGTCAATATAAATCTCATGGCTTATAAAAAACTAACTCAATTGGATCACAAAGAACTTTCAAAACTCAATAGTTAGAACACAACCCTAATTAAAAATGCACGAAGAGTCTGACAAATACTTCACTAAGGAAGATGGAGAATAGCAACTAAGCACATCAAAAAATATTCAGTCATATTTGTTTTTAGGAAAATACAAATTAAAACCACAAAGAGATACCATAACATAAAAACAAGAATATTTAAAATTTAAAAACTGACCATATCAAGTATTGGCAAGGATGTGAAGCAATTAGAACTCGCCTAACCTGTTGGTAGGCAAGCAAAATGTTACTTCAAAAATTTAACATATCCCTGGCCCAGCCATTTGACTCCCAGGTATTTATCCAAGAGAAATGTGTGTAAACAACATGTACACAAATAATTACAGCAGCTTTCTTTGTAACAGCCAAATATGGAAATAACCCAGATGTCCATCAACAAGTATAGGATAAACAAATTATGGTATATCAATACAATGGAATATTACTCAGAAATGAAATGAACTATTCATACATGCAGAAGAATGATGGATCTCAATATAATTATGCAAAGTAAAATAAGCCAGACCAAATAAAACAAGGACATATTCTAATTCTATTTATATAAAATTTTAGTAAATGCAAACTAGGTAAGGAGGAATTACAAAGGGCTCAAGGAAACTATTTGGTATATTAGACATGTTCATTTTCCTGATGGTTCCATTATACATTTGTCAAAATGCATTAAAGTGTAATTATGTGTAGTTTATTTATGCCAATTATACTTCAGTGAAGTTTTAAAAAATAAATTTCTTGAACCCAATTTCTACTTAATTAGCTCTGAATTTCCTCCCTTTACAGAACAGTTCTTCATAGAGAGGTGTATAGTAGCTTCCTATTCCTTTCCTCTTATTGCCTTTAAAAAAAATCTTTTTTGCAGTAATTTCAAACTTACAGGACAGTTGCAAACATAATACAAAACCTATACAGAGAACTATAACAAACTTTCCTACTCAGATACCCAATCCACCAACTTTTAACATTTTTGCCACATTTGCCATCTTATTGCCTTTTGAACCCAATCCAATCAGAGCATCACACAGCTAAATTCAATAGTCAGTTCTCAATCCTCATCTTACTTGATTTATCAGCATCATTTCAAACAGTTAATTTACTTCTTGCTTTTAACACTTTCTTCATTAGTTCTCTAGACAGCCTACTTACTCCATTCTTCTAACTCACTGGCTTTTCCTCAGTCTACTTTGCTGGTCCCTCATCAACACTCCTCATTTAACTCTACAGGGCTCAGTCCTTTAAAATCTTACAATAGCTATATTCACTCCTCTGTTTTTAAAGACCATTTATACCGGTCTTTTAGAACCATCTGATCACTCCCTAAGTTTATATATCTAGCCTTGACCTCAACCCTGAAGTTGGCTGAATCCCTCACATCCTTCAAGTTTTTGTTTAAATCTCATGTTCTCAATGAGGTGTATCCTGACTACACTCTTTAATACAGCAACCTGCTTCTTCTTCTCCCTCACTCCCCAACCACTACCTGGCACTCCTGATCTTCCTTGACCTGTTGTTTTACTTTTTCATTTACCCAAAACATTTAACCACCTTATGTACCACTATCTAATTCCTTTTATTACATCTGATGCTGTTGTCTGTCTTCTTCCAAGAAATATAAGCTCCAAAATGGCAAAGGTCTTGACATTTATGAAATCACCCAAGAAAAAAAAAAGATATCAAAGTTCATTTGCTTAAAAATTAGTAGCAAAAAAGTATAAACACAGTGGTTATAAACTGGGGTTTTGAAATCAGAGCATCTGAGTTTAAATTTCAGCTTCAACACGTATTAGCTGTGTGAACTTAGGTGAGTTACTTAACCTATATAAACTTCAGCTTTCTCATCTGTAAAGAGACTCCCTCTTAAAATGGTTAAACATATTTAAAAAAAAAAAGTAAAGCAAAAAAAGGTAAAAAAAATCAGTCCTTAAAATTCTTTTCTTCTGCTTTTGCTTGCATAAACACTAACTTTTTCTTTTTTCTCTGCCAAATCCTTCTCAATCTTTTTTCTATACTTCCTCTATTAGACATAATGTTCTGTTCTTTGGTAATTTCCTGTATGTCCATGGCTTCAAACTATCACATCTATGCATATGACTTGCAAACAACTCTTAGCTTAATTTTAATCAATTTTCCAGTATTTGATATTTAGCTTTCTAAACATTTCAGTGGTACCCTTCAGGTACCACTAAACAGCAATCTATCATCCTTTACCCAGTCCTGCTTGTCATCCTGCATGTCCTGTGATAAACTATATATAACTGAGGTAATACTATGGTAACAACCTTAGTTCTCACTCAAATTACAATTCCAATGGAGGTCAGTGGGAGAGGCAGGGCAGAAGATGGGTAGTTCTACTTCACAAAATCACCCAAGGACCCAAGCTGATCCTAGCATTTAAATTCTGGAAATTCTAACACTGAAATGCCCCTTTCATGTATCCTCTCCTTTCACTTCCAGTGCCAGATTCAGGACCTTGTTACTTATAGTCGACAACAAATATATATTTCATTTCACAACCCACCCTGATTGATTAGTAGTGTTTTCCTTAAGTATTAAGTTGAGAAGGACTGTGACACTGGTCCCAGTTCTGTGGAGTGGCGTAGTATGCTTCTCTCATGGGACTGACAGGCACATATGACAGGTATCTGCTAACATATCAGCTTTCCTGGCTCCAAACTTCCCTTCTAGTCGTTTACACTGACAGCACATCTTCAGAAAGCATCAATTTGACCCTGTTTATTCTCTACTTAAAAATCCTTTGCCTGACTTCTTTCCGCTGGCCGTGGGACTTGGGAAGAGGGCCTGCTGAGGCTCCTGTGCTTGGAAGACCATGAGCGCGGTGGGCTTGGGCAGTAAGAACCGAGCACACGTGTCCCACCTCATTTCCTTCAGTGCGAGCCACCAGCTCCACAGCAAATCTCTGAGTAATGAAGAAAACTTGAACTGTTTGGGAAATGCAACAATCCAAATGGCCATGGGTTACTGTAACACCTGTTTTAAATTTAAATCTTTTTTTAAACCAAATTTGTAATATATCCTCAACATCATTCAGAGAATCTTTTATTTATAGATTAAAAATCACTTATTTTCAGCAAAATGTTCTGGTATAGAATTTATTTGAAAACCAAAAAGATATATCTTTGTTACTGTTTATTCCGTTATCACATAATGGATACCCATTGTTTTCTTGGTATACATAAATGGTAAAAATATTTATAAGACTTACAATAGGTGACTCATAAAAAATAAAATACAGGTGGTCACAAAGTCTGGAAACATACACAACGTATATTTTTTAATAGAGTGAACTCCCTTGATTGCTTCTCAGGTATGCTAAAGGTGCTAGTTTATTCAGTGAAAATGAGACACACAAATCAGCTAAGATAATGCATTGTAAACGTATACTTAAGGATTGATGGAAATGCTGCTTTACTGCACATTGTTCATTGTAATTTTGTACAACTTACTGAAGTTTGAATTGCTAGTGAGTAAAAATACACTGAACATAATATGTATTATCAGTAAACTATTATGTATTTGGTCTGTGTTTCCAGACTTTATGGCCATCTGAACAATTTTAATTCAAAAGACTGAAGAACAACCACTCATTTTAAACCCTTTAAAAGTCAATATGATCCTTACGCTTGCTGGTATAGTTTATTGAGATTGTGAAAAAAAAAAAAAAAGTCAATATGGAAAGGATATATTATTCTGTGTAAAGCATCTTCTATATGTACTTTTTCCTAATTGATCCCATTAAACTTTCTGCATCTAAAAAAAAATCCTTTGCCCAGAAATAAGATCCAAACTCTTTAATATTCCTCCAGATTTTGCCCCAATCAATCTATCTTTCTATTGTAGCTCACCTTTAATCCCATCTCCCTCACACATCACGCTTACTCTATTCACACCAAACTGATTTCCCCAAGAAAGGATAAAGAGAAAAAAAAACCTTTTAATGTGATTATGAATTACTGGCAGCAAGCGTCATGAGGCTGGGTATATATTTCAAAATGAAAGCTAACTTCATAAAATACCAATACTTAAAGTGTGCGTGCAGGGGAATGCAATCAAATTGAGATAGTAAACTCATCTCACCTTCCCATTTTTCTCACCTAATAATTTCAAAACTACCTGTATATCGCTTAAACTAACTATCCATTCCCTCACCCCACATAATTCATTCCCAAAAGAAATTTGATACCTGGGCTATAACAACAAACAGGCTCTGTTAATTCTAAGAAGTAGCTGGAAAGAACATTTTAAAATACAAGGATGAGGAAAGGGAAGAAAATACATAATGTCTATTTCATTTTAACTCCCAAATACTCAATTAAAATGAAATTATAATATCATGTTATGGGTTAATATGAAGGACAGAAAAACAGCTCCCTAAAAGAAAAGTTTTCTGTTTAGAAAATTACTTTCTGATATGCAACTCTATGGAAAGAAAAATCAATGGAACTTCATACTTCTATTTTTATAGTAATATTCAATTGTATCATAAAGTTTCATGGTTGGATTGTTAATCCACTAATAGCTGCTGAACTGACCTATTTACATCTATCCTCCCTCAACTCCTCTTACAGTATTAATATAAATTACCAAATCAATGTTATATGACAGGTTCACTTCCAGGAAACAAAAAGATCAGTGCAGTCTATTACCTAACACTAACTATACAGGAAAATATTAGAACTTTCAGATGCAGAAATCACTGGAAAAAATTTGGGGTTAGATAGTGGGTGGGGAGAGCAATGAACACTAGGAAAAAGGGAATCCCCAAGTATAAAGTTCTTTATAGAAGACAGAAATATTAAAATAGATCAAAAGTATCCATTAAGTTCCTTAAAAATTCAATCTTCTAAAAAATTATAAAGGTCCCAAAGCATATTTGTTTTCATTTTTTAAAGTATAAGATGTTTTAGACTTACCATACTACATAAATATTTCTGAAAGAACAAGTTATTTGAACTTTGTTCCAAAATAGCAGTTAAAATGCTTATTTAGAGAAGTTATTTTTTTGCCATGAAAGATACACAATCTAAATAACATAATTATAGTAATTCTTAGAAAGTTTTAAAGACAGGCATAAAAATTTCCATTAATTAACGAATAAGCAAGTTAAAATTTCCAAACTAAAATTAAAAGGAATTCCAGACTTTTGGAAAGTTGTACTCACTGGTTACATAATTTTCTTCCATTCTTACAATATCCTTGTTAAATATGAATCACAATTCCATAAGCATATTTACTCACTATTCTTCTATCTAGGTTCTCAGGCCAGAGAAATGCTTTCTAGCCGAGATAGAGTCCTAGAAAAAGGCTTCTGAAAGAAGCTATCTCTGTGCCATGTGCTCCTTGTGAATGTTTTGCACTGCTGTCTTGTCCACTGTGTTGACACTATGCTTTGTCTTAACTGCATTATTTATGAATTCCTTGACTTCTGACTTGTCCTATTCTATTCTTTTCAGTATTTCCCCCCTTTTTTTTTGTTAATGTGGATGCAGCTATACCACTTTCATAAAATAAGTCAGACTTCTGATACATAAAGATGGCAGTGCTCCAGGGTCCTCTTTCCCCACAAATTCTGAACTAGCAAAAACTGGCTAAGCCATCTTCCTGAAAACTGGGGAAAAGTTAAAGAGTCGTAGTAACTAGATGGGTGCCAATCAAGAAAATGCAAGTTTGAAAGAGGTGGGATAGCTTGCTGGCATCCTCTGTAACCCCCCGCCCTCTTTTGGAGGGAGGAGAGTAGTAACCCCTATGCACATATGATGTAGCTATTTGCCTGTGGAAATCTATCCAGTGGCAGCCTGAAAGACTGAACCAGGAAAACTCATCTCTAGCTTACCCTGCCAGACCATGGCTAGCAGAAAGCAGCAGCTTGCTGACACATAGTGTTCAAAACAATTAAATCAAAAAGGCCTGGGGCAAAAGATTAAAGGTTTCAAGACATACAACAGCACCTGAGAGTGGGAGAGGTGGGGTCTATTTCACTGGGAGTAAGAGCATATTCACATTTATGTAAATAAGGGAAGTCCTAGGGCCAAGAGCAACCACAAGCTCATAAAAAAAAGCACAAGCTCAGAAAAGACTGGACCTACTACTTCCATTTTGCCTTGGGCTGAACTTATTGATAGGGGGCCAAACTGAAGAAGATCAACTCCCAACAAAGAGCCAATTTGCAAAGATCAGGAAAAGTATTTTTTGCATTAGTTGGTTTGTTTGGCTAGTTTGTGGCATTCAAGGATATCTATCATATCACTGGGTTACAACCTGAGAAACAGACAGCTCAGAGACTAAATCCCAGCACTAACACTTAAAATATTAAAATGTACAATGTGTAATAAAAGATAAAAAGACAAACAAACAAGTAATGATAACCCATCCAAAAGAATAAGACAGAATTCAAAAAAGATTAGTAAAGCCCAGACTTTGGATATACTGGACAAGATTTTTTAACTTTCTTTTCACTGTATAGTATAACATATATACAAAGCACAGAAATAAAAAGGCAATAGTTTTCAAAGTACTCATCAACAAGTAGTTACAGGACAGGTCCCAGAGTTTGTCATGGGATACCATATAATTCTCTCATATTTTTCCTTCTAGGTGCTCCATCATCACAATTGACTTTTTTTCCTTTGTTTTGTGAAAAATAACATACATACAAAAAACTATAAATTTCAAAGCAAAGCACAATTAGTTGTAGAACAGATTTCAGAGTTTGACGTGAGTTACAATTTCACAATTTTAAGTTCTTACTTCTAGCTGCTCTAAAATACTGGAGACTAAAAGAGATATCAATTTAATGATTCAGCATTCATATTCATTTGTTAAATCTTATCTTCTCTGTATAATTCTACGATCACCTTTGATCTTTCCATCCCTCTCTTTAGGGGTGTTTGGGCTATGGCAATTCTAAATTTTTGATGTTGGAAGTGTATGTCACTAATATGGGGTAGGGAGATGGAACTGTCTGATGTTCTGGAGAGGCTGGGCTAGGTTTCAGGCCTTATCTGGACCAGGGACCCATCTGGAGGTTGTAGTTTCTGGAAAGTTACTCTAGTGCCTGGAACCCTTGTGGAATCTTATATATCGCCCTAGGTATTCTTTAGGATTGGCTGGAATGGTCTTGGTTGGAGGTTGGCAGGTTATGATCAGTAGCAAGGTCCAACTGAAGCTTGCATGAGAACAACCTCCAAAGCAACCACTCAATTCTGTTTGGATTCTCTCTGCCACTGATACTTTATTGGTTACCATTCTTTTCCCCCTTTTGGTCAGGATGGAATTGTTGGTCCTAAGGTGCCAGGTCTGGATTCATCCCTTGGAGTCATCTCCCACATAAGGGAGAGTATTCTCTGCCTGGATGTCATGTCCCACGTAGCCGGGAGGGCAATGATTTCACTTACAGAGTTGGACTTAGAGAGAGCAAGGCCACATCTGAGCAACAAAAGAGGTCCTCCATAAGAAAATCTTAGGCATGCCTATAGGTAATCTAAGCTTCTCCGGTACCCACATAAGCTTCACAAGAGTAAGCCTCCTGATCGAGGGCATGGCCTACTGATTTAGGGGTCCCTAAAGTTTGACACAGTATCAGGGGATTCCCTGATGGGAAAGTTTAATAGTTCCATATTTTTCTCCCATCCCTCAGAGGACTCTGGACAAGATTTTTTGATAAATCATTTTCAGTATGTTCAAGGGGATAAAGGAGAACACAAAGAAAGAACTGAAGGATATCAGAAAAACAATGAATAAACACAAGAATCCCAATAAAGAGAAAGGAATTTTAAAAAGGAACCAAACAGAAATACCAGAGTTGAAGGCCACAACAACGAAATTTAAAAGTCCCCTAAAGGACCTGAATAGCAGATTGGAGCTGGCAGAAAAAAATCAGAAAACATGAAGGCAAGTCAAGTGAAATGATGCCATCTGAGAAACAGATGAAAAAAAAAGAAAAAAAAAGTGAACAGAGCATAAGAGACCTGTGGGACACTATTAAGCATAAAATATACTCATTGTGGAAGACCCAGAAGGAGAAGGAAGGATGGACGAGAAGGAATATTCAAAGAAACAACAGAAAATCCAAACGTAATGAAAAATATGGACATATACAATTAAGAAACCCCAAAGAGGATAAAATCAAAGAGAATCACACCCAGATATTTAACAGTCAAACTGCTGGATATCAAGGACACCAGGAGAGTTCTGAAAGCTGCCAAGAGAAAAGCAATGGGCTATGGTATGATGGAACCCTAAATCAATGGCTAATTTCTCATTAAAAATCATGGAAGCAAGAAGGCAGAGGGAAAAATATGTAAAGTACTGAAAGAAAACAACTGCCAACCAAAAAATTTGTATCCAATGAATCTCACTTCCCCCAAAACTGGGGAGAGGTTCACAGATGAACTAAAGCTGAGGGAGTATGTCAACATTAGACCTGCCCTACAAGCAATGCTACAGGGGTGTGATGGCAAGGTTCTGGTGTCAACTTGGCCAAGTGATTAGGCAAGTTGTCTAGCCAGGGAAGCACTGGCCTGACCATTCCTGCAAGGATATTCCATGGCTGGTTGATAAATGGGAACACTACTGTATTAAATCATAAGTCAGTTGAGTGCATCTGTGACTAATTACATCCACGATTAACTAAGGCACTTCACCCACCAAGGTAATAATTCAATCAGCTGAAGACTCTTAAGGAAGAAGAGGGAGTCTTTCACGGCTTCTACAGCCAGCAGCATCTCCTGTGGAGATTGTTTCTCTAGAGAATTTGACTAATGCAGCTTGGTACTGTGAGTGGTTACTGAGGAATACAATCTCAAAAATGTTTTTTACAATTGGTTTTCTACTCCGATTAAACACAAAGGCACTAATGACTATGTTTCCAATAACCAAGGTAGCACTGACAGTCCATGGGGGTGAGGTGGCAAGAGAGATATGCAAAATATCACCATTAGATTCTTCTAATTGTATACTTATACAAGGCAAGGCTCTGGGTAAGAGTGTTTTTGACACTTTTACAGAGTTTTGTGGAATTAAGAGGTATAGTGATGTTGGCTGGTTGTTGTCAGATACACTAGAGACAGTGATGAAGGAAAGGGATGGGCTGAAGGCTTCAAATATGCAACTAGAGCGCCATACAAACAATGCAAAAGTTTCCATGTTTGCCCTAAAAGAAATCTTATTTCCTGCGGTTGCAGACTTGCAATCTCTGAAAATGAGACACAGAGTCTCACTGTGTGTGTAGCAGATTTACAATATAAACTCAAATCTCAACCTTGCAAGGTATCTGCTGTAAAGTAAGGGCTCTGATGGAAAAGAATGGGATTTTAAAACATGGGATGGGGATATATGACTGGATAATGATGGCGATGGGGGAATGGAATCCCTGGAATCTGCTGAGACTTTGCTAGATAGACCTGTCTGTGAAGGAATGCCTTGAAGAAACAGCTTCCCAGTCTGCCCAGAAGAGTCTGCCATTCAAACTCCACCTAACCTAACAAGTTTAACCCATTAGTGTCTGCTAACCCTGTAACAACATCCCCTGGGGAAACAGCCCTCACTCTTCTGTTGGGAATGACTAATCCTGTTTCACCAGATAAAACTGCAATGGAATGCCCTGAGATAATTGGTTTGAAAGACACTTCTATTTCTTTTCATGGCCCAGCCCCACCACACCTCTTTTCTTCAAGACCTATAACAAGATTAAAGTTCCAATGAGCCCCAAAAGGTGAGGTACAAAATGTGACTCACGAGGAGTAAGTTACACTCTGAAAGAACTGCATGAGTTTCCAATCTACAGAGGCAGGGGGGATATGCGTAAGAATGGATATTAAGGCTGTGGGATAATAGTGGAAGGAATATAAAGTTGGATCAAGCTGAATTTATTGATATGGGCCCACTAAGCATAGATTCTGCATTCAATATTGTAATTTGAAGGGTTAGAAAGGGCATTAACAGTTAGTTTGGATGGTTGGCCAAAACATGGATCAAAAGGTGGCCAACATTACCTGAGGTCAAAATGCCAGAACTGCCCTGGTATAATGTATATGAGGGGAACCAGAGGTTTAACAAAACTAGAATGTTAAAGTGGGTTTATCAAAAAATACAGAGATAAACAAATAAATAAAATAAAGTGCATTTACCATGGAAGACTTGTTCACATACCCCAGGAATGTCCGGAGGACACATCTTTCACCAGAACCTTGAGAAATAAATTCATGAGACTAGCCCCATCATCCCTGAAGAGTTCTGTAGTTGTCCTTCTCTGTAGGTCAAATATTACTGTGAAAATTGGTATCACTGAGATGGAATCTTTAAACACAACAGGGATAATTCAATCCTGAGTTGGCAGAAGCCATGTGGCAACAGTTATTCAACACAGACAAGGTGGGCATGGCCACTAATGGACACCAGACTCAAAGCAGCAGTCTAAATAATCTGACTCACAGAGACTTGTGGCATTGGCTAGTAGGTTATGGGGTACCTAGAACTAAAACAGACGGGCAGTCTACTACATTCTTGTTTGAGCTATATAAGCAGAAGAATTCTAGGTCAAGTTAACAAAAGTCTAACTTGAATTACAAAAACAGAAAGTCATAGCCCCTGCACCCCTTGAATGATGGGAGGGCTGGGTATCCTCGGGGAAGGACACTTTTACACTGTCCAAAATTTACACTTAACCTTCTTCCTAGCCTTCCCCTAGAACACCTACGGCCTTTCCAGGATGACTGTGCACTGGGGAAAAGTAAATGATCAGATATTTTTGGGACTATTAGACCCTGGCTCAGAAGTGACACTAATTACAGGAGTCCCAAAACATCACTCTGGTCCACCAGTCAGAGTAGGGACTTATGAGGTCAGGGTATCAATGGAGTTTTTAGCTCAGGTCCACCTCACAATGGGTCCAGTGCATCCCGGACCCATTCTGTGGTCACTTCCCCAGTTCCAGAATGCATAATTGGAGTCGACATATTCAGCAACTGGCAGAATCCCCATACTCATTCTCTGACTCATAGAATGAGGCTATTTTGGTAGGAATAGGCTAGTGGAAGCCACTGGAACTGTCCCTACCTAGCAAAACAGTGAATGAGAAGCAATACTAGATTCCTAGGGACTGCAGAGATTAGTGCCACTCTTACAGACTTGAAGGATGCTGGGGTGATGATTCCCACCAATCCCATTCAACCCTCCTGTATGGCCTGTGCAGAAAAACATATGGGTCTTGGAGGATGACAGTGGGTTATTATAAACTTAAACAGGTGATGATTCCAATTGCAGCTGCAGTTCCAGACATGGTATCATTGCTTGAGCAACTCAACACATTGCCTGGTACCTGTCAAAGAGCTATTGATCTGACAAATGTTTCTTTTTTCTCAGTACCTGTCAGGACCAGGAGAAAGAGTCTGCATTCAGCTGACAAGGCCAGCAGTATAACTCCACTGGTCGGCCTCAGGGGTATATCAACTCTCCAGCCCTATGTCACAATCTTGTCCACAGGGACCTCGATCATTTCTTCCTCCCACAAGACAGCACACCAGTCCATTATATTGATGGTATTGTGTCGATTCGACCTAGTGAGCAAGAAGTAGCAACTACTCTAGACTTACTGGTAAGGCATTTGCATGTCAGGAGATGGGAAACAACTCCAACAAAAATACAAGGGCCTTCCACCTCAGTGAAATTTCTAGGTGTCCAGTGGTGCAGGGCATGTCAGCTAGTCCCTCTAAGGTGAAGGATAAGGGGCTGCATCTGGTCCCTCCTATGACCAAAAAAGGAACACAACAACTAGTTGGCCTCTTTGGATTTTGGAGAAAACGCAGTGCTACTCAGGCCCATTTACCAAGTGACCACAAAAGCTGCTAGTTTTGAGTGGGAACTGGAACAAGAGGAGGCTCTGCAACAAGCGCAAGCTGCTGTGCAAGCTTCTCTGCCATTGGGTCATATGATCCTGCAGATACAATGGTGCTAGAAGTGTAAGGGGCAAATTAAAATGCTGTCTGGACTCTCTGGCAGGCCCCTAAAGGAGAATTACAACACAGACCCTTAGGATTTTGGAGTAAAGCCTTATCATTCACTGCAGTTTTTCAGCTTTTAGCTTGCTACTGGGCATTAGCAGAGATGGAACATTTAACTATAGGCTACCCACGTTACCATGAGACCTGAGTTGCCTATCATGAGCTGAGTGTCGTCCGACCCACCAAGCCATAAAGATGGGTGTGTACAGCAGCACTCCAACATAAAATGGAAATGGTATATAAGAGATAGGACTTAAGCAGGTCCTGAAGGCACAGTTTTGAAGGCACAAGTTACATGAGGAAGTGGCCCAAATGTCCACAGCCCCCACATCTGACACATTACCTTCTGCTTCCCAGACCAGAGCTATGGCCTCTTGGGGAGTTCCTTACAGACAGCTGACGGTGGAAGAGAAAATGGGCCTGTTACAGATGGTTCTGCATGATAAGTAGGAACCACCAGAAGTGGGGAGCTATAGCACTACAACCTCTTTCTGGGAAGTCCTTGAAGGACAGTGGTGGGAGGAAATCCTCCCAGTGGGTGTAACTTCGAGCAATGCACCTAGGTTTTTTTTTGGCTTGGAAGGAGAACTGGCCAGAGGTATGTTTGTATACTGACTCATGGGCTATTGCTAATGGTTTGTCTGGATGGTTAGGGACTTGGAAAGAGCATGATTGGAAAACTGGTGACAAGGAAGTCTGGGGAAGAGATATGTAGATAGACCTTTCTGAGTGGGCAAGGAACTTGAAGATATTTGTGTCCCATGTGAATGATCAGCAGAGGTTGACCTCAGCAGAGGAAGGTTTATATAATCAAGTGGATAATTCGACCTGTCCTGTAGATACAAGTCATCCTCTTTCCTTAGCTACCTCTGCCATTGCCCAATGGGATCATGAACAAAGTGGGCATGGTGGTGGGATGGAGATCATGCATGAGCTCAGCAACATGGACTTCCACTCACCAAGGCTGACCTGACTATGTGTGACAATGCCCAATCTGTCAGCAGCAGAGACCCACTCAGTCCCTAATATGACACCATCCCCCGAAGTGATCAGTCTGCTACCTGGTAGCAGTCTGATTACACTGGAGCACTTCCATCATGGAAGGGGCAGTAATTTGTTCTAATTGGAACAGATACATACTCTGGATATAGGTCTGCCTTCCCTGCAAATAACACTTCCATAAAAACTACCATCTGTGGACTTACGGAATGCCTTATCCACTGTCATGGTATTCCACACAGCACTGCTTCTGATCAAGGAACCCACCTCACAGCAAATGACGTGTGGGAATGGGCACATGCTCATGGAATTCGGTGGCCTTACCAACATCCAGAGGTAAAATGGCCTTCTGAAAATCCAATTACACTGCTAACTAGGTGGCAATACTTTGCAGGGCTAGGGCAATGTTCTCCAGGAGGCTGCATATACTCTGAATCAGCATCCATTGTGTGGTGTTGTTTCTTCCATAGTCAGGATTCATGGGTCCAGGAATTAAGGGGTGGAAATGTGGTGGCACCACTCACTATTTCCCTTAGTGATTTACTAGGAAACTTATTACTTCCTGTCCCTGAAACCCAAGCTCTACTGGTCTATATGTCTTAGTTCCAAAAGAAGGAGTGCTCCTACCAGGAACACAACAATGATTCCACTGAAGTAGAAGTTAAGACTGCCAACTGACCACTTTGGGCTTCTCATGCCACTGAATCAACAGGCACGAAAGGAGATTACTGCTCTCTCTGATGGACTATCAAGGGGAAATAAGACTGTAACTACACAATGGAACTGAAGAAGAGTTTTCCTGGAATACAGAAGATCCCCTAGGGTGTCACTTAATATAAAATACCCTGTGATTAAAGTCAATGGAAAACTGCAACAAGCCAATACAGGCAGGCCTAACAATGGCCCAGAAACATCAGCAATGAAGGTTTGGATCACCCCACCAGGAAAAGAACCACAGCCAACTGAAGTGCTCGTGAAGGATAAAGGGAACAAGGAATGGGTAGCAGAAGAAAGTAATGATAAATATGAATTATGATCCAAGACCATAAAACAAGGTTGTTTTGTTCCTCACAAAAACAAGGAACGTTACTGCATGAATATTTACTCCCTGTCTTGTTATGAGTATGCTTATATTTGTACATAAGCAAATATCTTGTTTTCCTCTTAAATACGAACACAAGTTCATGTTATAGTATTTAAGTCAAAATTTATGAAGTTTAAGAGTAAATTACCTAGGGGAATTCTGGGAAGATGGCCAAATAGGGTAATAGAGTTCAGTCCTGATTCAAGGAAAAGTTAGAGAAGGGACAGGAGGGTGACTGAGAGCGATTCAAGAGTACAACTGACCTGAGAGTCTTCTGCACCACAGAGGGCAGCCATGGTTGTAAAAGCTGATGAACGAGAGGTGGAGAGCTGGAGCCCACAGGAGTGATGGATGGGGAGACGGGGACTAAAAAGTAAGCCACACTGCGTTCCTTGAATGCACTATCCTCATCAGCACAGCCTTGGGACCCGTGACTTACCCCACACCCCATGCACATGAACTCTGTCACCCACCCCCACTCCCTGTACTCCAAGCACCCCCTCCCCACCAACCCCCAGTATGCGTACCTGCCCCCCACCCCACCCCAAATGCAGCCCAACCCACCTTTCCTGCACCCCACCAGAGCATTACCTCCTTCTCCCTGCTCCCTGCAGACCGTCACCAGTGCGTAACGGCTGCAGAAGCTTGCCCCGACAACCAGGCTACACCAGCCCCTGCCCATAGAGTCGCACAGCCTCACCTCATCCCACCCCAAGTTCCGTGCATCAGTTTACAGGAGTCCTAGTCTTAAACCCACACATGCGCACAACCCCTAATCACATCCTTCAGCTCTGGGAACACCAGTTTACAGCACCCCTAGACCCACACATGCAAACGGCCCTCAGTCATGCTACCCAGCTCTGAGAAAGTACTGACCTGCGCAGCTGGGACACATCCGCCCCCAGCCCACGAAGGCATAACCGACCCACTGCCGTTGCTCTGTGCATGTGTACAAAGGTCCCCGTGCCCTAAACCAGTGCACACCAGGTTTATGCCCCACAGACCTGTGCACCCACAAACCTATATCCTCCCTGGCCACTGGGTGCCCACATTAAAAAACACCAGCGTAATATCCCCAACCTGTGCCTATACGCACCACTGCACTGTTGTGCCCCGCCCCATACCTTGCATCCTGCTACACATCCAACGCATAAACACAAGTCTATAGACTACGGAAGGAAATCAACTCTCAAAGTAAATCTATCAAGATTTTTACATGCAATGAAAACAGAAGATCACTAAGCATATCACAATGCAGACAGATATAGCCCAGCCAAACAACCAAATTAAAACACGAGAGGAAACATAGACATTGGAACGACTAATCAAAGATGTTTGTATAATGCTACTTAATAAAATAAGTGGGATGGCAAATGACATAAAGCATATCAAGAAGACAGTAGAAGAGCACAAAAAGGAATTTGAAAGAATAAACAGAAAAACAGCAGATAACACAGAGATTAAAGATTCTGTTAACCAAATAAAAAACATACTAGATGGGAGGTGCCAAGATAGTGGCTTAGCAAGGTGTGGGATTTAGTTCATCCTCCAGAACAACCACAAAATAACCAGGAACAGTACATAACAACTGCTGGGGCCACGTCAGTCACTGGACACACAGCGCAACCTGGTCTGGACCAGCTGGACAGGCTGCAAGCCCCACAGAACTATGGGTTCCCCAAGCTGTGGTGGCTGGCACCCATCCCTCAGAGGCTGCTTCGCAGCAGGGGCTGAGTGCAACTAAGCTTCAAGTGTGGAATTAATTCAAAAATTCTGACTACTAAAAACAGGCCCCCAGCACAGGTGAAACTGGTCAAAGCAGAGGTTGCTGATATTTGCCACGTTGCCAAGGGGGCAGGGCTGACAGTAAAAGAAAAAAGAAACGGGGTTTTGTGGCTGTGTTTCTACAAAGGCTTGACTGCCTTTGGATACAGTGGCAGGGCTTCTCAGGCTGCAACTGCCCCAGGCATAGGCAGAAACAAGCTTGTTTGAGAGCTTGTCTGGAGCCTGTGCCTTCCCCAGATGAGGGGTGAGGCCCAACTCAGGTGGAATCCCTCCCTCAAGGAATTCAGACCTCAGGGCTTGGAAATTTGAAGCCATTAAAGCCAGCCTACAACCAACCTCTTCTCTGTCTCCAAGACACCCCCAGCTGGGAGAGTCTGCCAAAGTTAAAGGTACCGTATCATCTTATGCTGGTGGGACCTGTAGGCAGACAAGTGCCACATACTGGGCAGGGTAAGAAAAACAGAGTCCAGAGACTTCATAAAAAAGTCTTTCAATGTGCTGGGTCTCACTCTCATGGAAAACTGATGCAGGTGACTCTTTCCTCCCAACAGGAGGCCAGTTTGATCTGGGAAAATCTGGATGGGATCTATAATACCTAAGGGTGGGGGGAAAAGGCACCATTCAGGCAGGGCAAGAAATAAGAAAACTAGAACTGAAAAATTCTGCTCTGTTCAACAAAACCTAAGCTAGTGGTCCAGATTAAGCTGAACTGAATGTCAAAGAACAATTCATCCAGCAAGAAAATCCTAGGTAAAAGATGTGAAAACAATCTCCAGAATAAACTAATTAAGGTAATTAAATGCCTAGACGACAGTAAAAAACAACAAATCACACTAGGAAAATTGAAGATATGGCCCAGTCAAAGGAACAAACAAACAATTCAAATGAGATACAGGAGTTGAAACAATTAATTCAGAATGTTTGAACAGACATTAACTGTCCACTTGGAAGAACTAGAGAAAGAACAGCAAACTAACCCCAAAGTAAGCAAAAGGAAAGAAATAATGAAGATTAGAGCAGAAATAAATGAAATTGAGAATATGAAAACAATTGAGAAAATAAAAAAAAACAGAAGTTGGTTCTATGAGAAAATCAATGAGAAAATCTTAGCAAGATTGACAAAAAGAAGAGGGAGGATGCAAATAAATAAGATCAGAAATGAAAGAGGAGACATAACCACTGACCCCACAGAAATAAAGGAAGTAATGATAGGATACTATGAACAACTTTATCCTAATAAACTCGACAATGCAGATGAAATGGACAACTTCCTAGAAAGGCATAAACAATCAACATTGACTTGAGAAGAAAAAGATGACCTCAACAAACCAATAACAAGTAAAGAAACTGAATCAGTCATTAAGAAGCGCCCCCAAAAGAAAAGTCCAGGACCAGATGGCTTCACATGTGAATTCTACCAAGCATTCAAGAAAGAATTAGTACCAATCCTGCTCAAACTCTTCAAAAAAACTGAAGAGGAAGGAGAGCTACCAAACTCATTCTACGAAGCCAACATCACCCTCATACCAAAGCAAGAAAGATATTACAAAAAAAGAAAACTACAGACACCAATCTCTGTAATGAATATAGGGCAAAAAACCTCAACAAAATTCTAGCAAATCAAATCCAGCAACACATTAAAAGAATTATACACCATGACCAAGCAGGATTCATCCCAGGTATGCAAGGATGGTTCAACATAAGAAAATCAATTAATGTAATACACCATATCAACAAATCAAAGCAGAAAACCACATGATCATCTTGATTGATGCAGAAAAGGCATTTGACAGAATTCAACATCCTTTTCTGTTGAAAACACTTCAAAAAATAGGAATAGAAGGGAACTTCCTCAAATGATAAAGAGAATATATGAAAAACCCACAGCTAACATCATCCTCAATGGGGAAAAACTGAAAACTTCCCCCGTAAAATGAGGAACAAGACAAGGATGTCCACTATCACCACTGTTATTCAACACTGTGCTGTAAGTTCTAGACGGAGCAATTTTAGACAAGAAAAAGAAATACAAGGCATCGAAATTGGAAAGGAAAAAGTAAAACTCTCACTGTTTGCAGATGATATGATACTATATGTTGAAAACTTCAAAAAACCCACAGCAAAACTAGTAGAGCTAATAAATGAGTACAGGAAAGTGGCAGGTTACAAGATCAACACTCAAAAATCTGTAGTGTTTCTATACACTAGTAATGAACAATCTGAGGGGGAATTCAAGAAAAAAATTCCATGCACAACTGCAACCAAAAGAATAAAATATTTAGGAATAAATTTAACTAAAGAGACAAAAGATCTATACAGAGAAAACTATAAGAAATTGTTAAAAGAAATCACAGAAGACCTAAATAGATGGAAGGGCATACCGTGTTCATGGACTGGAAGACTAAATATACTTAAGATGTCAATTCTACCTAAATTGATTTACAGATTCAAAGAAATACCAATTAAAATTCCAAAAACTTACTTTTCAAAAATAGAGGAAACAATAACCAAATTTATCTAGAATGGCAGGGTGCCCTGAATAGCTAAAAGTATCCAGAGAAAGAAAAATGAAGTCGGAGGTCTCGTGCTACCTGACTTTAAGGCGTATTATGAAGCTACAGTGGTCAAAACAGCATGGTACTGGCATAAAGATAGATATGTTGACCAATGGAATTGAATAGAGTGTTCAGATACAGACCCTCTCATCTATGGACAAATGATCTTTGATAAGGCAGTCAAGCCAACTCACCTGGGACAGAACAGTCTCTTCAATAAATGGTGCCTAGAGAACAGCATATCCACATGCAAAATAATGAGAGACGATCCATATCTCACACCCTGTACAGAAATCAACTCAAAATGGATCAAAGACCTAAACATTAGATCTAAGACCATAAAACTGTTAGATGAAAATGTAGGGAAATATCTTATAAATCTTATAATAGGAGGCGGTTTCATAGACCTGACACCCAAAGCACAAGCATTGAATAAATAAATAAATAAATGGGAACTCCTCAAAATTAAACACTTCTGGGCATCAAAGAACTTTGTCAAGAAAGTAAAAAGACAGCCTACACAATGGGGACACAATATTTGGAAATGATATATCAGATAAAGGTCTAGTATCCAGAATTTATAAAGAGATTGTTCAACTCAACAACAAAAAGACAACCCAATTACAAAATGGGCAAAAAAGACTTGAACAGACACTTCTCAGAAGAGGAAACAGAAATGGCCAAAAGGCACATGAAAACATGCTCAACTCCCCAGCTATTAGAGAAATGCAAATCAAAACCATAATGAGATATCATCTCACACCCACCAGAATGGCCATTATCAATAAAACAGAAAATGATAAGTGCTAGAGAGGATGTGGAGAAAGAGGCACACTTATCCACTGTTGGTGGGAATGTCAAATTGTACAACTGCAGTGGAAGGCAGTTTAGCAGTTCCTCAAAAAGCTAAATTTAGAACTGCCATATGACCCGGCAACACCACTGATAGGTATCTACTCAGAGGACATGAGGGCAAGGACACAAATGGTCATTAGCACACCAATGTTTATAGCAGCATTATTTACAATTGCCAAGAGATAGAAACAGCCAAAATGTCCATCAACAGACAAGTGGCTAAACAAACTGTGGTATATACATACGATGGAATATTATGGAGCTGTAAGACAGAATAAAGTTACAAAGTATGTAACAATATGGATGGACCTTAAGGACATTATGCTGAGTGAAATTAGCCAGAAACAAAAGGACAAATATTATACTGTCTCACTGATATGAACTGACATTAGTGAATAAACTTGGACAATTTCATTTGTAACAGAGACCATCAGGAGACAGAAACAGAGTAAGATATTGGGTGATTGGAGCTGAAGGGATACAGATTGTGCAACAGGACTGAATGTACAAACTCAGAAATGGACAGCACAATACTACCTAACTATAATACAACTAACTATGTTACAACACTGAATGAAGCTGAATGTAACAATGATAGAAGGAGGAGGGCTGGGGGCACAAATGAAATCAGAAAGAAAGATAGACGATAAAGACTGAGATGGAATAATCTAGGAGTGCCTAGAGTGTATAATGATAGTGACTAAATGTGCAAATTTAAAACATGTTTCTGCATGAAGAAGAACAAAGGAATGCCATTATTGCAGGGTGTTGAAAATAGATGGTAATTAATATTTTAAAATTTTAACTTATGTGTGAGACTAAAGCAAAAAATGTTTATTTGGTACAAAATTTATATTTTGACTAGTGCATTTCCTAATATAAGTTATGTAGACAGCTTAACTAAATACCATAAGTACATGGAACCTTGAGTAGGGCATGAGATTTTGTTGCTTTATCCAAAGTGATGCCCCTATAAATCCCAGTAATTTGAACGGTGAATAAAAAAGTATTTGCAAAGTCCCCCTCAGGGAATGGTGAGAAAGGGGGAAAATTCAACTTCCCCAAGTTGAAGTCTTGATATTCTCATAAGCAGTGAGGACAACCAAAGCTACAGGGTGAGCCCCCAACCTTGGGGTTTGTTCATATGAAACTTAACCCTGCAAAGGATAAGTCAAGCCTACTTAAAATTAGGCCTAAGAATCACCACCAAGAGAACCTCTTTTGCTACTCAGATGTGGCCTTTCTCTCCAGTCAACACAACAAGCAAACTCACTGCCTTCCCCTATCTATGTGGGACATGATTCCCAGAGATGTGGACCTTACTGGCAAGGTGGGACAGAAATCCTAGAATGAGCTGAGACTCAGCATCAAGCGATTGAGAAAACCCCTAGAATGAACTGAGACTCAGCAACAAGGAATTGAGAAAACCTTCTCGACCAAAAGGGGGAAGGGCAAAATGAGACCAAAAAAGTGTCAATGGCTGAGAGATTCCAAACAGAGTCGAAAGGTTATCCTGGAGGTTATTTTTACGCATTAAATAGATATCACTTTGTTAGTCAAGATGTAATGGAGAGGCTGGAGGGAACTGCCTGAAAATGTACAGCTGTGTTCCAGTAGCCATGTTTCTTGAAGATGACTGTATAACAAGATAGCTTTCACAATGTAACTGTGTGATTGTGAAAACCTCATGTCTGATGCTCCTTTTATCTACCTTATCAACAGACGAGTAAAACATATAGAATAAAAATAAATAATAGGGGGAATAAATGTTAAAATAAATTTAGACTGAAATGCTAGTGATCAACGAAACGGAGGGGTAGTGGTATGGTATGTATGAATTTTTTTTCTGTTGTCTTTTTACTTCTTTTTCTGAATTGATGCCAATGTTCTAAGAGGTGATCATGATGATGAATATGCAACTATGTGATGATATTGTGAATTACTGATTATATATGTAGAGTAGAATGATAATAGGTTAAGAATGTTTGTGTTTGTTATTTTTTTTAATTAAAAATTTAAAAAAGTTTAGTAGATTGAAATGCTAGTGATCAACGAAAGGGGTATGGTATCTATGAATTTTTTTTCTGTTTTCTTTTTATTTCTTTTTCTGAATGAATGCAAATGTTCTAAGAAATTATCATGATGATGTATATACAACTATGTGATTAAAAAAACATACTAGAGGCACACAACAGCAGATGTGAAGAGACAGAAGAAAGAATAAGCAAACTAGAGGACAGGATAACTGATTTCAAATACTCAAAAAGCAAATGGCAAAAAAGATGGAATAATTTGAATTGGACCTCTGGGAAATTGATGAACAAAACAAAGCGCACAAGTATAAGAATCACTGGTATCCCAGAAGGACAAGATAGCTGACTTAAGGGCTATGAAGAGTAGCTGAGGCTATAATGGGGTAAAACTTCCCAATCCTTATAAAGGACCTAATTAGAAGAGTCAAAGTAGCCCAACAAATTCCAAACAGAAGAAGTCCAAGTAGGCCTTCCCCAGGACACATACTAATCAGCCTGTCAAATCCTGAAGAGAAGCAGAAAATTCTGAAAGTAGCAAAAGAAAAACGATCTACCACATAAGATTGAGTTCAAACTACTCAACTGGCATAGTGGAGGCAAGAATGCAGTGGTATGATATATTTAAGATCTTGAAAGAGAAAGACTTCAAACTAAAAATTCTGTACCCAGCCAAATTGTCCTTCAAAACTTAGAAGAGATTAAAATTTTCACAAACAAATCCTGAAAGAATGTCAAAAAGAGACTGGCCCTACAAGAAATACTAAAGGGAGTTCTGCCAGTTGAAAATGAAATGGCAGTAGAGGAAGGTCTGGAAGAGAGGGCACCGAACTGAAAAGTACCAGTAAGGCTAATTTAAAGGATAAAAAGAGAAAGAGGGAAAATATTATACAGATCTGACAAAAAAAATGAGAAGATAAGATAGTAGATTCAAGAAATAGCTTTTCAGTAATAACTCTGAATGTTAATGGACCAAACTTAACAATTAAAAGATACAGATTGGCAGAATGGATTAAGAAACACAATCTAGCTATATGCTGCTTACAAGAGACTCATTCTAGACACAAGGATATAAATAGATTGAAAGTGAATGAATGGAAAAAGATTTCCCACACAAGTTGTAACCAAAAGAAGCAGCAGAAGCTATACTAATACTGGACAAAATTAGCTGTTTTTTGACAAGGCCCCCAAATCCTCTGAACGGGGACAAAACAATCTTTTCAATAAATGGGCATGGAAGAACTGGATATCAATAGCCAAAAAAAATGAAAAAGGATCCCTACCTTACATCCTATACAAAAATTAAAGTAGATCAAACACCGAAATATAAGAACTAGCACCATAAAGCTGCTAGAAAAAAATGTAGGGAAACATCTTCAAGACCTACTAATAGGAGGTAGCTTCCTAAACTTTTACACTCAAAGCACAAGCAACAAAAGAAAAAATAGATAAACTCCTCAAAATCAATGCTTCTGCACCTCAAAAGACTTTGTCAAATGAGGTAGCCAACTCAATGAGAGAAAATATTTGGAAATCATGTATTGGACAGCGGTTTGATATCTTGTATACACAAAGAAATCAGACAATTCAACAACAAAGGAACAAACAATCCAATTATAAAATGGGCTAAAGATATGAATAGGTATTTTTCTGAAGAACATATACAGATGGTTCAAAAGCACATGAAGAGATGTTCATTCTCATTGGCTATAAGGGAAATGCAGATTAAGACTACAATGAGATACCACCTCATGCCTGTAAGAATGGCTGCTATTAAACAAACACAAAACTATAAATGTTGGAGAGGATGTGGAGAAATTTGGACACTTACGCACTGCTGGTGGGAATGTATAATGGTGCAGCCACTATGGAAGACTGGCGGTTCTTTAGAAGACTACATATGGAATTGCTATATGACCCAGTAATAGCACTTCATGGTATATACCCAGAAGAGCTGAAAGTAATGACACAGACAATTACACATCGATATTCATAGCAGCATTATTCATAATCGCCAAAAGATGGAAACAAGCCAAATGCCCATCAACAGATGAGTAGATTAACAGAATAAGATAAGAATAAAGCTGATCAGGTTGGAGTTCAAGTAACTTAGAACACAGGGGTAAGGAAGACATTGTATATCTTTTAAAACTCTTTGAGACCAAAGAAAGAAAGGTTTATGTCCAGAACCTAAATTTTCTACAGCACATGATCTAACTCAACCAGTCTGCAAAGACCATTTGAAATTCAAACACAGGAAGCACAGAATAAGAAAGAGGTCCTTTAATCCTGTATAGCTGAATCTAATGCCTGGATACATGTCAGAGTATATTAGGCAGATAATCAAAAACTATTGGCAAAGTCCCTTGAGGGACGGGAGAAAAATTGTTGCCCTATTAAACTTCACCACCTGGGAAACCCTGGATACAATGCCAAACCATTAGGAACACCCAAATCAATACATCAAGCCCTTGATCTTGAAGCTTGCTCTTATGATGCTTACGTATGTAGCAGAGAAGCTTAATTCACCTATAAATATGCCTAAGAGTCACCTCTGGAAGACCTCTTTTGTTGCTCAGATGTGGCCTCTCTCTCTCTAAACCCAACTCTGCAAATGAAACCACTGCCCTTTTACCTACATGTGACATGAAATCCAGGGATGAAAGTCTTCCTGGCAGCGTGGGAGAGGACTCTTAGGGATGAGCCTGGACCTGGCACCATGGGCTCAACAACGCCATCCTGACCAAAAGGGGGAAGAGAAGTGTAACAAATAAGGTATCAGTGGCTGAGAGAGTTCAAATAGAGTCAAGAAGCTACAATGGAGATCACTCTTGTGCAGCTTCAGTTAGACATTGCTACCTATCATAACTTGCCAAACCCCAACCAAAACCATTCATACCAATCCTAAAGAATACTGTGGCATATTTCTCAGGGACTGGAGCCTAGCCATGCTTAAAATTTTTTAATCCTTCTCTCCCTCTCTACATTCACTCTCTGCCTTCTGTACCTGTAACCTCCCTCTCTGTTCCCCCCTTCCCCCTCTTGTTGTAAACCGCCCATTTCCGTAACTCACCACTAAACCGCAAGCCTTCCTGTTATTCTCTTCACTCCTCTATACCTAACCTAAGCCCTCAGCCTAGCAACTGCCTCCCGCCTTGTGTGATTGGCTGTCCCTTCCTGACGTGTGCGCCCAAGACTCCACCCCTCCCTGAGAGTACTTAAGCCCCACGCTTACCCCACTCTGGGTCGTCCGAGCCCCGGGGTCTTCGGACCCCAGACGTCTCACTCCTCGGGTTCCCGGGTGGCCCATCCCGGAGTGTAACAATAAAAGCTTAAAACCCGAATCTGGCCTCAGTGAAGACTTCTCGCGACCGCCGGCTGGGGAAAGCGCCGGCTTCAGCTTACCCAGGTTAATTCCCGCGAGCTCGCCCCAAACCCACCCAGTGTACCGGTCGCGCGGCTCGGCTGAAGCTATCAGCGGCAAGTGGCGCCCGAACAGGGACCCTCTACACTTCCGTCGCTGACTGGACACTGGAGATCCTAGGACCTCTCTTCTGAACCAAGGTAAGCCTACTAGACTCTCCTGCTAAATAAACGCAGTCCTAGGTTCTACAAGCAGTGAGTAGTCCCCTCTAAATTTTGTTATGGGTCAATCTCTCTCTAAAAGCTAGGTCCCCCAGGTGCGCGCCCTAAACCGGTAACTGCTGCCGCCGCAGACGTTTCCGCATCGGGCTCCGAGTCGGTCTCAGATGCGGAAAGTCCTTGCTCGAGCAGCTTGAAGAGCGGCTCGAGAGGCATCCGCCCCTACAGGACTATGGCGGAAAGCCTCAGGGCGGAAAAACTAACTCCACCCTTCCGCCTTCTTCCCCACTGCCCAGACCGGAAGGGAGCCACGATCTCTACCCCGCCCTCCCTAAGAGAGAGGAAGTGGGGCGCCCCGGACCCCCCATGCCTTCCACCCCCCCTCCTGCTGCCTGTCCTCCTTCCCTTAGCAACACCAACCCCTTCTTTCCGGAAGCGCAGCCGCCATTTTACACACCCCCGCCACCATCTTATGCAGGGCCATGCACAGAGCTATCGCCATCTCGTTCACCCCGGCCGCCCTGTTGCAATCCCACAGGCGGCAACCCCCCCTCGGGTCCAGGGCAGCTCTGGCCCCCGGTCCGGCCGCTGCCGCCGACACAGGCAGCGCTCTTCCCCATTAATCTCACCCCATCCCCGCAACGCCCATTCCCGTGGGTTCCCCACAGTGAGGAAGAAATAAAGCGGCTACGCAAAGCAGTCAAAGAGGATGGGCTTACCAGTCCCTACGCTACCCAGCAACAGTTGCTCCAAAGGATTGGAGCCTCTTCAAAATAATCCTACTTGCCATAATTTTCCTGTGCATCATCACGTGTTTTAACCTGCTCATTTTCTTCCTCTAGGTGCTAACCTGCTTATTATTTTCAGTAAAAATGTTCTCCCTAGCACGCCCCTCCAGAATTCCCACCTGGCGACTCCTCCCTGTAACACTTCTAATTTTCTCCACAGCCACTTCTGCAAAACCTCCTGAGAGCGAAGTGTGGGCCGCAGTCCAATATCCCCCAGGATTACTGTTCCTCACCCCCGATTCCCCCACATTCCCACAACTTTTTGTTAATAATTGTTTGCTGGACCTCCCGTGCGATCCCAATGTCCTCCCTGCTAGTGCGTCTCTCAACCTATCATCATTCCCCAATTTCTCCCCGCCTCCTGAAGCTCTAGCGATTCCACCTTATTTACTCCCGAACCATAAGCGCTGGAGTACTCAGTGAAAAGAAACCAAAAGCCCTCCTTTTCACAGGAACCTGGCCAGCTAGAGGAACTGCACCTGGATATAACCAAACTCGCCCACACCCACCAGCACGGCCCCCAGTTCCCCTCTGCTCACCTGGCAGCTTTACACCCTCGACTTCCTTTACAGAAATCCCGTGGCTTCCGTGTCATTCTCCCCCTCGAACTTTCAACTCTTCCGAATATAACTTCTTCGTTCCCTATAACCCCCCCCCTTTCTTTATGGTACCAGCGGTTTCACCCACCTCTCTCTCTGTGGAAACCTCAGCTGCCTAGACCTACGCCCCTTCCTCGGAGCAGTAAAATCCCAATGGTGCCTGGTCACCTTCAACAGCACCCAGCAACCCCCGACTGTAGGTAACAAGGTTATCGGTTCGGGCTACTATGCGTTCAATGTTCTTGGCAGCGAAAACCTCACCTCCACAGTCTTCTTAAGTCCCCCGTTCTACTTCCTTACCTGCTCAAACTATAGTCAACCTGACATATATCACCTACTTAACTACCTTAATACCTCTTTCTCAGTAGTTTTCATAGTACTTCAACCTAGACTCCTGTGGATCCCGCTCAACGCGACCAGGTGGGTCGCTCCTGCACTACCCATGGACAGCTCCGTCACTCAGCTCAGCTCACACGCGAAGCGAGACTTCGGCACCACCACCGCCATCTCTGCAGCCATCATTGCCTCAGTTGCAGCTTCTGTCACGGCAGCCATCGCGCTCACCCAGACCTCCACCTCCACTTCTGTCATAAATAACCTTACCAGTTCCACCGCCTCGGCCCTGTCCTTACAGGCAAGACTCAATTCCCTAACCCACCAAGCCCTGTTTAACCTACAGCAGCAAATTGACTTGCTAGCCTTAGATATTGAAGCCCTGTATGAAGTAGCCACCGCCACTTGTGATGGACGCTACCCTTTCTCTCATCTCTGTATCACCCCTGTACTCGTCAACACCTCTCGTCCTCGCCTCACCCTGCGCGATTGGATGTTTACTGCTTACAATAATTCATTCTGGAACTATACTCACAGCCTTCAAACTCAAATTCTAGCTATAGAAAACCTATCTGTACCTAAACTGTCTAGCTCTCTCCTTTCGGACCTCCTCCATAAATTCTCTTCCCTTTTCCAACCTTCCAGCCTTATCTTCTACGGTGTCCTCCTACTGATTTTAATTGTTATCCTTTTCTTACTTAAGTGCCTCTTTTCAAAAATCTCTCGTCACAAACGAAATACAAAACTCTTAGCTCTTGCCACGCTAGAGCTCCAAAATCCCTTCGCCAACGCGGACAACCGTCGGCAGGCTCAGGTATGGCTCACTAGTGTTGCTCACCCCCAGGACTGATCACCCTGAGGTTGGTGTCGCTCTCAAGACTGGCCATCTTGTGCAGTCGGCACTGCGCTGCTGCGGCTCTAGCCTTGCCTGCCTATGCCTGCGCCACTCCCTGCCTCTCTCCATTCCCCTACGGGGGCTGCACGTCACCAGAGTACGTGCATCTGGGGCCGCCGCACGGCTACCAGATGGGTACCGCTGGGTGCGACACAAAGTAGTCGCAGAAGAGGGTCTCTCTAACAGACCTCCTCTGGCTCTTCTGGGGCACATGAGATTTGCATAAGGGTCGGCTCAGCACATACCCTTCCCCTGAAATTCTGAGCCTCAAGTGCAAGGGGAATCTCATCCCTACCCCTCCCAGCAAAGGTTCATGCCCACCACTTGTCACACAAGTGTGCTCTTTTAAAAGAAAAAGGAGAGGAATTGTGGCATATTTCTCAGGGACTGGAGCCTAGCCATGCTTAAAATTTTTTAATCCTTCTCTCCCTCTCTACATTCACTCTCTGCCTTCTGTACCTGTAACCTCCCTCTCTGTTCCCCCCTTCCCCCTCTTGTTGTAAACCGCCCATTTCCGTAACTCACCACTAAACCGCAAGCCTTCCTGTTATTCTCTTCACTCCTCTATACCTAACCTAAGCCCTCAGCCTAGCAACTGCCTCCCGCCTTGTGTGATTGGCTGTCCCTTCCTGACGTGTGCGCCCAAGACTCCACCCCTCCCCAAGAGTACTTAAGCCCCACGCTTACCCCGCTCTGGGTCGTCCGAGCCCCGGGGTCTTCGGACCCCAGACGTCTCACTCCTCGGGTTCCCGGGTGGCCCATCCTGGAGTGTAACAATAAAAGCTTAAAACCCGAATCTGGCCTCAGTGAAGACTTCTCGCGACCGCCGGCTGGGGAAAGCGCCGGCTTCAGCTTACCCAGGTTAATTCCCGCGAGCTCGCCCCAAACCCACCCAGTGTACCGGTCGCGCGGCTCGGCTGAAGCTATCAGCGGCAAATACCTAGGGTACTATGTAAGATTCTACAATGGTTCCATGCACTAGGGTAACTTTTCAAAACCTAACAACCTTCAGGTGGGTCCCTGGACCAGATAAATTCTAAAATGCAGAGAGGGGCAAGTTTTTCCAGAACATCAACTAGTTTCACCTCCCTATCAAATATTGTTGACAGCACGTTTCAACCTGTAAAAATTAGAATGGGCATAGTTCAAATACCCATAAAGAGTGCAAGAAAGATCAAAGGGATGGTGGAGTTATAAAGAGAAGGTCGAGTTTAACAAATCAGTATGTGTGTTAGGCCATTATGCTGATACTTCCAGTGCCTTAGGGCAGCTAGAAGGAAAAACCTAAAATTGTGGAATTCTAACCCATAACAAACTCTGAAATCTGTTCTACAACTAATTGTTGTGGTGTACTTTGAAATGTATTGCTTTTATGTACATAAGTTATTTAAAGAGAAGGAAGAATATAACAGAGAAGATAGGATTTAACAAATGAGTATGACTGCTGAATCATTATACTGATATTTCTGTTGGTCTCCAGTATCTTGGGATAGCTAGAAGAAAAAATGAAAATTTATGTAAAGGTAACCCATACTAAATTTTAAAATCTGTTTCATAACTACTTGTTAAATTGTACATGGAAATTTATTGCTTTTATATATATGTTATATTTCACAATTTAAAAAAAAATCTCAAATCTGCGCCTCAAACGCATAAGTGAAGGGCACAGAAAAAGAAGAGCAAAATAAACCCAAAGCAAGGAGAAAGGAAAGAGCAAAGATTAGAGCAAAGATAAATGAAATAGACAATTAAAAAAAACTATGGAGAGGATAATAAAAGAAGTTGGTTCTTCAAAAACATCAATAAAATCAAGAAGCCTTTTGCTAGCCTGAAAAAAAAAAGGAGGATGTAAATAATTAAAATCAGAAATGAAAGGGGTGACCTTACTACTGATCCCAAAGATAAAAAAAGGATAAGAGGACACTGTGAACAACTGTAGCCAACAACTTAGATAACCTAGATGAAACGGATAAATTCCTAATAACATAACAAAAGTCACTCAAGAAGTAAATGATCTCCACAGAGTAATAACAAATAAAGAGACTGGATCAATCATCAAAAAACTCCCAACAAAGACGTGCCCAGGACCAGAAAAGTCTTCACTGGTGAATTTCATCAAACAATTCAAGAAGAATTAACACCTATTCTGCTCAAACTCTTTCAAACAATGGAGGGAACATTTCCTAACTGATTCTATGAGGCCAACATCAAGCTAATACAAAACAAGAAAGATACAACAAGAAAACTACACACCAATCTGTTATGAATATAGATGCAAAAACCTGCAACAAAATACTAGTAAATAGAATCCAACAGCACATTTAAAAAGTCTACATCGTAGCTAAATGGGATTTTTCTCAGGTATGCAAAGGTGGAGAAAATTGTGGCAGTTTCTCAAAAAGTTAAGTATACATTCCCATATAATCTGGCAAGTTAAGCTCACTTTTAGGTATATAACCAAGAAAGCAGGGACTCAAACAGATATTTTCACAATTGATGTTAATAGCAGCATTATTCACAAATGCCAAAAGATGGAAGCAACCTGTTCAAGTTTGTTAGCTGCCAGAATGCTACACACCAGAGAAGGATTGGCTTTTAATAAAAGGGGATTTATTTTGTTAGTTTTTCAGAGGAAAGGCAGCTAACTTTCCACTGAGGTTCTTTCTTATGTGGGAAGGCACAAGATGGTCTCTGCTGGCCTTCTCTCCAGGCCTCTGGGTTCCAACAACATTCCCCAGGGTGATACCTTTCTGCATCTCCAAAGGCCTGGGCTGAGCTGCGAGTGCTGAGATGAGACATGCCAAGTTGCTTGCGCTGTGCTACGTTGAGTCTCTCATTTAAGCACCAGCCAATTAACTCAAACGTCATTCACTGCAGCAGGCACGCCTCCTAGCCGACTGCGGATGTAATTAGCAACAGATGAGGTTCACGTACCATTGGCTCATGGCCACAGCAACAGAACTAGGTTGCCTTCACCAGACCAGGTTGACAACTGAATCTAATTATCACACAACCCAAATGTCCATCAACAGATGAATGGACAAACAAAATATGGTATATACATACAATGGAATGTTACTCAGCTGTAAAAACTAATGAAGTTCTGGTATGTGCTACAACATAAATGAACCTTGAACATCATGTTGAGTAAAATATGCCAGACACAAAAGGACAAATATTGTATAACTCACATATGAAATAATTAGGACAAGCAAATTCATATGCTTTGTCTTTTATTATTTCCATTCATAGAGAAAGTAAAAGAAAAGAAGAATGGTAAGGAGAGAGTACTAAGATTAATTTTATATAATGATAACAAACAGAAAAAAGACAATGATCATTCAATAGACTTATGATTAAACCATGCTTCCTATTTTTCTCTCTTTCACCTATGCCAACTGTTCTAGTTTGCTAGCTGCCAGAATGCGATATACCAGAACTGGAATGGCTTTTTAAAAGGGGAATTTAATAAGTTCCTAGTTTATAATTCTAAGGCCATGGAAATGTCCAAAAGCAAGTCTATAGGAACGTCTCATCGAAGGCATCCAGGAAAAGATCCCTTTGTTCAAGAAAGCCAATGAAGTTCAGGGTTTCTCTCTTCACTGGAAAGGCCCGTGGTGAACAGGGTGACATCTACTAGCTTTTACTCTAGGTCTCTTGCTTCATGAAGCTCCCCGGCAGCCTTCTCCTTCTTCATCTCCAATGGTTTCACTGGCTGGTGGACTCCGGTTCTCTCATCATTCTGTCGTGGTTCTGCGGCAATCTCCTCATTCTCAAAAAGTGACTCTCTCCAAAATGTCTCCTCTTTTATAGGAGTCCAGTAAACTAATCAAGACCCACATAGAATGGGTAGAGAGTCACATCTCCATCTACTAAGTTTAATACCCACAACTGACTGAGTCAAATCTCCATAGAGATAACCTAATCAAGTTTTCAACTAATAGTACCAAATAGGGATTAGAAGAAATGGTTGCTTGAACAAGTCTGATTAGGATTAAAACATGGCTTTTCTAGAGACATAAATCCTTTCGAAGTGACACACCTACTTTTTCATTTCTCTTGTCACTGGAAGTACAAAAGGAACACTGGTACAGACGTGATGTAAGAAAATGCTGCAGCAAAATATATTAAGTCAAAAAAAAAAAAAAAGAGGCTGTCCTAAACTGGCTGCCTTCCAACATCATTAAGTCAGAAATACTTAGAAAACATTTTCCTATATAAACACGTTACAAATGGTGGTTAGGTTTTCAGATTGTGCTATAAAAATTCACTTTAATTTGTTCAATAGCTCCCTTAAAATCTTTTGATTATGGAAAATTTCAAACATACACCAAAGTAACCAGGATAGTATAATAACTCCCATGTACTCATTACCCTGCTTCAACCATTTCAACTCATGGCCAGCGTAGTTCATCTATACCACCATCCACTTTTTCCAAATGTAACCAGGATAGAATAATAACTCCCATGTACTCATTACCCTTTCAACCATTTCAACTCATGGTCAGCGTAGTTCATCTATCCCACCATCCACTTTTTCCAAATGTATTATTTTGAAGCAAATCCAGGATACCATACAATTTTATCTGCAACTATTTCACTATAAAATAAAGGCTCTTTGCTTATTATGACTTCAATAATACAATTTTAAAAACAGTAACTTGTCTGTCTATCAAAATTGATGTTAACTAAAATCACACAGATACAACTAATTTTTTCATCTTGGTATATCAGGAGAATTTTTAAAATGAATTCTACTACTATCATTATCTAAAGTCACATTGCTGCTCTAAGGCCAGGTTTTCATTTCAAACTTTGGCATGCATCTGAATCATCTCCAGGGTTTAGTAAACAGAGTATAGGCCTACCTCACTTTCTGATGCAATTTTTGTGGGTAAGGCTCAATAACCATAATTTCTAACAGGCATACAGGTTAAGCTGAGGCTGCTAGTCCCAGAACTATACAGATCTAAGATTAAACTAATTATTTTTATGACTATTAATTGATGATGAAGATGTCAGCTGATAACATAAGATATACCTCATTCTTACAGGTCCCATCACAGACGTGAAATAATACCTCATTTTCCTTCAACTAAAAATAGATTAAAAAGTTGCAAAAGAATAAAAAGATTTGTTAAGTAATCAAGATTAATGAGGCCTTTGATATTTCAGCCTAATCAATATACTAGGATCCAAATAAATTTTACTCTCAGAATGAAATTGCTATTCTCTATGTTTAAAAAAACAAAAATGAAACAAAAAATTTCTAAAGTTCTTGAGAGAGTAATGAATTAAATTTATCAAACATGTACCAAGTACAAAGTACAAACTACTCTATTTTTTAAACAGCTTTACTGAGGTACAACTGGTTTATGTTAAATTGCATATGTTTAAGTGTACAACTGATAAACTGACACATACAGACACCTGTAAAATCATTATTACAATAAAAATAACGAACCTATCCATCACCCCCCTAGTTTCCTACTGCTCATTTGTAATCCCAGTCTTCACATTTTTCTAACAACATGATGTTGAGCATGTTTTCATGTGCTTATTTAACATCCACATATTCTTTTTGGTTACCTATCAGTTTAAATATTTTGCCATTTCGTTAATGGGCTCTTTCCCTACTATTTTTTTTTATTACTGAATTTTGATGATAGTTTGTATATTCCAGATACCCATTCTTTATCATTAAGTGATTTGCAAAGATTTTCTCCGTCTTGGTAGCTTGTGTTTGCATTCTCTTACCAATGTATTTTAGAGTTTTATTTATGATGAAGTCCAGTTTATCAATGTTTAGGTAACATATCGAAGAATTACTTATGCAATTCAAAGTCACAAAGGTTTTCTCCTGTGTTTTCTTCAAGAAATTTTAGTTTTAGGTTTTACATTGTCTACTACTTCTGTCAATTTCTGAGACAAAGTATTGGAATCTCCATTAAAATGCTATACCTCTATTTCTCTTTGCAGTTCTAGCAATTATATTTTAAAGTTCTTCTATTCAATACATAGAAATGTAGCATTTTTATGTCCTCTGGATGAATTAGTGCCTTTTTAGTATGAAATGAACCTCTTTAACCCTAGGAATATCCTTTGCTCTGAAATCTAACTTACAATCCAATATAGTCAGGCCAAATTTCTTTTGGATAGTGTTTAGTTGGACATATCTTTTACTTTTAACTTATTTGTGTCCTTACATTTAAATATGTTATAGATATATATTGATAATGTTGACATATATCAACATTAAATATGTTGATTTTTAAATTTTAATCCAACAACCTCTGCCTTTCTATTGTAGGGCTTAGACTATTTACACGTAATGTGATAATAGATATGGTTGTGTTTAATTCTATGATTCTGCTATTCATTTTCTATATGCACCATCTATTTTTGTCCCCTTTTCCGCTTTATCTATTTTGTTTTTATTTATTTCTTATTATTCCATTTATCCCCTTTGTTGGCTTAAAGGCTATAATTCTTCATTGTACTACTTTAGTGGCTGTTTTAGTTTATAGTAAACATCTTTAATTTACCACAGTCTACCTTCAGTATAAGTACAGAAACTCACAACCTTATACCTCCAATTTTCCCCTTCCAGCCTTTATACTACTCTTGTCATATTTTATGTTTACAAATGTTATGAACCACAACCAGTTATTTAAGTGTTACTCAATTGTCTTTTAAAGATATTTAAATAATAAGAAAAACATCATATTTTCCCATGAGATTACCAATTCCAGTGCTCTTTATTCCTTTGTGTAGATCTAGCCTTCGTATGGCTTAATAACCATTTCTTAAAGAATTCTCTTTAGGCTTCCGGAGAAGATGGTGGCTTAGTAAGATGCGCGGGTCTTAGTTCCTCCTCCAGAACAGCTACTGGGAAGTAGAAATGATACAGAACAGCTTCCGGAGCCATGACAGAGACGAAGAAGACAGCGTACCCAATTCTGGAATGGCTGACTGGCAGGGAGAACCCGCTCCGGTGAGATCGCCAAGGGGCACGGGCTTCCCTGGGCCGGGGCGGCAGGCGGCCGGAGCCCCTCCCTCCCTCCTTCCCGGGCCAGCTGGGAGAACTGGACAGATGGTCCCCTCAAGCCACGGCAGCTGGCGCCCCCCCCCCCCAAGCACGGCCTCCCGGACCAGCTGGGAAATTTGGACAGGCGCTCCCCCAAGCTGTGGAGAACAGCGACCGGGGTCCCTTCCAAACACGTGGCTTCCCAGTCCGGCTGGGAACCGTGGATAGGCGCTCCCCCAAGCCGCGGAAGCCGGCGACCTTCCCGTGCGCGGATCCCCGGGCCGGTAGGGAGATTCGGATTGGCACTCCCCCAAGCTGCTTTGGCTGGCGACCCCGCCCTACAGCGAGAGTTTTCCAAAGTTAAAGGAGCCACAGCATCTTTTACTGGTGAGACCCGCAGACAGATGAGCGCCACGAGTGCCACCTACTGGGCAGGATAAGAAAAACTGAGCCCAGAGATTTCACAGAAAAATCTTTCAACCTGCTGGGTCTCACACCCAGGGAAATCTGATTAAATGTCCAGACGCCAGCAGAAGATAACGGATCACACTCAGAAAATTGAAAATATGGCCCAGTCAAAGGAACAAACCAATAGTTCAAATGAGATATAGGAGCTGAGACAACTAATGCTGAATATACGAACAGAAATGGAAAACCTCTTCAAAAAACAAATCGATAAATTGAGGGAGGACACGAAGAAGACATGGGCTGAACAAAAAGAAGAAATAGAAAAACTGAAAAAACAAATCACAGAACTTATGGGAGTGAAGGACCAAGCAGAAAAGATGGAAAAAACAATGGATACCTACAATGGTAGATTTAAAGAGACAGAAGCTAGAATTACCGAATTGGAGGATGGAACATCTGAATTCCAAAAAAGAAACAGAAACTATACGGAAAAGAATGGAAAAACTTGAGCAGGGGTCAGGGAACTCAAGGACAATATGAACCGCACAAATATACGTGTTGTGGGTTCCCAGAAGGAGAAGAGGAGGGAAAAGGAGGAGAAAAACTAATGGAAGAAATTATCACTGAAAATTTCCCAACTCTTATGAAAGGCCTAAAATTACAGATCCAAGAAGTACAGCGCACCCCAAAGAGAATAGACCCAAATAGGCGTTCTCCAAGACACTTACTAGTTAGAATGTCAGAGGTCAAAGAGAAAGAGAGGATCTTGAAAGCAGCAAGAGAAAAACAATCCATCACATACAAGGGAAACCCAATAAGACTATGTGTAGATTTCTCAGCAGAAACCATGGAAGCTAGAAGACAGTGGGATGATATATTTAAATTACTAAAAGAGAAAAACTGCCAACCAAGACTTCTATATCCAGCAAAATTGTTCTTAAAAATGAGGGAGAAATTAAAACATTCTCAGACAAAAAGTCACTGAGAGAATTTGTGACCAAGAGACCAGCTCTGCAAGAAATACTAAAGGGAACACAAGAGTCAGATACGAAAAGACAGAAGAGAGAGGTATGGAGAAGAGTGTAGAAAGAAGGAAAATCAGATATGATATATATAATACAAAAGGCAAAATAGTAGAGGAAAATATTATCCAAACAGTAATAACACTAAATGTTAATGGACTGAATTCCCCAATCAAAAGATATAGACTGGCAGAATGGTTAAAAAAAAGAATCCGTCTATATGCTGTCTACAGGAAACACATCTTAGACCCAAAGATAAACATAGGTTGAAAGTGAAAGGTTGGGAAAAGATATTTCATGCAAATAACAACCAGAAAAGAGCAGGAGTGGCTATACTAATCTCCAACAAATTAGACTTCAAATGTAAAACAGTTAAAAGAGACAAAGAAGGACACTATATACTAATAAAAGGAACAATTAAACAAGAAGACATAACAATCATAAATATTTATGCACCAAACCAGAACACCCCAAAATACGTGAGGAATACACTGCAAACACTGAAAAGGGAAATAGACACATATACCATAATAGTTGGAGACTTCAATTCACCACTCTCATCAATGAACAGAACATCTAGACAGAGGATCAATAAAGAAATAGAGAATCTGAATATTACTATAAATGAGCTAGACTTAACAGACATTTATAGGACATTACATCACACAACAGAAGGATACACCTTTTTCTCAAGTGCTCATGGATCATTCTCAAAGATAAACCATATGCTGGGTCACAAAGTAAGTCTTAACAAATTTAAAAAGATTGAAATCATACACAACACTTTCTTGGATCATAAAGGAATGAAGTTGGAAATCAATAATAGGCGGAGTACCAGAAAATTCACAAATACGTGGAGGCTCAACAACACACTCTTAAACAACGAGTGGGTCAAAGAAGAAATTGCTAGAGAAATTAGTAAATACCTCGTGGTGAATGAAAATGAAAACACAACATATCAAAACCTATGGGACGCAGCAAAGGCAGTGCTAAGAGGGAAATTTATTGCCCTAAATGCCTATATCAGAAAAGAAGAAAAGGCAAAAATTCAGGAATTAACTGTCCACTTGGAAGAACTGGAGAAAGAACAGCAAACTAACCCCAAAGCAAGCAAAAGGAAAGAAATAACAAAGATTAGAGCAGAAATAAATGAAATTGAAAACATGAAAACAATAGAGAAAATCAATAAGACCAGAAATTGGTTCTATGAGAAAATCAATAAGATTGATGGGCCCTTAGCAAGATTGACAAAAAGAAGAGAGGATGCAAATAAATAAGATCAGAAATGGAAGAGGAGACGTAACTACTGACCTCACAGAAATAAAGGAGGTAATAACAGGATACTATGAACAACTTTATGCTAATAAATACAACAATTTAGATGAAATGGACGGGTTCCTGGAAAGACATGAACAACCAACTTTGACTCAAGAAGACATAGATGACCTCAACAAACCAATCACAAGTAAAGAAATTGAATCAGTCATTCAAAAGCTTCCTAAAAAGAAAAGTCCAGGACCAGACGGCTTCACATCTGAATTCTATCAAACATTCCAGAAAGAATTAGTACCAACTCTCCTCAAACTCTTCAAAAAAATCGAAGTGGAGGGAAAGCTACCTAATTCATTCTATGAAGCCAACATCACCCTCATACCAAAATCAGGCAAAGATATTACAAAAAAAGAAAACTACAGACCAATCTCTCTAATGAATACAGATGCAAAAATCCTCAACAAAATTCTAGCAAATCGCATCCAACAACACATTGAAAGAATTATACATCATGACCAAGTAGGATTCATTCCAGGTATGCAAGGATGGTTCAACATAAGAAAATCAATTAATGTAATACACCATATCAACAAATCAAAGCAGAAAAATCACATGATCATCTCAATTGATGCGGAGAAGGCATTTGACAAGATTCAACATCCTTTCCTGTTGAAAACACTTCAAAAGATAGGAATACTAGGGAACTTCCTTAAAATGATAGAGGGAATATATGAAAAACCCACAGCTAATATCATCCTCAATGGGGAAAAATTGAACACTTTCCCCCTAAGATCAGGAACAAGACAAGGATGCCCATTATCACCACTATTATTCAACATCGTGTTGGAGATTCTAGCCAGAGCAATTAGACAAGAAAAAGAAATACAAGGCATCAAAATTGGAAAGGAAGAAGTAAAACTATTACTGTTTGCAGACGATATGATACTATATGTCGAAATCCCGGAAAAATCCACAACAAAACTACAAGAGCTAATAAATGAGTACAGCAAAGTAGCAGGTTACAAGATCAACATTCAAAAATCTGTAGCATTTCTATACACTAGTAATGAACAAGCTGAGGGGGAAATCAAGAAACGAATCCCATTTACAATTGCAACTAAAAGAATAAAATACCTAGGAATAAATTTAACTAAAGAGACAAAAAACCTATGCAAAGAAAACTACAAAAAACTGTTAACAGAAATCACAGAAGACCTAAATAGATGGAAGGGCATACCGTGTTCATGAATTGGAAGACTAAATATAGTTAAGATGTCAATCCTACCTAAATTGATTTACAGATTCAATGCAATACCAATCAAAACCCCAACAACTTATTTTTCAGAAACAGAAAAACCAATAAGCAAATTTATCTGGAAGGGGAGCGTGCCCCGAATTGCTAAAAGTATCCTGAAGAGAAAAAAAGAAGCTGGAGGTCTCACGCTGCCGGATTAAGGCATATTATGAAGCCACAGTGGTCAAAATAGCATGGTATTGGCATAAAGATAGATATATCGACCAATGGAATCGAATACAGTGCTCAGATATAGACCCTCTCATCTATGGACATTTGATCTTTGATAAGTCAGTCAAGCCAACTCACCTGGGACAGAAAAGTCTCTTCAATAAATGGTGCCTAGAGAACTGGATATCCATATGCAAAAGAATGAAAGAAGACCCATATCTCACACCCTATACAAAAGTTAACTCAGAATGGATCAAAGATCTAAACATTAGGTCTAAGACCATAAAACAGTTAGAGGAAAATGTAGGGAGATATCTTATGAAACTTACAATGGAGACGGTTTTATGGACCTTAAACCTAAAGCAAGAGCACTGAAAAAAGAAAGAAACAAATGGGAGCTCCTCAAAATTAAACACTTTTGTGCATCAAAGAATTTCATCAAGAAAGTAGAAAGACAGCCTACACAATGGGAGACAATATTTGGAAATGACATATCAGATAAAGGTCTAGTATCCAGAATTTATAAAGAGATTGTCCAACTCAACAACAAAAAGACAGCCAACCCAATTACAAAATGGGAAAAAGACTTGAACAGACACCTCTCAGAAGAGGAAATACAAATGGCCAAAAGGCACATGAAGAGATGCTCAATGTCCCTGGCCATTAGAGAAATGCAAATCAAAACCACAATGAGATATCATCTCACACCCACCAGAATGGCCATTATCAACAAAACAGAAAATGACAAGTGCTGGAGAGGATGTGGAGAAAGAGGCACACTTATCCACTGTTGGTGGGAATGTCAAATGGTGCAACCACTGTGGAAGGCAGTTTGGCGGTTCCTCAAAAACCTGAATATAGAATTGCCATACGACCCAGCAATACCATTGCTAGGTATCTACTCAAAGGACTTAAGGGCAAAGACACAAACGGACATTTGCACACCAATGTTTATAGCAGCGTTATTTACAATTGCAAAGAGATGGAAACAGCCAAAATGTCCATCAACAGACGAGTGGCTAAACAAACTGTGGTATATACATACGATGGAATATTATGCAGCTTTAAGACAATAAACTTATGAAGCATGTAATAACATGGATGGACCTAGAGAACATTATGCTGAGTGAGTCTAGCCAAAAACTAAAGGACAAATACTGTATGGTCCCAATGATGTGAACCAACATTCGAGAATAAACTTGGAATATGTCATTGGTAACAGAGACCAGCAGGACTTAGAAACAGGGTAAGATAATGGGTAATTGGAGCTGAAGGGATACAGACTGTGCAACAGGACTAGTTACCAAAACTCAAAAATGGACAGCAGAATAATACCTAATTGTAAAGTAATCATGTTAAAACACTGAATGAAGTTGCATCTGAGCTATAGGTTTTTTTTGTTTGTTTGTCTGTTTGTTTGTGTCTTTCTTTTTCTTTTTCTTTTTTTTACTATTATTTTTATTTTTTTCTCTATATTAACATTCTATATCTTTTTCTGTTGTTTTGCTAGTTCTTTTCCTAAATCGATGCAAATGTACTAAGAAATGATGATCATGCATCTATGTGATGATGTTAAGAATTACTGATTGCATATGTAGAATGGAATGATTTCTAAATGTTGTGTTAATTTCTTTTTTCTCTTTAATTAATAAAAAAAAGAATTCTCTTTAACATGCCTTTAACTGCAGGTCTGATGGTGAATTCTTTCAGTTTTTGCATGTTTGGAAAAAATGTCCATTTTGCCTGTATTTCAGAAAAATATTTTCACTGTGTAAAGAACTCTAAGTTGACAGTTACTTCTTTTTTCTTTTGGTAATTTAAAGATGTTGCTCCACACACAATTTTTGTTGAAAAATCTGCTATCACCACTGTTCCTGTATAGTTTTTCTTTTGTTTTTAAGATTTTTTTCCTCTTTATTACTTGTTTTAAGCAATTTGATTATGATAGGTCTTGGTTCAACTTTATTCATGTTTCTCATGCTTGCTAAGCTTCCTGGAACTGTGGATTTATAGTCTGCTATCAAATTTGGAAAATTTTTTACCATTATTTCTTCAAATATACTTTCAGTTCCTCATCCCTCTCCTTTGGGAACTATAATTACATGTGCATCTGGCCACTTGAAGTTGTCCATCAGGTCACTAATCTTCTATTTACCTTTTCAAGAATTATCTTTTCTCTCTATGCTTCATTTTGAGTACTTTATATTGCTGTCTTCATGTCCAATAATCTTCTCTTCAGCAATGTCTAATCTGCTCTTAATCCCATCTAGTGTATTTTTATCTCTGAAATTGTAATTTTAACCTAGGAAGCTCGATTTGAGTATTTTCCCTATCATATATATCATATATATATATCTTAACATAGTCAGTCCCCCTATTGCTTCCACAACATACATAATACAGGCATAACTACTTTAATATCACTGATTATTAACTCATCATGGGTAAGTTTTGAGTGAATGTTTTTTCTCATTATGGTTTGTGTTTCCCGCTTCTTTGCAAGCCTCATAATTTTGATTGTCAAATGTAAAATTTTACTTTGTAGGCTGCTGTATATTTGTATTCTTAAGGATATTCTTGAACTCTGTTCTGGGATCTATGTCACTTGGAAACAGCTTCATCCTTGTGGTTCTTACTTTTAAAATTTGCTAGATTAGATCAGAGTTATATTTAGTCTAGGTTTACTATTTCTCTGCTACCAAGGCAAGACACTCCAGAGTACTACCTATGAATTATGAAGTTTTCTACTCTGGCTGGTGGGAAAATGCTGTACCTCGGGTTGTGGGTGCGCTTTGGATCCTGTTCTATGTAATCCTTTTAGGCAGCTCTTCCCCCCACTCTCAGGTAGTTTTTTCACATACATGCACTTATCAGTACTCTGCTTAAAATGTAAAAGAGATCCTTTCCATAATACTTAAGGGGAACCCTCTACACATCATCTGTCTTCTGTGCAGCTCTCCCTCCTCTGCTACTATCCCGTGAACTCTAAACACCTTGGATTCCCTGGATGGCCAGTTCCATCTCCTCAACTCAGGGAGTCTACTCAGCCTTACCTGGGTTCATGTCCCTATGCTGCACCCTGAAAACTCTCTCTGGGCAACATGCTGGGCCAATCATAGGACTTCATTGCCCTCTTTAATTTCCTTATGTTCAATGCCTTGAATGGCTTTGTTTCACATATTTAGTCTACATTTTTTAGTAGTTTCAGGCAGAAGACTAAATCCAGTTTTGCTGGTGTGAAATGATGTATGCACCCTAGAAAAGCCATGTTTTAATCCTAATTCCATTTTGTAAAGGCAGCTGCTTCTTCTAATACCTATTCAGCACTGTATGTTTGAAACTGTAATTAGATTATCTTCCTGGAGATGAGATTTAATCCAGAGTTGTTGTTAAACTGTATTAGCTAGAAGCATGTCTCCATCTATTTGGGTGGGACTTCATAAGTTTCTGGAGGCCTATAAAAGACTTTTGGAGAATGAAAAAGAGATTCAGAGAGAACCAGAGAAGAATGGCACAGCCACGAGAAGCAGAGAGTCCACTAGCCAGCAACCTTTGGCGATGAAGAAGGAAAATGCTTCCTGGGAGCTTCATGAAGCAGAAGGCCAGGAGAGAAAGCCAGCAGATGATGCCTTGCTCGCCATGTGCCCTTCCAGCTAAAAGAGAAACTGTGACTGTTTTTGCCATGTGACTTCTCACCTGAGAGAGAAACCCTGAACTTCATCGGCCTTCTTGAACCAAGGTATCTTTTCCTGGATGCCTTTGATTGGACATTTCTATAGACCTGCTGTAACTGGGACATTTTTTCAGCCTTAGAACTGTAAACTCGCAACTTATTAAATTCTTTTTAAAGCCATTCTGTTTCTGGAATATTGCTTTCTAGCAGCTAGCAAACTAGAACACCAGTTCCTAATACTACAACCTGACAAGAAACAGAATTCGTTACACTTAAATTTTAATGTACCAATAGGCAGTAGAAAGGTGAATTCATCAGGAGTAGGACTCAAATCGCTATGCTTTAGAAGTATGATTTTTAAATTCAGAGCTCACCAATTGGGGTCAATGTGTTCTTCATATGCCCTAAACTAAAGAAAAATGGCAATTCTTGTCACAGATACACTAAGTAACTGACTCACAATTCCTTCAACTATTATTTCTGAGTAAGATCAAGGGCTTCTAACTAGCAATCTGTGGAGTGAGTTCTTATTTGCTAATAAAACTTGTTACCCACTATATTACCTAGGGTTCTCTAGGGAAACAGAATCAGCAGGAAATATCTGTAGATATAAAATTTATAAAAGTGTCTCATGTAACAATGGGAATATAGAGTCCAAGGTCTATAGGGCAGGCTGGCAACTCCAATGAAGTTCCTCAATAAACTCTTAGGAGAGGCTGGCTGGACAACAGTAGGAATGGAACAGTCCAAAATTAATAGGGCAGGCTGTGAAGCTGACAACTCCGATGAAGGGTCTGGACAAACTCCACAGGAGAGGTTTGCTGGCTGAAGGAGGAAGAGAGCTATCTCTTCTGAATCCTCCTTAAAAGACTTCCACTGATTATATTAAGCAATGCTCATTACAGAAGATACTCCCCTTGCTGATTACAAATGCAATCAGCTGTAAATACAGCCGACATAATCATGATTTAAGTCTATTAAATGTCCTCATAGCAACAGACACGCCAGCACTTGCCCAACCAGATAAACAAGCACCATCATCCAGTCAAGTTGTCATATGAACCTGACCATGACAGTCCACCCCTTGTCAACTTGGCAGCTATACAGATCACCTTAAACCATACTTAATTTCCAAATAGAACACAATAGCAGACGTATTTTTCAGTTAACAATACTCAACTGTCTTGCATACAACCAGAACCATACTACATCTCTCCAGGATAGAGTGCAAGTCTTAAACTTCATATCCTATGACATAAGCACTATAACATTAAGAATACAACTTATGTCATATGTTAAGAGGAAAACAGACACTTGTTTATGTACAAATGCAAACATACTCATAATACAACAGGGAGGAAATATTCATAAACCACAGTCCTCATTTCTGTAACTGGTCATGTGGTCATAGTTCAGATTTATCACTACCTTCTTCTACTACCCATTCCATGTTCCCTTTACCCTCAGCAAGCACTTTAGCTGGCCATGGTTCTTTGCCAGGTGGGGTGACCTAGACCTCATTCCTGAAGTCTCTGGGACATTGGTAGTCCTGCCTGGATTGGGTTGTTGCAATTTTTCATTGACTTTAATCATAGGGTTCCCTATGAGTATTAGGAGACTCCCTAGGGGATCTCCTACATTTCAGGAAAACTCTTCTTTACTTACATTTTGTAGTTGTAGTCCTATTTTCCCTTAATAGTTAGGATCAGTTCACCTCAAACAGAAAAGTAATCCCCTTTCATGGCTGTTGATTCAGTGGCATGAGAAGCCCAAAGTGTCTAGGTGGCTGACTTAACTTCTTCAGTGGAATCATTGTTGTACCTCTTGGTAGGAGCACCCCTCCTTTTGGAACTGAGACTGTAGACCAGCACCACTTAAGGTTTCAGGGACAGAAAGCAAAAATATTCCTAGTGGGTCACTATGGGTGATAGTGAGTGGTGCCACTCCCATTTCCACCCCTTGGTTCCTGGACCCATGGATCCTTGCTATGGGAGAAACAGCACCATACAGTGGATGCTGATTCAGAGCATACACAACCTCCCGGAAAACATCACCCCAGCCCTGCAAGGTATTGCTACCTTGGCACTGCAACTGAGTTTTCAAAAGGCCATTCTACCGTTCTATCAATCCAGCTGCCTCTGGATAATGGGGAACACGGTAAGACCAAAGAATTCCATGAGCATGTGCCTATTTCCATACTTCATTTGCTGTGAAGTGGGTTCCTTAACCAGAAGCAATGTTGTGTGGAATGATGATGGTCCTAAGTCCACAGATGGTAGTTTTGGCAGAAGCACTGAGTACAGGGAAAAAGCAAACCCATACCCAGAGTATGTGTCTGTTCCAATCAGAACAAATTGCTGTCCCTTCCATGAAGGGAGTGGCCAATGTAATCAACCTGCCACCATGTAGCTGGCTGGTCACCATGGGGAATGGTGCCATACTGGGGACAGAGCATGGGCCTCTGCTGTTGGCAGTTTGGGTACTCAGTAGTGGCTGTAGCCAGATCAGCCTTGATGAGTGGAAGTCCATGTTGTTAAGCCCATGCATAACCTCCATCCCTATTACCATGACCACTTTGTTCCTAAGCAATGACAGGAGTTGCTAGGGAAAGAGGCTAACTAGTATCCAGAGAATGGGTCATCTTATCCACTTGATTATTAAAACTTTCTTCTAATGAAGTCACCCTCTGGTGCACATACACATGGGACACAAGTATCTTTATGTTTTTAACCCACTCAGAAAGGTCAATACACATACAATTTCCCCAGATGTCTGTCACCAATCTTCTAATTATGATCTTTCCAAGTCCCAGACCATCCAGCCAAATCATAAGCAACAGCCCATGAGTCAGTATACAAACACACCTCTGGCCAGTTCTCTTAACAAACAAAATGAACAACAAGGTGCGCTGCTCGAAGTTCTGCCCACTGGGAGGATTTACCCTCACCACTGTCCTTCAGGGACATCCTGGAAAGGAGTTGTAGCGCTGCAGCTGTCCACTTTCGGGTGGTACCTGCCTAACGTGCAGAAACATCTATAAACCAGGTCTGAGTTTTCTCTTCCTCAGTCAATTCACTGCATGGAACTCCCCAAGAGGCCATAACTCTAGTCTGGGAAAGAGAAGGTAATGTGGCAAGAGTGCAGACCATGGGCATTTGGGCCAATTCCTCATGTAACTTACTTGTGCCTTCACGACCTGCTCTGGCCCTATCTCATATATACCACTTCCATTTTATGATGGAGTGCTGCTACACATACCCAATTTTATAAATGTGTGGGTCAGACAACATCCAACTCATGATAGTCAACTCAGGTCTCATGGTAACTTGGTAGCCCATGGTTAAGTGTTCAGTCTCTACTAAGGGCCAGTAGCAGGCCAAAAGCTGTTTCTCAAAAGGAGAGTAGTTATCTGTAACAAATGGTAAGGCTTTGCTCCAAAATCCTAAGAGTCTGTGTTGTGATACTGCTATAGGGGCCTGTTAAAGGCTCTGGAAAGTGTATCTATTTGCCACTGACACTTCCAGCACCGTAGTATATCCTGGATCTTATGGTCCAAGTGGTAGAGCAGCTTGCACAGCAGACTGGACATGTGGCAGAGTTTCCTCTTGTTCAGGTCCCCACTCAAAACTAGCTGTTTTTCTGGTCACTCAATAAATGGGCCAGAGTAGCACACCCAAATGAGGAATATATTGTCTCCAAAATCCAAAGACACCAACTAGGCATTGTGCCTTTTTTTTTTTGGTTATAGGAGGGGCCAGATGCAGCAACTTATCCTTCACCTTAGAAGGGATATCTCAACATGCCCCACACCACTGGACACCTAGAAAGTTCACTGAGATACAAAACCCCTGTATTTTTGCTGGATTTATCTCCCATTCTCTGACACACAAATGCCTTACCAATAAGTCTACTGTAGTTGCTACTTCTTGTTCACTAGGTCAATCAACATATCATCAATATAATGGACTAAAATTCCTAGAAGAAAACACAGGGAAGAATCTTCAAGATCTTTCATAAGCAACAGCTTCTTAGACTTTACATGCAAAGCAAAAGCAACAAAATAAAGGATAAATGAGACCTCACCAAATTAAAATCTTTTGTGCAGAGGATTTTGTCACAAAAGTGAAAAGGAAGCCTACTCAGCAGCAGAAATATTTGGAAACCACATATCCGATTAAGGTTTACTATCCAGAACATATAAAGAAATCTTACAACTCAACAACAAAAAGACAGAAGAACCCAATTTAAAAATGGGCAAAATAATTGTATTAGTTTGTTAAATGCTGCTGGAATGCAATAACAGAAATGGGACGGCTTTCTCAAAGGGAATTTAAGTTTACAAGTTTACAGTTCTAAGGCCATAAAAATGTCCAAACTAAGGCATTGAGGTTAAGATAATCTTGACTCAAGAATAACCAATGGGTCCAGTACACCTCTGTCAGCTGGGAATGCACATGGCTGGCAAACATCTCTGTCTGTGTTGGCTCTGAAGCAACTATGTTTTCTCCCAAACATTTCCCCTTTTAAAGGACTCCAGTAACTAAGCAAGACCCACCCTGAATGGGTGGAGTCACATCTCCATCTAATCAAAAGGCTACAACCACAACTGGGTGTGCCACATCTCCATGGAAACAATCCAACCAGTTTCCACCCCACAATATTGAATAAGTATTAAAAGTAACATGGCTACCTCCACAAGATTAGATCAGGAAAAAAGACATGGCTGTTCTCGGGTACATACAGCTTCAAACTGGCACAATACCTGAAAAGACATTTCTCCAAAGAGGATATACAAATGACCAAAAAGTCCATGAAAAGATGTTCAACATCACTAGCTATTAAGGAAATGCATTATCAAAACCACAGTGAGATACCATCTCACACCCATTAGAATGGTGACTATTAAAACAAAAAAATTCTAAGTGTTGGAGAGAATGTGGAGAAATTGGAACACACATCCATCGCTAGTAGATTAAATGTAAAAGTGTGCAGCCAGTGCGGTAGACAATTTGACAGTTCCTCAGAAAGCTAAGTACAGAACTGACACTGATTCCAGTAATTCCTCTACTAGGTACGTGCCCATAAGAATTGAAATCAGGGAGTCAAACAGATATTTGCACACCAATGTTCTCAGTGGTATTCACAACTTCCAAAAGATGGCAGGAATCCAAATGTCCATCAACTGATGAATAGATAAATAAAATCTAGCATATACCTAATAGAATACTGTTCAGCTATAAAAAGAATGAAGTCTAGAAACATGCAACACGGAAGAACCCTGAAGACATCATAGTGAGTGAAATAAGCCAGACACAAAAGGACAATTATCATATGATCTCACAGATATGAAATACTGAGAATACACAAACTCAGTGAGTTAGAATATAGGACATAGGTTACCATGGACTATACTGGAGTTAAAGAATAGGGAATTAATGCTTAATTTGTACATAATTTCTATATAAGTTGGTTAGAAAGTTTTGGAAATGGACAGTGGTTATGGTCTGTCATTATTCTGAGCATAGTTAACAACACTTAATTATATATATATGAATGTGGTTAAAAGTAGAATTTTTAGGTCATATATATGTTACTAGAATAAAAATTAAAAGATAAAGTATAAGACTGTATAACCATAATGAATCTACTATAAACAATGGACTACAGTTAGCAGTACAAGTATAAAAATGTTCTTTCATGAATTGTAACAAACGTACCACACTAATATAGGGTGTTAATACGGGGAAAAATACACATACTGTAAATTATGGACTATAGTTAATTGTACCATTTAAATATTCTGTCACCAATGGTAATGGTATAATAATGCAAAGTTTCAACAACAGGGGTATTTTTACAAAATTTTTCTGTAAACCTTCAGCTTCTCTAACTAAAAAATATCTGTAAAAAAAGTGAGGAAGGAAAAATAATTATGGTTTTCTGTCTGAAAATGAGAGTTCACGCCACCTATGTGGCAATGTTGGAAGGATTTAAAAAACAGTCATGTACAGGACCTAAAATCCAATTGAGATTTCAGCAAGTAGATCTTATTACTATAGATAAAGAAAGACAGTCTTCCTCTTGAAAAAGGAATCATAGGCTATTCACTTTTGGAACATTTTTATTGCACTTTGCAAAAAATAGGTGAAGGTGCTTAGAACAGAAGGTCAGTATTCCATTGCAAAAAGGGACAGAGGCACTGGATATGGACTGTATTTAAGAGTATTAATGAGAATGGGAAGAAAGCTTTTTTTATGGATTATCGTTGCCAAGAAAGCAGTTCAAAATTCTGAGTAAAGTACATATTTACTAGATTTCTACCATGTTTACAGAATTTAGGAGGATAAAACTTGAACTCATGATTCCTGGTCTATTTAAATAACAATAATAATAATAATATTCGTTTGGGTTTGTTTTTCAAACATATATACTTTCAATATAGTGTTAGTGTAAGCACTTATACTACATATTGTTTTCATAGTCCCTAATATTTCTTTGGGTGCTCACAATATTTCAGTAAAGGAAACAGGATATTAATTATCCCCTATTTTAAGGATTGTGAAACTGAAAATAAACTAACCCAAGATCTAGAATTTTGAGTCACAGTCTATGGAACTTTTTCACCTATCTAGGAAATTGAAACAGCTGGACTGATAAATCTGTCTCAAGCATGACACTTTAATCGTTAATAGGAAAGAGGAAAAATCATTAAGTTTTCCATAAACCAAAAATTTTAGAGGCATAATTTTATAAGGTGGCAATATATGATGGCTAAAGTATAGGTCAGGAGGTTTGTACTGCTATAAAACGTAAGATGCTATTAAATGCATCTTAAAAATAAGGAGAATTATAGCAATAAATAAAAGTACAAAAGTTCACTTAAGTTTGTGGTTTTGCTTCATTTTAATATTGTTAACAGAAAAACGATTTTAGCCAGGGAGCTCCCCATCTTATACATCTTCACTTTTCCAGAACCTAATACTATCCCTAATACACAAAACATATTTACTAATGTCTGCCGAATGAAAGAATGCTTTTATGCTATATTCTTGCTCTCTTGATGACCCAAATACAGAGTAACCGTAGCAAATGGATTCATGCAGCTAAAACCTACAGCATCACTATTCACCTGGGTAATAGTATATGAACTGCAAACCAAATACTCTGAACGAAATATAAAGAAATACACATCTATAAATTTAAAACACGAAAAAGACGTTTCATGTAAATGAATTTTTAAAATAACTAATACTTAGCTTTAACTCATCAAAAGCTATCTTTAAACAATCTTAATGGAAATATTTTTAGGTCTTTCTTCTCTGTCTTAATTTGCACACTACACACAACATAGCCTTTTCTTGATGACTCAAGCTCATGAATGTAAACAACAACTAGTAAGACTGTTCCATGATACCGTGATTCTTCCTGGAGTTACTGAGGGGTGTCCAACTGTTTATTCCTTCACTAATTTACCCTAGACTACTTTTACAAAAAAAGGTTCCCTACCGCCTGCTCCCCAATCATCACTCACAAGCCACCCTAACCAAGGTTTCTAAAATGCCAGGCATAGTTTTAAGAAATGTAAAACCACACCAGGTGGTCTGACATATTTCACCTTATACAAATTCTAAATAAATAAGGTTTGTGTAGCTATTTTCACTGCATTAAGGCCTGGCTTAAAGGCTCTTCTTTTTTCACTTCCTAGTTCTGAAACCTATTCTAAGCTGTCAAGGTTGCTAGAAGATTGGCCACAAAATAATTATAACCGTAGTCATTTCTGCATAATTTCTTTATTTTTACTATAACACAAGAGGAAATGACGGTTTTAACAATAACAACAAAAAAATACCATCAAATAACTACATGTACAAATGATTTAAGATGTTTTAGAATATGTGCTATATGAACAATTACCTAGCCAATTATTAGCTAGGAGTCAGCAAAATAGGCTTGCTGGCCAAATCCAGCCCATAGCTTGCCTGTTTTTGTTCAGCTGTTGAGCTAAGAATGTTTTTACATTTTAAAAAGGATTTGGAAAAACAAACAAACAAAAGAACATACTACAGAGACTTTAAGTGGGCCGCAAAGGCAAATATTTACTATCTGGCACTTTACAGAAGAAGTTTGCTGACCCCTGAACTAAGGTATATAAACAAGCACATATAAACTACCCCTTACACACAAAGCTTAAGCTACTAGTATGTCAAAGTAGGAATGCATTCGTTATTCTAGTGATGGGTTCACCACGATATAGTCAAACTATCTCATCTAGCTCCATCTAGTTATATTCAGATCACGTCCAAGGTTTAATCATAATTTCTACCTAGCCTTCTATTCTTTTCCTCCCAATTCTTATCCTTGGATGCTCTCAGATTGGTCTCCCTGCTACTACTTCCAATTTAGGATGTCAATCTCTTTTGGAATGTCTTTCCCTCTGCTCTCTAAATCTTTCCTAAACTTCAAATCCTACTTCTTCCAAATGCCTTTCAGTATTGTTACAGCCCTTACTTGGCCTCACTTTTCCTTAAATTACAGTAGGTGCCGCACAATTTAATACCATCTTATATTTTTTTAATGAGTTCCTGTGTCTTAGTTTAGAATCCCCAACTAGTTTGTAAACTACTTTAGCAAAAGAAAAACATCACACTGCTTTTGTAACCCCACTTTAATAACATCTCATCATCCTCTAGGTACTTGGCATCTCCTAAGTACATCTCTCAATCTCAGGAGAAAATAGTCTACAGACTGGTAATGGGTGTACACTGCAAGTCTTAATCTATTGATAAGTGCTTAGAAATATCAAAGGCAATCCATAAAGGAAGTTGATGGAAGACCATAGGCTACATGCAAACTTTCAAAGTATATATAAAAAACAAAGAAAACCGTAATAGTGGGAAGATAATATGCTGAAATAAGACCAAAATTCTAGGGAACTTATAAAAGCTCACAATACATGTAAAAAAATAATAAGTGTTTTTCACCATTATTGGCTATTAATTTTCTTTTAACAAGTAACTCCTGACACTGACACACACAAGGTCCTTTTTTTCCTGCAGTGCGCTAAACTGTAATACTTAAAGGAAAGTCATGCATAGTATTCCAAGTCTTTGGATGTACAGTATTGTAACTTAATTTGCAGAAGTCTGTTAGAGTTTGCTAAAAAGCAATCTCTTAATGACTGCCTGGCTGATAAAAATGGAAACCATGCGCATATTCTATTACTTTCAAAGACACCAACTATACTCATTTTCCTGTTAAAAAAAAAAAATGCACCAAGAACATCAACAAAAATAACCCTTTTGTTTACTTCATCAAATTGTATTTTTAAAATATAGGCAAAACATAAGGCACACATACCCAGGATGCATGACTGTATTAAAACATACACATATTTTAAAACAAACAAAAATATTACCCTTGAATCTAAACTAAATATGGGCAACTTATAATTTACATGTCCTTTACCTAAATAAGATACAAAGATACAGTGAAAATATTATTCATGCATGCCCTCTTTTGGGGGTGTTCCATATGGTCTTTCAGCTTGACCTATGCGTAGCTGGTTAGAGGAGAAATTTTTTCTTAATTAATTAGTAATAGAACATACTTAGTATTATTTTACAAGTAAAAAGCAATCATCATTAAATGCATGGTAAAATAAAATACATCAGCTCCCAAGTCACAAGAAGTCAGAAGTGATGACACAAATGACAACAAAAGAAAATAATCTTAAAATCTGTTTTTCTAAATGAATATCAATAATTTGGGAAAGGAAATTACCTTAGAGTTATGCTTAAGTCAGTGTTAACCAGGAGTTAATTTTTTTCCTAAACATTCAATGATTTGGAAGATTCATACAAAAGGGAAAAGTAAAAAAGGCGGAATTCATTTAGAAACATGCAGGTGGCTAAAGGTAGCCAGTATGTGATTAAAAAAAAATTTTTCAGAGTTAACCAACACAAAACTGATAGATAATCTATGAGGGGAAAGAAAAAAAACATAGGAACATTTAATGGGATAGTGCTAAAAAAATTTTAATATAAAACTTAATATAAATTTTTTCCTGTCTTTACCCCTTCTCACAATCGGTCTTATTAGTGATAATCATCAGTGGGCTAAAAAGCCAAAAGCAAATTTGTAGGTTATATTTTATAGATGATATGATCAAAGCCTTTTATCACTGTTTTCTGCTAGCTCCACTGTCTGTCTCAGTGAATACTTTATTTCATTATCTAAGGAAAATTAATTCGACCAAGAAAATGGCAGGGGGATTCATTTCTCTTGGACATTTTGAGTTGATTTTAGCAAAACGTCCATGATGACAAGAATTACAGATTTAGCAAATGCACAAACACTAAATATTTATCCAAATACACGATCACAGCCGCAAAACTCAATTAGTTTCTGCCTAACATATGGATCAAACTACTGAGTGGCATATGTTTCCTTCTGGTGCTGGTAATAGCACGGGTTATAAAACATTACAGCGAAAAGACGTCAAAGTTCAGTTGTCAGTATTTCATTCTCATAGCACAGAAATACCCAAACTTTGCTTTCGAGAACTAAAAACAGACAACAGCAAGACGCAAAATTTGGTTGCTCAGTTTTACAAGCCCACAGTCAGCACATACACGAAGATGAGACCGTAAAAAACAACAATAAAAAAATCTTTTCAGCCTATCTTTCGTGAATAGATGGCCAAAGAGGTCCAATGCAACTGAGTTAAAAAAAAAAAAAAATCTCAACACGAACAGTCCCCCTCCCCTCAAAATCTCTAATTCCTAATTCCCCGCCCCCCCCAAGCAACCATTACACCTAAACGCGCCTCAACCCCCAGCGCCCCTACCTTCCCCGGCAAATATCCTCAGGCAGGCTAACAGTCATAACAGAACGCTTAACGACTACGTGAATTCAAACGCCGCATTCCGCTCTCCATTTTCGGACCACAGTATTTGTTCATTTCCCTTTACCTAACACCCGACGTCTTTCCCAGGCGGTGTCAAAAGTTCAAAGACCCAGGTGGTGGCGGCGGGCGAGGACAGGCCCCCTCAGGGCAGCCTTCTGAGGGAACAGGTGGAGAGCTCGCTGGCGGAGGAACGGCCAGGTACTGGCACCAGCCGAACAGGAGCCAACGCAGAAGGGCGGGTTTTCGAGGTTTTAACCACAGAAGGGGCGGGGAAACTCTCTTCAGAAAGAGCGTTCAACTTCGGCGGCGGCCGGCCGCGTCTACGCCACCGCTTCGGGCGCACTCGGCCCTCGACCCCCGGCGGCCCTCAGCAGGCGGCGCCTTGAGCCGCGGAGCGGGGGCGGGAGCTGCGGTGGGGAAGTGAGGAGGGGGAGGAGACGTCACCGCCCCCCGGGGCTTGAATGGCGGGTCCGCGGGTCCGGCCGCGCCCCCCGCAAGTCTCTCCCGGCCGGACTCCGGCTGCGGCAGGTGTCGGGGAAGTTGGCGGGTCCGGCCCTCCTGCGTGCCCCCAGGAGGGGCTGGGCCGGGCCCCTCGACGGGGACCGAACCCGATCGGCCTCCTCACCCCACGGCTATCCGGTCCCTCAGCCCGGGCCTAACGGTTTCCCGGCCGCCTGCTCCGAGGCGGGACTGCACGATCTCGCCCGCCTCTCCCCTGGGAGCGCTCGGCTCTCACCTCCTAGTCGCGCCGTTCCGGGGGGAAGGGAGGCGGCCACCCCGATGGGCTCCTGAGGGGACTCTCTACCTCAACGGCCGAACCAGCTCTCGGGGCCGCCGCGGCCGCCGACGCAGGGACTGTTGGGGTTGCTTCCCGGCAGTGACGGCGCCGCCTCAGCCCCGCTCCTCGCTCCCTCTTCGCGCAGCTCCCGCTTTCTGTTTCCCCCGAGGGACCACAAACGCCGTCGCCGCCATGCTTACTACGGAGCCGGGAGGAGGAGCCGGAGTGGGCGAGCCGAGTGCGGCTGCGCGAGCCCAGCCGACGGCGCCCCGAGCCGACGCGGACCCCCGCCCGCCTGCCCTGCGGGGGGTTCCCGGGAGCTTGCGGCACCGGCCAGACCCCCGCCTCCTCCTCCCGGCGCCCCCGGCCCTCCGGGGGCTCCAGGTCTTCTCCCGAGGCCCGGCCGCGCCCGGGGGCGTCGTAGCAGAAAATCGGGAATTACTTGACGTGCCTGGGGGCTCCCTGCACAATTCTTCATCTAAATTTTGAAAGACCCCCACACACACACTCCTCGCCGCCCCTCTGAGAAACACCTCAGCCTCTTTCCCAAAGCACAAGAACTTAACGCCGGCAGGTGCTTTTAGACACACTCCCTGAGGAAAAGGAAACCAAAACTCCAGTGGGCTTGGATGTTTTCAATCCCAAACCGTGAGAGCCCGGATTTCCCCAGCAATCTGATCCCTAGCTATTTGCTTCAGTTCAAAACATGAGGAGGGGGCTTCTTGGCTTGGTCTCCTCGCCAATCAAATGGCGTGAAGACCCCATTACCTTAATTTTTAACAGCTGCTCGAAGACTTAGAAGTGAACGCAGCAGAGTTTTTCCTCATCCTCGATGCCGGATCCTCAGTCAACTGGGGGCGCTGCGGCGATGCCTACCGTCAGGCCCCTGCTGCTTCCTCTGGCGGGTTCCACCCGCAGACTTGGGGAAGGGGCAGTACCTGAGACGGGGAGTCCCGCCACAACAAGCTGCCCTCCCCAGAGTGACAATGGATGTGACCAAGCGCCCTGTTCTCGCTCAATTTCACTTCATATAATTGAGTTGCCGTTTGAAATAGCGACTTTTAAATTCTGACCGTTTTATGGAAAGCCTTTAAAGGTGTGCCACGGTTCATGGAACCTTTTGTTGATTGCTTGACCATCGAATGCGCCCCCGTCGTGGTCAGACGCCGAAGTCCCAGGGGATTGAGTACCCTACTTTGGTGCTCTCTCTTTTTTTTCTCTCTCTCTGGGATGTTCTCATCACCTTTTCTAATATCTGTCACCTTCCCTGGACGCTGCTGCTCATCTCATCTATCTGTCCACTCTGCTCTTTCCTTTACTGCTGTATGTGTATATATATATATATATATATATATATATATATATATATATATTTATTTATTTATTATTATTATTATTATTATTCTTTCTTTTCTCTGCTGCTTTTCTCTATGGCTCCCGATGATGATTGATAGGATGTTTATATCCATAGCTAGCTAATGAGAGATTCTTTTGCTTCCCACTCAGTAAATGGGATGGTGACTGTATAGCAAGTGCTATTTTGAGATGTTTTCGTTGCTGTTCACTATCAAAAGGTCTTTCCCAGAGAGAAATGCTTCCTTTTCTTAACTTTCAGATTTGATCTTCTTCCAGACATTAAAATGGCTGAAAAGCTGATCTCTGAATGACTGAAGCATAACTGTATATTATTTTAAAATAGGATTTATTGGAGTGTGGGTTAATTAGGTATATTCTCCATAGCTTTGTCTGACTTCCCGCTTGGGAAGCTTTTTTAAAATAGAGGATCCTGTGATTCACCCCTGGAGATTTTGATTTATTTGTTCTGGAGTGTATCATAAGAAATTGTATTTTATAACACCTGCATTTAAAGAAGGATTTCTTTGCGCATACCTTCATGTATAGGTAGAAAGCAGAGGAGCAGCTATTTTGAAAGAGACTAAAGCCTAATTGAAGAATGTCACTGAACCAGACCTAGAGACTGTGGTCAACAATGCAGGATGCTAAAAGGTTAAGTGAGGTCTGAAGAATTTATGTTCTGTGAAGAGAATGAAACACACATATAAATGACCTTGATATATCTACCAGTGCTGGCTTTAGACAAGTCACTCCTCTGTGCTTTATTAACAATAAAATGAGGATTGTTTTCAATCCTCCTATTTCTTGAGCTTTCAAAAACGACTGAGCGCTTATTTTTTCCTTTGGCACTACACTGTGTTGATTTTCTTCTTGCTTCACTAACTCCTTTGAGGATCCCTGTACCTCTTCCTATCATTAAATATAAGGATACCTCAAAATTTAGTCTCAGTTCCTCTTCTGTTCTTGTTATAATCTGTTTGGGTAAGCAACATTGCTCATAGCAATAGCTTTAGTTATCATCTATATACTCATGATTTTCATATATGTCTCTAACCCAGACCCTTCCCAGAAATTCCACATCTTATACCAACTGCTTGGTTCACATCTCCATTTAGTGGCTCACCATTACCTCACACTCTGTTTAGTCCAACTGAGTTTGTGAGCCCTTCTAGTTTTCATATTATTTCTACCCAATTGTTCAAAGTAAACACTTACTAATTATCTCATGTTTGCTCCTTCATTCTCTTTATTCTATGCAGCACCAAGTCTCTGCAATTTTATCTCCCAAATCTGTCAAATAAGTCTGCTTCTTTCCAGCACCATTGGCACCATTCTGGTTTGGTGTCACTGCATGCAATCTGGGGCTCTCCATTCACTTCCACTCTGTGGCCAGAATGATCTTTTGAAGAGCAAATAAGATTGAATCACTTCTCATGTATTTAAAGGCTAGAATAAGATTAGAATCCTAAAGATGGCTATGCTAGTTTGAAACTGTTATGTACCCCAAAAAGCCATGTTCTTTCAATCCTGATCCATTCGTGTAGGGCCAGACCTATTGATTAGGTCGTTTCCATGGAGATGAGGCACACTCAATTATGGGTATGACCTTTTTGATTAGATGGAGATGTGACTCCACCCATTCAAGGTGGGTCATGATTAGTTAACTGGAATCCTATAAAGGGGGAAACATGTAGGAGGAACTTTAGACAGATGTTTGGAAATGAAACCCCAAAGAATGCCAGGAGCTGAGAGAGCCAACAGAAACTAGATAGGAACCAGAGCCCAGTACATGTGGCCAAGTGCCTTCCCATGAGATGCTAAGCAAGCCAGAAGCCAGAAGGATCCACAGGAGCTGAAAGAGCTGTTTGAAACCAGAAGCTACGAGGGGATTTAGACCAGCCATGTGCCTTCCTGTGACAGACATTGGCCTTTCTTCAGAGTCAAGCTATCTTTATCTGTATGCCTTAGTTTGGACTCTTTTTTTTGCTTAGAACTGTAAACTTGAAACTTAATAAACCCCCTTCATAAAGGCCATTCCATTTTTTGGTATCTTGCATTCTGGTAGCATTAGCAAACTAAAATAGGCCACTGTTTTAGGACCACGTGACATCTGACTTGCTTGCCTTTTGCAGTCTCCTCTCACACCACTCTCACCCTTGCTTCCTGTACAGAAGACTTTCCCACCTTCTTCCAGTTTCTCAAACGTGCCATGAGCCCAGAAGTCACAGGCTTTCTGCACATGTCCTTCTACCTCCTTCTTACTGTCTTAATTTTACTCATCCACATCTCAGCTTAAAAAAACCCTTAGGGAAATTTGTCTGACCTCCCAGACAAATTCAAGACCCGTTGTTGATATCAGCTCTCATAGCACCATCTACCTTTCCCTTTTCAGGCTTGCCACAGTTGTAATTACACTTTGATATTCGTGAACACTAGATTGATGTCTGTTGTTCCCACCGTGAGGACAAGGACCATGTCTGTTGTCCATAATGCCAGGTATATAGTAGATGCCTATGACAGATTGATTTATATACCCCATAAAAAAACATGTTCTAAATCTTAATCCCATTCCTGTGGTGTGACCAATTGAATCAGGATGGGTCTTAATCCTATTACTGGAGGCCTTATGAAGAAAGCCACAGGGAAGAGCCAGAAGCTGGAAGTCGACAGAACTAGAACAGAACACTGCCATTTACCAGAAAAGTCAAGAAACCCAAGGATTTCTGGCAAACTAGAATGCTCCTGACCCCAGAAGGAAGCAAGCCTTCTAGCCTCTGTTGTTAAACCAACCCAATTTGTGGTATTTGCGATCACAGCCTAGCAAAACTAAGAGAGTGCCCAATAGATATTTCTTAAATCATTGAATGTTGTTCTTTGAGGTCTCTTCCAGGATTCTAGAAAGCTGTTGGATTGTGCAATTAGAGATTGCCAATCAATTTTGAGAGCACAATCTTCTGTAAGATTACTGGGAAGAGATGCACAGATGTGATGGAGACAGTTCTCCAGGGTCCTTTCATGGTTAACATGTCTGTAAGCACTAGCAGTTTTTGCTCAGAGCTGTCTTTTCAAGGATGTCTGTATAACAGCCTTGGGAGAAACAGATGGTGTCTCCCTGTGCAGATTTGTTTACTGACCAATATAATAAGAATAATATTTCCCTCTGGGGCAAAGGTCTTGTAGATTTGCTTGCAGGCCATTATAAAATATTGGAGATTTCCTAAACTTGGGTTTCTCAGCTGTAACTAAAACTCACTGCATCTATCTCATCCACCAGGGCTGCTCTTTATGGCCCCTTTGAAAACTGGGAACTGCCATGGACATGGAGCTGCTGTGGCTTGCTGTCTATTAGTAATATGGTTTTTGATTCAGGAATTTCATGTCTATTGCTGGCATTCATGAAACTATGGCAGGCTAAATTGCCAGCTTGCAAGGAGGATAAAATCTCAGTCCTTCCCAGCACTTGACAGAGTATAGAGGTTGAAGAGAGAGGAGATGAAGATGTCAAACATGTGGAAACTTGTCTTTTAAGAAGCTTGGAAACAAAGTTTGGTGATGAAGACAAAAGAGATGGGGCTGGGGCAGCAGATTGAGGTGAGGGGTGGGAGGGGTTATCCTAACTGAATTCTCTGAACCACACTGATGGGGGGGTAGAGGGGACTGACTCTGAACAGAGCTGTGAGAACACTATTTCCATTGTTCCTTCCTTTGTTTTGGAGAATAAGTGCTCATTTGGAAGAGGAGAGGTAAATGGAAGCAACTAACCTGAAGAAACATGAGTTAAAGCAGCCAGAAACTGAACTTCTTCTTGTTTCTGGAAGGAGTATGGTTTAATTCAGAGAGACAGATTTAGGAATCAGGTAAATCTGAGCTGGAATCCCAGCACCACTACTGACTGATTGATCTTGGGCATTTTATCCAACCTTCCAAACTTCAGTTCCTCATCGTTAAACTAAGGATAAAATATCTACTCTGCAGGATTAAATGGCATGAAAATGCCTGGTATATGCCTGATGCTCAATACATAAATCATAACTGCTTTAACTAGGATTAAAGCTCACCTGGCTTATTGTCACCTGGTGAGATTGGGGAAATAGGAAAAGAGTGGATTTGGAAGATAAAGCACCACATTCTCCTATATTCTTTAAAACCTTGCGAAAGCATTTACTGGGTCAAATAGAGTCCCGCAAAATTCATGTTCACCTGAAATCTTAGAATGGGACCTTACTTGGAAATAGGGCTTTTGCAGAGGTAGTTAAATTAAGATGAGATCATACTGAATAGGACAGATCCTAAATTCAATGACTGAAATCTTTATAAGAAGGCCATTAAAAGACACACAGAGAAGAAAGCCATGTGAAAGGTGGAGGCAGACTGGAGTAGATGCATCTACAACCTGAGTAACAGCAAGGATTGCCAGCAATTACCTGAAACCAGAAGAGAGGCATGGAATTAATTCTCCTTCAGAGTCTCCAAAAGAAACCAACCTTGCTGACACCGTGGTTTTTGGACATCTGGCCCCTGGAACTGTAAGTGAACAAATTTTTGTTGTTTCAAGCTGTCAAGATTTGGGTAATTTGTTATGCACGACCTAGGAAAGTAGTACAGCTTTCCTCTATGGGTTTAAACCACCCGTGACTTTGTATCCAAAAATCATAGAATAAAGGTGAAGGTTTTTTTTTTTTTTTTAACTTTAACATTTGTTCCCCCTATTATTTATTTATTTTTAATCCGTATGTTTTACTCATCTGTCCATAAGGTAGATAAAAGAAGTATCAGACACAAGGTTTTCACAATCACATAGTCACATTGCGAAAGCTATATCATTATACAATCATCTTCAAGAAACATGACTACTGGAACACAGCTCTACATTTTCAACCGTTCCCTCCAGCCTCTCCATTACACCTTAACTAAAAAGGTGATATCTATTTAATGCGTTAGAATAACCTCCAGAATAACTTCTTGATTCTGTAATCTCTCAGCCATTGACACTTTATTTTGTCTCATTTCTCTCTTCCCCCTTTCGGTCGAGAAGATTTTCTCAATCCCTTGGTGCGGAGTCTCAGCTCATTCTAAGATTTCTTTCCCACATTGCCAGGAAGGTCCACACCCCTGGGAGTCATGTCCCACGTAGAGAGGGGGAGGGCAGTGAGTTTGCTTGTCATATTGGCTGAGAGAGAGAGAGAGAGAGGCCATATCTGAGCAACACAAGAGGTTCTCCTAGGGGTGACTCTTAGGCCTAATTTTAAGTAGGCTTACCTTTGTAGGGTTAAGTTTCATATGAACAAACCCCAAGATTGGGGGCTCAGCCAATTGCTTTGGTTGTCCCCACTGCTTGTGAGAATATCAAGAATTCTCCACTTGGGGAAGTTGAATTTTCCCCCTTTCTCAGCATTCCCCCAAGGGGACTTAGCAAGTACTTTTTTATTCACTGTTCAAATTTTTTTGGGATTTAGCAGTCTGGACAAGCCTACAAAATCTCATACCCTACTCAAGGTTCCTTGTTCTTATGGTGTTTAATTAAGCTGTCCACATGTTATATTAGGAAATGCACTAGTCAAAATATAAATTTTGTACCAAATAAATGTTTTTTGCTTTAGTCTCACACATAAAGTTTTAAAATATTAATTACCATATATTTTCAACACCCTGCGTTATTGACATTTCTTTGTTCTTCCTCTTGCAAAACATTTTTAAATTTGTACAGTTAGTCACTATCATTATACACTCTAGGCATTACTAGATTATATCTCAGTCTCTATCATATATCTTTCCTTCTGATTTCATTTGTGCCCCCAGGCCTCCTCCCTCTACCATTCTCATGTTCAGCTTCATTCAGTGTTCTAACATGATTGTGTTACAGTAAAGTAGTATTGTGCTATCCGTTTATGAATTTTTACAGTCAGTCCCGTTGTACAATCTGTATCCTTTCAGTTCCAATTACCCAATATCTATGCTATTTCTATCTCCTGATGACCTCTGTTCTTAACTGAAATTATCCAAGTTCATTCATTAATTAGTTCATATCAGTGACACCATACAGTATTTGTCCTTTTGTTTCTGGCTAATCTCACTCAGCATTATGTCCTTAAGGTCCATCCTGGACTTTTGGGGGAGCTTCTTAATGAGTAATTCAATTTCTTTACTTGTGATTGGTTTGTTGAGGTCATCTGTTTCTTCTTGAGTCAATGTTGATTGTTCATGCCTTTCTAGGAAGTTGTCCATTTCCTCTACATTGTTGAGTTTATTAGCATGAAGTTGTTCATAGTATCCTATCATTACTTCCTTTAGTTCTGTGGGGTCAGTGGTTATGTCTCCTCTTCCATTTCTGATTTTATTTATTTGCATCCTCTCTTCTTCTTTTTGTCAACCTCACTAAGGGTCCATCAATCTTATTGATTTTCTCATAGAACCAACTTCTGGTTTTGTTGATTTTCTCAATTGTTTTTATGTTCTCAATTTCATTTATTTCTGCTCTAATCTTCATTATTTCTTTCCTTTTGCTTGCTTTGGAGTTAGTTTGCTGTTCTTTATCTAGTTCTTCCAAGTAGATAGTTAATTTTGTTCTTTCTTCTTTTTTGATATACACATTTAGGGCAATAAATTTCCCTCTTAACACTGCCTTTGCTGCATCCCATAAATTTTGATATGTCATGTTTTCACTTTCATTTGCCTCGAGATATTTACTGATTTCTCTTGTAATTTCTTCCTTGACCCACTGGTTGTTTAAGAGTATGTTGTTTAGCCTCCATATATTTGTGAATTTTCTGGCACTCTGCCTATTATTGATTTCCAACTTCATTCTAAATATGAAAGTTTTGAAATGGTATCAAGCTCTATTGGAGGCAATGCTAGTTACCTGCTCCCTATTATCCATTCTCCCCTTCTTCCTTCCATGTACCCAATTACTCTTAGTTGGGTACATGGCAGCCCAGAATAAAGAGTATCTTTCCAGCATTGTTTGTAGTTAAATGTGGCCATATGACTAAGATCTGACCAATAAGATAGAGACAGAAATGCGTGCAACTGCTGGGATATGTCCTTAATAGAAGGGTGCATGCTCTTCCCCTTCCTCTAATCTCTGTCTGCTATTTGGAATATGAACATGATCACTCAAGTTGTAACAGCCATCTTGGACCTTGAGGTGGAAGTCCCATATTTCGAATGTCTGAACAAAAAGACAGAAGGAGACTGGATCCCTGCTGACCATGGAATTGCCCTTCAAGCTCTAACCCATCTAAATATGCCAATGTGCATTTTTATGTGAGGGAGAAAGAAACTTCTATCTTTTTAAAACCTTACTGTCTTTGGATTTGCTATCACCTGTTGTGGGACCTGATTCTAACTAATATAAACTCGTTGGATAAGCAATAGTCATACATATGTTATTGCTAAGTTAAGGAGAGTTTCATCTGAAAAGTATGAACAATTTTGGTAAAAATGAAACAAAAATTTTGAGAAAGTATAGCAGAGTTAATAATTAAGTCCCTTGAGAGTATTTATAATGTTAAAAGCAAATTATCACAGGAATATAAATCATGTAGTTTTCCTAATTCTCCTTTTTTAAAAAATATTGAGGGGCGGGCCGCGGTGGCTCAGCGGGCAAGAGCGCTTGCCTGCCATGCCGGAGGACCCCGGTTCGATTCCCGGCCCCAGCCCATGTAAAAAAACAAACAAACAAACAAAATATAATAAAATAAGAAAATGTTTCCCTTTCTTCCATCCTTCCTTCCTTCTCTGTCTTTCTTTCCTTCCTTTCCTCCCTCTCTATAAAAAAAAAAAAAAAAAATATTGAATTAAAAATGTCTTAAGCTTTCTTCTATTCTCATATATCATAGGGAATCTGGAACCTTCCTTGACATTTCCAACAATATTTGGGAAGGGACTTGGCCTAGGTCAACTTTTGCTTTGAATTCCTGATCTTTTGCAATCTCCATCCCTCACTGTACTTACTTTTCCAGTCATGTTTAACCTGATGGATAGGACAGTTCTTTCCCTGAAAGCCAGGGAGACATTATATCCAGAATAGGAAGTAACTTGAATGGAATGTTGTCCATTCCCACCACAGGAAATTTCTCACTAACCATCATGTTCCTTAACCATCTACCATGCTAGATTCCTCACTCTAACAATAACATTCTCCACATTTTTTTTTCTGAATTTCTGGGACCCCTCAGATCTTCTCCCTCTGAAGTCACCAGGCGACAATTCCCAAATTCTTAATGTATTATTTCTGGGAGCAATTTAGCTCTTTGTCTTATCTCATCACAAACTAGGCATAGGAGGCATATCTTTCTTTGTAAAATCAAAAGGTTTTCACTAAAGTAATTTTCTAAATTAAAGAGTAACTCCGTCATAGAGAAGTAGGTCTCAAACTTTGGCATAAATAAAAATCATCTGGGTGCTTGTTTAAATTACAGTGGATCACTGCGTGTTGTACCTCCACCTAAAGATTTAGTTTCAGTAATCTACATTTTATAAACACTCCAAGAGGTTCTGAGGGGTGTTATATTTGGACCATAATTTGAGCATGCTAGAGCAAGCAGCAGTTGATTTTTACAAATAAGATTATTTTTCTCTCTGTGACATGGAATTAACTATGATTGACTCAGTTGTTCAAGAAAACAGCTCATCTATGGTTCAAGTCTTTTACATTCTGTTTCTTCTTTATAGAGAAACCAATTAGGAGAGATCGAGGAATTCCTCGATCACAAAATGATAATGTAAATAGATCAAATTTGTCAATGTTAATGATATGGTTTCAAAGAAATGCTGCTTTACATGAGACTGTTTCTCCAAGAAGGACAAAGCCTTATCTGGTTACTGGCCATATCTTATGGACTAGGTTCCTGATTGGAAGAGGCTTTACAATAATAGACAGATTATAAGGATTTTCTCTAAGTTGGGAAAATAAGGTTTCTGAATCTGTCTTTGAGACTGTCAGCAGCTCTTTGATGTTTTGTGTAGCTTTAGGAGGCTCTGATAGCAGCCTGGGGTTGAACACACCAGGATCATTTTCCAGTACAACCAGATGACATATGAATCAGTTTTAAAGACAGAAGATGAAGATAGGCATCTAGAAGGATAATGAGCCAGAAGATGACTTGGGATTTGAAAGAACTATCCCCAAACTACCTGGATTTCTTTTTTTTTTTAATCAAAAAGCAAATGTCAAAACTGAGCAAAACTTCACTAAGATAACAATGAGCTTTTATTCCGGAAAAACTGAAAGTAAAATATAAATGATTAAGGAAACAAAAACTCGGATCATCTAAATCCAATTTTAATTCACCAATCATGAGAAAACGTTTCCTCAAATCTCCAAAGTGAAATTTTAAACTCAGTCACATTTTTGAATTACCAGATAAAGCAACTATTTACTTATGGTAAGTAAAGTAGGTATCATCATACAATAAGTTGTCTTTAATTTTTAAAATATAAGATGTAAATGAAACAGGCCTCTCAAGTAGGGGCAATGATGTGTAGTGATGGCAGAAAAACTGGGGAAATCATTTATTAATTGAAGACTTTTAATGAAGAAAAAGTAGAAAACATACTAATTTTATCTCTCATTTTCAAATTATTATCTTTAGCTTTAAAAATCAAGGCACAGCTGAACCTTGACCCTGTTTGCTCTATATACTGAACATAGAAGACATATACCCGGTACTATTATTTTGAAAAGCCAAAGCTAAAGTTAATCACTAATAGTAATCACTATTACTGAAAGAAAGTTAAATAGACCCTTCCTTGAAAAAAAATTATTGATGATCACCAAATAACCACTCAGCTTCAAATTAGAGAAGCTAATAACTTAAAACACTGGTAACTTAACATTTACCCCAGCTACTAACAGTGAAAATTGGGGCAAAGTAGAAGTCTCAAAGAGTGTTTTCATATTCTTCCCCTATCCACACTTGAATTTCTTCCAGAGGATTCTAAGAATCCACAGGGATTTGCACAGGTGCGCTTTAAGAATTACTAATCCTCGGAGTCGCTTGATGACCTTCACTGCCTTCTTCCTCTGGCTCATGGAGGTGTTTTCAACTACTGCCTCCAAAGCCGGGAAAGCTCCCAACTACATTATTGTCTTGTGCTAAGGCTGCCAACTCATAATTTTAGGGCACTGATGCCCATACAAAGGTATGGCTTTTCTGGGTGCCACCTCCTGTTGCTGTTGCCTGGAGCTCCAAAATGCCCACATATCATAGCAAAGCATAGAAGTATGCAATTTGTTTGTCCCTCAAGGACTTCGGCATAAATCCATGGAATAGACAACATAATTAGAATCCTCTAATGCTGAGTGATTGACCTTGAAGTGCACTTTTCATATTTCTCTTCACTTAGGATGAGTTTTTTTTTTCCTTCCTCTGTAAATAGGCCTGCTCTGCCAGCTCTACAGACTTGCCCAAACATGCTCAAATCCTAGAGCAAAAATTAGTTTAAGCTCAAGCTGTGATCCCAACTACAAAACAATTATATACTTTAGATGAGGAACTTGAATGTTAATGAAATCATTTACTATATTGATTTTCTCAATAACAGTGTCTATTGAGCATTGATAGTACACTAGGTATCTTACACGACATAGAACAAGACCAAATTCCTTTCTAATAAGAATCTAATTTAAATTGATAATCCAAATATGCTTCAGAAAGGGGTCCATTACAAAGGAGAGAACCAATCAACAATCAAGAAATATGTATAGAATACAGTTTGTGCTGAAGGCTCTGTACAAAGAACAAATAGTCCTTGACCTTAACTGATTTTAATTTCTTTTGTTTCTTTTTAATTTTTTATTTTAGTAACATATATACAATCTAAACTTTCTCCCTTTAATCATATTCAAATATGTAATTCACTGGTGTAAATTACGTTTCTGATATTGTGCTACCATCACCATTATCCATTACCACAACTTTTCCATCAGCACCAACAGAAATTCTGTACCAATTAAGCTTTAATTCCTCATTCCCTACCCTCTCCCCAAGCCCTGGTAACCTATATTCTAGTTTCTAACTCTATGAATTAGTTTATTCTTAGTATTTTATATCAATGAGATGACATATTATTTGTCTATTTGTGCCTGGCAAATTTCACTCAATACGATGTTATCAAGGTTCATGTATGTTGTCACATGTATCAGAACTTCATTCCTTTCAATGGTTGCATAATATTCCATTGCATGTATATATCATGTTTTGCTTACCCACTCAACTGTTGATGGGCACTTGGTTGCTTCCATCTTTTGGTAATTGTGAATAATGCCACTGTGAGCATTGGTGTACAAATATTTGTTTGAGTCCCTGCTTTTGCTTCTTTTGAGTATATTAGCTAGAAGTAGGATTTCCAAGTCATATGGTAATTCTATACTTAACTTTCTGAAGAATCACAATCCTGTTTTCATAGTGGCTATACTATGATATAGTCCCACCAACAATGAATGAGTGCCCCTGTTTTCTGTTTCTCCAAATCTTCTCCAACACTTATTTTTCATTTTTTTAACTAGTACTCATTCTAGTGGGTAGAAAATGGTATCTTATTGTGTTTTTGATTTGCATTTCCCTATTGGCTAATGATATTGAGCATCTTTTCATGATCTTTTTGGCCTTTTGTATATCTTTTATGGAGAAATGTCTATTCAAGTCTTTTGTCCATTTTTTTTATTGGGTTGTTTGTCTTTTTTATTGTTGAGTTGTGGGATTTATTTTAAAATTCTGGATAATAAACCCTTATCAGATATGTGGTTTCCTAACATTTTCTCCCATTCAGTAGGTTGTCTTTTTATGTAATTTCATGATGAATTCATTTGAATCACAAGTATTTTAAATATTTGTAAGGTCATAGTTATTTTTTCTTTTGTTGCTTGTGCTTTTGGTGTCTAAGAAACCATAACAGATTTACTTTTTTGTGCTGATTATTTATCTTTGTTTTCAACTCTAAACCCATTCTTTTATACTCTGCTCTGGGATTCTAGGCTAGGCCTGGAAACTACATTTCCCCCCAGGCCCCCTTACTAGGTACTTTTCTGTTAGGATCTGCCAATGGGAGGTTGTAGTATCTAGGGAGAGATTGGAAGGTGTGAAAAGAAAGCTAGGATTTGTTTCCTATTTGTAATTCCTGTCAGCACTCTTCCTTCAAATAATGATAGCTGAAGGAATGCTTCTGGTGTCTTTTGGCATAGTTAGCACTAACTGGGTCTTACTCCTCTGTGGCTACCAGTACCAACCAGCTGTTTCCTCTGTTACTTTAAGTACCAGCCTTAGGACACTTCCCTCCAAGATTTGAGTACAAGCTATATGAGAGCCTCCCATGCTTCTTGGTTTTCCCTTTAGGTGTTTCCCCAAATCCCAAACCCTGCAGATGGTAGCTACTTTCACCAGCATTCCCCATGTGAATGTTCAGTCTTCCAACACCTAACTGACTAATTCCTTGAATTAAGTCTCTCTGTTTGAAATGCCTAGCATGGTTTCTGATTTCCTGACTGGACTTTGATGGGTAGATTTTAACCAAATGGATTTTAAATATCTGATTGGGGAGACAAAATATCCCCATGCAAAAAGACATCTAGATGTCAGCCAGATATTAAAATGAATGGCTCAGATAAAATGAGCTACAGAAGTTCAAAAGTGCAAGCAATTAGTTGCTATGGGATGATCAAAGACAGGTGCTTTGCATATCTTTTATTTAATCTTCAAAACAACACTATGATCAAAAGTTCTAATTCCAAAATGCTGGACAGAAAAAAGAAAAAAAAAAAAAGTTCCAATTCCATAGATGAGAATCCTTAGCTCTGAGAGGTTAAAAATCTGTTCACAACTCATTGCCCTACTAGCTACATGGGTCATGACTCCCAGGGGTGTAAATCTCCCTGACAACATGGGACAGGATTCCCTGGATGAACCAGGACCTGGCATCTTGGTATTGAGAAAGCCTTCTTGACCAAAAGGGGGAAGAGAGAAATGAGACAAAATAAAGTTCCAGTGGTTGAGAAATTTCAAACAGAGCCAAGAGTTTATCCTGGAGATTATTCTTATCCCTTTTTAGTTTATGGTTTATTTGGAGTGACTAGAGGGAAGTACCGGAAATTGTTGAATTGTGTTCCAGTAGCCTTAATTCTTGAAGACAATTGTATAATGATAAAGCTGTTACAATGTGACCGTGTGATTGTGAAAACCTTGTGTCTGATTCTGCTTTTATGCTGGATATGGACAGATGAGTAAAAAATAAGGATAAAAATAAATAAATAATGGGGGAGGGGGATAAGGGGTAAAAAAAATTGGGTAGATTGAAATACCCAATTTTCAATTGTCAATGAGAGGGAGGGGTAAGGAGTAGGAGATGTATGAGTATTTTCTTTTTTCTTTTTTCTTTGTATTTCTTCTTTTGGAGTGATGCAAATGTTCAAAAAAATGATCATGGTGATGAATACACAACTATGTGAGCCATTGTGAGCCATTGATTGTATACTTTGGATGGACTGTATATTTTTAAAAAACCTGTTCACAATTATACAGCCAAAAAAAGTCACTCAGCTAGGATTCATACCAAGGTCTGGGTGACTCTAGCACATTCTTTATTCCCTGTTAGTTAGGAGGGGTGGAGTTTGAGGCAAACATTGAAGAATAGGCCTCAAAAAGAAGGATCAGAGCAGGGCACCCCAGCAGGAAAGATAACTAACAAAAGGCATTAAGGTGATAAAATACCAAGCATGCTTGGGGGTAAGAAATAAATTAAGGTAAAAGTCTGCAAAGAAGGTATGGAGTCACAGGGCAGAAAATGTAGTTTGGAGCCAGATTAAGGACTTCAATTGACAGATGAGGAATTTAGAAACCACTGATTTTTAATCAGGGAACAGGCAAGTGAAATGGCAAAAGTGAAAGAGCCATTTGGTATCGTTCACCAGGGGATTTCATCATTGCTATTTATCAAGCTGTTGCTGTTAGCAAAGGCTTTTTAAATAGCCAGCAATTTAAAACAAAACAAAACAAAAAACCTGTACGAATCACTGCCATCAAGCCAAGCAATTAGAAAAGGAATTTTCGCGTTGCACGAGTTTCAGGAGTAGTGTAAAACAAACACCAAATGAAAAAAACCCATAATGAAAGTAAACTGATTTTTACTACAGAGAAGAAAAGAATATTGATTTATTCCTTGCTTTAAAGAAAATCAAAGTCCTAAAATAATCTACATAGTTAATGAGCAACGAAGTAAGTTCTTTTTATAAAAAGGTAGTATTATTTAACCAGCACATTTTTAGGGGATAAAATGGAGAAATATTCAAATAACAAGCCAACCTCACTAAATTGAGAGATACTGCTAAAATAGGCCACCAATTTGCCTGTCACTGGACTATTATGTTCTGTTATAAACTGCTCCTTGAAGCAATTGGATTCAGACACATTATGTGTTAGAAAGACTTTTGTGGGCTAGCCTGGAAATTCACCTGTCATTTATAACTTTGTTTCCATGGAAAAATACCTTTGCAAGTTCTAAACAGCAGACTTTCAAATTAACTTTTGGAATATAACTCATTTGCAACTCGGGAACTACCTGTGCTTTGAATGTAGATTTGTCTATTATAAACAGGGCTTTAACTACCCAAATCTCTGAGGATTTCAAATTAGCTAGTACCTTTCTTTCAAATCCAGTACCTTCTCTGGGAAAAGGGAATTAAGAAAAATAACCCACCTGGAGTGAAGAAACGGCAAATCTAATAACTTTTTTTTTTCCATTAAAGGCCTGATTATAAAGGAGCAATCAATTTGTCTATAAGAATAAAGAACAAAATGATGAATTTAAAAAATACATGAGATATAAGTCTCCCTGGCAAAGGGGAACATGACTCCCAGAGATGAACCTGTCCCTGGTATCATGGGATTGAGAATGCCTTCTTGACCAATAAGGGGAAAAGAAATGAAACAAAATAAAATTTTAGTAGCTAAGTGATTTCAAATAGAGTCAAAAGGTCATTCTGGATTTACGTGTATGTGAGGTTCAGCCAGATATTGCAAATTGCCACAGTATGCCAAGCCCCAACCAACAGTATTCCTGAAAACTCAAAGGAATACCCTGGGCTCTAAGATTCTATAGAAGTTTTACTTATTGCCTATTTTTTTTCGGAAACTTAAAGCACCCAGATTGTTCTCTGTCAGATAAGCCCTGAAACCCAGAGGTACCGGTCTCTCCCAGAACATCAACCAGGTTCATTCTTCTGCCCCAGCAAGTCAACAACCCTTTCCAGCATGAAGAAGTTAAAATGGTCATTGCCCAGATATCCCTGAAGATTTGAGAGAAGGTTCAAATGAAAGGGAGGAGGTATAATTGAGAAATTAGTATTTAACAAATGATTATGGCTACAGACTCATTAGATAGGTATTTCTTTTTAGTTTCTAGTGTATTAGAATAGCTAGAAGGACACACCTGAAATTGCTGCACTGAAATCCAGTAGTCTTGATCTTTGATAATGATTGTATAAGTATAAAGCTTTTATCATGTGACTGTGTGATTGTCAAAACCTTGTGTTGGACACTCCCTTTATCTAGTATGGGTAGATAAGTAATAAAATAAAGACATGCATGAAGAGAAAAAAATACTTGAGTATTTATAAGATTCTTTGACAGCATTTGTTTATCTTTTTGCCTATGGTTGTCTCTACAATGAGAAGTTAATGCAAAGCAAAAGAATTGAGTTATTATCCTTAAAATACCATCCCAGTGCTATTCATATTGATGACATTTGGATATTGTAGATGAAATTTTGTAGGCTGGAATTTTAAAGATTTTACAGTCATTTTCCATTGAGCCTTGCAAAAAAAAAAAAGAAAAAGACGCGGCAAAGACCTTTAATGCTACCTGGTTTTAAGAACTGTCTCTTCAAGAGAATGAAATGCTTATTGATCAGGAAAAGAATATAAAATACTCAATTGGATTTACAGTTATTTTTACACTTTCAAGTAATTTCCCCCTTTCTAACAAGAAAATAATTGAAATTGCTACAGCATAATAAGAAATATTTCTCTTCTATCACCTCATACTTTATAAGAGACTTTAGTTGAAGCTCATTAAATTCACAGCTGGTAGTTTGGGAAGTTCTAAATACATTATTGAAAGTTCTGCTTTTCTATCAGATAGGTAAGTTTATGAACCCTGGTGTTCTTAATGAAGGCTCATTTGTTATTTTACCTCTGGAATTTTTGTTCGTTTTCTTATTTTTTAAACCAGATGTCCTTCTGGTCCATCTGTCACACTGATTTTGGAGATACTACTTAAATGCCAAAGAAAATGTGAAGATCTCAAAAACATTTCTTCTATTAGATACCCTAAGTATCTTTGAAGCTACATCCTGACAGGTTGAAAATTATTATCTTTATTTAAAGCTTACCTGATCCTTTCTTTTGATATATTATTCATTACTTCATTCTGGTGTTCCTTATAATGACAATTCAAAGGCAATGGCCAGGGAGTCAAGTTCTTCTGAAGGCCTTATATGTACAGCTTTCATTGCCACTCAGCTTAAAAAGTGTTTTAATTTCTATTTCAGATTTCTCTATAGTCCGTAGTTATTTAGGAGTACATTTTTTTTTCTTTTCAAACATTTTAAATACACATTTTATTCTTGAATTCTAACCTTTTATATTCTTGTCAGAGAACATGTATTTTATAACAGCTATTGTGGTTTGGAGCTGTATGTACTCCGGAAAAATATGTTCTTTAATTTAGTCCATTCCTGTGGGTGTGACTCCATCATAGGTAAGATCTTTTGATGAGGTGCCTTCAGTTAAAGTGTGGCCCACCTCGTTCAGGAGGGGTCTTAATCCTCTTACTGGAGTCCTTTATAAGCAGAATGAAATTCAGAGTGAGGAAAAGCCACAGGAAGCAAGAGGCTGGACATTAAGGGAATTCTGAACAGAGGAAAGAGACCAGGAGGTGCCACCGTGTGCCTTACTATGTGACCAGCTAAGGATCAAGAATCGCTGGTGGCCCAGGTCACTACAGTCTTTGGGGAGAAAACATCATCACCTTGATGATGCCTAGATTTGAACTTCTATTTTAGCTTCAAAACTGTGAACAAGAAAATTCCCATTAGTTGGGCGGTGCAGCGGTGGCTCAGTGGCAGAATTCTCACCTGCCATGCCGGAGACCCGGGATGGATTCCCGGAGCCTGCCCATGCCAAAAAAAAAAAAAAAAAAAAATTCCCATTGGTTAAGTCAAACAATTGCATGCTATTTTCTTGAGCAGCCCAGGAAACTAAAACAGCTATTCTTTGAAATTGTTGACCTCTTTGGTGACATGATATGTGGTCAATTTTGTAAAATGTGCCCTTGAAAAGAATGTATTTTCTCTATTTGGTACAGGAGTCTATTCATCTCTATTGAATCAAGTTTGTTAGTTTTGTTGTTCAGTTCAACAGTCTTATTAATTATTTTGTTATTTGAGTTCTCAGTTTAAAAGCTCCCAGTGAGATTGGTGGTTTGTCTTTCTCTCCTACTAATTCAGTAAGATTTTGCTTTTTATGTTCTGGGGCTATGCTTTTAAATACATGGTGCTGAAAATTAGTATATTGTGTTAGTGGATGTTTCTCTTTATCTTCTTAATAGTTTTGTCTTAAATTCTATTTTGTCTAATTTAATTTTTGCAATTGCAATTGCAATTTCCATCCGTCTGATTTAGCACACATCATTTTTCTATCCTTTTATTTTTAGTCTTTCTGGATAGTTATGTTTATTGTGTTGCTTATAGTTAGAGATTTTTAATTTATTATAATAATCTCTGTTGTTTTCCCCCAAATTTAAAAACTCTATTTCTAGATATTCCATATAAGTGAAATCACAGTGTTTTGTTTTTATGTGCCTTGATTATTTTACTTAGCATAATGTTTACAAATGTTCATCTATGTTGCAGTATATCATTTTCTTATGGCCAAATAATATTCCGTTGTGCCCATATACCACATTTTGTTTATCCATTCGTCTGCTGATGGACAGTTGGTTGTTTCCACCTTTTGGATATTTTGAATAATGCTGCTATAAACATTGGTGTGCACGTATCTGTTTGAGACCCTGATTTCACTCTCTTTGGGTATATACCTGGAAGTGGAATTGCTGTATTTATATTTAACTTTTTGAGGAACCACCATATTGCTTTCTACAGTGGCTGTAACATTTTACATTCCCAGCAATAGCATACTAGAGCACCAGTTCTATCATCTTCTTCTACACTTGTTATTTTGTGTTTTCCTAAATAATTGCCATCCTTGTTGGTGTGATGTGACATCTCACTGTTTTTTTTTCTTTCATAAATGAGATTTTATTGGCTGTTCTATAAATCAGCACACAGACATTATGAGCAATTTGTACACACCTCTTAATGTATGTACCAAAAATCTAAAAAAGCATGTATTGTAATTCTTTTCTAAAATTATTCCAGTGACTTTCCTGCTTAGAATTTGGAGGCCAGTTTTCCCTCAGAGAATATCAAGTACCAATATTTTCAAATGTTAATAAGGTGTTACATCATAAGTCCTACTAATTCACAATTAGTATCATACACACTACATACTCACACTTCCCATCTTTCATCGTACATAACAAAATTATTAGAAAAACCGGATGACCGTGACCCAAGATGTTATAACATGCACAAAGTTCTGACAGGGAGAGCCAAGATAAGGGAGCAGTTTTTATCAATAATTCTACTAAAAAACATGGGAATAGAAATAATTAAAAATGTTAAATGCACAACTGTGACTCCAAGTCATCATTTAGAATGCATTGTATTATAGAGCGTAAAACCCGCCATCCCCCACCCTATGGTATGTTAGTTGACATCCAAGACAGACAAGGCCTGCCATAATTCAGTATCCTACTATTTTCTGGTTGCACCAAAAAATAAACAACCAGTAAATGATTTCCTGTCTTTAAAAAAAATTACACTTGAAGAAATGGAATGAGGTGGGATTTCAATGTCCTTTTAAAAAAATGTTTCTTCTGGAGCTGCTAAAAACTTGCATTTACAAAATAGTTGATAAAAATATTCCTCTGGATTGTACAAGAATAAATAAACAGGGACCACTGATAAGACATAGTATATGATATTAATCAGATTTGGCTTCTTTCTCTCTTGCTTCACCAGAGGCTAGACTTGCCTCTTTTTTTTCTTTTTTTTTAGTTTCTCCATTTTCTGCAGGTAAATCTTTAGTTTCTTGATCAGTCACTTCAGCTTGTCTTCCCTTTGCTCTCCTTTTCCTTTTAGGTTGCACTTAGCCTTTCCTGCTGCCATTTTTGGCTTCATTTTCCACTTTTCCAGGAGCAGGTTTAACTGACAGCCTCACTGACCTCCTCTTGGGCTTCTCCTTCCCTGCCCCTTTGGCTGAGCTGACCTAGCTCTTAAGCATCTTAAGGATGCAGCAGGCCCAAGTGGGGTGCCGCAAACATGGTGTGCCCAGAGCCTTCATGAAGCTGGGCTGCTGGCCACTGCCACCAGAGCTGCTCTCATTGTAGTTTTCAGTCACATTTTCCTAATAGCTAATGATGTTGAGCATCTTTTCATGTACATATCAGTCATTTGTATAACTTCTTTGGAGAAATGTCCATTTAAGTCTTTTGCCTGTTTATAATTGGGTTGTCTTTTTATTGTTGAGTTGTAAGAGTTCTTTATATATTCTGGATATTAAACCCATATCAAATTTCTGACTGGCAACTATTTTCTCCCATTGTGTAGATAGTCTTTTCACTTTCTTAATAATGTTCTTTGATGCACACAAGTTATTAATCTTGATGAGATCCAATTTATCCATTGTTTCTCTTGTTGATCCCCCTTCAAGTCAAGAAATAGCCCATTACCAGCATCTCAGAAACCCGTCTTTTGCACCCTCTCAATCACTATGCTCTTTCTCCCCACCAAATAATGACCACCCTCCTGATTACTAATATCATAGATTAGTTTTACCTATTTTTGAACTCTTTATAAAGGGAATCATGCAGTGGATGTTCTTTTCTGTTTGGCTTTGTTGCTCAACTTAGTATTTGTCAGATTCATCCTTGCGATTGCACGTAGAAGTAGTTCATTCATTTTCTTTGCTGTGTAGTTTCCCATTAAAGATTATACCATGATCTGTTGTCCATTTTACTGTAGATCAACATTTGGTTATTATTAATAATACTGTTATAAATGCTATTGAATGTGTCGTTTGTTGCACTTAGGTACCAATTTCTGGTAGTTATATCAGTAGTTGTAGCATTGCTAGATGAAAGTGTATGGGTATGCTCAGCTTTAGTAGATATCCAAAGTTATATTAACAATTTACACCCCACCTACTTTGTATGAGAGTCCCAATTAGTCCACATGTATGTTAGTTATCTACCTTGTAATAGGTGAGTTAATCCATTTATATATACAATGATTTCTTATCTATTTAGACATATTTCCACACTCTTACTTGCATTTCTTTTTTTTATTTTTTTAAACTTTTTTTGTATAATATAATATTTATACAAAACAAAGAAAGAGAAAAAGCAATCATTTTTTTCCATTTCAAACCACACTTCAGCAAGTAGTTATAGACCAGATCCCAGAGTTTGTCATGGGCTACAGTTCTGTCATCTCAGATTTTCCCTTCTAGCTGCTCCAAAACACTGAAAGCTAGATGGAATATTTATATAGTGATTCAGCAGCCATGCTAGTTTGTTAAATTCCATTTTCTCAGTTATACCTCCTCCTTCTCCTTTAATTCTTCTCCCAATCTATGGAAACCTTTGGGTAATGTCTGTTCTGACTTTTTCATATTGAGAAGGGGTATCCACACTAAAGGATAGGGGGATGTAATTAACTGATAATCACGGAGAGGCTGGTTCCTCTGAATTTCAGGATTTATCTGACTTAGGAACCCTCCGGGAATTATATGTTCCAGGAAGGCCAACCTAGTGAATGAAACCTTTATAGAGTCTCAGTTCAAGCCTTAGGTATTTGTAAGAGTCAACAGGAGTGATATTGATCAAGGTTTAGTAAACCATGGCAATTAGCACAAACTGAAGCTTGCATAAGAGCAGCTTCTAGAATAGTCTCTTGACTCCATTTGAACTCTCTTGGCCACTGATTCCTTATTTTATTACATGTCTTTTCTCCTTTTTGGTCAGGAGGATGTAGTCGATTCCACGGCGCCAGGGCAGACTCATCTCCGGAATGTATTTTCTTTTTATCATGCTTTTCATTTGCTTCTCCCCACTTTCTGATGTATTAATAAATCTTCTATGTGTTCCTTTTTTTTTTTCTATACTGATTTGGAAATTATAGATTACTTTTCTGTTCTTTCAATGGCTTTATTTATTATTTTATATGCTCTATTTTGTGTGCTTTATTTATATTTATATGCTCTGGCTAAGCACAATACTGACTTTAGGGTACACAACTTCCCTGACCCCTCAGTGCTCTCATTTGGTTACTGCCATCTAAAGTTTTCTGTTTTTTTATTTTCACATGGGCAGGCAACGAGAATCGAACCCGGGTCCTCTGGCATGGCAGGTGAGCATTGTTGCCTGCTGAGCCACCATGGCCCGCCCACCATCTAAAGTTTTGGTGTACTTCTTTATTAAACAACAAAATATGTTTATTAACTTACCGTCAATTATTTATATTTACTAACATATTTTTATTGTAGTCTCTGCTGCTTGTTGATTCTCATATCCCACACTCTTTCTCTGGATTCACTTTTCTTCTTGCAGAATGAAGCATATTCTTTAATCGCTGTTTAGTGAACCTTTGTGAAAATTTCGAGTGAAATCAAATGGTTCCTAACCATATCGGACCCAGGTGCATCTTTTTGTAATATGTATCTGTAATGCCTTCTTTACCATCAAGAAATAAAAAACAGGGTGGGCCACGGTGGTTCAGCAGGCAAGAATACTTGCCTGCCATGCCAGAGGACCCAGGTTGGATTCCCGGTGCCTGCCCATGTATAAAAAATAAAAAATATAGATAATATAACACAAATTGTAGAAAAAGATATATTAATGTGAAAGTTGTTTTTTGCTTAGCTTGAATAAGTATATTAAACTATGGTCTTTCACATTAATATATCTTTTCCTACAATTTATATATGTTGGCTTGTTATTTTGTGGATTGATAAGGAAGCATGTAGTAGTCACATATTTATTTTCTTTTTCAGTATAACAGTATAAATACAGTTGATAACTGTATTTCAATATAATTGGTTTACTTCTTTTTATGTATTTCATATTAGGCACTTAAAAATGTTGTTTTGACAAGTGGTGTCCATAGGACTTACTATATGTCCAGGGGTTCTATCACACAAAAATGGCTCAAAACTAAGACCTAGGGCTTCAGCATCTTTATATTGTTTTGCCTGAGTCGGCTTTGTGAGATAGGGTTAAATTTAAGGGAAATGGTCTTGAATGAGAGCTAGGATCTCAGTGAGAGAGTGTCCTAGAGGTGAAGTGGTAAGAAAGGAATGACTGCTACCTTGGAGACCAGTGTAATTCAGAGCTATGGCTAAACTGGTACAAGACAGGAATGCAAGAAGGAATTGATGGGCTGCTGGTTAGAGTCTCTTTGACCCAAATTCTCTTTCATCATGCTAGACCTGAGGTTCTCACTTTTTCACGTGCATGAGTATTCTGAAGAGCTTATTCAAAATGCTCATTCTTGTGTCTTCTCCCAGTTCAGCTGAATTTGAATCACTACGGGTGGGGCATTGTACTTGTAATGCATATACTTCATAGATCAAGCTCTAAGAAATCTGTTACACATGAATTTTGCACAATCTTTTAAAGAGATCATTTGAAAAATGAAATGCATTGCATTTTACCATTCCTTTGCACTGCTCAGACATTCCCTTATTTCTGCTCCCTGGTGCACTTTTACTCACCTTTTAAGCCTAGGACACAGGTAGACTCCTCTCATTTATTCCTTCCCAAAGCCCACCCACTCCTTCCATAGTCTTTCATGCATTCCTCAGATGTAGGGATTCTATATTATATCAGAATTATTTGTCTGAACAACTGTGTCACTAGACTGAGATAGTTGAGGGCAGGGACTAATGTTTTTAATGCATTTTCTTCCCACATTTTAGATATTTGTTAAATTGAATTGAAAATGAAAAAAAGCCTCTTTTCATTCATCCTCATAGACTTATTTTATTCTAAAATCAACCTCTTGTAGATTCAAGCTTCTCCTTTTAAAAAAATGTCTTTATCTTTTTTTGTCTTTTCCTCTTATATCAAGTTCCTTGGGAATGCATACGTGTAGATAAACCTACATATATGAAAAAATACCCTATATTAGTTATTGTAGCGGTGCCTACCCAGTGCATTCTCCTTCTTACATATCAGCAAGCCATCCAAAAACAAAACAAAACGAAACACCTCTATTTCCCAGTCTTCCTGGAAGATGATAGCAATCATGTTACCCAATTCTGGGATGTGAACTGAAGTTATTAGGTGGGACTTCCAGGAAAACCTTTTGAAAGAACAGAGTTAGCTGGCTTGCCCTTTTCTCTTTGATTATCCTCTTCTTTCTATCTGGAACATGGACACAGTTTTGGGAGATGGGGCAACCATCTTTGAACTACAAAGAGATAAACACACGAAAGATGGTTTAGTGGAGCGGTGCAAGGAGCCTGGGGCCTGCTTGCATCATGGAGCTATAGACCAGCCCTGGACTTTCTACTTCTAGATTTCTTGTAACTAGAGAAAAAAATGAAACCCTAATTTATTTAAACTACCCTCTGTCCCTCCCTTCCTTCCTCTCTCTCTGTCTCACTTCCCTCTCTTCCCTCTCCCTCTTTCCCTCTCTTTCTCTCTCTCTCTTTCTTGTTGACTGTCTGCAGTAGAATGCAAATCCTGACTGATAGTTATCTAGCCTTATCAATGACTAGGGTATGTTCATATTAGCCTATGTTAGCAGCAGAAAACTAACTAAAGAGCTAGCCATTACTTGGTTGCTAATTTGACCAATATTGAGAACAAATGTGTTTTCTATCTGGTCTCTTTATCCTAAACACTCACTAAATCTTCCCCATGCTTGAATTGGCCACCTAACTTACCTGATAAAATGCAGTGAATGGCTATATGTCAACTTGGCTTTCTCCAGATTAGTTGGAGATGTTTTATTAAAAAGTAAGAAGTAATATGTTTGTATCTGTAAATAGGAAATTGATTAAATAAATTATTATATATCACATGATATAAAATGCAAGCATTAAAAAATGCAAGCCTTTAAACAGATGCTGTTTATCTATATTCATTGACATCGGAAAGAGCTATCACATGGTTGAACTGTAATCCAATAGCCTTGATTCTTGAAGATGATTGTGTAGCCATATAGCTTTTAAGGTATGCCTGTGTCATTGTGAAAACCTTGAGACTGATACTCCCTCTATCCAGTGTATAGACAGATGAATAAGAAAATAAAGACAAAAAAATCAATCAATAACTTCGGGGGTATGGGATGTTTTGGGTGTTCTTTTTTACTTTTATTTCTTATTTTATTCTTCTTATTTTTTTTTTGGAGTAACGAAATTGTTCGAAAGTCTATTGTGATAAATGCACAGCTATATGATACTGTGAACGATTAATTGTACACTTTGGAGGATTATATGGTATGTGAATATATAAATATATCAATAAAGTTGCATTAAAATAAAAGAGCTATCATGACATACTGGCAAGTGAAGAAAGTTTATAAAGCAAGCAACATATATATTAATGTCATGTTTGTAAAGGCCATATGTATTTATACTTATATAGGGCTGCCTCAAAAGATGTTTAACATAGCCCCCAATAATTAATAGTGATAAAATTTCAGGTGATTTTTACTTTAATTCTCATAGTTTTATATATTGCTTGCATTTCTTATATGACTGTGAATGAATGATCTTTAACAAATAATAAAACTACTTTCTTTTAAAAAATGAAGTATAATAGTAAGAATATTCTTATTAAACACAAAACTTTTTTTTTTAAGAATATTAAAACAACTCCTTGAGAGCAAAGGACAAGATTTTAAGTTATCAGAAAGAATTTGAGCCTTTGGACTCCTCCCTCTGGGAGCTTCGCATTGCCTCATTAAAGTCTGACTCAAACCTTACGCTGGAAAGACAACATAAAGCTGCACGTCCTACCTGAGCACAGCCTTCCAGCCATCCCAGCCAAGGCACCAGACTGTGATCGAAGTCATCTGGGACCCAGTAGACCAGCCCCCTTTGCAGCCAAATGCTGCAAATGGCCTCTGTCGACCCCATATGGAACAGAAGGTCACACAGCTGAACCCCAAACTATATAGCATCATGATAAATAATAAAATGATTATTGTTATTGTTAGAAAAAATAAAAGATCTTGAATTCTCAGCATTCATCTCTCCTGGGATGGTGGTCCTACCTGATCCTTACCATCCAAGGATTGCTCTACAGTGTACAAGGAAGTGTGGGAGTTCCTTCTCAGGGCTTCTCTGTCCTGTATCCATACAGTGGATAAAAGGAGTACCAGTCACAGATTTTCACATTCACATGGTCACACCTTGACAGCTATATAGCTATACAGTCATCTTCAAGAATCAAGGCTATTGGGTTATTGTTCATCCATATGATACCTCTTTTGATGTCAACTTACTTTACAACTGTTCATCTTAAAATTTTTCTACTATTAAACACAGGAAGCCATGAAATGATTAATATGTTTAAGAAAAAGAAAAGGGGCATTTACTAAAGCATACAAGATTTAACATATTTCTAAAGAAGACACGTACTAAAATAGATCACAAAAATGTACAATCATCATTGTGAAAATCACCAGGGACCCTGTAATGCAAGTTTTTAAAATTTTATTTATATGGAACCATCTGCAGTTTTACAATAGCAGTGGCCTAGGAGGCATGTTGGGAAAACATATCTTCTCTCCAAGCATTTATAATCTAGCTTGAGAAGTCAAATATATCCAGGCAGCAAGATAACCAATAAAAGACTTCTGTCTTATATGCATGTCATATACATATACAATATGCACCATAATGATTTTAAGGATGCAAAATCATCACTTAGGCCAGGGAGATTCAGCAAGTGCTACAGGGTGATATCCTGAAAATTGGGAGCAAGTCTTACAGGCACACGGGGAAAAATACCTTCTCTGTTTCAAAGGACTTTGTTGAACTAGAAATTCTTTATCTAATATACCCTTTAATTTTTTTCTCCAATCCCCCCATTTAAACACTGTTTCTCTTAGCAGTGAAATTTGCATTCTATGAAGTATTTTATGTAAGATATTGAAACTAGCTTCTCAAGAGAGAAAGCAGTGCTATGTAGTTCAGATAGAGCTCAAGTGGTATGAAAAATAAATCTTAAATTAGCTTGATCTGGAATCTGTTGTGAAATACCACATTTATAAACTTAATAAGAGTCATCTGAGTTGCTTGAAGGTCTATTTTCTAGGTACTTGTTCAAGTCTTTCTTTCACTTATGTGGATTATTATTTATGATGTTAGAAATCAGTTTAATCCAACTCAGGTAACAAGAAACCAGATTCTTAGGCTTTTCCTTGGTTGGGTACCTCCTTCAGCTTCTAGCAGAAGCCTATTCATACTTCATACTCTCAACACATAGTTACTGAATGAATAAACACTTGAATAAAGAAGGGAGATTCAGAGAAAAAATAGCATGATCTATTTAATATTTACATTCTAGTAAATATTTCGACTGCTAAAATTGAAACCAAACCTCCTTGTCTATGAATAGATGATATTTAAAATGTTTTAAACATATTATTTTTTAAAAAATCATGTTGATCGTTTTTCAAATTATGTTTTGAAAATCATTTTCCCTGTACATATCTTGCTATTTCTTGTTTTCTCATAGATTCATTGTCTTTATCTAGTTATGCTAGATCAGCTTTCAGGTTTAAGCTTCCAAAACTTTACTTAACTCATTGCACTCTTTAAAAACAAGGAAATGATAAAGCCCATGAGGTCACTGTTTCTACCTATAAAGTGGATTAGTAATTTGCTAAATTGTTCTTTCTCCTTGCCCGCATTTTAAAAGCTCTTTTTTTGGCCGGGGGATGGGGGGGTAGGGTGTGTCAATGGACATATATTCATTTTTTAATAAAGAAAAATATCAAATTTTATAAAAAAATACACTAGATCTTAAAAGGATATAAAAGGGTTTATTTTAACCAGACGCTGCACAAACTTGTGGGTTTGGGTGATTGTGGACCAAATATTTTGTCCCTATTTTCCATTGTCACTGTACTTCAATATGAGGCATTCAACAATTTAGCAAGTTCAAGGTGAACAGCTCTCCTGCCTTGCTGGGAACAGATCCTAACAGGTAGTTACTGTATTTAAAACTCTTTGAAGAAGAAAGGTGTTATTTAAGTATTAAGCATTTTATGAACATCCTGCCTTTAAAAACTCAAAGGGAAAGACAAAAGAACCTGTCCTTATCAGTATTTCAAATTAAACTGGGAAAGATAAATTATTTCCAAACCATCTAATCTTCCCTACCTACCTCCCTCACTTCGCCACGAATCTAAATTTCAGTCAAATCTACAGGTGCAAAGAAACATGCATCAACCTCTAATTTTCTTTCTATCTCTAATAAATGCATTTACTACAGGAACTTCCTTACAAGTTTGTTTGTACACACAACTTTAGAGGCAACAGTTTGCTTCTGCTAAGGAGGGCTAACAATATTCTCATAAGGAGTGCAACTTGTCTCCCAGAATGGGTGGAATAATACAAGGATTTGGCCGTTTTGTTTGGGATCTCATAAAGCATATTGTGTCAAGCCCGTTAACCATGATAAAGTAGTACAGATTTGCCTGGGTGTAATACTCTTTTCTGGAAGAATCATCAACATACATTTAGAGATTAGTTATTGGGAAGTTTTTACTCTTTTTCAGGAAATCAACAACAATTTGAATAAAATTGTCAGTTAAAGTAATCGACTTTATTGGACCCTTTGAATGAAGTCAATTTTTATGACTTACGCGCTTGGTTCTCACCCCAGCTTTTTAACCTTCCAAGTCACAATTCCAAAGTCATCTAGCCTGAAACTGGCCAAAGAGCTCATAATTTTATAGTAATTGTTATTTTAAGAGAGTCTATTTGAATTTTAAAACAATGTTAAGGAGTCCCAAATAACAGCTTTGAATATCTGTCACAGGTATAATATTTCAAAAAAAGAATACGTCTCAATGGATTAGAGACTTGACCGAGACCTTCATCAATTTAGACTGGATAATTAAAGGATATAATTTTTGGCCTCATGGGATGTGTTTTGAATTTAACACCAGCTATTTTTGATAGAAGGTAGAGTCTGGGTATTTCAAATGAAATGGCACCATGTTAAATTAACTGTACTGAAATAAGAACCTCTTTCTCATCATGATATTACCCTCACAAATACAGAATGATGAATTAAAACTTAGACTGTACTGATTTGAAGGTATGAAATCCCATCTCTACTCAAGATGCCAAAGGTTTGCAAAATCATGGTTACACAGAGAACTGTTTTGCTTCCGTCCAAGTGTGTAAATTTAAGTTTCTATAAAGATCAAACTTCTTGCCTGACTACAAAGTTAACAATTTCAATTAAAAATATAATTCCCTTCTGAATGTATGAGATCTGAAAAAGCATGATTTAAGTTAAAAGCCTCAGCCCATTGTGTGCTAGTATTCTTGCAGTTGTAGCATAATGTCAAATAAGTATCATTGTATCTCCCAAGAAAGATGACCAAGAATCAGATGGCATCATTTGGGCCATCCAGGGAGTCTTTTACACTACATTATTGTCACTTGGGATCCCCACTAAGATGATTGGGACAGGTGTTTTGTGCCACTTAACTTAGTTTATTTATTGATTCCAGAATGAGAATGTAGAGTTGGTGTAAGGGAATACTACTCTGTTAATGTGGGAAACCTATACTTAAAAATAACTTGGAAATTCAGGGCAACCTAATACTAACAGGCACTCCTCTAATCTTGCCCTCACACTTTGGTCCCCTCTTATATTCTCTCTGCAAGGATAACACTCCCATTCCCCAGCTGCTGGGCATATAGTGGCTGCTGTGAGCTCATAGCAGGATCTCTCACTGGAAATTGCCCTCTGCCACAGTGAACTGCCCCAACCAAGGAACCACTTCCTCTTAGGGGCAGCTGTGGTCAATGACAGGGGATAAAAGGATGAGCTCCCTGGCCTCAATTTGGGACAATTTAAGAGGCCATCCCAGCTTCAGAGCTCCTTGTGGGATTGGCTAAAACCTCAATTGCAAGGCCTTAGGGGACAGCTCCTCTGCTCCACTTTCTTAAAGATGGATCTCCCGAAAGCACTCTCCAGTTAACCTTTTGCAATGCATACGTCATATCACAGTCTGTTTCCAGGGAAGCTAATTGAAGCCAATTGTCATCATGGGCTGGCCTACTGCAGGGCAGAATGTGTGGCCACATAGACTGACCTTGGGACAAAAATAGTACTCCCATCACCCTAAGCTGGAGCCAATATCACCAGCATCAAACCATTTCTTTGAATTAATCCTGAAAACATATGCTATGTAAGAAAGTTTATACCTTAAATTAATATATGAGTTTCTTAGCAGAAAACAAGGAACCCCCACCACCGCCCCAAGAAGAAGACAATTTACAGTATAGGGAAGAGCAGATGAGTGAAAGGAAAAGGAGAGTAGAGAAAAGACTTTATCTGGCCTGATTGGGAGGATGAGTTCATAGTGGGGTTCCCTAAGTCAACTGATATGTTTCCGTGTGGCTGAGGGGGTGAGAGAAGTTCATCTGAGGACAGTGGGTATCCTGGAGTCAGAGGTGCTCCAAGGGAGTCACCTGGCAACTTTTGATTGAAGATATCTCTAAAATGAAGCTACTGTAGACCCTTCCTGCCCACAGAGGTACCTTTCTCTTCTGAACTCCTTTTCCCTCTCATTTTGGGGCTAAATCTTATTTTGCCTTTTGTGTCATTTAAATATTTCATGGGAGTACACCTTTTCTCACATTTCTTTCTGATGTTTTCTAGTACTAACAGAGCCATGCATGTGATAGGGCTTACGTCAGTCCCTGCTGTGGATGAACGAATGAACAGATAAATGCTAAGACAGAAAAATATCAAGCGAGAAAAGAAAAAAGCATTCGTGACTCAAAGGTCCTAAATCTGTGAGTTCAGAAATCATTTAAAATATAAAGTTTATATATCTATTGGATAGATATTTTTTACAGTGGCTGATTTCAAATAATATTTTTGAGATAGCTCTTTTAATCTTGTTATAAGAGATAATAAACCTCACGTAATTTCAGCACATGTCACAGTCCAGCAAGAGCAGAGAGGCTTACCGGAAGACTACATGACTGATATAAACTCTGAGTCATAAATGGCTTCTTTTTGTTCAGGGATCTGAGTTACAGAAGATCCCTCTCCTTCTATTAAAGACAAGGTTTTGCCTTTTCACAGAGAACAAAGATGCGGACTGCAGAGTATTTTCTGTGTCTAAATGGCTGTAAAATGATTCCATTTCCAGGGCAAAATAACCAGGCTCCTATTTCTCTTGGACAAAGTCTTGATACATTCCTTTCTTCCCCTTAATCTCATTGACGTCCAGGTAAAACATTTCTAGGAATATTTGGAAATGAGGATAATAACCATTTCCTTTTACCACTCTCTATTTTTCCAGTAAGGATAATTTATTCCTTAATTGATGCTTATTAAGAGTAGCCCACAGTTACTTCTCACTTCAAGTCAAATATCTAACTAAAAATATTAAAAATCAGCCTCTATGTATTCCTAGAGTAAAATCTGCAGGCTTAATCTTTCAGTGTATAATTACTTAAAACATGTAAATGTGTGTGAGCTTAATATTGGACCAAATAATGATCTTCTTTTAAAAGATTAAAACATTTATGCTTGGAACTCATTCCTTTGGGCTCAGTACAAGACTCAAGCTAGTCTTCAGTGATATTACTCATTCCCAGTGAGACAAACTATTTTTAAAAAGGCATATTCAAAGTCACAATCAATAAATGGAATCTGTCCTGAAAATTTATTAATATTTTATTGTAGTAAGCGCTTAATTACCTAGAAACACACGTTAACCTGAAATGCATTTGTTGCACTCTTTTGTCAGGAAAGACAGGCGAATTACAGGAAAAACTGATGGTAGAGACTTAGTAGCAAAAGCAATTTCCAAAGAGAAACGTTTCCTCAAGAAAGACTTCGTATGTCCCTCTTTGGCCCATGAACAAATGGTGATTGAATTCCCCAAGTTTTACCCCATTGAATGTGACTGAAATTATTCTGGCCAAGAAAAATCTCAATAATGCTCCCACAGAATTTTTTTTTTTTTTTTAAATACAATAGCTTTCTGGTGAACTCGCCAGGAAATTGCAAAATGCAATTCAAGTTACTAAATGGATTAGTGTTTTGTTTGTAGTTATGAAATACAAGCCAATTACCTTTGGAGGACATCTTTTAAAGATAATTTAAGTTTCAAAAGACTAAATGTGGTCTTTTTTTCAGAAGATAGTTAGGTACTAAGAGTTTTTGTTTAAGTAAAATAAACTTGTAAATAATTAGAATAAAACAGATTTAAAATATCATTAGCATTTTAGGAGGATACTTTTTTTTTTTGTCCTACTGTCTGGTGGGGATAGAGGCCATGCATTCAAATAATTGAAATGGAAGTTGAATATTTTTGTCTAAACTATGAGGGGACTTTCCATTCGATGTATAGTATTAAAATGCCAGCTGGATATAAGGAACATATGAATTGCTTTCCTCTTGCATTGCCCAATACCAGCTCTTATCAAACAGATCTAAAGTAAAGTCAACAAAAAGGTTCATAGGCTTATGCTATTCTTGACAGATTTCCCCATAAGGTAAATTATATGGCAATGATCAATAAATGACTAATTGTATCAGAATGCTTTAGTTCATTGCACAAAATAATGTACTGAGAAACCCATAAAAGCTGTGTGTTAAAAGGGAAGCAGACCTCAGTTAACAGAATGTCCAACAAAGTGATAAACTTGAATTTCTGCGGAAATACTTTCCCCTTTGAAGAGTAGAGAGCCGTGCTTTGCATCCTGTAGATGAGATCACACCTGTGAGGGTAATTAAGGTAGATGGATAAGCACTACAGTCCATTAATTAAAGTAGACACTGAATGGTTCCTGGTGGCAAGAGCCTTTAGCTTGTGTGCCATTTAATCTTAAAATTTTAATCAAAGGAGCAATTACGATGGTTCTGTCCTAGGACTGAACTTTTTGGTTTTGCTAAAAATGCCCACTTCTTGGTTCTGTGATTGCTCAGAGTTTAAATATGTTATTTTAATGATAAGTAAAGAGAAGTTAGTTCTCTCAATTATGATAGACAAATGAAGATTTATTACTTGGGAATAGCTTTCTGAGGGTGGCTGTCTTTCTTTTCCATCTTTAAACTGATTGCTCTGGCCCAGCTGCCTTGATTTGCTGTGTTGTAGGGATGGGTAGAATGATGACGGGAATAGGCTCTTAGGCAGAAATATTAGGCAGAGTTATTCTGCCACATCAGATTATGAAGTACGACTGTGGCTACTCAGAGATGTTTCTGCTTAAGCCCTTTCTTGACTAATGCCACTCAAAAGGTTGGTGTGTCAACAACCTTTTCTTTCTCAAAGCCCTAACCTGAGTAACAATATCTCTAAATCTGCATCATTAGCTGGTTCTAATCCTCATGACCTGGACCTGCCACACAGATTTATTACACTTAAATCTCTGTGGATGATAATGAGATACAAACTTTATTCATTTATTAAAAATGAGCATCGTCTTTGTACTGTACCCTGGACAGGCAGCTGGGAATGCAAAAATGGAAAGGCATATCTTTAATTTTCTCTTTCGATTTCCATTTCGCATGTCATTTTGCTAACCTGACATCAACACAGGGATTACAGAACGAAGAAATGGGTCCATGAAGCTCACATTGGGTCAGGAAGGGAGTCTCTTCCTCAAGGCAAGCAAAGAGGAAACTTCAAAAGAAATGCCTCTGAGCTCTTAGGTTTATACATTACTAATGGAGTTGGAAAGGTCTTCAGTTCAAGATGATGATTCTCAGGGATTGCAAGACAATAAAGGATTCAATTATATGTCCTCTGCTCAATTTCCTCTGTGAGAAAATCATATACACATAAAATTCTAACTCATTATCTTCTCCTGAATCTGCTATCTTAGATGATGACACCAGAATCACTAACTAGCCAGGCCATTGCCCTGAGTACTTGTCCCCAAGGCTTGTTGATCCTACCACCCAAACATCTTCTGAGTGGTGATTCAGGTCTTCATCTTCTCTGTCCTCCTTCAACACAATCCCTTAGCCGCTCCCTTTTCCCTCCAATGCTTTCCTCTTCAGTCCCTTCCCCACAGATCTGCATTTTCAAAACACAGATATGATCAGGCCACTTCCCCGTTTTAGAGCCATCACGGGTTCCTCATTGATGATGGAATGTAGTCCCCACGAGCTCACCTCATCCTATCTTCCCATCTTCATTTCCCACCTTACTCCACACACCCCAGTCACATGATAGGACCTTTTGTACTTCTCTGCTTTCCATGTATGACTGCACTTGCCTGGAATGTGTTCCATCTTGTTTGCATGGTGAACTTTTGCTCCAGCTTTAAGATGCTGCCCCTCCTCTACTTATTTTGCTCATTTCTCCAAGCAGAATATGTTGCACTCTTCTCTGTGATTCCAGGGTGCATTGTATGTATTTCTAATTTAATGAATCATTTTCTTTTATTTATTTGATTACATTTGGTATTTCTCCTCTATACACTATGTGACTGGAGACCAGACATAGCATATTGCTGGCCCAGAGTTGGCACTCAGTAAAAGTTTAATGAAGAAACCAGAGTTGATATGTTGCTTTAGTTTATTTATTAGGTGTGTATGGGATATGGCACCCTCAGGAATATACTGATAGTGCACGTTATCGATAGGGATAACGTAACAAGAATTTTCTTAGTTCTTTGTACTCAGCAGAGGAAAGCGTCAGATATACATGTAATTTGCTTCAACTCTGTATATAAAGTAGTATGATTTCCCAAAATACTGCATGAGAAAATTGTACATGGCTCAGGAGAACAATATGTTCTTTGACGTTAGCCATGACAGCTTTCAAAACAAAAATAAATTCTCGTTGCCTATTAGCTGTTTTTTTAAGTTTTCCTTCAAAATATTACATTTTTCTTCCTGTACACATAGTATTTTAGAGTACTCTGCTATTAGAAAACATTCTGTAACCCCTAGTTAACCTATTTAGATCTCAGTGTTCTTATCTGTATAATGAAGCTAATGGTCATAAGGTGTTCTCCCTGGAATGTTTGATTAAACATGTTACATGACATTGCATCGACCCTGCCTACATCAGCAAGGATTTTCAAAATAAAATGTTCTATATGCACCGAAAATTGTTTCATTTGGCATTGTTTTAAAAGCAAGTATATTTCCAACAGGGAGCGTTTGCAACATCGGCAAAGTTTCAGAATGGGTCTAAGGTAAAAATTGTTACGACAGCAATGATGTTTTATTTGGGGTTGATAAGATAGGCAAGTACTTCAAAACATCTCCACCCATAATTTTTAATGGAAAAAGCAAAGCTTAGTGGAATGTGAGATAATTTTCTTTGCTTTGCTTAATATACTGGAGGTTGTAGAAGATTTTCAACTATATCTTTCTGTAGTGCCTTGCTCACCACGTCTGGTAGGAGAAGAGTTCCTAATGTAATGCCCTGCCCTGGTGAATTTTCCTGTCATCTCACATAGCAATAAAGAAGGCATTGGTCTCTCTCATGGCTGGACTGGCTCGGGTGGCCAGAGTGTCTTTTTCCATAACTCTAATTTCTCTGTCATCTTATCTTTGCTGTATTTCTGCCCCTTTTTAAGATGAACATCAGTTTTTCTTCTAGACAAAGAGAGAGAGAGAGGAATGAAGGCATTAGAGAAAAGGGGAAATATATGGAAACCAAGAGGAAACAATAAACAAAACATATGCTGAAAAGTGGTGAAATGATGTCTTGGTTTGCCAGGTCACAGTGACAAATATCACACAATGGGTCGGCTTAAACAATAAATGTTAATTGACTCGTGGGTTTGGAGGCCAGAAGTCCAAAATCAAGGCATCAGCAAGGTGATGCATTTTCCCAGGCATTCTAAAGCTGGCTTGCTGCAGTCCTTGGGGGTCCTTGACTTGCATCTCTGCCTTCGGCCACACAGCCATCTCCCCTTGTGTCTGCGCTTCCAGTTTCCGCTGGCTTCCTGCTTTTGGCTCCTCCCTCTGCCTCTCTCTGACTTCTGTCTTCCAGTTTCTTCTTTTAATAAGGCATCCAGTAATATGGATTAAGACCCATTCTCGTACATGTGGGCCCTCACTTAACTAAAAATAACATCTTCAAAAGGTCCTATCTATACATGAGTCCACGCTCTCGGGGATGAGGTGAAGATTAAGGGCATGTGTTTGTTGGGGTGCATAATTCAACCTGCCACAGATGAATTTGGACTTTCCAAACAAAATTACAGGACAGCATTCCAACTCACATCCTCCTGTCACCTGTCCCAAGCTTAGATTCAGTTGTTAATAGGAGAATAAATGGATGCTTCCTTCAGGAAAGGTAGTGTAAAGAGAAAACAAAATGGCAGTTCAGACAGGGGAAATAGCATAGGCAAGGGACTTAACTCCAAGGCACTGTGTGTAGTCAAGCCCTGGTAGAATTCTTTCTTTACACAGGACCATATAGGAATTATTTTTAACATTAAAATGAAACTTTTTATTGAAGCATAATATACATTCAGAAAACATACATAAGTATGAACTTTGATGAATTTTCATAAGTGGAACACAGTTGTTAACCAGCACACTTGGGGAGTGTTTTGCTTTGCTAAAGCTGCCAGAATGCAATATACCAGAAATGGAATGGTTTTTATAAAGGGAATTTATTACATTAAAAATTTACAGTTCTAAGGCCAGAAAAATGTCCAAACTAAGGCACTAGGAAAAGATACCTTGACTCAAGAAAGGCTGATGTCTGTCACATGGGAAGGCACGTGCTTGGCATCTGCTGGTACTTGTTCTCAGTCCTGTTCCTTCCAGGTTTTGATGCCAGTACTTTTCTCTCTAAGGGTCTGTGGGCCTTCACTTAGCTCCTCTGAGATACAACTCTGGGTTCTGGTTTGCTTAGCATCTCGTGGGAAGGCACATGGCAATACCTCCTGGACTCTGCCTGTGTCTAGGTGTTCTAGTTTGCTAGCTGCCAGAATTCCAGAAACGGAATGACTTTTAAAAAGGGGAATTTAATAAGTTGCTAGTATACAGTTCCAAGGCTGAGAAAATGTCCTAATTAAAACAAGTCTGTAGAAATGTCCAATCTAAGGCATCCAGGGAAAGATACCTTGGTTCAAGAAGGCCGATGAAGTTCAGGGTTTCTCTCTCAAGTGAGAAGGCACATGGTGAACACAGTCAGGGTTCCTCTCCCAGCTGGAAGGGCACATGGCGAACATGGTGTCATCTGCTAGCTTTCTCTCCTGGCTTCTGGTTTCACGAAGCTCCCCAGGAGGCATTTTCCTTCTTCATCTCCAAAGGTTACTGGCGGGTGGAATCTGCTTCTTGTGGCTATGTTGTTCTGCTCTGCTCTCTCTGAATCTCTCATTCTCCAAAATGTTTCCTCTTTTACAGGACTCCAGAAATTTATCAAGACCCACCCAAATGGGTGAAGACATACTGTCGCCTAATCCAGCTTAACAATCACTCTTGATTAAATCACATTTCCAGGGAGATGATCTGATTACAGTTTCAAACATACAGTATTGAATAGGAATTATTCTGCCTTTATGAAATGGAATTTTGAATAAAACATGGCTTTTCTAGGGGACATACATCCTTTCAAACCAGCACACTAGGCATCTGCTCTCTCTGTTGGGACTCCAAGCATCTCCAAACATCTGTGTCTCTGTCAGCCATGAAGCAACAGTTCTCTAAGCATCAGTATCTGAGGCTTCCACAAAATGTTTCCTCTTTTGAAGGACTCCGCTGAACTAATCAAGACCCACCTGAAATGGGTAGAGTCATATCTCCATCTAATCAAAAGTTCACTCCCACAACTGGGTGCACCACACCTCTGTGGAGATAATCTAATCAAAACAGGTTCTGCCCTAAAAATGGGCCTGGCCCCACATGATTGTGTAAAGATTAAAGCATGGCTTTTCTGGGATAAACAATAATTTCAAACCAGCACAGAGAGTTTTCTGTATTTATTTTTAAGACGGTACTTTCAGAATTCTTCCCCAGATCTTCTGAATCAGAATCTCAAAGTTTGAGGCCCAAGAATCTATATTTTAAATAAATTCCTTGGGAGTTCTTTCATAGCCAGCTGGGCACCAAGTTGCATTTGTGAACTGTGGCTTGAATCCCAGTGTGCAAGAAATGGATAGAGAGAGAGAGATTCATATTGACTACTGGAGGAAAGTCATTGAGTCCTGGAGGAAAGAACTCCCTGCTTTGTGAACTTTTTCCCCCTGCCGTTTGAGGATGAAGAATATGGCAAAAAAATTCTAGTTGCTCCTCAACATTCATTTGTATATATTATTTAGTAATAGAACTTCAATTTTTGGTGAGGCACATCATTACCCAGAATAAAGACTAAATCTTTACCATTCTTGCAGCTCACTGTGGCCATATAAATATTAGCCAATGGTGATGATATAAGTGAAATTGTCATATGAGACTTCTGGGAAGTCTTAAAAGGGATGAGGAATATTTTTGTTGAACTTTTTCTTCTCCTAGATTCTGACTGGAATATAGAAGTGTTACCTGGAGCTCAAACAGCCATTTCAATCCAGGTGGACCATGGCCATAATTTGGTTTGGAAGAGCAAACAGCTAGGAGTATGTTCCTAAGAACTTTTACGAATTTTTCATAGTAACTTTTTGCTATCGATTCTTAGCTTTTAACATAACAGAATAACGTATTGTTTTTTGGCTGCTGCTAATTTGGGTTTTCTGAGACTGCAGCTGACTGAATCCTAACCGACTCAGAGGATTTCCTTGTTTGGTTTATATAAATCTGAAGGATACCAATAAAAGGTAGTAATCTCTTGAGAACATGGTGTTCTGTGATTTGCTCACTTTTTTGCCAACAGATGATGGAGAACAAGTTTGGGTTTTGGTAAACAACTACTAAACAAGATAAACTTGTTTAGCTTTGTTCAGTAGGCATTTGCTCTCTAAGAACCATTCATTCCAAAGGCTTGATCTCGGCAAGATCTTGTCTGGTGCCTGGAACACTTTGATGGGATTCTCCAGAGAATACCTTGGCCCAGATAGGTGTAGGTCTGTCCTATCATAGTCGTAGGGGAATTCTACAGGTTAGGCAAATTTCCAGCCAGCCATTAAGCATCCTGTGCTTGAGTCCTAAAGAGATGAAGCTGGCATGGGCTGGGTGTTTTGTCAGATCTTAAGCCAAGATCAACAGGAATGGACTCTCGGCAGAGCTCCAGTGCCAGAGAATCTAGACATACACCAGTTGTCAGATCTGGGCTGAGGCATTGCTTAAGGAAGGGTGATAGGTCAGAGGGCGTGAGAATGCCCAGGATTGACTGACCAGGGTCTGCAGCAAGACCAAGTCCAAAACTGTACTCTCTTGTGCTTGGAGTTTCAAATCCATGTACATGCTATATACATTGATTAGAAACAGTACAGGACTGCCGGCCAAAGACATAACTGCCTGAGGCTGGAGTGAGTTGGAGAATGGTCACTGTATGATTTTTTGCAAGTTACTGAACACTTCCAAGCCTCGATGTCCTCCTCTGTAAAACTGGGACTAATAATACCTAGCTCAGAGGTATTCTATCATGGATTCAAATAGTACATTTTTATGTGTGAGGACTTTGCGAACTGTCATGAGTTGTACGAGTGTAAATTATTGTTACTGTCTGGGGAAAAGGATGGCTACAATTTAACTGTTCACAGCAAAACTCCACAGCGTTGAAGATAAAATGAGTATAAAATGCATTCATTTGAAATGAAAAGGGGTAGATTTATGGAGTCAGAATTTGATTACTAGATTTGCAATCTGATCAGGAAATTTCTGGCAGGGGAACCCTGTATTCTCATTTGAGAGAAATGCCAGGGCTTTCTCAGAGACCATTTTGTCAGAGATTTGTTTCCTTTTTAATCATTTCATGGACAATATGGTTTCTCTTAGGGCAGCCATGATTTATGAAAGTGCAGTTTATGATCCACCAGAATCAAGAGGGCCCAGGTTGAGGGTAATAGAATGTTGCATGCTGTTCAAGACAAACATTAGGGATCAAATCAAGAGTCAGGAGTCCCTGCTGTTGACCATAAAAGCAGCAGTGGGGCATACAGGTTTACAATTGTATTTGTTGTAATAAACCACATTTTATAGCCAACAGGTGTAGACTTATATCTTAAATTGTTATGATTTCGGATTTGCTCTAAATGGATTTAGAAAGATTTAGAAGATTGAGTGACAGCTAAGGTGATCTTGAAATTGACTTTTGAAGATGTCATTTGGGTGAATGACAGGCTAACGTTGCTAAAAAAAAAAATACCCCAACTCATAATAGTACAGAGTTTGTCATTAAGTGACAGTGAGCCTATTTAAGTGTGTGTGGGGGGAGCTCATTATTTCACTTGAGATTGCTAAATTCTGTACATCCACTGAATCTAATTGGCTCTGAGCAGTGGCCTGACTTCTGTAGTCATTCAGAATCACTTCTCCTACTCAAAAACCAAGGTTCCTTCAAAAAGGGTTGTACTCTACTCGCACTGTTCAAAATAGAATTTATTCTTAATATCTTTTTTAACAATTGCAATTAATTTGAAGACAAAGAAATCAGCTATGCTTCAAAGATGAGAGGGAGGAGGAGGGAAATAAAGAAAGAAAAATTTATTCCCCGCTCTTGTCGGATGAGCTTCTTTTCTTTCCTTCACTGCCCTTTACCAGTCCCTTATCCAGGGGCCCATAGTTGCTCCTCTCTCCTCAGTAAATCTTTTAATCTCTACCCTCTTCTCCTGTTTCAGACCAGTCAGCCACTCTTACAGAGGTTGTCAGCATCAGGACTTAGCATTTTCAGGTTGAATATGAAGTATTTTTTCTTTGCTGTCAAGTATAATATTGGAACAATTTGGAAGACAATTTTGGGGAACAAAAGGCTCCAAAGTCTCCTTAACAGAAGTGTTTCCTTTTGTATTTGCTTTTATTAAGTTATAAATCCGTTTGTTTATCCGACAAATATTTACTGAGCAGCTGCTATAGATCGGACTCTATTCTAGACTCTAGGGATGTGGCAGCAAGCAAACAACCCTGCCTTCGTGGAGTTTTCATTGTAATATGGGAAGATCATAAACAATCTAATATATTATGTCAGATGGTGTTGGGTTCTAAGGAGAAAAATAAAATAGGGTATGGGTTGGGAATGCAAGTGTTTCTTTAAAATACATAGGTTTTCTTACTTTGTATTCGTAATTTTTCCCCTCTGAAAGAATGTCAAAAACAAAACAAAACAAAATACATAAATCTACGTTTCCTGATATGGCATGGACTTTATTTTTTCATATCATTTGTATGACATTTAATGCAGTGAACGCTAATAAGAGGCTTGTTGCTAACTGTTCAAGGGAGAAAATTGGAAGCAATAGGCACAGAAAGATAAGGAAGCATCAAGCAAGAGAGGGAACTGCCAAAAGACAGAGGAGAAAAAATTCTAGTTATTTAAAGTTTGCACTCATATATCAAACTCTGAGGAATTTTGGCAAGACCAGATTGGGTAGAGAAACCCTGCCATAAAATTAGAAGCAAATCAAATAAGATTAAAAGCAGCTTGTTATTTCAGAGTTAACAGTCTTACCCAATCTGTACATCATTGATTGTTTCTATTTTGGTTAAAGTCCTGGATTCCCTCGTTCACTCTCTTGTCATAGAAAAGTCAAAGATTTAAAACTGGAAAGTCCCGGCTACTTAGCAATGACAATACTGTCAGCACTAGAGAGGTATAGGAACACTCTAACTTAAAATTCTGAACCAGAGGATACTAAGCTCTGAGTTTAGCTCCACCAAAAGTCTACTCCAAGTTGGATATGAGTTGTTCAATTCTCCCAGCCCCTTTCTAAGCAAGTACATTTGGATATGGCTACCTTTCGTGAATATAATGCTTAGAATCATTATGTAAAAAATTTACAAGTCTCGTTTTACCAATAGGAGACTGTGTGGACCAGCAGAATGAGCACGGAATGTGCCATAGACAGGTTTGAATCTGAATTCTAACTCTAACAGGTTCTTATTTTGTGATCTAAAGCAACTCAATTAATCAAACTGAGACTATTTTCAAGCCAACGGAGATCTTTCTGTTGTTGGGAATTATATGTTCAAGGACTTCCCCTACAGTTAGAATGAACCATATGACATTGCCACTTTGCAGCTCAAAGATGGTCAAATATCATCAATTTCATGTGGGTATTCAATCAAAAGTTATTATTATTATTGCCATATTTATTCAGTATTTTAAAGATTTATTTACTTGAAAATATCAGTGCATTTATATATTGACAAATGCTCTCAGACATCCAAAGGGCAATAATAGAAAGTACTTTATGTATTTATTTATTTACATTTTTTAAATTGCGAAATATACAAAAAAGTGATAGTGGATTTCAAAGTACATTTTGACAAGTAGTTTTAGAACAAATTTCAACGTATGGTATGGATGATAGTTCCACCATTTCAGGTATAACCTTCTAGCTGCTCTAAGATACTGGAGACTAAAAAGAAATATCCATATAATGATTCAGCAATCATACTCATTTGTTAAATCCTATCTTCTCTGTTACACTCTTCCTTCTCCTTTAATCCTTCTCCCAATCTTTAGGGATATTTGGGCAATGACCATTCTAGCTTTTTCATGTTGAAAAGGGGTGTTGACCTTATGAGGTGGGGGATACAACTAGTTGATGTTCTTGGAGAGACTGGTAACTCTGGGTTTCAGGGCTTATCCGGCCTAAGAACAATCTGGAGATTTTAGGTTTCTGAAAAATAAACTTAGTGGATGAAACTTTTACAAAGTCTCAGGTGAAGCTCTGGTATTCTTTAGGGTTTATAGAAATACTGTTGGTTGGGGCTTGTCATACCAAGGCAATTAGCAATATCTAGCTGAAGCTTGCATAAGAGTAACTTCTAGAATAGCCCCTCAACTTGATTTGAACTCTTTTAGCCACTAATACCTTATTTTATTACATTTCCCCACCCCCTCCTTTTGGTCAGGTAGACATTGTCAATCCCATGGTGCCAGGGAGACTTACACCCCTGAATATCATGTCTCATATAGGGGGTCTTTTCTTCTTTAATAACAGCTTTATTGAGATGTAATTCACATTTCATAAAATTGATCCTTTCAAGTGCACAATTCAAGCCTGTTAGTATATTCATAGAATGTGCCACTATCACCACTATCTAATTTTAGGACGTTTTCATCAGCCCAAAAGAAAGTCCATCCCTACCATCAAATGCTCTCTACTCTTCTCTCCCACTGGCCCCTGGCAGCCACAAATCTAATTTTTGTCTATATGAATTAGCCTATACTGGACATTTTGTATAAATGGAATCAGGCAATATTATATCCTTTGGTGGCTGGTTTCTTTCACTTGGCATAACATTTCCAAGGCTTGTCCATGTTGTTGCATGCAATGGCACTTTGTTCTTTTTTATTGATGAATATTATTCCATTGTATAGATATACCACATCAGATCTTGTTTATACATTCCTCAGTTGATGGGTGTTTGGATCATTTCTGCTTTTTGCATACCATGAGTAATGCTAATAAGAGCATTCATGTTTTGTGTTGATATATGTTTTCAGTTCTTTTGGTTACACACCTAGGAGTGAAATTGCTAAGTCATAGGGTAATTTTATGTTTAACTTTTGAGCAACTGCCAAATGCTTTTCTTTATTCTTAATAGTTAAAATATTGGTGTAATGTCAAAGTAACTGATTCCAGTGAAGAAAATACAAGATGAGCTTGGTGCAGCTGTAGTGCCAGAAAGCAAGAAAGTAGTTAAAAAAAAAAAAAGAGAGAGAGAAAGACAAAAGGATGGGGACATGTCAAGAGGATGCAGGAGCCAACCTGGAAGATTGCCCAATAACCAAATCTGGTATATTTTGAACACGAAAGGAATTAAGCACAGTATGGCATTGCAACCCAAAGTATAAAATAAATATCCTTTAGGCCATATTAATATCAATAAATGATTGAATAAATAAATAAATGGGGGAGAAGAGACAAATCTTCCCTAAAGAAGAATTTCAAGTAATATCAATAAATATTCCCTTCTCCAGGAGGTGTAGCTTAATGACACAGACTGTAGACTGGACAGAGTGACTTGTTTCCAGAGAGGACGAGTATAGAAAGAGGAAATACAGTAACTTGATATTGGAGAACCCTGGCAACCCTACCTTAACCAAATGATCAAGGTTAACATCACCAGTAATAACTCGTGTTGACATCATGTATCCCTGAATGTGACATGATGAGAAGGCTGCTTCACCTTGGTGGTGTTCTCCAAAACCCATAATCTCAGTCCAATCATGAGAAAATGTCAGATAAACCTATTGAAGGACGTTCAATCAAATATCTGACTGGTACTCTTCAAAACGGTCACTGTCATGAAAAACAAGGAAAGACTGTTAAATTGTCTTAGAGAAGAGGAGACTAAGGGGACCTGATGAGTGGATGCACAGGCTCCTGGAAGAATAAATGAACAGTAGTAGACAACTGGTGAGATCCAAATAAAATCCAGAGTTTAGTTAACAGTAATGCCTCATAATAGTTTCTTAATGTTGACAAATGTACCACTGTTAGGAAGGACACTAAAAGTAGGGACACTATGTGAGGCATATGGGAAGTTTCTGTGCTATCTTTGTGGCTTTTCTGTAAATCTAAAATCATTCCAAAATAAAATATTTATTTATTGAAACTAATAAACTCATTACATATAAACAAAAATGATATATTTCAATTGATATATAACTATATTTATTTGCCAAAAGAAAACAAAAAAATACTTAAAGAGAAAAAAATTTACTGGGTGTAGGAAAAGTTATACAGGTATTTCAGATAAAAGAATTCACTATTGAGAATGAGTGCTGAAATTGATCTAAACTTCTGATCTATATGGATCAGCAAATTGCTTTCCTTTCTATCAGACTATCTACAGTGACAGGGTTGATTGGCTAAAGCCATAGCAGTTCCTGCAGTCACAAAGATTTTTAGCATCTGAGCCCCATCACTGAGTACTTTGGGCATAGTTCTTTTGTCTTCTTCTGTGGATTCCCTTATCTCTTTTCTTAAACAGATATCAGCATTTACCAAATTTGGAACTTAGTGTTACAATGGAGAAGATATTAATTTACCTTGACCTCCTTTACATTTAGAGTGCTAAAATACATTCTAAACATGTTTGCTAGTTGATCTCATTCTTAAACCAGGTGTTAACTATGCCCTAAACGGTGGTAGTTCCCAAATCTATAGCCCCAGGGTTGCCTCTTGAGCATCAGTCTAGTATATCTGACTCCTATGTTAACATAAACTGGCTGTCCCCTTGGAACAGCCAATTGAAAAGATCTGGAAGTCAAACTCATTATCTTCTCTACTTTTCATTCCTGTTGAAATTGTTCCCTCACTTATATCCCCTTCCTTAATTAGGGATTACCAATCAACAAAGAGCTGTAACAGACACCTGGTAGTCTTGTGAGTGGCTCCTAGCAGTGTAGACATTGGTTGGTCAACCTAAGCGTGGCTTTTTAGGTCATGGACTGAACCCCTGACTGCTCATTGATTTCTAACTTTGATCCTGCACTTGATCCTCAGACTTTGCTTTCTGCCTCTGCTCAGTCTCCCATTGAGCTAAGTGCAATAACTGATGTTGGAATTTTTAATGTAGAAGTGATCGTTCAAACCAGCCTTCAGCAAACTTTTTCTGTAAAGGGCCAGAGAGTAAATATTTTAGGTTTTGCAGACCATACAGTCAGTCAAACTATTCAATTCTGCTGTTGTAGCACAAAAACAGCTGTAAGCAATAGGTAAATACATTTTATTTACAAAACAGGCAGTGATTCAGATTTGGCCTGATTTAAACCATGGCAATGGATGAGATCACATCTGATAGTAGGCTGAGAAAGCCACAGAGCTTTGGACAAAATCCAGAAGAACATTGGCTTTTAAGGAGTTGGCGTGAGAAGAGAATATAATGAAGGAGAATGAGAAAGAGTAGTCACTGGAGTGGGGAGAAAACTAGGAAACAGATGTGTCCTAGAAGTTAAAGTAGCAGTATCTCTCCATCGTTATAGGTTGCTGCAGAGATGAAGTAGGATGTGCTGAAATTTGGGTGAGCTTGGGCATAAGCCATCCTGAGACCATGGCACTGTTAGACCAGCAGGGATGGAGAGAAAGCTGGGACTCGGTAGGGACTCATTTACTGGGGTGTGCAGCCAAGATGAGTACAGGGAGAAGAGCGGGCAGTTGTAGGTGCAATGTCCAGCTCAAGTGTAATTCAGGAAATTGTTGGTGTTAGGACCTTCAATCCAAGGAGGGGAGCATAAAGAAGTCTAGGTGACAGGAGACCTTGCATGTCATAAAGATAATGGTGCCATTGCAGCAGATCTGGCAATAGCTGGCAATAAGCCTCCCACTGGGGCAGGACCAAGGCCTGGAGAAAAGGCTGCCAAGAAGTTAATATGGCTACCAGAATATCAGCCAAAATACCCTGGATTCAGCATGGGCTCCAGTCAGAGAATGGGGATGGTGTGCCAGGCAATACAGCTGGGAAAACCTGTAATGAAAAGAATAGGATGGGCCTGAATTAATATGTTGACTTTGCCACCTACTCACTCAGCACTCTGGCTTGGCAGTTGCTTGCCTCCCTGAATCTCAGGCTCTGTAGCTATCCAAACAAAGGCAATAATATTCCCTTCTCAGGGCTGTGGTGAAGGTGAAATGAGGTACAGTATCTTAGGGCCTGCATCACAATAGGTAATCATGCTATCTCCCTCTTCCTATCTTCCCAAGAGTCACCTAGGCTGAAGCCTAACCCTAGGGTCCAGTTCATTTGAGGAAGATTAAGGGTCGAAGGAGGAAGAAGTGAACTTCTAGGATATGTAAAGCCTGGGGTTTGCCCAGGATGCACCAAATATCAGTTCAGGAAGGTAAATTTTCTGTGTTCTAAAGTGGCAAGATCGTAACATATGTGGACACATTTGTTTGATCTTTAATAGGACAGAATATTAGAAATTAGAATTGTCCTGAAAAACACATGGACATTGACTTCTCAGTAAGTGAAGTATCACTATCTACTTTCCCATGGGGAAGGCAGAACGGTTCAGAAAAGCTGAACATCATGTATAAAACAAACAGGCAACCCCTTACTCTGCCCCTCACTCCCTATCCCAGCCCTGCTCTAGTGGGAATAATGAGGATAATCAGATAATGTGAGAAGCATTTAATTTCATGCAATGTATCTAAAAACCTTCTTCTGTTGCTGTTTAGGAACATGATTGTATTTGACATATTACAATTAGAAAGAGAGAGAAAGATTTCAACAACATATATTTTCTGAATTTACTTTTAAATGTTTTTACATTTTTAACTGTAGAAATATGTTATTCATCCTCCGTGTATAAAAACAGATGCAATATCACATGATTAATAGTTGTTTTTTTTTTTGGTGGGGGTGCATTGTCCAGGTCTCCTGCATGGAAGGCGAGCATTCTACCCCTGAACCACGCATGCACCCTATGATGAATAGTTTTGTATGCAGTGCTTTTACTGCACAGTTTTTAGAAATAATTTTCAAAAGAAAGAGCTCACAGCATTGACCGGATATTTTATCTCATACATGTTATTCACCATTTATATTACCACAATTTAAAAAAATACTCGGGACAAAAGTCTTGATTTCTGCCTCCTCTTTTTCTTGCCCTTATACCTCTGGAACACAGAACTGAAAGGCTAACCACCTCAGAAACATCCTGGGGCTCATGCAGTAAATGACAAAGAAAATTCTGTGGCCTTTCTACTGTTTTGTCCTAGGAATTTTTCTAGGGTGTTTTTGGAAAGCATGAGAAGTGGGTTAGGGTTACTTGAGAATTTAAGAACAGAGACATGAGAGAGGCCTGCGATGGCTAATTTTGTCCTTTGATCAGCAGAGTTGAGTCTGGTATTGACTGATTTCACAATATTAGTGGGACACTCTGACCATACCCCTCTAATTCTTTCCTGTGCGAATTTGTAATTTGACTTTGGTTCCTGCTTTTTTTTAGACAACAGATAGTGAGAGATCAAAGAGAAACTGGATAATGACAAGGAGGAAGTGGCAAGTTAGTGACATCTTTGTAGAAGGAATAGTAACTGCACGCAGAGTAATTACTCGGAAAGAAAATACTCCGACTTTAGAACAGACTCAAGTACAATCAACTCCAAGAGACTGTCCAAGAATTTTATTTATTCATTAATTCTCATTCAGCCATTAACCTTTTATTGAGTATTTACTATATATAAAGCTTAGTTAAAAAGAGCAGTATAGGATAGTGGATCAAAGATTGACTAGTGAAGTCAAAACAGACCTGTGTAAGAATCCCTGGTTCTATCACTTACTAGCTCTAGTGGGTTGGATTCCGGTCCCCAAAAGATACGCCCATCTGAAAGCTCAGAATGTGACCTTAATTGGAATAAGGATCTTCGGAAAGGACCTAAAGATGAGATCACACTGCATTAAGGCAGGCCCTAAACCCGATGATGAATATCCTTATAAGAGACAGAAAAAGAGAAGGCACAGAGACCGAGAGAGAAGAAGGCCATGTGATGTTGGAGGCAAGGATAGGAGGGATGCAGGTCTAAGCCAAGTGTCTTAGTTTTCCAAGACTGTGGTAACAAAAACACACACACCGGTTGGCTCACAGTTGGTAGCTAGGGGTCCAGAATCAAGGTATTGGCAGGCCATGCCTCCTCTGAAGTCTGTAGCATTCTGGTGGTAGCTGGCTGGCAAGCAATCTCTGCCTCCATCACATGGCCAATCTGTCTCTGTCTGTGGCTTGTGTCTGTGTCCAAATTTTCTTTCCTTAAAGGACTCCAGTCATACTAGATTCAGGCCCATAGTGATTCAATTTAGCTTCATCATAATAGGCTTTTCAAATGAGTTCACACCCACAGGGCAGGGGTAGGACTTGAAGATGTCTTTCTGGGAGACACTCTTCAATCTACCATACCAAGGAACCCCAAGGATCGCTGCAGCCCACAGAAGCCAGAAGAGAGGCATGGAACAGACTCTCCCTCAGTGCCTATAGGGAGAACCAATCCTGCTGACAACTTAGTGTTGAACTTCCGCTGCCAGAACTGTGATGGAATAAATACCTGTTGCTTTAAGTCACCAAATATATGGGTTTTGTTATAGCAGCCCTAGGATGCTAATACACTAGCTGTGTGTCTCTGAGTTAAATAACTCTTTCTACATCTCCGTTTCTGTATCTGCAAAATGTAGAGAATGATATTATCTACTCATAGAGTTATTGTGAAGATTCAATGAGATAATGCGTGTAAAGTTCACCGCAAAGTGTGGTACACAGGAAGAGCTCAATAAATGTTAGCAATTACCATTAAGGTACTTGGGGGTCAAGTTGAATTTCTAATTTTTCAATATTATGGCTACTTGCATATTTCTCACCCTAGTCTTTTTTTGGGGGGTGGGGAGATCCTTTTACCTTTAAAAAAGAAAGAAGAAGAGAAGGATATCATGTAGACAGATTGCTCCTCACAAAACAGCTGATTGAAGAAGCCCTATGGGCCCCAGAATCTCATCATCTACAACAAGAGTACAGCATACACTCTTAGAAGGGTGTCTCTGAAGGACTGTAATGAGGCTGGTCCATCAAGTGTCAGATAATTACAAACTATATTCAACTGACACTTTAGGAAGGAACTGCTATTGCAAGATGATAGGGGGATGCTGTGGTGGTTTGTAGCTAAGTACCCCCTGAAAAGCATGCTTTTAAACTTAATCCAGTCCTGAGGGTATGAATCCATTATAAGTAGGTCCTAATAATGGGGTTCCTTCAGTTAAAGTGCCACATAACTGAATCAGGATGGATCTTAAACCTATTACTGAAGCCTTTATAGGGAAGATCACAGAAAGAGAAAAAAGTCACAGAGGAAGCAGCCAGAAGCTGAAAGTCAATGGAACCCAAACAGAGAATGGAGAGGCCAGGAGAGGCCACCATAGGCATTGCCACATGACAGAGGAGCCTGGGACCAAGGATTGCCTGTAGTCAGCCTCAGAATGCCAGTCTTTGGGAAGAAAGCATTGCCTTGATGATACCCTGATTTGGACATTTTCCTAGCCTCAAAACCAGGAGCCAATAAATCCCCACTGTTTAAGCTGACCCATTGCATGGTGTTTGCTTGAGCAACGAGGAAACTAGAACAGATGCTCCCAGGAACTGGAAGCAGACAAGAAGCAAAGAAACAGCAAGCAGGAAGAACAAGTCCCATTTTTCATCCTCCAGCTTTGTGGTTTCTCTCTACTGCTACTTACATAAAATATGACAGAGAGCCAGCTGGCAAGGCAAGAAAGTAGTTTGCAGGCTCCTGGCCTCAGCATTACCAAAAGAGAATGGAAGTGTGGGTTTGGAGATATGGGCAAACAGCACGGACCCCTGTTTGACTCTCTGTCTTCCAATTCTGTTATTATTTTGAGTCAAAGCAAAGTGATAAGAGGATTAAAGAAGCATTTATTTACAAACCATTAGAAATAATTATGACTTTGTAAGGGCAACCATTTACTCAGAAATTCAGTTTAGAAAACAGAAGCCATTAAAGGATTGTATCTCCTGCTCATAAGAACTGGAATTCAAATCCCAAATTATGGAGATAATGAAAACCGGAAAAAGGTAAGATTGAACGGTTTAATTAAAAGGAAAAATAATAAAGAAAAATAAAACTTAAAATTTAGTTTAAACATAGAATTTATCTGCATCCTTATTCTATACTTTGGTGGCATTTGATGTTCTACTGGTATCCTATTACAAAATCTTGACACTTACTTTGATAAAGCTTTTTTAAAAGACCAAGCTCAAATTTAGTTGATATCTCACTAGTAACAAGAGGCTTTGCTTTCTTCTTTTTAACTTAATATCCATTTGTTCCAATGCAGTGATTCACAATTGACTCATTACTGAAGAAGTTGGCCTTAAAAATAAGGAACAAAATAAGGAAATGTTTTAGTCAAGGATAAGTTTCCTACTGGGTCTAATTGCAAGGATGCTCTGTAATTAAACTGTTCTGAATGTTGGTTGAAGTTTCAATAACCTGATGTCTAACTTTCCCATGATTCAAAACAAATCAGACTTAAGAAAAATCCTTTTTTTCCTGAAACGACAATGCATTTTAGAGGCAGATACATGGAAAATACATTTAAATAACAAAACGCAGTAGCAAATGCTGCATTTAGCTTTTAATGCATCTAGTATTTTCAAAGCAGTCTAACAGCCTTTTACTTTAGCATTGTAATAAATCATAGCACAGATGGTATTTCTTGATATCTATCTGTCAGATTTCAGTTCTGCACTGCAGAAGCATCCTGTATCAATATGGCTTTTTGGTAAATGGCTTCATTTTGCTGTTGACAAGGCTGATATAAAGAAGTTGTGTAATTTACTCTGCTACCAAATAAATCACCTGTGAACATTTAAGTTTAACTCTGCTAGCCTGATTGTCTGGCAAGTGCTTTTGTCTGCATGGAGAATATTTGACATTTAAACACAACCTAGAAAAACAAAAACAAAAGCCCAAGTTGATTCCCCTATGTCTCAGGAGAAACTTTGCGCAAGAAAAAAAGGTGCTGTAATTCTGGTGATTGTAGGAGCTCAAGAAGCATCCTTGCTAAACAGTTTGCTAGGTAAGCTGTTTTTAAAGATATCCTGACCCTTCTGATAGCAAGTAAATTAAATGAAGTTACAGAGTGCTTGGTTTTGATGCAAGATCTGTCCATAGGACTGTGACCAAAACCTAAGTATGCCTGGATCCAATCTGGTGGAATGTGTACAATTTGAAGCTCACCTTCTATGAGGAACTGAGTTACATGCATCCTACCTAATTGAGATGGAGATACTTTATCTTCCTCATTTCTTTAGATTCCAAGGCAATGGTTGGGGTGATGTTGAGTGGGTGAGGGCAGAGGAAGGTGGCAGAAAGGTCCTTGAAGAGAGCAGGGGAAAGGAGGCTGCTACCTAACAAGCCCACCCCCAGCCTGGCACTCTTGCAAATTAACAGAGAGGGCAGAAGATGGCGAAGACAGCTAGTTTGGAAAGAAAAATAACTATTCTGTTACTATGTGCCAGGGGCCCTATGGGCACTTTGTATGTATTATTTCATTAATCTGCATAACAAACCTATGGATTAATAAAGAAACCAGAGGCTAAATAATGTTCTTAGTTTACTTAGGAATCAAGTTGACTTGCACACATATTTTATCTGATTTAAAAGGCTTCTGAAAGGTAGAACACACCGTGTCTCACCTCTATCAAGTAGCAGACAGCAAGTACAGTGGTAAGCCAGTTCAACTCATAATTCCCTTTCTCTGCAAATAGCACTGATACCACCCCCCCCCCCACCCCCACCCCCCGTAGCTAGGGTCTTTGAGCCTGCCTTCAGCCACAGTTGATAGACCTCAAGCCAATCAGACTCCTTCCCAGGACTTTAAAAACTGTTTTAAAAACAGAAGAGTCACTCTCTTTCTGGAGACAAAGTTGCCATAAGTGAAGCAGAGGAACTGCTGGAAGCCATGTTTCATGTCCGGTGAAGAAAGTTGATCAGAGAGAAGTTTCTTCTTGCATAGGCTTGTTTGATTTAGGTTGCTGTCATTTATAACCAAAGAGTCCTGATAAATGCACAGGGTTGGGACTAGAGTTAAGCAAGCAAGGTGTTCAGGGCATACCATTTAAGGAGGCTAACATCATACTTAGTGGTGAAAGACTGGATGTTTTCCACCTAAGATAAAAAACAAGACAAGGATATCTTTTCTTGCTACTTCCATTCAACATTATACTAGAGGTTCTAGCCAGGGCACATAGGCAAAACAAAGAGAGAGAAGCCATCAAAACTGGAAAGTGAGAAGTAAAAGGCAAAACTATCTCTACTTGAGAAGCTTGATTGCTATATGATTTGTATATAGAAAATCCTAAGGAAGTAACTAAAAGCAATCAGAAGTAATAAATGACTTCAGCAAAGTTGGAGCATTCAAGATCAATATACAAATTCGTTCTGTATTTCCATGTAGTAGAAACAAATATTCCAAAAATGAAATTTAAAAACCCAATTCCATTTAAAATAACAGCAAAAAGAATGAAATACTTTGGAATAAATTTAAAAAAGATGTATAAGATGTGTGCATCGAAAACTACAAAGCATTGTAGTAAGAAGTTAAAGAAGACTTAAATAAATGTAAAGACATTCCTTGTTCATGGAATGGAAAACAATATTTTTATGATGGCACTACTAACCAAATCGACCTACAAATTCAATACAATCCCTATCAAAATCCAGGGGGCTTCTAGGAAGAAATTGATAAGCTGACCCTAAAATATATATGGAAATGGAAGGAACGCAAAATAGTCAAAACAACCTTGAAAAAGAAAAAATTAGAGGATTCACATTCCCAATTTTGAAACTTTACACTAAGCTACACTAATCAAGACTGTTTGGTGTTGGCATAACGATGGGCATATGGAACAATGGGATAAAATTGAGAGACCAAAAAAAAAAAAAGCCCTCAGATTTATAGACAACTGATTTTTGACAAGGGTGCCAAAGCAATTCAAAAGAAAAAGTCTTTTTAACAAAACAAATGGAGCTCAGACTGGATATCCACATGCAAAATAATAAAGTCGGACCTCTTCCTCACATCATACCTATTTAGATCATAGACCTAAATATAAGATCTAAGGTTATACAACTCTTAGATGAAAATATAGGGGAACACTTTTGTAACTTTGAGTAAGGCAAAACCTTCTTACACATGACACAAAAACATCAGCAGCAAAAGAAAAAACAGATAAATTGGACTCTATAAAAATTTTGAACTTTTGCGCATCAAACGACATTGTCAAGTAAGTGATAAGAATGGGAGGAAATAATTGTCAATCAAATATCTGATAAGGGTATCATATCCAGGATACATAAAGAACTCCTGTAACTCCATAACAAAAACCATCTGACATTTCCTCAAGGATTTAAACATAACGTTACTGTATCACCCAACAATTTCATTTGTAGGTATATATCCAAGAGAATTGAAAACATATGTTCATACAAAAACTTGTACCTAAATGTTCATAGCAGCAGTGTTCACAGTTGCCAAGAGTGGAAATAATCCATTTGTCCATCAACTGATGAACAGATAAACAAAGGTATATTTGTACAATGGAATATCATTTGGCCATAAAAAGGGATGAAGTCCTGATCAATGATACAACATAGACAAACTTTTGTAAACATCACACTAAGTGAAAGATGCATAGCACATGATTCCATTTATATAAACACCCAGGATTAAGCAAATCCATAGAAACAGGAAACAGATTAGTGGTCGCCAGGAGTTGGGGGAGGGGGAAAGGGGATTGACTGGTAAAGCTATGGTGTTTCTTTTTGGAGTAATTAAAATGCTCTAGAATTAGACAGTGGTGATGGATGCACAACTGTATGAATATATTAAAAACCACTGAATTTTGCACATTAGAGGGATGAACTTTATGGTATGTGAATTACGTCTTACTGAAGCTATTTTTTTCTTTAATTAAGGGGCAATCAATCCCACACTTGCACAGGACCAAAAGTAAATGCCTCCTTAAATTTTGATACCTGGGTACGTTGTTTGTTTCACCCTTGGCTTTGCTAATATGCAGTGGCACTCTACCACTGGTTGAGTCTCATACTTTATTTGGGTCTTACACTTCATTTAATTATACTGCTTCATTTTTGTATCCCCAGTTCCCCATACTGGCCCAACCCAAAAAACTAGATCTCCTTTGTCAGTCCTGATTGAAGCAGGAAGTATATCCACTGCCTCAGCTCCACCATCTATGGGAGTTAAGAGGAGTGTGCTGATTTTGGTAGAGTGGTTAGCCTACGTGACTTCCGAATTCCAATAACTTCCCTATCCCCCAAAGATGGATTTCCTGACTGGCATTTCAATGCCTTACCAAGGTTAGGAACCATGTTTGAGATTCCCCTAGTTGTGGCAATGAGAGATGTGAGTATCTGGACGTCAAAGCCTTTACTTTTATAGCATTTTTGATCAGACAGGTGGAAAATGGACATCTTGGGAGATCCAGGAGGAACTTTGCATTGTGTCATAATTTAATTGGCAATATTTATTCTTAGTTTTGTAATCAACATGCCTTGGAGTCTATGAAATGAGATAGAAAATATGGTATTTATAGACTTGGGATTTCACTTTATGTAAAATTTTATATCCTGCTTTTTTGTAACAGTATTTGTAACAAAATACTATTACAAAATACTATTTTTCTTTTTATAGATTAAATGTTTGTAAATAGCTCAATAATTAATGGCTGTACTATATATATATATATATATATATTTTTTTTTTTTTTTCACACGGGCTGGCACTGAGAATCAAACCCTGGTCTCTGGCATGGCAGGCGAGAATTCTGCCCCTGAGTCACCATTGCACCACCCTGTACAATATTTTATCCCATGGAAAACTCATTGTTAAATTAATTGACCCCCAATTCTTGTACATATTGATTGTTTGAAAAGTTCAAATTTGTTTTAGCTTACACTTTATTCAAGTAGTATCAACTTTAGTAATTTTTTGCCTATGGCAGAAATTTATTGCATATCTGTAGCATCTTTTTCAAACCACCCCTTCTCCTTCCTGGAGTTTACAATTCTTTGAAAAGATCTATGGTAGATTCTGAAACAAACCTTAGTAGAGGACCTGACTTATAGGTTCAGAGTTTTCCTGGACCAAGTATTTATGCCTTCTTTTGGGTCCTGGTTATTTCTCACCTCTGTTATCTTTGGAGCCTGTAAATCTGTCTCATGTCTGCCAGCTAAACTTCCAGCCCTGTCCCTAGACATTGTTCATATCCATGCCAGGAGATTCCCAAATATCCTGAACTCCATTATACCCTCATGGAACTTGCTTGTCTCTTTCCTACCATTTTCTGCATTTTAATGAAGGGTGAGGGTGTTGTTTGCTTGCTGGATAGTGAGCTCCATGAGGGAGTCTCTGTGTCTGTCTTGTTCCCCAAAGCGGAAGGGTGTCTGGTATGTAGTATTTGCTCAAATACCTGTTGAATAGATGCTATTACCTTAGGAGATATCACCAAATGACTTCAGGTTAAAATCCAGATTCCTTCCTGGGGATAGGGCAAGTATGGCCCTTTGAGACCCACCCTTACCAAACTCCTTGATCTTCTCCTCCCGTGCTATTTAGAGCCTCCTAAATTTATGTTCTTGTCCTACTGAACCATTTTCAGACCATGGAATATTTCATGAAATCTCTGTTCTCACTGGCTTTGAATTTTTTTCCTGGAACATTCTTCCCTAGATAATAGTTTGGTTACTTTCTTCTAATTGTTTTTAAAATCTGGCCTCATCTCATTTAGGAAAACTGGGTAATGTGCCTATAGACTGATCTGTGTGCCTTCCCAGTGTTTTCATTTAGGATTTTGCACTCACCTCTACCAAGGCACTTTTCAAGCTACAGTAATTGCGTTTCTTCTTGATAACAGAGCCTGAATCCTTTATCTTTATTTTTCCAGCACCATGTGTAACACATACTAGGTAGCAATACATGTTGGATGAGTGAATGAATGAATAGCTCAGGCTGGCGGGGGGTGGGGGGGGGGCAGAGGGAACCAATCAAAACTTTCCTAAATACCCAGAACTCAGAATTGTTGTTTTTTTATTTAATAAACAAACTCAAGAGCTGTCTGGCTCATCCCAAGCTAATTAGCAATGGTGAGGGTGACTTTTTAAAAAATTAGGCAGTTTTACTATTCAGAGCATTACTGGGAAATGACTTTTCAGTAATTGGATTTTTGCCTTTCTAGTATGTTTCTAAGCCTATTTTTAGGGTTCTTTTAATATTTCCTCTTGGATTTTAGTGTCAAGGCAGAGTGAACTTTTTTTATTGGCGAATCTAAGTTTATTGTTCATAGGGATGACAAATGCTATGCAACAATTAGAAGCAGTGAACTGAGATACAGCATTGATGACAGTGTAAAAACATAGCTGAGTGAAAAAGGTACAATTCAGAAATAGATCCACAACATAATACTATTTTCATAACTACAAACACATGAACATATAGAATAACACTCCAAAATTTTAAGAGGATATATACATATTCAAGGACAAGAGCAAACACAGGGTGGATGCTTTTGAGGAAGAGGGAAATGGGATTCAAAAGTGGGAATAAAGGGGGAAAACAATTAAGGAAAGGGGTCATAAACTGAAGAGAACAATCAACACATCTCCTCATCAACCGAGGTCCAATACTTATCCCTACCTTCCCCAATTCCAGGACTGTCACCGCTCTGTGAGGTCATGCTTGACTCTCCTGTGATGAGAGAATTCGCAGCTGCTTCCTCTGAATCTCCATAGTCTGCTCATTACACTGTGCTCAAAGCTCTATTTTGATACACATCACAGTCTATCATAATTATTGTTTTCTTGCTTTTCTTTCCCAGCTAGGTGGTGAGAATTTCAAAGGTGGGAACCGAGTCTTACTCATCCCTGTATCCGTAGCAACCAGCTCAATGCCTGGCATATGAAATGTTTATTGAGTGGCTGCACTAGTGAAGGAAGGGAATTGTGATAGAGAGAAACTTGTTCAAATCAAAGAAAATCGACAAGGTCAGCAGAAAGAAAATGGAGACGAAGTAGATTACAGGTCTGAATTGTTGCTAGCAGAGAGGAAAAAACCACTTGGCTATGGGTAGGAGAAGGAAGAGGATCAAAGAATGTCAGTGAGAGACTTCTATTTATTCTTAAGTGGGAAGATAAGAGCCTTTCTGGAATGCCTATCTCAGGGCAACATACCACCTGCATTCAGACTCCATTTCCTTAACCCTACTCTGGGATATTGCTCCAGAAATCTCCCCTTCCTTCTTCCATGCATCATCAATTTTCTCCTCTCTCTTGGGTCATTCTCATTAGCAAGACAAGATGCAAGGAAGTTATGGTATCTTCCACCTTTGAAGAATCCTTCCAAAATGTCTATACTCTCCTCCAACTGTCACTGCATTTATCTGCTCCCATTTTCAGCAAAACTTTGGCAGAGTTGTCTCTACTTACTGTTTCAACTTCACTCTCTTCCCATTCTTTCCTAATTCCACTGCAATTTGTCTCTGGCCCCAGAACAGTACTTGTAAAGGCCATTGATTATCCACAAATTGCCAGATCTGCAAGCCAATTCTCAGTTTTGATCTTCCTCTTTCAGTAGCATTTGAAAGCAGCACCTCCTCCTCCTCCTTGAAAAAGTTTAGTCATTTCCAGCAGGCTATTTTCTTGATTCTCCTATTTAATACATCCCTGTAAGTGGCTAATAGACATTTCACACTTAATGTCTACAAAATTTGGCTTCTGATTTCCACCTTGAAACTTGAGCTTTCTCCATCTTTCAGTTGCTTGGGTGACAGTGGAGTCCTCCTTGAGTCTTTCTTCCCCTCACACTCCACATCCAGTTCATCAGCATTGGTTCCACCTACAAAACAAATCCAGAATCTGATGACTTTGCACCACCTCAACTGACATCACCCTTGTCCAAATCACCACTATCTCCTTTCTGGGTTATCTTCTCATTACTTTCCCTGCTCTTACCCTTGCTAGCCACCCTCAACCCCCTATCCCAATCTATGCTCAGCAGAGCAGCCAGAGTGATGCTTCTAAAACCTAAGTCAGGTTATGTCTTTCTTCTGTTCTGAATCCCCCATTGGGTTCCCATCTCAGTCAGAGTAAAAGTAATTGGCCTTTCTTGATCTCTTTGGCCTTATCTCCTACAAATCTTTCACTCAATTACTCCCCTCTGGTTACATTGGTATCCTGGTTGCTCCTAGACCAGCTAAGATCCTGCTCTTGCCTCAGGATCTTTGCATTTGCTATTCTCTGCCTGGAACACTTTTTACACTAAATAGCTTGATGGCTTATTCTCTCACTGCTCAAATATCCCATTGTGAGGAAAACATTCCCTCTTAACCCTTTCTAAGACAGCCTCTTCTGCCTTCATTATCTTATTTTTATATTTGTTTTTTCTTATTTCTCATATATTTGTTTGTAGCTTTACTACACATTATATTTATGTTATCCAACTCCCCTTTCTGCTACGACTTGGTCTTTCGTATTAACTGTTTTATCTCCAACCAAGATACACATTGAGCATGTTAAAAGTATTTGTTGAACGAATAATCTATTCCCTTCAGGAAGACAATGACATTGCAAAGAGTGTCGGAGTTCCTTCTGAATGCAGCGTGCAGGAAACATCGGTGGCAAGAGCTGTTTCAGCCGTGGCCAGAGACTTAGAATCCAGCAAAATGAACTAAGGACAAGGGTAAATAAGTGTAATAGGCTGGCCAAGCAGAACTTTTGTAGGTTAAAACTAAACCAGCCCAGGGGAAACCTGATGGGCCTCCACCATCAGGTATAAGTGTGTACTGGGTAAAAGTTCTCCCTGAAGAACCAAACATTGTTCCTCCCACAATCTAGAGGTGTTTGATTGCTAGGACTTTGTGTATGTGTGTGTGCGTGCGTGTATGTATGTGTAGGACTTGGACTGTAGCACAGTGGGATGGAATCGGGGTGATCCCAAGTGCAGTCTCTTCCATATTCTTCTGGTGATAAGACGAAGAAAGGACCAGCAAGGTGAGTGAGGCATCTTCTTTGTGAGGGGGCTTGAGTAACTCCTTCTTATCAAATAAATATGCTGAGCCATCTGTCCCTGTTTTTAAACATTTCAGTGCCTTGTCCTTGGGTCTTTTGAATTATGAAATGTGGTTGTAATTCAGTAGTTTAAGGAAGTTAATATCTATAGAGTACGGTAAGTAGCACTTGTCTGGATATCATGGGAGAAGAGAGTGAATCAATCAAAATAAAATCTATTGCCTTGAATGAAGCGATGTGGTAAATGTCCTAAAAGACTCAAATAGGACCTGGGTATGACAGGGATTCATTCATTCACTCATGCAGCACAAGTGCTCACTGTGAGGAACTCCTAAAAGCCAATAGTTGACTTTTTGTATTCCTTAAATCAAGCCTTGAGCCTTCAGCATAGTAGAAGCTCTGTAATTATTTGCGGAATTATTTTCTTGTCTACCTACTGTGTAGGAGTCTTTTAGACATTGAAGCATAATTTTGCAGCTAGGAAAGACTTTCTCTCTGGGAGTTCGTAAACTTGAATAGATAAGCCATCATTCAAAAATTTCTTTCCATTCCTCTGCAATTCTTTTAGAAATCTACCAGCATTTCCTTTTTACCTTCTGGTAACTATTGCATGTATTTTTCAGTGACATCAATAGGATTTTTGAGGCTTTCCTGGGGCTGTTAAAAAGTAGTCAAAGTAACAACATAAACAAACCATATCTCTAGCTGATTCCACCCCCAAAGAAAGGTCTAAGAATTTGAAGAATAGACAAAATCTGGCCTGGTGAAGGGATGCAAAGGCAAAGAAAGGAAGCTGTTTTATCCATGAACTAAAATATTGAGTCTCCAAGAAAGGTAGTAGCTAAAGCTTACTTAAATTAGGCTAAGAGTTACCCCCAAATGAACCTCTTTTGTTGCTCAGATGTGGCCTCTCTCTCTCAGCCAGTACAACAAGCAAACCAATGGCCTCCCCCTCTCTACATGGGACATAACTCTCAGGGGTGTAAACCTTCCTGGCAATGTGGAACAGAAATCCTAGAATGAGATGGGACTCAGCATCAAGGGATTGAGAAAACCTTCTTGACAAAAGGGGAAAGAGAGAAATGAGACAAAGTGTCAATGACTGAGAGATTTCAAACAGAGTCAAGAGGTTATCCTGGAGGTTTTTCTTATGTGTTATATATCACCTTTTTAGTTAAGGTATATTGGAGAGGCTAGAGGGAAGTGCCTGAAAATATAGAGCTGTGTTCCAGTAGCCATGTTTCTTGAAGATGATTGTAAAATAATATAGTTTTCTCAATGTGACTGTGTGATTGTGAAAACCTTGTGTCTGAGGCTCCTTTTATCTACCTTATCGACAGTCAAGTAAAACATACAGATTAAAAATAAATAATAGGGGGAACAAATGTTAAAATAAATTTAGTAGATTGAAATGCTAGTGATCAATGAAAAGGAGTAGTAAGGGGTATAGAAAAAAATAAGGGAAACAAAGGCTAAAATGTATTAGGTAGATGGAAATATTAGCAGTCAATGAGAGGGAGGGGTAAGGGGTATGGTGTGTATGAGGTTTTTTTTTTCTTTTTGTTTCTTTTTCTGAATTGATGCAAATGTTCTAAGAAATGATCATGGTGATTATACTGTGAGTATTCAATTATATATCAAGAATGGAATGATCATATGGTAAGAATGTTCATGTTTGTGCGTTATGTTTAAAAAAGATTTTTTTAATTAAAAAACAAAGAAAGGTAGTAGCTAGCACCTGAATTCAAAATATATGTGCCCTTTGGAAATACCAGTTTTCACCAGGCTAAGAGTCCTGACCAGAGCACACAGCTTGTCCAGTGGTGTGAAACCTGAATTTTACACCTCTTTTTTTCTGTTCTGGGCCCTCTCAATATCCCCTTGTGTGGATGTCATTACATGATGAATTACAAGTTTACATAGGACTGAAGGAATCACTGAAGAATGAAAAGTTAGCTGTGAGTTGAGGCTTCTTTGCAGCATTTCTCTCCTAGGAATATTCTACCTGATATGGGGAGGCTCCAAGTTTCAGTGCCTTAGTGTGTCCGATATATTGGACAGTGACTGAGAAAATAAAATATGTACTTTTCCCTCAATACCGCATTTAAACAAGCATGTCAGCTACCACCTCCTTTGCACTCCACCCTCTTGGTCTTTCTTACCATGACCTTCCATTGAACTCCTTTATGAAAAACATCCTATCACATTGGTTGAGTCTTACAGCTGTACATTTTTCCAGTTCCAGCATATATACTAAAGACCTTTCACCCAGTTTGGTTCTGTTTTCCTTATAGGGCTGAACAGTAGATCTCAAATGTCAAGCATGTGGTTTCCTGATGATGGTAGTTCTAATGAATGATGACGTCTATAGCTTCTTCCAACCCAACGTACAGGGACAGGTGTCCTTGAGTATCTTATTCAAAATATTTAGAAGTGTTTGACCTAAGAACCAGGTTCCTGATGAAAAAGACCTGGGCTCAAGTCTGCACCTTACCCTTACTCACTCCATGATCTTGGATAGTTGCTTAACTACTTGCAGCCTCACTTTCTCCATCATCAGGATTAAATAAGAATGCATGCGACTGGCAGGAATTGAGGGCTTGACACACAGCTAGCCTTCAAACATCAGAAGTTCTCACTGGTATCATCGTTACTAAAAGTCTCTTATCCATGGGAGATCTTGCTAACCAGTCATGGTATGCATTGCAGCTTAACCTCAGAATACTTTCCAAAACTGGATTTTGAGCAGCCACTACTTAGTGGCTGGCTTTATCTCATGAGAGCACCCCCATTGCCATCTTTGACTTTAAGAGCTATTGGCACTTGAGCAGATATAAGACATCTTGTTATGGGGACAGCAGGATAGGGTGAGAGGGGTCAGGGTCCACTTCGGGGCTGGGAATGGAGAGGGGAGAAGAGGGAGTCAGAGCTATGAATCAAGCATATGATGCCATAACTAAAGGTTAGACAAAACAAGAAACAAACTAGATAAGGAATCTGAGAAAGAAAGCAGGGAAGGAATTCAGTTTCCCATGGGTAAGAAAAGCTTGTATGTCCACAGTTGAATCCAGTCCCAGGGGAAGAGGAGGAGCATGAAATCCAGATGAAAACTCCCAGGAACGGTGACCTAAGGCTGATGACACAGCAGGGAATCTCATGACAGTGCCCCTAGCTGCAACCTGATGAGGGGACTGGTATTGCCTGTCCTCTCACCTTGTTTTTGAGCAGTCTCGTAATGATGGTGTATTTCTTTGTCACGTAAGGCAAAGCTCCTCATGCAACTCTTATTAGTTTTAACTGTTTTCTCATGCGTACATGAAGACAGCTGCTTTCTTCAATGTAAGTGTTCCTTTACCTGCCCAGATTTTCGGTTCCAGAGGAAACAATATTCATGATGAAGCAATTGCATGGAGTTTCCTATGAAACAGAGACCTGTCTAGGTGTTTTGAGTTGAACCGCAATGTACAATGTTCTACTCAGAAGTTAGAGAAACACGTAATATTGGTACAAGGATCTTAAACTTTTGAATTTTCTAGAACTTTTGAATAATTTGTCCCACTATCCTTGAGACTGCTAATATTTTGAATATCCTAGGTTGTTTTGAATCGTGAAGAGGCACAAAACTTCTTGGAAAGACCCCATGCTATGGGAAACATGGTTATTCTAGTTAAGGTTTAAAAGGGCCTATGGCTGTTTATTTAGCAAATGAACCCTTGCGTAATATTGTTCCTTTGGAAGAGTGATTCCTCAGTCCTGAACAAGTGGCTTTCCAAAAAGCTTTGTAAAAATAACCAGTTCATACAGAGAGAAGGCTAATAGTAAAGTTTCTCTCACAGGTTACATATGCCATTTGAGGCCAATTCATTGAAAATGCAGCTATGTTACATGAGAAAGAAACTTCCAGCCTTTGATGTCCTTGTCTGTCTACAGGACAGTCCCTTTCCTTACAAACTATTTAGATGGCTCTTGAGAGAGACTGGAACAATGCCTGTGTGTGTCCCAAACCTGTGTGTCCTCAGACCCATACTGCTCTTTCTCTTCCCCACTCTCTATGGCAGAGACTGACCCTTGAAGTCTGTATTTTCCAGGCTTTCTTTTCAGCTGGTTTCTGGCTGGTTTGGCCAATGTGTGGTGGTGATGGGAGATGGGAAAGAACAGGAGGAAGGGAGGAGCAAGGATATCTCTCCCCTCTCTCTCTGCCTTGGCAGTATCTCCATCTGTGGTTATATCTCTCCAGCTCCCACAGGACAGACTCAGGATCATCCTGGTTTCCACTGGGAACTCCCAACCCCAGGCTCTGGGAACATGCTCTCCTCTCTTTGTTCCTTCATCTTGGGGTGGTAGCAGCTTCCTTTGTTGCTAATCTCTGGTTTATCCACTGTTCCTTGATTAGATTCCCAGCCTCCTTCATCACATGTTAAGGAGTTTATTGCCTTAAATTTCCTCTATTTAAAATTCTTTATTTTCCTAATTGGACCCTGACTGTCATTGTATTGCATTCTTTTCATTTTTTCCCTATTTCTCTGATAAAGATTAAGTGCCTATGGTAATGCTACCTCAGGTGAGCCAGCATTCAAATGAAAGGGGTATTTCAAGAGAAGAAAGGAAGTGGTCGTGAATTTTGTGCTCAGGCAAAATTGTCAAGTCAGCAATTTCTTTGTCCCCTTCTTTTCTATATTCTTTATTACCCCCTGTATTAGTCAGGGTTCTCTAGGGAAACAGAACCAGCAGGATATGCATATAATTTTATGGGATTTTAAAATAGAAATTGGCTCATGTGACAGTGAGGATTGGCAAGTCTGAATCCTGTAGTACACAGGCTGCAAGTTGGGAACTCCAATGAAGGCTGTGGATGAATTCCCCATGAGAAGATGGCTGACTGAAGAACAGATGGAAATTCTCTCTTCTGTCTGCTGAAAGAAATCATCAGTTCTCCCTTTAAGGCCTTCAACTGAGAAAATGAGACTTCTCTCATTGCTGAAGGCAATCTCTTTTGTTGATTACAGTTATAATCAGCCATAAATACAATCAGCTGACTGATGAGTTAAATCCATGAAGTATCCTCACAGTACCGAACCAGTATCAAACCAGTACTTGCTTGACCAAACATCTGGACACCATCATCTGGCCAAGTTTACCTGTGAACTTAACCACCCCCCTCCCCCTTTTCCCAATTACTTTGTATTCCTGTGCTAGTCTATCACTTTTCACCTTCCCCATCGCTGCTCTTCAATCTGCCTCAGGCTTGCCTCCTTCTCCAAAGTTACTCCAAGAGCCTTGATTATGGAGAAGAGGACAGGTCTGCAATGTTAGTTCATGGGAAAATCACCAGAAAAGACCCCACCCTTTGATCTCTTTCCTGTTTGTTTCCCGATTTGTTCTGATGTTTCATGTGTGTTCACTATTTCCTCTGAAGTCTTTTCATCACTTTAAGATGAGCATTTTAAAAGAGGAGCTGTCCTACAGAACTCAAGCAGATGAATGTGTGTTGAGCACCTACAACTCCAGTCCAGTCTACAAAGTACAGAGAGGTTATAAGAAGAATGGGAAAGACTTATACAGAAAGTGGGAGCGACCATTTCTCCTGTTTCCTCAAGCTATATTTCTGTCCCACCTCCTTTACCAAGCTGCCATTTTCTAAGGGCACTATTTTAAATGGATTCTCAATAAAACTTTACATTTGCAGACAATTTTTAATTCACATATTATTCATGTTCTGATGATCTCATTCTGTCCTCAGATCCTCTTTAGAATAAACTGGGGGCTCAAATACATATGCACAGGGAACCCCTGTGTATTTGCTGCCCCAGGGGTCCTGGGATAAAGGAAAGAACACTGTTCAGCTCACAGATCTTTAGGGAACATGTTGTCCTCATGGTGTCTGGGTGACGTAGTGGGGTAGTGCTATAACAAGCCCAGCTCAAATAAGTACATTGGGCCAAGTGAAAAAACTCTTATTCTATTGCAACATCTGTATAGCTTCCTCTTACTTTCTTCTCTGGCTACTCCCTCACTGTCACCATAACATGTGCAGAGGAAAATTCAGAGGCAAAACCATTTAGGAAGGACATACATTTACTTGCAAAGAAACTCACAAAGAAGGCTGTAGAAGAACAGGCTCATCAAATGAAAAAAGGAATTCAAGCATTTAATGGAACAAAATCCACAACATAAACTAAAATGATCCACCTCACAGTTGGCCTGTTTTGTGTTAAAGTTTGGAAATTTCCTTTCACCATTATCAGACCCACTAAGGTTGTGACATATCATGGCGGTTATGAGGGTGCACTGCTCACTCTCCCTCCAAGGGAGAACCTGCCTTGGAAAAAGCAGTTAGCAGGCAGCTCCAGCTTGCTGCACCTTTGACCCGCCACAGCAATCACACTGAGGCCAGGGAGAGGAGAGCCTGGGTACTCTTCTAAAGGGCAAACTTTTCTCTGGAGCTCTCTGTTGACCTAGCAGAGACTTTCCCACAGCTGTGCTGGACTCTAAGGCTCCTGCTACTCCATCCTCCCTCCTTCCCCCTCTCCTCTCACTGGTGTCAGACCCACTGATGATCTGAAGGTTCTCCCCACCCCCTCTTCCTCCCTCACCCCTTTATCCTATCCCCAATAAATATTTGCAAGCTTAATTCTGTCTTTGCATCTGATTCCCAGATAACCCAAACTGATATGGACATCTTTGTATATCAGCTTTGAAAATGTCAGGGCAGAAGCTTTTGCTGGGAAAATGAAAACTTGAGCAATTTTTTTTACGTTAAAAAAGGGTGTAAGGTTTCATTTATTTGAAAGAGAGAAGAGCTGGAAGCAAATTAAAGGTGCACCACCTTTTCATCTGTGGCTTATCTGCAGCCCCAAAGTGTTTTAATGATTTTTTTTCTCTAACCATGGCTTGTGCTGTGCACACTTTTGCATACCAGCAAGAGGGCAGGGTCTCAGTTGTGCGACTAAAATCACAAGAGGTATAACAAAGCAGCATTAGAGGAGAAAGCCTGGCTGGTTGATGTGATTTATCCTGCAGTTCTTGGTGATGAACTAAATAATGGTCCCCAAAGATGGCCATGTCCTAATTCCCAGAACCTGTGAATATGTGACCTCACAAGGCAAAAGGGATTTTGCAGATGTGATTAAGTTAAGGATCTTGTTTTAGTTTGCTAAGTTGCCAAAAGGCAATACACCAGAAATGGATTGGTTTTTAAAATGGGAATATATTAAATTACAAGCTTATAGTTTTGAGGCTGTGAAAATGTCCGTATTAAGTCATCATCAAGTCAATGCTTTCTTTCTGAAGACGAGCTGTTGACAGTCCTCAGTGCACATGGCGACGTCTGCTGGTCTCTTCCTTCTCTTCTCAGTTTCATTGATTCCAGCTTCTGGCTTCAGTGGCTTCCTTCTCTTTGTGGTTTCTTTCTTTTTCTCTGTGTGGCCATCTCTCTCAGTTCCTCTGCCTTTTCTCTCTTATAAAGGACTCCAATAAGAAGGTCAAGACCTACTTGGGGTGGGCCTCAACTGAAATAACTTACTCAAAATCCTACCCACTAGGGCGGGCCACAGTGGCTCAGCAGGCAGAGTTCTCACCTGCCATGCTGGAGACTCAGGTTCGATTCCTGGTGCCTGCCCAGGCCAAAAATAGAAAAGAAAAAAATGCTACCTATTATAGGTCTACACCCACAGGAATAGATTTGCTTCAAGAACATGATCTTTTCTGGGGTCCATAACAGCTTCAAACCATCACAGATCTTGAGTTATCTGAGTGAACCTATGTCATCACAAAGGTCCTACGGGAAGTCAGGGAGAAAAGTGAGATGTGGAGATAAGAGCTGCTGACTTTAAAGATAGAGAAATGTAGCCAAGGAAGGCAGTCAACCTCTAAAAGCTGGAAAGGCTAGGAAACTGATATTCAGCTAGCCTCCAGAAGGAACACAGCTCTGCCAGTGCCTCAATTTTAGACCAGTGAGATTGACTTTGGACCTCTGACCTCCAGAACATAAGATAATAAATGTGTGTCATTTTAAGCCACTAAGCTTGGGGTCATTTGTTAAACAGCCAGAATAAACTAATATGATCATATTAAAGATTGTAATTTTATCTTTTTCTTGGCACATTCTGGCATTTGGAGTCAGCCTATGGGCTCTGAAAAATTTCACATGAAAGGTATCACTTGGGTCCTTCTTTGTGTTATTATTTAATTAATTCACTCAAAAACATCCATGTAGTATAGTGATTAAGAGTCAGATCAAGAGCTAGGTTTGAGGCCTGGCTCTTCCATTTAGCAATTGTGTGATCTTGCTAAATTACTTAATCTCCTTGGATTTCAATTTCACCATCTTCAAATACTTCGGGGTGGGCGAACTATGGCCTTTGGGCCACCTCCATCCTGCTACTTGTTTTTTGCAAACTTTTGGGACTGTAGCCCACATGCATTTGCTTACATATTGTCTGTGGCTGCTTTTGCACCACCACGACAAAATTGAGTGGTTATGACTGGAACTATACCGGCCACAGAGCTGAAAATATTTATTATCTCATCCCTTACAGAAAAAGTTTGCCTCATAGTATCTACCACCTCATAGCAAATTTATGAGGATAAACCAAGTGCTTAGAAAAGTTGCTTGGCAATTAGAAAGAGCTTAATTAAATGTTAGATATTACTGTTGTCATTATTATTATTATTATCATCAGCATTATTTAGTATCAACTATACACCATGCACTGTGGGCCCTCCACTTCTGTCACTTCCAGGAGACCCCAGACAAGTTCATGAACCTAGACCACAGAACCTTTCTTGGGGCTCTCTCTGTCGGCATCAATGCCCACTTCCAGATTTGGGACCATCTTGAGTCCTAGTTGGGGAAAACTGGAGAGGAAGAAAAAGGGAATAAGCTCACCACTGGTTCAGTGCCATTTCAAATTCTATATTCTTCAATCACTTTCCATAGTCCTCAGATTCCTACGACAACATTCTAGTCAGGTCCTATAGCTGCATGTAGTGGGTGAGACTGGGTGGCATGTGCTCATTCCATCTTACCTAGAACTGGATTTTCTTCTTAAGTTTAGTAGGGTCAATTTCAAGGCAGAATGCTAAGTACTGTGGGGATATAAAAAAATGGATACAGCTTGGGTTCCTGCTCTAAACAAACTTGATAGAAAGTAAGAGAGTTCAGTGTGCTCCCCACAAGTCAGGGTTTGGTCTTTTTCCTGTGTTATATGTTGGGAGAAGGAAAAGGGTGGACAAAAACTCCAGGCATGCTGGGATTTCAGCAAAATGGAGCTGACAGGAAAAAGGTTAAAGCAAAGACAGGGTAGTTTGGGGCCAGGGAATGGGCGAGGAGGTTTACTTGAGGGCAAGCAAACTGGGGAGTCCTGGTGCACTAAGTAAAAAGAGGTCCAGCCCCAGATCTAGAATGGTGCCATGGAATATTGAGATATGGGTTTGTCTCTGCTTAGGGAGAAATTTAAAAATTGGTGGAATATTTTGGGGCAAGAGGACCTGTTGAGGAGGAGTCTGGGAGATCTGTTTATAAGCTTCAGCAACTTAGGCAGAAAAAGTGGGGCTCAGCGTGAGGCCCCCATCCTAGAAAGAGCAGGCATTAAAGCAAGGCTAGATGAGATACTATAGAGGAGAAGGTCCTGATGAAAGCGCCAGCCCTTTACATAAACTTCCACTGGTGGTCGGGAGCACCATAAATTGGGAAACTACATAAAGAATGTGTAATATCCTGGGACAGATGAGCCTGAAAGAAGAGAAGCAGAGGAACTAGCAGCCTTTACTGGAGCACCCATTCCAAAGGAGAAGTCCATTTAAATGTAAGCCCCATCAACAGAACTGTGATTCTCAAAGTTAATGCACACAGGAGGTGTTTTGATTTGCTAAAACTGCAGAATGCAGTAGATCAGAAACGGGTTAACTTCTAACAAGGGGGATTTATTAAGTTACAGTTCTCAGGCCATGAAAATGACAAAATTAAGGCATCAAAAAGATGATATCTTCCCTGAGGAAAGGCTGCTGCCATCTGAGAAGGTATATGGCAACGTCTGCTGGTCATTCTCTTCTGGGCTTAGCTTCTGATTTCAGGGGTTTTCTCTCTCTACTCCTGTGGGTCCTTGCTTGTTTCTCCCGGACCATTTCTCTCTCAACTCTCTGGGCTTTGACTGTCTTTTATCCTCTTCCCAAAGGACTCCAATAAAGGATTAATATCCACCTTGAATGGGATGGGTCACATCTCAATTCAAATAGCCTAATCAGAAAGTCTCACCAACAATAGGTCTGCCCCCACAAGAATGGGTTAAAAGAGCATTGTCTATTCTGAGGTACATAACAGATTTAAACCAGTGCAGAAGGCAACTGGGTTTTAAAAATGCAGATTCTCAGTTAGCACACTTGGGGAGGTCCAGAAATCTGCATTTCTGGCAGAGAATTCTGATGTGGCTGGTCCACAGATCACACCGGGAGTTCCTCCTCTCTGTTCAGACTGGCACAGGTGTCTGACCACAGGGGAGGTCCATCCTGGTGAGGAGCTGTAGCCAGCATGTGATGGTGGTGGGATGAGAAATAGGTGGCACAATGGGATAAGCACCCAACAGTCCCCAAAGCAGGCTTCCCCAATAAAAGCTGTCTTCTGGAATGTGGCTTAGTCTGGGAGGCTCCAAACAAGGCTTTTTATTCATTTCTGCTTCAAAATAGAATGTCTGAGTCTGTAGTTACCTAAAGTAGAAAATAATGGTCATGAAAGGGAGCCCAGCTGGGCTGCCCCAGAAGCGAGCCTCAAGGGCAGGCACAGAAAGGAAGAGGGAAGAAGGCCATGGCTGGATGTCTTTTAAGAGTCAGTAAACCACCCAGTAGTAAAACACGTATCAATTCGTATTTAGTCTCTAAGCCATCCGCCTGGCAATGCCCCTTCTCCTAAAACCCATTGGAGGGGAGAAGTAGTGTGTGATCGAACATTCATGATCTATGGGGGAATTTGTTTTCCTAGAAGGGATGAAAACTATTTTGTATGTTTGAACGGAGGAAATCCAAAGAATATTAACTCATGTTAATACTTCCTGGACTTACGGCAATAACCACAAAATTGAATGCTTGTCCCCCAGGCAACTTTGAACAGAATCCAAAACCTTCATCTGTAATATCTGTGCTTGCTACAGGAAATTTTACTGCAAGAGAATGACAAAACACATTCCTTAAGCATTTTTTTTTTTTCAAAAACCCTTGAGAACTTCCCCGGGGGGTCTCGCTTACAGACAACGAAAGCCATTCTGGAGCTTCCAGTGATCAAACCTGGAACAATTTCAGCAACAAAATAAATCATCATAGTAAGAGATTAGAACCCATAAAGCAAACTAAGTATCCATGAGTACATATTGATGTAAGTAAATAATTGAATACATTATAAATGGGAGAGAAGGGACAGCTCCTCTTTATAGTAGAATTCTAATAATAATAATAATAATAATTTGAAAAAACATACATAGAAATAGAAAATCACTGTTCGGCAAACACCACAGTAATAATTTTTGCAGGTGAGCATCATCAGTGGATGCTAAAATTACGGAGTGAAAGTGTGATGAGAAACAGGATATTTGTATATTGTAGACCACCTTCTCCCCTTGAGGTATTCTTACCTACAGAAGGAAAAATAGTAACTTTATTATGAAGATATATGGCAAATGTCACCGTAACCAACTGATTCAAGTAAAAATCACCATAATAAGATATAGACACCATTCATTTTCTAGTGCAAAGTGCTGAGAAATGCAAACTCCTGTGGTCTCTCCAACAATGTATAACCTCAATATAATCATGAGAAAAAAACAGAAAATCCAAATCAAGTGACATTCTGTCAAATACCTGGCCTATAATCTTTTAGAAAAACGGAGTAGCTACCCCAATTTGAAGAAACTAGGAGACATGACAACTGAAGGCAGTGCAGGTCCTGGACGAAGTCTGGATAAGAAAAAGACCTTAGGGGAACAACTATTGAAATTCAAATAAGATCTATAGATTAGTTAATTAACCAGTGTACTATGGTTATGTAAGATGCTGATATTAGAGGAACTGGGGAAGGGGATAAAAATGCCATGTACTATTTTTGCAGATTTTTCTTAAGTCTAAAATTGTTTCAAAATAAAAAGTTAGAAAAGAAAAGAAAGAGCCGTTCTGAATTCTATAAAGGTATTCTTTCACCTTCTATTTATGAGTTGAAATAGGCAGAAATGCAGAAGTATGTATACGGTATATGACATTCTACATTTTATAGCACATATAGGGTATATAATTCAACTAAATATAGTCTTTAGGTACATTTTAATAAGTTGGACATTATTTGATTAGAAATTTAATGGCCTAATGTTTTAAGTCTGTGGAAAGATAATTTTTGGCTTACATAATTTTGACTTCTGGTATTTTTTCTAGAAAAGCAATCCTCCATAAAAGTGAGAATGGCTCACAAACGTATCACCTTTATCAGAAAGCATGAAGAGGTTGAAAGAATTTTGCCAGGAAGGTGTTCTTACCATCTTTCGTTTTCTGGTTATAAATTGCTATCGATTTAAATAAAATATTTTGTAGCTTAACACAACAATTGTACTAAAGGGTTTGGTGTAATATATCATTATTCAAGATTTTGAGCAAATACATTGATTATAAATAACGGTTAAAAGAGACATGGCCTAATTCAACTCTGGATTCTGAGAAGAGTTTCCAATCCCAAAGTCTCAGAATCAACAGGAACATTTTTTGGGCAAATTAATTACAGGAGCCTGTTTTATGGAACCCGTAAAGATGTATGAAAACATGTATGACTCTCCAAAAGGAAACGAAACTGGGCACCAATGCAATTCCTTTCCGATTTGAAGAAGGAGTATATTCCCTACCTCCTATACAAAGAATACCATACATTGATTTTTGGAAAGCAGAGAGACCTTAGTACTGGAAATAGTAACTGAAATGGTGAAAAAAAGAGATGGGTAATATTTAGTGGGTGTCAGTGTGTTTGCATATGTAAGTTATTTGCCAAAACTTAGGCCAATCTATGATTTTTGTAAAATTACTGGTTAATTTTTTCAGGCAGCACCCCTTTAAGATAGAGAGAAGCTAATATTTATACTGCTTGCTATGTGCCAGGCATGGTTCTACGTGTTTTCCATATTGACATGCACAACCCTATTACGGAGATACTGGCTATAATCTCCACGCACAGGTCCACTTACAGCTCAGAGGGGTTCTCTAACCAGCCAGGTGGCTAGTAAATGGCAGAACCAGGATTCAAATCTGGGTAGTCTGGCTCCAGAGTAGCGCTCTCAACTGCTAAACCATACTTAGCATCTTTTAGGGTTTGCTTCCTTGGTGTATTATGTTCTTATTTCTTTTCTGGCCCCATACCATGCATCTTCTGTTGGCTCTTGACATAGAGGTAATTACGGTTAATACCTTATAAGCACATTATATAAATTACAATCACTTAATTCTCATGACAACAATGGAGACCTTTAGTGTCTCCATTTTGCAAACTGGGGTTAAGTAACAGCCTTATGTCAGATAACCACTGAATAGCCAAGATAGGGCCAAGTATTAGAGTGCCACTGAGGTAGAGCTGTTATTCTTATATATTGTGGTCTATGAACTTTGAAGGATGTTGCAGATTGCCATTTGGTCCCCAAATGTATTCTTTCCTTCTTCCATATCCTGGAATTTGGAGTGAATGCAAAACCATTCCCCTTTGGATGTCATTTCCCACATGCTGTTGAAGCGAGATTTGACCAGGCAACCAAGCTCTATCCAATGGAATGTGAGCAAAAGGGACGCCTGCAGCTTCTACTTTCCTTGTCTAAAACATATTGCTCTCTCTAGGATTCTTTTTTATTCTGACTGTCAGATAAAACAGAGCTGCCAAGCTAGTCTGGACCTGCCTAATTTTTTTAAGTATTTGAGAGAGTTTTGTTGTTGTCGTCATTAAGAGTTTAACTTCTACCATAATACAATGGTATGACGATTATGTACCGGAACCAATTAAAGTTTTCCAAATGATCACCCATGCTGTTAGTCCACAATCTAAGCATTCTGAAAACAATTGTTGCATAGAGCTGTTCTAGGTTCATTAGTTTAGGAACAGAAATACTGTTATTCATTTAACTGGGATTTTTTCAATGACATGTGTGCCTTTTGTAATACATCATTAAAAAATGAGGTAGTATAATAGTTAATGACACAGAAGGAAATACGTTCAGCTTTTTTTAAATGGAAAAAAAGCACCTTATAAAACAGTAAGTAAAGGGAGATCCCTGACTTGTTTAACAAGAAATAGGAAAAAGATGGAAATATTAACAATGGGTCTCATTAGGTTGAGTAATCACGGGATATTTTTGTTTCTTCTAAATTTTTTGGTTATCTGTGCTTATAATATTTTTCCAAATTAATTTTATTAATTTTAGAAAAAAATTAAAATGCAATAAAAGTGGTATATATTATATGAGAAAGAGAGGCTGCTGTAACAAATATAACTCCAAAATGTGGTGGCTTCAAGAGCTAGAGTTTCAGTCCTAGCTCATGTAACAGGCCCAGATGTAGGTTCCAGGTGGGTCTATGGCTGTAGTCTGTTCAGGCCAACAGAGCCTCCAGCGTATTTAATAAGTAGCTCTCAAGTCACCATGGGCATCTCCATTCCCATCAGAGGAATGAAGAAAGGGCATGGGACAGTATGCATGGGAGACATTTAAGGGTCAGGCCCCAAACTGGCATGAATTCTAACCATGTTCCATTGACAAGAACTCAGCCTTGCTGCACCTAACTGCACATCTTTATCCCCATCATCATTAATCTACAAGGTGATACCACTGAATCCCAGCTATTCATTGAGATTAAGCAAGTAATTAAACAATATGGTCTTTTTTCTTTTAATCTTTTGGACTATTTTTTTGGTTCAGCCCTAGTGTTGCTAAAATATAATTTATCAATTTTCATGTCAAAAATCTTTTTTTGGAGGAAATATTCATCTTCCCCATACAGAGAATTTCTGATATTCTCCCAAGCAGTGGGGACAACAAATCATAGATTGAGCTCTCGATCTTGGCATTTATCCCTATGAAACTTATTCCTACAAAGGATAGGCTAAACTTACTTAAAATTATGCCTAAGAGTTACCCCAGAGAACCTCTTTTGTTGCTCAGTTGTGGTCTCTTTCTCTAATCCAACTCAGCAGGTGAACTCACTGTTCTCCCCCGCCTATGTGGGACATGACTCCCAGGGAAGTAAATCTCCCTGGCAACATGGGACAGAACTCCTGGGATTCACTGGGACCTGGCCTCATGGGATTGAGAAAGCCTTCTTGACCAAAAGGGGAAAGAGAGAAATGAGACAAAATAAAGTTTCAGTAGCTGAGAGATTTCAAATGGAGTTGAGAGGTTATCCTGGAGGTTATTCTTATGCATTATAGAGATGTCCCTTTTTAGTATATGGTGTAATAGAGTGGCTAGAGGGAAGTACCTGAAACTGTTGAGCTGTGTTCTAGTAGCCTTGATTCTTGAAGGTGACTGTATAATGATATAACTTTTACACTGTGACTGTGTGATAGTGAAAACCTTGTGTCTAATGCTCCTTTTATCTAGAGTATGGACAGATGAGTAAAAAAAATGGATAAAAAACAAATAAATAATAAGAAGGATAAGAGGTCAAATAAATTGGGTTGATTGAAATACTAGAGGTCAATGAGAGGGAGGGGTAAGAGGTATTGGGCGTATGAGTTTTTTCTTTTTTCTTATTTATCTTTTTATTTATTCACCACTTTTTCTGGAGTGATGCAGATGTTCTAAAAATGATCATGGTGATGAATGTACAACTACGTAATGATATTTTGAGCCATTGACTGTACACCATGTATGGACTGTATGAATGTGAAGACTTATCAATATAAATATTTTTTTAAAATCTTTTTTCATAAAAGGCATGGAATTGAAGATCTTCTCTCCTGCAAGATTCAGGACTTTCCTTGTTATTTTTCAGCTTCATAGCAATCATATTGATTTATTTTGTTGTTATGCTCTAACTATGTTTTGTTTCTAAGCAAGTGGCACCTATTATTTACAGGTCAGGAAAATAGCTGACATTCAATCTTGTCTCTGGGGTGAAGCAAATGAATTGCAAGATTAGAATTGCAAAACCAGTCAGTTTTGAAACCACAGAATTCAGAAGTTTGGTATTTTCTTCCTTTAAATCCTAGATCACTATCTGTGGTGACCTTGCTGTTTGCGTTTTGATTTTATAGATCATATGCAATACATTCTTTTTCATCCTCTCTCCATCCTTGCCTTTTCTGTTCTTTCTTCCAGTAAAGAACAGAATGGCAGCCCAAAGCGTATGAGACATTTTCTCTGATGATGACAACAGAATTTTTCTTCTGATCAAAGATAAGTCATGAGCCCTTCAACAACTGCTTCCTCTTACCCCATCTGAAGTGTTCTGTTGACAGAAATGCTTCTGTTCAGTAATTCTGATAAGAACACAGAGGCAGTGGGCTAAGAGACCTGAAGTTCTGAGTCAGGGAAACAGAAGATGAAGTAACCTTGACGCTTTAACTTTTAAGGCTAAGGAAAAATTAAAGATCATGAACAACTATTACACTAGCTACTTATTTCACAGGACAGAGGTAAGAAAGGAATTGGGCTAAACAAATCTATGTCTTAAACCAAGGGGAAATTGGTAAGAGTGGGTAATCCAATACTCTACAATATACCAAGTCTCATTCTTTTCTGGACATATTCTTCCCACCATTTACATACTCTTCCATGCTTCTCCTTCCCCCCCTCTTCCTTCCCTGACTCTCTTGTCTGCTTCTTTCTCATCTGTTTTTGCTTGGTCACCATCCTTAGCTATTTATACATCTTCCTCACACCTTGAGATTGCCACACAATGGAATGGAATATTCTAAAATATATACATTTATTCACAAACATTTTAGGCACTGAATGTCAGACCCTGTGATAAATAGGTCCTGGCTGTCCAAAGAATGAATGAGATGAGGTTCCTTCTCCCAAGTAGTTCACAGACTATTTAGAAACTTAAACTCTTTGGAAATGTGGAAGGAAGAAGAGAGAATTTTTCCAGAAGAGGGTCAGGAAAGATACCCCAGAGAAGAGAACACTTTGAGTTGCGTCTCAAAGCACAAGTAGGATTTTGCCCGAGAGAAAAAGAGGGAAAGGCCTTTCAGGGAAGAAGGAACAACCACGTAAACTTATTTTTTTTTTCTTGAAAAAAGATTTCCTAGCACTAAATGAACATCATAAATCATCAAAGAGAGAGTATTTTCTTCCATACCTATCATCAGATGTGTACCAAAGATGTTAAAGAAAGCTTTTTCTATCCAGAACCCAGTTAATGTGAATTCCCATCATTTGGGACCACAGCTGAGCAACAACCAGTAACAGAACTGGAGTCTCCGAGTAGCCACAAGATCTATTGTGCCATTTCTCTACTTATTGAGGAATTACTCAGCTGCTGGCGCAGAGCCTCTTTCTGAATAGTATAGACATCATTCTAAGAAAGCAAAATGGAGACTGCCACATAGGGTGGGGGAAGGAAAAGGGGTTCGCGTCAGGGACTACTGAGGCAGACTTAGCGGGAGCAGTGAGAAGTGATAGCTGGTATTCTAAGAGTATGGGAGGAGTAGATTTGAGGAGGGGTTAGGATTCCCAGTCACAACAGTCCAAGAACATCACATGAAAAGGCAAAGAGGTTGGCATGCTATGGTTGCCTCTGCACAGTAAACAGATTTCACTGATGGCCATTATGATGAAAATGGATCATTTACAGAGGAGATTAAATTTGGTTCAGTGTGTTCCATCTTAGAAGGCAGTTTTATAATTAATTTTTGAAAGAATGCCATCTAAAGCTGTTTACATTTTCTTTGAAAAGGGCTGCTTTAATTCGGAAAAGTTTGATATCTAGATCAAGTAATTCCTTGTAAGGTATTATGTTTTACTCAATATTACTTTGCTCTTTCTTTTTTTTTTTACTCCTCTCTTATTTCAACTTAACTTCTTCTCATTGCCTTTACCCCTTAAGTCAACTGGTTAGCAAGAAGGACCAGGAAAAGACATCCCACGCTCTGTTCCTACCCAAGGTTGGATACGGCTGAGCCAAGCTGTGGCACCTCGGAGTGGGACAGGTTTCAAGAGGAAGCATCATATTTAACCAAACAGCTCTACATTTAATTTCGAACAAAAGTTCAAAGCATTTTAAACGCTTTTTACTTTGTTGCTCTCACCTACCACTTGCTTATATAACAGAATCATTGTTAATGAGAAAAATCTCACTGGCAAGCAGCATCTTAAATTAGAGTGAATCATTGAAACCTTGGTATGGCCACTTCTGATAAGTTGTGGTAAAAAATCTTATGCTTGTTTAGAGAATTACATTTTACAAAGTGCTTTCCGCTGGATAATGCCAAGTGTTGGTGGGGATGTGGGTGTTATAAACCTTCTTGGTGGAATAGATTGCAGAGACCAATTGGTGAAGCAGAGGTTCTTAACTTTAGATGCACGTTAGGATACTTGGATGCTTTTAAAATCCTGACCCTGGATCCTACTCAGAACAAAACTAGCATCTCTGGTTATGGAACCCAGGCAGCAGTATTTTTTTAAGGCTTCCCAAGGGATTTCAATGTGTAGCCAAGATTGAGAATTATTGCTGAAGAGCCAACTGGCTGTACTTAGTCCAATTTGGTAGATACGCTTTTTGCCTAGGAGGCTATTTAATTCAATATCTATAGGAGGTGTTATTAACAACTAGTGGGGATGTCTAGGGTAAGCTGGGGTGTAAAATCACCCTATCTAAAACCCAGATGCTATGTTCTGGGTCTATCTCAGAGAAAATTTCACATCAGTTCATTAAAGAACATGTATGGGCATGCACTCTGTGTCATATTAATGATAAGCTGCTGTAGTCCTTCTGTAGATGTCTATACCTGGGGGAATGCATGGGTAAGGTGAACCAAATGTACACAAAGATACATTTTTCACATGTGAGTTTATCTTAAAACCCATACTAAGTGGGAAAAGAAAGAAATAGAGTGCAATCCTTCACACAGAAACACTTATGTAAATTGGAAATACATGAATCCAAAACAATGCAACTTTAGTAAGAAGGTACATGAAATACAGGGTGTTCTAGTTTGCTAGCTGCTAGAATGCAATATACCAGAAAAGGAATGGGTTTTAACAAGGGGAATTTAATGAGTTGCTAGTTTACAGACCTAAGGCCGAGAATTAAAACAAGTCTATAGAAATAAAGTCCAATCAAAGGCATCCAGGGAAAGATACCTTGGTTCAAGAAGGCCGATGAAGTTCAGGGTTTCTCTCTCATCTGGAAAGGCACATGGCGAACACAGTCAGGGCTTCTCTCTCAGCTGGAAGGGCACATGGCAAATATGGCATCATCTGCTAGCTTACTCTCCTGGCTTCTGGTTTCATGAAGCTCCCCGGGAGGCATTTTCCTTCTTCATCTCCAATGGACTCTCCACTTCGTGGTGCTGCAGCATTCTCTGCTCTCTCTGAGTCTCTCATTCTCCAAAATGTTTCCTCTTTATAGGACTCCAATAAACCAATCAAGACCCACTCAAATGGGTGGAGACATGTAATCCCCTAATCCAGTTTAACAACTGTTCTTAACTAAATCTCATCAACCAGGGAGATGATCCCATCACAGTCCCAAATACACAGCATTGAATAGAGACTATTCTACCTTTAAGAAATGGGATCTATATTAAAACATGGCTTTTCTTAGGGGGCATACTTCCCTTCAAACCAGCACACAGGGCAAGGAGAGGAGTTTGAGTAGGAAATGGGGATAAATGAGAATAAACACATCTCTAACTAACTAACTAACCAACTAAGAGAGTGGCTATGGGAGGATGACTCATGTACCCCAGTGAACGCATGTTGTTAATCTTAACCCATGTCCCTGGGGGTGTGAACCCGTTGTAAAAAAGAACCTTCTGAAGATGCTGTTTTCAGTTACGGTGTGACCAATGGAACCAGGGTGGCCTCAACCTGGATTACAGGAGGACTTCTACAGAGAAGTCAACAGAAGTCAGAAAGGAGAGGACATTTGTAAGGGCTATGGACAGAAATGCAAGCTAAGGAACCCCAAGAGGACCTTCAGCCAGCACTAGAATGTACAGACTCTGGGAGAGGGAAGTCTTGCTGAAATCTTGATGTTGAACTTCTTCCAGTCTCCAAACTGTGAGTCAATAAATCCCTAATGTTTAAGTTAACCCGTTGTGTATTATTTGTCATGGCAACCCTGACAAACCAATGGCAAATGTACCATGTACTAAAGAGTATGATGAGCTCAGCCTCTCTGTCCCTGAGACCCCAAACAATACCACCACCCTCAAATCAACAAAAGTCATAAGAAATCTCATATAACAAACATGTCACCAAGTTGTGGGGGACACAAAGGACACATTACCCCACCCCACTGACCCAAAAACACACCTGTGTGTGACAAAAGTTCACGCTTGAGTCCATTCCCCCAAACAGCCCAGTCATTTGGACCCCTCAGCACTTGAGGAGGTGATGCCATGTGTATTTTCCAAGGAAGAAAATAAGGTCCAAGGAATTTAAATAACTTGATGAAAATAACTGAGGCTAATAAAAAACATCGCTAATTCCAACCCATGGCTCCCACCCTCAGGCCAATGAGTTTCCCATGCTGTTTTCATTATAGATTACTAAGACTAGAGGCTCCTCATCACCTCTTTCTGAATTGTTCCATTGCTCAGTCTCTTGCCTTACTAATTTAGGGCTATGCAACAAATATTTATTTACAATATTATTGAAGAAGAATGCTAGAAACTTACAGTGAAGACAGAGATGAAAAGGGCATTTCCTGGCCCCTCAAAGAGTTTGGAGGGTGGTGGAGAAAAGGTTCTTCATAGGGAATTTAGTACAAAGTATAAAGAAAAGTATGGTATATAATCTACAAACAAAATGTTATTGAAATGATATTATTTTCAGTCAGGCAGACAGCAGCGCAGGAGTCAAGCCAGGGAAGATTTTGTAAAGAAACTGTATTTGAACTGGGTTTTAAGGATCATTGGGATTTCAATGGGAAAGATGGCAAACAAGACCTTCTGAATACAGAGGATAATGAATGTACAAGTATAGGGTTGAGACAGTGCAGGGCATGTTTCAAGGCTCTGGTTTTTGGGTGTACAATGATGGAGAGGGATATTATGGGGAAGAATAGCTGGAAAAGTTTAGGGTTAGAGTTTCATGCCTGAATATGAGGTCTGGGGGTGAATCAGTTTGCTCCTAAATTATATCCTGTGTTGCAGGCCAAAGCAGAAAAGCATCTGATAATGCACTCCACAGGACAGAAGAAAAAAGATGCCAGGGGAATGGACTCTACAGCAGAAAGCTCTCTGGAGCCTTCTTCCCATCCTCTGGCAGTGACAGTGGCAAGAGTCTCAGCACGACTGACATGATGCCCCTTCGTCACCACAATGCCCCTCCCACACCACAGGACACATCGTCACCTTCATTCCGCAGCCCCTGTGCACTGGCTGCCTTGACCAGTCTTTTGGGGTGTCCTGCTTTATGAAGGCTCTGTTTCCACCTTCCTGAACTAATCTATAAATTCCTGAAGAACATGAGTAAGTTCTTAAGCTTCTTTTTCTTCCGTACTGTTATGAATTGAATTGCGCCCCCCAAAAAGATGTGTTCAAATCTTAACTCGCAGTGCCTCTGAATATGATCTTACTTGGAAATAGGGTTTTTGAAGATGTAATTAAGTTAAGAGGAGGGCTTAATCCAGTACAACTGGTATCCTTCTATGAAGAGGGCAGTTTGGAGACAGAGATTAGAGAAGGGGGATATGTTCATTTAAAGACGGAAACAGGGTTTGGAGTGATGGCCTATAAGCCAAGGAATGCCAAGGATGATGGCAAACACCAGAGGCTAGAAAAGATGAGGAAGATTTCTGCCTTACAGGTTTCAGCGGAAGAATGGTCCTGCCAACACCTTGAGTTCAGACTTCTGGCTTCCAGAACCATAAGACAATACATTTCTGTTGTTGTAAGATACCCAATTTGTGGCGCTTTGTCATACTCCTTAGTGGCACATGGAAGCCCTAGAAAACTAATATACACCCCATAAGAGACAGAAACATTATGGGCTTGCAAAGAAAAAGCCTTAGAGATATAGCAGCCCACTTTCTTTCCCATAAAATGGCTACATGGAGAATATTAATAAAGAAACAAGCTCTAAGTAGTCAAAGGTTTAGATTTTTTAATTAGCCTAATTGTTTAGATGAGTATTTTTAGCTGCTAACAAGGTACAGCAATCTCCAGAATGCGAGTGGCAGCTCACTCCTACTTCTTGGCCAATATTTCACCAGGCCCTGAGTCATAGCTCTGAAATCAATTCTGCCCTTTACTGCAAAATCATTATAGAGCTGGGGGGAAAAATGATCCGTGTTGTTTCATCAGTGGGGGTGCTGGAAAATCAGGAAGCAGTGATACTCAACTTGGATGTTAGGGGTCTGAGTGTAGCATGCCAACCAGAGACATGGAGAATACCATCACGTTCAATTCCAAGCCTGGCTCAGAAATGAGCAGGAGGATAAGAAAGTTTTGATGTACTTTCTGTAAGTCAACATTTTGCACATTCATTTTCTCATGGAGTCTTAGATCTGTCTCTTCTAGATAACAAGAGCATTTTAAAAATGAAACATTTGTGATGTAAGAAACTGAATCTAGGTATAAAATGCTGTCAGTCTGCTGCTAATTTGTGTGTGTGTGTGTGTGTGTGTGTGTGTGTATGTGTGCTGCTCTCCTGACTCTAATAAACAAAATTTGAGTTCAAGAAAAAGACGAGTGAAAAGAGAAACTATTTAGCATGCAGGCAGGAAAAGCATAGCACTGACGCTACTGCGGGAGAGAGATCTAGTAATTCTTTGTGCCGTATCACACTTGCCAAAGGATTTTAGGATTGAGGGATTTGGGCAGAGGGGAATTTAAGAGCTACAGGGGTAGAACCGGGCCTTTTTTTTTTTTTTTTTTTCTAGAGACCCTGAAAAGTGTCCCTTTAACGGAGGCTCAAACCCAGGAGTTACTTCCCTGATCAAATGCAAGTCCTCAGGTTTGGTCATCACCCCCAGGTCCAGCGAGTTGTGGCCAGGGTGAGAGGGCCACGTGGTACAAACCCTGAGGGCTTCCACAAGGAACTTTCTGGCCTCTTTGTTGGGAAGCAGCCTGGGGCCCTTATGATCAGAGCCTTGTAGATCCCTGCTGCACCAGGACTGTGTCCCACGCTCTGCTCAGAGGGACTTCCAGGCTGTCTTCATTGTGGATCTGAGACCAAAATCTCCTTCACCACCACTTGCTGGAATGCTCTCCATTGCTCAGTCTCTTGCTTTGATTAATTTCAGGGCATGCAACAAATAAATATTCACTTAATACTATTTAAGACACATGTGTGAGAGACAGGGTGGGGGGAGGGCAGAAGCAAATAAGGCATTTTTCTTGGCTCCTCCTAAGGAATTTAGAGGGATTAGAGAAGGATGTTCACAGAGAATTTCATATAAGTACTTTTGGAACTCACCCTCTGGCCATATGCATCTCTCTTACTGTCAGTTGCTTAAGAGGTATCCGGGAAGGAAAAATTGGCCCCTAGGGACACTTTCTTCAGAAAACTTGTACATAAAGCACATGGAGAAAGACCCATAGTTGCTTGTTTATTTTCCTTTCTAGACTCTGGGTTCCTTGTCTTGTTTATCTTTACAGATCCAGCTCTGCAAGTAGCCATCTATTCAGAAATAGCATTTGCATTTTAATAATAATAACTATTTGAATCTACTGTGTATGCAAGCTTTGCATACATTACTTCAGTAAATCGTTACCATAGCTCCCAGGGGTAGATAGTATTATTTTCTTTTTTCAGATGATGCTCAGAGAAGTCAAGCACCCAACAGAAAAGTATGTGCCTTATATGTACGTGTTGATTGTTATGATGGAGCAAAAGTTGCGAAACTTGCCTAACCTCACACTGGGTCTCACTGGCAGAGCTGGGATTTAAATTCACTTCTATCTGAGGCCAGAGCCCGTGTTCATGAAAGGTCTCAAGTAAGAACAGAAATTTTAAGTGCGAGTATTTTAGTGACGGGTCAATTTACTTCCCTATTGCTGTATAGAAAAGAATCAGAATGGCTCAGGGACAGAACCCAGATTTTTGTTTCACATTATGGACAAGTCAAGGGCTTGCTCTGGAAAATAATAATTATGATAACAACAAAAATAATAATAAAACAAAAATGCATATTTTTCTATGTTCTTTCAGCCAGCCAGCCAGCTGTCCAGCAAACCTTTATAGAGTAGCTATGCTATGCTAGGAGATCCTGAGGCAAGCCCTAGAGAGAGAAAGAGGTGTAAGACATGGTTCTTTGTTCTGAGAAATTCTTACTCTTGCAAGGGAGATGGATGCATGAACCAACAGTTTTATTTCAAAGCACTAAGAGAACTACTGATCAGGACCACCTGTCTAATTAAGACGTTATGAGAACACAGCATCCTGAAGACCGTAGGGATGCTAATCATGAGACTGTTCGCAAAAGGTTCTGGAAATGGCTTTAGATCCAAGGATAGGATATGTCTATATTTTAACAAAAATGTTTGTGCGGTGGCATTTTCTAAGTTTATGGCACTGCTGCTGCTGTTAAGTTGCTCACAGTGTTTTGGTTTAGAGGAAGAATTGGACTGAAACCCAATAGTTCTAACTCAACACTTACTATTTAAATTTTCTTCCTGTCTTTCCTCCAAATACTTTCTTTCAGCACATTTATACCTTCAGATATTTTATAGTCAGCATTTTGGAGACAGCTTCCTTTTTAATTTGGATCTTGGCACTCTTTTTTAAAAGAGTGGTGTGATCAAGGAAAGCAAGACATTCCCTCCCCTTGCCATCTTGAACTGCCTGAAACTGCTTCTTAATAATACCTCACATTTATCTTAGCACTTACAAATATTCAAAGTGCTTTCGTACACATTACCTTAATGAGTTTTCTTAATTACTTGATGATATAGGCCAGAAACTATTCTTATTGCCGTTTTTATTAGTGCTAAAAAGTGATCATATGGAGGACAGAAAAAATTCCAACAGTACAGAAAGTTACAAAAATTAAAAAGAAAAGTTAACCATTTTTCTACCCCCCTCCATACCCCTCCTGAGGGGCAATGCTTTTTCTACTGCTACTATTTTCACTCTTCTGGTATTTATTTCTTTAACTCCAAATAATCATATGCGGTCGTTTCTTGATTTATCTGCCTTAGGTAGAATCTGGTGACTTCTTTCTATGAAAGATAAGAAATTTGAATTATTTTTATTACCTTCCCCTCCCCTTCAAATTTTTGTTAATTATATATTTATTTTTAAATCTTTCATTAAATATCTTTATAATGCTAAATAATGTAGAGCTTACATCTTAATTTCTTGGTATCTCAACATTTGAAGATATATATATTAACTTTATTTATGGAATATGAAGAATTTTTGCTCTTATACGTCCCATCATCTCATCTCACCCATTTTTATTTCCTAACATTTATCAGTTCTATACTCACTTTTACATTGTTAAGATTTTTAACTTTTGTCTTCTGTCCTGTAACTATAGCTAAATTATAGTTACAAAGTTACATGTTTTATTTACAGGTTGATTCTTAAAATCATGGAAACATGACAATTAGGTTAATGTGATTATGAAAACATTATTCACTACAAATCTCGTTGTTAATTTAGTAATGAGCGCTGTATAGGGCAAATATAGTGCTGTAATTAAACCTATTCCATTTGAAGGAAAATGTTTCAAGTTTCTAGGTCAAATGAGACATCTTACACAATATCAGTTGCTTAAAATCATGCTGCAGTTCTGCAATTTGTGTTACATTTGTACCTATGACTTTACCGTACAACTTTCTGTTTTTCCTAGAATTTCTAATTGCCTTCCTTTTTATTCTTGTGACAGTGGTTGTCGTTGGTTCACTTAACCATGCCTCAGCTGCAGTGAGTGTTGGTTTCTAACAGCTCACAGTTGGCCACTTTTACAGAGAATTGCCCTTTGCCTAAAGAAAGCTGCCACACGAGATACGTTACCTCTTGCACACAAACCTGCAGGACACATTCTCTGTCACAATTTGTATTCTAGCCTTGAGGAATGAGGGGACAGCTAAACTTCAGCTAAGTCACTTTCTTGCTTAGATTTTTTCCCCTGCCCTATCATGTTTCCCTCACTCCCACCTTCTTTAAGGGGCACTTCCTCAGTAAATGACTTGCAGAGTAATCCTTATCTCTGCTAGAGAACCCAATCAAAGACACCTGTTGATAGAAGACCATGTGTCTTTACCCAATCACTAATGACTACGTAATTTTTTTTACCTGGCTATGTTTAAAGAATCCATTTTTTCCCCCTAGAATGAATTATTATTGGAATCCACTGACTTCCAGAGGAAGTTCAGATCCATTGTTGTCTAGGTATGCGATGCATGTGAAATATTCAGATTTCGTTGATTGCTTCATTCCTGGGTAAGAGCCCCTAATACTTGTATCATATATCTTCCTCCTTGGATTCCTTTTTGTGTTAACAGCACATAATAAAACTTCAAGCAACTTCCACAAAAAGGTAGATAGGAAACAAATTTTCTGAGTCATAAGTCTGAAAATCTATTTATATACACTTTGTACTTGATTGATAATTTGGCCAACATATAATTTTATCTTCAAAGTAATTTTCCCTCATCCTGTTAAAAGCAATTCTGCACTATCTTATAGTTTCCAAGGTTGCTGGTGAAAATTCCAATGTCAGCCTGATTCTTTTTTGAGGGGTGTAAGAGTAGGAAATAAGCTATATTTCTCTGGAAATTTTGAAGTTTTTTTCCTGTTGATTTTCTGGAATTTCAGCCATTTGGATACTCAATGGGCTCTTTCAATCTGACAACTCCAGACTGTCTTCAGTTCCAGGAAATGTACTTGAATTATTTCCGGAATTATCAAAACTCATTTGTGTTCTCTACTCTCTTTCTAGAATTCCTATTAAATGAACAATGGCTTTTCTAAATTTCTCTCTTCCATATTTCTTAACTTCTTGTTCTCTTATCTTTCTTTTTTTCCCCTTTATTTTTATGCTGTAATTTCTGAGAAGAGTTTTACAATTTTACCTTCAGCTTGGTCTCTTTAGGGCTTTTGCTTTGTTTTTTTTACTCAAATGTGAAGAAGCATTGGATTTCAGTTTTTTCTGTAGAAAGTACTAGATTATGAGTATGGGGAGCTGGTATGAGTTTCCACTTCCACCGGTCTTTTTTGGATATTTGGGTTCATGGAGAGGGAAACCACCTGGTGTAGTTGCTCCAATAGTAGATGTTCAAGCAATCATTCTTACTGTAGTCCTTAGCCCACAGCTGTTCTCATACCTGCTAACCTTGGGCTTGGGATCCTCGCCTGGGTCCTGCTGAGAAGAACAATTCCTGCCTCTGCTGTGACTTTCTCCTCTCTAAGTCTTAGGCTATGACTTCCTCTCTCTGCATGAAACCATTTATCCTTTTCCATACATCCTTGTTTTTGGTCTACAGGATTCTGGGAGGTGTGATATAAGCATCATTACTTAGACTAACTTCCTGGACCAAAAGCCCTATTCAGTGTGATTGTATGGTTCCTGAAACCTGGGCAAGGAGGGATTAAATGCTTTGTCAAGTGACCAGTCAGTGGTGGAGCTGGACGTTAGAATTCAGTTTTTCTGTCTCCTGATCTAAGAGTCTTTCCATTTCCCCATACTTCACAACCTTGAGTCCGTACAGTCCTTATCAGTGCATATCAAAGCAGCGGAAACAGGCATGTTTACAGGCAGCGTTTTGAACATGAATCATTGGAGCCAGAGCCAAGGAAGGACAAGACATTTGCATTTGCTGTGATGCTGCTTCCAATGCAATGTAACTGTTACCTCATCTTTAGTTTTCATGGAAATGTCAGAGATAAAAAGATTTTAAAGCATTTAAATTGGAAAACCCAGTGCAAGACATTTTCAGTAAGAGCTTAACAAATAAATTGGTTGACTAGGGCAGAAAGCACTTTTAAAATTTTCATTATGACCTAACCATCACAGTATTAGTGTCTAGGTTGGTTCCAATTTCTGAATTCTAGTGGGTTTTGAGGTGGAGGAAAGACAGATAAATTACGTTTGCCTACTGTGGAGTCAAGGTATACCTCCCTTAACCTCATTCACACACACTTATATTTTTCCTCTTGTTGCCAGTTTTTGTACTCATTGGTCATTAAAAAAAAGGACAAGGTGAAACATTTTATTTTTTACTAGACAGGTGAGACCTATTAAACAAACTGGATTAGTTTCTCACTTTTGTTTTCAGAAAACAATAGTAAATAGTACCAGAGACAATTCAATGTAAAGGATTTCCTTTCTGAGGAGAAATAACATACCCATTCAATTAATAAACATCTATTGAATATCTACTACTATAGGTATGGTTGTGAACCTGGGGTAAAATGGTGAGCAAATCAGACATGACGTTTTTCTTCATACAGCATGTAATCTGATGGGGGAGACAGATATGAATCAAACACTATAAATATATAGTAAAATGCCTGGGAGAAGTGTCTCAAAGGAAAGTTCTGCACACAGCCATGCTGATAACCAGGGGAGGGCAAACTGGAAAGGCTTTTCTGAAGCAGGGACATGCGAGATGAATTTTGAAGGTTAATAGGACATGGTGAAAGGTGAAGCACAAATTGGAGATAGACAAGAGAGGCTCTTGGAGGCCAGAGGACCATGTTAGTCCCCCACCTAAAAAATAATGGCAACCTGGGCAAAGGTATTAGCAGAGGAGATAAAGAAAAATGGATGGATTCAAGAGATATTGAGGAAATAGAATTTCCAGGATCAGTGGTGAATTCAATATGGGAAGTGAACGAGAAAGTTTATGGACATAAAGCACAACTGGTTTCTCACAGGTTGAGCAAACATGCCATATTCAGGAAATATGGTATTTGAGGTGGGTCTGAGAATGGGCTCTATATTAGCAGTTGTGGCTTAGGGTTGTGATGAGAATGGCCTTTAGGGAACAATATAAGAAAAGACATGGAAATAGGAATAACATAATCAAGGTTACAGTTAGAGTGGGAGAGAAGACGAAAGGATGAGAAGGGGTGGGAGAAGAGAAATGCGAGAGATGAGGCTAGATTGTGTAGAGTTGTAAATGTCATCTAATGACTTAAGATTTTATTCTTTAGACAATGGGCTCCAGAGAATAAGAAGATTAAAAGGAGCCAGGGCTCTGAGGTCTCAGATTGGGGTAGAAAACAGAGTGGGGGCCTGTCCTTAATAATAAAGAAGCCAAAATGAGAATATAGAAGGGTATGGGGGGAAACTCCTTAAGCTTGTAGTAGAGAAACAGAAACAGCAAGACCAAAAGGAATGTTAGGGAGAAAGGGGTTGGCATCATAGCAGGTGCTTAAGAAATGGTTGCTGAAGAAAAGAAGGCTGAATAGTGCGCCAACCTCCAAGTGGCTGGAAAACTCTTTGTAGTACCCCCTGAGTACTAATTTAGAGCTCAGAGCCTCTATTGTTTTCAGTTGTGCCCTGCAGACCATAAAATAATGCAGGTGAAGGACGAATTCACCCTTACATCTTTTCTGGTCATTGTTTGGAACTCATTATGGAGTTATTTTTAAAGCATTTATTCTTTATTTATTTATTTTTTTTACATGGGCAGGCACCAGGAATCGAATCCGGGCCCTCTGGCATAGCAGGCAAGCGTTCTTGCCTACTGAGCCACTGTGGCCCGCCCTAAAGCATTATTGCACTCACTCAGCTCCCTCAGAAATTGGGACTTTTACCTCATCTTTGCACAAGTGACTGGTTGGGTTTCCAATCCTGGTGCAATTAATTCACTGAAGGCTGCTACTTCCTCCCACACAGAATCCTTTGGTAGCACGGGAACAGTCAGGGGCTACAGTGACAAGGAAAAGGAAGGCACACCTGGCAGCCTGTGTTCCTTTGGGAAGATTTTTAAAAAGCTGAGGAAGGGAACATTCAGAAGCCATCACTATTGGAAATTATCCAGAGGACAAGGATGATTGACTAGTTGTTAGGAGGCAATTTCGTGGCTGCACAAGCTGCAAAATGCAGCCACATACACCAGGCATATTTACATGACTTTATATATTCTAAAGAGAAATTGAAATATGCAATGGAGATCAAAGAGCATGGTCCTGCTGCAACCCCTTACTAACACTTCCCATCAAAGCCCAGTGGCAAGCCCCCATGCAAAGGGCATGGACAAGGGAGTTGAGCAGCCTAGGACTTTAATCCCTACTCTGCAAGGACCAGCAGGACCCTAGGTGAGTGACTTCACATTTTGGCATTTTTTATTCATCATTTAAACACACAAAAAATAATTGTACCTGTCTTATGTGCCGAGGACTCACAGATCAGTATTCTAGTCTGGCTGTCTCTCCTAAGCTCCCCTCCCCTTAAGCCCACCTACCTCTTGGACACTTTCTCTGGAGGTGTTGTGTGGGTAACCCAAACTCAATTTGTCCCAGTCCAATCTCCTCTCCATCCCTAGCCCTAATCAAATAAAACATTGCCCACCCTCCACCCTTGCCCACTCAATCCAGCAAATCCCATAAACGCAAAACTTGAGCGGTATCCCTGATGCCATCTTCTGTTTCCCCTACTGTTTTGAGTTCATCACCATATCCTATCAATGTTATCCACTGTCTATCCACTGTTGCCTCTAATTCAAGTCACCTCTTCTTCCCTGCTTTTCATCCTCTTGTATTTTATAATTCAGCCTCACTGCTCTGTTCCTAGGCCTTGAAATATGCCATGGGTTTGCCTTCCACTTGACCTTTGAAATGGCTATTCTTTTTTGCTTGAAATGCTCTGGCCATGTCTCCACCTTTGTCTGGACCAGGTTAGGCAACCCTGCTCAGCAGGTTCACCATGCCTGATATTTTTCCTAGCACAGCACTTATAAAAATGTATTGCAGAGACTTGTTTATTTTCCTCCTACACTCTTAGCTCCTTAAAACAGGGACTTATCCATCTTGCTTTTCATTATAACCCTAGCATGCAATAGATATGTGTGGGAAGAAGGAAGAAAGGATGAGGAAAGGAAAGAAGGAAGAAAGGAAAGGAAATGACTGAAAGAAGGATTGAATGAAAATAATATGAAAAAGGTGTTGGATAAATGGAAGCTATCATTATTGCTATTTCAGAGTCAACAGGTTTCAGAAGAAGATTCCTGTAGATTAGGGAATCTTACCAGCTGAGAGGGGGAACTGTAGGTGGAGAATTTTTTGAGATGAAAAGGTGCTTGGTCTCTTTATTTGAAAGAAGTATAGAAACCCAACTCCCCTTGCTACAGGTATTCATAGATTTTGTAGGGATGAGTGGAGTTGGTAGTTATTGCTAATGGGACACTGAGGTGTGAAAGGGTGCTACAACCAGTGCTGTGTAATTTGGGGAAATTGCTTAATGTCTTTGAACCTTGGTTTTCTCATATGTCATATGAGAGGATTAGACAAGACCATTTCTAAGGTTTCTTCCAAATTTGACATAGTTTGATATTACTTGGCAGCCCAATCCTTTCCTACTTAAGACTTTTGGGTACCTTTTATTTCTTTCTCCCCAACCTACCATACCTTTCTAAGTGTATTATTTAGAGGTGGAAATGGGCTGTTGATGGGTTTGGGTAAAGTAGGTAAGAGTGTTTAAGTAACCTTTTCTGTACTTCAGTCTTTATTCTACTGACTTCTATTTTTCTCATCTTTATTTGGTCTTCCAGATACTCTAGGTTATCATCAGAGTGGATTTCCCAGATACAGAGCTGGATTTTAAGTAGGTGGGATTGTTCTCAGCCACATCATCAATTGGCAATTTCCATTGATCTTTTGCCAGCAATCTTGGCTCCCACCTACAACTTTAGCCAAACGTCCCTATGAAGATAGCTAATCAAGGGGAAACATGTCTATCCTATACATCTTTCAAATCAAATTTCAAAGACTTTCACAAATAATGAGACTTCCATTGGAATGAGGTTACCTGATGGTACCATGCCAGTACATGTCTACAAACTCCTCTCAGCCCCTTGCATGGCTGACTCCTTTTCGTCCTTCAGGTTTCAGTTCAATATCATCTACTCCTAACCTCTGTTGACTTACCCCTTCACAGACACCTTACCAAATTGACATTATAGCATTCATCACTGCCTGAAATGAGTGTGTTCATTTATTCATTGTTTTCTCCACCACTAAAATGTAAGCTCTATGGGAGGCAGGACTCTATCTGTTTTGCTTCCTGCTATACTCCCAGCAGTTTTGTGCACATGCACAAAATAGGTACTTGAAAAAACACTATGGCAAGTGAATGAACCTTTGGGATGTGCAGGAGTTTACTTAATCCATTTATTCAGAAAACTCAAAAGTTAGGGCTTTTATCCAACTGTCATGGAAAATGAGGAGTTTAATAGCCTTAAGGTTTTTAACATTGGACTAGGTCATCTCTTATGGGCTTTTCAAACTGATCTCCTCTGCTTTTCAGCCACACTATATCTCTATTTAGTAGGTCATGTTATCTATATGCAAATATGTATACATATTTATCTAGCCTAGAAGTCCAACTATTCAAAATAAATCATGTTCTATAGCAGTGGTTTACCTTTTTTTTTGTAAGCTTAAGAATCCTTACTTCAAATGAAAATCTTACAAGGAAGCCTTATGTATATGAAATAAAATGAAGTTAACGAGAAGAAGTAGGAATGGTAGGGAGTGTTTATAGGTCTGCCTGTTCCCCAGAATAACCCCTTCTTCCCAATGACATTTCCTAGAATAGTTTGACTATTATTGGATCAATAATTAACTTAGTATGTACCAAGTGCTTTACAAGCACTTATTGGATCAATAAGTAACTTACTATGTATCAAGTGCTTTACAAGCATCATCTCCTAATTTTCATAATGACCTTATGAAATAGATATGGTATTATTGTCTGCATTAGGCAAATAAAGAGACTCAGGATTAATGAGCTTAAGAAGCTTGCTCAAGGTCTTTGTGGTAGCCCATTCCACTGTTGCCACTAATGGTATTCACTTCCTAGTGCTAATAACCTCGTGTATTCCCTCTCATACTGGATCATAGCTGGCCATGTGACCCATGGAATACGGCTGAAGGATAGCATATATAGCATTTAACTTCTAAGACAAGGTTGTCAAGCCATTGCAGCTTCTGTCTTGTTCTCTTGGGCCACTAACTCTGGGCCAAGCCAGTCGCCATGCCATCAGAGAACTCAAGCAACCAGTGAAGAGTCCTCATGGAAAGGAACAGAATTTCCCTGACAATAGCCCAAACCAATGTGCCATGGGGGTGAACTACTTTGGAAGTGGCTCTCCTAGCTGTGATTGAAGTTTCAGATGGCTGCAGTCCAAACCAACATCTGATGGCAACTTCACTGGAGACCTGGTGCAAGAACCACCTCACCAAGTCATTCCTAAGTTCCTTACCCACAGAAATTGTGAAAAATAATGATTATTGTTGTTGTAAACTTGAAAGTTTGGGGCCCATTTGGTACACAGCATTAGATATCTGGTACCATCTTGAAGATAACTAAATGGCAGAGCCAGGATTTGAACCCTAGTTCTCCCTCCAGAGGTTATGGAGGAATGCTTAACTCCTTAATGAGGAATGCTCCACTTTCTTACAGACTCATTTCTAACCCAAAGTTAAAAAGTCACCATGTTTATGCAAGCATCTTACAAAGGTGGTGGATCCAGGATTTGAAGCCAGGTGGTTTAATTTCAAGACCTATGTTCTTCATCACCATGCTATGCAAATGTCATCATAGAGCAATCCCTCCAGAAAGATGGTCTGGATTTGGAATGCCAGATGGAAGGGAAAAGAAAGAGCCTGGAAAGGTGGACCTTAGCTGGGAGGTAACTGCAGTTATTGAGGAGGAATTGACATCTCTGTTATGGAGCAGAACTACTCGACTATTTTGCAACACATTCTTGATACTCACTATGGGTTTTGAATATTTTTCTCTGCAGACCATATTGCAACAATCCCTACTCACTGGTCAGTTTTCCAGAAGGAAATTTACTATGGTCATTGGCCAACCCAGACTCCCCAGTGGTGGGAGTTGGGCCACTTCAAGGTTTCAGCGTTCACTATAATGTTTAATCTGTGTTTGCCTATAGCACAGCAATCTTTATGATTATATTAAAACATATATCACTGTTTTTAAAAGATGAAGGGGAATGGATCAAGATTTTCTGCCTTCAAATTGAGCTAACTATATTAGTGATAATTTAAATGAGAAATGCTGGCACAGAAAGAAAGAACTGATTGTGCCCTGTCCTTGGTAGAATTTTGAGTCATTCATGCAGTATAGTGTCTGGAGAGTTCTATTGAGTCATGCATTGCTAACTATGGAAGAAAAATGTATTTTCTAAAGCCTTCTGTTATTACTCATGTCTTTTGGTCGGCATCAGCAGATGCTGGTACGCTCTGACTGGTGATCTAATAGAAAAGTTTCTTATAGGCAGGCAGATCTGACATAATTTCCCCTTAACTCTGATAAATTTGGCACAAGTTTTTTTATTTGGCTTGCAAGATGTTTGCATTAACATTGTGACTTATTTTTGGCTTGGTGTTAAGCGGATTGTTTAGTAACAAAATGGAGCATTTGGATTTTGCAGCAGCCAGGAGGAATGCTCTTATTTTATAATGAAGCAACTGAACAAATGTTCTTTACAGTGATTCATTCCTCATGTGGGAAAAATTTCTCTTAATATATGCGCTCTCTATGTTGGATACATGGAGCTGTTTTACCTTCAATATTTAGGCAGAATTCTCACGGAGCGATTTGGGGGCAGTATCTGTAAATTCAGGCACAGACTCCTCCACAAAAGTAACATAGGATTCATGCAAGCAACCACGGGGATTCTTGTCCTCATGGGGCCAGAGTGTGCATAGAAGTTCAACCTCTTCACTTAATCTTTTAAAACTTAGGTTTTTTTTTTTTTGTCTGAAGTGGGCACATAATTGCCTACCTATTTAGCTAAGGCAGAAACAATTTCCCGATAGGAAGATGACTCAGTGGCTTAGGGAGGCTGTGGAACATCTTGTCCTGGTCAGTCTTCAGAAAGACAGAGACAGCCAGCTGCCCGGTTAAGACTAGAGACCAGAGCACACCAATGGAGCTTGACATTTAGGAAGGATAAAGGGACCGGGTCATACTGAACCTGATTTTCTTATCTGTGAGATAATGGTGAGCCCAGACACACCCAAGGCCTCTGTTCTCATGACGTTCATTGCCAGTTAATTTTGTAAATATCGGGGTTATTCAGAGAGAGAGCTCTATTATTTTATTATCTGGATATAATAGACAAAGCACTTGTTTTTTTTGTGTGTGTGTGTATTTGTCCTCCCAGTATAGCATCATATAGGGTCATTGCTCAAAAAATACAACCCTGAAAGTCTTTTGGGAGAGGAGTCTGACATTGGATGGGTTTTGCTGAAACAGTCACGAAGAGAAGCGCAATGCTTGGCGGTGGTACCTCAGGGCGTGACCCTCCTGGTCAGATGGGAGCAATGGGTTCTTGTTGGCCTCATCCATCACCTGGAGTGGAAGTGTGAGGAGGATCCTAAAATGTCCTGCACAGACCTTCAGGCCACAAAGAACTAAAGTGGTCTCTCTGTACTGCCCCAACAAGGGGTTCTCATTACCTACCTGATGATGTCCAGTTTGGATGGTGATTGTCTGGGTCTGTAGGAACTAAACAACAGATTTTGAACACCTGAGCTGCTTCTGGTCTTCTGCGGTCAAGGTCATGTCCATTGTGTGTTATACCGCATCCTTGATCTTGTACCACAGCTTTGTTTATAGCTCACATTCTCAGCAAGAAGCAGCCATTCCTCCATAAGCAGTCTGGACCGTCCCACCTCTTGCCACTGCATTTGGAGACAGTGGTTCCTGTGCTGGGGGCACGCAACCACAGGTGCTGACGTTGGGAGGAAGGAACTGCAACATCACATGATTGGCCCTTGCAGCTGATGTCAACCCTCTGGGAGTTCCCAAATCCTCCAGCATCATTGGCTCATCTGCTCCACTATCATTTTTAATTATAGGGTGGGTGTCCTAGCAGCTTTGACATATCTCTTATTAGTCTTAAGGGTTTAGATTTCTTTGAGTCATCTCAGAATCAAAGTTTCCACTTCAGCTGAGTTCTTGATCCTCATTATTCTCAGGACTGCCTGTGTATGTTGCCTACCCCCTACTCCCAGCATTACACCATACTGAGAACCATCAGATTCCTTCATCCCATAAAGCACTGCTGATCCAAGGTGGTGGAGTAGGATGACATCACAGCAAACAACTTGGAACAAATGCTGATACCTGATCTTGGTAATTCTTAAGCCATTGACACTCAAGTGAATTTCTCAAAGATCTCTCACTTCACCGTCTTGGTGAACTCTTCTTCTACCCTAACCGCTCCCCCCCGCCCCTGAACTCACAACTTTCCTCTGACTTTATTATTCTAAGAAATTTGGCTCTTTCTTGTACCTATCCCAAAACCCAGCTCTGGGCCTTATGCCAGAGAGCTGGGGAGAAATAACTCATTGAGCTACTCAGCTAAATTCATCCGTCCTGGAACTCAAAACACCACTGCAGTCCTTATTTTAACAGGATCAAAGAGTTAGGTGTGGTTTTCCTGAGTTTCTGTCCATAGAAAGGAGCAGGAAAGTAGGAATTTATCATCCTTCTGGAATGATTCTGCTCCCTCTCTGCCCCTAAGGAGGCTGAAGTAGTTTTCCATTTTTACAATCCAAAGAAGACAGCTGGCATTTTGTAAAACATATTGATAGGAAACTAAGAGGTGGCCAGAAATTAGCTCACAAGGCTCAGCACTTCAGGATCATGCCTGTGTTACGATCTCTGAACTAAGTAGCGGGCATTCCAGCCAACACAAGTGGCACAGGACATAGAGATGCACTACAGAACCCAGGGCTAGAGGAATCTGATCTGAACTAAACTATTCCTCAAGCCAAATAGCAGGAACTGGAGGTCGATATCAGAATCTACTTCCTCATCTTCATTGTTTACAGATATACCTAGAGAGGTCCTCAGAGTAAGCTGTATGTCATTCTCTTTGCTCAATGTGGATTCAGCCATTGTCAACAGATACTTTGCTTGTCTTTAGAAAATCCCCTATGTCTGTATGGGTCTTACTTATCAAGAGGGGAAATATCAGGGAGAAGTATCACTTAAAAAAACACGGTATTAGCTAGACTTCTTTATAAAGATACAACTGGATAGTGAGGCCTGAATTTTCTCTGCTTCAATAGTGTTTGGAAGGAAATGTGATAAAATACAGGGTTTGAAGAAGTACATGTTTTTTCAGAACAACTCTGTATTCAGTGTTCTCTTTCCAATGAGGTAAGAGAGTCTTACTGTTTTTCTTGGGTCATATAAAGTATAAGCTCTTTGGGAAATTGTATATAGAAGAAATATTAGGAGTTATGTTTGTTGGAGCAATGGAATATCACATGGCCCTTTCCATAAGCTGTTCATAGCATGGATGTTTGCTTTCTTATTGTACAGCAGACAGCATTTCATTCCTGCTGCTTCTTTTAAAGGCTTACCTATTTAGGTAAGGCCCACCCAGGATAATCCCCTTTTGATTAACTCAGAGCCAACTGATCAGTAATTTAATTAGGGGGTGATATTCTGGCGCATTCATTAGTCTTGCCCACACTCAGTGGGATGGGATTATACAGGCCTATATATCAAAGGGTGTGAAATTTGGGGCCACCTTAGAATTTTGCCTACTACAAATGATGACTGTTTTTCACCTATCAGAACACATTAGGATATGGGAATGAATATTAGCAATCAAATCTCACATCAGGTGTCAAATACCAAACTAGCACCAAGTCTTTCTTCTATAATGCCTTCCTGTTTTTCTTTCTAAAATTTTAAATATTGAATTGAATTGTTTTGTCTAAGCTTCCCCAAAATCGGATGTGGTCGTTTAAAGCTGTTATGTACCCCCAGAAAAGGCCATATTCTTTATATCCATTCCTGTGGGTGCAGACCTGTTGTGGGTGAGACCTTCTAATTAAGTTTTTCAATTGAGATGTGACCCACCTCATTCAGGAGGGATTTTAATCCTCTTGCTGGAGTCTTTTATAAGAGGATAAAACATATACAGAAGTGAAGAGATGAAATTCAGAGAAGCACCCGGAGAAGTTTAAAGAAAAAGCCACAGATGGACAAGCCAGAAGCAGAAGCAATGAACCCTGGGAGAGAAGGACCAGCAGACATCAAAGCACAAGCACCTACCATGTGCTTTGCCATATGACAGAGGAGCCCAAGCTCGCTGTTAATTATTGATATGGACATTTTCATGGCTTAGAGTTGTAAACTTGTAATCTAATAAATCCCTATTGCAAAAGCCAGTCCATTCTGGTAAACTGCATTCAGACATCTTTAGCTAACCACAACACTGGACAGAAGGTGTCATTAGGAAGCATCAACCCCAAATCAGCCATCTGTAGAACCACACATCCTCAGCAATAATTTGTAAATGGGAGCTTAAAATTTTGAGGGAACTACCCAAAGCTAACTTAAGGTCTCCAAGCTATAAACTCAGAATGTCTGCTTCCATGACAGTTTGGTCATGCTAACTTGCCTAAAGATGTAGCTGACTTAGTTGAATTTCACCCCACTGAAAGGAAGATGGTTCACCCAGGGAAAGCACTTGAAGGAACTTATAAAAGGATTGAGGCAGAGTTGTGGAGTTTGATGATACCCGCCACCCAAATCACGTCACTTATTCCTCTGACTTTGATTCCCAGATAACTGAGTGACCTTCCTGTTTTTTGACCAGTGGCCATGGGAATTCCAAGTACTGTTTTTCAATGAAAAATAATAAATACATTTATAGACTAAATAAATAACAAATATTCTTCTTCTTTGAGTTTGAATAATGTCAGTCAACACTGGATAGTCCAACTGTCTGTAGCCACATCAGAAAAACCTATTCCTGGCTGTAAAGTCAAGAACTGGACTCTAAATGAGATGGCCAAAGACACTGCTATCCCTGGAGACCCCTGACTTTCAGACTAGACAACAGCTTGGTCCCAACCTTCTCTTCCTGGCCTGTTCACTTGATAACATGCTCTGAGCAGGCAATTCCAGTGATTTTAATGTTCTGAGCCAAAACCATCTGGTGGCCCAGGCTGACAACCTGAATATGTTTTTTAGTTGAAATGAGAAGTGGTTGCAGCAGTCACCACAGCAACGGCTTGGCTGGGACTCTTGGGAGCTTTCGACTGAGGAATTAGAGCAGTTGGGAGGATGGTTTCAACTGGAATTAATAGTGACTAACTTTTAGGATTAGCCTGCTGGGAATCCTTTATGTTTTTCCTAGTAAACATAAGTAAGCACTGCAATTGTATTTCAGTATGAAACACTTCTCTTGACATTTACACAATGCTTCTACTCTTTTCCTCTTCTGGATGTATACACACTAAGTAAGAACAGCCTCCAACGTAAAGGGCAAGGGGAGTGAAGAATTTCTTTCAGGCTACCAAAAAATTAAGTTTTAATTAATTTTCAATTCTGCATTTCTGGATTTTTCATGTATATTCTACCTACCAGGCTGTACTTGGTCTCCCAATTAAAAGAAGTAACATGCTACAGAGAGAGTAACAAAGAACTCAAGGAGTGGTTTGAACCTGTTCTAGGGAGTGAGATTCTCAGCCATGTGTTTATTGAGCTCATGTAGAAGTCAATCACAGAAGCACCTGCTTGGTGGTTGAGGTGGGGTGATGGAGCTATTATTGTAGTGTACATGTGAATAGTACATTGACTGGTACTCAAGGAAATGTTCAATCACTGGACAATTTAAAGGTGGACAGATCTGAGAATGGCAAATAAGGACACCTAGGTACATGATTCATTGATGGCTGCTTATGCTATGCAGATATAAGGCCATGGACAGAGTGAGGCGCCATCTTGGTGAAACAGAGCATGGCCAACAGGCTAGAGCCAAAGGTGGTGACTGATTTGCAGTACTTGTGATTAATGGTAAACACTAGGATTTTTTCTGGAATAATAGATTCACCATACTGGAGAAGTAAAAAAGATTCCACAAATAAATATGTGTAGGTGAAACTGAGCTAAACAAAGTCACACAGATTTCTCAGAGCCTTTACTATGCTAAACTTTACTACACATTTTTAAAGGATGTGCGTGTAATACCCAGTGATTCTCAAACTTTTTATCAGAGCTTCTGAGGAAGGGTTTGGACAAGACTGTCTCTAGTTGGGGTAAAAAAGGCCCTTGCCTTGGGATCTATGCTTTGGAGGGACAGCCTTAATCTGGGCCTTCTCTGCTTATGCCCCTTCCCATAGGGCTAGGGGGACATTCTCACACAGAATCCTGTTTCCCCCATATACAGTATGCTCTGGGCTTGTGTGAGTTTCTATTCCAATTATTTTCTCAAGGGTGAATTCACCTTACCCTCAAGCTCAGGTTTAGCTAAGGGGTGGCCATTTGTAAGGGTTATGGACAGAGCTGGGATGTGTACGCTGCTGTACCCACACATGTACACACGAGGCCTCTCTTGGTGTGGTCTGGAGCAAAGGATGGGAAGAGAAGGAAATAGCTAGGGAACAATTTTACACCCCTTTCCCCACCATCAAATTCCAATGCAGAACTCTCTGGAGTCCGAGAATCCTACATTTGAACCTGGTCTTCTGGTTGTTATGAAGATACATTTACCAAAATAGGAGGATGCTTTATTTAACAGTTTTCTAGCTTTCATTATAACTTTAAAGTATTTTGACATATGACATATGGGCCTCTATTTGTACTGTATATAATTTCCTGCCCTACACATGTCAGGAGAGAACCTGGGCTGGTGTATCTCAGGAGGTGGGTCTGAAAAGTTTTGCTCTAAGCTTCATTTTGCTGATATTTCTCACATACTACTCGATTTACCTGTGGTCAGGTTTGCATTTGCTGAGCACTGAGCCAGAAGGGAGGCTCTGTATGTCAAAATGGGAAGGAAAATTCCAACCTGTAGATCTCTTTTACTCTCAGTGTCCTCTTTTTAAAAAGCGGAGACAATGAGCACACCTGTTTCACAAGGTGGTTGCGAGAATTAGATCCAGCAACCCAGTGCCTCCAGCTCAATACTGGGCACACAGAAAGCCCTTAACAAATGCTAGGTGATTTTTCTACTTTTACTAACGTCACCACCACCATCATCATCATCAACATCATTTGTTTAAAGCTTAACATTTCTAGTTGTTAGGTCAACACGGGCTATTGTATTAAAGATGTGCATTTGCCAACTTGGCAGGTGAACTCACTGCCCTCCCCTACCTACACGGGACATGACTCCCAAGGGTGTAAACCTCCCTGGCAACATGGGACCTGACTCACGGGTATGAGCCAGGAGCCAGCATCATGGGAATGAGAAAATCTTCTTGACCAAAAAAGGGAAGAGAGAAATGAGACAAAATAAAGTGTCAGTGGTTGAGAGATTTCAAACAGAGTTGAGAGGTTATCCTGGAGGTTATTCTTATGCACTATATAGATATCTCTTTTTAGTTTATGGTGTATTGGAGTGGCTGGAGGGAAGTACCTGAAACTGTTGAACTATGTTCTAGTAGCCTTGATTCTTGAAGATGATTGTATAATGATATAGCTTTTACATATGACTGTGTGATTGTGAAAACCTTGTGTCTGATGCTCCTTTTTTCTGGGGTATGGACAGAAGAGTAAAAAAAAAATAAGGCTAAAAAATAAACAATAGGGGAGATTAAGGGTAAAAATTGGGTGGATTAAAATATTGTGGGTCAAAGAGAGGGCGAGATAAGAGGCATAGGATGTGTGAGTTCTTTTTTCTTTTTCTAGAGTGACGCAAATATTCTAAAAAATGACAATGGTAAAGAATGCACAACTATGTGATGGTATTGTCAACTACTGATTTTATAATATGATTGGACTGTATGTGTGTGGATATTTCTCAGTAAAAATATATTTTTAAAATGTGCTTTGGCCAGCACATGAGATTCAGACTCCACCTGGATACAGCAACCCCAACCCAAGGTTCTTGGGCTGTCAGCACCTGCAGTCCAGGTGATTGACTTCTGCAACTCTGGGAACAGTATCAGGTTGCAACTCTACCATCCCCAGGAGGAGGTGCCTGGAATCAAGTAAAGGTGCAGGCCGGGCTGGGGCTGGAAATGAGCTAACAGGCATTAAGAACTAACAGGCTAAGAATGGCATAGCCATTCATACTTCAGAGAGCCAAGGGGGGAATCAAAGGCCCAGGTTGAAATTCTCACCTATGTGTTAAGTGTATGGTCTTTGAGAGAAAACCAATCTGTATTTTGATCTACTGAACATCAGTGAGCGTCAGTGTTCATCAGTGAACATCAAGCATTAAGGGGTCACTTTAGCAGAGAGAAGAGACCAGGTAGAATTAGAAGATGGAGATTATGTTCTAAGAAACGGAAGAAGGGATGTGGGTGGTGTGGAGCAGTGATTCTCCAACTTCAGCATGCAACAGAATCTCCTGGAGACTTGGTGAAACACAAATTGCTGGGCCCACCCCACAGACTTTCTGATTTGGTACCCCTGGGTTGGGGCCTGGGAACATACATTTCTAACAAGTGCTATTGATGCTCCTGGTCTTGGGGTCACACTTTGAGAACCACTCATCTGAAGCTCTGGGCACTGTTCTCGAAAGACTACACTTTTCTACTACAAGTCACTGAGGTGAGAAAGAGGGTAGAGGGGGAGCCATGGGGCAGGATAAAGGTGCTATATGCCAGAGCTAGCTTCCCAGTGTAGGTGGGGAATGCAGCTCTCAAGTCTCCTGTCACAAGGAGATTAGATAATTTGATGCTTTGGAGCAAAACCTCTCCCAGCTGTGAGCCCTGCACGCATAGTGGGTACTCATTCAGCATTGGTAGAATCAAATGTGGATCCAGCAAGATTCCCAGGGATAGAGGAGTTTCAACAGCTACAAAATTAATAAACATATCTACTGAACAGATGATTTACCTGGCACGTCCAGAGAACAAGATGGGTTTTCTAAAAATCTGAAATCAGGGCCTTTTATGGGGCGAGGGGCCTTGGACAACCCAGTCAGGGCTTTCCCTGATAAGATAATCACAGTTGAAAGGTATCAGCTCGTCCACATCTTTCATAGACTCCTTTGGTTATCTTTATTCAAGACAGGCATTTCAAAGCTGAATGTTCCAAAAAAGAGCTAGGTCAGTTGCCTTATCCGAGGGATAGGTCCAATAGCAATTTACCACTGAAAGCTGCAACCTCCTTTTACTTGAACTGTCTTGTGTGGTGTACTAGCCAGGGTAATGCTTCGAGTTATGAATAAATGAGCTCCCAAAATTTAGGACTTAACACGATAGAGGTTTAATTTTTATTCATGTCGTAACCCAATGCATTTGGTTGCAGGTCAAATGGAGAGGGTGGGTATGGAAGACATGGCTCTCAGCTACACAGTTATTAGGGGACTCAGCCTGCTGGAGGCTCTGCCGTCTTCAACTCGAGGTTTCCAGGGTCTCCGGGAATGTAAAAATTCAGGTAGCAGGAGTGGAAAAGAAAAAAGTTATGGCTGGGGGCCACAGATTGTTGAACATTACTTCTGCTCTCCTTGCTTTGGCTAGGATTTAATTACATGGCTGTTTCTAACTGCAAAGGGGGTCAGGAAATAGAGTCCTTGCCTGGGAAGTCACTTCTCAATGACAGCCTTACACTATGAAAGACAGGAATGCAAAATTTTGGTGTACAGCAGCCATGTCTGATCCAAATCTTCCTAAAAAAAAAAATTATTTCTGCTCCTGACTGATAAGTAGAATGTAATGTTTTCTTGAAAAATTTGTGCCATGTTTCCCAACATGTTCTTAGTTAATCCAACCAAATAACCAGGACTAGCATAAGTTTTGAGCACTGGCACTGCTATCTGTTTTTGTTGTTTTTCCATAGTCTTCTCTCCCTGTTGGGTCATTAGTTCTCCCTTTTTTGAGATTTTAAGTGTCCCTCTTACCCTGATCTTCCCCTGGCTTTTTCTAGTGTTCTGTGGGTTACAAGCTTGTTTAGCTATAATGAAAATAAACTTCTAAGAGAGTCTTGTAGGGGATGGAGTGTATTTCTTTTGAGTACGTTACATCAGCTTTAGTGAATATATTTTGTAAAATCTATTTTTGCTGTTCTGATATTTCCTGCTTCCTGTTTTTTTGCCTCTATTCTAGAAAGGAGAGGTGTACTGAGAACTTGAACCAAACAATACTGCTCGTACTTAGTCCACAAACCCAGTTTCATTTTGGGAACTCAGCTGTAATCAAGGCCCTGATCTTCCATAATCCCAGTTTCCACGAAAGGAACACTTTCAGATATAAATTGCATTTTTTATATGTATCTTTCATAATTCAATTCAGATTACCGAAGCGAATGAATAGGTTTTTATAATAAATAGCCATCCTTCTACATATTCCTCTAATCTTGCGAGGGAGGAAAGGTGCATCTAGAGTTGTGAGGCAAGAGAATAAAATATTTTGGGGCTGATGACTTGTAGTTCTAGGCTTTCTTTTAATCTAGCTTCAGTTTTCAATCAAAGGATCCAAAAACAAGCTTCAAGGGATAAAAGAAACTAACTGTGTTTGTTTTAGGTATTTAATAGTTCTTTGCTGATTTGCACATGAAGGATACTAATCGTATTTATATTTTCATAAAGCAAACTCCTTCAGAGTTAGAGAAATTGTTTGATACCAGGAAGAAAAAAAAAACAGCCTGCTGTGCCAGCTGCTTCTGAGTAATAGTATTTTAGTCCCTACATGTTACTTTGTCTACGATTTCAGAGTCTCAAATGACAGGAAGAGAAAGAAAAACTTCTGTTCTTTTCTATCAGGTATTCTTAGAAATTCCAACTCATTTTTGTGGAGTATATATTTAGCACAAGTTAACAAGAAAATGAATCACTTCCAGCACGCCATGGGAACTTTACGTCGTAACTGAGCTTCCTTACTGTGGCTTCAAAGCAGCATTCTCTTCCAGTTTTTAAAATTACAATCGGATTACCAATCTGACTGAGCAAGACTATGGAGCATGCTCACACCTAAACTGATTTTTTGAAATTCAATTCGGCTTACTGAAGTGAATGGACAGGATTTTATAATAAATAGCCATCCTTCTACATATTCCTCCAATCTTTCTAGGGAGGAAAGGTGCATCTAGAGTTGTGAGGCTGCACCTCACAACTGACTTTAGGGTTGTCAGTTTGACTGTTACAGTTATATGTGTAATTGTTAGTGTGCTGCTTGGTAATTTGGTAAAAATGGGACATAGATGTCTTGTTTCATCACAGCCAAACCAAGCATTTCTAGAATTCTGGTGGGTGTCAGGTCCTGCCTAAACCCCTATGTCCCATCTTGATAAAATCCAATACCTAGTTCCAGTTCTCTTCTCTCCAAGTCATTTAGCCCACACTTGCTGACTGTCCCCAGTCCCGGGACGAACCCCAACTTTGGGCAGAAGGAGCTGCAAGGATGGCAGCTATAGTTCAGCTGACGCCAGCTCTGCTTGTTTGGTGGTGGTTGCCAGGAGATCAGAGTGAACTGAATTCTGAGGCTGTGCCTGGGCTCAATGGGACGGATGCCCAGGGGCAGGAAAAGGAAATGCAGCCAGCATGCCCAGCGGAACCAGGTTTTATGAGGCCGAAGATGTGTACAACTTATAAAAATATATGACCACATGAACAGATTGCCAGGGCCTCAGAAGAGGCCTAGGCAGAAAAGTGGCCCTAAAGCTTAAGTTTAATTAGTTTCCCAGTAAATCTACCTCTGATTAAGCCATAAAATATGCCATCCCCACTCTGATCCAACATTTTAGTCCTCAAAGGCCCATTGTCCAATTTATCAACTGTTTTCCTTTATGGCTAGTGCTTCCCGTGCTTAAGAAATTTCTTCTTAAGAATTTGTTCTTAAGAAATCTTTACCTATCAGCATAATATTTTCTTTTCTTTTCTTTCTTTCTTTCTTTGTTTTTTTGCCTGGGCAGGCACTGGGAACCAAACCTGGGTGTCGGGTATAGCAGGTGAGAACTCTGCCACTGAACCACCATTGCCCACCCATTCTTTTCTTTTCTTTTAAAAGTTAAATTGTTTGACATTTGGTTCTATAATCCATGTGGAATTGATTTTGTGGATGGTGTCAGAGGATAGTCAACTTTCCTTTTCTCCCCCCATATTTATAAAATTGACCCAGCACCATCCTTTATTTGTTTATTTTTTTCTAATACACAGACTATCTGTTTTGGTTTCCTCAAGCTGACAAAATGCAGTATACCAGAAATGAGCTGGGTTTTATAATGGGGATTTATTAACTTACAGTTTACAGTTCTTAGGCCATGAAAAATGTCCAACTCAAAACATCAACAGGACTACCTTCCCTGAAGACTGGTTGCTGGCAAGCTTAGCTCCTGTGTCAATAGCAAGGCACGTGACAATATCTGCTGGTCTTTCTCCCCGGGGTTCATTGCTTCAGCTTTTGGCTTCTCCGTCTGTGGCTTTTTCTCCACACTTCTCAGGATGTTTCTTTCTTTGCGATCATCTCTTAATTTCATCTCTTAGGTTCTGTATGTGTTCTATCCTCTTATGAAGGACTCCATAGGCAGATTGACCTACCTCATTCACAGTGGGTCTCATCTCAGTCGAAATAATCTAATCAGAGAGTCTCACCTACAATAGGTCTGTACCCACAGGAATGGATTAAAAGAACATGGCCTTTTCTGGGGTACATAGCATCTAGAAGCTACCACATCATCATATCTGCACAGCAGTACGGATTCATTTTGATCATAAATCAGGTAATCTTAAATATTTTAGGATTCTATTCTGTTCCTTTCATCTATTTACCTGTCCTTTCACCAATACCCACACAGTTCCAGGTACAGGAACTTTAAAATAGGTCTTGATATTTGTTGGTATATATTTTCTAGTATTATTGTTCTTCAAGATTATCTTGCTGTAATCAATTCTTTGCATTTCCATATAAATTTTAGAATCAGCTTGTCAGTTTCTACACTTCTCCCAACCCCCCACTCCAAAAAAAAAAACCACAAAAAAACAAAAAAAAACAAATGCCATGGGATTGTTTTAATTCTAGAAATTAATTTTGGGGAGACTTGGCATAGTCACAATATTGGGTCTTCCAATTCATAATTATAAGATATCTTACCTGTACTATTATACCTTTTATATTCTCTTTCAATAATGTTTTTAGTTTTCAGTTTAGATATCTTGCATATTTTTTAGATCTGTTCCAAGTATTTGATGTATATTTGATACTACTGTAAAGGTTTTATGTTTTAATATCATTTTCCTGATATATAGAAATATAATTGAATTTTGCATGCTAACCTCACTTTATTAAAGTCACTTATTGATTCTAATAATGTGCATATTCTTTTGGGATTTCCATGTGCATAATCATGTCATCTGCAAAACAATGATAGTTGCATTTTTTTCCTTAAGAAGCTTTTGCCTCTTATGTACTTCATAATTTTACTGGCTAGGACCTTGAGAAAAATGTTGAATGCAAGTGATGATAGCAGCCATCTTTGTTTCATTCCCAAGTGAAGGAGGAAGAGGAAATATTTCAATATTCTACTGTTTAATTTTATATTTGATGGAGGATTTTGTAAGTATTCCTTTGTAAATTAAAGAAATTTCCTTCTATCCCAAATTTGCTAATTCTTTTACCATGCACAGGCATTGAATTTTACTGAAGGCCTTTTCTGCATACATCAAGATGATCATAATTTTTTTCTGCTGTGCTCTGTTAATATGCTAAATCACATTGATTAATTTTAAAATGTGAGGCAACCTTGGCATTCCTGGCATAAACTCCACTTGTTTGTCATCTATATTATTCTTTTTATATAACACAGGATTTGATTTGCTAAGATTTTGTTTAAATTTTTGAGTCTGTGTTATTGTGAGCAAGTTTGGTAAACCTTGTCAGGCTTTGGAATCCAGGTTATACTGGTTTCACAAAAAGTCCTTCTATTTTCTAGAAGAGTTGGTGCAGGATTGATTTATTTGTTACTTAAATGTTTAGAAGTAATCACAGGCAAAGCCATCTAGGCCTAGGTTTTTCTTTATGGGAAGGTTTTTAAATAATGATTCACTTTCTTCCAGAAACCTACAACCTCAAGATGGGTCCCTGGACCAGGTAAGTCCTGAAATGCAGAGGGGCCAGCCCTTCCAGAATATCAACTAGTTCCACCCCCCACCCCATATTATTGACAGCCCCTTCCAACATGAAAAAGTTAGAATGGCCATAGCCCAAATGCACCTAAAGAGTGGGAGAAAGATCAAAGGTGATGGTGGAATTATACAGAGAAGGTAGGGTTTAACAAATGAGTATGATTGCTGAATCATTAATTTGATATTTCTTTTAGTCTCCAGTATCTTAGAGCAACTAGAAGTAAAAACCTAAAATGGTGGAATTATAACCCGTACCAAACTCTGAAATCTGTTCTACGACTAATTATTGTGATACGCTTTGAAATTTATTGCTTTTTTGAATATGGTTATTTTTCACAAAAAAGAAAAAATCTATTTCTCTTAGCCTCCAGTGTTTTGGAGCAGCTAAGAGGAAAAATCTGAAATAGTGGAATGGTAACCCATAACAAACTCTGAAATCTATTCTGCATCTACTTGTTGAAGTGTATTTTGAAAATGATTGCTTTTTCTTTCTTTTCTTTGCATATATGTTACATTTAACAATTAAAAAATGTTAAAAATTGATTTGCTGTCTTTAATAGATGTCAGATAATTAAGATTATTTCTTTTTCTGTATGTTTTGGTAACTTGTGGGGTTTTTTTTTTTTTTTTTTTTGGTAACTTGTGTTTTAAAGGATTATTCCATTGTATCAAAATGGTCAAATTTATCGGCATGAAATTTTACATAATACATTTCAATACATTTTGATGTTTATAGAGTCTATAATGATTGCAGTGACTCATTCTTGTTTTCACTCTTTTTCCTCCTCAATCATGCTGGAGGTTTATTCATTTTATTAACCTTTTCAAAGAACTAATTTTGGCTTTGTTGGTTTTCACTATAGTGCATTTTTTTTTCTATTTCCGATTTCTGTTCTTACCATTTTTTAAGAATTTCCTATCTCTGCACTTGAATTGATTTTGCTTCCCAGATTCTTGAGACAGAAGCTTAGAATATTGATTTTCATCTTTTCTTTTTTTCTAATGTATGTATTTAAGGATATCTGTTTCCCTCTACTACTGCTTTAGCTATGTCCTGTAAGTTTTTATATGTTCAGAATATTGCACAAACTATTATTTGGTTCAAAATGCTATCTAATTTTTGTTGAGATTTCTTGTTTACAGCATGGGTTATTTAGAAGTACATGACTTAGTTTCCAAGCAGTCAAGGTTGCCAAGTTACTTTTGGTATTAAATTTCTCTAAACTTCCCTTTAGTCAGAGAACATTAATCCCTTGAAATTTGCCAAGACTTTCTTTGATTAATTTTTGAAACATTCCATGTGCATTGTTCTGTGGACAGAGTTTCCTCATTGCTAAAGCAAATGCCATGAAATGGGTTGGTTTAAACAATGGGAATGTATTGGCTGATGATTTTGAGGCTACTGTTACCGGACAAAAGTTGTGGATTTTTTTTGCCTGACATACTCAATAACCAATTCCTGAGACTGTGGGGTTTCAAAGAGATAAAGAGTTTATTATTAGGTGCGTAGTAGAAGAGCAGATGGCCTTGCAGCCCAAAATCTGTCCACCCAAACTGCAGTAATTCTGATAGTTTATTAGTGAAAAGGATGGTCAAGGCATAGGATAATGAGCACAGTAGCCCCAGATGATATAATTAGAGATTTTCTAATTATTGAGCATGCACAGAGTTATTACATGCTTAGTCACAGAACCTATGAAAGAAAATGGATGAATGACGTATAAGTGACTTGTAAGTTAAAGTCTAAGCTACTGTACTTGTCAGGTGGGCCCATTTTGGTTGGATCCAGTCTTGGTTATCAAGATAACTTTGAACTTGGGGTGGGTTAGTTCTGGGCTAACCCAAGATTCTTCATTAATAAACATTAGGGGCTGTCTTTAGTGATTACAAGACTCTAAAGTTGAAAAACTGAGTACAAATGAAGGTTAGTCACAAGGTTTTTACAATTACAGGGGCAGAAGATAAAGGCTATACAATCATCGTCAGAGATCAAGGCAGCTAGGTTACAATTTAGAGATTTCAGATATTTTCCTGTCTACTCCAATATACCAGAAAGCAGAAAGGAATAACTACATAATGATTCAGTAATCAAATTCATCCTTTAAATCCTAATTTCTTGGTTCTACTAGGAGAAGTCCAAAATCAAGGTATTATCAAGGTAATACGTGGCATTCTGGGGCTGGCTGATGGCAATCCTGGTCCTTGGCTTTTCTGTTACACGGCAATGCACATGTCAGCTTCTCCCTTTTCTTCTAGGTTCTGTTGATGTTCAGCATCTGGCAGCTTCCTCTCTGTGACCTTCCCTATAAAGCCTTCAGTAATAAGAACTCAACTTAGCTGGGCTACACTTCAACCAAAGTAAGCTCATCAAAAGGGCCCATTTAAAACAGTTTACACCCACAGGAAAAGACCAGGTCCAAGAACATGTATTTTCTCAAGTACTTAACTCCATACTACCCACAGCACTTGAAAAGAATCCTGTCCTTACTGGGTGCAGTGTTCTATATATGTCAATTAGTTTAAGGTTTTCAACTGTGCTGTGTAGATCTTCTATATCCTTACTAACTTTTTGTCTGCATTAAAAAGTCAACTACTCAGCTATTGAGAGGAGTATTTAAAGTCTCATTCTCAGTTCCGATGAGTTCTGCTTTGTGTATTTTGAAGCTAGTTATTGGGTGCATACAGATTTATAACACTTTATCATTATGAAATGTCCCTCCTTATTGTAGCATTGCATTTTGCCATAAAGTCTGCTTTGTCTAAGAAGTTTTCATATGTTTAATGTACAGAAAAAAACTATTAGATGATACTAAAATATGTTAAACCTGACTTTGTCTGAGATTTGTAATTATAGATGACTTCCTTGATTCCAGCTGGAATCTGCAGGTTATGTGTGATGGTTAGGTTCATGTGTGAGCTGGTCAGGTGATGGTGTCCAGTTGTTTGATAAAGCAAGCATTGGCCTGATAGTTACTATGAGGAGATTTTATAGACTTAAGGATCAGTAAGTTGATTGCATCTATGGTTAATTACATCTACAATCAACTGAGGAGACTGTTTTCAGCAATAAGACATAGCTCATCCAATCAGTTGAAAGGAAAAGTGACGATTTCAGCTGTCAGAAGAGAAAGTTTCCATTTCTGCTTCAACCAGCCAACTCCTGGGGAATTTACTGAAAACCTTCATTGGAGTTTCCAGCTTGCAGCCTTCCCTAGAGAATTTGGACTTGTGCATTCCCACAGCCATGTGAGACAATTTTTGTAAAATCTCATAGTACTCACAGATATCTCTTGTCAGTTCTGTTTCCCTAGAGAACCATGATTAATATAGTATGAATTAGGTAACAATTATTTTCATTTCTCATCACTTGTAAGTTCTTCCTTTCTTTCTCTCCAAACTCCCTCCTCTTCCAATAATCAAGGTATATCATCATCATCACATCATCATCAGGCTAATATTTATTTTTTCAAAATAATTAATATGCAGGGATGGAGTTTAAGGCCAGAACTGGAAAGGAAAAAACACTGACAAATCTGAACCTTCTTCTCACCACCACATGAGTGACTGCTTCCTCATAAGACAGTTTGGCTACGCTTGAAATCTACAGTGTTTCCCACCATGAATCTCAGTTGTGCTCTCAACCATTTTGTATTATAGCTTCAATTCATGTCTCTCTCCTTTGACAAAGCTTGAGCTCCTTGAAGGGCTCATTGCAGCTTTTCATACCCTGTTCTCTAGTGGAGGATCTGGTACATAATAGTACTCAATAAAATTTTGTTTTATTCAGTGTGGGAGAAGTCAGTGTGGGAGTTTGCAAGTGTTATGATCAGAACACCTGGCTTTGGTGTTTAATCTTGCTGCTTTAGGCTTTGTGATATGGGGACTCTCTGAGGGTCGAAGCCCCTGTCTCTGGAAAAGGGATGATTATTTCTTTATAGAGTTAGAAAGTCTATATGACCATGTGTACACAAAGACCCTTTGAATCTTGTAAAATGCACTACTTAAATGTAAGATATATATTTTAGTATTGCAGCTGTTTTCAACACAAGCTGCTGATACATTGCCTTCTCTGGCCCACCCACCTAGGGTGGATTGGCAGCAGCCCAGGCTGATTTGTCTCTCCAGCACCCTGCAGTGTCCTTTCAGTGTCATAGGTACTCAATCAGTATTGCCCATGCCATGCAGGTAATCTGCTTCATTTGGAGTCAACCATAAGAAAGTAAATGGATTTGAGGTATATAATCTTTCACATCTGCTGCCCACGTATGCTTGGAGTCCTAAGGACATGTTAAATGAGTATAAATGTGGGTAACTATTAGGAAAAAGAAAGAAAGGCATCTCCCTAGCCATTGAAGGTTAAGTGTAGTGACTCATCAAAGCCTTTATCATCTAAGCTTGACTTGCTTTGCTAAATGAGAAAATAAAAACCTCAGGAAGCTGGCATCTTAAAAAGCTTTTAGAAAATAGTGAATCAAGGAGTCAAGAATCTCCTTTTACTTTTGATTTAAAACTCTCCTGCTTTTATTTTTTTCTTACTATCAAATTCCTCTTGTTAGGGAGAAAACTTTCTTTTTCTTTTTCTGTAGACATTATCATCAACAAATTCAAGATTCTCAGAAGTCTTCTAATAGCTACTACCATGCAATGATTTTCAGTTGTTTGCTTTTCTTACTTTTTTTTTTTTTTGTAACATTTGTTCACACAATCAAGTTGATAATTTTACCACAGGGTCTTTTACCATAAAAAGCTGCCAGGGACATTTTAAGATAAATGCCATTTTTCTTTTAGTAGACTATATAAAGAACTACACTAATACTCAATAGAATCATTAAATTACATATAGGAAAAATGTTTTTAAAGTTTTAAAAAAATTCTTTGACCCAGTAATTTCATTTCTAGTAAACATTCTTGAGGAAATCATGTGAGAAATGGCATTTCTTATACTAGTGAAAAATTGGAAAAAACCCAAAGGTCCAACTTTGGGGAGATGGTTAAATAAATACTGTTTATTGAATAATTTGCATCCATTAAAATGGTATCTGTTTTAAAAATTAATTGCATGGAAAAATCACAGGCAAACAATTCTCCATGAAGGTACAGACAGAAATATTTTTTATCACAGCCATCCTACTTAGAAAATACATATATTGAGGTGGAAAGGAGGCTGGAAGGGAACCTACCAATATATTACCTAATATATTATGGATAGTGGAAATATATATGAAATGTACATATTTTTGTTTTAATTGTATTGTATTTCTAATTTTTTTGCCATGATAATATTTTAATTTTGCAATCAGAAGTACTACTTTCAAAATGCCTATTATAAAATTTGCAGTTATTACACTGGCAATTTTTTACATTATGATGAAATATTGAAAGCATTAGATTTCTATCAACTTCAAAGAATAAAAATAAAGGATCTGGGCAACATTACTCAAGGGTCTTTAACCTGCCCTGGACCCCTTCCTATATATGTCTGTTTCCTTGATTTTGTAGGTCTGTACAACCATTTGACTGGGAAGGTGATAGAACTTTCTGGAAGAATGTCCTAACTTGCTCAGACTGGCAAAATGCCTTCCATATCTCCCCATGATGGCTTTCTACTTAATTCCAGATACATAAGCAGCCTGGGTTGGTCATGGTGAGAGAGGGGAGGAGGCATTACTGTGTTCAGCGCACAGCGTTTAGAATGTTATGGTGATGGGTGGGACGTGAGTTTCAATCCCTCATGGGTCTCTCACTAGCTGCTCCGTCTCTGTGTGGCAGTTTCCTTCTGTGGATTAACTGAAATAACTGAGGTTAGCAGTGTCTGGCCCCCATAGAGAGCATTCCCATAAAGTTTAGCTCTTACTCAACTTCAAAAGAAGTAGAGCCCTTTCATCCACTCTGCAGGCAGCTTACAACAGCCTCAGCAGGTGTAGTCAAGCAGCTCCCTTCTTGGTAGGAAGGAAGCAATTAACAGGTTGAGTCTTGCATTTTGTTGTTGATTTTGCTATTGCTGGGGTGGGGAGATCTCAGAAAGCACCAGAAGGTATGATTCCCGCTACCCCCCCCCCCCCCATCAAGGAAATATGGAGTTGGAGGCAGCAGGTCAAGAGTTGGGAGAGAGTTCAGTTATGTAAGGCAGTTTGGGGGCAGGGTGGAAAGAACTGGGTGACAGTTGTCCTAGGGGCAGCCAACTGGAGGACATTGTGGTGGGGGGGGGGGTTCAGGGATGCAGCTGCTTCTGAGTCCCAGAGCCTCCCAGATGCCTCAGCCCAGTGGACAAGCCACACCAGAGGAGGCTGTCACTGGTCAAATGCTTCCTTTTCCTGAACCTGCTCAGGATCCAGGGAGGCTGAGGAATAACCATTTCTGGAACACATGATGAACTTGACCCAAGGAACAGGGAGGCCACTCCTGGCCACCAGGGTGGATGGTGAAGGGCAAGCAACGGGAAAACAGACACTTCTCACTTTCCTGGTTCTTGCCAGGGTGACAGATTTTTTGCTGCCAAGGGTGACAGATGCTATTTAGTTGGTTCAAACAGGTGCACACATGCACTCTGGGGAAAATGAGGCAGGGACAAATGTCCAGGGTGACAGAAGAAAAATCAAGACTTTGACATTTTGGGCTTTTAATTGCCTAGAAAGCAATTAGTTCCCTGAATGGCCTATAACAGGGAATCCTTGTCCAGGCCTCCGATGGGAAAATTTAAATTAAAAAGAAACTCCAAGTATTACAAGATTGGGGAGTGATTTTGAGAAATGCATAAGACATTGGGGGTGGTTCCCCTGGTTTACAGACCTGAGCAGCAAAATGAGGCTTGCGTTGGTTTCCATCTGATGGGTACCTGAAGAGCAGATCACCCTGAGAAGAGAAAAGGTGTCAGCTCGAAGCCATCTGGGACAGGGCTGAACAGGAGGGTCAGATTGCAGTCTGGGCTGATTTTAAATAGCCCCTGCTCCAGCTGGCAGGCACCGATTTGTCCTCTCCAATCTGAACTTAAATGGAGCCTCATTCCACCTTTGGTAAACACACATCATTTTCCCCAAAGAATCCAACATCAAGGGGCAGGATACTAATTTAAGAGCAGTCAAAACTGTGTGAATATGATGAAGAAATGGTAGAAGAGGGTGCCTTTACGTAGAGCATCTCTTTTGTGTGGTTTGTAAATTTAGAGACAGCCTTTCATTACATCTAGAACTCCCCCTTCAGAATGTAGTAAAATACTTTGCATTCAAAAAAACTGTGTTAGAGACTGATGTCTTTAGACCTTAAGACATTTTCCAGCTCTAAGAATCATCTATAAAATGCAAACATTCAAAGAAGGAGTAAAATCTTTAGTTTTGACCATTAATGGCGCATCACCTCCTGTGCTAGTCAGGGTTCTGCAGAGAAACAAAACCAAGAGATATTATGTATACACATATACATAAATACGTGTATTTTATGTATAAATTTATATATAATAAATATATGCATATTTTATACTAGATTTATTATGGGAATATTGAGATTATTAAATATTTAAAACATCAAGAGATTAATATTATCATTGTTTATATTAAGACTAAAGATTTATTTTAGGAATTGATTCGTGCAACCATGAGGACTGGTGAGACTGAATTCTGTAGGGCAGTTCACAAATTGGGAATTTGACAGCAATTATAAAAATTACTCCCTTTTCTTGATCAAAATTCTGAGGGTCTGTATTTTGATTCTCCTATAGGAGCCTGCCAAAGGCTCCAGACAGCATCCAATTTGCCATTGAAACTTCAAGCACCATTGGATCTGCTGGATCATATGGCCTTAGTGGCAGAGCAGCTTGCATGAACAGCCTGGACCTGTAGCAGTGTCTCCTCTTGTTCTTGTCCCTAATCAAACCTAGCAGCTTTGTGGGTCACTCAGTAAACAGGATGGAGCAGCACACTTAAGAGAGGAATATGTTGCCTCCAAGTCCAAATAGGCCAACTAGGTGTGTCTCTTTTTGGGTTGTAGGAGGGTCCAGGTGGAACAGCTTATCCTTCACCTTGAAAGTAGTATCTTGACAAGCCCCACACTATTGGGTACCAAGAAATTTCACTGAGGTGGAAGCCCCTGTATTTTTGCTGGATTTACTCCCACCCTCTGACTCACAAATGCCTTACCGATAAGTCTAGAGGAGTTGCTGTTTCTTGCTCACCAGGTCCAATCAGCATAATGTTCCAATATAATGGACCATTGTGATGTCCTGTTTCTTCAAGAGAGGCAGTTACAGGTTCATCAGAGACAGAGGGGTTAATCTCTTCAGATGGAGGCAGTATGGCTGATTCCAAGAAAGACAGTTATGGTTTATTTGGCAAAGAAGACTTAGCAGAATCTAAGATTTCAGTGTCTCTACCATCGTCATCAGCCCATATGTCCCCATTCCAATTTTGAGTATCTTAATTCTTCCAAATCAATGCCCTAACCTTAATGGCAGACGCTCTGCAAGACTGGGGATTCACTTGTATTGTAATGCAGCCACTTACATTATGAGAGCCCCCATCTTTCAGAAATCTGAAGTCTGCACTTATAAGAATTAAGGGTTTCATTCAGGACACACATAGTAACTTGCATGTCTTTCATGTGGTACTTGGACTCTGTATTTGAGGCCCTGGGCTTGTCTTTTTCTTTTATGATTCTATCCACAATATTTAGGAAGACTCAGTCAATATCATTATACTTTATAAGTTCAGAAAACTCTCTTAAGTTATCAAATGCACTGTCACCCAGAGCCTGGTATCTTATAAGCATTTAAGTCGAGGTATCCAGCGTGACACTTTGGGTATCTCTATTGCCAATTCATACCATGAGCTATCAATGCCATTTGGTCATTGGAAATAGAGTCATTAATCTAAGCAGATTAGAGAACCAAACCAAAAACCTCAAAATCAACTCATACATATCCTTAGGAGTTTGGTTCTCAAGAACCACTTTTAGGATCAAAATTTATAAGATAAATATTAAGAGATTCATTATAGGAATTGACTCATGAGACCCTGGGAATTGGCAAGTCTGAATCCCATAGGGCAGGGCAGAAGTTGGGAACTTGATGGTGACATTGAATTCCCCAGAAGAAGCTGCAAGTTGGGGACTCCAATGAAGATGATAATAAATTCCTCAGGAGAGGATGGCTGGTTCAAGCAGAGGTAGAAATCCTTCCTGCTAACTGCTGAAATCCTCAGTCTTCCATTTAAGGATCTCAGCTGATTGGATGAGGAGATTCCTTTCATTGCTGAAGGCAATCTACTTTGTTGATTGTAGAAGTAATCAACCATAGATGCAATCAACTGACCCTCGGTTTAAATCCAGAAATATCCCTTGCAGGAAGGGCATTTGCTTGCCTGACCAAAGAACTGGACACCATAACCTAGCCAAGTTGACACGAGAGATTAAGCATCACACCACCTATCACTGTTATTGGAGCAAGCATTTACTGACCTCCACTACCTATTATTTATTATAAATTCAGGTTTATTGAGGTATAATTTACATACAGTCAAATTCATGCTACAGTTCTATGCAGTTTGAAAAAACATAAAAGTAACTGTCTCTATAATCAAGATCGAGAATATTTCTATCACCTCCAAAATTCCCTCATTTCCCTTTGTAGTCAACTCTTGCCCCCATTCCTGGTCCCTGGCAACAATGGATGTTTTCTGTCCCAATAGCTTTGCCTTTACCAGCCCTTATTATTTATAAAAATAAAACACCCTCTCCTCAAAAACAACCCCAAACTGTATTCAGCTCTGTGTACAATGTAGTTTATTAACGATTTTGTTTGGGGCAAGGATGGATAAATTTTTCAACCATTTCCAGTCTTGGCAGCTAGTCAAATACCTGATCATTCAGAAGTGAACTTCTGGGACCTGGGTATAAAGGAAGAGAACATGGCAAGATGAGGAGGAAGGGGTTTATAAAGGTGGGTAGGACCATAGCTTTACCAAGCCCTTGTCTGTCTGCAAGCCTTAAATGTGGACAAGTTACAAAGCACCTTTTCCAGGTGGTACAGGTTGAACAGTGCCCATCAGAAAGACATGTTCAAGTCCTAATCCCTAGCCCTATGAATCTGACCCTATTTGGAATTGGGGACTTTGGAGATGTTATTAGTTAAGATGAACCTTAACTCGACTGGGATGGACGCAAATCCATTATGACTGGTTTCCTTGTAAAAAATGGGGAACTGGACACAGACAGACAGACAGAAAGGAGAATGCCACATGACAACTAAGTCAGAGAACACCAGGGATTTCTGGCAAGCCACTGCCAGAAGCCAGGACAGAGGCATGGATCAGATTCTTCTTTAAAGACATCAGAGAGAGCACAGCCCTGCCATCACCTTGATTTCAGACTTCTAGCCTCTAGAACTGTGAGACAATAAGTTTCTGTTGTTTTAAGCCATGCAGTTTGTGATATTTTGTTATGGCAGTCCTAGGAAACTAAGACCCTAGGGCTCCTATTTACCTGCTCCAAAAGGCAAAACTGTAAACTCCATGACAAGTGTTTCCCTCTTTCAGTGTCTCTCTTCTTTCCTCATTCAGTGGCCTAGGCTCTAAGTGACTCTGGATGTAAAGGGTAAATGAGAGAGGAGTCTACAATTATTCCCACATTTCTAGGCTTCAGTAACTGGGTGGGTAATTGTGGCAATAAAAGGAGAAAACTGAAGGGAAACAATACTTATTGAGCTTCTACCATGTACCAGGCACACATGATTTCATTTACTTCTCTCAAGAATCAGCTGAGCCTCTGAGCCAGAGACCTGGTTTTCCTGGTCTCCAGAGCCCTCTTGTCCCACATCCAGTCTGTGAGGTTTACCTCTCACCCTTTGACACCTTCCTACCTTTCCCTTCCTTTCTTTCTTCACTGCTTCTGTCTTAATTCAGTCTCATCACCTCTCCTCTGGATGTTTGCAATAGTCCGTTAGGATTCTCTCCACTTCCAATCTGGTCCTAATTTATTCCTCTCAAGGCTGCCAAAGTTATTTTTCTAAAATGTAAACCTGATCACATTCTTCCTCTGCTTAAGTTTCCTCTGTGGCTCCTCAGGATGAAGTTGCAACTCTGGTTCTAGGTGACCAAAGTCTCCCATGATCCCGGCTCTGGTGCAAGCCCACTTCAACCTCCTCTGTTGAGTTGTCCTTCTTTGGATCTGCTGGTCTGGCTCAGGGTGCTGGGGCAGTGCCTGGAAATTTACTGGTAAAATTGGTTAGCTTATTTTGCAAGCTCAGCTTCAAGAAAAATCTCCTAACCTTCCCTGAGTTGGGGCTATCGTAAGTGATAAACCCAAGAGAACACCAAATTTAAAATGTCATATGGAAAGAATAAAGTTATGAAGTATGTAACAACATGGATGGACCTTGAGGACATTATGCTAAGTGAGATTAGCCAGAAACAAAAGGATAAGTACTGTATGGTCTCACTAATATGAACTGACATTAGTGAATGAACATAGAGAATTTCAGTTGGTAACACAGACTATCAGAAGATAGAAATAGGGTAGATATTGTGTAATTAGAGCTGAAGGGATACCGATTGTGCAACAGGACTGATTGCAAAAATTCATAAGTGGATAGCACAATACTACCTAACTGTAATACAATTATGTTAGAACACTGAATGAAGCAGAAAGTGAGAATGATAGAGGGAGGAGGCCTGGGGGCCCAAATGAAATCAGAAGGAAAGATAAGCAATAAAGACTGAGATGGTATAATCTAGGAATGCCTAGAGTATATAATGACAGTGACTAAATGTACAAATTTAAAAATGTTTTGTATGAGGAAGAACAAAGGAATGTCAATACTGCATGGTTTGAAAATAGATGGCCATTCATATTTTGAAACTTTAACTTATGTATGAGACTAAGGCAAAAAAATGTTTATTTAGTATAAAATTTACATTTTGACAAGTGCAATTCCTAATATAACTTATGTGGACAGTTTAATTGAATACTTTAGTTCTTGGAACCTTGAGGAGAGCATGAGATTTTGTAGGTTTGTCCAGAGTAATGCCCCGATAATACCCAGAGTGATTTAAACAGTGAATAAAAAAGTATTTGCAAATACATGGGGAAATGGTGAGAAAGGGGGAAAATTCAATTTCCCCAAGTGGAGAATTCTTGATATTCTCACAAGCAGTGAGGACAACCAAAGCAATAGGCTAAGCCCCCAATCTTGGGGTTTATTCATATAAAATTTAACCCCACAAAGGATAGGCTAAGCCTACTTAAAATTAGGCCTGAGTGTCACCCCCAAAGAACCTCTTCTGTTGCTCATATGTGGCCTCTCTCTCTCAGTCAACATGACAAGCAAACTTACTGCCCTTCCCCTCTCTACGTGGGACATGACTCCCAGGAGTGTGGCCCTTCCTGGCAATGTGGGACAGAAATCCTAGAATGAGCTGGGACTCAGCACCAAGGGATTGAGAAAACCTTCTGGACCAAAAGGGAGAAGAGCGAAATGAGACAAAATAAAGTATCAATGGTTGAGAGATTCAAAGCAGAGTCGAGAGGTTATCCTGGAGATTATTCTTACGCATTAAATGGATATCACCTTTTTAGTTAAGGTGTAATGGAGAGGCTTGAGGGAACTGCCTGAAAAATGTAGAGCTGTGTTCCAGTAGCCATGTTTCTTGAAGATGATTGTATAATGATATAGCTTTCACGGTGTAACTGTGTGATTATGTAAACCTTGTGTCTGATGCTCCTTTTATCTACCTTATCAACAGATGAGTAAAAGATATGGAATAAAAATAACAGGGGGAACAAATATTAAAATAACTTTAGCAGATTGAAAATAAATAAATGAATAAATAAATAATAGGGGGAATAAATGTTAAAGTAAATTTAGTAGATTGAAATTGTAGTCATCAATGAAAGGGAGGGGTAAGGGGCTTGGTATGTATGAATTTTTTTCTGTTTTCTTTTTCTGAATTAATGCAAATGTTTTAAATAATGATCATGATGATGAATATACAACTTTGTGATGATATTGTGAGTTATTGATTATATAACAAAAATGGAATAATCATATGATAAGAATGTTTGTGTTTGTATGTTGAATAAAAAAAAATCAAAATAAATGTCATATAGAGGAAAAGGAGTCTGAAGAGAGGGCCTAAGTCAAGATAGGAACAGAGAAATATGATAGAGTAAGGGGTTGGGGGTTCCTAGAAAGAGAGGTTGTCAATAGTCAGAGGGGTTCAGAAAGAAAAAGAGACCAAAAGTCCATTAAAATAGGCAATTTAGGAACCTTTCATAGGCAGAAGCCAGGTTGTCTCAAGTTGCCAAGTGAAAGGGAGATAAGTAAGCAGAGCAAATGTGGACATTTTTTTTTTTTTTTTTCTTTTTACATGGGTAGGCACCGGAACTGAATCTGGGTCCTCTAGGCCTGGCAGACAAGCACTCTTGCCTGCTGAGCCACTGTGGCCCTGAACAATGTTTTAAAGACACAAGACAATTGAGGGAAGGAAGGAGAGATAAAGTGCTTGCCTAAGCTGAATGCAGTTAAAAGTTGTTTAGATTAGCAATGGGGGAGATGAACGGTCCCCAAAGTGGTTGAAGGGGAAGGAGGAGGCAATGGAAAGGGTGGCTTATTGTCCCTACTCCTGGCTAAGGCCAATCCCTTCTCTTCTATTTGATCCCATCACTTCTCCTATTGAAGGACTCTGCTCCAGCCTTCTTCTCTTTCTCTTTTGCACCATGAATTTTTCCCTTGCTATTGGATCTTTTCCATCAGTTTGCAAACCTGCTAATATTTTTCCCATCTTAGAAACAGAAACCAAAGCAAAAACCTTTTTGAACTTACTTTCCTTTTCTAGCCATTGCCTGTTTCTTCCCTTCCATTCTTAGCAACATTCTTTGAAAGAGGTTTCTATATTAATTGTGTCATTTCTCACACTCTCCTGAATTAACTCCAGTGAATGGTGGTGGTGGTGTGGTGGAGGGATGTGCCTACCACTCCATTGAAACTGTCCTGTCAAAGTGATCAACGACCTTTGGTAGGTAAAATCCAAGGTCGATGAACAGACCTCATTTTCTATGACCCATCTGCAACATTTGGCACATATGTTTTCTCTTTTCTCTCGATATACATTCTTCACCTGGCTTCCAGGACCCCACAATGGTCTATTTTCTCTTCTTCTTCTTTGGATGCTCCTTATCAGTATTCTTTGCTGGTTCTTCTCCATGTCTGCAACCCCTAAGGGTTGGAATGTCCCAGACATAGGTCCTTGGTCCTCTTCTCCGTTTTATCTACACTCATGTCCGTGGTGATCTTATCCTATCTCAGGACTTCAAATACCATCTATATGTTGATGACTCCCAAATGTATTATCTCCAGCTTAGACCTGTCCCCATAACTAGATGGTAGATCCATCTGCCTATTAAACATTTCCACTTGGATGTATAATTAACATTCAGAACTGAGCTCCTGATATTCCACCTCTTTAACCTGATCCTTCCACAATCTTCCCTGCTCTAACAATGAGCAACTCCATTCTTTTAATTGCTCAGGCCCAAGACCTTGGAGCTATCCTTTACTCTTCTCATTTTCTCATACGTTACATCTGACTTCTTAGTAAATCCTGCATCCCTCCCTTCAAAAAATATCCACAATCTGATCACTTCATATCATCTCCACTCCCCTATGACTAGGACCTAGGCCAGGCTACCATCATCTTTAACCTAGATTTACTGCATTAGACTCCTAACTGGACTCCCTCCTTCTATCCTTGGGCCCTTCAATCTATTCTCAACCCAGAAACCAAAGTGATCCTATTAAAATGTAATTCAGATCATGTCATTTCTCTGATCAATAACTTCCAGAGGCTTCCCATATGTGCTAGTTTGAAATGATGTATGTACCCTAGAAAAGCCATTTTTAATCCTAGTCCCATTTTGTAAAGGCAGATGTTTCTTCTAATCCCTATTCAGTATTGTATGTTTGAAACTGTAATTAGATGATCTTCCTGGAGATGTGATTTAATCAAGAGTGCTTGTTAAACTGGATTAGATGACGACATGTCTCCACCCATTTGGGTGGGTCTTGATTAGTTTCTGAAGTCCTATAAAAGAGGAAACATTTGGGAGAATAAAAGAGATTTGGAGAGAGCAGAGCAAAACGACATAGCCACGAGAAGCGAATCCACCAGCCAGTGACCTTTGGAGATGAAGAAGGAAAATGCCCCCTGGGGAGCTTCATGAAGCCAGGAGAAGAAGCTAGCAGATGACGCTGTGTTCACCACTTCCCCTTCTAGATGAGAGAGGAACCCTGACCGTGTTCGCCATGTGCCCTTCCACTTGAGAGAGAAACCTTGAACTTCATCAGCCTTCTTGAACCAAGGTATCTTTCCTTGGATGCCTTAAATTGGACATTTCTGTAGACTTGTTTTAATTGGGACATCTCAGCCTTAGAACTGTAAACTAGCAACTTATTAAATTCCCCTTTTTAAAAGCCATTCCGTTGCTGGTATATTGCATTCCAGCAGCTAGAAAACTAGAATACCATCCTTCCTCAGAACAAAAGCCTATTGCCATGACCTATAAGGTGTCATTGGCCTCCATTTATTGACCTCACAGGTGTACCAGAAACACATACCTGCTGTTCTGAGCACATGTTCACCTCAGGGCCTTTGCACTTGCTTCTCCTTCTGCCTGGAATGCACACTCTCTCTCCTTCAAGTTTTTGCTTAAATGGTACCTTCTCAGGGAAGCCTTCCATGACAACCCTTTTTAAAATTACAGAATTCTCATTTCCTCTTCCTTGCTTTATCTTTCCTCTTAGGGCAAGGATTTTTGTCTGTTTTATACATGGTGATATTTCAGATGTCTAGGACAATACTTGGCACTTAGGATTTTAAATGAATGAATAAAGGAAAGCAGAGGGTTAGTTGATTTATTGAGGTTAGTTGATTTATTGAGGTTCAGGGGGTATGGGATGTGGAAGGACAGATGTAAAAAATACTGAATTCTTATTTCAGGAATCAGGGCTGGGTAAGGAGTTGAGAAATCTTCAGATAACATCATTTGCATGGTTACCCAAACAAATCAATACCAGCGTGTCACCTTCTCTACACATTTACATTTTTAAGCCTTTTATCTCTCATTTCTGTGGGGAAAAAATTGTCCCTGGGTTAAAGGAATTGTATACATTATTAAGAAGGTTGGCTGAGATTTACCCAGAAGGCACAGAAGTCTTCTTTTTGACCTTGAAATCCTTTTTCACCTGAGGTAAACCTGCTTTAGTTCTAAACATTATCTTTTTAAAGTAGCCAACAGGCATTGCTATCATTGTTGTTATAGGAGTACCTGCTTGTGTGATCCCATTGCATCCTCTTCTGTTACTTGGACCTGAGATTCCTCATAGTCTATGGATTTGGGGCTGATATTGTTGAGCCATCTTTCCTTCCTGAGTATCCTTTTTTTCTCCTTCTTGAGACTCCTGCTGATAATCCCAGAAAATAATCCCAAACCCAAAGTTGCAGACTTTCCTCATCCTTAGGTCTTTAGTCCATCTTAAATTAAGGAGTAGAGGACAATTACATATGGCTAAAGGACAAGCACAGGGGTCCAGGGTGGTGGGGATGGAGGAGAGAAAGACAGGAAGAGGACTTGGTACCCAGCAGAGTGGACAGGGATGGGAGAAGTTGGGCTCTTCTTGGGCCAGCCTATAGCTCATAATGTGCCACTGATTTCATGGTAAACGGTGGACACTGGATCAATACTGGATATTGATCATGAATTCTGAGAGACACACAAAATAGTAAGAGAAAGGAAACATATATTGGATTGGTTATATAGAAACATTTATGGAGACACCCCACCTTATTCATAGTACTTCTATAGTCAATATATTGTGATTTAATTATTTGAATGTTTTTCTCCCAACTCATTAGACTGAAAACTCCTCAAACTCATGGACTTCATCCTTTTATCTTTCTCTCCCCAAGATCTGACACAATATATTTACTGAATGAATGAATGGATAATTCATAGAATTTTATGTATGTTTCCAATTATGCCTTTTTACCATATTGTACATTAGTAATTATGTATGTTGGATATTGGAAGATCTTGTATGTTTTTTCCTTATAGTCAATATGAATTTTGTAACTGATCATAGTTCTTTTTTTTGCTTTGATCTCCAGGAGTCTCAGAGCTAATTTGTGAACAATTCTAGTAACTGTATAGGTCCCTATGGCTTCCCTATCTCTATACCAATCTTCTTCCATCTCATTTTCATATGTTTTTTACTGTATATATTCTTATAAAACACCTCAAATCTTTCCTGGAAAAGGGTTGGATATAAGTGTACCAGATCAGGATTTTTATTACATAGCCCATCATTTATTATGTTATGCTGCCTTTTTTTTTTATCAAAGCAGTTTTTTAAAAAGCTGCTAAATATGAATAATTATTTATGCAGCATCTACATTTCAGTTTTAAACAGCTGGATTTTAATCTCTAAGGATAGAACACAGAACGATGGCTTAAAATTTATAATCCCATAAAATAGAAATGTATTAAAGACCAACCTCATTTTGTTACAGAATTGTGGTCCGTATTTTATATCTTGTATTCTCTCTGATTTAGACATCCTCAGAATAGTAAAGGAGTACTTTCCCTAGCATGTAGGTATAGGTCCTACACATCATCCACAAACTTTACATTAATTGTAAAGAAGATATGGGTTCAAGTACAACTTTTATGTTGGAGTTTGATCTTTGAGCCTTTGCAGGAATTGAAATATGAAATTTAATCTTTTAGTGTTCTACAAAGAAAAAATAAAATCATTTCTAGTAAAAATACAGCTTGAATAAAATTTGAAACCTCCACTTCCTACCATACAGTTTCCTCCCTCCATTAAAACATGGATTCTATTCAAAAGAAATAAACTTTGAGAAGTCAATTTAGCTTTAAAGTTACCTTCTGGTTTCTTCTTGAAGCTGAATAAGGGCACTTGTAGAAAGATATTAGATCCAAAATTCCAAAACAAAAACTGAAGACAATTTATTAGTCCTGGTATTGCCTTTAACTCTTCTTTCTATAAGAGTCAGAGGAAAGGGCAACATCTATGAATCAAATATAAAACCAAATAAGTGAGTTGGTGGGCATACTTGCTACTTTGAAGATGCCCAAATCCAGGTTTCTCTGAACAATTCCTACATGAATGTGTATCCCAGAGAATATGTTGAGATTATTCTCTGTTAGAATTCTAGAGACTCTTCAAGTAAAAGAAACTGGGGATCCCCTTGTTTTCTTTTTGGCCATGGGATTTAAAAGCAAGAGAATGAGGAGCTACCCTTGTCTCATTTTCCTTGTGGCTAAATGAAGACTTAACTATCCCTTACTTTTAATTCTTTGCAAAGCACCAGCCTTGTTCTTTCCCTTTGCAATATGCCTCTCATGGCTGAGGGCAGGGCCCTAGGCTTGATAGCTGTTTTAGATTACCAGCTACTAAAATAAATACCATGCAGTGGGTTGGTTTAAGCCATGGGAATTGATTGGCTCATGGTTTTGAGGCCAGGAGAATTCTGGAATTGAAGCATCAGCAAGGGGATGCTTTCTTCTCAAAGTCTGTGGCATTCCAAGGCCGACTGCTGGTGATCCTTGCTCCTTAGCTTTCCCATTACATAGAAATGCACATGGTGGCCTCTCCTAGTTTCTCTCTTGGTCTGATTTTCACTCTGTCCATAAAGGACTCCAGTCATTCAGATTAAACCCCAACCTGATTCAGTTGGGCCACACCTTAACTAAAGTAGCATCTTGAAGAGATTTTATTTACAATGTCCACACCCACCACAATGTGGACCAAGACTAAAAACATGTGGGGTACTGTATTGGTTAGGGTTCTTTACAGAAACAGAACCAACAGGAGATACTGTGAATATGAGATTATAAAGGTGTCTCATGCAACTGTGGGAATGCAAGAGTCCAGAATCTGTAGGGTAGGCTGTGAAGCTGATAACTCTGATGAACTCCATAGGAGTGACTCCTTGGCTGAAGTAGTTGTGAAAATTCTCTCTCCTTCCTTAAAAGTTGTCAACTGAGGGTGGTGTGACAGTGGCTTAGTGGCAGAATTCATGCCTGCCCTGCTGGAGACCCAGGTTCAGTTCCCAGTGCCTGCCCATGTTTAAAAAAAAAAAAAAAAAGTCTTCAACTGACTGGTTAAAAACCAACTGATTGGATTATCTTGTTTGCGAGCATGATCTCTTAGTTGAGAATAGATGTAATCAGCCACAGCTACGATCAACGGACTGATGATTTAATAAGCCAGATTTCCAGTTCATCAACCAGCCAAGAAATATCCTTGCAGCAATATTTAGGCCAGTGCTTGCCTGACCACATGACTGGGTATCATAACCTGGCCAAGTTCACCCTTTTAGACCAGACTGACAGTACTTCCATTTATACAGATCCCACAACACTCTTGATGGTTTTCTATGCAGTATACTGGGATCATAACCATCAGACAGTAGGACTTTCCACAAATCCTTTCTGGATAACTTCATGTCAAATCCTTGCTTGTCATTTAATGGCTGACTGCTTCCATGTTTGGATAAATCCTCCTGTGGGGCACTATTCTCTGGAATCTCACTTTCTGGTTCATTGCTCTCAAATTCTGCCTTCTATCCACAAAGAATGCCCTCCTTCCAGTTTGCAATGACATGTTCACCATTTCTGTCTAAAGCTTTATCAGAAGTATCCTTAGAGATCACATTTCCAATATTACATTTCAAATCATTCTAGGTCTTCTCTATCAAGCTCCTCACAACTCTTCCAGAATTTCTCCCTTATCCATTTAAAAAGCCATTCCAACATGTTTAGTATTTGCAAATCACAGCAGCACCCTACTTCTCTGGTACCAAATTCTATATTAGTTTTTAAAGCAGCTGTAACGCAATATAGCAGAAATGAAATGGCAACCCCTTTGAAAAGGGGGTTTTAAAAATTACAAGTTTATAGTTCTAGTGCTGAGAAAATGTCCAAACTAAGGCACCAACAAAAAGTTACCTTCACTCAAAAAAGGCTGATGCTAGGAAGGCATGCAGCTGGCATCTGCTGATACCTTGCTTCTAGGCTCCATTGCTTTCAGCCTCTGTTTCCTGTGAGGGTTCCTCACTTGGCATTTGTAGGCCTTCACTTAGCTCCTTTGGGACACAGCTCTGGGTACTGGCTTGTTTAGCATCTCATGGGAAGACACATGGTGATGGCTGCTAGGCCCTACATCTCCAAATGTCTGGGTCTCATGTTAACTCTGTCAGCTCTGATGCAACTATTCTCTAAGCTTCTGCATCTGCTTTGGGCTTTCTCTAAAATTTTTCCTCTTTTAAAGGACTACAGTAAAGTAATCAAGACCCACCCTAAATGAAGTCACATCTCCATCTAATCAAAAGACCATACCCACAGTTGAGCATGCCATATCTCCATGAAGATAATCTAATCAAAAAGTTTCCAGTGTATGATGTTTAATCAGGATTAAAGGGCATGGCTTTTCTGGGGTACACAACACTTTCAAACTAGCACAGGTACACAATTCAATCCACCATGGAACTTGATTCTAAATAAGTATTGAGAAATGAGTAGTTAATGTATTGAGGAAGTTGACTTTTCAGTGAAAAGGCAGGGATAACGTCATAAAAATGTATTCTGGTTTTCATTTATTTCTTGTGTTACTAACTTTTCAGAAATTTACCTTAAAGAAATTTTCAGTTTATGCCAGTAATAATGACTTCTCAATTTAGGCTCAGGAAATGCTTCTGCTTCAAGTTTTAAAGAAAAATCAGAGTCAACTCTCAATTATCCTGGGAGTAATGGTTTAGTGAAGTTGTTCTCAGCCTTCTCAGACACAAAGCCTCCCTTTATATAACACATATTTTGAAATGCCCCTTTACTATCCTGAGATGAAATTCAAAGGTAATATAATCTAACTGCACATGTAATTACTTTTAAAACAGGGAAATAAAAATTTTAATATAAAAGGCAAAAAATATAACTTAAAATAATATGCATTTCAATATATAAATGACTGAAGTGGGCCTGCTTACAGGGATCCCAGTGTGGATCCCTTGATCCCAACTCCAAAGAGAGCAGTGTAACCCTTGTGCACTACTGGGGGCATGTATCTGTCTGGTGGTGGTCTGAAGGACTCACAGACCATAACTTGCTCTGCAATTATAAGGCAGCTCAAATAATGCTGTGTGAGAGTAATCAAGTGGCTGCCTGGGGCAAGGGATTGATGGCTATAGGACATACGTTGCAGTGCCCAAGACTATGAGTAAACTGTTTCCTGAGGAAGAGGGGGGCATTTCCACAAACTTTATAAATGGGGGAATTCCTAGGAACAAACATGCATATCCAAAATAAGACACTTATGCAGAAAGGACCAGGGAAGCCCCTATACTTTGACCTGGAGCTATTCTCTAAACTTATTGTATGGATAAGCTGTGAAGGATGGCACTCTCACAGGTCAATTTACAAAGACTTGGAAAGGTTATTTCTTTTTTGGCTTTTAGTATTCAAGGAAAGCTCTGTCATAACACATGCTTGATACAAGCCCATTGAACCGACACTGCAGAGTCTAAATTTCAGTGATAACATACTAAAATATCAACATGTCCAAGTTTCAACAAAATATTATAAAACAGAAAGAAACAGGAAGTAATGGCCCAGGTAAAGGAGAAGATTAAAGCATTAGAAACCATCAGTGATGAAGATCAGGCCTGGGACATTCCAGAGAAAAACTTTGAAAAGATGGTCTTAGACATGCTGAAAGAGCTAAAGGAAAATATGGACAAAGACCAAAGAAATCAGGAAAAAATGGACGAACACAAAGAGAATAGCAATAGAGAGATGGAAATTAAGAAAATGAACCAAGTAGAGCTGAAGACCAGTAACAGAAATTTAAAATTCCCTAGAAGAATCAATAGCAGATTGGAATTGCAGAAGAAAGAATCAGTGAACTTGAAGACAAGGCAATCGAAATCATTCTGAAGAGCAGAAAGAGGAAAGAATAAAAAAAAGCAAACAGAGCCTGAGAAACCTGTGGGATGCCATCAAGTGTACCAGTGCATGCAAGAGAGAGAGAAAGGGCAGAGCGAATATTCTTTGAATATTCAAAGAAATAATGCTGAAAACTTCCCAAATTTACTGAAAGACATGAATATCTTTCTACGATATGATATATAAGACTATATCTATATCTATATATATATCTTATATATGATATAATCTAAGATGTTCAATGAACTCTAAACAGCAGTTCTCAAATAGGCCTATACTGTGTCATATTATAATCAAACTGTCAAATGCCAAAGAATTTTGAAACCTGCAAAAGAAAAGCAACATGTCATACCCAAGGGATCCTCAATAGGAATAATTGCCAATTTCACATCAGAAACCATGGAGGCAAAAACGCAGAGGGAAGACATATTTTGAAGTGCTGAAAGCAAAAAACTGCCAACCAGAATTCTATATCTGGCAAAACTGTATTTTGAAAATGAGAGAGGAATTAAGACATTCTCAGATAAACTAAAGCTGTGAGAGTTTGTCACCACTAGACAGATTGTACAAAAGATGCTAAAAGGAGTTCTGCAGGTTGACAGGAAATACAGTAGAAAATAGTTCTATGCTGCATGATGAAATAAAGATCTCTGGTAAAGATGATGACATGGGCAAATATAATTACCAGTACTATTGTATTTTTTATTCATAACTCCACTTTTTACTTCCTACAGGGTCTATGAGGCAAATACATAAAATGTAATAAAAAATTAATGATTTTGGACTCAAAATGTAGAAATATGTAATTGTGATGTGAACTACATGGGTATATAAGTTCATTTATGCTATTGAAGTTAAGTTATTATCAAAGCAAATAAAACTATTATAGATTTAGAATGTTAAATTTAAGCTCTATGGTAACCACAAGGAAGGTATTAGAGAAAATGCAAACTCATAGAAAAAGAAGGTAAAGTACAGGATATCGGGGTTGGGGGGGCAGGAGAAATGGGGAGTTAATGCAAAATGAGTATAGGGTTTCTCTTTGGGGTGAAGAGAAAGTTCTAGTAATGGATGGTGGCAAGGGTATTGTAACAGTACGAATATGATTTACTCACTGAATGATGTGCTTGGGGGGGTTGGAATGGGAGGACTATGTTGTATTTATATTTCTATAATTACAAAAGATAAGCTAAAGAAATAGTGACAATGAATGCAATACATGATACTGGATGGGACTTAAAGAATGGAGGAGAAAAGTTTCAAAAGGGCATTATGGGAACATAAGAAAAGTTGAAATATAGAATGTAAGCTTTCTATCAATGTTAAACTTCTTGAACTTGATGACAGCACTTAAGGTGGCTACACAAGTGGATATCCTTGTTCATGGGAAATGTATACGGAAGTAGTTTGAGTTCAAGGATTATGATGTGTGCAGTCAGCTCTCAAATATTTGGAGAATTGAGATAGAGATAGAGAGGAGAAAGAAAGAGAAAAGGAGAGAGAGATGGGGGGCAGGGGGATAAGGCAAAGGGCAAACAAAGATGGCAAAATGTTAAAACTGTTGCATCTGGGTCTCTGGGGGTATGGGGGCATACTAGAGGTTGCAACTGTCCTGCAAATTTGAAATTATTTCAAAATAAACTTAAAGACATATATAAATATATTTATAACTAAAGTGGAATAAACATTCTAAGTAATTCCCAAGCAGTTCATAGGAACTAACACTGAGGTGAGACTCAACATTTTACTTTCTATGGCACTGGGTGGGGCAATGAATGAGTTTCAGAGTGAATTCCTGACTTAGAGTGCTATTTACTTTCGGAACCTTAGTTTCCTCATATTTGAGTGAGGACACTATTGCATAGCAATGCTATTTGTCTTACATAAAATATTACATGTAAACCACAAAGTACAATATCTGGCCCTAAGTTGGGGCTCATGTATGTCAATCCTAGTCATTTGCTGTATCAAAAAAATTGAAGTTACTGTGAGTCAGTAGTTTCCTCCTTTGCAAGGCCTACTCAGTTAGGCCCAGCTTCTTTTAACAAGGGAAATCAGTGAAACTACTTCAGAGATTGAGCTGTTAAAGAAACAACTGATCTTTACTGCTTTCTGACACCTTTCCCAAGTAGACAAATAAATATGGGTCAAATTTCCATTTCTTTCCTAGGTTGGGTCTTTTCATGCTAATAGCCTGATGAAGAGTCCAACTACCTGTCACTGGAGGAAAGGGCAATTTGCAAGCTGTTGTTAAGTGTGTATTGAAGACTGGCTTGGATTTGGAGAAATGGAAAAGTGAAGGTTTGTGCCCAGCAATCCGAAGTCGAGAAAGTTTTCTGGACAATGGTTTATGAGGGTTAGTGTAGGTGATGGCTGGGGAGATACTGGCATTTGTGGAGACAGGACTTATGAGGAAGGATAGAATGGCAAATTGTATCCGCTTTTACACTAATTACAAAGCAGAAACCAAAGGGATTTTCCTCGTAATCTTCAAAAAGAAGCAGCCAGTTTCTTTTTCAAACTGGTAGACTCCAAATAAAATCCTATAAAATGTTTTGGGGGAGAAAAAAATGCAGCTTCCTTAAGAAAATAACTTGGCCTACACTCTTTGTTTATAGCTTGGGAAAAATATTTTTTTACTTAAGCGCATCAAGAGGAAATTTTAACGGCACATTTTGGTTGCATCATTTAGAACTTGTGAAAAATGATGTTTAAGCTATCATGTTTTCATGGTTTAGAAAGCATGGCAGGGAAAGGTTTTTAAAAAATTATCCAGAACAGCGAAATGTCAATCCTCATTTTATACCCTCATAAACAACATCAATTGGATGGAAAGCCCTTGTCAAGCTACCGGCCTCTCTGGTTACTGTTTTTCTAGGTTTCCTTTCCCTGCTTGATTCTGCTTTTTGATAAGAGATCAGGTAACCATGACAACACTGCCCAGTGGAAAGTCCTTTCATTTTGGTGCTTTACATAATCCTGAAAATAAATCTATCTGTTTGACACTTGCTTCCTTTTCTTATACATTTTTTCCTTTAATCTTAGCACAATACATCCCAAAAGAATCTTGCTACTTCAGAGGATTTGCTGCCACAGATGTGATTTCCTATTAATGGCAGAGTTGACTTGGCATTTTCTGAGACTAAGATTCCCGCCATGGGTTCCCCCACCCCCCGCATACTTCAAGCTGAATTAATAGCTCCATTATCCAGTTCTTGAAGACTAGCAACTCTGTGATGGTTCGCTGGGGTCTTTTCCTAATTTAAGACTTACACCATAGAAGTCCATGTCATCCAACATGGTGGCCCTTAGTATTCAGCCTTAAAAAGCCTAATTTCACAGGGATAATTCTGGTAGGAAACTTTCTATAGTCCACAGTGGATATGAAGCACTGGTTTCACACACAGCCAGATTTTGCTGGTGTGATAACCTAGCTTGAGCTAATACATCTTGAAAGATCAGGGCTCTAATATAATTTAATGTGTGAACCTGATAATCTGCCTCTGAAATGAGAAGGTATATTGTACCCACTTGGAAATGATAGAATTCTGAGCCATGCTAAATGACTGGCTGCTTTTTCTGTCCTCTCAGTGAAACCAAAGATTTGATTCCCTACTGTATAAATTCTAGAAACTTCCATGATGATGAAAAGCTGCCCCCCCACCCCCAACAGTGAGTTTCCTACATTGATGGCTGTGTGGCAATTCAGAGGAGCTGAATGCAGTGAAGGTCTTCATTGGCTGGGAAGAAAGTTATCATCAAGGTCAGAATCAGGTCATCATCCTGAAAGCAGACCTCGCTCTTATCTTTACCAACTGGTTTGGATTGCCTTCAGACACACTGCCATTGATTCGATTTATTTCCCTAATGGTTGCGTTCTGCTTTCTCTCAGGAGCCTTAATGCACAAGACAGAGGGACCCTCTGCCCGTATGTCTGCTTATTAACAGTTATTGAGTTTAAGGAGTCTATTCAACAGGAGCTTTGGCCGTTCCAAGAGAGGACTGTAGGAACAAGTGAAATAATGTGTTGAATAGACTTATAGTCCCTTTTAAGGACACATTTATCTTCTGTGGAATCCAGGAGAGTCCACGTGTAACACACGAAGAGTAGTCATATCACTGTCATTCAAATTAACTGGATGTTCCAATGACCATCATTTTGAAAGTTCTGGGGCAGTCACAGGGCCACGTACACTACAGCAGTAGTGGGCACATAAGGGTGTCCAGCAGGGAATGACAGTAAGTCCACCCCGTTCTGAGTCAGTTCAGAGAGGGCTACTTTTTCTTCCTCATTCTCATAAAGGCCTTGGCCAACAGTGGCCTTGGGTAAACTGATTTTACTGTATCACCATCCATACTTCACCACCTGGATGAACCTCTTTGCACAAGACACTATAATAATGAACACTCTGCAGAAAGAATAGGAAGATATATAACTGAGACATTAAGATTTAAGAGATGATTATGACTGCTGAGTCATAATACATATTCCTTTTTGCTTTCTGGTATATTGGAGTAGACAGAGGGAAATATCTGAAATCTCTAAATTGTAGTCCAGTTGCCTTGATCTCTGATAATGATTGTATAGCCTTTATCTTGTGCCCCTGTGGTTGTAAAAACCTTGTGGCTAACCTTCATTTGTACCCATTTATCTAGTTTTTCAAATTTAGAGTCTTGTATTCACTAAAGACAGCCCCTAATGTTTATTAATGAAGAGGCCTTGAGTCAGCCCAGAATTAACCCACCCCAAATTAAACTTATCTTTTTTTTTTTTTTTTTTTTTTTTTTTTTTTTTTAAGGAAAGACAGAGAGAAGGAAGGAAGGATAGAAGGAAGGAAGGAAGGAAGAAAGGGAAACATTTTTAAACATTTTCTTGTTTTATTGTATTCTGTTTCTCCGTTTTTGTTACATGGGCTGGGGCCGGGAATCGAACCGAGGTCCTCCGGCATAGCAGGCAAGCACTTTGCCCGCTGAGCCACCGCGGCCCACCCTAAACTTATCTTGATAACCGAAACTGAATCTAACCAAAATGGACCTGCCTGACATGAGCGGTAGCTTAGACTTCAATCTACAAGTCACCTATGTCTCATTATAATACTAAAAATCATACCCATCATCATATTAAGGCTGCCATTTTCATTCATGCATTCTGTGACTAAGCATGTAATCAATCTGCACACGCTTAATAATTAGGTCAGCTCTAATTACATCATCTGGGGCCACTGTGCTCATTATCCTAAAACCTGCCCCTCTTTTAATTTTCTAAAACTATGAGAATTACCTCAGTTTTTGGGAGACAGAGTTTGGGCTGATTGGCCTTCTGATCTGCTATGCACTTTGTAATAAACTTTTCTCTCTTTGAAATCCTGGTGTCTCAGGAATTGGTCATTTGACCACATCGGGCAAAAGCATCCACCACCTTTATCCAGTAACGGATACAGGGTGAAGGTGAAGGGAAAAATCAATGCACCGATAGCTCAGTAGCTTAATATATACAGTATGATAGCTGAAAATAGATTGGCTTTGAATTCCAGGTTTGGTGCAATTTAGCAGTAAATTACTTATCTCTCTGTGATTTTGCATCCTTGTCTTAAACTCAGATGATCCTATCCATAGAGTTGCTTTGAAGACTCCTCAAGATAAGGAATCTTAAGCCTTTAGTGCAGTGTCCTACTAGATGATAAGGGTTCAATGCATATTAGCTGTAATTATGACTGTCACTCCCCTCTCTTAACCTCTTAACTAACCCAGGTTTACTTTACCTACCCCTTTATGGGAGCTGAAAATGGGTCTCCTGAGACTGCAGGGGGAGAGAGTGGGAGGAAGAAGAGAAACTGGAGTTTGGGTAATGGATAAACCATATTCATAAGGGTCTCCAGACATCAAGGGATATACCAAGATATAATCAGCGATGTGCCTTATCCAAGAAGATTCTTTTTAAACCAAAGTAGATTGATTTCATTTTTTATTACTTGATTTATTTTTGCATATCATCTTTTGTGCTTTTAAAGTCAAATTTCTCTGAATATGGTTGAGAGCATGCTTACAGTAATTTCTACTTGCAAATTCAAAAACTAGAGAGCAGATTGTACTGAATTCTCTGCTTCTGCTTAGTAATAGTGTTGCTTTCTTTTTTTTTGTCTCTGACTTTCCAGTGTGGCCAACTGATCCTTGTACTGGACTGAGGTATTCGTCTTTCAATACCTAGGACATGGTGCAAGGCTTTAGCTCCTCTTCTTTGCGTACTTAAAGAATATATATATATATATATATTATTTCTCTTTAATAATTTTAACTGAAAACCAGGCAGCTTTACAAATAGATATTTAGCAGCAATGGTTTCCATGAATACTCTCTCTGCTGTATTTATAATCTATTTAAGATCTCTAATGACAGGGAAATTCTAGGCTCAGAAAATATGCTTACTTGCTTCCAACTAAATGTCATCATGCCATCTTCAAAGTCTCTAAGGGCATGCGGAGCAAATGTCTCTAATTTGTTTACTCTTTGAATTTGTTGAATTGAAATACTTATAGGAATTTCTAATTTGAAGGCAATTTTTTAAATTTAACTTTGACTTAACCTATACAGCTATATGGGATGGTAGAAAAAACTTGGCCTGGGAGCCAGACCAGTGCCCTACAGCCACATCTGTTCCTAATTATGTGTTTCATTTGCCAAGGCTGTCACAATGCAATACACCAGAGATGGACTGGGGAGAGGGTGGTTAGCTGGACAGCATCTCAACATCTCAGCAGCTCAGCACACCTTAACTAAGTTTTCAGAGCTGGTTCAGAACCAGACATTTGGAGATGCAGAAAGGAAATGGTGGAATTCAATATACCAGAAATGGAACAGTTTTTTAAAAGGGAAGTTATTAAGTTGCAAGTTTACTATTCCAAGGCCATGAAAATGTCCAAATTAAGGCATCCGGAGAAAGACGCCTTCACACTAAAGAAAGGGCAGATGAACTTTGGGGTTTTTCTTTCAGCTGGAAGGGCACATGGTGACATCTGTTGCTTCTAGCTTCCTCTCTTTATTTCATAAGGCTTCCCCAGGGGCATTTTCCTTCTGCGACTCCAAAGGTCTCTGGCTGTGTGGGTGCTGTCAGTGTTGCTGGCTTTTCCCAAAATTCCTCTCAAACGGCTCCAGAAAGCAACCCCACCTTGATTGGGTGGAGACACATCTCCATGGAAACTATCTAATCAAAAGTTACCACCCACAATTGCATGTGACACATCTCCATGGAAACAATCAAAGAGATCCCACCCAGCAATGTTGAATAAGAATGAAAGAACTTGGCTTTTCTGGGGTACACAGCAGATTCAATCTGGCACACTACCTAATGTCACTCTAAGTAAAGAAAAATTTAAAATAGTAGCATGAATTTTGCCATTCATCTTTATATTGTGGGATATCAGCTTTGAGTGCAAATTTAAGAGTATTTGACTCTTGCAATCACCAAAATTAGTTTGTATTTTGCAGATATGTTTTGTTCTTAGCAGAATAGTAGAAAAACTGCCATAAACTAAGTCAACTGTTTTCATTGCACTTCTTGATATATGTATTTTACCAACACTGTCTATGTTTAGTTTACTGATGAATAAGAAAGTATTGAAAGGAAAAGAAGCCTTGAGTTTGCCCTGTCTTTCTCTTTACTTCTATGCCATCATTTTCTGTATGTGGTTGACTTATACACAAGTAAGAAAGTATATGACAGGATTTCTTGGTTTTCTGTATTTCTTAGGAAGCCATTGCCTTCTTTCTGTGTTTCAAGCATGTTCCAGTTGAATGGAAAGCAAGGCCTCTCAGGGGCTGTCATCCCACCCTCCACCCTCAAACCCTTGTTTACTCAATCGTGGAGGTAATACATTTACTTGCACTCCAGTCTTGTTGAACTCCCCACTCATTGTGGGTCCACCAGAATTCTGTGCTGATGGGACATCTTGAACACTAACATGCAAATGGAGTGGTAAAGAAATATGGATACACACATTCCATGTAGCTTGTCTGCTTACATGCATGCTTCTTTTGTCCCATTGGTCTTTAGTTCCAAGACACAAGTTCAAAGATAAAATCATTAAGCATATCCAGAGGGCAACCACACAGCACAAAACCAAGGTTGAGATCTTTCTGAGGGGGAGGCTCTGCTGGCCCATACACATCCCAAGCCCATGTAGCTGCCTGATCTTTACATCTCTAGATCCTATATTATGCTCTAATTTTTTTTGCATGGGCAAGTACCAGAAAATGAACTTGGGTCTCCAGCATGGCAGATGAGAATTCTGCCGCTGTGCCACCATAGCCCTCTAATTCATTTTTAACATGTTCTATTTTTATAGAGCCAATGACTACAACTTAAGGAATTATTGGTCTGATCGTGGCGTTTTAAAACAGCTTTATTAAAGTGTAATTTACGTACATAAAATCCACCCACTGTAAATGAACAGTTTGATTGTTTTTAGTAAAAAGCTCCACCCTCCTTCCCCCAAACCTGGGCTCTTTTCCCTAGCAAAATCTGTACAACTATACCTAACAGTGCCAGGAGAAGTACTAGCAATGAAAGTTAAGAAGGGTACCCTAGATCCAGCCTAGATCTATGAACTTGGGCAACTTATTAACCTCTTCAAGCTTCTGTTTCCATATCTATAAAATGAGAAGAGTAGAATTTACCTTGCAGAAATGTAATTTGAGTGAAGTGAGATAAGGTATTTAAAGCCTTCAGTGCAGAGTGCTTAAAAAATATTAGTAATTGTCCTTGTTGTTATTGGCTGATTTGTCACAAGTGCTGTTATTTCCAACGTTATTTCCCAATGGAACCAACACTCTCTAATTGCCACATATTTTCAGCTGAGCTAATTGATAGATTACATCTCCAACTCTGTTTCCAATTGTAGAATAAACATCACTAGGCACATAGATTTCAATGAAAAAAAATTCACTCTATGAATGATTTATTCTGGGAGTTTACATGCTCTTCTCTCGCTTTCTCTCTCTCTCTCTCCCTTGAAATATATGCAGTCTGGATATTGCTGATTGCATTCTTATAGTAGTTTAAAGATTCTTTCTTAAAGAAAATAAATTGCACTTGTGCTCACTCCACATGGATCAATTTATTCAGATGTTGAATAATTGACATTATGGATTACTATCAATGAACATTATGGGTTACATCATTGGGAATTGTGCTTTAGAGAACCTGCATGTTTTAGAACTATTCAGGCTTTATTTTGTTATTAGAATTGGAAATATTCCATTTTAGTCTTGATAGCATGACTACTAAATCAAATTACAGACTTATTAGTGCCCATCATTAAAATACAACCAGTAGCAAATGAAATGAAATGCAAAAATTAGTCAGGCTTGGGGTAGAATTGATATTAGTGGTGTGCTGTTAAGCCAGCTCTTTGGGGAAAAAAAAATTCTCAGATTTATAGCATTTCCCATGGTGTAAGAACTCTCAACATGGCCAATTTCAGCTACCGACGTGATGTCACTGAATGTGGACCTGGGATGAGAGGGACACAATATGCTATCAGGAGTCAAGAGGTACCAGCACATCCTATCTAGAGTCTGGACTTAAATGGCACAATAACTTGGAGAATGTAAGCAAAACCTGCTAATTTCCTCTTGCTCTGTGAATCCGTAAAAATTTAGTGAGAAGACTGGTGATTTGGAGCTGTATGAACTCCAGAAGATGTTCTTAAACTTAATCCCTTCCTGTGGGTGTGAACCAATCAGAAGTAGGAGCTTTTGATGAAGTTACTTCAGTTAAGGTGCGGCCCACCTAAATTAGGATAATTCTTAATTCTATTATGGGAGTCCTTTATGAACAGAGTGAAATTCAGACGCACAGAGAGAAAGCCATGGGAAGCAAGAAGCCAAAGGTCAACAGAACCCAGAAGAGAAGGGAGAGAACAGGAGAAGTCACCATGAACACTGCCATGTGACTTAGGAGCCAAAGACCAAGGATCACCAGCAGCCAGCTCCCCAGTCTTTGGGTAGAAAGCATCACCTGGATGGTGCCTCGATTTGGTCTTTCTTTGAGCCTCAAAATTGTGAGCTAATAAATTCTCATTGTTTAAGCAGACCCATTGTATGGTATTTGCATGAACAGCCAAGGAAATGAAGACTTATTAATGAGATGACATTTTGCTAAGAAGTAGTTATTTGTTGTGTGGAATTTTGTTTGTGTGGTATAGCTTCTGAGCTGCGAATGGATGTGACTAGGCCTCAGGGACAGCTATATAGAGAGAGATAGAACAGGTAACCCCTTATACGGTATCATTTGAGGCAATTTTCATGGTAAGCCATACCGAGAAGTATATTTTATGATGCAACCTGGCAAACACACACACAGACACACAGACACACATGAAACCAAAGTTTCAGCAGTAAGTTCTTACCCCTACTACACACAATGCACTCTGATATTTCAGAGTATATTTATTTTCCATAAAACTCTAAAATTTTTCATTCTGAAAAAATGTTAGTTATAACCCTAAATCTACAAGCCCCTAAAGAGTTTGGATCTATAGTTAATCAAACCCAGACCCTTTCCTTTCAATCATCTTCCTACTGGCTTTTCTATGCCACTGGAAATTCCAACTTCAATAATCCAAGCTCAGGCCTCAATGACTCTTGTAAAATATGAAGCAGGTCAGCAATCCAGTTAGCATCTGAATGGGATGCATAATGCAGATATTCTGTCTGGTCCTCCTGGGAAAACTGTACAGGTCAATTTTAAATATTTCACTGGAACCCCTGGGCAGCTGGGGGTCCTCATGGAGTGAGACATAGATCACCAGTGGGACTCTATTGACTAACTTATGCACTTAGGTTATCCTTGCTAGCTCTGAAAGGGATTTAAGGTTGCTTACAAGGAAATATATAGTACAGTGATGTCAAATAGGTAAAAGCACAAAATAAAATAATAAGGCAAAGTAAATGATAGGAGAATAGGATGGATCCAGGAACAAGGCTAATATACCTATTACATTTCTTTAAACTCTATATGTTTATTATAGGTGAGACATGTATTTTGGCTTTAACATTTCATGCAAAATGTATGAAGAGGGAGGGCAAAATAATTCACGTAATACCTAAGTTAAAGAAAACAAATCCACTGCTTAGACAAGGCCAAGTATTTCCGTATTGAGAACAGTGAGATTCCTCCAGTAGGTTTTCCAAGAGAGAACACTAGGTAACGTGAATGTCTTTGCAACATCTTTTGACTAAATGAAACAACAGATTTTGAGGGCCTTTTCCCTATAACACTCCTCATTTAGCCAAGGGCTTTCTATCAAAGTGCAATTCAGTAGGTGCCCATATGCGTGCATCCCAGGTGCAAAGTCACTGGTGATCCTAGTTCATCCAGAGATAAGTTATTAATTAGCTACTTGTTCTCAAGCTTAGTCTGGCATCAGAGGTGAAGTTTTCATGAATTCATGGTGAAAAGAAAAAAATAAGGGTAATGCAATGAATTATGAATTTTCCATAAAATGAAATCTCTACAAATCTTTAACTTAAAATACTAATTTTTGTTACATCCTTACTTGGTAAAATAAGTTAGCAACCTATATCAGTAACCAACCTGAAAACAAATCTTGACTGGCCTGTGAAATATAGAAATTTGGGAAACTACTGACCTAAGTGAATGGAAAGACAGAAAATCCTCCATGAATATTCTTTTTCTCAGCAGGGCTTTTGCTAGAAATTACACCCCCTGACAAATATCTGGAATGTGACTTCCCAAGGTTAATAGTTCAATGTAAAGCCATATGTTTTAAAAATTAGTCAAGCTTGGGGTAGAATTGATAGATATTGCTGTAAAAATGTAGGAACCAGACAAGGACAAAGCTACCCCACCTCCCCTCTGAGTTGAGCCAAGGAAGTTCTGAAGGCAGGGCCAAGAGTATCCTCGGGAAGTTCCTTTTGATGCCCACTAACTTACGGACAAATAGGTGAGAGATATTCCCAAGACTGACACCATTGAGTGAGGCCACAATAGGTCTAACTTTGGAGCATTGTAAAGCAGAGTAAGTATTTATCTTGAATATTAAAAACAAAACAAAGTAAAAATCCAAGCAAACAAAAGCTCCAAACCAAAACAACATAACAATGATAGAATGCTCAGTTTTGAGTAAGCAAACTTCCTTGGTTTCCCTGAAATATTAACAACTCTGTCTACATAATGGGTGGCACCATTGGTAGACTAAATTAGTAGCTACATATGAATAGCTATCATTTACTGAGCCCTATTCTAAGCATTTTACATGTACACATATTTGATTCTCATGGCCACCTATGAGCTAGTTATTATTATTAATATTATACCCACTTTACAGCTGAGAAAATCAATACCAAGAATTGTTAAAATAAATGTCATCAAACTACTGAGGGGTGCAGCCAAGCTGTAAACCCTGGCAGGGAGATTCCAGAGACTGTACTCCGGAGAAGTTCTACATACTCCTTATCTAGCTGTACTTTTGGGAAAAGTTGGTGATAGCTTCCAAGGAACTTGGTCTTAGAGTAGTTAATTGATGACCATTTTCTCTGCCAATAACCAAATAAAAAAGATCATTTTCTTGGAAGGTCATTTCTACCTATAGTAACAAAATCATACCATCTTCAGAAGGTCAATTCTAGCTATAGTAATAAAATCTCACAATTTTCAGGTAAGACTATGCTTTCTGTGTTCTTTTCTCTAGAGTCCTTGTTCTCCAGTTCATCCCAAGGTGGCATCAAATTGTCTAGATGTGAGTTAAAAATGAGGGGCATGAGGAATGGACTGGTGGGTGGTTCTGGTGCTCAGAATACATCTTCACTGCATACATTAAGTATTTGACTGGACTGGCTGGGAGGTTATTCCCGAAGCCCTGCCTTGTGGAAGGCACCCAAGAGCAGTATCTGCACGAACACAAATGTCCACAGTGTCTCTGTCGTGTTCTGGTATCATAGGCCCTTTCAGGTTTGATTCTACCGAATCAAAGACCTGGAAAAGATAAAAATAAATCACAAACTATCTCTTATTATGCCTACTGGATTTCTCCCCAGATGAAAGAGGGCCTAACCATGGTTATCAGTGGATTAGCTGTGCCTTGGGCACATCTTCTAAGATGCAGGTAGCAGAACAGTCAGCAGTCATGCGTCTCCTCACCAGAGGTGGGGGCCTCTGTGTTGTGCTTTCAGCTGGAAGAATTCCAGTCTCTCACATGATCCCCCTTTCCAATTTGTGCCACTTTTCATGGTAAATTGTCACCATAGCAACACCCCAGTGCTCTTTGAGCCTCTGGTCAGCAGCAACACGGGTTCTTTCCAGCAGTGAGTCAATAGATGTTCAAAGTTTCAACAAGTTAGGAAATCACAGGTACTCAGAGCAGATAAGGATCCAGTCTTTGAGACTGTTTTATCAATTTCCCTGAGTCCAAATACAGCACTTCTCTCCCCACCGTTACAGCTAGAGTTTAATCTCTTGCCTCTGGGCTGCTCAGGAAATCTGTTCTTCAGAAACTTCTTTCTCAACCTAAACTTTTGTGTGCTATTCTAGCCTCTCCTTCTTTCTAATTTGTGTCTGGGGTCTTTGTTCTCTTTCTGTACTGCAGATCTTTTAAAGTCTCTTAATTCTTTTGGGGAAAACAACCCTGGTTTATCCATGATTATCTGCCTCTTCATTATCCTATCTACATGTCACAGATTATCCACAAGAGGTCCCAGTACAAACTGTGGAGGCAACTCACCACTGGGTGGCAGAAATAGAGCTCTAGGGACATAGGGGACAAATTTGCCAGTACGTTTTTTTCTACTCCGAAAGTTCTTGCTTTTGACCCCACAAAGGAGCACTAAGTATTCGTGCATAGACTCACACAACAACTGTTTATTGGCAAAGAACTGTGTTAAAGCCGGTTATAGAATTACTTGGGTTCCATTAGAGTGTCTAGTAAGACTGCTATGGTGCACATTACATGATACGAATGATTACATTATGGTAGAGTGGGAAAGAAAGTACAAATAAGGTATAGGGGTTCTGAATACTTTGCTATTGAGAATTAAAAATGAATAAAAATAAAAGAAAATAGGAATAAACATTTTAGAGTGTGAATGAAATTAAAGGTCACCCAGGCCATCTGGTTTGCTTTACAGATGAAACAAATAGTTCCAAATATGTTTTTAAAAAAACAACCAAACAAGAAGTTATATATTTTGTGAAAAAATTGGGTCTAGAACACAGATCTGTGGATTGCTAGCTTGGAGCAATTTTCTTTATACCAAGTGGTTTTCCGCAATAACACAAGAACATGTGGATCACAAATTGAATCTAAATTAGCAATAGCTGGGAAAGTTGTGTTTAAAAACGACCATATTAATTGGGGACCATCATAGAAAAAACAGAAAATAATTCTTTGGTTATATTTCTCATTAATTCATTCCTTGTTGGAAGAACTCCATCCAAAGGAAAGGTGTGAAAATAAAGGAAAGGAACTAAGACCATAAGAGAGGTTATGGAAATCAGAATTATTTAGTCAGAAAAAAAAAAGAATGTTAATGGGGAATTCTTAAGCCTCTGGGGATTAGGGGATCCTAAACCAGCTGTTGCCCATCTTTCCAAAGGGTAGAAATTCAGAGAAAATAAGACTTCCATATCAACCAGAAATGATGACGTGAGATGCAAGGAAAAAGTTCCTTTTCTGAGGGTCTAATAAACACAGAGAAAGGAAGTTGCAGAAAGCTGCAAACTCCCTTTAGACCTTTCCCTTTCGATCTTCTTACCTGGGGAACCAATCTCCTCTCCCAGAAGTCCTTTAGACCTGCCTGGAAGTGAGGCTGAAATGCAAGGAATACCCAGGAACTTGGAAATTTGTTCCAATCCCAATGCCCATGCTCCATAGATCTTATAAATTAGGGGGGAAAAGACAAAATTAAAAGGTGATGTATTATTTCCTGGTGATAAGAAAGTGAATGGGATACAGATACACTGCCATGTCTTTGAAATGAAAGAGCTAATGAAGTGCTTCTTTCTCAACCTAAACCTAAAGTACGTTGCTTTACAAATGGCCATTTTTTAGGGATAGCTAACCAAAATACTGAGAAGGAACCATGCTTGTCTCTGGAGCCTTGCTGTGGAGTTTCCAGAACCTTCTTGCTCTTTCCTTCTCACCTAAATTATCATACTTCAAAACAACTCTATACTGTTGATGAATCTGGAAATTATTAAGAATGGGCTAAGTCCCTGGTTCCCAACCTAGACATAGAATCATCTAGAAAGTTAAAAAAAAAAAAAAACAGGAAGAAAATCCAGTTCCCACTGCAGAGATTCTAAGGTGTAAAATAGACAGTAGAATCTGAGCATTTGTAGATTTGAGAAAGCTCTATAGGTGATCCCAATGCCCAAATTGGAGAATATTTAACTTGTGATATTTTTGTCTCCCAGAGGTATTTTTACTTAGCAGGGATCTTTTGGAGACCTCTAAAACTTTTAAATCCCCAGAAAGTGGATCTGAGATGGAGTCTTTGTGGCATAGGTAGGCTAAGCCTTTCTGGGGGAGGAAGGATTCATCCCTTAAATTGTTCCATAACAAGCTCCAGGTACCCTGAAGACTTGATAGTATCCTTGGCTTTGCAAAGAGCAGTGCTGCCATAGCATGAGGATGATTCTAAGGAAGGGAATGGAACATCAAACACTTAGGAAATGTGGCAGCACCCTTGGGAAAGGATGAAGTGAAATGCAAGGCTGGTGGATCAGCAGGCCTGCTTTTCAGGGCTCTTTGCTTGGCTGTCTATGTATAACCTGCTATTGATTGGTTTCCAACCTAAGGTGTTATTTATCTATATATTTTACTATGTCCCATGTGCTTGTTCCTGTGGCACACACTGCTGAGCTTGTATAAATTCTAGGAGATTTGCCAATTTTTCTTTCCTCTTGAGCCAAACAATCAGCTGAGGAACCTAAAGGACATTGAGGAGTGGGGCTGCAAAGGATATTGATTGTGAATTGTTTACTGACCTTCACAGCTCCCTTGGACTTCCTAAACCAATCCTCTAGCCCGGACAGATAATCAGAGCTCTTCTGAGAAATTCCATGCTTCAGTATCACACTGACAGAAACTCAATATTTTCTTTGGAAGGATTTGGTGAGTCTGAATTGGCTGTTCATTAGTAAATGTTAGTAGTGCCCAAGTAGCAATTACCAACTAGTGTAACTTCTTAACTATATAGTGCAGCAGGGGCTTAATTGTTCTCCCAAAATTTCTTTTCTCCATCTTCTTAGGCTCAGGACCTATCTAGGTAGAGACTGGATTTCCTAACCTCCTTTGCAGCTGTATGTGGTCATGGATTACTTTCTCCCCAATGGCTTGTGAGCATAATTGAAATAGGTAACTTCCACCAGCCTTACCTAATTAAAAGGACATTGCTTGCCTGGGACTCCTTTTTATTATGAGGTAGAAAGTAGGCTGGTGGGTGAAGCAAGCTGTAGGCATGTAGGAGAGGATAATGTCATAGGGAACAATGCTTTAGATAGAAGGAACCTTGGAACCCTGAAGAATTTCACCAAGTGGGACCAACCTGCCAATCTGTACTGCTTACCTAGGGACTTTTACATGAGATAAATGTCTATTTTATTTAACCACTTGCTGTAAGTTGAATTGTGTCCCCCCTCCCAAAGATAGGTTCATGTCCTAAATCTGGAAACATGACCTTATTTGGAAAGAGGTAATCAAATTAAGATGAGGTCATTCTGGATGAGGGCAGACACTAAATCCAAAGGCTGATGTCCCTATAAGAAAAGAAAAGTTTGGACACAGACACACAAAGAAAATACCATGTGAAGATGGAGACAGAGATTGGAGTGATGTGTTGCTAAGCCAAAGGATGCCAAGGATGGCTGTCAAGCTGGGAGAGGTGCATGGAACGGATTCTCTCCCATTGCCTTTGGAGGTAGCATGGCTAACACCTTGAATTTGGACTTCTGACCTCCAGAACTGAGAGAGAATAAATTTGGGTTGCTTTAAGCTGCCTAGCTCATGGTAATTTGTTACAGCAGCCACAGGAAACTAATCAACTACCATGTTGTGAATCTCTTTGTTTCAGCTGCTGACTTTACCTTAATTAATACACAGTTGCAATATGTCATTTTTGTTTGTTTTTTTCCTAAAGGAATTATGTGTTTTGTTGCAACAGAGAGCCTTAGAAGAACTAGAAATCCAACTTCCTCCAAGGCAGGATTATTTATAATCTCCCTTCAAGAAGTCATACAGGCTCTGTGCCAATCCTTTTGTGAGGGCATCTATACCAGTTGGGGGCCAGTCCATGGGGCCACTTTGTTCACACTTCTATACTTTCCTGCCTTGTGACCAACAATGTAGAAGGATGTCACTGTAAAACAGCAATGCTAATTGGCATCTAACGCATCCTTTCCCAAAGTATGATCTACCTCACACCCATTGTCAAAGATATGCCTCAAACAATGTGCCCTGGAGCTTGGAAAACATTTATACTATTCCTCCCCCTTGAAGATTCAGGGAGCAAATTCACATTTCAATGTTTAGAGAAGTCTAAAAATAACTTTGTTTAAACCAGAATTTATTAACTGCAGTTATTTATGCACCACCTCCACACACTTACTTCTTTTCTAAATAATAGCTGTAAATATTATGTAGAACTAGTGTGTTTTGTAGAGCATATTTTGGAAAATGTGGCTCTAACTCATGATCTTGCCTTAAATGGTCTTATTTTCTAAATCACTGAGCCATTCAACCATAGATAGAAAAATGTTGGTATTTGTTTATATTGTTTGATTATTGGATGTTAGCCCAGTCAGTAGTAAACAGGAAATGTTTTTATTTGAGAATATACCAAGAACTCCAGAAACAATGGCAGAGACATACCAATGAACCATTAAACACGTAACTAAACTATTCCTTTCTAGTACCTTCTTTGGCAGGGCTTACTTGTAGAGAATACAATTTTTACCAATAAGAAAAGAGGTTTCTCTCCTTTTAAATTTCAGCCTGTCTTAGTAGATAAAGTATGGATTCTGGGGTCAAAGAGAACTAGATTTGAAAGCCTTTTACCAGTTGTGAGACCTTTGGGAAATGATTTGTTTTTACTGAGCCTCAATTTCCTCTCTCATAAAATGGGGATGAAAATACATTATCTTTGTGGTGATAAGATACTGGCAGTAAAGCACCAAGCAGAGCACCTACTACTAGTAGGAATTCAACAAATGGTTATCTATGGGACAATCTCTTCTCATCTCACCCTTCCCCCTTTTTAATGTGCATAAAAATTTCAAACTGACTTTCCTCTATATTTCATTACTGTAGGACACATTCCATGTTCCTTAGCCAAGAAATTTATTTAGCATCTATTTTTAATTATTGGATATAATTTGTTGATATTTCCACCCAGGTATTGTCTTCCTATTCCTCAAAATTGCTACCAAATATGAATAGTCAAGTCTTCCTTCTCTTTCATCCTTTGAATTTCATCCTTTGAAATATTTGAGTCCCATTATTGAGGGTGCTATAGTACTCCTTTTTATGATAATGGATCAATACTTGAATTATTGATAAGGTATATTACATTAATTGATTTTCTTGTGTTGAACCAGTTTTGCATACCTGGGATAAATCCCACTTGGTTATGATGTATAATTCTTGTAATGTGCTGCTGGATTTGTTTGCAAGTATTTTGTTGAGGAATTTTGTATCTATATTCATTAGAGAGATTAGTCTGTAATTTTCTTTTCCTGTAGTTTCTTTGTCTGGCTTTCCTATTAGGGTAACGTTGGCATTATAGAATGAGTTAGGTAGCTTTTTCTCCTCTTCAATTTTTTTTGAAGAATTTGAGCAGGATTGGTCCTAATTCTTTCTTGAATGCTTGGTAGAATTCACATGTGAAGCCATCTTGTCCTTGACTTTTCTTTTTTGGGAACTTCTTGATGACTGATTCAACCTCTTTACTCGTGATTGGTTTGTTGAGGTCATCTATTTCTTCTTGAGTAAATGTTGGTTGTTAATGCCTTTCTAGGAAGTTGTCCATTTCATCTTTGTTGTCTAGTTTATTAGCATATAGTTGCTTATAGTATCCTCTGATCACCTCCTTATTTCTGCAGGGTAAGTACTTATGTCCCCTCTTTCTTTTCTGATTTTATTTATTTGCATCCTCTCTCCCTCTCTCTCTTTATTTTGATCAGCTTACCTAAGAGTACATTGATTTTATTGGGTTTCTCAAAGAACCAAATTCTGGTTTTGTTGATTTTCTCTATTGTTTTCTTGTCCCCATTTTCATTTATTTCTGTTCTGATCTTCGTAATTTCTTTCTTTTTGTTTGCTTTGGGGTTAGTTTGCTGTTCTTTCTCTAATTCTTCCAAGTTTGAACAGATAATTTCATGATTTTTGCTCTTTCTTCCTCTTCTTTTTTTTTTTTTTTTTTGGCATGTGTAGACTCTGAGAATTGAAACCAGTTCTTGGGTATTTCAGAAGAGAATTCTACCACTGAGCTGCACTTGCATCGCCCTACTCTTTCTTCTCTTTAAATATAGGCATTTAAGGCAATACATTTCCCTCTCAGCACTGCTTTTCCTGCAACCCATATGTTTTGATTTCTTGTGTTTTCATTTTCATTTGCCTCAAGATATTTACTAATTTCTTCCTTGACCCACTAGTTGTGTAAGAGTGTGTTGTTTAGCCTCCATATGTTTGGGAATTTTCTCATCCTCTGCTTGCTAGTGATTTTAATAATGGATCAATAAGTGAAAAATATCATAGACTTTGCACTAACACTAACATTTTCCAACTAAACTCTTTTTTCCCATTCCCTTTCAGGGATCAAAATATTATGACTCTAATTAAATCTCACTTATTTTCCCACTGCTTTGTTTTAATAGATGTGGGCACTACGTGATACTGAAAACCCAAACTGCACTTTTCATAACCCCAAAATTTTTAGGAAATTGAGAATGGTTATACAGATAACTATAACATAAACAATAGGAATTTGTTTGAAATTTTGTTTATTGGGCCAAATTTATACAAGGGGAAAGTTTTGCTTGTGGCTTTAGAAAAGTAGCTTGTAGCATACAAACCTTCCCTAAGAATAATTATAAAAGCTGAATAAGATTTTTTTAATTCAGTTATTTGAAGATATTAGAGGAAACTAAGGCAGCTAGGACTTGAAGGGACAAAATTCCAGACACTTCCCTTGATATCAATACTTGATAAAAATAGTATAAGAAAGGAGTATTATAGCATACCCACGTTCATGAGTATCAATATAAATCTCATTCAAAATATTAGCAAACATAATTCAGCATTATACATAAAACATATAACCAAGTTATACATCATAACCAGGTTGATTTTATTCCATGAACGCAAAGTTGTTTAATATTAGAAAAATCAAGCACTGTAATTTTCCATCTTAACTGAATAAAGGAGAAAAATCTTATGACCATCTCAATAGATGCAGGATAATTATTTGATAAAGTTTAGCACCTTGAGAACTTATAGAAAGCTAGAAATAAAAGGGGACTTCCTTAATCTAAAAAATTTAAAAGTTTCTGCAGAAACATAAACATTATAGTTAATGGGGAAATATTAAAAGATTTTCTCCTGTGATAAGGAATAAGACAGAGATGTCTTTTCCATCAGTTCTATTGTTAGAACTGATGACGATATTAACACTTTACTAGAGGTTCCATGGAATGGAATAAAGCAAAAAGATAAAAAAAAAAAAAAAGGGTGGGGGAAGAAGCATAAAACTATCATTGTTTGCAGATAATGTAATAGGGTACATAAAAACCCATAAAGATAAACTATTATACTTAAAAAGCGAATTTAACAAGGAAGGTCTCTAGACACAAGGTAAATATACAAAAGTTAACTATGTAACTATGCTGGTTTGAAACTGTTGTGTACCCCAGAAAAGCATGTCCTTTAATACTGATTCAATATTGTGGGGTGGGATCTGTTTTATTAAGTTGTTTCATGGATTTGTGACCCACCCAATTGTGGGTGGGATTTTTGATTAGGTAGGTGGTTTCCATGGAGATGTGTCTCCACTCATTAAAGGTGGGGTTGCTTATTGGAGTTCTTTAAGAGGAAACCATTTTTGGAAAAAGCTTCAAATTGACACAGGCAAGAGACCTTTGGAGATGCAGAAGAAATACACCCCTAGGGAAGCCTTTTGAACCAAGAAGTGAGGAAAGAAAGCTAACAAATGTCGTCATGTGCTTTCCTAGCTGACAGAGAAATCCTGAATTTCATTGGCCCTTTCTTGAGTCAAAGTATCTTTCTCTAGATGCCTTAGTTTGGACATTTTTATGGCCTTAGAACTGTAAACTTTTAACTTAATAAATTCCCTTTATAATAACCAACCCATTGCTGGTATATTGCATTCTGACAGCTTTAGCAAACCAAAACAATTTAACTATGTACTAGGAACAAACAATTAGAAAATGAACTTTATCTTTATCTAATAAAGGATGTGTAAAGCTGAAAACTGTAAAATATTACTGAGAAAAATTAAAGGAGACTGAAATAAATGGAGGAATATACCATACTTATGGATTAGAAGACACAATATTGAAAAGTTGTCTCTTCTCCCCAGATTAATCTATAGATTCACCGCAATTCCAAGTAAGTCCACACAGATTTGTGTGTATGTGTGTAAATTGACAGGTTGTTTCTAAATTTTACATGGAATAGATAATGGCTAAGAATAGTTGTAGTCTGTGTTATGAATAGTCATAACAATCTTGAAGAAGAACAAATTTGGAGACTTATACCACTAGATATCAATCATATAGTGTTTAATGTAGGGTGGTATTAGTACAAAGAGAGATAAATAGGTTAGTAGAAAGGAACAGAGACTTTAGAAATAGATCATACTACATGATTTAATCTATGACAAAAGTTGTACCTGCAAAGCAGGGGTGGAACTTACAGTATTTTCAATAAATGGAATGGAGACAATTAGATATCTGTAAGAGAAAAATGAATATTGATTTCCACTTCACAACATTTATTAAAATCAATTCCACGTTGATTGTGGATATAAATGTGAAGAAAATACAGGAAAATATTTCATAATTTTTGAATATGCAAAGATATCATTCATGGGCCACCAATGCATTTAAAATAAAGAAAAAAATTGACACAATGGGCTTCATTAGAGTTAGAATCAAAAGAGACTAGAGAGAGATGGAAACAGCCAAAATGTCCATCAACAGAAGAGTGGCTAAACAAACTGTGGTATATACATAGGATGGAATATTATGCAGCTGTAAGACAGGATAAACTTATGAAGCATGTAATAACATGGATGGACCTAGAGAACATTATGCTGAGTGAGTCTAGCCAAAAACTAAAGGACAAATACTGTATGGTCCCAATGATGTGAACCGACATTCGAGAATAAACTTGGAATATGTCATTGGTAACAGAGTCCAGCAGGAGTTAAAAACAGGGTAAGATAACGGGTGATTGGAGCTGAAGGGATACAGACTGTGCAACAGGACTAGATACAAAAACTCAAAAATGGACAGCACAATAATACCTAATTGTAAAGTAATCATGTTAAAACACTGAATGAAGCTGCATCTGAGCTATAGGGTTTTTTTTGTCTGTCTGTTTGTTTGTCTTTTTTTTTGTATTATTATTATTTTTATTTTTTTCTCTATATTAACATTCTATATCTTTTTCTGTTGTTTTGCTAGTTCTTCTTCTAAATCGATGTAAATGTACTAAGAAATGATGATCATGCATCTATGTGATGATGTTAAGAATTACTGATTGCATATGTAGAATGGAATGATTTCTAAATGTTGGGTTAATTTCTTTTTTTTTCTTTAATTAATAAAAAAAAAAGAGAGACTAGAGAGTGAAAAAGAAAGCTAGATAGAAGGAGAATATATTTGTAATACACCTATCTGGAATATATATATATGTGTGTGTGTGTGTGTGTGCTTATATATTATATGTATAATAGCTCTTACAATCAATAAGTAAAGATCGATAATACTTGTCCTCCCCATCCCCTCAAATGAGCAAAAATTTTGAGCAGGCATTTCACAAAAGACGATATCCAAATGGTCAAGAAACATATAAAAATGACTCAACATTAACTCTCAGGGAAATAGAAATTAAAATCACAATAAGATAGTACTACAAAATGGCTACAGTTTTAAAAATGATATTTCCAAGCTTTGATAAAGATGTGGAACAACTGGAACCATATACACTGTTGATCAAAATATAAACTGGTAGTTTAGAGAACTGTTAAGTAGTATATACTAAAGTTTTACATGCTCTGTGACCCAGCAATTCCACTACTGGGTTTATACCCAACAAATATGCATACATATGTATTTCAAGATATTGGATATTGAGACAAGAACATTAATTTCAGGATTATTCATAATAACCCTAAAGCTAGAAAAAACTACAATGCCCTCAATGGTACAGTGGACAAAGAAATTTTGGTATACTTATGAAATGGGTGCTATGCAGCAAGTGAAGTAGTAATTACTGGGTATCTGCTGTTTTTATATATTAAAAGAATGTATAAAGTTACAACCAGTAGTACTTTAGTACTCTTTGTATATCCTCAATAAGAATTCTCTTTGGGAATGGTTACCATTGAATATTTATTATTATTATATATAGTATTATATTATTTAAATAATTTTACTATTAAAGCTCTTGTGAAGGAAATTAGTGTGCATTAAGGGAAAGAAATTTCTGGTCAGATTTTTGTGAATACCTAGATACTATTTATCAAGCAAATGCTTTCACAGGGCATATTTAGTTATTTCATTCAAACTTACATCACTGTAAGAGTAATATGTCCATGTGCTTCTCATGGATTCATTGTAGTTGAAGTAAAAGGAAACTAAGGGAATCGTTAGGAGGGTTAATCCTGACCTGTTCCTTCTTCGGGAGGGCAGATTGGATATGTGATGACTGGAGTTGAACATTATGCTGAGTGAGACTAGCCAAAAACTAAAGGACAAGTACTGTATGGTCCCACTGATGTGAACCGACATTAGAGAATAAACTTGGAATATATCATTGGTAACAGAGACCATCAGGAGTTAGAAACAGGGTAAGATAATGGGTAATTGGAGCTGAAGGGATACAGACTGTGCAACAGGACTAGATACAAAAGCTCAAAAATGGACAGCACAATACTACCTAATTGTAATGCAATTATGTTAAAACACTGAATGAAGCTGCATCTGAGCTATAGTTTTTTTTGTTGTTGTTTGTTTGTTTTTATATATATTTTTTGTATTTTTTATTTTTATTTTTTTCTCTATATTATCATTTTATTTCTTTTTCTGTTGTCTTGCTATTTCTTTTTCTAAATCGATGCAAATGTACTAAGAAATGATGATCATACATCTATGTGATGATATTAAGAATTACTGATTGCATATGTAGAATGGAATGATTTCTAAATGTTGTGTTAGCTAATTTTTTTTAATTAATAAAAAAAAAAAAGGAAACTAAGGGAGATTTATAAACCTAACCCTACAGTAAATATGCAGTTAGTTGTGGGTCCAGGAAAAGACCCAGATGAACAAGGTGACATTCATAAAGAAGCTTAGTGGTCTGCCTAAAAGTCAGAGAGCATTCCTTCACAATTTCTGTTGTGGTAAAGTTTAGAAGGAAACGCCAACCAACATTATATTATCAGTTTATTCATCAATTTAATATTTACCAAGTACTTTAAGTTCCCAGAACTACCAAAAAAATAATAAAAATAAACTGCAATCCAGATTTCAAGATAAAATTAACAAATAGAAAAAAAATTAAAGACCAGTACTTATCTCATCAGCAACACTGGATCATACTAACATATACAAATGCCTTAAAAAATTTGAGAGGAAGAAATGGTCTTCTATCTGGGATTCTATGCAGAGGTAGACTAACAATAATCTGTAAAGGAAAAATAAAAGCATTTCAGACATGCCACATCTCAAAAAAAAAAAAATTATCTCCCTTTTACCTTTTCTTTGGAAGTTACTGGAGGAAGAGTTCTGCCAAAATTAGGGATTAAACTAAGAAAGAGGAAGACATGAAACCCAGCAAAGTGAAGATCCAACACAAGAGGAGAGTAAAGGATATTCCCGGGGTGATGGTCAATGGAGAACCCAAGCTGACCACTGAATAGGTGGCCTGGAGAAAAGAAAACAGAAGGGGAATGTTGTCATATTCTACTATCTAGCTCAACCATGAATAACATTTCTGTCATCAAATACATACTGAACAAAGAAAATTATGGTGCAATTTTATGATACAACTGTGCAAGGAGAAGAAGGGGGATGAGAAATTTGTGTTTTGTGGTTGAGGCAATCCCTGAAGCTGAAAACTCAAGAAGAAACAACATAATAATAAACCAAAAGAATCAGCTAAAAAGCTTTTTAGGTGACTACCTTAGAGGAACAGGAAAAGAAAAGCTGACGGTGAACTATCGTTTTTCATAACAAGCGTCATGGAGCTATTTGACTCCAACATTAAGCATGTTGGATTTTGATAAAAATAGACACCAAAAAAAAAATAAAAATATGAAAAGCCTTGAATTTTATGTCATCTTGGACAGATAACCTAACCTTTCTGACATCATTTCTAAAATAGAGTGATAGGACTGATAACCCTCTATTTTGAATGACCCCTGACCCACTAGATTTAAGAGATAAGCTACCTGATTCTAACTTTAAAACTCAATATGATCCCTGAAAATGGAGTCCGCATTTCAGAATTGGAAGGGATAATGGCATCACCTAGTTGGATTGCTCAGAACTCACAGTCATGAGCTTACTAGTGTGGCTGAGACCACTCGGGGACCTGGGACTCTAGATATTGATCCAAATGCTCTTTTTATATACTATAATGTCAGCAACGATGGGCTTAATGGGAGAGGTAGATGAGACTATGTAGACTACTTGCTAATCCTTAGAATATTATTTCTTGTAGATAAACTGGAGATGTGGTATAATTGAACCTCTCCCTTCTCCCCGAGTCTTCTTGACAGGGTTGTACATCTAATGGCAGAGTTACAACTTCAGAGAGTGGTACCTTTACCTCTCATTGCAGCCACGGTTAAAGTAAAGAAAGACACGTTTCTGATACAGAGAGGAATCCATCTTCCCAATCCTGAGATTACAATGCTATCAATTTCAGTAGGTGTCACCAAACCTTCCCTGAGGCCATCAGCAATTTCCCAGACTTATCTCTATACCCTGAGGTTGAATCAGTGCTGGGGTTATAACAGAGACACAAAAGTGAGTACATAAAGCACGAAAGAGTTGGCAGACAGTGTTACAGGTGACAATGTGCTGGGAGCACATCCTGTATGCTGCAAATCTCCTCCCTTCCCCCAGTCAATTTGCTGAGCGCTCCTGCATGCAAACACAAGAGGGAAATTGGAAAGCCAGTTACTAAGGAGACAAAACAGGTGCTCTGTGTGACTCATCCTCTCTTTGGAGAGAATCTGGGTACATTTTCTATGATGGAAGCTTCAGGGGTGATTAATTCACTTTTGATATCCATTTCAATGAACAAGGGCTGAGGAATTAATTTCAAATTTAAGCTTACTTTTTCCCATGACACAGAGAATGAGGGTGGAAATGGTTTAGGAAGCAAACTGGCAGAGGAAGGCAGGATATGATTCACTGTGAGGTTACAGGAGAATCCTTTCTGAGGGAAGAAATGAGAGAGGCAGAAGCTTCTGAATGAATCGGTGGCTTTGCCTCTGGGGTGGGGAAGATGTGGGTGAAAAATCAGTTATCTGGCCCAGTAGAAAAAGCTGGGAAGGGGCACGAAGTTAAAGTGATCCTATCTTGCTGTGCTAAATCCTGCAGAACAGCTCGTTCCATCCAGACAGTCGGATGGAACAAGCTATATAAGATAGATTTGGAGAGGGTGGAAAGAGGACAGAAGACTGAACACTTAATTTAGTTTTGACTTTCTTTCTGGAAGGCAGCAGGATGGTGCTAAACAATAGACAGACATCGATTGCAATCTCAGGAATGCTACCCATTAGCCACCAAAATCCCCTCTCTTTTTCCTTCATTATTATAGCGTCGTATATAGGCAGGTAGACAGAACACCCAACCGACCACCTTTCTCTGCTTTACAGCTGTTAGATGTGACCTCATTGTGGGTGACAGTGGAATTTAAGTGGAAGTGATGGGTGCCAGTTCCTAGCAATAACCTTGGGATGTGTTTTCTGCATGCTCTTCCACTGTCCCCTCAGCTGTAACCTGGTCACAGTGGGTGACCCTGTTTCAACCCTACAGCAGATGACAACGCCGTGGTAGATGATGGAAGGAGCCTGGTTCCCTGAATGGCCATGTGGAACAGAGAGCTATCTGCCAGCCTGGAACACTCACCTGGGACTGTTACACAAGAGAGAAGCAAACCCCTTTGTTCTTTAAGCCAATGTGTCAATGGGTCTCATTGTACCAGCAGCTTAGATTGACTAAAACTGGCCCTTTGAAAGTGTACCTCAGAGATGCGTGCAACGATCAGGTTATGTTGTGACTTCACTAGAGCAGAACATGTCTCACTTTTGCCAGATAGTATCATATTTTATAAATGCAATCCAAGTCTATTTGTGTAATTACATCACACTGACTTTAAAATAGACTAAAACCTTAAAATTTTCCTGTATTATTGCTAAACCATGTATCTTTTGAACCTCTACTTGTGAAACTGTCTTTTTAACACAAGGGAAATTCCTTTTATTTGTCTCATGAAACATCATCTTGATAGATTTAATCCATCATTCCAGTTTGCTAAGATCCTTTTGCCTTCTGATTCTGTCATCTGCTATCTTGGTTTTCCTCCCAATTTCCAATGATAATTTTGAATCATGCCTGCCGTAACTTCATTTGACCATAATTTCATCTTTTGATTAACTCATTAGGAATAAAATATCTTATATACTCTTTTGGCTAAAATGTTCCCAGAGTGCATGGTTTGTAGTTTAGTCCTCTATACTCTAGGTAATATTTAGAGCATTGCCCCTCACATTGGTGCATTGCAGTAAACAGTGAGAAAAGGAAAGACTTAGCATGAATATCCCAGGAACTTCACTTAGCTCAATGCCTGCCTCCTCTATACTGCAGCAGGTGTCAAAACCTTGTCCACCCATGGGTTTGAACTGCTAGATGGAGAAAGGACCCAGTCCTCTGTTCTTTTGTGAATGAGTTTGCTTTATTCTTTCTCTTTTGTAGACATGCATATACAAACGCTTCATATAAACAAATGTGTCACTGTTTTAATTATCTGTTACCTTAAACAGACATATTAATGTAAAAGACTATTTGAATTCATATTGTAGCATCACTCTAAAGCCAAAAGCCAAGTTTTAGCTTCTAGCAATGATTTGAGATCTTAGTACATAGATTGAATGCCAATCATTTGACACATAAATTTTAGTAGAAATGAAGAATTTGGTAACACTGGGTTGAATCAGCACCCCAAAATTACCTTAAATTGTGTTTCTGTTGTCAAACATAATACCAACATTGACTGAACAATGAGTTAGGAGTGTAGGATCTTAGACTGGGACCTGTTCGACTCCCTACTTTATCCTGTACTTCTACAGCATCACCTCCTTCTCTACCCTTTATAGCTCTATCATCACTTCTTGAATGCTGAGGCTTCTTAGGATACTTCCAACTGGACATGCCCAGGACTACAGTTCTAGACCAATTTATGCTTGTGGCCTTGAGAAGAAAGAGATGGTACACATTTGGCTAGATAAAAAAAAACCCAAGCCATCATGACCTTTGTTTTGAGTCTCGTTTGGAATGAATTCAGTGTCACTAAAATTTAGGAATGGAATGGACCACAGAGATGCTGGGAGGGATTTTGTGCATTCCCACAAAATAAATACCTGTTCTCCCATACCAGGAGGAGTGCTGACCTTGGGACACCAGTAGCTCCACAATCTACCTCATTTCTCTGCCTTTTGTACTTAGAATAAAAGATTTTAAATTGAATACTTGGAAAATTCTTTCCACATAGTGCCTCTTCCATGTTTACCTGCATAGCTTCTGTATGTGCTTTAGGAACTTCTGTAGTCTTAATGAAATTGCCTGGGAAATAATCATTTTCTGTGGAGTCCACTGAAGCTGTGTCTTTTTTCATCAGCCCAACTTCATCCTAGTTTGCTTTTCCATCCAGTTCCTACATCTTTCTCTCTTCTTTTCACCTGAGTCCCACAGGTCCTTCTCAGCATGGAGAATATTTCACATTTAAAAATTTCTTCATTTTGAAAAATTAATTTTATTTTAAAATTTCCAAAATTTCCAGACACCTTACGCTCACATAGGTTCATGTGTCAACTTGGCCAGGCAGTGGTACCCATTTGTCTGGTCAAGTAAGCACTGGCCTGTTACTACAAGGACATTTCATGGACTATAATCATCAGTACATTTATTGCATTTATGGTTGATACTATCTACAATCAACTGAGGAGCCTGACTTCAGCAAAAGAGAAGTCTTATCCAATCAGTGGAAATCTTTAAAAGGAGAAGTGATGACTTCTTCAGTCAGAAGAGAGAATTTTCATCTCTACTTCAGGTAGCCAGGCTCTCCTGGGGGAATTCATTGAAAATCTTCATTGGAGTTGCCAACATGCAATCTGCCCTATGGAATTTGGACTTGTGCATCTGCACACTTGCATGAGACACTTTTAAAAAACTCATATTTACAGATACAGATAGGTTTTGTTTCCCTCGAGAGTCCTGATTAATACACCACCCCTTCATAGCTTCTAATCTATTTTCTATTTCTACAAATTGGCTATTCCTAGATATTTCATATAAATAAATTTACATGGTATTCGGCTTTATGTGGCTTCCTTATTTTACTCAGCACAATGTTTCAAGTTTCATCCATGTTGCAGAATGACCCAGAACTTCATGCTTTCCTATGGCAGAATACTATTCCATCATGCATAGGTACCACAATTTGTTTCTCCATTCATCTACTGATGGACGCTTGGGTTGTCCCACCTTTTAGCTTTTATGAATCATGCTGCTGTGAACATTGGTGTATAAGTATCTGAGTCCCTACTTTCAGTTTCTTTGGGTATATACCAAGGAGTGGAATTGTTGGATCATATGATAATTCTATGTTTAACTTTCTGGGAACCCTCATACCTCTGTACCACTTTGCATTCCCAACAAACTTTTTCCTTTTGATAGCATATATATCCAAGACCAAATCTGATTCTTTTCCCATGCCCCCTAGCTTAGCACAAGGTATTATGGTGAGTGTTTAACGAGCCTGGGAATCCACCTAGTTATGTGAATTATAAACTAGAATCATCTCTACATTTACCACTGAGTCCTATTTACGTTGATCCCTAAATAGCTATTGACTCTGTCCACTTTGCCTTCTCTACATTTCCTCTGATCCATGCCACCGTACCTCCTAAGTGGTCTCGCTATGTACACCTCCACCGTCATCCCCTCTATTCTGTTTCATACACTGGAGCCAGGCTGATTCTTTGAACACAAAGATCTCTTGGAATTACGAACCCTCTGCTTCAACTCTTTTCGTCAGCAACTTTAAAACTTACTAATAGAAAGCCCCTAAATGGAGAGAGAATTCTTAGATTCTGCAACAAAGACAGAACATTTGTAGCTATAGTGCAGCAAGAACTTCATTACTCAGAACTGGGAAGTTAGGCTTGGGTAATGGGAACTTCTGAGTGGCAGAATTGTTGCCTTACATGAAGTGGGGGCATAAAATCCTGCAAACCCCTCAGTTTAGGGCCTTTTAAATTTAAGGGGTTGGGAACCCTGCTAAATCACTGGTCCCTACTGACACCCTAAGACACATGAGAACCAGAATGGGCCTCGAAGACCTCACACCCTCAGTGATAACTTTCATCCAATCTTTTCTCATGTCCATTCTGATCCTCCATAAATCTTTTGAGAGATATGTGTCAGTGTCCACAGGTTTCATGGTCCCCATCCTAAAATTCAATATGCAAAGGCCTAAGAAGTCTTTGAATGACTTTCCATAGTTAAGAAAAACTCCTTAACATGTCCCACTTTCAGCATTGGCTGGCCTTGGCTAGGTTTTCAGGCTCCTGTCCACAAAGTCCCCCTTACACTCCCTGTCTAGCCACTCAGACCCTCCAGTTCTTCAAACACATTCCCAGGGCTCCCTCCTGCCACCAGCCCTCATCTAAGCTATTTCATTGCCTAGATGCTATTCTCTCCCTTGTCAACTAGATGGCTTCCACCCTTCTTTTTTATCTCAGCTCAAGTATTGTCCCTTCAGGGAAGACCTTCCTGATTTGCTTAACTACATCAAATTCCGTTAAGATAGACTTTTATAGCATTTTGCATTTCCTCCTAATGCTGATCACCATTGCAGTTTACATATTTTGTGTAATTATTGGATTGATATCCATCATGCCACAAGATCAGGGACAATGTCTGATTTACCCCAGTAACACGCTTGGTGTCTGGCTGTGGTAGAAACTCAAAAAATCAAATGAGTAAACTAATGAACCCCTCATATTTGTTATAAAAGGGAATCTGCATAATTGAAATTTCTTCTCTTTTTGGATGGGTTTGGCAGTTCATCAACAAGAATTTACTGAGTGTGTATGAGGAGGAGGGTATTGTTTGTTGTTTTTATAATTGTCCGATGCCATGTGGTATTTGAATGCTGTGCTGTGATTTCAAGGAAAACAAATAAGGCATAAGGAAAAGAGGCCCAGCTTCTTCATTGTCTTTACAAAGTGTGCACAAATAAGATAAGTAACGAGAGACCAAGTGGCAAGGAATGAAATCACATCCAAAAGTAACAGGACAAGTCAGTGATGCAGCTCAGAATGATGGAAGGAAAGTTATCAACAGCTTCCTCCTCCTTTAGCGACTTTGTGCACTTTTGTTATGGATTTCTCTGTTCTAGAAGAATGCAACATGGCATGATGACTCAAGTAGTACAGAATAAATATTACATAAGACATCCAAGGCAGCTGATAGTTACTGGTGTAAGTTTCAGTTTTCAGGAAAGAGGGAGAGAAGCCATTTTATAGTGGTGTGCTGAAGACGGTCAGCGCCTGTAGGCCTGAGGTTCAAAATAAGAGAAGTGGGAGCTCCATTCCTATTCTGTAGACTGATGCTGGCTTAGAGAACTGCCACTGTGCTCACCACCCATCTGTGTGGACTCAGTATCCTTTACCAAATGGTTATGCAATAAGGAAAGTGATCTAAGGGGAATTTAAGGCAGCAGACTTGTTTACAAGTATCAACTTTGGCCCTAGCATAAAGAACCAAATATCCGCCATGTGCAACAGCATGGTTTCATTCACCACAGCAGACATTCTCATGATTAACTGAGGTGAGGACTCCTGGGACGGTGATTTGGCCAGTATGGAAGAGCCTGGAATGAAGAGCAAGACTTGACAGCCATTTCTGATGAGCTCTGGAGCAAAAGTGAAGTAAAGATTTGCTTTGTAAATACGTAATGACTTTGGATTGGTATGTTTGTCTCACTGGAGAAATACCATGCATCTTAAGAGCATTTTTGTGGACAACATGCTGTTTTGTCGACTGGTAAACCAGAAGCTTAATAGAAAAAAGTCTTTATGTATCCCAGATGTTTGCCGGACACCCAAAATCCTAAGCGAATGCCTGGAGAGGTAATGTCTCATTTGGACTCGTGTTATAGCACAAGTGATTGAATGTGTTTTCACATCCATCAAATATTTTGATGATTATGAAATTACTTAAAAACTAGTTGGGAAATCCCAAACCATTGGCGCCTCAATCTAATAGTACGCAAATATACTTTCAAAAGATGCAACCTCAACTGACCTAAGATATGCAACCATAAGAAAAGAAGAATTAAATATAGAGATGATAAAATATAACAAACAAGTATATTAATACTTGTATATTAATTGTAGGACTATTTCATGAATGCTTGATAGTAAAAGTATGTGAGCTGTCTTAGACAAGTTGGCATATAGAAACAGAGATTAGTTTTGTGCATCCGATTTAAAATGTATAATTGATTTTAGGCTTCTGATTTAAGCAAAAAAGACATAACAAAAATGGACTTAACCCATAAGCAGTATTACGCTGTTTAAAAGAACTTAAATTTTAATTTGTTAGATTTATAAACATTTCTAAGTATTGAGGGAGCTATTGCTCCTTCTGGTTGTAAACCTGCTCATTGAGACATTCGGAGGGCTTAAAAATATTCCAAGGGATTTGGTTAATGAAGTTGTGGATGGGATTAACTGTTACAGAAGCTTAAAATGTTTAATGCGAATGGATCAGATGCCAATCAAAGGTCCCCTTTGTTTTCATTTTACAAAATTTACCAGGTTTATAAATAGCCTAATAAGATTTTAAAGTTGAACCTCAAGCCTTAAAGTACATATGGTTTTAAACTTGTAATTCAAAAACTCATTTAATTTAAAATCCCATAACTATAAATAGTATTATCTCTGCACAATGCCATGCTCTCACATCCCATCAGATATCAAAATGTTCACAATGATACCACACAATTCTATACATGAAAACTGTGGACTGGATTTTCCTGAAGTTCTCCCCAACAGAAGCAATTTTGCTATTTAGTTTAGAGAAGACTGTCTAAAGCATCCCTTTTGATGTAAGGAATTTTTTACATGCTGCAATTCATAAATCCACTGCTCAGCTTGGCCTTGGTCTGTGCCACCGTCACCTCTGTGTCATGTCCTTCCATAGCTATCTCATCTAAATGGATCTGCTTGCTTGTTTTTCCAGTCACTCTCAAAACTTGGCTCTGAACTTCACTTTTCCATTGAAGTACCTTGTCATACTTTTCACCCCTCGTGCTCTCTACTTTATGGGTTTGGGGATCATTATTTGCTCTTCAGCTTTCCTGTGAAATCTGTAGTAGGGAGATTGTAGCATGAAACCAGGAACACTACTCGGAAACAGAACAAACCGGGGTGGAAGCTCCGAAGTTTCAGGAAGTAGGTTTTATTAGTCTATGGCCATAGGACTCAGCCCAGTAGCCTCTGAAAGTCTGAGCCCCGATCAGGGTCTGATACAAGATATTTACAGACAGAATGGTTGTTAGCATTTTCCTAATACGGTAACTGGCTACACTGGAGGGAAGTGATTGGCTGCTTGTTGGTGGCTAGAACCAGGAAGCGTTGTGAAGCTGAGTTTACAGGATGAGTGCTTTACAGGATGAGTGGTTTCCCAGGAAGGGGCCTACTTGCTGCCAGAAGCTTGCTTGCTACAAGATTAATTCATATTCATATCTATCTTCAATTTTGTTAACTTGCTCCCAGCTTCTTCTTTGCTTCTATTAAGATCAGTACTTCTTTTTCTTATCCTCATGTCCCGTCCTTGACTTTGTGCTTTGTGTTTTGGAATTAAAACTTAAATTTTAATTTGGAATTGAAAAGTACTTAGAAAGAACTTTGTGAGATTGTTGATGTGTTGTGATTTGTGAGTATTGATGAAATTAGGTAAAAATGAACTCTCTTTTGTGTTGCCGAACCAAAAAAAAAAATTAGATTTGTGTATTTTGGAGTAAAGCTAAGAAAATGAGCTTCCATGTGATTACAGGTATGCAGTTGACAGGGTCTCCTCCAATTTTTAAGGCAGTAGGGAAAACAAATCTGGACGAAATAGGGAGAACAGACCTGAGAAGCTTCCTATTCCATGAGCATCAGGGCAGCCAACTAATTAATCTCAGACAGCCCTACCAGCTCACATTTTCTAAGCTATCTGTCTTATCAGTCACCACACTCCATTGTGTGACTCAGGACAATTTATCGCCTGCCTGTGATAGCTTTGTATTTAGGTTTTTCACAGTGTGTGCTGAAAAGCTCTAATTTGGCCCATTTTGCTGAGTTCCTTGTGTGTTCATTTGTCTTTTCTTTTTTTTACTTTAATTATATTGTGATAGGGAATACATTTTGACTTTACATTGCCCTTGTAATTAGCAGCTTATAGTTCGGGATCTCATTGAAATTGATACAATATATGCAAATGCAGAATGAATGCGGAGGTCTTAGGTGCATTTGCTTCATCCTGCATCTCCATCTGGCAAAATCAATCCACATTATCTCCACACATTCAAATACTTTCACACGTGTTACAGTACATCCCAAAGTGAAATACCTTTTTACGGAGAGGTTTTGTCTGCAGATGGCATACGAATAGTTCAAGAGCCCCACTAACAAAATCATCACTCCAGGTACTTAGGAGAATGTCTTCTCTGGAAAAACTGTACACTTCTGATGCAAAATTTAAGAATTATAGCCAGTAAATACTTTGCTGTCTTGACAGTAAGTGAAATCTGTATTTAAAAAAAAATCCTCTCCAGCCCGCAAATTTCTTTTCCTTTAACCTCTTGTTGTTGGCTGTGGCAAAGACTGGATAATTTTTCACTCTAAGCCAAGTTCTTTTCTTCCTCGTTCATATGTCCTAGTCCTTTTGCATCTCGTGGGGCCGTATAAGGAATGGCATTTTAGGAGAAGTAATAGGACTCACCACCACCACCACCCCCAGGCGAGGCAGCTCAGAGTGGGGGTGCATTCCCTGCACACTCTCTTTTCTTCAGTAGAAGACCAAATGCAGAAGATCCATTGGTAGACCCCAAGGCCCCCTAGGGTGGCAGAACCACTAGCCAAAAGAAGCCTGGGTGGGGCAGAACCCATTGGCCTGTGATGTGAACAACGGCATCATTTAGGGTGTTAAGCTACTAAGATTTGGGGTTTGCTCTTGCAGTTAGTCTCTAATTAAGACATTGGAGAAGCATTCATATCTGCTCAGAAAAATGACTGTGAATGCTTATTAGCTGCTTGACTATTCTGGGCATTGTTAAAGGTTCCAGTATTTTCTTTTTCTTTTCTTTTTTTCTCCTGTAACAAAGACTACAAGTCAAGGTGTCAGTGTTCAAGAGCTATCTGAACATATAAATAAAATGAATTTCTTAATTTATTGTGAAACTTACATTTTTACCCTCTTCTTAATATGCTCAAACAATTAGGTACAGATCAATAGATCAGCATGAGGGGAATGTGGGGGGTTGGAGTAGAGAAATGAAATCAACGTAATTTTCTCTTTGACAAGAACAAATCTTTTCTTTGAAAGAAAAGAACAGCAATCAGAATTTAATTGACATAGCTAAGGCTTTTAAGATTTAACCTCATATGCCAAAAGTTGAATTCATTGCACCGCTCGCTTCATAGCATGTCAGCATTATACAGCTGTGCATTATTTTGCCCTTCATTTGCATTTGGTATATGTACTTTGGCAAACATCTTTCAAAAATATATGTTATTTTTTAATATTTTAACATACTATTTTGTATTTATATGTCTTATGTCTATACATTATGTATATATACATCTGCATATGTTTTAATTAATACAATTGACATTATAGGCCTCATTCTCTTTCTTACTTTTTTTTTTCTTAGTCCTTATTTTTTCAAGTGCTATCCATGTTGCTTTATGTGCCTCCACCATATTGGTTATGACTGTTGCGTAGTATTCCCTAAAGAGCTTCATCCATATTGTATTTATCTATTCCCCATATAATGGACAGCTAGTTTGCCTCCCACTCCCTTACCGCAAAATAAAATACTGTGGTGAACATCTTTGTATTTGGTAGTTTGGGATCTGTGGATGCTTTTCTCTGGTTTCATGCCCAGAGTATGCATATAATGAATTTCACTAGGTTCTGCCAATTTTTCCTCCAAAATGGTTGCACTAGTCTTATACCCCCACCAGCAGAGCCGAAGAAAATCTATATTCCCATATCCTTGTCAACACTGGATATTATACAGTTTTTAAATTTTTGCCGATCTCTTTATAACATAAGGAGTATTGTATTGTCCTTTCAATTTACACTCCTCTGATTATGAATGAGGTTGATCGTCTTTGTATACTTGTTAGTTGTTCAGGATTTTCCTTTCACGCATTGCTTTATTATTTTTTTTAATTAGAGAAGTTGTGGGTTTACAGAAAAATCATGTATAAAATACAGGATTCTAGCTAGGGCTCTATCTGAGATCCTACAAAAACTGCATGCATTAAGTTTACTTTTCAGAAACATACAACTTCCAGATAGTTCCTAGGCAGCCGGATAACTACTGAAACCCAGAGGGGCTAGCATCTACAAGAGCATCAACTTGTCCCATTCCCTTTCCCATATTATTGACAACCTTTCCAACAAGAAAAAAGTTAGATTGGGCATAGCCCAAATATTCCTAAAGTGGGGAGAAGGATTAAAGAAGGAGGCGTTCTAACAGAGAAGTTAGATTTAACAAACGAGTATGACTACTGAATCATTATATTGATATTTCATTTAGTCTCCAGTGTCTTGGAGCAGCTAGAAGGAAAAACCTGAAATTGTGAAACCATAGCCCATACCAAACATTGAAATCTGTTCTATAGCTACTTTTAAAATGTACTTTGAAATATACTGCTTTTATGTATACACATTATATTTTACAATAAAAAATGTTTAAAAATATAGGGTTCTCATATTCTACCCTATTATTAACACCTTGCATTTGGTATGGTACATTTGTTAAAATTAATGAAAGCACATATTTATAATTGTACTCAGCAGTTTTTGTTGTGCGAGTCCATGAAATTTTTTAAAAATTGTAATTCTAGTACCATATATAGTGTAACATTTCTGCTTTTAATCACATTTAGATACATATTTCAGTGCTGTTAATTACATTTCTCAGTGTTATGCTACTATCCTCACCACCTTTTACTAAAACATTTCCATCATTCCAAATAGGAATTCTGTACAATTTAAGCCCTGTTTTTATTGGGTTCTCAATCTTTTTCTAATTAACTGGCAAGAGTATCTTGAGATACTAGTCATATGGTTTTTGTAAATATTTTCTCCCAGTCTTCCACTCAACTGTTGAATTTTTCTTTTGTGTTGAAACAGATAGCTTTAATTTTGATGTAGTCAAATCCATACTTTGGACTTAAAATCCATACTTTAACGTCCATGGAGTCTTGCTTGAGAGTCCATTTGATGTGGAGGTTTCTGCAGTCACAGAGACAGTCTCTGACACTTTTTTTCTATTTCTGTCTTTTAAAGCTATCTGGAGTGTATCTTTGCATATGGGGCAAGGTAAAGATAAACTTTACTATTCTTTCTATGTGAAAAAGAACCGAATTTCCCTAAGTGTTCTCCATAGAAGACTGTGAGATGGAAAGCGTTCTGTGGTCAAGTTAGTCTGGGCTAAATCTGGTTTAACATTGGTAAACAGATTTCTATCCTACAAATCTTTTCAGAATCTTTAACCCACATTTTGAATATTCAAGAAGAATCCATAGGAGCAGTGGGAGAACTACCAGCCCATAGGCTGAATGAGGTCCAAAGTCTGTTTTTGTACAACCCTAAAGCTAAGAATACAGTTCACATTTTTAAAGGGTTATTAAAAAAATGGAAAAAGAAAAGAATTGTGTAAGAGAGACCATATGTGGCTCACAAAGCCTGAAATATTTACTATCGAGACCTTTACAGAAAAAGTTTGCCAACCCCTTGTCTAGTATGACAGGTATCCAAAACACATTGATCCCAGAACCCTTTGGTAAAAGAATATCTCCCAATATCAGCCCTCTGAAAACGCTGACCTGGGCTAGATTGACACAGTATTAACAAAAGCATCAATCTTGCAATATTGCAAATAGTTTCAACACTGTAGATTCATAAAATTAATTATTAAAGAATGAATTAATCTCATGGGCAAATTCATCCCAACCTCCTATCCCATGTTGATCCAGTCAGTAAAGAGAGCTTATCTTTCTCTTTCTTCCTTTGCACAACTACAGGGAGGGAAGTAGCTTTAGGAACCCAGCTCTACACACTCATTTTTTAGTTCATTTTTTAGTTCTGAAGCAGGGGGCAACTGTGCCCCCTGCTTCAACCTACTCACTCTGGACACTAAATTCCATTTTTATCTTTCCATTGCTTCATTGCTTCAGTGTTGTTGAAAATACTCTATTGCTAAATCTTATATTTCACAGCTGGTTCTCCTACTGTTTTTTTTTTTTTCTTCTGAAATGTTTCTTAAAAGATCCATCTAAGACTGTTTCCTTTTTATGTATTTTTATACACGTTGAAAAAAACGTATTGAAGCTCTGCAAAAGACAGTTATAGGGTGGGGTATTGTAATAAGAATAAAAATGACTGACCAGGTACAATGTACAGAAGTTATAAAAATATTTATCCTGTTGATCAAATCTGCATTAAATTATTATATTCCTTTTAGAGTTGAACTTTGGAAAAATACATGGGGAAGTTAGACAGGTCCCTAAAATCGCAGTCAAAACAATTTAAGGTTAAAAATGAGGGAAGGGGTGGTTTGAGTGTGAAATTGAGTGTGAAAAGGGAAAAATTCTTACCTTACAGTGGATAAACCTGGCAGACACTCACCTTAACCAAGGGTCTGTGCTGGTTTGAAATGATGTATGCACCCTAGAAAAGTCATGTTGTAATCCTAATAACATTTTGTGAAAGCAGCCGTTTCTTCTAACCCCTGTTCAGTATCATTTGCTTGAAACTGTAATTAGATCATCTCCCTGGAGATGTGATTTAATCAAGAGTGGTTGTTAAATTGGAATAGGTAGAGGCATGTCTCCACCCATTTAGGTGGGTCTTGATTAGTTTCTGAAGTCCTGTAAAAGAGGAAACATTTTGGAGAATGAGAGATTCAGAGAGAGCAGAGCGGAACGACATAGCCACGAGATGCAGAGTCCACCAGCCAGCGACCTTTGGAGATGAAGGAAAATGCCTCCTGGGGAGCTTCATGAAACAGGAAGCCAGGAGAAGAAGCTAGCTGATGATGCTGTGTTCACCACTTGCCCTTCCAGATGAGAGAGGAACCCTGACCGTTTTCACCACGGGCCCTTCCAGATGAGAGAGAAACTCTGACTGTGTTCACCATGTGCCCTTCCACTTGAGAGAGAAACTGTGAACTTCATCAGCCTTCTTGAACCAAGGTATCTTTCCCTGGATGCCTTAGATTGGACATTTCTATAGACTTGTTTTAATTGAGACATTTTCTCAGCCTTAGAACTGCAACAACAAGCAACTTATTAAATTCCCCTTTTTAAAAGTCATTCAGTTTCTGGTATGTTGCATTCTGGCAGCTAGCAAACTAGAACAGGGTCTAATTACAAATTCCAACCCAGAAGGAAAATACCACCATAACCAAACAACTGCAAAATTTTGTCAATTTATATCAGCAAATATTGTAAATATTTGTGGAAATGGATTCTGAGGGGATTAGACCAAAGAGTAAAAAATGTAACTTTAGATCAAACTGAATTTATCCATCTGTATCTCTTAGCAGAGACTCTGTATTCAATCTACTATTTAAGCAGCTGGAAGTGTTTCTCAATGTTTATTCCTTTGGTTGACTAAAACCTCCATTTCATGTGGTCTTCATTTATCAAAATTGAGAGGTCAGAAATTCTTTGGTAAAATACAGTAAGAGAGTAAGTAAAATACAGTAAGGAAACCAACGAGTCATGGGAGGGGGGTTAGTGTGTGACCTCCTCACCCACATTCTAAATATATCTCCAAGAAAGTCCAGAAAGCACTCCCTTCATAAATGCATTGGAGAATACATTGATTAGTGAGGGAAATGCCATCTCATCTGAAAAATACTGTAGGGCTGTAAACTGTAGGCCATATATTCTAATGAGAAGCATTGCAATTGAAATAACCTCCCTATTTTACATGGGAATGATAGGAAACAGGGGTGGTGATGTCATGTGGATACCACAAACGTGATAGAAGGAGAAAAGCACCTCCACTCTGTGATATGATATGCTTTCCACTACCTGAGACTAACCATAAGAAAAACAACAGACCTTCTCAGATTGGGACACACGATACAAAACACCTGAACAGTACACCTCAAAACTGTACAGCCAAGGTATTGAGAAATAAGAAGAAGCTGAGATACTACCACAGGCTAGAAGACACTAAGGAAACATGACAATTAAATGCAAAGTGGTGTCCCAGACTGGATCCTGGAACAGGAAAAGAACATTAATGAAAAACTGTTGATAGTCAGCTAACATCTGTAGTTTACCTAATAGTAAGATGCCAGTTTTGATATATTACTAATGTGCCATTGTAATGTAAGAGATAACATTAGGAGAAACTGAAACTGGGCAAGGGGTGTATGGGAATTCTCCATACTATCTATGGTAGTTAGATTCAGCTGTCAATTTGGCCAGGTGAAGGCACCTAGTTCTGTTGCCGTGGACATGAGCCAATGGTACATGAACCTCATCTGTGGCTGATTACATCTGCAGTTGGCTAGGAGGTGTGCCTGCTGCAGTGAATGATGTTTGACTTAATTGGCTGGTGCTTAAATGAGAGAGCTCAACGTAGCACAGTCCAAGCAGCTCAGCATATGTCATCTCAGCACTCGCAGCTCAGCCCAGGCCTTTGGAGATGCAGAAAGGAATCACCCTGGAAAAGTTGTTGGAACACAGGAGCCTGGAGAGAAGGCCAGCAGAGATCACCCTGAGCCTTCCCATGTAAGAAAGAAGAAAGTTAGCTGCCTTTCCTCTGAAGAACTAACAAAATAAATCTGCTTTTATTAAAAGCCAATCTGTCTCTGGTGTGTTGCATTCTGGCAGCTAGCAAACTAGAACACTATCTTTGTCACTTCTCTGTAAATCTGAAATTATTCTAAAATAAAAATATTTTTAAAAAATGGAGGGTGAAGGAGAATCACTTATGAAACTATGGTGAAAGGTGATTTCAGTGTGAAAGTGTGGGGTGCAGACTGAGTTCTTGAAGCATCCAAAGCAGAGAGAGAGCCTAGTAAGGGCTGAGATGGAAAAGTGCCCTGGAATATCAGAAGGGAAAATGAGCACATTACAGACATGCATGAAAGGAGAGCTGTAGATACCTATGATCTCCCTAGAGCAGAGGGTGAAGGGCGTGGAAATGGGTTTGGATAAAGCAGGGTGAAGCCAAGCAATCATGGACCATACAGGTCAAGAAGGGCAGCTGAGAATGGATTTTGTATGTAAGAAATGATTGAAGAACTTTTGATACAGAGCAGATCTATTTTGTCAGAGAAGAGAAAGTATGATTAAAATTGTCTGCAGGAGTGCACAGGTGGGTCAGTGGGAAAATGCTTGCCTTCCACGAAGGAGACCTGGGTTCAATTCCCGGACTAAACACCCCCCCAAAAAAAAATTGTCTGCAAATACGTCAAATCATGTAGTTAAGTAAAAGTTACAAATTATAAATTAAAAATAAAATAATTGCCTTCTAGTAGGTAAAATGCATTTGTTAAGGAGGAGAGTGAGCACCTCTTTTGTATCTCCACTATGATGTGGAGCCAACAGGTTTTGCTCGTGGTAAGGGAGGTATACATTAAACACAATGCAGGGCCTTTGACTGAGAAGCTGTGAAGTCTTAGAATGTGATATGAAGGCCAGCACAGAATCCATCACAGAGAAGGCAAAATAGAGTAAGCTATTTTGGGGTGTTCCCTCTCTGGAGAATGACCCTTTACCCCAGTTTCTTATCAGTCTATTACTCTATGATTTGAAACACATTTTCAAATTCCAAGGTCATGGCCACTTGTGAAAAATCAATGACCGTACAGGGCTTTCCCACTTAGCTTTTCATTTCTACATTCTTAGGTCAACCAGTGAATGTAACACTCGGAAAAACTATAGGCTGCCTTGCTTGGAGCCATGAAAAGTTCAAGAAGAGGTATGGTGCATGTTCTCTTGCTTAGTTGTCTCTTTGAACTTGGGTCTTGACCTACAATAATTCTACTAACATATAACAGCCTCACCAGCTATTAACACTACCATGGTCCAGTGACTTATTCTGAATGAACTTTTGGATATATTCACTCTCAGCTCTGTCCAGCCTCTAACAAACAACAAGAGAAAGCTCTTAGGCAGAGAGGTAGAGAGGTCTCCATTGAAAATCAAAGTGATTTGCTGAGTCTCGTTGTGCTTCCTTCCTTAGCCAAAGACATCATTTTGAAATCACAGCCTCTGAGATTATTTGTATTCATCGTATACAATTGAGAACCACTCTGGTTGCTTATTCCCATGGTATATTTTCTGGAAAGGACATATATAATTTCCTGTTGTAAGCATGCTGCTGCTGGAATATCAGATAGCTTGGTTCTGATGGATGGAGACAAGTCCTGGAGAGGATAGGAACATTTCTGGGTGGGAATGGATGTGTTTTTACATAACAGCTATATCAGACTGACGGGGACCTTGTGTCTGTAAGTGACACAGCTTGATTTTCTTCCTGTTGCATTAAAATCCACACACCCCACCCCCGACAAAATAGCACCCCATGTCCACCATAGAAGGCAGGCACCAAGGTAGTTTTCCTCTGGTCTGAGGACCCTACCATTGGTTTTATGGGAAATTGGGTCTACTTGTTGGGCTAGGGAAATGTCTAGGATGCGGACATGGTGGAATTGGTAAGCTGTGCTATTTCAATAGGGTCCAATTTGAAAGAGAGTTTTGGCCTCACCATTGCCCATGGCTCCTAATAGAAACTAACAAAGTGGAGGCTAAAATCACCTCCGACCTCCCATCACCCCATCTGTGATTCATAGAACCATTTTACTAGAGTGGTTGAAAATAGCATACGCGCATCCATCACTTAAATGGAAAGTGACATTTCAGTGTTTTGTTTTATTTCTGAATTTTTCTCCACTCTGCTTCCCCCTCAGTTCCAGATTATGTTCTTACTCTTCTTTTAGCACCGATATTCTCATGATATTTATGGACATTTGTGGCCCCCAGAGACTGAATTTACTACACTATATTTATTATGAATAAGATAATTTGGCTCCTCTGCTTCTTTTTACAGATACATACCCTGGATAAGTTCTCATTTTATATAATTGTACTACACACACACACAGGTATATATAGTATGGTATACAATATTATTACCACTACGTGCCCAACACTTTCTAAACATTATCTCTAATCCTTACAACTACCCCTGCAAGGTACGTATTATTATTCTTATTTTGAAGATGGAGAATCTGGGTCTCTGAGAGGTTGAGTAAGTTCCATTGCTGGCGAGTGGCAGGGCCATGATTCATGTTCCCACGCTCTCTCCGTGGCACCATCCTGCATGTAGCTTGAGGAAGACAGAGATACTGTGAAACCTACAGATGTTAGCGGGAACACCAAGGTGAGCCAGCTAAGAAAGAGATGCCAGAAGCATAAGCATGTCTTCTTCAAGCAGCCCCTACAAGGATGTGATAGATCAACACAGAGTATTTACCAGGTCTTTTCAAGATCTCCAGACTCTAGAGCCAAACTTCTATTAAATCTAATATTCACTTCAATGAAACCATCTAAACCAGGGACATCAAATAGATATTATCTTGCTTACAACTGATGATCATTGGTAGTGGCTTTTTTTTTGGAGCAAGTCATGTCTGGGGACACAGACCTTGGGATAAAATCAGATAGATGGTATTTAAAGCCATGAGATTTTATTAAGTCACCCAAGGAGAGCATTTAAATGGAGGAGGAAGCCCAAGACAGACCCCCAGGGCCATTCCTCTATGCAGTTTTTAAAAAACTACTTTTATTGATAAAGCTTCACACACATACATTCCATACATTGTGTACAATCAGTAGCTCCCAATATCATCATCTAGTTGTGTATTCGTCACCAGGATCACTTTTAGAACATTTGTATCACTCCAGGAAAAGAAATTAAAAAAAAAAAAGAAAGAAAAACTCAGACATACCAACCCCCTTACCCTTCCTTCTCATTAACTACTAGTATTTCCATCTACCCAATTTATTTTACCCTTTGTCCCCCTTATTATTTATTTATTTTTACCCATTTTTTTTAACTTATCTGTCCACACCCTGAATAAATGGATCATCAGACACAAGGCTTTCACAATCCCACAGTCATATTGTAAAAGTTACCTCTATGTAGTTTTGAAAGTGGTTGAGGAGCCAGTAGACAAGACTCTAGCAGCCAAGAAGATAGATGGAAAATTGCAGTGACATGGATGACTCCTTTTCTAGAAGGAGAGAGTACCTAATTATTTCAGATGATGATGAGATAAATACAGAGATAGGACTACTTCACTGGGAAAGATTGAGATCTTTGAGGGGGAGGAGCTTTTATCCTTATACCCACAGTGACAGGCACAGGGCCTGGCAAACAGTAGATGCGCAAGAAACATTTGTGGGATTGAATGGCTGCTTACAGAATGGGCAGGTGCACATATGAATTAATGGACCCGATTTTCTACAGTTTGGAGTTTCTTTTGGAAAACTTGAATCATGAGCTATGTTTCCTCCTCTGACATTCCCAATTCTAAATTCTTGCTTTTGAAACATAGACTCACACTCTGGGAATGGTAAAGTGAGGACAGAAATTATGTGTGTGGTAGTTTGAAGCTGTATGTACCCCAGAAAAGATCGTATTTCTTTAATCCATCCCTGTGGATGCAGTTGTAGGTGGAAACTTTTGATTAGGTTGTTTCAGTTGAGGCCTGCCCCAGGGTAGGGCTTAATCCTCTTACATGTCCTTTGTAAGAGGATAAAAGAGACAGAAAAGCCACGGAGAAGCTGAGAGAAAACACACAGAAAACAGAGGAAACCACTGACGCCAGAAGCTGAAAAAGCAATAAAAGTCAGGAGCAAAGGACCAGCAGATGCTTGCCATATGCCTTCCCACGTGACAGGAGTCCTGGATGCCAGCAGCCTGTCTTCAGAATCCAGGTAGCATCCAGTTGGTGCCTTGCGTTGGACATTTTCATGGCCTAGAAACGATAAATTGCATGTTAATAAATTTCTCACGTAAAAGCCAACCCATTTCTGGAATATTACATTTCATCAGCTTTAGTAAACCCAAATAATTCATTTTAGAGGTGTGGAAACCGAGGCCCAGCAGCGTGTGACAACTTCCTCAAAGTCACACAATTCATTGGTGCAGAGCAGGCCCATGGCCTCAAACATTCTGGGTTTCAGTCCAGTGAGTTAATATTTCAGCTCTCTATTTAGTACAAACTCGTCACTCACATCCTGTGAGTCAGAGGATCCACTCCTGTTTTTATTCTACTTGTTTCATTTCTTTGCAAAGCAATAACAAATCTATATTTCTCGGGGCAGGACATGGTTCATTAAGCTTTTGCAAAATTTTAACCTTTTCTAAGACTGGAGGCAGATGGAGCGGGTCATAATGAGGTTGGCTCTGCTTGGTGGGAATTACTGGGTTGGACCAGATAAAGAGCATCCAGCCTGGAGGCTGAATCCTCAAGTGGTATTTAAAGCTTTGGGATATGCAGCCTTCTGCAGCAGGCAGGCAGAGGATGAAACGTTACTGTTTACCAAATCATAGCAGATGTTCTGCTCTTTGAAAGGTGATGTGCAGGCCCCTTCCCCCCTCCCCTCCTCCCCTTCCCCCCTTTAAACAAGAATGTTAAAATTGAGTTCTGCTTTAAAGTCTGTTGATTTGGGAAATGTTGTCACTAGTCACATAGATCTTGTGACTCTGTTATGAAACAGCATTGATAAGCAGAGGATATGCTCCCAAACCAACTGTGGACCCAAGGGGCTGTTGTTATCTCCTTGCAAATGAAATAAACATAAGGATAAACTGAGGACTTGAATGACGCATATCACAGAGGCTAGGTTTGGACTTACTCCTCCGTGTGACCAGTTACGTATTCTCAGTCATGTGCGCGAGGTTTGGCAGAGCTGCCATATGAACGCAGCAAATTCAATTGCAAAAGCCATACAGTGTTTACAGAGCAGCAGGTTAATTAAAAGTCTTGAAATCTTAACAACTGAATTCTATCACTGCATTGGATCAACTCCTAAAGGAATATGTGGCTCTGTTTCTTAATCTTTAAGTTGAATATCATAATATACAGTAAGCATGAATATTTGACATTGCCAGAAGTTGACTGTTTCTGTGAAAAAAAAAAGATATGGTCTTATGGTGAACTAGAAAAATATACATACATTTCTGTCTACATTTTGTTTACACAAGTGAGTTTAATGGAAGGGCTGAGTATTACTGGGTTTTGATTGATTGCCTTCCTTCCTTTCTCCTCCCTCCCTTATTCTTTCCTTCCTCTCTCCCTTCTTCCTTTCTTCTCTCCCTCCCTCCTTCCTTTTTCCTTTTTCCCTCCCTTCCTTCACTGAGCACATATTCTGTGTTAGGCACTGCTCCAAGGATTGGGGATACAGGGATGAACAAGGCAGACATGCTCATTGGCCTCATGGAGCTTCCAACTGAAGTGGGGGAATGTGGTGGATGGGATGGTTTGAGAGACACATAGCAAACCACAAATTAATTATGCAGATAATCAATTTATAATAATGTCTATAAGTACTATGTAAGGAAGTGGGGTGCTTGGACATGGAAGACAGAGAGAAGAGGATGCATTCAGCATGTATTTAGCAAGTTGAATCTGCAGTCCTAGTGAAGTTTAGATATGGTGTGGTGGTCAGTGAGAACGTGTAGTCAAGAACACCTAGCATGAAGAGCTGGGTGGATGGTAACCTATCTGGTTGGGAAAGACAGAAGAGGAGCAGGTTTGTGGGTCAAATTCAAATGGAACATCTGAACGAAGATATTATATATTGATCACCACTATCACCACCTCTGTCTTTCTCTCTCTCTCCTCGTTCTCTTTCTCTCCTTTCCTCCCAAAAAAGAATATCTAAAAGTCCTCTGAGTTTTCCCAAAGAAAGTTATCACCATAACGAGACTGACTTTTCTGGACCTGCCTGCAAAGCTCACTAAAATGATCATTTTTAGGGGGGAACCCAAAGGACCTTTATATATATTTTTTTCTTTGAGCACTAGGGAAAGAGGGAAGGAAGGGGAGGAGAGAGAGAGGGAGGGGAAATCAACTCATGATATCTTCACTAAGATGTTTCACTTGGATTTGACCTACAAACCTGCTCTTCCTCCATTTTTCTACATTTTCTAGGGTACCATTCTGTTTCAGTTTGCTACAGGTACTTAAATACAATATACCAGAAGTGGATTGACTTCAATGGGGATTCATTAGGTTACAAATTTGCAGTTTTAAGGCCATGAAAATATCCAAATTAAAGCTTCAATAAGAGGATACCTTCACTCAAGAAAGGCCGATCATGTCCAGGGTTTCTCTGTCACGTAGGAAGGAACATGATGACATCTGCTGTCCTTCCCTCATGGTTTCAGAATGGCTCTCTTGGTTCTGATGGGCCCTTTCTTAGCAACTCCTGGGGCATTCTGTCTCCGTGAATCTGCTCGGAGCTCTCTCTATGTTTTCTATCTTTTGTTCTCTTCATACAGAGCCCCAGGGAAAGGGTAAAAGACCCACTTAAATTAGATAGGTCACATCTCCATGGACACAATTTAATCAAAAGTTCCCACCCAACAACAGGTCTGCCCTACAAGATTGGATTAGAAGAACATGGCTTATCTGGGGTACATAACAGCTTCAAACCAGCACACATCCATAGTGTATTGAATTATGTATCCCAGGAAAAAAAACATTCTTAATTCATTCCTGTGGGTGTGAACCTACTGTCAATAGGGCCTTTTGAAAATGTTATTTTCAGTTAAGATGTGGCCCAAATGAATGAGGTTAGGCCTTACTCTGATTACTGGAGGCTCTAGGAAGAGAAGGCCCTTGGAGGAAGAAAAGTTGGAAGGCAACAGGACCTGGAAGAGAAAGAAGAGGATGCTGCCATGTGCATTACAATATGTTGGTAAAGCCAAGGACCAAGGATCACACAACCAGCCAGCCCCAGGATGGCAGTCAGGGAGAGAGCATCCCCTTGATGGTAACTTCAGTTAGATTTCTCCTAACCTCAAAACCAGGAACCAGTAAATTCCTATTGTTAAGGCAGCCCTTCATATGGTATTTGTCTTAGTAGCCAGGAAATTAAAATACCATCCATCCAGTTGACAAAAATTTGACTAACTGGACACATTAAGACTTAAACTTGAATGGATGGTGACTTTGCTTCATTTGTTTTCAATGATGTTTCAAGGAGCTTTAGGAGTTTCCTTCTAACCCCAAGCAATCCACTTGGATGGGGTGCCAATATGTAACTTCTGCTTTATATAGGGCACTTCTTTGTATTTGTTGACATATCTGCAAGTTTCCCTTCTAAGGACATGGCTTAATGCAGGAAAAGAAAAATTAAAAACCACTCTCACATATCGATCATAAAACTATTCTTGTATAATGGTAGTATTCCAGCCTGAAAGTGGGTGATGGCATGCTGGTTGTCTTTAGGAAACTCCAGTTGGCCTCATAGAACATAAATAAAATCTTTAGCAGTTAAATTGTCAAAAGCTACGTAGGTGTTTGCTAAACACACATTTAAGCTACATAGGTGTTTGCTACAGCACATTTCTAATAAAGGCATTTATTAGATTTTTTTAAAAACTGCCTATTTTCTTGTGTGTATTCATTGACTAAACTTTGAACACTCTAAGAGCAGGAAGAACACATTTTTTAGTTCTGCCAGGGCCTGGCATAATAAAGTTATAATGAATGAATAAATGGATAGATAGATGGATAGATGGACGGATGACTTTGCCGGTTACAAGAATAGCTGTGACATAACACTAAGACCTGGGATTTGGTAATTGTATTCTAATCCTGTCTCAGCAATTCTGGTTTTGTAAGCCTCTGAATAAATTAATTTTGTATCTCATTATGGTAAGTAAAAAATTAAAAAATAGAGTGTGTTTTGCAAATTAAGGATAATGAGTCACTGTTTCTTGGGAATAGAGGGTGCATGAGTGAAATTAATTACAAAGGCTTATGTTATTATAATTGTAATGCTAATTATAAGACATAGCTGCTGTTGATGAAACTGGTCTAGGAAAAGGAATGCAATATTAACAATTGGTTCAAAGTTTGGGCCAATATTCTAGGTAGACAAAACCATTGTTTGTTACTCAGGGGATGTTAGACTAAAGTTTGATGCAATATGGCGTTTGTCGATTTTCTGTAAATTCAGTAATAGCAATGACCTTGTAGCCAAAGGAGACAGAAAACCAAAGGCAAACTTGGGAGGAAAGACAAACATAATTGGAAAAAAATAAAGCTTTCTTCCTTTCATCCATTGCCAACCTGGATGAATGTATGTGTGAATAAATTTCATACAACTTATTAAGCTGTTTTGATATGCAAAGTCTGATGTTGAATGAAAGTAGAGATGAGTTACTAACTCAAGGGAGACGGGACCTATGCATATAACAAAGAAAGTGTTAGGGGCCATGAGAGAAAGACTATCCAAGCGTTAAGGGAATTCATGAGGAGAAGAATCTTTCCCTAAATATTGCTTATGCCTTGGGTTTTCAAATAGAACCAACCTTCCATCTTTTCAATACAGATTTTAGCATAAATAAATATGTATAGAATGTTTGTGGCAAAGATATACATTTCCTGAAGAAAGAGGCCTTTTCCATAAACATAAACTCTCCTTGCTTGTGGCCACCAGCTCTAGTTTGTTTCCATCCTACAACGTGAAGTTGCTTAACTATCTCTGATACTGGGCAAAGTTGAATCATTCCATTGTCTGACTTGACCAAACCATGTGTTTTGTATTTTTTTTTAATGTTTTTCTTTTGTTTTGAATGAAAATGAGGACTCCTCATGTGCTACATTCTTTATTATTCCTACACCTCCCAGTGTTTTTGAAATACAAGGAAGACAATGTGTCTCTGATACACTGAGTACCTTGTTTTCACAATGTAGGATAGGAATATAATCCAGAAAAGAATAAGAACTTTATATGCACCCTTGCCCCATCCTCCCCACCACAATAAAAATAAAACAGTCACTTTTTTTTAATTGCAGTAACTTTTTTAAAAAAACTTTTTCTGTTGTATAGTATAACATATATACAAAGCAAAGAAATAAAAAAAGCAATAGTTTTCAAAGCACTCTTCGACAAGTGGTTACAGGACAGATTCCAGAGTTTGTCATGGGCTATATATGATCATCTCATATTTTTCCTTCTAGCTGCTCCAGAATATATGACGCTAGAAGGCTTAAATACATTACAATCGACTTTTTTTCCTTCTTTTTTTTGTGAACAATAACATATATACAAAAAAGCTATAAATTTCCAAGCACAGCACCACAATTAGTTGTAGAGCATATTTCAGACTTTGACATGGGTTACAATTTCACAATTTTAGGTTTTTACTTCTAGCTGCTCTAAAATACTGGAGACAAAAAGAGTTATCAATTCAATGATTCAGCATTCATATTCATTTGTTAAGGCCTATCTTCTATGCATAATTCCACCATCACCTTTGATCTTTCCATACTTCTCATTGGGGTTGTTTGGGCTATGGCAATTTTAAATTTTTGATATTGGAAGGGTCTGTCACTAATATGGGGTAGGAAGATGGAAATAGCTGATGAAATAAAGACATTTCAGATGTAGAATATGATAAAATTTTTTCCCAGTAGATATTTACTACAAGAAATGTTTAAAGTTTTTCAGGCTGAAGAAAAATGATACTAAATGGAATTCCATTACTGCAGGAAGGAAAGCACCAGAAAGGTGAAATAAGAGTGAATATAAAATCCATTTTTAAATTATTTAATGTTTAATTTAATATATGTAAATCTCTCTAGAAGAAATTAATGATCTAAACAAAAATAATGCATTGCGATGTTTATAACATGTAAAAGTAAAACACGTATCAATAGGAGCAAAATGAATAAGGAAAGGCATAAATTAAATTATATGGTTTTAAAGTGCCTACACTTTTCATGAAGAACTGAATTTATTTGAAAATGAACCATGATAAATTAAAGATACACATTATAATATCTAGAGAAATCACTAAAAATGACAGAAAGGCATAGAAAATACAGAATGGAATACTAAAATAGATAATTCATATACACTCCAAAATAACTGGAAAGGAGGAGGACAGGAACAAGAAGAGATGGGGTAAAAACAAATAAATAACAAGATAGTAGATGAAAATTCAGCCATATCAATGTTAAACACACACAATTGAAAGGAAGAAATTGACATATTGAATAAAAAATGTCAGACCCAAATTACAGACCAATATTCTTCATGGGCATAGAAGCAAAACTCCTTAACAAAATATTACCAAATTGATGACAGACTGCATTAAGGAGGCAATATACTATAAAACCAATGGTTTATCTGTGGAATGTAAGATTGGTTAACATTCAGAAAGCAATCATTATGCTGGAGACACAGGTTTGATTCCCGGAGCCTGTCCATGTTAAAAAAAAAAAAAAATCAATCATTGTAATTTATCTCAGAATAAAGCAGAACATGTGTACAATCATTTCAGTGAAAGTGGAGAAGCATTTGACAGAATGCAGCACCCATTCATGATAAAATTCTTTGTCATAGGATAAAGAATTAGAATTAGAAAGAAGGGAACAACCTCAACTTGGAAAGGAGCATCTATGAAAAACCTAAAGTTAGCATCACTCTTAATGGCGAAACACTGAAAGCATTTCCTTTAAGGCTGAGAATAAAGGATATCTTTTCTTGCCATTTCTATTCAACATTGTACTGGAGGTCATATATTTTATAAGAAAAGACAAAGTACAAAAGGCATAAAAATTGGAAAAGAAGAAGTAAAACTATTGTTATTCTTAGATGACATGACTTTACATGTAGAAAATCCAAAAGAATCTACTAAGTACTAAAACAAATACATGAATTTAGTAAATTTTTAATATATAAGGGCAAAAACAAAAATTAATCATATTGCTAAATACTACAAAAATTATTGGAAAATGAGGTTTTAAAGTAATACTATTTATGATAGCACCAAAAACCTATGCATTTTCTAGGGATAAATATAATGAAAGATGTATAAGTTCTCTATACCGAAAATTGCTAAATATCAATGAAAGAAATCTGAGGGGTACTAAATAAACAGAGAGGTATAGCATATTCATAGATTGAAAGACTTGATATTGTTAAGACATTCATTCTTTGCATTTGATCTAAATATTCAATAGTATTCAACTGGAATACCAGAAGGCTTCTTTTTTTATTGACAAAACAAACAACATACAAACAGGAACATTCTTAACATACAAACATTCCATACATAGTGTACAAATGGCCCACAGTATCATCACATAGTAATATATTCATCACCATGATCATTTTTAGAACACTTGTATCACTCCAGTAAATGAAATAAGAAGAAAAAAGAAAAAACTCATACATACCATACCCCTTACCCCTCCCTGTCATTGACCACTAGTATTTCCATCGACCCAATATATTTTAACCTTTGTTCCCCCTATTTTTTTCTATACCCCTTACCACTCCCTTTCATTGATCGCTAGTATTTCAATCTACTCAATTTATTTTAACATTTGTTCACCCTATTATTTACTTATTTTTAATCCATATTTTTTACTCATCGGTCCATACCGTAGATAAAAGGAGCATCAGACACAAGGTTTTCACAATCACACAGTCACATTGTGAAAACTATATCATTATACAATCATCATCAAGAAACATGGCTACTGGAACACAGCTCTACATTTTCAGGCACTTCCCTCCAGCCTCTCCATTACATCTTAAACTTATAAGTTTAATTATATTCTTATAATGCTTAAGAATAACTTCCAGGATAACCTCACGACTCTTTTTGAAATCTCTCAGCCACTGACACTTTATTTTGTCTCATTTTTCTCTTCTCCCTTTCGATCGAGAAGGTTTTCTCAATCCCTTGATGCTGAGTCTCAGCTTATTCTAGGATTTCTGTCCCACATCCAGCAGACTTTTTTTGGGTATGGAAATTGACTAGCTGATTTTCAACTCATATGAAAAGGCAAAGTATCTAGAACATATAAAATTATTTTGAAAAAAGCAAATGAATAAAGCTGGAGGACTTACACTGCCTGATTTCAAGATTTGTTTTAAATCTTCAGTAATTAAGACAATGTGGTATTGGCATAAGGATAGGCAAACAGATCCAGATATGATCAACACTTAATCTGTCAATCGTTTTTTGACCAAGACACCAAATCTATTCAGCGGGGAAAGAAAAGTCTTTTTAACATTTGGTGCTAGAGCAACTAGATATCCATATGGCAAGTAAAAAAAAGAGAGGAAAAAACTGACCTTAATTCTTAGCACACTCCATACACAAAAATTAATTTAACATGGATCATAACCCAAAATGTAAAAGCTAGAACCAGAAATTTTGTAGGAAAAAAACAGGAGACAAAGTAACAATAAGAGAAAAACTGATTGATTGCATTTCATTAAAATTTAAAATGTCTGTTCATTAAAAAATATTATTAAAAAAACAAAACAGAACCACGGTGGCTCAGCAGGCAAGAATGCTTGCCTGCCATGCCAGAGGACCCGGGTTCGTTTCCCGGTGCCTGCCCATGTAAAAAAAAAAAAGAAAAATTATAAAAAACAAAACAGACAAGCCACTGACTGAGAAAAAAAATTCTCAGTACTTTTATCTGATAAAAGACTTATATCCAGAAAATGAAAAGAACTCCTGTGAACCAAAAATAAAAAGACAACCCAACTTCTTAAGTGGGCAAAAATCTTGAATGGAAACTTCACAAAAAAAGATACACAAATTACCAATTAGCACCAATGACATTGCTCAATTTTTAGGACATGCTAAATAAAATCACAAGACACGATTAGGAAGAAACCTACTGACGACAGGAAATGGTGGGTAGACTGTGAAACAACCAGAAATCTCATACATTTCTGGTGTTTTGAATGGAATCACTTGAAGAATCGATTATCAGTTTCTCATAAAATTACCCTATGGCCCAGTAATTCTACTCCTAGATATCCACCTAAGAGAAATGGAAACATGTCACACAAAATCTTATACAAAAATGTTCATAGCAGCTTAGTTCATGAATGTCCCAAAGGAAGACAGCCCAAATAACCATCAACAGGAAGATGAAAAAACAAAGTGTAGGGTAGTCATGCAATGGAATCCCACTTAGCAATAAAAGGTGAACCACTGATACATGCCAACTACATGAATTTCAAAATCCTCGTATTGAGCTGGAGAAGCCAGATTGAAAAAAAATGCATACTATATGACTCCATTTATATGCAGTCCAGGAACTGGCAAAATTAACCTGTGATAGAAACTCTGAAAGTAGTTGCCCCTGGGGATGGGGGTGGGGAATGAGAAAACTGTCTGTGGTGATGAAAATGCTTTACCTCTTGTTTGGAATAGTGGTTAAATGGGTATATTTAATTGTTAATTCTCATCAACCCAAACACTTAAGATTTGTACATTTTGTTGCATGTAATTGGAAACTGAACAGATCATCTAATACCCCAAACCTGTTGCTCTTCTAATGTTTCCCACCTCATTAAAGGGCATCACAATTCACTCAGATGCTCAAGTCAGAAATGGGAGCTGTGGTAGTTAGATTCAGCTGTCAACTTGGCCAGGTGAAGGCACCTAGTTCTGTTGCTGTGGACATGAGCCAATGGTACGTGAACCTCATCTGTTGCTGATTACATCTGCAGTTGGCTAGGAGGCGTGCCTGCTGTAATGAATGATGTTTGACTTAATTGGCTGGTGCTTAAATGAGGGAGCGCAATGTAGCACAGCCCAAGCAGCTAAGCATACCTCATCTCAGCACTCACAGCTCAGCCCAGGCCTTTGGAGATGCAGAAAGGAGTCACCCTGGGGAAAGTTGTTGGAACCCAGAGGCCTGGAGAGAAGGCCAGCAGAGATCACCCTGTGCCTTCCCACGTAAGAAAGAACCTCAGTTGAAAGTTAGCTGCCTTTTGTCTGAAGAACTAATGAAATAAATCCCCTTTTATTAAAAGCCAATCCGTCTCTGGTGTGTTGCATTCCGGCAGCTAGCAAACTAGAACAGGAGTCTTACCTGCTTCCTCTCTCCCTTACCTTTCAATTCAAACCCACTGATTCTAACTAATGGATATGTTCAAATCGGACTACTGCTGACATGTTTCAACTCATTTCCTCTTTCCTGGACTCCATAAGTAGCTCCTTCTCATCTCTCCACATTCTCTTGCCCATGCTCCACAATGTGGCCGAAATGCTTAAAAACAATACCAATTCAAATATGCATCCCCCTCTTTGAAGCCATTGAATGGTTACCATTGAACCCAAAATCTTTAACAAACTTTCTAAGACTTTTCTTTATTTTGTCTTCTGCTCTTCTTTCCAGCCTCAGCCTGTAGCATTTTTCTCCTCCTTCTCCGCCTTCTGGTACACTGGGCTTGACTCGTTCTTTGTAGGCACTGTAATCTTTCCCTCCTCAGGCCCTTTATACGTGTGTAATCTCCTCCTCAGTATAGTCTCTCTCCCAATTCTTCCCTGCCCTTTCACCCCCTTAAACCCATCTCTGCTGTCAGTCCTCAACATAAATGTCACACATGAAAATAAGTTGGATAACTACACTTTTGATTTAAAATATTCATCACACATGCAGTTACAGGTTTACACTCTTTCTTACCCTCTAACTCCTGGGAAGGCAGAGGCCGTAATTGTCTTGTCCATCATTGACTTCCCCATGCCTAGAATAGTGGCACATAGTAGATGCTAAAAAAAAAAAGCCTGTTGTTGAATGATTTTATGTGTGTTGCATGGTATCATAACATTTTTTTTGGGGGGGGGTGCATGGTCAGGGAATCGAACCCGGGACTCCCACATGAAAGGCAGGCATTCTAACCACTGAACTACCCCATAATATTTTATAGCCTGCTTTTTTTTCATACTAAATCCATATTTCCATGTCATTACATAATGATTTTTACTTTTATAAAAAATTGTACGTGCACAAATATGTAAGAATGCTCAAACTGGAAACAACCCAGATGTACATCAACAGGAGAATGGAAAAATAAATTGTGGTGCTTTCATTCAATGAAATTTGCAGTGTTTTGGTTTGCTAAAGCTGATGAAATAAAATATACCAGAAATGGGTTGGCTTTTACAATGGGGATTTATTACCTTTACAAGTTTAGTTCTGAGACTGTGAAAAATGTCCAAATTAAGGCATCATTAGGAGATCCTTTCTCCCCAAAGACTGGCTTTTACTAGTGATTCTCAGCTCCTCTGTCACCTGTTGGTGACAGCCTGTTGGTGCTTCTCTCCCAGGTTTTGTTGCTTCCAGGTTCTGGCTTCAGTGGCTTCTTCTCTCAGATTCTCTTGGGCTTTTTTTTAGCTTCTTGGTGAGTTTCTCTGTTTTCTGCATGTCCTTTATCCTTTTATAAAGAACTCCAGTAAGAGGATTAAGACCCACCTGGAATGAGTTGGGTCACATCTCAACCGAAATAACCTCATCAAAAAAACCCCATCCATAATAGGTCTACATCCACAGGAATGTATTAAAAGAACATGGTCTATTCTTTATTAGATACAGCTTCAAATAGTCACACACAGCAATATTGTAAGTCTTCCTACACATAACAACATGATCAAAGCTCACAAATACACTAGGAAAAGAATCCAGACACAAGGCAATACACATATATGATTATATTTATATACCTTTCGAAAGCAGAAACTAATAATTTATGATATCACAAATCAGGATGCAGGTTTATCTCGGTGTGATCGGAAGAGAGCACAAGAAGGGCTTGCTGGTAAAATTCTAGGTTTTTATTTGGGTAATGTTATATGATGTGTTTACTTCGTGACAAGCACAACTGAGCTTATGATTTGCGTATTTGTGTAATACTTCAACAAGATAGCTTACTTAAAAATTAAAATTAATGAACTTCACACGGACATCTTTCAAATTCAAAACTCTTTAAAAGAGTCAAGTAGTTCTACAAAGATTTGAAAGCAGCATTTTGCTGCTTCCCACTCACCATTCTCCCACCACATGCCTTCTTTGATTTTTAGAATGTTGTTTACGTTCAGATCTCTAAATAACACGTTTGATTGCATATCCTTATTTTTCAGTTTTAGACACTATATACTGACTTCCCACCCTTCAGAATGGAGATGTAACTCCTTCTCAATCCCTCACTCCCAGTCCATAGGCACATCCTGTCCACCTCTACATATTTCCAATGTGGTTTAATCATAATTTAGATTTGACTAATAGTCAGTGTTTATATGACATTTTCTATATAAATGCTACTTACTGCCAAACCACATAGTAAACTTTAAAAACTTCTTCTTTTCTGTACAACCTTTGTTATTCCTTATCTCTTGTGTCTGCTTTGCTTGGTTTCAGAGAATTTCAATCCCAAACACTCCACCAATTATTTAAATCTTTCTTTAAGGCAATCGGATGTATTTGTTAAACTATCAATTTCATCTTCTTAAAGGAATCTCTCCCAGAATCCTGTAATTTGCTGCAGACTGGGCTGGTTGCCCTCTATGCCTGGTTCACAGCTCTTATCCTCAGATTTCCCTTCAAAATTATTCTGGAGATTCCCTTCACCTTCTTCTATGATGGCTTCCTGTTTCCCGTATTCCATGCAATTTTCCTTTTCTTGTTTTATTTCCTTGGTTTTAGTAGAGCACCCTTCAGTAGCTTTTTCAGAAAAAGTACATTAAAGTAAAAATGTTAAGGCCTTGCATGCATGCAAATGTTTAAATTCTACTCTCACACTTGGTTGATGGTTTGGCTTGCCATAGAATTCTGTTTAAAATAATTTCCCTTCATAATTTGGAAGACATAGCTTCATTATCTAATGACTGTCTGCATTGATACTCAAAAACATGCAACCATTCCTATTTCTTTTACATTTTTTTTTGTGTATGTTAACATGCTGTCTTTTCTTCTTTGTAAGAGCTTCTCTTCACACATAGTGAAATTTCATGTTGCTGTGTCTTGCTCTGTGAGGATCTAATTTAATCTAATGTACTAGTCACTGAGTGGACACTTTCAATCTTTAAATCGAACAGATTCAAAATTCAAATCTTTCAGTTTTGGTAAATATTTTTCAATTATTTTGTTGATGATTCCTCTCCTTTGTGTCCTCTGTTCTCTCTTACAAAGACTACTACATTAGATCTTCTGTACCAATTCTCTAATTTTCTTATCTTTAGTCTCCAATTTTCCACCTTTTTTACTTCTTTCCTTTATTTTAAGGGACATGGTCTCATCTTTATCTTTGGATCTTTGTACAGAGTTTTGTATTTCTGATATCATACTTTTAGTTTCTAAGAGCTTATGTTTGTTCTTCAATGGAAAAAATACATCATTCTGTTCCTTGATATGGTCATAACACATTCTCTTATCTGTCCAAGGATGTAAATGTTGTTTTAATCTTCTCCACACACAATTTCTATTTTCTCCAAGTTGTTTTTAACTTTGTATTTGTTTGGGTCTCAATCTTTCAAGTTCGTGACTTTGCTCAGATGTTGGGATTATGCGTGAGAAAGTTTGATCATACCTGAGGTTTGGGGGACTCTGAGTATATGAGAGGGACTTATTGATTGTAGTGGGGTGACCAACCAGCCTGTTTACCTGGGACTGTCTCAGTTTAGCACTCAAATTCCCATGTAACAGTAAATCCCTCACCCTTGGACAAATTAAGATGATGTGATCTCTGTAGGGCGATCTGTCTGGATAGTTTCACTGGGAACCCAATGTCAGTGTCTTCAGCTCTTTTCCCTTGAACTGGCAAATTCCCCAGAGAGCATTCTTCCAGTTTCCTGTCTCGAGATCAAAACCCCTTGTGGAAATCCTTGGGCTGGGCTTGGGGACTGCAGCAGGGATTCTCTTAATCCTGTGTCAGCTGTGGCTGATTTTTCACATCCATTCATTATTTACTGAGTGCCTGCCTATGTCAAGAACTGTTTTAAGTACTGGGGGAGGCAACAGTAAATAAAATGGATAAACATGCCTGGATTTGTGAAGCATGTGGGAAAGCAGACAATCAATCAATCAATTTACTTCAAAGATAATTTGTCAGAAAGAAAATAAATGCTATTAATAAAAATAAAATAGGCAAGAAGGACAGACAGAGCTAGGGTGAGAGTGGGAGGTTATTTTAAATAAGATGGTCAGAGAAGACCTTACTGAGAAGTTGGCATTAAGCAAAGACCTGAAGAATATAAGGAGCCAGTCATATGGATATTTGAAGACAGGGGCTCCTTAGTGAAAGGATTCGGCAAAGTTCCTAAGGCAGGACTGCACCTGATGTCTTTGGAGGAGAACAAGAAAGGTGTGCTATAGCATAGTGATCTGATGAGCATGAAAGAGAGTAACCATCCTGATTGTTGCATGAAAAAATCTTGGTGGTGGTAAAGGTTGAAGCAGGAAGTCTAGTTAGGAGGCTACTGTGATAATCCAATTAAGTCATGGTGGTGTTTTGGACCAGGGTCAAAGTTAAATGGGTGCTGAGTAGTAGCTAAATCCTAGACATAGCTTCTGGATTTATCAATGGATTGGTTATGAGGTGACAGAGAAACTGAGGAATCAAGGATAACTTCAAGCCTGAATAATTGAAGAATGAAATTGCTATCCACTGAGGTGGGGAGGATTGTGGAGGAAGCAGGTTTTCAGGGAACATGACAACTTGGTTTTTAATATGTCAAGTTTGAGATACCTAAGGAGTATATGTAGAGAGTTGTGGGTGGATATGTGAGTCTGGTGTTCAGGGAAGAGGCTGGAGGTGGAAATTCAGGGCATGATATTCAAGGTCATGAGGTTGGGTGAGATTGCCTAGGGAATAATGCAGATCAAGAAATGGTCCAAGGATGGAGTTCTATTGGTACTCTGTCATTTAGAGGTGAGACGATGAGGAGGAACCAGCAAAGGTGACCAAGAAGGACCGGCCAGTGATGAAGGAGAGAATGACAAGAAGATTATCTGGAAATCAAATGAAGAAATGTTTCAAGGAGGAGAGAATGGTCAACTGTGTCAAGTGCTGCTGAAATACCCTTCTAGTTCAGAGATCTTTTGTTCCACCCAGTCCTAACTGATTAGGACAGAGACCCTCTGTCCTAACATCTCCAGGAACAAATCTCCTGCCTTTTTCTGGGGTTGGTAGGATAGTGTCCTGGTTGTGCAAAATAAGAGAGGAGATAATGTGGTATCTAACTGCTTCCCCCTTATTTAGCAGCCCTCCCTTCACTCCACTTTTAAATTGGTGCCACTAATTTCTGAGCCCTTGAAAAATCCTATGATATAAATGAGATTGGTTCAAACTTTTTCCCACTGTCAGTTTCAGATTTAGTTTGCTCAGATTTGATAAGGCATTTGCTACTTGATACTCTATTTTCAAGCTTTGAAAATAAAATGACCATTTCCTCTTCTTTTGCTCCAGTCCTTGTTGGTTTAAGCCTTTTAAAATAATCTTTCCACTGGCATTTAAGGAAAGAATACTAGCAAATACATGCATCCAACCAACCTAACTTTAACTTTCCCTGACTGTTTGGACATTTGAGCTGCTTCCAAAGACATATAAAGCCATGATATACATCTTTCATCTAACACCCATGATTAGGATTTTTTGCTCTAGATAGAGTTCCAGGAGTGCAATAACTATATAGAAAGGTTAGAGTCCCAGGAGTACGATAACTATATAGAAAGGTTGCATTTGATAAAATAAAAGGTCGTAGAGTGGGTAGTTCTTACTTTGAGGTCAGAGTGTTTTTGTTGGGATCCTTGCTCAGGCATTTACTGGTTGTGTGACCTTGGGCAGGTTTATTAAACTCTCTGTGTTACAGTTTCCTGGATACGAATAATAATTGCTGTTATAGGCTGGGGGTGTTAATTCATGTAAACTACTTGCACAGTGACTTACAGACAATCAATTAGCAGTCAATAAATATACCTACTACCCTTAGCATCATCATCATCATCATGACTCAATAAATGCAGCTACACTGATTTACAAAGAGGCATGATTTCAATGACATCATCAATGTATGAGGATGCTCATGCAAACAACCCTCTGACAGCCAAATCCAGTCACTTATTTTTAAAGGCTTTTAAAACTTACTCCATTGAATACCTCTATTGTTTTGCAATAAAAATATGGGCTGCAGAAAATTGTTAATGTTCCAGTATATAAAAGGGAAATATTAGCTAATTCTGGTAAAGGACCTCCAAAGGGGAAGTCACATTATACATAAGTTGTAGGGAGCAAGAGAGGAAAATAATTCTTTTACCATCCCACTCAATGATTGCATGTGTTTTGAGATGGGAAGCAACATGCCATTTCCTCTGTTGGTCTGAGTTGTCATGTACCTTTTCTAGTGTGGCTATATCACTCATGCCTCCTAGATCCAAGACAACACTGACACTGGACTTTTTGAGAGTTGTTGCATCGGGATTTATAAGTGATTTTCAAGGATAATTTTGATCAAATGTAAGATTACCTCCATATCCAAAAGTTTGTGGACAAAAATGACCACATCAAATTTGGTATGGCCCAACATCTTTTCTGTCTGAGTCATTTAATTTTGCCGTTGGCTAGATGATTTTTACTGTGTGATGCTGTACACAGTGTTCCTTCTGATTACAAGTCCCCATTCCTCTTTGTTTGTGGGGTTGATTTAGACTCATTTTTCAAGGGTCAGCTCAGGCCTCAAGTCTTGCCAGCTTCTGAGGACTCCCTGGGCCAAGGTGTCCAGATCACGTGAATGGACCATTAGGACAGCAGTTCTCATGTTGAGTCCCAATTGTTCTTTGTGTGTCTCTCTCCCCTCTAGACTATGAGTTGCTCTAGAGCAGGGCCTGTATTATTAAATTTGGTAATTCCAGTGCCTATTCAAGTGCCTGGCACATAGTAGGCATTTAATAAATATTGCTGAGTGAGTGAATGAGGTATGGAGAATGAGGTAGAGAGAGAACCATGGTATTGGGGCATCACAATATCCAAGGAAAGAGTCTAAAAATGAAAACTAGTCAATAGAAGTAATAACTATTATTTAATCAAAGACCCACTGCTTTCCAGTAGCTTTAGATATATTATAATACTCCTCAAATATCCCTTATTACCTGTTTTACAGATGAAGAAATGTTAGGCTCAGAGACATTAAGTAGCAAGCCCAGGGTCCATGTCTAGTAAGATGAGATTTGAACCCAGTCTGGGAAGAGAGTTTTTTCTTCTCTCTCTGCCTCCCTGATTCAACCCCATCAAAGATAAATGAGAGATCAAGTGGGATGATTAGAAAGCATCTACTGAACTTGGCTATTAAGAGGTTATTGGGAACTTTGTGATTTTAAGGGAGTCATCCCTATGTATTTAGCTTTATTTCTGGCCTTGGGAATGATGTTTCTGATCACAAAGGACGTTGTCAGTACACAGCTCTTCATTAGCACTCGTATCAGTGAGTATACTTCAAGGAATCATCAGGCCACAAAAAGAAAGCTCATGTTCACTGTGCTGAAGCAAGTCTCAGTGTTATGAGGGAACTTCGGTGTGGAAAACTCAGAGAGAGGTATTTGGGTTAGGCTGGGCATGCCTTCTGGAGTCAGGCACCTGATGCCAACTTTCAGTGGAGTGATGATGGTGGTGGGGTATTGTCCTTGAGATGAACTCCCAAGGATTGCTGACAGTAGGAACAGCTGATCTCTGAGCTAGTGAGGATACATCTATGTACGTCACATTGGAACAATGACTAAGGTCCACTTTCTTGCTGGATTAAAATATGATGATGAAGTGGTGCTAAATAGAGGCTTGCTAAGTGTGAGTCATGATGACAAACCACTCTAATAAGATATATTGAAACACTCATCCCCTCCCATAGTCAGTCATTGTTGGCTATGATGGTTCCAAAATTTTAAGTCTCCCCAGTGCTTTTATTTATAACTTCATTAAATCAAATGTAGTAGATGGTTTTGGCCAAACCTGGACTAAAGAGCACCCCATTGCTGCCCACAAACCCTGGTGAGGAGGCTGGGAGGGGACAAGCATGAAGGGCTTCATCACTGAGCACACATGACATACAGTTGAACAATCTCAAATAAATGGGGAGGTGGTGTCAGGGAGAAGTGGAGGAAATAAGGGCCTGCTCTCATGCAATTCATATTAGTGGAATCACTTTTGAACCACAGGTTTGTGAGGTCTGAGAACACCTGGGTGGCATCAATATCGGGACCCAGAGGTGGGGTGCAGAATACCTGTAAGCCTTTAAGTAAATGCTAGAACTCTGTTGGTAGATGACCACTATGAAAATAATAATAACGCCATCCTACTTTTCTATAGTGCTTTAAATTTTACAATGCACTTCCATATGCTTCCCCTTATTTGAGTCCCTCAACAAGCCTGTAGGAGGTAGACAGAACCCCCCCCTTTTTTTTGGCTGAGGAAATTGAGGCACAGAGTAGTGAAGAGATGTCTTAGTCTGCCCAGGTGGCAAGTGCTAGTGCTGAGGCTCAAACCTTCTCCACGTCTCTCTACGTCAAGTGCTCTTTCTGTTAGATGAAGTCACTGAATTGCACAACTTGAACAGCACCCGTGGAGTTTTGCATTACACAGCATGAAAGCCTGAGCAAGGCAGCCTCACCCAGGCTACGTGATGCAAACAGAATACAAAAATCTAAGTTTGCTTTGAAGAAGACCTCCCCACTGATGAAGGTTTTGTCAACTGTGGGTTAAGGACTTTTGCGTTTTCATAGTGGGATTCATACGTAATAAAGAAGTTGGAAAATAATCTAACATAATCTAACAAACCCCATCTTCTTTCAGAGCCAGGGAATGTGTGTCTCAGAAGATAAGTGCTTGGCATGCAGGCAGGACAAAGGTCAATAGTGTGTACGTGTAGGAGTCTGCGTTGGTGCATGTGTTTCTTGTCTACTTTGGATTCCTCCCCACCTCTCTGACATCTAGAAGGATCCCTGAGCTTCACACTGGTGACCCTGATCTGGTGATCTAAGTAGTGACGGAAACCTGCTGTCATTTTCAATGTGGAAGAAGTGAGCCTCCCAGCCCCTTCTTCTCCTACGAGGATGAGCCTCCCCCTTTTCTGCATATGGCTCTTGTAAGTTGCTTCCACTAGTCATGGCTGGGCCCAGCACACAAGCCATGACAGAATCTTCAGGGAAGATCAATGATGGGGCCATAGAGAGGTATGAGCCTTTTAAAAATCCTCTTAAATCCCAAATAGAGCTATGCCAAATAAATATACAACATAAGTAATATCATGTGCTTGCTATGCAAATGCAGTTGCAAGGGAATTCACTTAGCACCTCCCCTTCCTTGCACAGCTGCCCTTCTGCCTATCCTGCACAGAACTGTATTCCCCCTCATTTTTCCTGCCCTCCTTGGTCCTCTTTGTATCTCAGGGGCAAAAATTTCTGTGTGTCTGAGAAATACACATTTGCCTTATCTCTTCTTCTGGATCCTGAACTTCCTGGGGCAGAGATATCTTATTTAGTTTTTAATTCCCCCAACTCTAATATTACATGTGACACAAAGCAAGTGCACATTCAATCAGCATGAGTTGACTTGAGTAGAAATATGAAATCCATGCCACAGGTACCATTTCAGCCCCATCTTTGTCACCGAGAAGAGGACATCGTCAACTGAGTTTCCTGACCTGCCATGCAAAGGGCTGGCTTCTCACCTAACTCTGCCCTCTCCCAGGCTTCCAGACCTCCATCCACTCTTCTTCAAACTGGAGCAAAATAATGGGTTGTGTAAGGATGACCTTCTGTTTTCCTATCCACTTTTGCACTCTCGCCCTTTTCATTGATGCTGCCTTCCCCACCCCTCTGATCCCCTTCAGATTATAGGGCTCTGAGTCCATGTGAGGATACCATTTCCAGGCCAAAGTCTGCCTTCCCTCCCTCCCCACCAGTACCTGCATTGCGTTTTTATCCCCTTGTTCTGTAGGTACCATTCTCCCTTCACATGGCTCGTCTCCTATCCCCGGTCTGAGCTCAGTAAGGCTAGATCAGTGCTTCTCAACTTGGCTGACATTTTGGCCAGATCAGACAATTCTTTGTTGTGGAGCTGGACTGTGCATTGTACAATGACCAGCAAAGGTTAGCCAAATAGGAAGTTAGGGGGAAGAGTCCACACTAGACCATCCCCACTTCTGACACCAATCAGAAGTTTGAGTGGGACTTCCCCAAACCACTCTCAGGTTTGATACTTTGCTAGAAGGGCTCACAGAATTCATCGATAGCTGTTATTCACACAGTTACAGTTTATTATAGGGAAAAGACACAGATTAAAATCAGCCAAGTGGGGAAAGAGCATGGGGCAGAGTCCAAGAAAGATACCAAAGCGGAGATCCTGGTGTTCCGTCCCCGAGATGTCAGGACAATGTTATTTTCCCAGCATCGATGTGTGACAGCATGCACAGAGTATTCCCCACTAAGGAAGCTCACCTGCGCCCAGATGTCTAGAGTTTTACCTGGGGCTCCATCACGTGGATGTGATTAATTACCCATGTGGCTGATTTCTGTCTCCAGCCTCCACTGTAGCTTGACACGTGGCCCAAAGCTTCCAGCTTACGTCACACTGCTGGTCTTTCTGGTGTGGCCAGCCCCACCCTAAGACTACCCGGCATGGTCGCACATACCCTAAATCACATCGTTAGAGTATCTGGTGATGTAGGCCCCCGGGCAGAAATAGTCCTATCAGGCATGAACTCCGAGAAGCAGAGGGCAAAGACAAGACCTTTTTTTCAGCAAGGTTAAATTCTTTGCTACATACCACTTACCCCCAAGATGCCAGTTGAACCTGTCCTTCCTCAACCTCAAATATGACAACCAAAAATAGTTTTACACATTGTCACATATTCCCCAGGGGGGGAGATTGTACCCGGTTGAGAACAGCTGAGCTAGATAATCCTCACGGGCTTTTTTTTTTCTTTAGAAATATATATATTAATGTTCATTGTACAGCCTCAGCACTACTTTTTCTTCTTTTTTTTACCATTGCACTACTTCAATTAAAAATAGAGTAAAAAAATGTATAAGAAAATGAAAGGACCTTCATCTGAATGAATCAGTTACAATGAAATTCATATTCTAATTAGAACTATGGAGTTATCTTTTAGCTTCTCTTCCTGATGATATTTTTTTTTAAGAGAAGTTGTGGGTTTATAGAAAAATCACGCATAAAATACAGGGTTCCCACATACCACCTGTTCTAGTTTGCAAGCTGCCAGAATGTGATATACCAGAAACAGAACGGTTTTTTAAATGGGCAATTTAAAATATATAAATATTTGTATTGATAAAACAATATGCAAACACTAACATTCTTAATATACAAACATTCCATACATAGTGTACAGTCAATGGCTCACAGTAGCATCACATAGTTGTGTATTTATCACCATGATCATTTTTTAGAACATTTGCATCACTCCAGCAAAAGAAATGAAAAAAGAAAAAACTCATACATACCATACCCCTTATCTCCCTGTCATTGACCATTTGTACTTCCATCTACCCAATATATTTTAACTTTTGTTCCCCTTATTATTTGTATATTTTTTATGCATAGCTTTTACTCATTTGTCTATACCCTAGATAAAGGGAGCATCAGACACAAGGTTTTCACAATCACACAGTTGCATTTTAAACATTATATCTTTATAAAATTGTCTTCAAGAAACAAGGCTACTGGAACACAGCTCTCTAGTTTCAGGTACTTCCCTTTAGCCACTCAAATACACCATAAACTGAAAAGGAATATCTATATAATGCCTAAGAATAACCTCCAGGATAACCTCTCAACTCTGTTTAAAATCTCAGCCACTGATTTATTTTTTCTCATTTCTCTCTTCCCCTTTTTGGTCAAGAAGGCTTTCTCAATCCCTTGATGCTTGGTCCCAGCTCACCCCGGGATCTCTGTCCCATGTTGCCAAGGAGATTTACACACCTGGGGCTCATGTCCCACGTAAGAGGGAGGACAGTGGGTTCACTTGCCATGTCAGCTTACAGAGAGAGGCCACATCTGAACAACAAAAGAGGTTCTCTGGGGGTTACTCTTAGGCCTAATTTTAAGTAAGCTTAGTCTATCCTTTGCAGGAATAAGTTTTACAGCAGCAAACCCCAAGATCAGGGGCTTGACTTATTGATATGGTTGTCTCTATTGCTTATGGGAGTATCAGAAATTCTCCAAATGGAGAAGTTGAATCGTTCTCCTCTTCTCCCTATTCCCCTAAGGGAACTTTGCAAAAACTTCTTTATTCACTGTCCAAATCACTCTGAGATTTATTGGGGCATCACACTAACCTGGGCAAACCAAAAAAATTTCATGCCCTATTCAAGATTTCTTGTACTTAAGTGTTCAACTAAACTGACTATGCAAGTTAAAGTAGGAAATGCACTATCCAAAATATAAATTTTGCACCAAATAAACATTCTCCCTTTAGTCTCACACAGAAGTTGAAGTTTTAAGATACAGACGATATCATCCTCTACCCAGTCTTCTGATATGCCTTAGTCCTATCCAGATCAGTTTCATTCGTATCTCGACTTGATGTCTGATCACTTAAAAAGGGAAATTTATTAAGTTGCAAGTTTACGGTTCTAAGGATGTGAAAATGTCCAAATTAAGGCACCAAGAAGAGGCTACCTGCACTCAAGAAAGGCCTGTGAAGATCAGGATTTCTCTCTCAGCTGGGAGGGCATATGGTGACATCTGCTAGTTTTCTCTCCTGGCTTCTTGTTTCATGAAGCTCCCTGGGGCCAGTGAGGGAGTGCATTTTCCTTCTTCATCTCCAAAGGTCTCTGGTTGTATGGACTCTGTAGCTTTTTCCAAAATGGTTCCTTCTTAAAGGGATCCAATAAGAAACCCCATCTTGAATGGTTGGAAACACATCTCCATGGAAGCTATCTAATCAAAAGTTACCACCCACAATTGGGTGGGTCATATCTCCATGAAAAAGTAAAAAAGCTCCCACCCAGCAATATTGAATAAGGATTAGAGGACATGGCTTTTCTTGGGTACACAATAGATTCAAACCAGCATACCGCCCTATCATTAACACTTGGCATTAGTGTGGTACATTTGTTACAATTAATGAAAGAACATTTTTATAACATATTTATTAACTTTAGTCTATGGCTTAACTTAGGGTTTGCTGTTTGTATTATACTGTCCCATGGATTTTTTAAAAAAATGTATTCTTGTCACACACATGTAACATAAAATTTCCCTTTGTAACCACATGCAAATATGTAATTCAGTGCTGTTAATTATGTTCATACTGTCATGCTACCAGCACCACCATGCATTACCAAAATATTTCCATCATCCCAAATAGAGCTTCTATGTAATTTAAGCCTTAATTCCCCATTCCCTACCCCCAACCCAACCCCTGGTAACCTACAGTCTAGATAGAGAATGCACCATAATTATGCTCACCAGCATGCACGAATGCTCCAATTTCTCCACATCCTTTCCAACACTTTTTTTCAATAGTAGCCATTCTAGTGGGTGTGAAATGGTATCTTGTGGGTTTTATTTGCATTTTGCTAATAACTAATGATGTTGAGAATATTTTCATGTGCTTCCTGGACATTTGTATATTTTCTTTGGAGAAATGTCTTTTGAGGTCTTTTGCCCATGTTTATATTGGGTTGTTTGTCTTTTTGTTGTGGCACTATAGGATTTCTTTATATGTTCAGGATATTATATCCTTATTGGATATGTGGTTTCCAAGTATTTTCTCCCATTGCGCAAGTTGTTATTATTTTTATTTTATTTTATTTTATTTTTACATAGGCAGGCACCGGAAATGGAACCCGGGTCCTCTGGCATGGCAGGCAAGCATTCTTGCCTGCTGAGCCACCATGGCCCACACACAAGTTATTTTATTCTCTTAATAATATCCTTCGATGCAAACAAGTTTTTAATTTTGATGATGTTCCATTTATCTATTTTTTCTTCTTTGGCTGCTTATGCTTTCGGTGTAAAGTTCAAGAAACCATTGCCTAATGTGAGGTCCTAAAGATGCTTCCCTATGTTTTCTCCTAGGAGTTTTATAGTTTTTGATCCATTTTGAGTTGGTTTTTGCATATGGTGTGAGATGGGGTACACGTCATTCTTTTGCGTATGGTGATCTGGTTTTCCCAGCACCAATTATTGAAGACTATTCTTCTCCCCCTTGTCCAAAAGTGGTTAGCCATGTGCTGGTTTGAAACTATCGTATACACCAGAAAAATTAGGTTCTTTTAATCCTAATCCAAGTTTATGGGGCAGACCTACTGTAGGGCGGAATCTTTTGATTAGGTTGTTTCCATGTACATGTAACCCACACATTTGTGGGTGTGTCCTTTTGTTTAGATGGAGTTGTGATTCTACCCATTCAAGATAGGTCTTATTTAGTTTTACTGGAATCCTTAAAAGAGCCAACACAGAGAGCAGACAGACATTTGCAGGTGCAGAAGATGCCAGAAGCCCCAGGAGATGCCAGAAGCTGAGAGAGCCATTTGAAACCATTGGGAGAGGAGGACAGGAGGCATCACCATGTACCTTCTAATGACACAGAAAAACCCCAGACATAGAAAATCAACCTTTCTCCCAAGAAGGTATCCTTTCCTTGGTTGCCTTAATTTGGATGTTTTCATAGCTTTAGAATTGTAACTTGATAAATCCCCTTAACAAAAGCCAGTCCATTTTTGGTATATTGACTCTGGCAGCTTTAGCAAACCAAAATAGCCATAAATGTGAGGGTCAATTTCTGAATTCTCAGTTTCATTCCATTGGTCTATATGTTTGTCCTTCTGCCAGTACCATGCTCTTTTGATTGCTGTAGATTTGTATTAAGTTTTTGTTTGTTTGTTTTTTCATGGGCAGGCACCGGGAATTGAACCCAGGTCTCTGGCATGGCAGGTGAGAACCCTGCCTGCTGAGCCATTGTGGCCTGCCCTGTATTAAGTTTTAAGATCAGGAAGTGTGAGTCCTCCAACTTCATACTTATTGTTTTCAAGATCGCTTTGGCTATTTAGGATTCCTATCCTTCCATAGTTATTTTTTCTTTATTAGCAAAGTTGTAGGTTTACACAATGTATAAAATATAGGATTTCTATATACCATTCTTTTATTAACACCTTGCATTGGTGTGGAATATTTGTTACAGTTAATGAAAGCACATGTTTATAATTGTAATATTACCAATGGTCCATGATTTAACTTGGGGTTCATTGTATAGTGTAGGTCCATGGATTTAAAAAAAAATTTTATTCTGTTACTATATACATATACAATCTAATATTTCTCCCTTTAATCATATTCAGATATACATTGCAGTGCTCGTAATTGCATTCATAACATTGTACTATCATTACCACCACCCATTATCAAAACATAATTCCAAATAAGAACTCTGCACATTTTAAACCTTAACTTCCCATTCCTTATCCCATCCAGTACCAGGTAACTTATTCTAGATTCCGACTTTATGAGCTTGCTTATTTTAATTGTTTCAAATCAGTGAGGTCATACAATATTGGTCCTTTTTGTGTCTGTCTTACTTCACTCACCACGATGTCTTCAAAGCTCATCCATGTTGTAGCATGTATCAGAACTTCATTCCATTTTATGGATGAATAATATTCCATGGTATGTATATACCACATTTTGTTTATCCATTCACCAGATAATGGATATTTTGATTGGTTCCATCATTTGGTAATTGTGAATAATGCCAAAAACATCAGTGGACAAACACATGTTCTAGTCCCTGTTTTTCAGTATTTTGGGTATATACCCTTCCATATAAATTGATGATTGGCCTTTCTATTTCTGCAAAGAATATTGGAATTTTAGTTGGTATTACATTAAATCTAAAATTGCTTTTATCTTAACAATTTTTGGTCTTCCAATCCATGAACATAAAATATCCTTCAACTTATTTGGGTCTTCTTTGATTCTTTTAGCAATGTTTTGTAGTTTTCTCTGTTCAAGATCTTTACATCCTTGGTTAAATTCATACCTAGATATTTGATTCTTTTAGTTGCTATTATAAATGGAATTTGTATTGATTTCTTCTTCTGAATAGAAACATTTCTTCTTCTGTATAGAATCATTACAGATGTTGGGATGTCGATCTTGTACCCCATCATTTTACTGAATTATTACCACTTATCTAGCCTTGTTGTGGATTTTTCAGGATTTTCTCTATGTAGAATCTTGTCATCTGCAAATAGGAAAATTTTTTCTTCTTCTTTTCCAATTTGGATGCCTTTTATTTCTTTTTCTTGCCTAATTGCTCTGGTTAGAACTTCCAGTACACTGTTGAATAATTGTAGTGAAAGTGAGCATCCTTGTCTTGTTCCTGATCTTGGAGGGAAAGATTTCAATCTTTCACCATTAAGTATGATATTAGCTGTGGATTGTTCATATATGTCCTTTATCATGTTGAGGAAATTTCCTTCTCTTCTTAATTTTCTAAGTGCTTTTATCAAGAAACAGTGCTGGACTTTTCAAATGCATTTTCTGTATCAATTGAGATGATCATGCATTTTTTCCCCTTAATTCTATTAATGTGGTGTGTTACATTAATTGTTTAGGTTAGGTTGAAGCCCCCTCATATACCTGGGATAAATCCCACTTGATTGTGGTATATAATTGTTTTGCACTGTTGGATTTGGTTTACAAGCATTTTGTTGAGAATTTTCACATCTGTATTCATAAGTATTGTCTGTCTCTTTAACTTTTAAGTAGACAACTTCCTCTTATTCTGTTGAACATATCTGGGTTGATATCATATTTGAGAAGACTAGAAGAGGTCTCCAAGGCCCAATATAGTAACCACCATCACAGGAAGTCATAGAGTTGATAGTGAGGTGTCCTGGATGTCAAAGAAGTAAAATCCATTCTAAATAATTAAGATAATTCCATGCATGAGGCCTGTCCTATGGAATGCTTAGTAGCATCCGTAACTTCTACGGATGCCAGTGACACCATCCCCCCATTTATGACAACCAAAAATGTCACCAGACAATGCCAAATATCCCCCGGGGGTCAGAATTGCCCCCCAAGTGAGAAACACTGCTCTAGTCTAATAGATTAAAAATGAATGTGGAGTGTTGTCATAAGTCTGCCAAAGTTAAGAGTAAAGAGGATAAAGATAAGTAATAAAAATAGATGAGGGGTTTAAGAATTACTGATTGTACATGTAGATTGGAATGATTTCTAATTGTTTTGTTAATTCTTTTTTTAATTAATAAAAAAAAAAAAAGCCAGAAATAAAAAAAAAAAAAAAATAGATGAGGGGAATAAAATGGCTCCCTTTCTTACTCGTATTAGTAATCCTCCATTTATTTAATGATCTGGAAATGATATTTGATGTTCAAAATCCAGGATTGGTACCTGCAGCATAGAAACATCGCCTTTCCTACACATGCCCCATTAGTGTTCCCTCCAGAAAATTATTATAAAAGCTTATGAAACCATATTAAATTTCCATACTCAGTTTTGCCTAATTTTTAAAAATAAATATTTAAACTCAAAAAAAAAAAAAAAGGAAAGAAAAAATGAATGAATAGCATAAAACCCAGAAATCAAGAGTCCAAAGAACTGACCTTTGTTAGTGTCCATCGGTACTGTTGTGGGCAAGGGATGCCCTCAACGTAACTGTAGCTACCTTCTGAGGATAGAAATAGAGGCTTTAGTCCTCACAGGCCACTGTCATTGGCAACTGATATCCTCAAACTGAACTTCCTCTGCTTTGATCCCACGCTGCTCACTATGGTGGACATTTTGGCTGCCCAGCATCTGAAACTCATCTCTGTCTTGGGGAAATTCACCTTCTCGACGAATCCGTCTTCTACTGAAAAGCTGAAAAACAGATTCTCATATTTCCATCCTCCCTTGCAGCTAGGGACCAAGTATGTGACCTGAGCTCCACTACTCGGTTGTACCCACCTCAGAGTCACAGGAACCACAGGGAACCCTCATTGGTGGCATCAGTAACATCTGCAAAAGAATCAGTTTTCTCAGGTAGCAGTGGCAGCCCCCAGTGAGAGGGCCAGGCATACCAATGGTACAGCACCAGTATTCTGAGCTCAGAAGCACTGCTATTGCACCCTTGCTAGATCCCTTGTTAAGCGTGACTGTTAGTGTTTTGGATTTTTTTTTTTTTGTACACTGTATAGCAGGGTCACTTTTCACTCTTTTTCAGTGTGAGTATCCCATTATCACAGCACCATTTGTTGAATTTTTGTTTGTTTGCTTGTTTGTTTGGTTTTTAGGGAAGTGCATAGGCTGGGAATCGAATGGGGTCTCCTGTATGGCAGGCGAGAATTCTACCACTGAACTACCCTCATACCCCGTGACTGCTGTTCTTGACTGGGTAACTCTGAACCTTGTTTTTTAGCCCTCTGGACGAGTTGGACAGCTGCTGGAAACATCTTAATAATTTTTCTGCTTAAATTTGCTGAAGTTGGTTGATGTTGCTTGCAAGCAAGAACTCTGACTGGTATAAAAATTAGTACTGGGGAGGGGGATGCAAGGGTGCTTCAGTGGTGGAATTCTTGCCTGCCATGTGGGAGAGATGGTTTGATTCCCAGCACATGCACTTTCTCCAAAAAACAAACAAAAATTCAACAAATGGTACTGCAAAAACGGGATGCTCACATGGAAAAAGAATGAAATGTGACCCCCGCCATAAAGCACACACACACACACAAAAAAAATAGTACAGCGGTGGGAAGCTTACTTCCAATTGTCCAGACAATTTCAAAGGAGAAAGCAAGGTCCAATTCCTGAACTCTTGACTCAATGCATATTCTGAAGACCATGGATCAGGTATGATGGGGCTAAACGAATCTCATTTCTTCTAACCACAGGGCTGAGCAAAAAATTAGGAATCTGGCAAACAAACAAGGAAAAACCAACAAACCAATCAACAAACAAAGCCCCTCAAAGTTTGACATTAAAATACTTTTTAATTATAACATGAATTGAAGTCACGGTATATGAAGAGTGCAACCCTGAAAACCGGAATGAGGCTATGTGGGAGCACACTCATTCAGAGCACATCCAGCCCCCAAGACCCACTGAGACTCCCATGCCAGCAGAAGCAGATAACCTTTGCTTTCTTATCACACCATTCCCATTTTGCTTGAAGACTTTAAAATGACTTCGTTGAAGGTAATTGCCTTGAAAGGGTCAACAATTCTTCTAAATCCCATCTTCCCTATACCTCATTATCTCCAGATGTAAAACTTGAGTGAGAACCCAGCATGCATCTGGAATCCACCCATGAAGTCCAACCCAAAAGGAAAATACTTTCATAACTAAACAAATGCAATTTCCCCCCTTTATATAAGCAAATATTGTGGATACTCGTAGAAATATATTCTGAGGGGACTAGACCAAGGAGTGAAAAACATAACTTTAGATCCAACTGATTTTATCAATCAATATCCTTTAGCAGAAACTCTGTATTCAACCTACTAGTGTAAGCAGTTGGGAAGTGCTTCTAAATGTTTGCGACTAAAACCTCAATTTAACATGGCCTTCATTTATTGAAATCAAGAGGTCAGAAACACGGTAAGTGTAAAACACAGTAAAAAAACCAAAGAGAGAATTAGGCATGTGGGAGGGGATTTACAGTGTGTGACCTCTTCGCCCACACTCTAAATACATTCCCTAAGAAATTCAATAAAGCACTCCCTTCACAAATGCATTAGAGAATATATTGATTGGTGAGGGAAATGTCAGTTCATCTGAAAAGTACAAAACAGAATTTCCATTGCCAGCATCAAGATGTAAATCTGGGTAAACTAGCAGGCAACAGTCTTTATAAGTGACCAGTTCCATAGTTCTCAAACTTTGACGGATAGCTGAATCATCTGGAGGGTTTATTACTAAAACACAGATGACTGGACCCCGTTCCCAGAGTTTCTTACACAGTAGATCTGGAGTTCCCAGGTGATGTCAATGTTACTGATTGAGGGACCACACTCTGAGGACCCTTGATCTTAATGATTTGGGGTCTTGACAATCAATATAAATGAACAGTTTGTTAAGAGCCTACCTAATTTGCAACACCCCCAAAACACTAGGAATTATGAACAGAGGTCTTGCTTGAATCACCACAGCAGTGTCACTGACTCCCATCCGATTCCCAGGTTGTCAGTTTACAGACCCAGAGCCCTTGGATGGAGATAGTTGGGACCATGTAAGGAAGAACCATGCAATAATCTCACATGTCCTTTGTTTCTATCATCCTGCTTGCCGTCTACAAAGGATCCTGTGATCACTTCCTAGAGGAAAAGGAAATGCTTAATCTTTTCAGGAAGTATTGAATAATATCTCTGAGCAACACTAGTTTCCAGGAACCCAAAATGCCAATATTATCCACAATCAGAGTTGAGACTTATGAAGGTCATGTGATAAATGGGGGTTTCACTTGAGTTCCATCTCACAGTGGGCTCAGCGAGACCCAAATTTCAGAGATCCACAGCTATTTCCCTAGTTTCTGAGTGTATCATTAGCACAGATTTAGTCTGCAATCTGTAGTGATCTCCACATTTGATCCTTGCCATGGAATAAGGATTATTATAGCTGGAAAAGTCATTTGGAAGCCCCTGGCTCTTCCTCTCCCTCACAACACAGTAAATTAAGAGCAATACCTCATCCTTGGTAAAATTGAAAAGATAAATGTCATTATTATGGACCTGAAAAGATATAAAGAGTACATCAGCCACGGTGCTCCAAGAGAAACAGAAACAGCAGGAGATAAGATAATTTATCTTAAGAGATTTATTACAAAGAACTGGATTAAAGTGGTTGTAGGGGCTGGCAAGTATGAAATCCATAGGACAGGCTGGCAAATATGCAACTGAGGCAGGATTTCATGCTGCAGTCCCGAAGCAGGATATTCCTTCTTTGGCCAACTTCAGTTTTTCCCTTAAGGCCTTCAACTGATTGGATGAGGCCCACCCACATTATCTAGGGAAATCTTATTTATTTAGTCAACTGATTGTAGATGTTACCCACATCTTCAGAATACCTTCACAACAAAGCCTAAATTAGTGTTTGATTAAATAACTGGATAGTACAGCCTACTCAAGTTGACATGTAAAACTAACCGTCACAGGATAGGATTACTTTCATACTCTTAGTTGATTTGCATTTTGGCCAGTATTAAAAATGGATGTATTGTAACCTAGGTTCTTGAAGGCAATTGTATAAAGATATGTTTACAAGGTGACTGCGTGATTGTGAAAACCTTGTGCCTGATGCTCCTTTTATGCACAGATGAGTAAAACATATGGATAATAAGTAAATAAAGGAATAAGTAAACAAATAAATAGGGGGTACAAAGGGCAAAATAAATTGGGTAGATGGAAACACTAGTGGTCAATGAAAGGGAGGGGAAAGGTGTATGTTATGTATGAATTTTTTCTTTTTATTTCTTTTTCTGGAGTCAGGCAAATGTTCTTAAAAATGAGCATGGTAAGGAATACAACTATGTGATGATATTGTAAGCTACTGATTGTACATCATATATAGAACGTATGTATGTGAACATTTCTAAATTTAAAAAATGGATGTGTTTCAGATAGTGACAGAAACTTATTGTGAGTTAAATCAGGGAGTGATTCCAATTACAACTCCTTTCCAGATATTTCATTACTGGAGCAAATATTCACAGCTCATGGCATCTGGTATATAGTTATTGATCTCTATCCTCCAAAGCAGAAAACACCAGAAGTAGTTTGCTTTCACCTAGTGGGGAGATCAGTGTACCTACAGTGTGTTGCCTCGTAATTGTAGCAAATTCCTAGCCTCGTGTCAAAAATAGGCACAGGGACCTTTGCAGCAAGCTATTTCACTATATAATTGAGATAGATACCCGGAAAGCAAAAAGTAGCTATACCCCGAGATGCACTGCCATGGCCGAGGATGCCAAATGTTGGGTGATAAGCGCCACAAATATACTAGGACTAATATCTCAGTGAAGTTATTCTAAGGGTCCAGTAGTCTGGGATAACTTTAAATGTCAGCTAGTAAGAGAATTTTTCATCTTCTTATAGGTGACTTAATGCCAAGTAGTCATACGCAAGTATCACCGCAGGGACAAAATTCTCATGAAAATATACCTTTTATTGAAAAGGCTTTTTCTGAGTACTCAGGGAAAAGGAGCCTAACCCTTCTAGGCTGTGCAGTTGCATGCTGTGCGTATATGCGGTTTCATCCTTTTAAAGTCTGCTTTTGACTTACAACGTTTGACTGTTCCAGGACCCACCTCTATTTTTTAAACCGAAATTGTCACATAATTTATATTGCTGTTTCATTTTTAGACCCTACTGCTTGTACTACCCTTTCATCAACTTAGACATGTAAAAGACTTCTTGTCTTACTTCGCTTTTTGAATAGCAAACAAGAAACATTTCCAGGGTTTTGTATGTTGTTGCACTTCAAAACAAAATGAATAATAAGACAAAAAAAAAAAAGAAAACTGGCTTCTCTGGCACATAAACTACTGTCCATTCTCTAAAGAGGACAAATAAAAGGTATTTTAGCAGTTCTTCACCTTTGCTCTTCTCTCCATATGACAAGGCTAGGTGTAATTAATTACATCAGTAGGCAAATATGAATCTTCTATTAAATACTTAACCCTGTTTAAATGCCAATAATTGTATTTGAAATATAGACACGTTGACCCTTTCTAATTAGGAATTTATAACTTACCTGGGGTGTGAGATGCAACTAAAGATTGTAAATAATGTAATTATAAAAGCATGTCCATATGTGTTTTAAGACATCCGAATTGTCTCTGGAAGCTGATACCTGATATAAATTGCACCCTTTCCTTTTTGGAAAAAGTGCAGAAATTCCTCAGTTGTCAATATACTTGAAGATCTAAAACAGGCTTGTGTTGGCTATGAGTTCTGCATCAGCATACTTGGGACACCCAGGACTTCCTTACTTGACTAGTATTTTCTCTACATTCCTGCTAAAGGTTCTGCCTTTCTTCCTTTCAACAAAGACTAGGAAGGCAAACTTCTCATCCACGTGGCTGAAGCTGACAGGAGAAAAAGCCTCATCACCGTGAAATGTAACCAAACCTCATAGCTGTCTTGTTTTCCATCAGAAGGGAGTAATTTTCTTTTTTCTAAAAAAAGAAAGGAATCAAGAATGAGCTCCATAGTATTAAGAATTTGGGGGGGGGGGTACCTTCACTATGAATAACTTTCTAGATTGATATTAAATATTATCGTTTCTGTTAGCAGCAAAAGTTACAACCTGCAATTTACATGAATTTGTGTCTGGTACATAATTTGAGTTCTCAGGAATAGATATGGGCAAGGGTAGAAAGAGTATATATTTACATTTGAGGGCTTTAGCCACAAGATTAAGACAGAAAATGTACAAGAATTTTAAATAGAGCCTGGAAGCAGTTTCAATGTTGGACCCTAATATATTCTCCTCCAATATTATGGGTAATATTTTACTTTTTTCTTTATGACCTCATCAATTCATCTTCTTTCCCCTTCCCTCCAAGTTCAAGTCAAACCATGGGGTATGTAAATGGCTTGTGGTTTACCAACTAAGCCTCTGTGTCTCATTTCTGTTGATTAATCTAGCAAGGCTAAATTGTTTCACATCTGGAGTCATTTTCTTCATGCAAGTCTTTTTTTCTTCATCAAAAAAATGAATAGTTTTATAGTCTTACTAGAAGTGCTGAACACACTCAGAGACGCCCCTCTGCTGTCATCCTTTCCTTGCAAATGACCTCAGCTGTTAGAGGCTGATATGTACCACGTTAGAGAATCTCAGAGCACATGCCATATTCCATTAAGAATGAAGTCTGCCTGTCTGTCTGTCATTTATCTATCTATCTATCTATCTATCTATCTATCTATCTATCTATATCTATCTATATATCTATCTATACCTATCTATCATCTATGTCTATTTATCTATCATATATTGATCACCTATCATCTGTCAACAGAAAACTATGGCCCCACTTGTCAATTAGCCACTTTCTTCTTCTACCTTCTTTCTCCCTTCCTTTATCATATTATCTCCTGGCTCCTCTAAACTGTCCTCCACTCACATATATCATAATGAGCAGCAAACAAATGTAGAGCAAATTAACAATAAAGTAAGCCTTGTGTTAGATTTCAATTAGTTGTAAATACCTTATCCATGGGTACCCCTTTTAGGATATATCTGTGGTGGAAAGCACATCATTCCTACATTTAGGAAAATCCTCCAATGAATAGTCTACATCTGACTACCACAAAGAATTTTACTGACATCTACTTTTTACTTCTCACCAGATACTTGCGTCTAAGAAGCACAATCTTTGAAGCATGCATGTTCCATTGAGATATATATGAAAAGTTTTTCTTCAGCCAAAAAACCTCCCCAATCTTCTTAAATTATCTTAATAATTCTTTGGAAATTCTTCACTCTGGTCCTGCCATGCCAGACACACTCTCCTCTAATAAAGGTGTTGCATTTAACAAAAATTATTAGGCAATTTATATATGCAAAAGTCCTCAGAGCAGAAGACTGGGCTGTTCAAAGTTGTTTCCATCCAGCCCTCCTCTCCCCTAACCAACCCCTACAGTGTCAATGCAGGTCTCCTCCCCAAGCGCTGAGTGACTATCCAGCTCTATACCTCTTGAGTTCAATCATGCAATAAATGGGACAAAAGAAAGAAGACTGAAACCAATGGACACTGATGACAAGTGGATGAAATTGGGTCTTGAAATTACCCTAGACTTCTGATGCATTCTGACTTTTCTCTAGTCATCTGGGAGGTGAGTCTACATAAGAAACCAGTCTTCTTAACCACAGGCTTATCCCCAGAGGCCAGGGAAGTGAATCTTGGGATCTAATTTGGAGATCTCAAAAAAGATCTTTGAAGTCTTTCTGATGGGCTTTGCTTCATCCCCAAGACAAAAAGCAATCTCCTTCCACTTAAGTAGGACTTCCCTTTCAAAGCCAAAGACCATCTTACTTCTTGGTTACTTATTTTTAAAGTTATAAATAATGTTTATCTTAAATTAAGGGCAATCAATGAATTTTTCCATGTAACTGCCACTGTAATAAATTAGCAAGAACTTATTTAAATAAGAGCTTTCTCTTCCACTCCAAGATCCTCAGGGAGTTTGAATCTTATAAAAATATTTTTCACTTCTCCTCTAATAATGCACAAGTTGAGATAGCTTAACATCACCATCTGGTAGGAGGAGAAGATCCTTTCCTTTATAATTATAGGTCATGTGCTTCATCAATCTAGTCCTTGACTTGTAGCTGAAAAAGGCAAAATACCTGTGTGAAGTGATAGAAGAACATGTTCTACTCGCATCATGAATGAGGAATCAAGGCCAAAGAACATGAATAGTGTGGACATCAGCCACTGTAGAAAAAAATGTCCTGCAGTGATGATATTCCAACACACAGAAAAAGGGGAATTCCTACTGAATTAGCCGGACAGATCCTGTACATAAGTCTGAGAGATTTCAGTCTGAGGAACTCTGTTTGAAAAGGTTTCATTTTTTCCTTCAGTCTTCTTAACAGAACAGAAACTATTAAACTCAAGTCTCTGTAAAAGTGATTAATGACTTTTACATTTTTAAAATTTTTCCTCCGACCAGCTTGTAACTGACACCAATAACACCTTCTGTATCATCATTGTCCCCAGCAACCTCCTACATGCATTTCTTCTTTTCTCCATGCTCCCTTAATTCCATTTGGGCAGTCTTTGGGCTTTGGTTACATGTTCTGTCAGCATGATAACGGCTTTATCCTGTGTTGCAAAGGCAGGTGTTTCTCCCCAATTAAGTGTTCTAGGCATTGAAAGAGTTCCACATCATACCATGTGACAAAGGTAATAGTCTTTCCAGAGTGCTCACCTTGAGCTTTTGACCTACTCCATGGATGCAATTCTTAGAATGGGTAGGAAAGTCAAAGCTGATAATGATCCAAAGGAGGAATACCTAAACCTTGGTTTGCAACACCAGTTGCAAGAAGAAAGGAATGAACCCCTGCCTTGAACTTAGTAAGGGATCCTAGGTTCTGGGTCTGGCTCATCTGTCCATGGAGGGGACGGCAGTGAATCCAAAATTTCATAGTAGCAAAGCTGTTCTCTGAGTATTTTTACAGGTGCTACAGGATATTATAAAGGATTTTCCAGCCAATTCATTTAGAATACAAATAAGGCAGGTATCCTTGAATGTAGAGGGAATAAAAAGATAATATTACTATAATTTCTCAACTGTCTGGTATTTTGAGGAAACAGCACATTTCACGGGGTTCTTCAGAGCTGTTTCCTAAAGCTTTTGCACCTACTTGGTCATGGTAGTAGAGACGAGAAATGTTTTCTGATCTCAGACAATCACTTTCCGGATCTTGTCAACCTCAGTCTCAACATCCATATTCAATATTTGGTCTGCTTCATCCATGACCAAGTATTGAGACCTCTCAAGCTGAAATCTTATGTATTTTCCAAATGCTCAATCAATTTACCAGGAGTCATGAGGACTATATATGGTTTTTTCACCAGGGCCAGAGATTGGGACATTGAACCAATTCCACCTACAATCACAGCACTTTACTCTCCAATAGAGGACCCCAGGTGTTCACCATGCTCAGAGATCTGAAAGGCCAACTCCCGAATGGGGGTGAGAGCTAAGGCCAGAAAACACTGTGGAATCTCCAGCAGGGCATTCAGACTGGGAAAGTAAAGGCCCCTGGCCTTCCAGAGCCACTTTCTACCAGATCAATGATACCACAGCCTTGTAAGGCCAAAGGAATAGCTTCGGTCTTTCTTGGTGGGCTCTGTCCATCCCAAATGGCCACAGGCTTCACACAACACATCTATCACACCCAGGTCTTTAAAAGTTTTAGTTTCCTCCTCCTCCTCCACCATTGGCTGGGAAGTCCTCGGACCTGCCCATGTCCTGTTTAACTTAGTTGTGATCATCTGACTTGCTTTGACCAATGCAATGTGAACAGATGTTACATGTGTCATTTTCAGTGAAAGCCTTAACACTTGGTGCATGCTTCTCCACATTTTCTTTAGCCTCTACCATGGCAATTGGAAATATTTATTTGGGTCTATCTTCAAAGTGCAGAGGGTGACCTTCATTGATTATGTAGCATGAGCCAAAAGCAAATATTTATTAATAAACCAATAAGAGTTTGGGGGATTATCAGCCTATCCTCATTGATATACCATGCTACACAAAATGGCAATCTCATCCCCTGCCCCAGGCCACTCTCATTTATCACCTCCTAACAGAACATATCTATTTTCTTTTTAATATACTTCCATTAGAATTAACGCTCCATGAGTACAGAGACCTTGTCTGTTTTGTTCACTGTTATGTCCAGCACATAAAACTGACTGATATATAGTAGGTGATAAGGAAATATGTGCTCTATAAATAAATAAATGCTTGGAAACATCAGGGAACACTTTATAGAACAGGGAGCGTTTAAGCTATATCTCCAAGGATGTGTGCCCAGGGGACGAAATAGCCTGTGAAAAGACCTGGCATGTCCAAGGGACTCTAAGACGTTTAGCATCATTAGAAATTAGGACTAGAATATACAGGTGTGGAAGGAACTTATGGGAGATGAGTCTAGTGGTGCAGTGGTCCAGTTCATGAAGGACCTCCTGTGCCTGATAATACACTTGGACTTTGCTTTGAGCAATGATGGCCAATAGAGTGTTTATTTCAGGAAGTGACAAAATTCAGTTTTGATTCTGCCTGAACAAATTACCTTCAGGAAGCAATCTCTGCCCAACTAATATTCTCATTTCACTTTGCCCACTGCAGCTATGCCAACCTTCATCAAATCATACTTTCTTTTTTTTTTCCCAACAAATGTTTATTGCTGCTGCAAGCAATGTACCATGTAAAGTATGTGAACAAACAGAAGCAAGGGACACTCCTTGTCTTGAAGGAGCTTCCCCTAATCTAGGGGTCACAACGAACACACGTACAGAGAAAATAAATATGCAAGACGCATGAACAAATTCACATTTGGTGGGCTCTGACTTCTCAGAACCTTTCTTTCCAACAGGACATCCACCGTGCTCCATACATGAACGTCTCTAAAGCTCACATCACAATTTCACATCATTTTCTTCTAAAAGAAACCATCATTATCAATGTCAATGTTAAGATCATCATCCTAAGATCATCATCCTTTTCATTATCACAAAAACAGCTAAAGATAACATTCGTATAGCACTTTACAGTTTACAAATCACTTCTCATTTAATCTGTTCAAGAATGCTATGGAGGATTATTACCTCGACCTTACAAATGAAGTAGAAGAAGAAAACAAAACAAAACAGGCTCTGAGAAGTTATAAGTTGTTCAAAGTCACATACTCAAAAGGGCCTGGAACTCAGATCATGCAGAGTAAAGAGAAATAGGAAACAGACCATGCCCACTTGCAGATTTTCTAACTTTTAATGTCTATAGTTTTCCTACTTCATCTGTTTCTCCTTTTGGTCAATGCATAGTTTCTGAGAATCTATGATGATTCAGACATTGTCTTGGGACTACAGACACATTGGCGAAGATACACAGTCACTCTTTCTTGAACTTAATAGCAGGTAGTGGAGCTTACCTTCTAGCCCATAGCACAGGGCTTCCTTTTGCTCCTGATATGTTAGTAAGGGAGTGTGATGGTTAATCTTATGTGTCAACTTGACTAGGTTATGTGTTCAGTTGTTTGGTCATACACTGGCCTAGATGTTACTGTGGTGGTCTTCCATAGATGGGATTAGCAGTGACAATAAGGTGACTTTTAAATGAAGGAGGATACTCTCTCCTCTGTGGGTGGGTCCCATCCAATCATTTGGAAGCCTTAAGGACAAAGAGGGTTCTGAGGGTTCCAGGATGAGGAAATTCTGCTCCAGGACTTCAACATCAACTGCTCTTGGAATTTCCAGCTTGTCGACTTCCCCTGTGAATTCTGTACTTCAACAGGAATTCTTACTGGAATTTCTGCCAACCTGCCCTATGAATCGCAGACTTGCCATTCCACACAATTCCTTAAAACAAATCTCTTATATGACACACACACACACACACACACACACACACACCCTATTGGTTCTGTTTCTCTGGAGAACCCTGACTGGTGCAAAGAGTATTTTCTCTCCGTTGGTCCATGGACAGAGCAGGTACCTTGTCACAGTCGCTCTACCTCTGCAGTACCCCTCTCTTGAGTTGCTGAGATTTTTCTCCTGGTTGAGCACAAATACTTAGGGCTCAGTTGTTCTGCTCTCATCCTGCCTCTCACCTCCCTCCAGGCTCCTGGACAGTAGCCATTTCTTGCTGGCTGGGGATGTTAAGCTGCTCGACTCTCAGATCCCCTGACTGCCCCAGGCAATGGCATAGCTCCTCTGTGTTACTTGCCTCCATCTTCCCCCCACACCTTCCCTTCTGGGGCCCGAGCTGGCTGGAGACTTGGCACCCTCCAAGGCTCCTGCACAACCACCTGGAGAGGCTAAGCTCAGTCAGGGACTAGCAAGCCCCACAGGCAGCCAACAAGCTCATTATTCTACATGGGGGTTGCTGCCAGAATGCATTCTGAAATTGTTTTGCCTTTCCAGTGCCTCTTTGTCAACAAGTTCTAGTTTCTAAATCTCAGGCATCTCTATCATCTCAGGATCTCCAGATCCTTAATGTGTGGTGTGCCTATCCTCCACACCCCTAGAGGCTGCTGCATTCTGTGAGTGCTTGACAAACAATTCCTTCTTCAGGATGATGCTGAACACCTCCTGTCTGAGGGTGAAACACAGCCCTCAGACCCGGGCTGTGTCCCCTGGTACCAGGATACTCTTTAAATCCCAGACAAGGGTCTAGAATATCATGAAATAGGTTTTTTCATGAACGGTAGCAAATGTACCACACTCATGCAAAGTGTTCATAATAGGGTGGTTTAAGGGAACTTTGTATTTCATGCATGATTGTTCTTTAAACCTACATCTTCTCTAATAAAACATAAAAATCACAAGAATCTCCAGCCACGGATGAATCTTCGCTCCACAAAGATCAAATTAGCAATGGCCAATTGGGCATGGATTACCAGGTTGCAGTGGATCTGGCCTAGTGACCCTGAATGAAGATAGAAGGGTTCTGTGGGTAACAGAGGAATCTATGGTTGGGTGGACATGGGCGTCTAATAATTATGATGTCATAGCCGAGGCTCTTTCAACTTCTATTTGATCTGGTTCCTAAAGCCTCTGCAGCTAGGAATTAGGAAACTAAGCTGCCTACCTCCCGACTAGGGAAGCAACAGGGGGATTTGTGGGATCCAGGCTGCTCTCTGCTTCCAATCCTCTCCAAGTATCCCACCCCCCTTCCCTGTTCCCCCCAGAACCCATGCCTTTGCTGGGAGAGTTAACCTCCAACACATGAAATCTCTCCAGCCCTAAATCCTGATAGCCTAGTCTTACCCTCATGGTGGTTGGGGTGGGAGCTGGGAGTAGGGAGCCCCAAGGAGCAGGAGGGAGGGTTAAGCTTCCCTCTGCGGGAATACAATGCTCTCCCATGTGGAGAGTGAGATGCAAACAGGCAGAGCAGAACATAACTTCCTGTCTTGAATATGAGTTCTGTAAAGGAGATGAAACTCAATAAAAAGCGCCGGAAAGAGAGGGTTATGGGAAAGGGAAGTTCTTTGTGTTTATTTTGTATTTTTTTAAAAAAGCAAATTTACCCTATTTCTGATTATAAAATTAATGCATACTCTCTGTGGAGAATTTAGAAAATTCAGAAAGGAACTATAGGGAAAATACCCATAACAGTGACATGCAACATTTGGAAATGTTGCCTGTGACTTTTTTCTCAGTACATAAATATACACTATTTTTCATAAGCTTGAGGTCATGCAGAATTTATTTATTCTCCTAATTTTGAATATTTGGAGTATTTTCAGTTTTACAGTCATAAATAACTTGCTGATGAATATCTCTGTTCCCAAAAGTTTATCTAAATTATTTCATAGTGGGGCTTTTCAAAGTCAAAGAGAAACATTTCATGATTAGCTGGGAAGCTAATATCAGCATTTCCCAGGCTCCCTTGCAGTTAAGCTTCTGGATATGGTTTTAGATTCTGCTAATCAGCTGCGGTTGTGGTAGAATTGGATTTGGAACTGAACCAGGGGGTAGAGAGGCGGGGGGGACAGGCATCCACTGTGCATTATAAATAAGCCTCAAGTCCCCTTCACCCATTTCCCAATCTTGGCCTTTTCCCATTCTTATCCCAGAGGTAACCACTGGTGTCAGGTTGATATGTATCCTTTGGCCATTTCTTCTTCCATCCATTTTCCATATAAACACACATTTGCACACATATATAAACATGTACACACACACATCTTATAAAATATATTCTATTATCTTAAGGTATGTGTTTTACATGGCATTATATATATATATCTACTTGGAAAATAAATTCTATTGTTTTAAGGTGTGTGCTTTACTGAATCATTCTACAGCTTGCTACCACTATAACAGCATTACGACTTTGAGTGTTTGACAGCTGCACCATATTCCATAGAATGGATACATTATCATTTTTTAAAAAGCCATTTCCCTTTTAGAGAACATAAGCAAATTGAAGGCTGGTTCCAGTTTTTCACTATCACATGCAATGCTTCAAATTAAAAAAAAAAAATCTTCCTTTTTGAAGTGTCTGTATGTGACCATGTGCAGGTATGTTTTGGGAGCTGATACTGAGAATTGGAGTTGGCAAGTTGAAGGGCACACACATTTAAATTTTAATGGATGCTGACAAATTGCCCTCTAAAGAGGCTGCCATGGTGAACACCTCCACCATGCTTGCCCCTCGGGGTTAGTGGAAGAACTGAGGTTTCGGAGACGGGCTGGGATGGAAATAGCCACTTACAAGCCGTGGACCCAAGAGAAAGTCACCTAACCTCCGTGAGCCTCTGCTTCTTTATCTGCAATGCGAGGGTTCAGGGTTCTCGCAGGAAATCAATGAGCAGAGGCCTACATGGTAAGCTTAGCACTGCGTCTTGCACACAGTAAGCCCTGGAGGAAGGTGGCTCTTTCTGCTACTACTATCCCCCCTGTAAGCTCATCTATCAATGGGGTTATTCTTTTATGGACTTTGCAGGGTTGACATAATTTTATTAGTAGTACTGCATGGTGTGTCTGCTTTTGAGCAGTGGTGTCTACACACTCTGGACTGCATTTCTAAATCAGTCTTTTAAAGAAACCCACCGTGCTTTTAATTTCATGATCCTATGGAACACTTCTACGAGCAAGGCTCAAATTCTTCCTGAAAAAAACGACTTGCCTGTGCACTTGAAGATACCTTCACTTTTCAAAGGCTTTGCCTCTTAGAAGCTAGAATTCAGTTAATATTTTCAGAATGACAGTTTTTGGATGAAGTGAATTATGCTCATCCGCTTGTTCAATTTAAGGAAAAAGAAATACATCATTTCATTTTTAAAGAGGACTTTTGTGTAATTCAGGCTATCATGGTGTGGAGAGAGAATGTGTGATTGGGAGTAAGAGAGGCCCAAGGTTGAATCCCAGCATTGCCTCTCGTAAGCTGGGAGCCTCAGTGTTTACAGATTGCTATTTGCTTCATCAGGTTGTCCAAAGGAAGATTTAAAGAGATACTGTGTGTAAGTGCTGGATGCAGAGTTCAGCCTTAAGTTATATTAGCTCCTGTCTACCCATGTGGTGTCACACGGCCTTCTGAATTCACCACTTGATTTACTGAACACCAACTATTTGCCAGCAGGCACTTGCTTAGGCCATATCAGAAGGAGAATATGCCATCCTTAAAGAGCTTTCAACCTAGTGAAAAAGACAGACAGGTCCCAGCCAGGTGCCCTCAATAGTTGAATGGTAAGTGCAATGATGACATTAAGTACAGGCCTCCATCAATGGAGGGGTTGGTTTTTCTCTGGGCACAGGTGAAAAAGAAGCTTTCATGAATAGTGAATTGCTCAGGCTGGATCTTGCAGGATGTGGAAGAGTTCACCAAGAAGGCAAAAAGAGCAGGTGGAAAGAGCAAGGAGTATTCTAAAACTGCTGAGCATCTCTCTTTCCTCTCTAAAATGCTTGACCTAGAATTTTCGCAGTATGTCCTTTGGCTGGCATCCATGCTTAATTCTCCAGGCATCGGACTCACTAGAGAAGCCAAGACTTATTCATGTCCATTGCACACGGGAGCTAGGAGCTCCACAAAAGAGCTCAGGGGCTTAAGTCCACCTGTAAAATGCTTAGCTCATACTTTGCTCTCTGTTACCTCTTCACGGGGACAACTACACAAATCACAGAGGCCATGACTGGATGCAAGTAACTGTTACTGCGGATTACAAGAGATTTTTTTTACTCTCTGGATTCAGATCCTTTAACTTCATTTCTAAAAGTCATACTCAGGTTCTGAGTTGGGGAATGCTGCTAAGAGCAGCAAATGATCAACCATCCTTCTGAAGAATATTAGATCAAGTCACCCGGCAGGCAGAGAAGTCTGATCTTCCATGTCCATTCAGTAAAGAAAATTCTAGAGCACAAATCAATTGGTCATTCAAAAATGGCCCTTCCCAGATACAGTTCCTATGTCCGTTTTCTTCTTTTATAAACAGCAGGCATCTGCCAGCTGCTGCTGCTGAAACAGGAATATTTATATTCAGGCAGAGGGGCCAAACGTGGTCGAAAATGAGCCGACTGAAACCAATAAGAAAAAATACAAGAAGAAAAATGCACAATCAACTTTCACTGTGTATTTTTAAAAGAAACTCCAGTCCAGTTGTAGCTGAGAGATGATTCACCCGCTACAGAAGCCTTGGGCGGAAGGGGTGGCAGGGGATAAGTGATACAGGAGGGGTGAACAAAAACAAGATTCTGTTTTACATAATTCTCATTTTCATGCAAAGAGATATTCAAGTGGCTCACTAAATTAGCCAGCAATTTAACTACCTTGCTATTTAGAGCATCGGGCAAAGTGCAGTAGATTTTTCGGGACGCGAATTATGACAGCTGGTCAATTAAAAGACTGTTGCAGACCATATTCTGCTATCTAGAACAACAGGAAAGTGTCAAAGACTGGGAAAATTGATGTATTGAGGGTCTTTGAGTTGCAACAGGATCCACTCAAATTACGTCAAACATACGGGTGGGTGAATCCACGCTTCTCAAACTTGGCTGCGCGGTGGTCCACTTGACAGGAGCACTTGAAAATATTGCAATTCAGGGCCCACCCCAGAGTTTCTGATTTAAACAGCATGAGGTGTGACTTGGCCGCAGGATCAAAAGAGAAAAACCAGCAAAGTTTGAGAACAGACGGCGATATATACCTCCTGGAACTGGAACGGAAAGATGTCAGGTAGCAAGACAGTCAGCTGGGCACTGTCCACTGCAGGGGGGCCCTCCACAAGGTGTCACGGTGAGTGGCAGCCCCAGCAGCACAGCTCTGGGAGCCAGGTGCGGAGTGCTGGCTGGAGCTACCTTTTCTGTCCCTGTCCTGGGGGAATGCTGACCCTGAGCAGGTTCCTAGAGTGCCACCTCGCCTCAAGCCGTTCCACTCTTTTATGTTCCTCATCACCCAAGCAGCTTGGTTTCCCAATACTGAGTTCCCGAAAGAGAAATGTAATAGATGCAGCTCATCTTGAGACAGTTCACAAAAATCACCTGTGGTCACCCCCTTCCATCATGGGCATTTGGGGGCCCTGGCCTCTGAGGGACCATGGTCTGGGCATTTTCCCTCAGAAACTGTGAGCCCGATGGTGAAGGCTGGTATCTTAAGGAGTTTGGCAGAGGCTGACAGTTCATTAGCAAGAGCTTAACCTCGGGTGACCCTATAATTTACTCTCCAAATCACGACACTTTTGAGAGTGAAGGGGTGATATGACTAATATTGAGACAACAAAGCATAAACTGGAACTGTCCCAGCCAACATTGCACGTATGACCACCCTCGTTTGGCTTGAATTTTGATTAAAAAGGAGAAAAATCTGTCTAGATAAAATTTCAAAACTGGATGATAAGGAGAGTAAATCTGTGTTCCAGATAGAGATGAAAGAATCATTGTAGAGAAAGAGCACTGAAGAAATACATTTAGAAAAATTCTATATAGAGTAGGGGCCCATGGAGAAGAGGGTCTTAAAGGGTTGACTGCCCTAGACATGCTAATTACCCACCTAGGACAGAGTCAGCTTCACTTAGAGCAATGCATGGCCTGAAAAGAAGGAGATCAAGGCTACATTTTCAGGTACTGTATGTTGTACTCTATGTTGCAAATAACAAAACAAAACATCTAAAACTGGCCTAAACAATGGAGCTCATGGGAAGTCAAGGGTCCTAGCTTCAGGTGAGGCTTGACCTAGGAGCTTCATGTATCAGGAAGTCTCTGTTTCCTTCTATGCCTGCACTTTGCCCTCCATACAGTAGGCTTCTTCATAGAGCTAGCTTTACCAAGGTCCTCTGAGATCCAGCCCGCGGCTCCCAAGACTTCAAGTATTCTCTTTCACAATCTGCAAGGAAGGAATTTCAAGAATGCAAACTGAACCATTGAAATGAAGCCTAAATGACTCTCATTTGTCTGACTTGGCTGAGGGAGCGGGAAACTCTCACTGGCTTAAGTCAGCGGAGCCTCCATTGGGGTAGATCAATTCAACCCAAACCCTGTGGCTGAGATTTCAGCACTGTTAAGAGTCAAGAAGATGCTGGAGACACAACCAACAAATGTATTATCAAATAAAGAAAAGAGAAACTAATGACTAGCTGTAATATGCCCCGAGTGCTTTTCTTGAGCCATACATTATATATGAATTATCATGTATGTTCTCCACAGTTATAAGAGAGATGATTATTATCCTGTTTAGAGATAAAGAAACTGAGACACAGGAGCATAAGGAGCTTGCCTAAAGTCACACAGCTAGTGGGTGGGGGGATCTGGGATTTAATTCTAGCCATTTTTAATTCCTAAGTCTGTGCTTTGAACTATACCCTTTACTGCCTTCTGGATGGATGTGTGTTTGTGGTGGAAGGAACATGGTTTGGGGGATGGTGAGAAACCAAGCTCAAAGCTGGGGAAGTACACTGGGCTTCTATCATGAAGGTCAAACATCTTAAAGAATTCGTTTATTGTTCTAAAGGTAATGAAGACTGTCATGATCAAATATTTTAGAAATATTGTTCTGGCAGTACCATGGAAAAGGGATCGGAGGAAGAAAAGAGGAGCTGTAATCCAAATAAGAAGCCTGGGCAGCAGGGATGGAGAGAAGCAACAAGTGGAAGAAATATCAAGGAAATAGAGTTAGTGGTCTTGATTATTGCACATAGTGGGGACAATGTAAGATTCAGTGCCAAGTTCCAGGTCTCCAGCTTGAATGATTCAGTGGTGCAATTTAAGCCATCATTACAATTTCGGTTAACTGCACCACTGAATCATTCAAGCTGGTAATGATGGCTTAAATTTACAGAGTTCTTACTATATACCAAGCACTTTAGAGATTTGTTCATTCAATCTTTATAATATCCTTATAAGATACAGTATCGGTTAACTATGGTCATAATAATGTTAAATAACAAGCAATCACAAAACCTTGGCAGCATTCATCAATAAGCATATATTTAGCCACTGTTGAGTGGGGGGAAATGACAGTAATCAGCTGGGGCCCAGATGAGGAGGTATGATCTCTTTTCCACATTTGGTGTTCCCTGTTTGAGACCAGTGGGCATCCAAGAATGTTCTCCTGGTGATGGCAGAGTTGCAAGAGGACAAGAGGAAACATTTAGAACTCCTTGAGACCTGGGCTTGCACTAGCATAGCATAAGTCTTTTCTGCCTCATCCTATTGGTCAAAGCCTAATATCAAATGGTGGGGATTTAGACACAATCTCTATGAAAGGAACTCCAGAGTTACATGCCAATGGGTATGAACACAAGGAGGTGGTGAATTTGGGCCATTCGTGTACTCTTCAACAGTCCGTCTTCTTGAACACAATTGTACATGTCCTTTCCATGTGCAAAAGATGCTTATGCAATTCTCACAACAATCCTACAAGGCAGGCACTGCTATTGTGCCTAGTTTATAGCTAGGTAATCAAGGCACCAGGAAGGCAAGTAACTAAATCATACAACTGGCAAGTGATTCAATTGTACCATAAGAATGTAGGATGTTAGTGAAGGGGAAACTATGTTAGTGGAGGTAGGGCCTTATATATGGAAACTCCCTATACTTTCTGTAAAACAAAAACTGATCTAAAAATTAAATATTTTTTAAAATTCTGACATTTTCAAGAGTTGGCCAAGATACAAAATATCAGTATCATGATTAAATTAAATCTAGAAAGTTACATCACAAACATGACTATGTAAGACATCTAGAAATGTCTCCCCTAAGAATCAACTAATAAAAGGACAAATCCCACTTTCTTGAAACTCCAAAGGGCAACAGAGACTAGAGAAAGCCTCCGCAAGTGCTGAATGGAAGAAAAAAAAATCACCTGTCATGGGCAGGTTCATGTGTCAACTTGGCCAGGTGGTGGTGCCAAGCACCACTTGGGCAAGTGTTGGCCTGTTTGTTGCTATGAGGATATTTCATAGAATTAAATCATGATCACGTTGGCTGCATCCACACCTGATTCCATTTGTAATCAGCCAAGGGGAGTGTCTTCTGCAATGAGTGATACTTAATCTAATCAGTGGAAGCCTTTTGAGGAGGATTCAGAAGAGACAGGCTTCTTCCTGCTTCAGCCAGTGAGCCTCTCCTGTGGAGTTTATCCAGACCCTTCATCAGAATTGTCAGCTTCACAGCCTGCCCTATGGTTTTGGACTTATGTTCTCACAGTTACCTGAGACACTTTTATACATTTTTTATCTACAAATATTTCCTGCTGATTCTGTTTTTCTAGAGAACCCTAGCTAATACATTACCCAAATCAGGGGTGGTACAATGGTGGTTCAGTGGCAGAATTCTCTCCTGCCATGCCAGCAACCCAGATTCGATTCCTGGAGCCAGCCCATGCCAAACAAACAAATAAATAAATAAAAATAGTCACCAAAATCAAGCAGGAGATTTTCATCTTGGATGCACCAGTCCAGACTCTTCCACCTCACGGGGCCCCATGCAGTTTGGGAGTCAAACAGAGGCTACTCAGCTTGGGTTCCCCCTGCCAAAGATGCAGAATATAGAGCCACTCATAGCAGTGCATTAAAGCTTCATGTATATCGTGGCACAGGGACCCAAGTCCACAGAGACCCATGATGGAACACAAGCTGCTGAGTTGTGCCAAATATAAAGGTGCCACCAGGGAGAAAAATAATAGAGATACCATGGTGGAACTGTGGCATGAGCTGTGCACACTCCATTCAGTCTCTGTCCAATGGATTATCTAAATGCAAAATAGACCTTTCTGGATTGACCCCACCTGGGTCCCTGGAGTGGATACCATAACAGGAAAGAAACCAGAGGGAGAAAAGCCTCATGGAATAAAAAGGGGAGGACACTGAAATGATGAAGACAGAATGGGTTCCAGAACTGAAAAGTGTAAGAAAAAGGGGACACAGTGAAAGGAATATAAACAAATTATAGGGGCTGGGAAAAGAATTAGGCACAAAAACAAAAGAGCAGACCAAGATTCCCAAAGAAGGGACAAGGGAAAGGGAACTTCCTCCTGGAAGTGAAACAATTACACAAAAAGTGCAATCTTAAAAATTTACCACATATTGAGGGCAAGAAACAGACGAAGAAGAGCTGAGAAAATCTGAACAATGAAATACAGGCTACTCTAAAGGTACACAAGACATTGGATCAGGCATCAGAGAAGACCCTTCACACAAAACCAGACAAAAATGAAGCCCTAGACAAGAGGAAGAAACTGATCATTAGAGTTAACTTATCAAGATAATCAGATGTCTAGACATCAGCAAAAATTACAAGCCGTATTAAGAAACAGGAAGACATGATCAAATAAGGAAACAAATTAAAACTTCAGAAAGACAAAGAATTTGGAAAAACTAATCATAATTTCACACAAATATCCTAAACCAATAAAAGGAGATGAAGGAAAATGTGGATATAGAGCTAAAAGATATTAAGAAGGCAATGTGTGAGCATAAAGAAGAATTTCAAAGTTTAAAAGGAAATATAACAGAAATTATGGGGATTAAAGGCACAATAATGGAGATTAGTAATAAACTACATGTATAGAAGATCAGATTTGAACAGACAGAAGAAAGGATCAGTGGATTAGAAGACAGAGCAATTGAAATCATACAGTCAGAAGAACAAATTGAGAAAAGAATAGAAAAAATTAAGCAATATCTCAGGGATTTGAGTGAAAGCACAAAGAACACAAACATATGCATCATGGGTGTCCCTGAAGGCGAAAAGAATAGAAAAGGAGCAAAAAGAATATTTGAGGAAATAATGACCCAAAATTTCCAAACTTATATGAAAGGCAAAAATATATATATGTCCAAGAAGCTCAGTGTACTCCAAACAGAATAAACCCTAATATACCTACTCTGAGACACATACTAATAAGAATGTCAAACACCAAAGGTAAAGAGAGAATTCTGAAAGCAGCAAGAGAAAAGTGATTCATCATATACAAGAGATCTTCCATAAGACTAAGTGCCAACTTTTCATCAGAAACCACAGAGGTGAGAAGGCAATCATATGATATATTTAAGGTACTGAAACAGAAAAACCACCAACCAAGATTTTTTTATATGGCAAAACTGTCCTTCAAAAATGAGGGAGAGTTCAAAATATTCAAAGATAAACAGAAGCTGAAAGAGTTCATCAACAAAACATCTGTTCTACAAGAATTATTAAAGAGAATTCTTCAGATTGAAGGGAAGAGACAGGGCAGAGTGATTTGGAGTGTGATGAAGTGAAGATCCTCAGTAAAGGTAACTAAAAGGGTAAATGCAAAACCCAATAGTACTGTATCCTCAATACACAAGTCTTTAATTTCTACAAGAGTTGGAATACAATTGAACAAGGAAAAAATCATATTTCCTCATAATGGACAGGAAATACAAAAAGGTAATGTGGGACAAAGAAGAGAAACAGCGGAGCAGAGAATGTGTATATTATTGAAGTTAAGCTGGTACCTTTTAAACTAATAGGTTTTAGATTTACATCACAAAAGATCAACCAAACAGGAAAAAAAAGACTGCAATAAAGGAAAAGTCAGACAAAAAAGGATATACATATAAAAACCAAAGGACAGATGACTGAAGTAAGTATTGTCTTTACAGTAATAACATTGGATGTGAATGGATTAAATTCTCAATCAAAAGACACAGATTGGCAGAATGGGTGAAAAAGCATAATCCAACAAGAGACTCATTTTAGACCCCAAAACTCAAACAGGTTGAGTGCAAAAGGATGGGAATAGATATTTCATGCAAATAGTAAATGAAAAAAGCTAGGGTAGCTATACTAACATAGGATACGATAGACTTTAAGTCAAAAGCTGTCACAAGAGACAAAGAAGGACACTATATTTTAATAAAAGAAGCAATCTACCTAGAAGAAATAAGAATCATAAATATTTATGTACCTAATCAGGGTACCCCAAAACACATGGGGCAAAGGCTGCAAAATTGAAGGGAGAAATAGATGACTCTATAATAATAGTTGGAGACTTCAATGTGCTACTATCATCAATAGATTGACCATCTAGATAGAAGGTCAATGGGGAAACAGAGAACTTGAATAATATGATAAATGAACTAGACATACACAGACCACTGTACTCCCGAACAATAGGATATACATTCTTTTCAAGTACACATGTATAATTCTCCAGAATAGATCACATGTTGGGTTATAAAACAAGTCTCAATATTTCAAAAGATTGAAATTATACAAAGCATCTTCTCTGACCATAATGGAATAAAGCAAGAAATCAATAACAGGTGGAAGAACTGGAAAATCCACAAATATATGGATGCTTACAGACTCTTAAAGTAGGTCAAAGAAGAAATTACAAGAGAAATCAGTAAATATCTCGAGATAAATGAAAACAAGAATGCAGTATATCAAAACTTATTGGCTGCAACAAGGGTAGTGCTGGGAGTGAAATTTATAGCCCTAAATTAAAAAATAAGAAAGGCTAAAATCAAAGACCTAACTTTACACCTGGAAGAATTAGAAAAATAACAGCGAACTAATCCTGAAGCAAGGAAAAGGAAAGAAATAACAAAGAGTAGAACAGAAGTAAATGAAATAGAAAGCACTAACAAAAACAAAAGTTGGTTCTTTGAAAAGGTCAATAAAATCAACAACAAACCCTTAACTAAACCAACAAAGAAAAAGGAAAGAGAAGATGCAAAGAAATAAACTTAGAAATGAGATGAGGAACATTATTACTGAACCCACAGAAATGAAAAGGATCATGAGAGGACACTATGAACAACTACATGCCAACAAATTAGACAACATAGATGGGTTTCCAGAAACATAAAAACAATCTACATTGACTCTAGAAGGAATGGAGTATTTCAATTGCCCAATTACAAGTAAAGAGATTGAATCAGTCATCAAAAAACTCTCAAAAAGCCCAGGATCATATGGCTTCACATGTGAATTCTAACAAACATCCAAGAAAAAATATATCATTTTGTTCAAATGCTTCCAAAAAAGTGAACAGGAGGGAACACTATTTATCTCATTCTGTGCAGCCAAAATCACACTAAAAACAAAGCCAAATAAAGATGCTACAAGGAAAGAGAATTACAGACCATTTTTTCTTGTTAATATAGATGCAAAAATCCTCAACAAAATACTATCAAATTGAGTCTAACACCACATTAAAAGAATTATACACCATGGTCAAGTGGATTTTAATCCAGATATGCAAGTCTGCTTCAACATAAGAAAATCAATTAATGTAATACAACACATTAACAAAACAAATGGGTAAAACCCCATGATCATCTCAACTGATGCAGAAAAGGCATTTTTCAATAGCATTCTTTCTTGATAAAAAACACCTAGAAAAATAAGAGTAGAAGAAAACTTCCTCAGCATGATAAAGGGCATATATGAAAAATCAATTTCTACTATCATAGTCAATGATGAAAGATTGAAAGTTTTCCCCCTGGAACAAGATCTGGAACAAGGCAAGGATGCCCACTTTCACCTCTGTTATTCAACAATGGGCTGGAATTTCTAGCTAGAGGAGCTGGGGGTGTGTGTAAAGAAATAAAAAGTATCAAAATTGGAAAGGAAGGATTAAAGCTTTCATTATTTGCAGATGACATGATCCCATATATAGAAAGCCTGAAAAAACTACAACAAAGCTATTAGAGCTAGTAAACAAATTTGGCAAAATGGCAGGGTACAAGATCAAAACCCCAAAACCAGTAGTGTTTCTATACATTAGTAATGAGCAATCTGAAGAGGAAATAAAGGAAAATTTTCCACTTAAAAGAGCAACTAAAAAAATCAAATATCTATGAATAACTTTAATGTAGGATGTAAAGGACTCAGACATGGAAAACTATAAAACTTTGCTAAAAGAAATCAAAGATCTAACTAAATGAAAAGACCATGCTTATGGATTAGAAGATTAAATATTGTTAAGATGTCAAATCTACCCCAAATTATTTACAGATTCAATGCAATTCCAATCAAAACTCCAACAGCCTACTTTGCAGAAATGGAAAACTCAATTATCAAATTTATTTGGAAGGCTAATGGACTCCTAAGCAAAAACTATCTTGAAAACGAAGAACTAAGATGGAGGACTCAATCTTTTCTACTAGCTTATTACAAAACTACAGTGATTAAAACAGCATGGTACTGGTATAAGGACAAATATATAGACAGATGGAATCTAACTGAGAGTTCAGAAATAGACCCTCATGTATATAGTTAATTGATTTTTGATAAGGCTGCCAAATCCATTCAGTTGGGAATTGTGCTGATTTGAATGGCGCTGAGAACTGCATTTCATAAGCAAAGGAATGAAGGAAGACCCCTATCTCACACCATACACAAAAAATAAATTCAGAGTGAATGAGAAACCTAAATATAAGAACCAGGACTATAAAAATCCTAGAAGAAAATGTAGGGAAGGAACTTCAGGATTTCTGTTAGACAAGGTTTTTCTTGGACATTATACCCAAACCACAGGCAACAACAAAAAAATAGATAAATGGGATCTCATCAGAATTAAAACCATTTGCACATCAAAGGACATTATCAAGAAAGTGAAAAGACAACCTACTCAATGGGAAAAAATATTTGGAAATCACATATCTGGTAAAGGTTCAATATCTAGAATATATAAAGAAATCCTGCTAATCAGCAATAAAATGACAATTAAAAAATAGGCAAAAGACTTGAATAAACATTTCTCCAAAGAGCACATACAAATGGCTGAAAAGCACATCAAGAGATGCTCAACATCATTAGCTATTAGGGAAATGCAAATCAAAACCATGAGATGCTAATGCGCAACCACTATAATGACTACTACAAAAACACAAAATTTCAAGTGTTGGAGAGGATATGGAGAAATAGGAAGACTTTTTCATTGCTGGCAGGAATGTAAAATGGTGCAGCCACTGTGGAAGACAGTCTGGCAGGTCCTCTGAACGCAAAATATAGAATTACCATATGACTTAGCAATCCTTTCTAAGGTACATACCCAAAGGAGTTGAAAGCAGGGACTCAAACAAATATTTGCCCTCCATTGCTCATAGCAGCACTATTCACAATTGCTAAAAGATGGAAGCACTTGTGAAGTTGGAATGATAAATAGCTTTACCAATACCAGGAAACTAAAAAGAAGAAACAAAAAAAGCAAATGAGGCAGGCTGACACGCCAAAAATCCCTGGCAGTGCTGATAAAGATCCCCTTGCTGTGATAAATGAGTCAAGCTGATGCCAGCAATCTGCTAATCTTTATTAGATGACCACAAACCTTGAGACTGCTAATTAATGGACTATGACCCCAAAGCAGGTCATGTAGGTAGTCCATGCATACCTTGCAATGCACAATTGCGTTGTCCCTCTACATCCCCCCACATCCTCCCTTTAGAAACTGCTTCCCCAAACACAACACTTTGAGCGTAACTTTTTTTTAGCTCTACTCCACACACGTGCTACTTTAGCTCAATAAACTTCTTCTGTACTTGGTTTTCAGAGTCTGCTTTCAGCTTAACACAACTCAAGTGTCCATCAACCAATAAATGGATAAACAAAATGAGGTATATGCATATCATAGAATATCATTCAGCCCTAAAATGGAATGAAGTTCTGGTTCATGGAACAACATGGATGCACCTTTACATCATGTTTAGTGAAATAAGACAGACACAAAAGGGTGAATATTGTATGATGTCACTGATATGAAATCATTAGCATAAGCAAATTCGTAGAGTTAGAATCTAGAATATAGGTTACCAGGGGCTGGGTTGGGGTAAAGAATGGGGAGTTAACAATTAAATTTTACAGAATTTCTATTTGGATGGATTGTAAAGTTTTGGAAATGGATGGTGGTGATGGTAGCACAACATGGCAAGTGTAAAAATGGTAGGTTATGTATATGTTACTAGAATAAAAATTTAAATATAAAACATAGGACTGTACAATTCAGTGAACCCTATTGTAAATGTGGGACTATATGTATATAGTACAATTATAAAAATTTTATTTCATGAATTCTAACAAATGAACTACACTAATGCAAGGTATTAATAATAGGGTGGTATATGGGGAAAAACACACTCTAATGTAAATTATGGACTATAGTTAATAGTACAACTATAATATGCTTTCATTAATTATAATAAAGATACTACACTAATTCAAAGTGTTAATGGGGGCAGTACATACGGAAACACTATATTTTACACATGCTTTTTCTATGAGCCTATAACTTCTTTAATTAAAAATATTTTAATAAAAATAAACTAGAGGGCTTCCTAGATTAAAGGAAACTAAAGAGACAAGACAATTAAAAGTAATACATGATCCCTGACAGGATGTTAGAATGGGAGAAATAAAAGCTATAAAGCACATTATTAGGTCAATGGAGAAATTTGAATTTGGACTGTATATTAGATAGCTGACTTACATCAGTGTTCAATTTCCTGAGTGAGAGGGTTGTAATATGTTATGTATAGAATGTCCTTCTTCTTCAGAAATGTATATTTCAATATACATGTACATGTTCAAATGTGGGAAAGTAAAAAGCCAAAATTTTGGAGACAGGGAAAAGTTAAATGTAGCTAAATGTTAAAAATTGTTGAATCTGGATGAGGCATATGCATATGTTTACTGTACTATCTTAGCAACTTTGCTGTAAATTTGAAATTTTTCCCATAAAGAGGAGGCAAGGCCATGAGAAAATGGAAACATTGCCATTGTTATTGGCAGTATAAATTGATGCAACCACTTTAGATAGCAATTTTGCAATTTCTAGTAAAGACAAAGAGATCCAAGCCAATAACCCATCAATTCCAGTTGAGGCATTTTTCAGAAGTGTACAAGTAGATGTGCAATAAGATAGTTCACTGCAGTTTGCGTTTACAGAAAAAAACTGAGGAACACCTACATGTTCACCAACAACAGAATAGATGTTTTAAAAAGCATATATTCCCGTGGGACATTTGGTGAGACAAAATAAGCCAGAAACAAAAGAGCAAATATAGTCTGGTCTCATTTAGAAAATACTTATAAGAACACTGGGACCTAGATTGCAAGCTCTTATGACAGTCATATTTAGTCCGGAGGGGTAATTGCTATTTCTGGATTTTGAAGGGCTGTTTTATATATGTATAACCTGGTATTTAACGATAAGAATGACGTTGAAATGGTCAGCATCAAGGTAATTAGAATACAGGGGTAAGCAAGACATTGCCTGTATTTTAGAACATCAACTACTCTTTGAGACCAAAGGAAGAAAGTTCTATTATGTCCAGAACCTAGGTTTTCTGTAGCACATAATCTAACTCAACCCATCTGGATCGATCATTTAAATCCAAACACAGGGAACCCAGAATAAGCATGAGAGCCTTTAATCCTGTATAAGTTAATATAATGCCTGGAATACATCCTAGAGTATATTAAGCAGATAATCAAAAAGTATTGGCAAAGTCCCTTGAAGGATGGGAGAAAAATTATGGAACTGTTAAACTTTATACCACGGGGGAAACCCTGGATACTGTGTGAAACATCAGGGATACCCAAATCAGTAGGCCAAACCTATTGGGCCAACCCCCAACCAGGAGCATTTCAGCCAATCCTAAAGAACACCTAGGGCTATATAAGATTCCACAAGGGTTCCTGCACTAGAGTGACCCAGAAACATACACCCTCCATATGGGTCCCTGGTCCAGATAAGTCCTAGAACTAGCCCAGCTCTCCAGGACATCAGATAGTTCCATCTCCCTACCCCATATTAGTGACAGACAGTCCCAATATGAAAAATTTAAAAATACCATAGTCCAAATACCCCTAAAGAGAGGGATGGAAAGATCAAAGGTGATGGTGGAGTTATGCAGAGAAGATAGGATTTAACAAACGAATATGAATGCTGAATCAGTAAATTGATATCTCTTTCAGTCTCCAGCATTTTAGAGCAGCTAGAAGTAAAAACCTAAAATTGTGAAATTGTAATCCATGCCAAACTCTGAAATATGTTCTACAACTAATTGTGGTGCTGTGCTTTGAAATTTATAGCTTTTTTTGTATATATGTTATTTTTCACAAAAAAAGAAGGGAAAAAAAAAAAGCTATGGATTTAACAAATGAGTATGACTGCTGAATTATTATGATATTTCTTGTAGTCTCCAGTCTGTTTGGAGCAGCTAGAAGGAAAAACCTAATATTGTGGAAATGTAACCCATACCAAATGCTGGAATCTGTTCTATAACTAATTGTTGCGGTATGCTTTGAAATTTATTGCTTTTTTGCATATATGTTATTTTTCACAATAAAAAATGTTTTTAAAAAAATAAAATAACCTGGGATGTCACCGAGCTGTTTGTATACAACCTGGTCATTTCCAGAAACTTCACGTATGTATTTGACACCTGAGACTCAGAGTTAGAGCTCTGAAACTATGAAAGTCAACAGTACCGCATAAAGGAACTTCCTAAAAAGTTCAAAAAGGAATCAGAGTTAGACTAGAGATATGAATGAAGCTGACCTGGATAAGACTGGTATTTTTATGCCCATGAAAGCACAAAATGGATACCATGAGCACTGACAGGACTTGGAAATGCTTTGTCTCTGTGGTGTATAAATGCCCAAGTCCATGTGGGAAAGGAATGTGAGAGGGGGGACCCCAAAACCGTGCGGCCTTAGGAAGACAAATAGCTCAAAAGGTATGAAGGAGTAAAACAAACCAGCTGCGGGCTGCTCTCTCAGGAAGGATCCCTTGCTATTATTTAGAACCAAAGGTTGAGCAACAAATTGGCCAGAAGGATGACTTCCCCCAACCTCCCGCTATGAACAGGTTCCTCCAGTGGAGCGCCAGAGGCTCTTAAACAGATGCTATTCCCAGGTTTCTCTTCAGCAGCTCCAGTGATACCAGACTTTCTCTCTGTCTTGGAAGGGCTGTGACCTGGGGCCAAGAACTGGGAGTAGTAGAACTTGCTCCTGTTTTCAAATGTGAACCAATGCATGGCTTAAAGCATTCCATTCTCTAACGTGGGAGTGAACAAGACGTTGGTGTCCACTCAGTAAACATTCGCTGAGCGTCTCTTTTGGGCTAGGCACTGGGCTGGACTGGGGTCCCAAGAGGAAAACATCATGTCCAGCCCTCAGGGAGCTCATAATCTAGTGTGGCAGGTAGATAAGTGGACAAGATGCAGTAAAATAAGTTTCCCAGTGCTGGTTTTGACAGAATCCTATGAAAGCAGAGAGGAGAGCTGCGCGGAATTCTGAGACACCAGGCTGCTTCCATGGGGCAGGCACTGCTTGATCTGAGTTCCAAGGGTGAATTTGCCACAATGCCTGACAGAGTCTTATGGTCTCCCTCACAAAGTCTCAGCACGGTGAGAAAGATGGAGTGGAAGAGGTTCTGAAAGCTTTCCACAAAAGCAGTATTCTATTTTAACAATCTTAGGTGGAAGCCCATTTGGACTGGGGAAGTTTTCAATCTGGAGGCTTCAATCTTGGAATAGCAAATGCCCCTGATTTGTACCAGACATGGGGGACCCAGCCTGGTTTATCCAGGGTTACTGCTGTTTATCCTTCTGTCCTTCTCCCACCTCAGTGTGGCCTCACGTGACACCTCAGCTCCTGGAATGTCCAGCCCAGCCCAGCCAGGAAACTGCTCCCAGGGAGGAGAAGAGACCAGAAAGAAAACTCCAGGACATACAGGAGTCCAGCCAACCACCTCAGATGTCCTCTTGGACACCAGTGAGAGAGGCAAGGAAACGAAGATTCTATTCCTGTCTCCAGCATTTTCCAGCTGTGTACCTTTAGACAAATTACTTGCCCTCTCTGAGCCCCCATTTCCTTATTTGTCAAGCAGAAATACTAATATTTTCTACCCCTTAGGGAGGATAGAGGGAATAAATGTGATAAAGTACATAAGGCAGTTAACTCAGTGTGCATTGAGTTTTAAGAACTATTATTGTCATTATCATTATTATGACAATGTTTCTATGTCTTTTTTTTTAAATCCGTGAATCCTTGGAGGCTTTGTCACCCTATCTCCTGCTTGTGGCCACTAGAGAGATTTCCTCAAGCTCTACTTCCTGCAATCTGTATAATGAAAAGAGTAGACAGGCTGGATTTTTTTTTTCCAAACCAGGCATCCGACAGCACTCCCACCTCCCTCCCCCCACCCCCATCCCCCTAGCCCCAACCCCCATCCCCACCCCCCCACCCTCCCATCCCCCCACCCCACTGCAGGAGAAACCCAAGGGGTGTGTGAAGCCTTTTAAGCCGGGAAGGGCACAACCAGCTGAAGCTTCTGGCAATGTCACTTAATTATCTAAGGATCGAATTTATTTCAAGAGCCTAAATATAGACGTCTGTGTCTTCATTTGCCAACCACCTTAATTCTTTTTATTTCTGGACGGTGACACTCAGCCCTACCGTATCCCCTGTACTACACTGAGCTTAAGGATGTTATAAATTAGATGTTGTTGACATAAGCCCTTGTCATTTTCTGGGCTGACGCTGCCCAGCTGAGACAGACGTCGTGTTTTTAGCAGCTGTTGGGGGAAGCAGCTCTGCTTTCCAGTGAACCGAGGCTCTTTCCTCAGAAGAAACTTCCAGGGGCTTCCATCGACCCCCCAGCTCTGATGCCCTCTAATGGCCACTTTTGTGTTGATTAAAAAAATGACTCTCAAGAAACAATTCAAATGCACCCTTGGAAATGAGACCTTCCGTTTCTGTGAGTAATTCCGGATGGAAGCCTGACACATATTTTACTCTGCTTTGCAACAAGGTGACTCTGTCTGCTTCCGGCATATCGGAGGCTGCCTTTAAAAAAAAAATGTCCATTTTGTTTTCATCAAATAGGAGTTCCGGGATTTTCTAAACGTTTTAATCGTTTTTTCCCTTCAAAACTCTCCCTATCTGAGGAAGGATAAAGCTGGCATTGGAGGAGAGGGTGTATGACCGATATTTATCGTGACTTTAGAATGTAAATTCTGTTTTAAATACTTAGAATATCTCCTTTAATCCTGATGTCAGTCTGGAGGCAGGCACAATCACAATAACTGCCTAATCGTAATTATTATTTATTATTATGATTGTGGCTGTTATTTTACAAATGAGAGGAACAAGGTTTACATTGATCTAAAATCACTTAGCTAGTAAGTGGCAGATCTGGAGTTCTAGCCCAGTCTATCTGACACCAGCCACTCAATTCTGGACCATTCCACTCCTGAATGATGCAACTTTCTTCTTTACACCCATCAGCTTCCGGCCACAGCTCCTTGCATCAGCATTTGTCCAGGCCAGGAATGTGCTCTAAATTCAGCACTGGTTATCAGCCAAGATCCAAACCCAGACCCTTCTCTCATGATGCTTATAGTCTTAGTGGGAGGAAATAGAAGAGTAAACAAGAAATTGCAATACAGCTTGATAAATGCTACAGCAGGATGAGCGCAGGATGCCAGGGGCCCATAGATATAAGCAACTTATTCTGTAACCTTGGGGCAGTCAGGGTAGACTTCCTGGAGGAGGTGACTGAGGTAATTTTTATGGGAAAACAGAAAGTTTAGGAGGTGGAAGGAAGGAAGAGACCAGTGAAGAGCATTTCAGACAGAATAAGCAGCCGGCATAAGAAACCAGAGGTCCTAGTGGGGGTTGAGGACTGGGGCATATCAGGAGAGACCAAGGAATTGGCTCATTTGGCTGCTTGTTTTTTCCTTCTGTGCCTGGCAGCATGCTGGCTACCCTATTCTGAAAAGAACACAGCTTTGCAAAAGAGAGGTTCTGGGAAGGAGGTGCGAAGAAAAATAATTTTTTCCGCTTTTGTGTTCTGAAATGGACAAATGAATGCTGACCTGGCCCCTCATGGAAGATATGATAATAAGGCCACGTTACAAAGCTCCAGCTCTGGCAGGGTGGGCCTGGTGGCTTGACCTTGCATGGTCAAGGCAAGTCACAGCACCGCATGTTTTACTCTGGTGCAATCTCAAAGCCCGAATTTGGAGGAACAGATCTTATTTTCCTATTAAACGTATTGGCACAGAAAAATGAAACTGCTTTAATAGCCCGGGGCAAAGAGAAGGCTTTCTGTTGGGTGGCTGGTACCTTCTATTACTGGACAGAGGTCATGGATTCTTTTGCCCAGTGTGCTCATGACACAATTCCTGAGACACCGGGGTCTCAGAGAGAGAGTTCATTACTAGGTGCAGAGTAGGAGAGATGGCCTAGCGGCCCAAAATCTGTCTCCCCAAACTGCAGTAATTCAGGTAGTTTATTTAGAGAAAAGATGGGCAGAGTTTAGGATAATGAGCACCGTGGCCCCAGATGATGTCATTAGAAGTGATCTGATTACTGAGCAGGCGCAGATGGGTTCCATACGTCACAGAACGTATGAAAGAAAATGGCAGAATGAGGTATTGGTGAAGTAGGTTTAAGTTTAAGCTACTGCACATGTCAGACAGGCCCACTTCGCTTAGACCCAGTCTTGGTAATCAAGATAACTTTAGATTTGGGGTGGGTTAGCTCTGAGCTGACCCAAGACCCTTCATTAATAAACATTAGGGGCTGTTTTTAGTGATTACAGACTCTACAGTTGAAAAAGTGGATAACTGGGTAAAAATGAAGGCTAGTCACAAGGTTTTTGCAATCTCAGGGACAGAAGATAAGGGCTATACAATCATTACTAGAGATCAAGGCAGCTGGATTACGATTTTTAGACATTTCAGGAATTTCTCTCTTCTACTCCAATATGCCAGGAAGCAAAAAGGAGTATCTGTATAATGATTCAGTAATCAAAATCATCCCTTAAATCCTGATATCTTGCTTACACCATGGGGGGGGGGCGGTCAGAGTTTGGCTTAGAGAGAAAGACCACATTTAAGCAACAGCAGAAATTTTCTGGAGATGACTCTTAGGCACTAATTCCAAGTATGTTCAATTTGCTATTACAGAACTAAGTTTCATAAGGGCAAACTTCATGATTGAGGTCTTGGCCTATTAAATCGGGAGCCTCTCTTGTTTAAGGAAATGTCAGGAATTGCCCAGGTGGGGAAATTCAATAGTTCTATTTTTCCCAGTCCCTCAAGGGACTTTGCAAACATCCCTCATTTTCTGCCCCAAAGACTGTGAAATGCATTATGTTATAACATTAACTTGAACAAAATATTAAGATGTTCTTCCTTATTCCAGGGTCTGTATCAAAAAAAAGCTGGATTATGTTGTTTAAATTAACTGACCAGACAGATTAAATCAGATAGTATATTACAGAAATTTGAACTTTGGACAAAATAAACACATTTCTTTTTGTCTCACACAAAAATTAAAGCTTTAAAATACAGACAACATTTTTTTTAACCTTGTATATTGATTTACCTTAGTTTTAACCAGATCAGTTTCATCAACTCTTTAATCAGTTTGATCTTTTTCAGTTTTTTTTTTAGCAGATGTTGTATGGAGCCCTGCTAGAGCTAGAGAACCAAATCTGAGTCTCCGGTGTCACAAAGACACCCTTAAAGTTTCAGGAAACTACTAGGCTATACGAGAGTAAAGCACCTCAGAATTTAAAGATAACAACTAATGCTTACAACCTAAGCTTGAATTTTTGTAAGCATTTGAAATTAAGCTACTTTCAGAAATAAAAACATTACATAATTGTTTTCTATTAACACACCATAGCAGAAATTTTGTTCTGATTTACTTTTACGCATTTACCAGAGTTATGTTAATTGACAGATAAAATATAATTCATATATTTGTCCTGCCCCTCTTTAAAAGTATTTCCTTGTTACAGATGTAGCTCTGACCTATAGTTGACTACATATACTTTTACAGAAGTATTAGAGCAAAGCAGTGCAACTGACAATTTGGCTGTTTCTAAGATCTTTTTAAAGAATAACTAAAACTATGACTAAGGAATATATTTTACCTACACAAATTTAACCAGCAACAGAATAGAAAATTCCTTTTAACCACTGCAAAACTTCCCAAATACCGCATAAGCAATAGGTTGAACTATTTACTTTTACAAGGTGAAAGAACAAATTTTTTGTAACAGTTTTTCCCTTAACAGTGAGAAGACATCTTCTGAAATAAAGGATAAGGTCAACCTAAACATTAACAAGGCTCTTACTCTTACGTAAAATCTTTGTTTTCTAGACAGAGTACTCCACTGATCAAGAGAAACTTTAAAAAAAAAACAACTTTACATTAAGGGCAGATAAACAACCCATGTTATTTTAACAGTGATAAACCTAAATTTTAGTTTTGTATGAATACCTGGTTTGACACAAAAGCTTTCTTTTTAAAAAAAATATCTGATAAACAGGCTTATTATTTGCAGGTACAAAGGAATCAGGAGCTCTTCTCTAAAGAATAAGATGTTGGGAAGCCTCCATTCCCCTTTGTTTCTCTGTGATAACTTCCCTTTTACAGGCTTGGGCTAGTACAACTCCAGTTCATTGTGTAACTGAGAAATCAGGATTTAAGGGATGCTTTTGATTACTGAATCTTTTTATAGATATTCCTTTTTGCTTTCTGATATATTGGAGTAGAAAGAGGGAAATTTCTGAAATCTCCAAATTGTAATCCAGCTGCCTTGATCTCTGATAATAACTGTATAGCCCTTATCTTCTGCCCCTGTGACTGTAAAAACCTTGTGGCTTACTTTCATTTGTACCCAGTTATCCAGTTTTTCGACATCAAATCTTGTAAACACTAAAAACAGCCCCTAATATTTATTAATAAAGGGTCTTGGGTCAGCGCAGGACTAACCCATTCGACATTCAGTTTTCTTGATAACCAAGACTGGATCAAACCGAAGTAGGCCTGCCTGACATGGGCAGTAGCTTGGACTTTAACTTACAAGTACCTACGCTCTAGGACTAAGCATGCGATCAATCTGCGCATGCTCAATAACTAGACCACCTCTAATTACATCATTTGGGGCCACTGTGCTCATTATCCTAAACCTTGCCCATAGGTTTCTTTAATAAAACTATCAGAATTGCTGTAGCTTGGGGAGACAGATTTTGGGCTGTTAGGTCATCTGCTCTCCTACTACACACCTAGTGTAACTGAGAAATTAGGATTTAAGGGATGATTTTGATTACTGCATCATATTCCTTTTTGCTTTCTGGGATATTGGAGTAGAAAGAGGGGAATATCTGAAATCCCTAAACTATCATTCAGCTGCCCTGATATCTGAAATGACTGTAAAAGCCCTAAACTTGTGCCTTTGTGACTGTAAAAGCTGTTAGTCATTTTATCTGGTCATTTTCTTGTCGGGCAAAGGCCCTAATGCTAAGGAAGAATCTGAAGTCGGTCATTAACTAAGCTTCAGCCCTGGGCATTTATAAATCTTATCAGTTAGATTCTGTTACTGAAAGATAAGTTGTCTCCCTTCCTTTTGGGTCACACCTGAAGTACTGACGTGATAGCGGCGCCTCCCCTCCTTTCAACTTGTGTTCTCCTATTGAAATGATAAAGATAACACTGTCTCCTTTTCTGCTTTGAACTTGCTATTTGAAATGACCTCATCTCCCATTGCTAAAATCCTTAAAATCCTTGAACGCATTAAACTTGGGGCTGCTAGCCCATCTGCTCTCCCACTATGCGCCTAGGGACAGTTCCTCACAGTGACTTCCCTGGGAACTAAGAAAGACCAACTGGAAGTCAGAAAGACCCTGCACCCAGTGGCCCCCAGCTCACTCTCCTACTCCACAAAATCACTCTATGTCCCCTCCGGGCCCCTTCCAAGTGTGTAACTGTGGGCTGTCCTGGTTAGTGTACCCGTTTCTTCTAATATTATGTTTGAACTCTCTTGAGTGGTCTCAAATGTAGGTTTACCTAATTTGTATCAGATAGCTTTCTAGTAAAACCTTGTGATTTACTCTTATGATGTGTGTTATTTTATACTTTCTTGGTCTCAGAGTCTACTCCATTTATTTGAGGGGTTTTTCACTGGAGTTTGGAAAGTCAGCTCGCTTGATGCTGACTTATTCCATAAACCTGAACAAAAGCCCAATGTGGCCCTGCACACCCTATCATTTCCTCTACAGGAATTGCTTTGTGCAATAATGAAACGATATTGCGTCTTGGTGATCTGTTTGTGGCACAAGAACTGAAAATTATACCCGTCTGATGAAAGACCATATTTGCCTTGAAAACAAAATTCTCTTTCTTTCAGGTGTAATATCATTTGATATGTCTTTTTCTTCATGGATATTACAATTTCATCCATACTTTTCTAGGTTCTGATAGTTTAGTTCTCTCTGTTTGATCCTGGAGACGCTGAGGATGTAAGGCAAAAACTCTTAACATTCAAGTTCATTTTTACTTTTATCTTTGCAAAGGTGTAAGAGAGATCAAATAACTCCTTCCCATCTTAGCTCCTATGGGTCTCCACCCTGTGGAAGGAACAACAACAGATTTACCTGGATGTTGTGTCTTAGTGACTTTGCCTCTGGGGGAGTGGAATGTCATTGAACTCTCTCTTCATCTTTCCTCACCTCCACAATTTTTTGACAGCAGGGAGAGACACTCTGGTCTGGCTAAGAAGAATACTTTAGCACAGTGGAGGTGACATCTGAGCAGGTTGCCATGAGCATACATCTCAAGATTGCATCCCTATTCAATGGATACTTTTGATCACTGGATAGGAAACAAGAAATCTACTCAGTAAAAGGACTTGCGGGTCTCTTCCTTGGGAGATCATGGGTCTCCACACCTCATTTTCAGCTGTTTGATGTAGGTGAAATCCCTCTGGGGACCTCCCTACATTCCTTTCCAGGACCCTTCCACACTGGGCTCCCTCCTTCTGTGGAGTTTCTGGCTACCCAGTGTCACTGCTGTCAGGACTCAGCCTTGGCAACTCCCACTTCTTTCCCTTCTTTCTTGCTGCCTTGGGTAAAAATGATAAATATATAGCATTTTGTTTTGGCATCTGATTCTGTTTCAAAAACCTCTCTATCTATCTATATTCTACATCAAAGATATAAAAATTATTTTATTGGAATAATAAACATGTACAGGGCTGGAATCCTGAAAATTACAAAATGCTAATGAAATTAATTCAAGGAGGAGCTAAATAAATGGAGAGACATACCACGTTCATGGATTGAAAGAGAGTTAGCATAATAAAGATGTCAATTCTCCCCAGTCTTATTTGTAGTTTTACTGCAATTCTGTAAAATCCAAGCATTTTTTTTATAAATATAGAAAAGCTTATTCTAAAATGTATATGAAACAGCAAAGAAACTAGAATAACTAAAGCCACTTTGAAAAAGAAGAGGAAAGAGGAAAGAATCAGTCTTCTCAATTTTAAGACTAACTACACATTACAGTATTTAAGGCAGTGCCATGTTGGCAAAGGATGGACGCACAGATCAATGCAACAGAATAAATAACCCAGAGACAGCCCCACACAAATATGTCCAAACTATTTTTGACAAAGGTGCAAAATCAATTTAATGGAAAAAAGATAGTCTTTTCAACAAACGGGTGCTGGAACAATTGGACACCCATAGATAAGGAAAAATAAAAAAGGAATCTTGACTTAAACTTCACATGTTGTACAAAAACAGCTTAAAATGGATTGTAGATTTAAGTATAAATCAGAAAATGTTTAGTAGAAAATCTTCAAGAACTAGGGCTATGTTATACCAAAAACATGAAAAAAATTGATAATTAGGCTTCATCAAAAATGAAAACATTTTTGCTCTGCAAAAGCCCAAAATTATAGACTGGAAGAAAATACTTGCAAACCACATATCTGTCAAAAGACATATCTAGAATATACAAAGAACTTTCAAACGTCAATGATAAAAATCCAGTTAAGGGTGCACGGGTGGTTCAGTGGTAGAATTCTTGCCTTCCATGTGGGAAACCCGAGCTCGATTCCTGGACCATGCACCCCCTCCCCCCAAAAAAATCCAAGTAAAAAATGGGCAAAAAGACATGAACAGACATTTCACTGAAGAGGATATACAGATGGTAAAAAAGACTATGAAAAGTCATTCAACATCATTAGCTGTTACGGAAACACAAATTAAAACCGCAATGAGACATCATGGCATATCTATTAGAAGGCTAAAATAAAAAATAGTGATAATATAAAAAGTTATCAAGGTAAATGGTACAGTCACCCTGGAAACAGTTTGGCAGTTCCTTAAAAAAAACTGAACACACACTTGCTTTATGAACAGCAATCGCACTCATGGCATTTATTTCCGAGAAATGAAAATTTATGGCCACACAAAAATGGGTACACAAATATTCATAGCAGCTGATTTGTAATAACCAATAATTGGAAACAACACATATGTCCTTTGAGGGATTAATGATTCAATAAATGATGATTACATCCATACCATAGAATATACTACTCAGCAATAAAAAGAAATGAACTCTTGATATATGCGACGACTTGACTGGAACTCAAGGGCATTATTCAGAATGAGAAAAGTAGAACCTCAAAAAGTTGCATACTATATGATTCCATTTATATAGCACTCTTGAACTGACAAAATTATAGAAATGGTGAACAAGCTACTGGTTGCTAGGGAGCAGGGAAAGGGGTGAGGAGAGAGAAGGGCAGAGGGTAAGACAAGGACACCTTTGTGGGGATGGAACTGTTGTGTATCTTGATTGTGGTGGTGACTGCATAGAACTCCATGTGAGCACACATACACACTGTAGTGGGGTTCTCTGGGGAAACAGAAGCAACTGGAGATATCTGTAAATATTATGAGATTGTATCAAAGTTTTTCATGCAACTGTGGGGATGCACCAAGTCCAAATTCCATAGGGCAGGCTGCAAGCTGGCAACTCCGATGAAGGTTTTTGATGAACTCCACGGGAGAAGCTGGCTGGCTGAAGCAGAGGCGAAAAGTTTCTCCTCTAATTACTGAAGTCATCACTGTCTCTTTTTAAAGCCTTCAACTGATTGGATGCAACAATTCCATTGCTGACAACACTCTTCTTGGCTGGTTGTTGATGTAATAAGCCATAGATGCAATCAGCTTACTGATGATTTGAGTCCATGACATGTCCTTGCAGTAACAGTTAGGCCAGTGCTTGTTTGACCAGACAACCAGACACTGTAACTGGCCAAGTTGACGAATAAACCTAACCATCACACATATACACATGCACATACACCCAAATGAGTACATGTAAAATTAGTGTGGTCTGAATAATGTCAATTTCCTGGCTTTGAACCTGTGCTGTCGTGTAAGATGCCACCACTGAGGGCAGCTGGATAAAGAGAGCACAGGACCTCTCCATGCCATTTTTGCAACTTTCAGGGAATCTATAATTATTTTAAAATAAAATTTGAAGAAAGAGAAAAATGCAGGTGCCTAGTAACCATTCGCACAATGCAGAAGTTTCTCTACAAAAAATGTAATAATTATCTACCTCTTGTTCTCCAGTCCTGGAAAGAGGAAAAGTCTGGTATGTAACCTTCCTTATCTTACCTATCAACACATACAAAAATGCATAGACTTTTGCTTCTCTGTGGTTTTATTCTTTTTATTTATTTTTTTAAAACTGTTTTACAAATACCTATACCACATGCATTATCCTGAAACTTGCTTCTGCCCTCTGACCGTAGACCAAAGATATCCGTCCCTTTTGGGTCAGTTTTATACACATAAAGCTCATGGTTTGCATTTCACAGCTACAGAATATCCAGCACAAAGCTAAATCACAGCTGATGCAACTGTTTCTTTATTGATAGACATGTAGAGTGTTTCTAGTTTTTTGACACTGCCAAGAAGAATGCTGCTGCTTTTATTTCTGGTAGGTCAGATTTTCCACCAGTGATTTTTCCAGCTTTATTTTAGTAGGGGAAATTTTTCCTCAAATGAAATCCTACCACAACATTCAATGCGTGAAAGCATGGGTCTGCTCAGGTTGAATGGGATAGAGGAAGCTGGGAGCCAGGAGCAGCACCTGAGCTGTGTCTATGAACCATTAGGGTTTACAGAACCAACGTACACAGCCACTGCCTTGTGACCCCTGTGCTGTCACACAGCTCTTCTCCTGCCCTGAACTCTGTCCCCTACATCCTCCAATCTGCCTGGGAAGACCCTGTGAAGGCAAGTCACATGCAGCCTTCAGACTATATGAGTCCTGTGCCACCCTGCCTCCCTGGAGGACTCGGTGTCAGCATCAGCCTAAACGACAACTCTTGGCCCACCCTTCTTAGGGGGCCAGCTTGACAGCAGGAATAGTTCTGCAACCCTGCCTTTCCCCTACTTACTGCCTTCTCCTACCTACCCCCCACCCCATCCCCAGCCCAGCCTATCCCACCTCTGAAGGGCCCGTGGTGCCTTGCTATGGTGGAGCCCTCCTTGAAAGATTCATGCCCTGGCCTGTTCCCTTCACTCCATCTGTTTTAGTTTGTTAATGCTGCCAGTATAAGTTGGTTTTATAAAGGGGATTTATTAAGTTTCAAGTTTACAGTTCTAAGGCCATAAAGCTATCCAAACTAAGGCATCCAGGGAAAAATACCTTGACTCAAGAAAGGCCGATGGGTCCAAACACCTCTGTCAGCTGGGAAGGCACACAGCTGGCATCTGCTGGTCTTTGGCTTCTGGTTTCAAACAGCTTCCCTGGGGACGTTTTCTTTCTGTATCTCCATACATCTCTGTCTGTGGCAGCTCTGAGCTTCTGCTGTCTCCTGGTTCTATGCTGTCTCCAAAATGTTCCCCTTCTTAAAAGACTCCAGTAAAGTAATCAAGAACCACCTTAAATGGGCAGGATCCCATGTCTATCTAGTTAAGAGGTCACACCCACAACTGATGCATCACATCTCCATGAGGATAATCTAGTCAAAAGGTCACACTCAAACTAATCAAAGCTTCCACTCTGAACAATAGTTCTGATCCCACAAGATTTGGATTAGGAAAAGAACATGGCTTTTCTGGGGTACATCACAGTTTCAAACTAGCACACCATCCCTCCTGACTTTCCCACTCTGCTCCTTCAATGGTCTTCGCTCTCTCATAGAACTTTGTCAACTTGTCTTCTCCTCTGTCTTAAGTTGCACACAGGCACGCACAGTCCAGAGAAAAGCCTCACACCTTTAGCTCTCCCTCCCTGCAGCTGATGCTAGCTCGTGTTTGCTGCACAGAATTCTTTCATGAGCTCTGTCTTGACTTGCTGGACATTTTTACACTTCACCTGCTGGTTGTCTCACCAGACCTCAAATTTAACTTGGTTAAGAAGACAGGACATGGTCCTGCAAACTGGCTCCTAATTTTCTGTCTTCAACCTATGATACCATCATTTTTTCTGTCTATACCTGTAAGCCCACTCTCTGCTCTTTTTCCCATTTGTGTTTCACTTCCCTCTGCTGTAATCCTATTCCAGGTTCTTATGATGTCCTACTTCTCTGTAATAGTCCTCTAACTACTCCCCCCTGCCTCTCTCTGGTCTCTGCTTTTCTCCTTCATGACTCCCCCTTCAAAATAATTTCTCGAAAACACCACTTTAAATATACTGCCTGACTTCTCAAGACCTTCAATGACTTCGCGATCTAAAGAAGTAAGCTCTACTCTTCAGCTTAGAATTCAACCCCCACCCACAATTAATTTTTCCAAACTTATTTTCCCCTATTGGCCTGAAATGAATCAACCAAATAGGCTGGCATGTCCCAGTGCCCAAAACACATTGGACAAATTCCCACTTCTATGCTTTGCTCGAGCTGTTTCTAATGCCTAGAATATCCCCCATGTTCAGCCTATCTACTTCAATTCCTATAGATCTTTGAAAAACCCCCCACTTACTTCTCAGTTCTAACACACCTTCTTTGCTTACATTGCTTACATTGATGCATCTTTATCTCTTATTTGCCCCCTTGCAAAAACTGACCAGTCTGACTTTGTCTTGGATCTGCCACTCCATTCTAGGCTCCCTGAAGGCAGAGACCTCACTATACATGTCTATGTATGTACATGCATATGTATATGTGTGTGTGTGTGCATATGTGTATACATACATGAATGTGTACATGTATATGTATGCATATATGCATATGCATGCGTACCCACCCCCTTACCTAGCACAAACCCTGCAGACCTCAGGAGACTGTGCTGGCTCTTTTGGGTGCCTGAATGACAAGCCATCTGGGTGCAAACTGTTCCATCATGTTTCATTCTGCCTCTAACCTTCAGTCCAAGGTCATATAGACTCTAATGAAGCCATATAAAATTGGATATGAGCTGCTTAGCCCTCATGCCCATTAGTGGCTGTGCCCCAGGGAATTGTTAAAACAGTGTTTCTCGGGCAACGCCAGGTGTGGCCGAGTGAGCTACGTGTCCATCCAGGCAGGGATGCTGACAATCAGCGTGTGCAGCACACAGACCAGGGAAGTAAAGCCTTCGGCTGAAATCAATTTAATAAAGACGTGGAACAGAAAAACTGCACTCCGGCAATTGCATGAGCAAACGGCATTAAGCGCTCTGAAGTAGGAAGGGGGACATTCCAGCAGAGACAGTGAGGGCAAATACAGCCTAAGACACACGAGGACCCCCAGGAGTACGGATTTCACACCTCGGGGGCAGTGTCCCTTCTTGGTGAAGAAACAGGAACCTTCGTTTAGCCACAGAAGCCCCCGATGTTGTTCCCATTCATACGTGTAGGTCCAGCCATTTTTAGTGCATGATCGTAAATTCCAGAGAGGAAGAGCATGTCTGGGTGGGGTCTCTGAACAAAGTGAGCACAGAGTGGGCAGAGCCCGGTAAGGAGACCCACACACAGCCTCTCTTGATGGATGTGCTCCAGCCTGGGGGACGGGGGAGGGGGGGGTTGCAAAGGCATGCCTCTAACTGTGACCCTGAAAGGGAAAGGACTGGAAGGCAAACAGGAGAACTAACATTTTCCGAACACCCGGTGTCTACCACGCCCTTTGTCTGCAATCCTCCTAGGAGCTCTGGGAGGTGGAAATTTTGAACTTCATTTCATGAGACGCTTAGAGATGAGGTGGACTTGGCCAGTACCACAGCTGGGAAACTAGGCAGGTGGACCTCAAGTCCAGCTCCATCCAACCCCAAAACCCTCCCCATGCACTCCAAGGGTTTCTCATAACCCAGTTCCTTGGGGATCTGCAGCCAGATGCCTGTCTCCTTCTTGATGCTATTGGGACCCGTGGGACAAAAGCTGTCATTTCTGAACGCAAACAACAGCCATTCCATTGAAGCCTTGGAAGCTCGTGTAGGAAGAGGCAGATGCCTCAATGTACCAAAAGCCTTTCAGAAGCAGCATGGGTTTGTTACTCAGAATTGTCGCTCGGAGAAGGGTAAAGGGAGCCTGGACTTTCTTGAAGAGAATGCCTAAGAACAGCTTCCCTTTTTTTGTCCTGAAATTCAACACACACAACTATCTAACTGCATCCCAAGGAAAGAAGCTGAGTCCCAGAGAGGGTAAGAAAGTGGTCACGGTCACACAGCCCCTAAAGCACAGAGCCACTCGGACTCAAATGTTCTTCTCCTAGAACTCCTGATTTCTCCACTGTGCTGCTGATGCTACTTCCGAGGTGAGCCGGTTGGTCTCTGTGGAGATTTGAAGTTGTGTCACTGCCACCAGTAGCCCGTGGTGTGATTTTCAGAGCAATGGGCTGTCCATTGCTTTCTAGAACCTTTCTTACAATTATTTCCTGATGCTTGGGGGCAGGTGTGATGCGGGGAATTAACATGCAACAAGTCCTTTCATTCTGCAATTAGAGATGTAGCAAAATGCAAGCACTTATACAGAAGGTGGCAGTAGTGACTTAAACTCACACTACAGTGAAAATGGCTGATAGGTAGGTAGCAGCCAAAAAGAGTCAGATAGAACTGAGCTCAAACATGGCTCCTTGGGGTGTGAGCTGTGTGGCCTTAGGCTTGTTTGTTCCCCTCTCTGAACCTCAGATGCCTCATGGATACATGAGAATTATGCTCCTCACCTCTTAGGGTTTAGCCTAAAGATTACATGAGGAATGCACAGAAGGGGCCAGTCTAATGCCAGGCCCAAGGTATATAATGAATAAATGGTGATTTTTTTTTATGGCCATCACAATTTCTCAGTATTTTAGATCTCCCAAAAGACTAAACATCTTATGGAAGAAATAGTGTTCATTAGGAAGACCTGGCTAGTCCTGGCTCTCTTTTGGATACTTCTGTCATTTTGAATTTTTTCTCTCAGCCTCCACGTCCTCACTTTAAAACCAGCCTGGTGTGAGGAATGAATAACATAGTGTGCATGGAAGAGCTTTGTAAACTGGTGTGGGGGGGTCTCCTTCAATACCCAGGGGTGGTGGGTATTTGAAAGCACAGGGTGATTCCAGAGTCGTATTAGTTTATAATTATAACATTACTAAACAGGGCACTGATGACAGATTACAGTGCTGCTAGTAAAATTTCTCTAGAGTTGTAAAGAAATTGCTCCTTAATTATGTATGTCTATTAGTGTGTATGTGTGAAAATATACACATAAATGTTATAGGCATGTATAATAATACATTATGCGATAGATCGGGGTCTAATTATACATCACACAAATTCAGCAAAGGGCTTGCCTTTTTGTTTTGAAGCACTTTCTAGCACAACCTCCAGTGCAGGCTGGGAATAAATATCACTGGACTTGTTGATGTACAAGAATAAAACAGCAGGCTGGGTCCTCAAACTGTCGGTCCTGAAGATGGGGTGCCCCTGAACAGGGGGGTTGCAACAGCTGGAATTGGCAGGAATGTCTTCACAGACTTGGCTTCCTCTGAGGCCACCGGACAACAAATACGGAAGAGCCATTTGCCAAGGTTTCCCAGACAAATAAGCTCAGGAATGGGCACCACAGAGTGGAAAGAGCCCTTGTAGTTGTCGGCAGGGTAGGGGCTGCTTCCTGTTCCCTGGCCTCGGGGGGCCGCAGCCCAGACCCACCGTCAGAAGCCTTTCCAACGGGAAAGGTGCTGTCTCCTTCACAAAATGCCTTCGCGCTTCTACCTTCTCCCATCCACTAAAGTCTTCTTCGTGTTTATCTATTAGCCACAAATCCTTGGGCGTGTTTTGCTAGAGGCTCCTCTTCCCTCCAGAGAATTTGCCAGCATGGCAAGGCATACACAGAGTAGTTTTACTCAAAAGAAGTGAATATAGCCTTTTGGGATGCAAATAAATGCAAGAGGGAAACACAGACATTGTTCTATGGAGCTTTTGCCCAAGTGGATATAGGTAGCAGCTATCAAGCCCTTGAACGATGAAAATTAACTAAATTAGATGAATGAGAACAGTCGCTTCAAATAGGTTTAGGTTAAGGTGCTAATCCTTGCCGTAAGGAAAACAATAACGTTGACGCTACAGGTGCCTCATTTTGAGGACTGCTGAAATGCAAAATACCAACTTGATTTAGCAAACGGTGTGAGGGATACTCTACCTCCAGCACACTCCAGGAAGGGACGGGGGCCAAGACCTTCTGACTGTCTCCGGTGCCCCTGCCCAAAGCTGCTTGGACCAGCCGTGGTGGGGACGTGTACACAGCTCCCTCTTCTGTTGGCTTCCGGAAGTGCAGCCCCTGATCCTGGCATCTGCCCAGTTTCCAAGCAACGGCTTCTCTTGCATCTCCCAGTGATCCCCCAAGTTATCCAGCATCCCTAGCCCTTTCCAGCAAGATGACACAACCCCAACCCCACCCACTAGGGCCCTAAAGTCTGACTGGACGCTTTCCACCCACCATGCCATCTGACCGTCACCACAACCCTCTTACGATATTAAAATACTAATCTCTTATTCCAGATGAGCAAACCAACATGCGGAGAGATTGAGTCTGTTGCCTCACATTACATGGTTTGGACGAGGCCAAGTTAGGATTCTGTAGCCAAGTTCCCAATCTGGACTTTTGTCTACTGCTCTCTACTTCCTCTGAAGAGAAATATTATTTCCTCCATTTTCAAATGAGAGAGAGAGTTGAGAGAGGTTAAGTAACCAGGCTGAGGTCACAGAGAGGTAGAACAGGATTTGAACCCAAGTCTTGTTCTCATTAAAGCTGATGTTCTCTGTACCGGTTGCTTGGGGGTGGGGTGGGGAGAGAAGTTAGAGGAGGGGGGAAATGTTGAGCGGACAGATCTGGGTTAGAAATCAAGATCTTTTACTTGCTGTTGGGAAAAATAAACCTCTGTAAGATGCAGTTTCTTCGCAAGTAAAGTGGGGCTAAAGTAATATCTGTCTCTTGGAATTCTGTGACGATCCAGTAAGGTACGTGCTTGCCTGACACACAGAAAATGCTCGATAAATGTTATCATTGCCTCTGCTCTGACACCAGGGTGCCTCAGTGTCAGTTTCACAAACACCGCACAGTGGTTTGGGCTTAACAACCGCTATTTATTGGTTCATGGCTTTAAAGTGAGGAGTGGCCCAAAATCAAGACATCGGAAGACTTTAGCATTCTGTTGCTGGTTGTCGATGGTCCTTGGGATTTGTTTGGCCTGAATCCCTGCTCCCCATCTCCTTTCTAGTTTCCAGGCTCTCTTTGGAAAGCTTCCAGTAATCTGGACTAAAGCCCACCTGCATTCAACTGGGTCACACCTTAAGTAAATACAACATCTTCAAGAGGTCCCATTTACTGTGGACTCACACTCACAGGGACCTGGGACCAGATGAAGAACGTGTGTTTATTGGGATGCATAATGCCAGCTGCCACCGCCTCCCACCCAACTCATTTGGCAATGGCCTGCTCCCTCCTAAAACTTTGCTATGATCCTGAGAACTCCAGGGCCCCTCCATTACATCATCTCTGTCATTGCCGCCTCACTGCGTTCATGACACCTTTCCTAAGCTGGGAACTTTTGCACAGTCCAAGGTGGCTGACACCTCATTTCTCAGTCTGTGGCCGTCACAGCTAATCAAACATGACCATGAGCCGCCCCCAACTTAAGCACCCATGATGAGGCCGTCAGTGACCAACAAGGCCCTCGACTCCCCAAAGACTCTGCTTCTCCTCACTATTGACCAACCGGCAGGGCTCTGAGCCCCAGAGGCTTATGCTTCTCTGTGCTGTAGGAGTTTCCTGTGTCTGCTTGTACCAAACCTTCACAAATGGAGTGGCTTTAAGAAACACAAAATTGTTATATTAAAGTGCTAGAGGACCAAAGTCCAAATTGAGCCTCACTGGGCTAAAAACAAGATGGTGACAAGGCTGGTTCCTTCTGGAGACTCTAGGGGCAAGTCTGTTCTCTGCCTTTCCGAGCTTTACAGACTGCTTGCATTCCTTGGCCTGCAGCCCCTTCCTCCATCTTCAAAGCCAGCTGCACAACTGGATCTTCCAATCTCTCCCTGTCTACGGCCCTGCTTCTATTGCCACTCCTCTTTATCTGACTCCCCTGCTTCTCTCTGTCTCTTAGGTCTATCTGAATAATCCAGGATAATCTAACCCATCTCAAGATCCTTAACTGAATACAGAGTCCCTTTTGCCACATGACAGCACCTGTTCACAGGTTCCAGATATGAGGATGCGGATGTCTTCAGGAGGCCATTATTTTGCCTATCAAAACTCTCTGTTGAACCTACTTCTTCCACTAGAAATACACCTGGCTGAGAAGCAGGAGGCACCCTATGGCATACCCAAACCAGGTCTCCTTGTCTTGAAGTCCCTGGGATGGATCAGAAGTCTGACACATGCACTCCACGTACAAAGATCCGGTTTGACCTTTCAAAAGTCCTTGAGGGAAGAGTGATCTGGAAAAAGTTCTTAAAAGGGTTGGAAAACACTGCAGTAAACTATAAGCGCCTTCACCAAAGTGACTGTCACTTAATCCAGTTTTATGTTCTGAGAACATGCAAATGGCTGGTGCATGGTGGACGCTGAATCTATACCTGAAGACCAGAAGGAAACCAGGGTTGTGGTGAAGGTTCCTGAAACCTAAGACCACCCTGGGTGATGCCTCTTGCACCGTGAGGGGCTGGTCCTGACACTTGGAGCAGAAGTGGAGAACCCAAAACCAGCATTGTCCAGCCTAGACCTTGCATGCTTCCATATTTTCTCTCTTAAGGCTCATGAGGCAACTATTAGCATTCCCATTTTACAACCGAGAAGACAGGAGTCAGGAAGGTTGAGCCACTTGCCCAATTACAGGTAGAAGAATGAGCACCCAGTTCAAGGTTTGCATAACTGCCAGGCTCATGGCAGGCTTCCTGGTCAAAGGACACTCAAGAGTAGGGGAGGGTGTTCTTTGAGTGCATCCTGAGCTCTGAATGTGGGAAATAATGCAGAGAAGTTGGAACTGAGAACTTGGAAGGGCCCAAAGGGAAAGTGTCTGTTGAAGGCAACCGAATAACATTCAGATAAAAGAATGGCTGTCGGGCAGGCCACAGTGGCTCAACAGGCAGAGTTCTTGTCTGCCATGCCGGGGCAGGTTCGATTCCCGGTACCTTCCCATGCAAAAAAAAACAAAAACAAAAAACTTGCTGCCTTGGGGGAATTCCTAAGCCTTTATAAGATGCACATGAGTGACTATCACCATAAGGGGGCGCTTGAGACAGCCGGATTGCAAAACCAGTGGGCTGGACAGAAGAGGCCAGCAGAGGGCGCTGTGCAGCCCTTATGGCCCGATCTTCCAAAAACAACTGGCCGAGCACGCACAGAAAGTTCCATAGGGGACAGCCAGTGCAGCCCGGGGCTGAGACAGGGATGGGGAAATCTCTTTTTGAACCAAATTGAGGCAAAGTAATATAGAGAATATTTTTCCAAAAACACTGAGAGTGAAGCTTGCCCCTTGCAAAATCGCTAATTGTAGTGGTTCCCTTTCTCTTAGGTAAAACTTGTTTTTGCCACAGCGGCTGCCAGAAGGCAGTACTGGGAAGTAGATCTGGCATCCCAGCTGAGTCTCTTATTAGAGGTGCGGGTTTTCCAACGACTACGCCTTCAAAAAAAGTGGGGGTGACGGGCTCTCTTACAGGTTTTTCTGAGAGTAAAGACAATGAATTATGTAAGAAGGGAGGAAATTTTCTGGCTTGGAGTAAGCCAGCAGTTTTCAATTGGCTGAGTCTTAAGACCCCTTTCCGCTCTTAGAAATTATTGAGGATCCGAAAGAGATTTTGCTTGTGGGTTCTATCAGTATTTCCCACCTTAGAAATTAGAATCCATTTTTCAATAAAATTTCTAATTAAAATATATAATTAGCTAGTGCACTCTAACAATAATAAGCCTATTACGTGTTAAAGGAAAAAATGTTTCTAGGAAAAATAATTATATTTTCAAAACCCAAAAATAGAAGAGTAACAGTGTTTTACATCTTTATGAATTTCTTTAATATCTGGCTTAATAGAAAACAAATAGAGTCACATTTCTGCATTTGATCGGATGTGCTATCATACATCACGTAGCCCCTAGAATGCTTTCCTGTATGCTCATAAAAGGATGGGAATGAAAAATGCAATAACGTTTTAGTATTTAATGAAAATAGTTCTGACTTGGGCATTTAATAAGCAGTCGTGATTACACTGATTCCTGTGGATTTATAAGTGGAAAGTTGAGGCCAGGCTGTAAGAGCACACTCACCCCAGATCTCTGGGTAGCGGTGCCAGCCTGCAGCTCTGGCTGCGCCCTTAGCTAGGGTTCCGAGAGGTTTTACTCAGTGTGGGGAGAAAACTGAGGATAAACCCGTTAGCCATCAGGTGATGCACAGGCATCTCACTATTGAAACACATGACACCTTCTCAGGTCTTCCTTTTATGGGTTTTACTGTACCTTATGTATTTTAACGCAGTCCAAGTTGACACCTCTCTGGAACACCCCAAAATCAAGAAGTCACTCTGGGAGCAGTTGGTTAACCAAACATTTTATTTCCAATTAGCATACGATCTGCCTTTCAATGACTTCCAAAATGTTTCCTTTCCCTCCTGATTTTCGGATGAGATGCCTTTACTACTTTTCATTCAATTTCCTCCCCAGCAGGTCTCCTGAGCCTGATGAATCTTGTGTTAACAAACCGCTGCCTCCTGCTGGGGCCTTCGGGGCTTTCTGAGGCTGAATTGCTGTGTCCCGGAGCCCCTCCACCCCCCAGACCTCTCTGGGTGTTGTTGGGTGGCAGGGGGGTCCCTCAGGCCAGCAGATCCGGGGCTGTGTTCATGGTAACACAGTCAGCGACTGTTATTTAGGTGGCCAGGATTCCTCTCCCTTCCTCTCCATGAGGCTGGCCCTCCCGCATTCCAGAGCTCGCTTGCCTTGATCCTTTGTACACTACCAGCTTTTTTTTCTTTTTCTTTTTCTTTTTTTTTTTTTTGCAACCCCCCTTTCTCCTCTAGCTTCTGTTCTCACAAGCTGATCCTTTCCCTGCTGGCTCACTGCTCTGGGCACCCCCATCCCACCTGTCCATAGACCCCGCCTCCATTGTCTCTCCTCTGTGCGTTATGAGACCACTCACTGGATACCTGTCGACTGCCAGGGTCATGCTGGGCTATAAGTAATAATATGCAGTCTACAAAGAAAATCGCATTATACTCATTTTTACAGATGGAAAAAAATGAGGCACAAAGGAGTTAAGCAACTTCTCTGGTTTCCCATAGCCAGTGTGTGACCTTTGGGCTGTCTGACTTTCTGTCCATCACAGAGGCATCTCTTGAGTGGCCTCTTCATTTAACGCTTCACTCCCTCCCCTATATGACCTTTGCAGCTTTGCTAGGTCTCACCACACACACACACACACGCACACACACACACACACAACAGCCCTCCACTGCGCCCTCTAAATGCATCACGCATATTCTGAGCTCTTCTGATATGTCAGGGACTGCTCTAGGCCCTGGGGAAAAAGAAGTGAGCAAGCCGTATCTCAGGGAACTTTCGAACTCCTTTCTGCATTGGCATCTGGGTCCATTCAGTTGCCTTTGGTTTTTCTGTGGCCTCCTGCTTTGATCCCAGAAACCCTTTCACCTGAGGCAGGTATGGATTAGGCAGACTTTTGGAGCAGATGTGCTTTGACTCTGGAAACCTCTTTCACCTTCTCCTCTTTGGAGGCCAGTTGGTCCACCACTCCCTGTTTTGTTCTGTGCCTTTAGAATGTTAGCGGGCATGTGCCCCCGCAGGGGTATATATATACCATCACATGAAAAAGCCACCACTTCTGGGGAGCTGAGCTATCCGGCACTCTTCACATCCTGGCAACATTCCTGCCCCTCATCGTCTGCTGAAGGTGGCAGCTGGCATGGCCCAGCTGGCATGGCTGGCACGGCTGCAGATGCTCCAGGGTGATGGTGCCTCGGAGCAGCCTGAGATGCCAGGATGGCCAAAGCAGGCCAGCAGTAAGGAAGAGCCAAGTTAAAGAAGGAGAAACTGAGCCTAAGTGCCCCGCTCATTCACAGCCATTCAATTATGTCTTCAGTTCATTCAAAATTTCTATGGAGTGCCTTTTATTCCAGGGACCATCGTTCTGGATATGGGATATAACATTAGACAAAACAAGTAAGCCCACCCTTGTGGAGTGTAGGACCTATCAGGGAAAAGAAACCATAAATATCTATATACACAATAATGTCAAAGGGTGATAAACAGTAAAACAGTGATGGAAGTGGGAGTAGGTGCTATTTCAGGTAGGACGGTCAGAGAAGAGTTTTCAGGGAGGGGTGGCATTAAAGTTAAGTATTAAATGAAGTCAGGGTGTAGTACAGTGTCTAGAGGAGAGCATTCCGGGCAGCGGAAGCTGCTCTGGCCAAGTCCCTGAGGTGGGAGCGTGGTTGCTGGGTTTGAGTAGAAACAGGAAGCCAGTGTTGCTGGAGAAGGGGGGGGGGGGTCAGGAGTGAGGTCAGGGGAGCTCATGGACCATGGAAAACAGTTGGAAGTTGAGCCAGGACCTCTGACTCCGAGGGCACTGCTCTTTGTGTTCACATTGCCTCTTAGAGAGTTATCGGAAGAGTGGAGCCAGTTTTGAAGATGGGCACAATTGATGTGGATCTGGGATTCTATGGACACTTGTTTTCAATTAGTTGACTTACAAACCACCCAACAAGCAGAGTGAAGGCTGTGCAAAAGATGGAGAATACAAAGGAGAAAGCTTTCCAACATCTCCCTTGCTTCTCACTGAGGAACATCCAAATTTCTGAGTCCATAGAGCCCGAGAGAGGTCAGGCACCTCCCGGTGAGGGGCTCCTGCCTTCATTCCATGGGGATGTGGAGAGCCATGCCGCTCTGGGGACCCAGCCCTACAGGGCCTCCTTTCTGTGCTGTTTCTCACTGCCCCAGCAGACCCGGCTAAAGCCTTCCTGGCCACCAAATCGGGGAAGGCGGGGGCCCTCTGACTTCTAGGAAGGACAGCCATGCTTGCAGGATTCCTGAGTGGGGGTGGGGTGGGGTGGGGTGGCTACACTCCAAACACTCTAACTTGTTTATTCCACTATTTCCTCATCTATACAATGGAACTGCTACTGCCAGTGCTTTGGGGTAAGTTCCAACAGTAAAATGCAATTAGATAAATACTTGCTGGCACGTTAATGCTCAAAGTGCTGTACTGAAAAGGATACAAGGGTAAATGTGTACGTCTCCCTTATCTGAAATCTTTCTAAATAATAAGGTATGTATGTGAAAGATTAGTGAAAGCATTTGGGAGCATGACACCCTAAAAAGAAGAGTTTTGGTCATAATATTAACAATCTGTTACTTGTTTAAGGTAAATGTACCAATCATTTTATAAGGTTATAAAGGTTAGAATATTTTAAATGCACCCTCTTAAGGTGTTAAAGCATTTACAAGACTCTAGTATAATTACTTGTGAGTTTAATTAACATTGGAAGGTGCTGGATTACATTTGCAATGTTCAAATATTTGGGGGAATTTTCCATTATTAGATGTATATATTTTGATTTATTAATTAAACAAGTAGTTTGAGAATGTTTAGAAGATTGTTGGTTGTTGGATGTTCGAGAAATTTTAACCATTCAATAAATTTATGCATAAGATTCCTGCATTATGCATTACCTCAGGGTAACAAATTATGGATGAGGGGGAGGCATGTGGAGATTTGGAGAAGTTGCCAGGTGTGGTAGTTAGATTCAGGTGTCAACTTGGCCAGGTGAAGGTGCCTAGTTCTAATGCTGGGGCCATGAGCCAATGTTACGTGAACCTCATCTGTTGCTGATTACATCTGCAGTCAGCTAGGAGGCGTGCCTACTGTAATGAATGATGTTTGATTTAATTGGCTGGTGCTTAAATGAGAGAGCTCAACGTAGCACAGCCAAGCAGCTCAGCATACCTCATCTCAGCACTCACAGCTCAGCCCAGGCCTTTGGAGATACAGAAAGGAATCACCCTGCGGAAAGTTGGAACCCAGAGGCCTGGAGAGAAGGCCAGCAGAGATCACCCTGTGCCTTCCCACATAAGAAAGCTGCCTTTCCTCTGAAGAACTATACATTAACTAAATAAATCCCCTTTTATTGAAAGCCAGTCTGTCTCTGGTGTGCTGCATTCTGGCAGCTAGCAAACTAGAACATCAGGTATTTGAGATAATGAAAAGGAAAACAACAGGAAAAAAGTTTCACTACATGTTATGAATGAAATGTCTCTCGGGCATTTTCTTAAAGGAATGCAATAAAGATTTTAATTGTTACTAATTACTCTTTGCTTGTTAAGCTGTGTTATTTTTTAATGTGACCCCATACTATCACTGGACTATAAGAATGCCTGGTTTACACAGTGTTTGGTTTGCTAAAGCTGCCAGAGTGCAATATGCCAGAAATGGAATGGCTGTTAAAAGGGAATTTATTGCATTACAAGTTTACAATTCTACGGCCATGAAAATGTTCAAATTAAGGACCAATAAGAGGTTACTGTTACTCAAGGAAGGCTGATGCTGTCCAGAATACCTCTGTCAGCTGGGAAGGCACCTGGCTGACAGCTGCTGAGCCCTTGCTCCTGGGCTCCATTGCTTACAGCCTCTGTTTCCTGTAAGGCTTCCTCACTTGGCTTCTTCAGAGCTGGGTTTCATTTCTTGGCTTCTCTTGGCTCTCTCCAGGTTCTGGCCCACTTAGTAACTCATCTCCAAACTTCTGGGTCTCGTGTTGGCTCTGTTGCTTCTGCTCTCCAAGTGTCTGCTTCTGAGATTTCTCCAAAATGTTTCCCCATTTCTCCAGTAAACAAATCAAGACCCGCCTTCAGTGGGCGGAGTTACATCTCCATCTAATCAAAAGGTCTCACCCACCACCGGGTGAGTCATATCTCCATGGAAACAGTCCAATCAAAGTTTCCCACCCTCAACAATAGGTCTGGCCCCACAAGATTGGATCAGAATTGAAACTTATTCTGGGGAACATAATAGTTTCAAACCAGCACACCCAGGGGTTACAGCTATAAATGTACCAGAAAAATAATAATAATAGAATTATTAATATGGATCAGTTTTCTCTGTAGTACTCTCCAAATAGACCCAAAGTCTTCCATTCTGGGAAGCCAAACTGGACTAAACTTTAAATTACTGGAAAGTCACTCTGTCTGAGTGTAGATGGGACAGATGGAAATGATGATTTAGATCACAGCACCTCATAAAGACTATTGAGGTTGTCAAGATTACTGTTTGAAATATTATTTCCCTTTTGATCTGAATAGGACCTCCACAGCCAGCCAGACAGACGGGTACACACACACTGGTCTGTGAATGCCTTTTAGTGCCCTCTCTCATTGCTATTTTATATTATTATAATACTTCAAATCTTTGGGTCCTCTAGTTCCTCCTATTAAAATAAGGCGGATTCATTGTGTGCCTAATATATGCCCAGCATTTTGCTAAGCGTTCTAAAATGTTCTCTTATTACATCTTCATGACACTGAAAGGGAGATTCTAATATTTTGTTTTACAGATGAGAAAATTGAGGCTCAGAGAGATTGTATTACTTGGCCAAGAACTCGGGAGCCAGAGTTCAAACCGAGGTCTCTCCATGACACTAAAATTAGCCTCCCACGTCCTCTGGCTCTGCCTATTCCTTTCCTGATCTGGTTGTGCTTACTATCACGAACCAGAAACTGGTTCTCATAATTTTATGGCTCTCTCTTTCTTGCAGCTCTGAGGCAAAATGAAAACCAACACAAAACGAAACCCCTAACTTTCATTGAAGGTATGGATTTCAACCAGCCTTAAAGAGTTGGTGGCCAGGATTTAGTTCATGCAAGTTCAGGTTACTCTATTTCTAGCATACCTATTTCTAGCCTTTCTCTTTGGAATTTATAGCTTTACATTCATATTACTAGAAGTTACTGAATCTCTTTATAGATATCTGCATTTAAGAAGAGGTTAAAGAGATCCAGATCTGCTCTGAGTCATAACCAATTTGGCTTTCATGACATCATATCTTACGCAGACAGGAGTAGTCATTTATTACAGAAACCCCAAAGGGGCTGTTTGAAAGAGGTACAGGGATGGTTGCTTCTGTCTCATCACAAGAGCAAATGTGACTTCTCTGCTCCCTTCTGTCTAGCCCTGTGTTGGCTCATTACAATTGCTGCAAACTTTTAAGTAGGAATAGTAGAATGTCCTATTTTCAGAACACTCAAAAAATTCAACTGTAAAGAAGAGGCAAATTAGAGAACGCTTATTATAAAATTATTTTTGCATGAAGATTTACTGATGATTTCCTTGCATATCAAGCTTCCCAAAGGCATTTAAAATGCAATCTGATTGATAAAACTCTTTCTATACAAAGTTTCTGATAACATGTGATAGCTTTCATTTCTGTAGAGTTTTATAGATTTCAAAGATATTTGATGTGGGTTTTTAAAATATATCATTTGGCCCTCATGACTACTTTGCAAGCTAGATGAGGCAGGAATTGTGATTCCCATTTTACAGATGTAAAAATAAAGGCAAAGAGAGCTGTCATTTGCCCAAAGTCAGACGGCCAGAAAATTTCAGAGCAAAGATTAGATTTCTACTCATTTGATCCCTTTTTGAAACACTCTCTCTAGTATAAGCATACTTTTTTATAATTTCCTTAGAACAGATAAAAGCTGCTTTCAAGTATATTTAAATTTGAAATGGAGAAATGTTTGTAAAAATAATCTTTTTCCAAAGAAGGTAGTGGAGATTTGTAAAAAATATATAAAAATATATAAAAATATATATAATATATATAAATATATATATAAACCTACCCCACCAGAATCACTAATGAAGCTCTCAGAAAACACAGACCATCAAGCCAGACCAAAAATATATTCAATAATAATTCTCAGATGTGACTATTTTTGTACACTGAAGAGTTGATTCTGCCCAAACTGAAAAGCACAAGTTCAAGTGTAGACAGAGTAAGGCAATCCGAGGACTAGTGAAGAAAGTCACGGATTTTTTTCCCAGTGAATGGCTCTGGTACTCATTGATGTACACCGTTTCTTTGCAGGTAACCCTAATAAAATTCACTTATACTTATCTCCTCTAGTGGAGAGGAAGAGAGAATGAGTCATATACAAGTGGAGATAACCAAGAATAAATTTTGTTTCGTTTTAGAACATGCTTCTATATTTTTATTGGAAATCCAGCCAGTACTTTCCTTCCAGAGTAGTGACTCTGACACATGACTCCAGACATTTTACTACTCCCTCAGAGTCTTCCATGCTTCCTCATTGTAGTACTTAGCGTGTCACTGGCCATCCTCTACCATCCAGTTCAATCTGCTCTTATAGCCCTTCTATACCACCATGTCTCCCTGAAGGAGCCTGTAAGCCCACTTGTCCACATCAGAATGCTCACCATTTTCAGAAAAGTACTAGATTTTATCTGGGTCATTGCCATGTCCCCCCAATGGAATACTCTACCTAGTCCTTCTTCTTAAACCTCTGCTTGCTAAATTCTACCTGTTCTTTAAGAACCAAGCCAAATAGCCCATTTTTCCATGAAGCTATCACTTGAACTGGAGTTCTCCATTCTCTGTGTTCCAATGGTACTTCATCTGTCCTTTGCTTATGGTGCCCATCGCTTTCTGACTTATATCTTGGTATTTTGTGGATGTGTTTTAGGTCTAATGCATTAGCGAGCTCATGTAAGATGAGACTAAGAGGGGCAGCATGAGGTTTCATAACATAATCACACATGACTTTGGTAAAGCCAGTTTGAGTTCAGTGTTGGAAACAGAAGCTGAGGTGAAAGGGTTTGAAGAGTGGATAGAGATAGGCATTCTCACTAGGAAAGCATGCCACAGTTTCATACAAAATCCCAGAGAATGTTGAACCTCATTTCCCTTTCTACAAAGAAACTAAGAGACTTTAATTTTGATGATATGGAGAAATATATTCCCTCAAATTCTGAACTGATAAAAACTGTATATATTTTAATTTTAAGTGCACTACAGAATGCACAATAAAGAAAACCCTGAGAGGCTAAAAAAAAAAAAAAAAGTAAAAGTGTGAACCCTGAGCAGTAAGGGAACACTGGTGACCAATTTCACCCTGCTTGTTTTCTAAGCTCTCATGACTGTGAGTTGCTGTTTTGATGCCTTCCTGGTGTGAGGAAAAGTGATAACAAAACCTAGATCCCATGCAAGATGGAAAGTCTAACAGAAGACTCCTTGCTGTGTAACAAATCACCATAAAACTTAGCAGCTCAGAACAATTTACTATTATCTCTCATGTTCTATGGGTTGACTAGACTCAGTTGGCCAGTTCTTATTGGGGACACTTGTGATTATGATCAGATAGAGGCTGGAGCTGGAGTTATATAAGTATTCACTGGGCTGTCACTCTGGAGGGCTCACTCACATAGCTAGCATTTGGCCTCAGCTGAGGCTGTTGATCAAAGCATCTTCATGTTGTCTCTCTAGGTAGTTTGGTCTTCTCACGGTATTGTATTGAATTTCAAGAGGTAGCATCTCACGAGCAATATTTTAACAGGCTGAGGCAGAAGCCACAGGTTTGCTACAATCTAACCTCAGAAGTCCCAGAATGTCATTCTGCTGCATTCTATTGGTTAAGCAAATCATTAAACCCAGCCCTATTCAAGAAGAGGGGAATTAGAGTCTACCTCTTGATATGATCAGCAGTATGCACTTAAAGGGTGAGAAAGAGTTTAGGGTAACCATTTTTGGAAACAATCTAATATGCTCCTGAAAAAGCTGGGACCCTATAGGTACCACTATCAGTAAGAAAACAAAGGTGTGTGAACAACAAACCTATCATATAGAAAGAAACAGCAATGAACCTTGCCTGCCTGGACTGTGGTAGCAAGTAGCAGGGGAAGGAAGTCTGCCTGAAATTTTTGAATTAAAAGCTGATTCTTAAGGTAGATTCGGTCAAAATTTGCACAGCCTGTGCAATATAAAAAATTCAAGCAGTGACTTTAATTTAATGTGGTCCCAGGATTATAATTCACCCAAGAGTCTGGCAAGAAAGTCAATATAAGATTCGAATAATTCTCATTGTTAAAATTCCCAAGAACAGAGGCCCAGAATTCAAAAAATACCCTTATCACTGTGGGTGAGAGTCTATAGAAAGAATAAACACAGAATTAGACTGGCAAAGGGTTTATGATAGAATTATCAGACACAGAGTATAAAATAAGTATATTTCAAGAAATAAAGGGGGCTTGAAGATATTATCAAAAGTAAGAAACCATAAATTACAGCCATGTCACTTTGAAAAAAAATACTTTCTAGAAATGAAAATTAAAATAATTGAAATGAAAACTGCAAAACATGGGTTTAGCATGGATTAAACACAGCTGAAGAGAAGATTAGTAAACTGAAATTTATATCTGAATAAATTATTCTGAATACACCCCAGAGAGAAAAAGAGTTGGAAATATATAAATGAAGCTAAAAGATATGGTAATAGAATTAGAAGTTATAAAATATGTCTAATTGAAGTGCCAGAGGTGATAATAGGGGGACATTTGAAGAGATGATGATTGAGGATTTTCCAGAACAGTTAAAATATCAAAACTGAGATCCTTGAAGCTTAATGAATCCAAATCAGGACAAATAAAAAATCTGTACTTCAGCACAACATAACTTTTACACAGGAGTAAAAGTTCAGAACACAAAAGACCAAGAGAAGATCATAAAGTCGACCAGAAAAAAAAGAGAACCCTTCAATGAGACAGTATAATACCATAGTTTACTGTAATAGATAAGAGTATAATGTAGTACAGTGTCAAGTATTGCATAAACATGGTAAACAAAAGCATGGGTTGGGGAACTGTACTGACTGGGTTTCAATACCAGTTCTGTCTTTTGCTCATATTATATCAGTAAGTTTCTTCACCTCATTATGTCTCAGTTGCCACATCTGTAAAACAGGATTAATAATGTTTACAGTTTCTTGCATTAAATGAAAAAGGTACTTTCATTTCCTAGAAGAGTGCCTAACATTAATAGATGATAACTTTTATTATCAAAGAAATGGCAATTGGATAGCTGAATTGGATAGTTTCATCAGAAACAAATGCAGAAGGCAGTCAATCTAGCTATCAACAGAGAATTCTAGACTTATGTCCATATTTATCCAAATCTTTGCTCACCATTCCTTCTAACATTTCAGACTGTCCATCTGTTATCACTTTTGTTTTGCCAAAAGTACAACCTGAGAATGTCCTTAAGTGAGGTTTTTTATTGATGGTCGACTCTTTAAGTTTTATTTATGAAAATCACGAGATTCACTTGAAACCCACAGTTGTTGACTGGTAAAAAGTCTGACCATCTCAACTGCTTCCAAAGAGATGGATCCAGGAAGTTCCCGTATACTGAAGGTGGGGGTATGAATTGGGGGGAAAAAAAAACATTTGGGAAAGAGTTGGGCATTACCTAGAAATGTTTATTGTGAACACATTCCTATATGTATAATCTGGGGATGCTTTTACTTATGTGCACTGAAATACTTGTACAAGAATATTCATAGTAGTATTGCAATGGCAAAAAAACTGACAATGTCTCCATTAACACAAGTATGAATAATTAAATTGTGTTACATTCCTAGAAGCAACAATATCAGATTAGATCTCAAAAAACATAAAGCTGAGTGGAAAAAAATAGTTACCGTACCAATCCACTTATAGAAAGTGAAAAACATGCAAAAATAAATAATTTTTTGCTTGGAGATATGTTTAAGTGGTAAAATTATAAATAAAATCAGAGTCATTAAAACAAAATTCAGAATAATATGCTGATACTACTGATATTCTGTTTCTTAAGATAGGGAGTAAGACAGAAGTGACAATTTTATTATTTAATTTGTGCATGTGTGTTATTCACAACGTTTGTTTGTATGAAATATCTTGCACTCAGAGAAGACTAACAATCCAATAAAGGACTGACAAGAACTTCTAGTCAAAATAGCGCCATAACATCAGACTTTAATGGGCCTTTTCTGTTCCAACTTGTAATGCTAATACGCAAAAATAAAAATGGAAAACCAAAAAGACACAAATAGGATAAAAATGAGTCAAACTTCCCTACAAACCAGAAATTAAGTGGAAACACAAACTAGTGATCCCTCAAGGGAGACATAGATCATGGAAACTGAGAGTTTGACTCCTGTAGGGTCAAAGGGACTTGAGCTGTGGACAGGATAAGACTGCTCAATATAGATGTTTGCATGTGTATGCTTCTCCAGCTTGTAAAAGGAGAATTAACTTAAAACTCAAGCACGTTGTTCAATACTGCCTGTAGCTAGGGAACTGGTAGTGTCAGGACCTCAGGAAGTGATAGACAGTAAATAGCTTGAGACAGAATCAGAGCCTGGTCTCTGGCTGCCTTGGTGACTTTTGGAGCTGCAAAATCCCCAATATTGCCTTGGGATATGCTCACCAAAATGTCATTCCAAAACATGATTGTGGAAAGAAAGCCCATAGGCCACGTGACTTCAACTGTAAAACCACTACACAGAGTGTAGTGACTACACAGAGTGGGTCAAATAGAGGAAAGAGTAAAACAGACAGAAAACAACATAAACAAAAAGCAAAGCAAGCACTCTCTCTCTCTCTCTCTCTCTCTCTCTCTCTCTCTCTCTCTCTCTCTCACACACCTTCCCCTTGAAATAAGTTTGCAGACCAACTCTGAAACAAAGAAAGACATTCAAGAAGATAACAATTGTCTCCTGAATGAAGTTCAAATGAAATTAATTTAATAGAACAAAATTTGGGGAGGCCAAAACTTTTTGGATAGGAGAAAGAACAAATTAGAAAGCTTGGGGGATAAAAGGATAAAGTCATAGAAACAAAACCTCTTAATTGGATAAGCTCAGAAACAGACACAGTAGGGCAGAGAATCACAGAAGGTGAAAATTGTATTAAGAATTTATCTACAATACAGCATGAAGAAACAAAGGAATTAAGATATATGAAAGAAGAAAAACAAAGTTGGAGGACTCACACTACCTGACTTAGAAACTTACTTGAACAGTAAATCCATCAGGCCACTCTTATTGGTCAAAAAGAGACCCATATATATTTGTTTCTAGTTGAAATTTTAAAAATATTTTTATTGTGAAACTTAACATGTATATGAAGAAGTGATAAATTCCAAAGTACATTTTAACAAGTAGTTTTAAAATAAATTTCAAAGTATGGTATGAGTTACAGTTCCACCATTACAGGTATTTCCTTTTAGTTGCTCTAAGACACTGGAGACGTAAAAGAAATATCATTATAATGATTCAGCAGTCATACTCATTTGTTAAATCCTGTCTTCTCTGTTACAACTCCTCAACTTCTCCTTTGATCCTTCTCACAATCTTTAGGGATATTTGCAGAATGGCAGTTCCAACTTCCTCGTGTTGAAAAGAGGTATCAAAATTATTGGCTAGGGAAATGCTCTGTTTGAAGCTGTTGGAGGTACTGATGACTCTGGGTTTCAGGGATTATGTTGCCCAGGAACTATCTGGAAGTTACAAATAAATTTAATAAATGAGACTTTTATAAAGTCTCAGGTAGAGTCCTGCATTTATTTAGGGTTTACAGGAATACTTTTGGTTGGGGGTTGGCATATAATGACAATTAATAATACCTAGCTGAAGTTTGTGTAAAAGTAACCTCCAGAATATCCTCTTGATGCCATTTGGAATCTCTTAGTCACTGATACCTTCTCTCATTACATTTCTTTTCCCCCTTGTGTTAGTCTGTGTACTCTAGAGAAACAACCAATGGGAGAGAACTGCAAATGTGAGATTTATAAAGGTAGTTCACACAACTGTGGGAATGGAAAAATCCAAAATCTGTAGGGCAGGCTGTGAAGCTGGCAGCTCCAAGGAAGGAGCTGGATGAACTCCACAGGAGAGGTTTTCTGGCTGAAGAAAACAATGAAAGTGTATCTTTTCTCCCTTAAGAACCTTCAACTGATTGGATTATATCATTGCGGGAGACATGCCTTAGGTGATCACAGATGTAATCAGCTACAGATGCAATCAACTGACTGATGATTTAATATACCATTCTTCTGGTTTATTAACCAGCCATGAAATATCCTTGCAACAATGGTCAGGCCAGTGCTTGCCTGACTAGACAACTGGGCATAATCATTTGGCCAAGTTGACATGAGAAACTAACCATCGCAGTCCACCCTTTGTCAACCTGGCAGCTATACACATCACCATGAAGCATGCTTAATTTCCAAATAGAACACAATAACAGACATACGCTTCACCTAACAATACTCAACTGCCCAGTGTACAACCAAAAATGCACTACATCTCTACAGAATAGGGTACAAGTCCTCAGGCAACATTCACTCTTAGACTTCATATCCTATGACTTAAATACTATAATATGAACAATACAACTATGTTATATGATAAGAAGAAAAGATATTTACTTTTGTACAAATGCAAACATGCTCATAATAAAACAAGGAGGAAAGTCATATAATTGCAGTCCTCATTTCTGTAATTGGTCATGTGGTGATAGTTCATATTTATCACTATCTTCTTCTACTACCCATTCCATGTTCACTTTACCCTCACCAAGCACTTCAACTTTCCAGGTGGGGTGACCCAGACCTTCATTCCTGAAGTTTCTGGGACATTAGTAGTCCTGCTGGATTGGGTTGTTGAAGTTTTCTATTGACTTTAATCACAGGGCATGGTAGCACTAAAACATGCCCTAGGGGATCTCCTGTTTTCCAAGAAAACTCTTCTTTACCTCCACTGTGAAGTTGCAGTCCCATTTCT